>NC_090936.1:916239817-917489817 GCF_040938575.1 Ambystoma mexicanum
CTGACAAACGCTTCATGGGCTGGATGTCTGAGAAGGTAGGTGGCAGTGTTGGGGTAGGCTTTGCTTGGGGGGAAGAAAGGGAGATATGAGAGGAGAGGAGTCAGTGATCGCTCCAGGAGAGAGGAGTGGTCCAAGTGGAAGAGAGATGGAAGCCTGAGGAGATCAAGACATCAAGTGTGTTTCCTGCAGAGTGAGTCGGTCCAGAGGGGAGGATAGAAAGGGACAGGGACTCTCAGAGGTTGCGAAAGAGCACAGAAGTGGAACAGGGAAAATCTAGGTGGATGTTGAGGTCACAAAGGAGGAGGAGTTGAGTGGTTGAGGCCAGGAGGGAGGAGGAGAGGTCAGCCCACTCAAAGAGAAAATAAGTGATTTGACCAGGGGGCCTGTAGAGAGTAGCAACAGCAAGAGGGTAGCTAGGAGAGAGAGAGAGCCTGCAGACAACGCATTCGAACAAGGAGTAAATCTGAATGGGAATGACAGATGCAGGAATCCACTCAGGATAGATTAGGGCTACACCCTCTCTGGGCCAGGTGGATCTGGGCGCAGAGAGGATCTTGTAGCCATCACGGAGGAAAGTGTCAAAGCTCATGACAGAGCTGGCCATGAACCATGGCTCGGTAAGACCAAGGACATTAAGGTCAAGTTCTTCCAAGGAGGAGAGTTTGACAGCAGAGCGAGAGTTGAGAGTGGCAAGGTTGCAAGCCTTAAAAACCTTCTGGGGAGAAGTACAAATCAGAGGTGCACCCTGCAGAGGTGTGGAGGGAGCACGAGATGGGGCATAGGAGGAGGGAAGAGAGGGCAAGATAGCCGAAGGAGGGGTGGAGGGGACAGCAGGAGAAGGAAGGAAGTTGATGAGGTGAGGGAACTGCCTATCGAAGAGGAGGAGATTAGCCTGAGATCCTTAGTCCATGAAAGTGCCATTTAGGTAGACATTAATGATGACTCTGGAGGAGTTGAAGGAATCCATGAGGACCTCCCAGCAGGTGCCACAATTAATGGGAGAGGAGGGGACAGGACAGAGTACCAAGATCCTATAGGGGGTCTATAGATCTGGCGAAGGAATGACAAAGAGGATGCCAGTGAGGGTCTGTCCGGAAGAGGCACTAGAATAGGTATCAGTGATGGGGAGACCTGGATTGGAGGCCAAGATATCCTTTTTAAACTTCTTCTTACCAGACTTAGTGAGAAGGGAAGGATAGTTGATAGAGAAGCAGTTGGAGTAGATAGGAGAGACAGAAAGTGCCATGGGTGAGTAGAGAGAGGAGGGAGTGGGAGGGGTATGCATATAAAGCAGTATTGAACAGTCACTGGGCTAGCAGGTTACAATCAATGCTCAAAGTTAAATGCAAAAACACACCAAGTTTCTCTATCACAGTTAAATGCAAAACAAACCCAATTTTGACTTCCAAAGTTAAATGCAAAACACACCCAAGTTTGCCTTTCAAGGATTAATTGCAAAACACACCCAAATGAGACTTTTAGAGTTAAATGCAAAACACACCCAAGTTTGACTTTCAAAGATTAAATTCAAAACACACCCAAGTTTGTCTGTCACAGTTAAATGCAAAAACACACCACATTTGTCTATCACAGTTAAATGCAAAACACACCCAAATGTGACTTTCAAAGTTAAATACAAAGTACACCCAAGTTTGTCTATCACAGTTAAATGCAGAACACAACCTAATTTGACTTTCAAAGTTAAATGCAAAACACACCCATGTTTGTCTATCACAGTTAAATGCAAAACACACCCACATTTGACTTTCAAAGGTGAAATGCAAAACAAACCCAAGTTTGTCTATCATAGTTAAATGTAAAGGCACAGTAGATATAGAGTCACAGTATGAATTAGAAGTTAGAGATGAGTGCAGAAATGAGTTGCATTAGAGAGCATAAAAGGGAGAACTGTGAGAACAAGCTGTGAAGGGAGTAAGGGACCCAAGAAGGGAAAAAGGGCTATCAGAAGGAGGGAACTAACCCATGGCGAGTGGGGTAAGAGAGTATTGATAGTCCAGTTTCATAGCAGAGTGAGGTATCCGCCTCAGGGAGGGTTGGGTTGTGTCAATAGTCTAATGAAGCATTCTGGTAGCAGACAGAGTGCAGACAGGGGCCTCAGAAGTGGGCCTTTGTCCAGTGGGCCGGCTCCCGCCTCCCGGTCCCATCAATTGCCTAATACAGACAAAGGACGCCAATGGAGGGGGGACCGTGGAAGGCTATGTAGGCATCATCAAAAATAGGCAGCCATCTAAGAAGGGGGTGAGGGATTCCTCAAAATGCACCAATTGTCATTGATGTATTAGCAAAATACGGGCCAAATGCAGAGCTGTAACTTCCTAAACAAGTGGTTCAGGAAATGTGTTTCACAAAAACAATAACGCTGTGATTTAGGTGGTGCAAAAACATTTAAACATGCCCAGATTATGGAAGAGACCTGGAGAAAAAAAATTGCAATCCTCGTTTTGCTGAATGTAAAAAGGCCTGTGGCAATGGTGGGGCCACGAGGCTTACCTTAGAGGAATGAGGCACAGCTACAGATGTTTGCTGCATATTCAGGGGACAGCTGATGCAGAAATGATGAAGCGCACAGAGAGCGCGTGTATGAACACCTGATCAGGAAACAGCTAATGTGAAGAGAATGATGTACGCACAGCACAAAGCTCAGGCTATGAATGCTGATTAGGAAACAGCTGATGTGAAGACAATGATGCACGCGGAGCGTGAGGCTCACCTATGAATGCCTGATCAGGAAACAATTGATGTGAATAGAATAATGCGTGTGGAGTGCAAGGCTCAGGCTATGAACACCTATTTTGCACAGCTGATGAAAAAGTGTATGTTGCGAGCTGAGAGTGCCAGGCAAGGGGATTGCAGGGAGAGAAAGCAAAGAAAGTGAATGATCAGGGGGCCAGAAGTGGGCCTTTGTCCAGTGGACCGGCTCCTGTCTCCCGGTACCATCAATTGACTAATACAGACAAAGGTAGCCAATGGAGGGGGGGCTGTGGAAGGCTATGTAGGCATCATCAAAAACAGGCAGCCATGATCCATGACACCTGGCTCTACACACCTCCCACTCACCACCCTACCTGAGACAATGTGAGCAGTTTCCAACTGTAACCTCCTGTTGGGTTAGATCGATTTATCCCAAATAGGAGAGACAAATATACAATATGTGCAGCATATTAATACTAAGAATGGATGTAATATAGTTATAATGTTGTAGATTTACACATATTTAGAATAGTTAATAGAGGTTTGTTAAAAGCTACGTTTCTGTCAAGTGTGATACATTTTAAATTTACATACATGAAGCAACATCCGCTTGTGTGAATATGATAGGGGATCCCACTGTGAAACTTAACATGATGAGATGTAAAGCACAGAAGATACAGATAAAAACGCTTTTGAATGGGATATCCATTTTGGTCATTTTAGCAAACGTACATGAAAATAAATGCACACATTCGGTTCAGGAACCTTGCTGGTCTGGGAAGGGGTATTGGTTGGTAGGGTGACAGCTGAAACCACATGGGGCCAGCTATTTGGACCTGAAACAGAATGAGGAGCATGGGCGCAGGGTTTTTCGGCCTGGAAAATGGTTCAGTAGTGGTCGCAGAAGCATCAACTGCCTGGTACTGTCAATCTGGGGGTAGTGGCTAAATGTTTAAAAGGGTGATATGATATGACATTTATAACATGCCTATACACAAGAGTTTCAAGGCGCAACAAGGCAGGGGAGGGGAGACAGAGGGAAGACAAAAACAACGATCTTACGAGGCCTAGTGACATTGAGATTGCTAAAGTACGGGGGAGTGGGGAGGGGAGAAGTGCTGGTGGTGGGGATGGGCAAGTAGAGGACATGCAATCAATGCAACAAGTAGTGCAGCATACAGGTGGCAAGTGCGAGTGTTAAAAGTGCAGACAGGAGGTGTCCAATAAGTGCAGTAAAGAGAACTGTAGAGTTACAGATACAGACCACAAGTGCAGGGGATGCCAGGGGGCAGTGCGGGTGTGCAACTCGGCAGTTCAGAGGGTAGCCAGGTGACCAGTGCAGTATCAGACAGGAGATCAGCAGGGGAGAGGAAGAGAGAAGGCAGAAGCAAAGAGGAAGGTCTTGAGGTGCTTCTGTAATCAGAGATAGTTCTGCTCAAGTTTCAGAGTGGCAGGGTGGCTGTTCCAAAAGGAGGTTCCAGCCAAAAAAAGAGATCTGCCCCCACCTCATTTCTTGGAGAAGCGACTGACCCACAAGGAGTTGGAGGTGGAGGAGCGAAGAGCTAGTGTAGGAAGACATTTCCGGATAGAGAGTTGGAGGTATTGCAGTCCTAGGCCCCAGAAGGCCTTGTGGACAATGCAGAGAGTCTTGAACTTGATTCTTGCTGCTGCTGGGAGCCAATGGAGAGATTTCAGGGCTGGAGAAATATGATCCCTGGGCTTGAGGCCAAGGATACGTCACGCAGTCCTGTTCTGGATGAGTTGTAGAGGACAGAGAGTAGAGGCAGGTATACTTAGAAAGAGGCTGTTGCAGTAGTCCAGCCTATAGAGAACCAGAGCTCTGTAGACAGTGAGCATCTGGGGGAAAGTGAGGAAAGGAAAAGAGGTGCAGCTGTTAGTTTGACTTCTTAGAGACATCAGAGATGTGAGAAGAGAAGGAGAGTGTGGAGTAAAAGATGACCCTGAGGTTCTTAGCCTCACAGGTGGGAGCAGGAAGAGGGCCCAGAGTGGGCAGCCAGAGAGTGACAGGAAAGGAAAGTGCCGGTGTTCCAATGAGGAGGATCTCCGTCTTACTGGCATTAAGGCAGAGATCATTGGCAGCACACCACTCCTGGATTGCGGATAAACAACTGAGGATGAGAGAGGGAGAAGAGGCCAGCTGAGGGGAACCTGAAAGTGAGCTGAGTGTCATCTACATAGCACTGAAAGTTGGAGCAGAGAGCAGCAATGGCTTGGGCGAGAGATGACAGGTATTGGTTGAACAGCCAGAGAGAAATATTAGACCCCTGTTGGACACCACAGGTAGAGGGTGAGACAGAGGAGGTCCCAAGTTCTACCTGGGAGGGTCAGTCAGAGAGGAAAGAGGTCAGCCAGGCCAGGGCCTGATCAGTTTGCCTAGCATGTCGGTGCTGGACTGCCCCAGGGCAGGACAAAGACTGATATGTTTTGGATATTTCTTCTCTGTGAAAGATAGTGAGCTAATGACTCTGGGTAAGGCTCTCACAACCAGGTCTAATGTCTGGCAGAGAGACTCCCAGACCACCCTTATTATTTGCATAGTTCAAGTAACTTTGACTCTCACCCTAAGTTACTAGGGGAGTCCAGATGTGGACCCCTTGCTCATTATTCTTAGAGAAGCACATATCCACCCTACTGATGAGGTCCAACCAGACCAAAAGACGTGTCTGGGGTTGCTGTTGGTGCTCTTCTTCAGAGGAGAATTGCCTAGCATTTTGGTGCTGGACTGACCCAGGGCACGACAAAGAATGATATGTTTTGGATATTTCTTCTCTGTGAAAGCTAATGAGCTAAAGACTCTGGGAAAGGCTCTCGCAACCAGGACTAATGTCTGGCGGAGAGACTCCCAGGACCCCTCTTGTTATTTCCTGATCAGTGATATGGCATGGCTGACCGTGTCAAAAGCAGAAGAGAGATCGAGTAGGATGAGAACAGGGCGATGGTTAGCATCAAGGTTAGAGGGCAGGTCTTCATGGATGTTCAGGAGAACAGATTCTGTGCTTCTGGCTGCTCTGAAGCCAGACTGATGGGCAACCAACAGATTCAGAGTGAAGATTACACTGGGAGATGGCCATCTTTTACAAGAGTTTGCCCAGGAAAGGAGTAATGGAGATTGGGCGATAGTTAGCCGAACAGAAAGGATCTGCTGAGGATTTATTAGGAAGAGGGTGCCCAAGAGAGTGCTTCAGGAGGGAAGGAAAGGTTCCAGTGATGAAAGAGTGGATGCACAAGTTGGCCATGGCTGGAGCGAGGGTGTCAATGTAGTCCTGATGGTTTTGGATGAATATGGAAGAGCCTGTTTTGATGAGACTTTCATAGATGCCAATGACGCACCAATTAGCACCATTGCATCCTCGGCAGCACTCACCACCAAAATCATTAATGCGGTTAAACCATACTTGTTGACCAAAAACTGCCTTACAATAGCCAGGGCTACCATAGGGGCCAAACTGTACTACTGCAACAGCCTATTCATGGGCACATCAGCCAAAAACCTCAACAGGTTACAAGTCACTCAAAACAATGCCCTCAGAGCTGCACTAAGCATTCCCAAAAGGGAACATCTCTCACAGGCAAGAAGGAATACTCACTGGCTCCCAGTTAAAGATCAATTTCTATTTAAAACCCTGGCCATCACACACAAGTGCCTCTCTATCACAGCACCCCGTACTTATCAGAAAAAATAATACCTGTCACCTCCGCCAGACCCATACGAGTTCACCACTCCAACCTTCAAAAGAGCCAAAGCGTGAGGCTCCAGCTTCCAATAATTAGCAACAAAAAATTGGAATGCGCTGCCCACCTCACTCAGAAATGAAGCTTCATTCGCTGTCTTCCGTAAAGCTCTTAAGACCAAACTATTTAACTAAGACAAGCACGCTAGTCCATCATCACCAGCCCCGCTGACTCTTGCCCTCAACTATAGTATCGTTTTTGTCCAGTAATTGCTTTTGCTCTTCTGATTTGGTTCCCCTGTAACCATGGAACCATTATGCCAAACATCTTGTTACTGTCCCTGTAACTCAAATGTCTTTGCTGTTGCTCACTGTCCAGAATGTGTTCTCCCCCTGCAATTAAGTTATCCCTATTGTATAAGCGCCATGATCTGGTTCCCCTGTAACCATGGAACCAGCTTGCCAATGCCACCATGCAATTGTTTCTGTATTGTTAAGTGTGATTGTTTGTCAGAACTACCCATTTTTTGTTTTCGTCTCGCAACTTCTTTATTACTGTGTATATGCCATGTATATGCCATGCTTATATTTTATTGTCTGTAACTAAATTTCGCAAAATCATGTATCTGCTGCGCCTTGTTACCCTAGGGTATTCTGGCGCATTACAAATAATAAACCAATCCAAACCAAACCAACTAAGTAAGACTTACAGTAACAGCCCCACAATGCCTAAGGGCCTCTTTGTGCGCTTTAAAAATATAAATAAATAAATAAATAAATAAATAAATAAATAAATATAGATCAGACTGAATCGAACCACGTCAGGGGTGAAAAATGGAAAGGAAGAGAAGATAGGAGGAGAGGTGGCCGCAAGCAGGCCAGAGGTAGAGGAGACAGTAGAGGAAGAAGGAGGAGAGGAAGAGAGGGTGGACAGGATGTCCTGGTTTTAGAGATAAAATGTAATGCCAAGGCTGTTCAGAGGGCCTGGGAGGGGACAGGAGAGATAGAGACTGCAGCCAGATTGGCCAGTTCCTTGCAGATTTTAAAGAGTTCGTCCGAGTTGTTAGATGCCACAGAGACGCAGGCTTGGAATTGGGCTCTCTTCTTAGTGTGGACAGAGAGTCGGTACTGCCTTTGGAGCAGGTGGCAGGCCAGTTTGCCAGAGGATGCACAAGATGCCAGCCATTTCCTCTCAACTACCCTACACTTGCCTTTAAGGGTGACGAGTACTGAGTCGTACCAAGAGTTGCACTTGGCTTTGGGCTTCAAGCGGATCCACATGACAGGGGCGAGTACATTATGAGCGGCAGAGATAGAAGAATAGAGGTTGGAAAGTGCTGTATCAGGATGTGAGTCAGCCAGAGGTGCAGGAGGGGGAGAGAAAGTGGTGGCGAAAGCCTCATCTGACAGACACTTCATGGGTCGAATGACCAAGAAGGTGGGTGTCAGTGTAGGGGTTGGCTCAGCCTGAGGGGTAGAGAGTGAAACATGAGAGGAGAAGAGAAAGTGGTCACTCCAAGAAAGAGGAGTGGTGAGAGGGATAGAGAGGAGGAGGTCTGAGGAGATCACAAAATCTGGGGTGTGACCTGCATTGGGAGTTGGGCCAGAGGGAAGAATAGAGAGAGAAAGAGAGTCGCAGGGGTTTCAAAAGAGTACAGAGGAGGGACAGGAAGCATCCAGGTGGCTGTTGAGTTCTCTGAGGAGGAGTTGAGTGGTTGAGGCCAGGTGGGAGGAGGAGATGGCAGCCCAATCAGAGAGGAAGGAGGTTACCTGACCAGGTGGCCGGTAGATAGTAGCCATAGTGAGAGAGCGGCCAGGAGAGAGAGAGCCTGCAGACCAGGCATTCAAAGGAGGAGTAGGCCTGCATAGGAATGACAGAGGCAGGGACCACTCTGGGAAGATCAAGTCTACACCCCCACCGGGATGGTTGGGTCTGGGCACAGAGAGGATCTTTTAGCCATCAGGGAGGAGAGTGTCAAAACCTGTGACAGATCTGGCCATAAACCATGAAGGGGTACAGGTCAGATGTACTCCATGTGGAAGTGCAGGAAGAGCCAGAGGGAGGGCAGAAGTGGAAAGAGGAGAGGGCAAGGTAGCCAAGGAGGATGAAGGCGCCAAAGAGGTGGCAGAGGAAGGAGGCAAGATATCCAAGGAGGAAGATGAAGGTGCCAGAGAGGTGGCAGAGGAAGGTGACTGGAAGCAGAAAATAACCACAGGCCTATGAGAATGTTAAATGCAATTGCAGGGAAAAGATTATAATGGGAACTGAGGCCAGTTGAATTGAATGGTCCAGCACGTTGGAATGGTGAAACACCAAGAATATCTAGAGTGTCAGAGTGTGTGACGAAATGTATTAGTGCCTGATTAAAAGAGCCTTTTGTTAAACTCCATAGCCTCTGAAAGTGCTCATACATTAACCATGCGTGTCATGTTTAGCATTGCAGGTCTGTGACAGAGTGGAAGCTGTACTAAAAATGTATTGAATGCCATGCAAGGGGTGGGTGTTTTGCAGGAGAAACTAATAATGCGGGTTGGGCTTGTATCTGCAATGTCATGAACATGATTTATTCAAGGGGATGTTGCTGGAGTGAAAGGCAGCCAATAGGATTGGGGGATTAGATTTCTTTGTAAAGGCCCAATCCATTTGTATTTTGGGAAATGACTTGTAAGGGGACATGAGGGAAATGTGGGAGTGTGTTAAGTGTTCTGGAAATGTATTTATACTGTGTCTGTTCTGTGGTGGAGAGAGACTCAGGTTAGTTCAATCTACCAGGAGTTGTCTAGCCACTCTCCAAATGGCTGTTGTGAAAATAAACTTGTTTTAATGACAACGTGCATTGACTTCTTTTTAAGAAGTAGGCTATTTTAGGGTGCACGGATCTGAGTCCAACCCTTACACTCCCCTGGTTGGCAGTGCATCCCTTGAGGGGCATACATTGCCCATCCCCACGCCTGCAGCCTCTCACCTCATGTATGTCTCTGCTATCCTAAACATGTCCTTCTCCCTATCATCATGATGTTCTCTATAGCTTCCAGGAAGAAATGCTGCCACATACTAAACACCTGATTACATGAACCTTATGTAAGGGGTCACACCCGTTGCTAACAACTCAATTGTCACTAAAAGCAACAGCGCAGCTGCATCACACATAGCAACTCAGATACACACTTTGCCCTCCTACATCCACACATCTCCAGCTATGTGCAGCATACTTCACTCATCATCAACATGCAAACAAGCAAACAAGCAAACAAGCCAACTCTCAAATTGTGCTGCATGCCGCTGGAGTGGTTACTTGACATCAAATATGTCAGGAGATGGCATGAAAGGCTTATAGGACAGGAGTGTACATGTAACGAATAAGGCAGTACATCACCCTTCACTAAAAACGAACATGCATATACACCTTGAGGTGACTGACTACACCCAACATGCAGCAGAGGTGCAACTAATCATTCAAAGCACAGGCATAGCAAAACAAAGCCACATTTCTACACTTCATGATGTAGGACAACTCCCATATTGGGTGAAAGTGACAACCACCCATTTATCACCAGATTATTTAAAAATAAATTAATTAATAATTATAATTAATTAATCATTGACACTTTCATGTGCAGCCCTACCTGTGCCGCATCCGGCCTCTATTTGAATGCATAGGTCAACAGCCATGCTCATGCATGACAATTTACAGCCTTACCTCATGATACTACTGGTGTGCTGTGAATCCCTCACCACTTCCACCTAACACTGTGCCTCCGCATTTGTGTTAGGAGGCCAGTGTCCAGCAGAAGGAATGGGGACTTGGACTGAAAGAGCGGGATCCAGGGGTATTCACCAGGATGGTGGGTGCAGGCTGTGCAAATTGATCTGAAAAAAATAGTGCACATGTGTCACCAATGGCATAAGGAGTCTGTCAGACTGTCTAACATATCATACACATCATGGTTCCACATTGCATTTGCTTGAATGTGAGAGCCAGTTCCTTGCAAAATGACCATATCAGTTCACTTCAATGAACATGTCAGTAAGTACAGTCCACCAGACCAATCACTTGCAGAGTAGCATAAACAGTCAACCAACTGCCCAAAGAGCACTATAGCCCCATCAGTAGAACATGAACAATAGAGACCATCTTGAACTGTAAAAATTTAAATAAGGACCACATACCATCCCTGTGCTTATAGTCAGCAGACGGTATAAAAAAGGGGGTGGCAACAGGAGATGCATCTGTGGGGACATGGGCAATGGTATCGCTTGCATGGTTCAGTGTGAAGCTCCATCTTGTGGAGGATTCAGTGATGGGGCACTCTGACCATGCATTGCCAAGGCCTGGCCCTCATTGGCCACAGCCACTCGTGAGAGCGGTACAAGTCTGAGCGATCCAACGGCAACTAAATCTTGAGGACATGCTGTCCCCTTTTCTGACTAGGAAATATGTGGTACAAAATTCAGAAACAACAATCTGAGTGGCTGGTTCGACCAAGAATGCAGAACCACCAAAACCTCTCTTGTCAAAAAACAAGATGGAAGAAACATTGATGATGTTAGCTCCCTGAGATATGAATATAAGGTCCTGTTATGTTCTAACTGGCCATGCAGTAATGTTCAGCATCGGTGTCACCCTTAGCAGAAGCACAATGCCACCTCTAACACACCACATGTAACATTCATGATGGTTGTGTAATCCTACTGAACATTTAATGTGTTGTCCATTGCACTTGAACATGTCTGGAAAGGCTGCACAATATTTTAGGAGGCCACTGACTGTGCCCTGATGCCGTCTACATAACATTCCCTATCAGTCCCTTTGGCTCTTCTAAAAAGGTGGGTGGTAGAGGGCGCATTAGCCACTCACACACACACACCGCCAGAAGCGCATGATTGTGTAATAACCACACATGAATTATGCTGCACACCGCCTTGATACTGTAGTAGGTATAGTATGCACCCTGCGAAAATCTGGTGCTGACTGGGGGCATATTACAAAGCACACAGTGCATTTCATTGATTGCTAACACTGTACACCCTGAAAGGTGTGTTCTTGATTTCACTTGCACAATGTGCTATTACACATTCTTGTTGTGTGTGCGTGAATCCTGCCCATCCCACAAAACATATGTGGTCTGCAGATGTGGAAGGCATGGCTACATAACATGCAATATTGAGTGTAACCTGCTCAGTGGACATTAGGCCCTGCAACAAGGCAGGGACTGTAGTAGTATGTGAACATACATACACAGATGTAATTGGAACACGTACTAGCAGCGTATTGGATTCCTCTATGATATTGCTTAGCCCATCATGCACTTCACTCATGCATATTTCAAAAAATGAAAAGCTACACATATTCTCCTCATGACATGATATTCATGATAAACATGTGATAACAGCATCCACACCACCCATTCCTCCAGATTATCTATGGACATGTTTCTAGTTGGAAATGCTCACATACAGCCTGACCATGTCTAAGGAGACTATAACATAGGCACCGCCAGTGTGCAATTGCATGAACACTGAAGTATAAATGCTCCATAGGTAGATCACACATCATATTCCAATTAATTATTTATTTTCCCAGCTTTAGAGCAGCATTCAAGGACACCCCTCCCCCTTGCTACTTCTCACTGACATTGTACTTCATCCTAGTTCACTGTCTGTCCAGACCAGTGAATGTATAACTCTGACATCATCCACTGCTAAGTATGATGCCATGTGAGTCAATCTAAGCATCTGAAGTGCCCTCTACACAGGCATGACACAGAGTATGCATGCAGTAACATGTGTCACACAGCCATTTGCCCACATATTTGTGTACTGCCATTGCCATTATTTAATTTACAAATAATGAGTAGCAACATTTCAATGACTAATGGATCAGGTCATCAAGTATCCGCCGTCCATAATGCACATCATGTGAACTATATACCCTTTGATATTTTTCTGGATTGAATAGGGTTGAAAGAGAATGACCCTGGCCAACAACACTGCACTAATTAATTTGCGGGAAATGGTGAAGCAATTACATATATCAGCCACACATGTCACTCACCTGATGTTGCAGCATAGGTGTCCATACCTCCCACGTCAAACACCTGCTCACTTGTGATGAGGCCACAGGGAGCCACTTCAAATGGAGTCATCTCCTCAACATGTGGTTATCCACCAGCAATAGCCTGGGCAGATTCCACATTTGTGCCAAGATTCTCCTTCATACGCCTTGTGAGGTCACTCATCCTCTTGTGGCCCCCTCTGCAGTGTCATCACCACACAGGCATGTATCTTATCTGTGAGCGCCTGCCACTTCCTCCACCACTGGAACACAGAAAAAGTACTACTAGCCCATGGATACACGTCTACATGATGTTCATCTACATAATCAGTGAGGATGAGCATCAACTCTTTGTTCAAGTTCTTCTTCCTTGTTTGACTCCTTCTCGGGAAATTGTGGCTGTTCCTGTGTAGTGGAAGGTTTGGTGGGCTCAACCCTTATAGCCCTGCAGGCCCTCAGAGGTACTGGTGCCTTCTTCCCATATGATGCTGCTGGTGCCTCTGTTGAGGAGGAGAGGAATTCACTGACGGGCCCATAGGTCAGCGCTCACCCTCTAGAACTTGTAAGACAAGATAGCTGCACCATGTGAGGACAGGGGGTGCAGGATTCACTTACTCCAACACGACTCAATAATGAGGACTCAGTAAGTTGGCAAAGGGAAGTCCGTTTAATGACAAGTACATCAAACAGAGAAACAAATGGAAATCAGCAGCATTGCGATCACCTCTTCAGTCGAACAGTCATTGTTATAGGCAAAACTCGTCATCACTGACGTCTAATTCTATAAAAAATCATCATGCAATATAATTGGTTAGGAAAGGTAACTAAAGTATAGGTGTTATATCTGTATATGATAATAGGGCATGCGGATTGGATAGCTCTTATCGGGTGGGCGTCTACGCCCATCCCTCTACATCACACGTGATGGACGTCACTACAACTACGACGTCTTATTGGTTCTACTATCTATAGGACTCCAGATAACTTGGTCCATTGAGATTGGGCAGGTTACACCCCTGGACATAAATCCCCATTTTAATTAGCGGCATGCAGAATGGACACCCATGTGCCTGGTGTCCCAAGTTTCACCCTGCCTCCCTTCCATCAATCAGTGTTTTAGGGCGATGTGTCAATTAGTTGGCTAAGGATGGCCTCGAAAGTGTAGTCTCTTATCGGGAAAAGTTATGGCATCCTCGGGTCCTGGATGACATCAGGCAGCGGTACTTCTTTGCGCCTGGCTGGTCACGTGTTAGTTCACCATGAATCTGCTTCAGTTTCCAGCTTTTAGTGCATTTAATTCTGTTTCAGCCTCGAAACCTGCATGGGCCCCCCTTATCTTGACCTTCATGAGGCAAGCTGGTATGCTCTGAAGTTTGAGTCTTGTTAGCTGACGCTCTCCTCCCTTTCTCGATTTCCTAGGTATGAGCCGCTCTTTGTTGAGTTTCGATTCCGCTCCTTCTCTTGCCTTTGGCTGGGTTACGAAACTTGGCCTGTCAGGCCTCTGGCAGCCTGGGTACATTTCTGCTTTTACAAAATGGAGTCGCACTTGTATAATGTGCCTTATTGAGGTAGATATATGGTTGGCGCTTGCCGCTCTATCTTCTATTAAGCATTTCTTCTATTAAGATTTCTTAGCATCTTGTGTTTCAAGCCTATTTACACACAGTTAATAGGTCGGTTGCTTCCATCTTGTCTCGTAGCACCGTTTCCTCACGTTTTAACATTGTCTCTTCTCTGTGTCCATTATATTTATTTTCGTAGTTACTCGCACTGGTGTGTTATCTTCGATAGCTACTTTTGTTCATTCACGAGTCTGTTCAGGCCCTTGAGTCATTTCCACTGACCTTCCATTAGGGCTCTTTGGGTCTTTTCATGGACCGTTTGTAGGTACTCTTCATTTCGTATCAGCGGCTGGTACGGCTGTCTGATAGGGTACCGTGCTGCCCCGGGTTGTCTCCTTATGGGCGCTTCAACAGGTATGGATCTTCTGATGTATACTGGGCAGAGTCCCAGTGCATCTCTTTGTTGGTTCATTTGCTCTTCATACGTCACATACCTTGGCGAGTACTCTCCTGCTACCTCGAAATGAGGGGAAGGGGTGCAGGCCATGTCTGGGACCTCCTCTACACTCGCCCCTCTGGTTGGTTCATCAACCACTTCTGCAACCTCCTTTGCATTTATTTCTTTTGATTCTTCGGTGTCATGCTCATCGTCTTCAGGGTTTGTACATGATGGTCTGAATGTATGAGCCCTTGGAGTCCAAATTTTTATCACTCCCTTCAAACTCCCTGCTGTTGTCACATGTTCGTCTTTGTTCCATGTCATTAGCTGACATTATCCATTTGGGCTGCAGTAGATCAATTTTCCTTCATACCTTCTTCATTTCTTAGGGTATGTGAACCTTGTTCCTTCTGGCGCGAATTTGCTGGCTTTCACAAGGTCTCTTATTTCTTCATCAGCCAGGTCTCTGGGTTTCCACCCTGGCTCGACATCAACCATTATTTTCATCCCTAGGGATTTCTTCGCAGTTTTCTGGCACTGTGTAATGATTATCTTGATAAAAGAGAAGCCTAGCCATTGCTAGTAGAGCTCCCAGAAACTTGAATATATCTGCTATCCATTGTGGGACCCGCGAGAATAGGTCTCCAGACCAGCTGTCATCATCCACTTCATCACTTTCATCAAGCATCTGGTTTTTCAGGTTTGTCAACATGCTTATGGCCTATGCTAGGGTTCAGTTTTCTTCATCGTGTGATGGTACAAATGTGCAACATGATTCTCAGATTTTTGCACAAACACCTCCATCCATTGCATTGATCATGTCAAGCACATATCTGTTTTGGAGAGTCATCAGTCTGATTGCTCTCAGCTCTTCTTTGATCGCGTTGAATCATTTTATAGTGGTATTGATGGTCTGCAATAACTCCCATCTGGTTATCTGCAACCATTTAGCATTCACTCCAACTTGGATGTGGGGCATGAGGAGTGTTGTGAATACTGTTGAGGTGGGGCTGAACAGCCTGTGTTCATACGGAATTGCATGGAATGCCTCTTCTGATTTGGGAGAAAAGTAATTGTCCCTCTTCATCCTGGATACCAGTTCCACAGATCTCCTTCTTCTTAGATGAGCATCTGCTTTCGGGAAACTGTCCAACTTCAGGTCATTTTTAGGGATCACTAGCGCGGGAACGTGGACGTTCACGAGTGTGCATATGCCTCCCAACTTTTTCGGCAGCCTTATGTATGCCTTGGATCCACACGCCCAGTAATGGTCCATAAAAACTGCGGTTCCTTGTGCCATTTCTGGAGCTTCAAAGATTTGTCCACAGTTTTGATTCTCTCCCATCTTCCTTGTGCCATTGTTTCTGAAACATAGTTTTGGGCTCTCCAGTGGCACTATCTGCAGGGGCCCCCCTCTATCTTTGACCCATGTTAGTAGCTTTACTAGCTTTGGCCATAGGGGTTTGCACAGTTTTTGAGAGTTTTCTATTGCTTCTTTGCAGGCTCCAAGGACCATCCAAGCTCGGCAGATGACTACTCCTTCTTCCCATCCATTTGGGGAAACCACTGTTCCCCAGATCTGAATTTGGCTCCTGTTGTTCCAGATTTGTGCCTCTTCTGCAGTTTTTCTGTGAATATTCAGTCTCGGGTTTGTCACCCATCGTGTCCCTGATCCTTTGACGTCAGGATTCTCGTATCGGATCACGTGATTCCTGGTGTGCTCCCTGTTTCTTGTTCTAATGTCCTTGACGTAGCCATCTTCGTCTGGGTAGTCCTTTTCGGTGGCCCATATCAGTGAAGCGTCTCTTCCCATAAATTGTTCTCTGGTGTTGCACATTGCTACGTGTGACATACAGTGTGCTGTAGGGACATCAATTTCTACAGCCACAAAGATCTTGGATTTTCCCATGCTGTATGGTAGGAGAGCACAGACGAAGCATTCTCCTTCCAACTGCCTTCGTCCTACTTCCTTCATGTGCTGGTACCATATGTTGTTTCCGAGATGGGCTGTGCTGTCCAGGTAATCATTAAGTTCATTGTTATCTTTGTGTGGGCTTTTCTTCATTCTCAGCTTTCTTCTGTAGTTTGCTATGACTATGTCTATAAATGCGTCTTTGCTGCTTTTCCTCTCTGGGTGTCTCAGTGGAGCAGGCTGCCTCGACTGCATCGCTGTGGAAGGAGAAGGGTTTGTGTTTCCTTTCCTTCCCTTTTGTATTTTGTCATAGACTTCCTCTAACCGCCATTGGCTCCCCAACCTCCCAACGCGTGGTTGTGTTGTGGGCCTGAGGCTTGCTCCTTGCGTTGGAGCAGGTGTGCTTGCTGTTATAGTCTCTATAGTCCTGCCGTTCAGCTCCTCGTGCAGTTTCTTTGCTCTGACTATGAAGGGGAACAAATAGTCTATCAGCATTTGTGTTTTCTCTGTGAATTCCTTTGTGGCTACTTCTGTTCTTTTGAGGGATTTTGCTATGCCCTCTCTCTCTAGTGTTTCACTTGGCTCCTCTTGGGTACTTCCACTGTTTTCTGGAACTGATTGTTCAGCAGGCAGTCTCCCCTTCTCTGCTGCCTTTGTTGGAGGCCCTGTAGCCATTGACACTTGCCCTTGTCTGTGTGCATCCTGTGTGTGGGTGCGTGCAGTGGTCAGTGCAGCATTTTCATTCATTCATTCCGTGCTGACCCTGTCTCCAGCTTTTCTCTTAATTTGTTACCTCAAATGTGTCTAAATCATTGCTCATTACATTTAAATTTAGTTTGTTACTTTTATCATCAGGTTTTCTTGGGACTGGAATGACTATATAGGGTCTGGGTGCTTTCGTAGGCCCCAGATGTTCATTATCTGGTGGGTGCACTGAGATTGGGACACTTTGTGCACCAATAAAGAAAGCAGTTCTGATTGTTAATGACAGAAAAACAATAATAATAACTATACATATACACATAATCGTTCGGAACGACAATTTGCAGCATTTTCTTCCAGGGAAGTGGGGGCGCCCTTCTGTTGGGGGTAAAACCAAGTTACTGTTCTGGGCCCCCATTTCGAATGAGTTCATAGTCAGTTATATATTCCTTCGCTTGCTCAGGTCTCGTAGTTTGAGAGTTCATTACTATTAAGGTGACGAGTGCTTCTCCAAATGTCCCCCCTCATGTGAGTGATGACGGTAGTCTCTGGGTACTCAGTACAGTTCCTGTGCTAGACTGTGGACAAGGGTTAGGCTAGCAACTTTGGTACATCACATTCATTATGCATATCTGTAATAGGTGAGGTCCCAGTGCACTCCTCCAATTTGCTTTGGTCCTGAGGACATGCTGGAACTTGCTCAATGCAAAGGAATGAAGAGATGGAACTGCTAAAAATCTCACAAAAATAAAATGTAAAAATAAAAATAAAAGTGAACATATGAAAAAATAGGAAAAAATGAGAAAAATGAAGAAAAAGGAAAATAAGATGGTGAAGTTCTTGTTTCCGCTCCTCTCGCTCAGTCTCTCGGCGACAAGTTGAAGAACAGTGTCTCTCTCCTCGATCTGCTCCGGGGGGCGGAAGGATGACGAAAAGGATAATAAGAAAAATAGAAGAAAAAATAAAAATAAACTAGGAACAAGATGTCGTAATCCTCTTCTCAATCTGTCCTCGGCAGAAGAATGAAGAACTGTGTCTTTGTCTCCTTGATCTGTCCCCAGCAGAAAGTCTCACTGGAATCTCCTTAGGAATTCCCGCTGGAAGTTGGACAGCTCCACTTGGAGCATTATACCATGGAGAAGTGTGCCCATGTGTGGGGCGTTGGCCGGATCTCTAAGGAAGGTGATGACATCAACATCTGCAGGCCTTCCTACCATTTCTGGATAGTCTGTGACTAATCTCATAGGACGTTCTGTGCCGGCCGGGTATCCTTGGGTGATAGGGACATTTGCCCTGTTTGGCTGTGTCCTGATCACAAGCTTTTCTTTTGATTATCACAGTCTTTGCACCTTCCTGTTGCGTGGATTACCACCAAATGATTTAATTTAGTCCATAGCTGGCTCAATTGAGCTAGGTTTCTTGGATCTCTGAAATAAGTGCGTGTATCAGTTGTTCTCCCGACGAGCCCTGGGCATTTCTCGATTATTTGCGAGAACAAATGAAACGTGAGTTCATCAATGTCTATTGGTGGTGGAAGCATTTGTGTCCCTCTCACTATGCTCGGGTAACTTAGCGAAGACCTCTGCGATGACGGTTAGCAGTCACCTGATTACCTTTTTGTTGGCTGGATCTTGAATAAAGTCTGTAACACTGGCTCCTCTCCCTATGAGTGATGGGTATGATAACACCACAAGTTGAAAATAGGTTAGCACATCCCACTTGAGACTTCTGCTGGAATGTGGGAAGCAAATTTGAGTGGGCACCACAGGAGTATCGAATCCTTCTGGCGTTATCAAAAGTTTCTAGTGTGATAAGTCTTTGTTAGGAAGTTAGATCCTCTATGCAGGAGCTGGCTGAAAAAGGCCTGGAGACACCCAAACCCAAAAAATACAGCAAGAAACAAAGATTAGGTGAAAACCCAATCATACAGCCGCTCTCTGGAATCCCATACTGGGTTTTATATTAGTTGTAATTTCACTATGTATAGTTCCTTCGATCCAATTCTTGAAAAAATACAAAAGTCAAATATATAGTGATTTTTCAATGTTGAAAATTATTTTATAGAAAGAAGTGACTAGTAGCCACCAAAATTGTTCTTCGTGAGGAAGAGATTGCCATAAATCACTCTATCTGAAGACTTATTTTTGTGCCAATGCATTTCGGAATATAACAAATTCCTTCATCAGGGCAAGCCTAAAACAATAAACACATAACATTCACATGCAATTGTGCCAACCATCCCAAGATTAATATCCAATATAGAATAATTCCCACATTAGAAACAACGTAAGTATATAAATATCAGTATGAACAATCATCCAAATAGTTGAAAAAATATGAAGGTAAACACATACCCGACAATGTAATGAGCCGGATCAGAAGGCAGGTCAAAAGATATAAAATAAGAAACAAATCAGTACAAAGACAAGTAAAGTTATCCTATAACAAAATGGAGGGAATCGGGTCCATTACCTGATGTAGGTGAGTAATGGCGAAATCTATGTTTCAGAGGTCAGGCTGCTCCACCGTGTACGGCGAGTAGGTGCTGTGAATGGTAAAGTGAATATATATAAAGGACCTATTCAAAGTGTAGCTAAACGCTAAATGGAAATAAACAGGCGTGAATTGTAACTCACCATATGTAAAGAACGAAGCGGAGAAGTTCTCTCAGCGTCTGCTCAAAGCAGACTGTCTTTGTTGCATCGGCGCGTTGCCGAGCAACCTGGTTTAATAAGACACGTGATTGAAGGCAGAATGTCCTCCTTGCATCGGTGCGCAGCCAAGCAACTCAGTTGTGTAAGACACGTGATCACGGCTCTATGAACACGAGCCGTGACCCGTGTCCGAGAACTGATCAATAAACTCAATATGATCAAAATATCTAATTACTGGACCTCCTGGGGCAGTAATGATAAAAGTCATCGCCTAAGAATCAAAAAAGAAATAAGTAATCTGTCATCCATGGACATAGAAAAAATACTAAGATTGAATGAACCCATTTGGATAAAAGTAATGGCTGTTATATGAGCACCTCAGATGAGGCTATACTAATTATGAACGTACCTAAGTAGGATGGATGGAGCCTAGGGAGCAACCCTAGGGCTGTACCTTATATTAATAGTATGTGCCTTAATGCCGCTAGTGGTGTCGTCTAGACAGACGGCACCTCGGGTCCTGGGGGAACTCCAGGATGCGCAGCATGCAGGACATCTTTTAAACATGGGAAACATCTCTTGTTCATATACATTCAAGTGACCCTCAACATTCAGGTCATATACGTACTGGTGTCAATCTAAACCAAATGATGCTAAATGCAATGTAAGAAAACAATTAGAAAAAACAATTAGAGAAAACAGTGAAAGTTGATCTCCTCATTTAACCCATTGGGTGCCAGACTGCCAAGTTTGTCAATCCAATATGTCTCTCTGCGACTCAAACGTTGGCATAAATCCTCATGAGGGCTGTTCTTGGTTAAAGCTTCCAAAATTACACATTTTATTTGGGACACGTTATGTCCATTGGCCATCCAATGTCGTGCCACAGCTGAATTAATGTTTGCATTACGAATACAAGATCGGTGTTCACCCCACCTCAATTTAGCTGTTCGGGTTGACTGTCCCACATAAAATTTCCCACACGGGCATTTAATGCCGTAGATGATATTACTACTGTCACATGTAGCAAAAGTCTTAAGCATAATCTTCTGCCCCGTCCTTGGATGGTTAATGGAGTTTCCTTTAATAACAAAATTACAGTTGACACACTGTAAACAAGGATATGTCCCAGTTCGCTGTGTCATAGGTTCCCTGACTGTAGGTTTCGTCTGCACCAATTCATCCCTTAGGTTCCTACTGCGTTGGTATGCAAAGATTGGTCTTTCACTAAAAATATCTTGAACTCGAATATCATTCTTGAAAATCTCCCAATGCTTCATAATAGTTTTCTTGATTTTGTTACTTTGCGTAGAGAACTTGGATACAAATACTGGTGACTTCAATTCTCTCTTACTTTTGGGATTCTGTTCTGATAATAGAGTCTCTCGTGATATGGCATCAACTCTGTCAGATGCCAGATCGAGTTCACCCTGCTTATATCCCCGGGCCAGAAATTTTTCTTTCATTTCCATCTGTTGCATTCTGTAGTCTTCAGGATCACTCACTATTTTCTTGACCCTAAGTAATTGGCTGTACGGTAGATTCTTCAGTAGGCTCGGCTGATGGAAGCTGAGTCGGTGCAGGAGATTATTCTGATCAGTCTCTTTCCGAAACAGTGAAGTGCTGTAGATAGTGAGTTGTTTTCTGACTTGTACATCAAGGAATGTTATGATTTCATCTGAGATCTCTCTAGTGAACTGTACCCTTTGGTCGATGCTGTTTAGATACACAAAAAATGTTTCAAAAGACTCTCTGGTTCCTTTCCAAATTCCAAAGATGTCGTCTATGTATCTCGTCCAGATGCGGATGTCCTTGTTCCATTCCTGTTTATTCAATACATGGTCTGTTTCAAATTTATACATGAAACTGTTGGCATATGAGGGTGCCATGGTAGCTCCCATTGAAGTCCCTGCAGTTTGTAGAAAAAATTGGTTGCCATATTGAAAATAGGAGTTCTCAGCAATGAATTGTAATAATGCCAGTATGAATTCCTTCTGGGCCCGTATCTCGGGTGCTTTCAGTAACAGCCATTCTACAGCCTCCATTCCCAGGTCGTGGGGTATAGAGGTGTATAAACTCTTCACGTCTATAGTAAACAACAGATCTTCAGGCAAAGGTGTCAATGAGCTAAGCTTTTGCAGGAAGTGGATGGTATCCCTTGTGTAGGTGTTGGTGCCCACTCAAATTTGCTTCCTGCTTCTTTCCTTCCCTCTTTTGGTGAGACACACAGCAGTGGTGGCACACAATTTCAAAAAAGATTACCCAACATACTGAACATGTCATTTGAGGACATTGAAGGTTTATCCAACATATGTGCAGAAACTTTAGGTTTCTCAACTGAGGAAGCATCTGCCATTCTTGAACTCATTAGCGAAACGTCTATTGGTGCTCATGGTACTACACCAAAGGATCCGGCCAAACGAATTAAACAATTAGAGTATCTTATACGAAAGGAGATAAACAGGAAATTACCCGCAATTACCCTTGGACGATATTTCAAAAACCAACGCATCCCAAGGGGGCTTCGCATACAGCTCCGACCGACCCTAGGCAAAGAGAGTAAAGAGTTTGTTCGAAGGTGGGAATCTATACTGAATAAATGTTCACTGGACCTCATCTTGCTAACTATCCAAGAGTTATCAAAGAATTTAACAACCCTGGGTACAGAAATTCAGGAGATAGAGAAGGAATTAGTTGATACACTTGGAAGAGAGGAATATGACACTTTACTACTAGAGATTAACACTAAACTTGAGAACTACAAATCTGAATTGGAGCAAAAGAAGATTAAAAAATTCAAGAGGGATACCTATGATTATATCAATGACGAGGTATACACCTGGATGGACAAATACGGCCGAGCAGCACCAAAGAAACCTTTTGGATACACATCTGACAATACCTCCAGTTCCGATTCAGAATCCCAGAGAGAGTCTGATATTCCAGCAGAACAAACCACAGAGAATCTTGCACAGACAACAAGCCCTTTGGCACAAGCTCCGTCTGCTGTATCTTTTTTAGGCGCCCGCCGAAAAGAACCCGCAGGGGGAGGAGGCAACACAAGAAACAAACCCCTAACGAGATTACAGCAGAAGAAAAGTTAGTTCGTTAACATTTCGGGGAGGCGACTCAACAAGGCAGAGGAAGAGACTCTACAGAAAGGTCTCAGCTTCGTACCGATTTACGGTACCACCTTGTTTGACACGAAGATAGAACTATATAAGTTTGTTCGTAAACTTAAACTTAAAGTCTTCTTTAACGAGTTGGAGACACAAGAAAGTCCGACCGAGATTCCAGACTTTCAAAAATTTAGAGTCAAAAGTGGGTTTGTTCCACCCATTACAGTACCATCCATAGAAATATTCCAGAGACTAGTCACTCGGGACCTTGAACGTATCAGCTACAGAAATCCTCCGTACAGGAACTTAAAACCACACGAGATGAGATTGATTAGAGACCTGTTTAGTGACAAGAGTATTACCATTCGTCCTGCAGATAAGGGAGGAGCCTTGGTTATTCAGAATACATGTGACTATGATGCTGAATGCAGAAGACAGCTCCAAGACCAGACTACATATGCTAGTTTGGACCATGACCCCACCCTTTCGATTAAACAGAATTTGAAGAGCCTCCTAGATAAAGCATTTGAATTGGATTGGATCAACGAGCATACACAAAAATTTCTCTCGAAAGAACATCCTAGAATACCTAATTTCTATACGCTGCCAAAAATCCATAAAGATGCCATCAAACCACCAGCTAGACCAATTGTTGCAGGGATAGAGAGCATCAACCAACCTTTAGGGATTTATATAGATTTCTTCCTACAGCCATTGATACAAGAGACCAACACCTACACAAGGGATACCACCCACTTCCTGCAAAAGCTTAGCTCATTGACACCTTTGCCTGAAGATCTGTTGTTTACTATAGACGTGAAGAGTTTATACACCTCTATACCCCACGACCTGGGAATGGAGGCTGTAGGATGGCTGTTACTGAAAGCACCCGAGATACGGGCCCAGAAGGAATTCATACTGGCATTATTACAATTCATTGCTGAGAACTCCTATTTTCAATATGGCAACCAATTTTTTCTACAAACTGCAGGGACTTCAATGGGAGCTACCATGGCACCCTCATATGCCAACAGTTTCATGTATAAATTTGAAACAGACCATGTATTGAATAAACAGGAATGGAACAAGGACATCCGCATCTGGACGAGATACATAGACGACATCTTTGGAATTTGGAAAGGAACCAGAGAGTCTTTTGAAACATTTTTTGTGTATCTAAACAGCATCGACCAAAGGGTACAGTTCACTAGAGAGATCTCAGATGAAATCATAACATTCCTTGATGTACAAGTCAGAAAACAACTCACTATCTACAGCACTTCACTGTTTCGGAAAGAGACTGATCGGAATAATCTCCTGCACCGACTCAGCTTCCATCAGCCGAGCCTACTGAAGAATCTACCGTACAGCCAATTACTTAGGGTCAAGAAAATAGTGAGTGATCCTGAAGACTACAGAATGCAACAGATGGAAATGAAAGAAAAATTTCTGGCCCGGGGATATAAGCAGGGTGAACTCGATCTGGCATCTGACAGAGTTGATGCCATATCACGAGAGACTCTATTATCAGAACAGAATCCCAAAAGTAAGAGAGAATTGAAGTCACCAGTATTTGTATCCAAGTTCTCTACGCAAAGTAACAAAATCAAGAAAACTATTATGAAGCATTGGGAGATTTTCAAGAATGATATTCGAGTTCAAGATATTTTTAGTGAAAGACCAATCTTTGCATACCAACGCAGTAGGAACCTAAGGGATGAATTGGTGCAGACGAAACCTACAGTCAGGGAACCTATGACACAGCGAACTGGGACATATCCTTGTTTACAGTGTGTCAACTGTAATTTTGTTATTAAAGGAAACTCCATTAACCATCCAAGGACGGGGCAGAAGATTATGCTTAAGACTTTTGCTACATGTGACAGTAGTAATATCATCTACGGCATTAAATGCCCGTGTGGGAAATTTTATGTGGGACAGTCAACCCGAACAGCTAAATTGAGGTGGGGTGAACACCGATCTTGCATTCGTAATGCAAACATTAATTCAGCTGTGGCACGACATTGGATGGCCAATGGACATAACGTGTCCCAAATAAAATGTGTAATTTTGGAAGCTTTAACCAAGAACAGCCCTCATGAGGATTTATGCCAACGTTTGAGTCGCAGAGAGACATATTGGATTGACAAACTTGGCAGTCTGGCACCCAATGGGTTAAATGAGGAGATCAACTTTCACTGTTTTCTCTAATTGTTTTTTCTAATTGTTTTCTTACATTGCATTTAGCATCATTTGGTTTAGATTGACACCAGTACGTATATGACCTGAATGTTGAGGGTCACTTGAATGTATATGAACAAGAGATGTTTCCCATGTTTAAAAGATGTCCTGCATGCTGCGCATCCTGGAGTTCCCCCAGGACCCGAGGTGCCGTCTGTCTAGACGACACCACTAGCGGCATTAAGGCACATACTATTAATATAAGGTACAGCCCTAGGGTTGCTCCCTAGGCTCCATCCATCCTACTTAGGTACGTTCATAATTAGTATAGCCTCATCTGAGGTGCTCATATAACAGCCAATTTGTTTTATCCAAATGGGTTCATTCAATCTTAGTATTTTTTCTATGTCCATGGATGACAGATTACTTATTTCTTTTTTGATTCTTAGGCGATGACTTTTATCATTACTGCCCCAGGAGGTCCAGTAATTAGATATTTTGATCATATTGAGTTTATTGATCAGTTCTCGGACACGGGTCACGGCTCGTGTTCATAGAGCCGTGATCACGTGTCTTACACAACTGAGTTGCTTGGCTGCGCACCGATGCAAGGAGGACATTCTGCCTTCAATCACGTGTCTTATTAAACCAGGTTGCTCGGCAACGCGCCGATGCAACAAAGACAGTCTGCTTTGAGCAGACGCTGAGAGAACTTCTCCGCTTCGTTCTTTACATATGGTGAGTTACAATTCACGCCTGTTTATTTCCATTTAGCGTTTAGCTACACTTTGAATAGGTCCTTTATATATATTCACTTTACCATTCACAGCACCTACTCGCCGTACACGGTGGAGCAGCCTGACCTCTGAAACATAGATTTCGCCATTACTCACCTACATCAGGTAATGGACCCGATTCCCTCCATTTTGTTATAGGATAACTTTACTTGTCTTTGTACTGATTTGTTTCTTATTTTATATCTTTTGACCTGCCTTCTGATCCGGCTCATTACATTGTCGGGTATGTGTTTACCTTCATATTTTTTCAACTATTTGGATGTTTGTTCATACTGATATTTATATACTTACGTTGTTTCTAATGTGGGAATTATTCTATATTGGATATTAATCTTGGGATGGTTGGCACAATTGCATGTGAATGTTATGTGTTTATTGTTTTAGACTTGCCCTGATGAAGGAATTTGTTATATTCCGAAATGCATTGGCACAAAAATAAGTCTTCAGATAGAGTGATTTATGGCAATCTCTTCCTCACGAAGAACAATTTTGGTGGCTACTAGTCACTTCTTTCTATAAAATAATTTTCAACATTGAAAAATCACTATATATTTGACTTTTGTATTTTTTCAAGAATTGGATCGAAGGAACTATACATAGTGAAATTACAACTAATATAAAACCCAGTATGGGATTCCAGAGAGCGGCTGTATGATTGGGTTTTCACCTAATCTTTGTTTCTTGCTTTACTTCTGCTGGAATGTACCATAAATTCTGTGAACAAAGTCTCAATACTGGTCGCATCAGGATACTGTGTTACACTCTCAGAGAATATTTTGTTTACAGTCTATCAGAGTCTTGATTCTTTGTACTACTTGGGCATGACGTGCTTGCAAAAGTTTGTTTTATCAATGTTGTTGTGGATTTGGATGTGCTTCTCTTTACCCTGCAACTGGGATGTAAAGAGTGTTCGTTATGTCCTTATCCCCCTTTGCTTGGGGAACCTGTCCAGTTTTATGCCACAACTTGCATCCAGGTTCTTTGTCTTGGTTTTCTGCTCATGCGTTCTTCTTCCTCGCCATGGATCTTGTCTGCACGTGCTGAGGTTCTTCCCCGTTGTCTGTGGTTTCTTCGCAGTTGGATGCAGCAGGAGGGTTCTCCCCCAAATACGGTTTAATGTCATTTATGAAGATCCATGTCCTTCTGCCCTGGAGCTTGACGGCGGAGGGGATGTAGTCCTCTACGATGAAAGGGCCATTAAATCTTGGCTCGTTCCACCTCTTCCTGGTAAAGTTCTTTACAAGCACACTGTCACCAGGGAAGACGAGGGGTGCATGTAGACCTTGTGCGGGGTCAGCTTCAGCACTTCCTGATGTGTTTTGTGCTGCACTGTCCCATTTTCACTGTCGCTGCAGCTGGCCTGTAATTACAGAGGCGCTGGATGTCATACAGTTAAGGTGCTCCTTCATCTCTGTTCCCAGAACCTCTCTTGTTGGCTTGGCATCACATCTAGCTCTATCTTCTGCCTGTAACTATCTCGTGCGGCGTAAGATGATGGTCGGAGCCGGGTTGGTTCCGAAGTGCATACAATGCCAGTGGTAGACAGTGCAGCCATCCCTTTCTTAATGTGAGCATCAACTTTGCTATCCTCTCCTTTAACAGGCCGTTGAGCCTCTGACATATCCCATTCCCCTCCGGGTGATACTCCAACGAGAACTTGTGCTTTATACCAAGCAACAAGCTGATCTGTTCGAACACTGCATTAACAAAGTGAGCCCTGTTATCTGATCTCATTACTTCGCACACCCCAATCTAGGGAACACTTCCCTCACTAGGAACTTGGCAGTACAGGTAGCGTCTCGGTGTGTACAGGGACCTGCTTCTATCCATCTAGAGAATGGACACACCACCGCATTTAAATACCTGTACCCGTTGCACACTTGAATCATGCCGACGTAGTATTATGCAAGTGCTGGAATGGTCCATTCGGCCGGGGGATAACTCCTCTCACTACTTTTAATGTGTGCCAGCGGTAAACTGTTGGCAGATAATGCAGTTCACCATGAAAAATGCAACATGCTCTGCTAAATCCGGTGTGAACCAGTCTTCTGCGGGCGTTGCAGCAAGATTTTCTTTTGACATATGGATGGGGTAGGGTAGTTGTTCTAATGCTACCTTTAGCAGGGTGACAGGCATCACTGGTTTACCAGTGCTGTCTTGCCTCCACAACCCATCAGAGGGGTTTAAAGAACACCCTCAACGCTTCCACAAATTTTTCTCTTCCTGAGTTGCCTCCCCTTGGAGTTCCATTAGCTGAGTCTGCCCCATGTTACTATAGGCCTCAGGTGTGGCTCGCGCTACCATCATCCTCTCATGGGTATGTGTCACCTTCACGTCCATGATTGTTTCAGTTTTGGATGCCATGCGCTTGTCTTCCGTGTCCCCTTCATGGTTTCCACGTGACACGAAATCTGTCCCCTTGGTGTGGGTGGCACATTTCACGACCACTATGCCCACTGGGAGCTGTAGTGCTTTTATCAACCTGTCCAGTAAGGCTGTATGTTGCACTGGCGTGCCAACCAGTCAGAGGTAGCCCCTCCTTTTCCAGTGTGCTAGACCTTCATGTACTGTGGACGTCACATAGGCTGAGTCACTGTACACTGTTACTTCCTGGTCTGCATGATTCTCAATGGCGAGTATCAGTGCCAACAGTTCTGCAGCTTGCTCAGAATAGTGAGAGGGTATTAACGCACTGTTGAGTACTCGAAACTCTCCATTCACTAGGTGTTTTACCATGGCCACGCCTGTATACCTTTGTCCATCTTCTTGGTCAATTCTCGAAGAACCGTCAATGAACACGATTTTGCCACCTGCCAGGGCATTTTCCTTTACCCTGGGGATTTCATCATAGAATTCCTCATAATTCGCACAGTCATGTATAGGTTCTCCTTCTGCGACTGGCTCAGCTATGAATGTAGCAGGGATCACAGTTTTACATCAAACTATTTTGATCGATGGGTTAGAGATAATCACCTCATAGGCGGATGCTTTCTGAGATGTCAGTGTGCCCTTTGGCTCTCTAGTATGGCGAACAATGAATGTTCAACATACAATGTCATGGAGCACCCCATCAAGATGGATGATGCCTTTTCGATAGCAAATGCGGCAGCAGCTATATTTTGTTTGCATGGGAAGTGGCCCTTCAAAACCAGGTCCAGACTCCCGCTGTAATATGCTAGGGGCGTGTACCCCAGCGAGGTTTGCTGCGCAAGCACTGCCGTCATAAAATTGCCATTGGTATGTGAGAACAGGGAGAATCCTTCTGCATAATTAGGAATTCCGAGAACAGGGGCTTTACAAATTGCCCCTTTGCGTTCTGCAAACCCCTTTTCCATTGCTTTGATCCATTCGATTTCCTCTTTTTTCACCTGGGCCTTCTTTAGGGCCTGAGGCAAGGGCTTGGTATACGAGCTGTAGTCAAAGACCCATGCTCTGACATAATTGCACAGGCCTAAGAAGCTCTGCATTTGTTTTACCGTGCGCGGCTTGTCCGTGTTCACGATAGCTTCAGCCCTTTCTGGGGTTACCTTTTTCCCCTCATGAGAGATTAGTTGCCCTATGTACAACACCTCCTGTTGACAGTACTGCAACTTTTCCTTATCAACCTTGTATCCCTTTTCAGCCAGTATTGTTAGTAGCTGGACAGAGTCGCGCCTGCATTGCTCTTCAGTGGTGCTGCAGATCAGAATGTCATCTACGTACTGCAAAACAACACTGTCCACCGCAATATTGCTTAGGTCCATTTGCAGGACTCTGTTGAAAATAGACGGGGACTCGCAATACCCCTGTGGCAACCTTGTACTTTTCAGGTGCATTTGTCGGAAAGTGAATGACGTCAGGTCTTGTGAGTCACAGTGCAGTGGAATTGAGAAAAACACGTTTTTCAAATCGATCACCGTCAAATATTTTGCCTCAGTGGGTATGTTACACGGTATTGTGGATGGATTAGGGACTAGAGGGAACTCGGCTTCAACAATATCGTTTAATGCTCTTAAATCTTGGATTAAACACCAGGACCCTCCCTTAGATTTTTTGACAGGGTAAATCACCGTATTGCAAGGTGATTCTGACATTACTAGGATGCCCTGCTCCATCATTGCGGAAATTGTCTTTGCGATCCCTTCATCTGCCTGTCTGGACATGGGATATTGTTGTGCTCGTGGTAAGATTGCTCCTGGTTTCAGATTAATTTTCACTTCACCTGCCCCCTTCAGGAGAGCGACCGTCATAGGGCCCTCTAGTCCATACTGCGGTAGGCACTTGGGCCATGTCGTCGTCAAAGTATTCTGGACGTACCAATGCAAACATCATTCTCTGTGGCACCTCCCGTTTGATCACTTTGACCCAAAATGTGATACTTACTTCCACTCTTGTCTCTTCTAGGTCAGGGTGCCCTTCCAACTAATCGTCATCGGTGACGTCAGTCACTCGATACCCTTCTTAGAGGGCGATAATCGCACACCATTGTCTGCCTTCGTCATCATATCCTTCGACCAATACCACTTTCCCTCGCACTGTGGCAGATTGTATCATTAAGGGAAATACTCCTCTTCGTACATGGGTATTCTTGGTCTGAGCAGAAACTCATCAGGGGTTCTCATAGTTTTGTCTGCGAGGCCTGGCAGTCCCGTCATAAGCACCCGCATGCCATATGCAAAGACTTCTGGCTCTAAAGGTACAGCTCTCATGGCTATACATCCTGAGTATGTTCTGATCATTTCGTACAGGTTTGAATAATGCATTCCTGGAGTGGAGCACACTCTACCATTCTCGGTAAATGAGATGGTCATGTTTAATTTAGTCATCAGGTCTCGGCCCAGAATATTTACTGCGGTCTGACGTGAATATAATAGGGGTACATTCATGTTGCACTCTCCCACTGAGACTGGGAGTGTGTCTGTAAAGGGAACTCTACTATGAGCTCCAGTGAAACTCTGAGTATCTATAGCCTCGCCGGACAAGGAAAATGTGCCCTCTCGTATGCACGAGCACGTTGCACCCGTGTCAACTAAGAAGGAATATTCTTTACCCCCTGTGACAACATTTATCCTAGGTTCCCTGTTAGGGTCTGGTGTCACTGATAGGATAGAGCACATCAGAGTTCCCCATGAGCTGTCCTATTTCATATACAGGTTCAGTCCACTGTATACGTGTGGGTTTCCCCCATTTCCAGGGCTAATTCCACCTCCAGAATTAGCGCCCTGAGCCATTTGCAGTGGTGTCTGCTGGGATTGTCCCCGCGGCAAGTTCCCCATGTTCGGTGGTTGAACCACTTGCTGTGCACCTTGCTGCTGTATGGTGTAATTTTGGGCACCGCCCTGTTGCGGGACGGCAGGCTGATTCACCATGCCTGCCCCCATCCATTGGCTATTTTGCCACATGCCTTGGCTTCTGCACATGCGCGTCAAGTGTCCTGTCATTCCACACAGCCAACACACTTGCGGTGGTCGGTCCATCCATCCATCTGGCGTAGCTGGACTGCCCATCTGCGCGTTCTGAAAGCCACCTTGAACATTCTGGAAACTTCCTTGGTTTCCTCGAAACCCTGCTTGATTACTCTGCCATCCTCTTCCTCCAAAACCCCTTCCTCTTGGGTAAAATCCTGCGTTACCCTGATTATTCTGCGATGGGTTGGTCACTTGTTGTGCACTTGGTTCGGCTGGGCTGGTGAGCATGGCTCCCTCAAGAGCATACTTCGAGAGCTTCTTTTGCACCAGCTTCGCCTCCTCGCCCTTAAGAGTTTCCTCCTTTTTCCGGTTCTTTTCTTGCAACAATCTACAGTAGTGTGCAATTGTCAACTGTATTTCGAACCACGGTTTAGCTTCTATTCCTACCAATTTCTTGAGCTGTTTTTGCACCGGCTCTGGTAACCCTTGGCACAATATATGGTAGAATACAGGGATAGATTTTGTCCAAGACTCATGCGTTTCAAGTACCCATGCGTCTTGAAAATTCTGGATATAGATCAACGGGTCGTCTGAATCTTTCATTTTTCGAGTCATTATAGCTCCCATATCGGACGTGTCTGGATATAACGTTTGAAGCGCTTTCCACACTGCTGCTCTGCAGTTATTAAATGGCGCTCCTTCATGGGAGGTATCGGTTAAGGTTACCCTAGGGTAGCCTGCCCGCTTCCATACATCATCTGCTCTTTCACCAGGTATAGAAATTAGGAGGCCCTTAATGTCCCCTATGGCTAAGGTGACTCCCCCTGTCATTTTCTCTAACTCGTGTATCCACTTCCCAGCAACCGATGTCAGCATTGGAAGGTTATTTCTCAGGTTCTCTCGGTCCATATGTGGCCATGGTATATATTGTGGCCTTGCTCCCTCCTTTTCTAGCAGTGGGAACTGGAACACACAGTCTTCCTTTTATTTTCCCACAGCTCTCCTGTCTACTGGTGGGGCAGTATTCCCACCTTGCCGTGTACCCGGCAGTGCCCTTAATCTGCCTGTATAGGTAGATGCTGGCTCCCCCCTCTGTCCGTGGGGAGTTCCCTCATGTTGGCCATGCACTCTGGCAGGCTTCGATGTACTGGGCTCAGATTTTCGCACCATCTCCCTTCCTCTTGTGCCTTGTCATCCGTTTCCCCAACGGAGTCGGTTTCCGAATGATCCCAGTTCACGCAACTCCTTACATCCTCTTCGTTCTGCCTGATCTCCAGCCTGTCAAGGGACAGTCCCCTGCTTCCACTACTTTGGGTGATATCCTCAGTGTCATATAGCTGAGTGCTCTCTAAGCTCTCATCTTCCCTTCCCCTTTGTTAATGTTAATGTTAATGTTAATGTTAAAGGACATTTGTACCGCACACTATCACCACCGGAGTGGTCCCCTGGCGCTCTGGCGGCTCTGAAAAAGAGGAGGAGAGGGGATGGGTTAGTGGGAGTAAGCTGGAAAAGTGCAAGAGAGCAGTGATTTGCTGTTGGCAGCCTCAGCCCGGTGGGTCCGTCGGCTGGGCTTGGGGTGTTTTATGGTCCGTAGTCGTCGTGTGCTGTTATGCAAGTCTATGCGTGGTTTGTTTTGTTGTTGCGTTGTTGTGAAGTTTGTGCGGAATGCTGCGTTTAAGGCTTGTGGTTGTGTTTGGTTATAGTTTGAGAGGTGTATGCAGAGGGATGGAATTGTTAGTTGGTTGGTTAGTTGGCATTGCTGTCCTTGCAATTGTGGGATTCCATCTAGGTCCGGTACATGCTAACAGTCACATTTCTATCTGGATGCCGCGCAAGCTAGGTTCACAATTCTAAGTGTGGTGCATGCTAAGAGTTACAAATGCTAACAATCACATTTCTGAAATTCCATCTAAGTGTGATATATGCTAACCTTGGCATTTCTGTCTAGATTTGGCGCAGGCTAAACTTGGGAATTCCATCTAAGTGTGGCATATGCTAACAATCACATTTCTGAAGTTCCATCTGAGTATGGCATATGCTAAGAATCACATTTCTGAAATTCCATCTAAGTGAGATACATGCTAACAATCACATCTCCGTCTAGATTTGGTGCAGGCCGAACTTGAGAACTCCATTTAGATGTGGCATATGCTAACAATCACATTTCTGTCTAGATTTGGCACAGGCCAAATTTGAGAATTCCATCTAAGTGTGGCACATGCTAAGAATCACACTTCTGTCTAGATTTGGCACAGGCTAAATTTGAGAATTCATCTAAGTGTGGCATATGCTAACAATCACACTTCTGTCTTGATTTGGCACTTCTATCTAAGAGTGGACATGCTAATATTCACAATTCCGTCTAAGAGTGGACATGCTAACAATCACAATTCCCTCTAAGAGTGGACATGCTAACATTCATAGTTCCGTCTATTTACCTTTGGTAAATTAGTTCCAGCCCCATCTTGTTATAGATTTTATCAATCGTTTCCCTGATGCTTCTGGTGTCGAAGTCATCTTAAATGTGTGTCCTGCTTGTACCTGGTACCGCATCACTTGCAGGAAAGAATTCTTCTATGTCTTCCCATTCTACTGTAGGATTGGGTTTAATCACTTCCCACTCCAAATATTCAAGATCTCGTGCCCACTGTCTGCGCTTGCGTTCGACTTCCTCGTCTATTTCCTTTTGCTTCTTCGCTTCTTATCTAGCCTTATCTACTAGCCTCATCCGTTCATTTCTACGTTCCTTTGCCCTTCTAATCTCCTCATCTTCCCGGTTTTTTACCTTCCTTTCGCACACTCTCCTTTCTTCTTCTAACCTTAACATGTTCTGCCTGTATTTTTATAGGCTGCATATTGTGTGCGACTGATCGGTACTCTTTGCTCTTTGCAATATAGTTGTCCTCGCCTCAGCTTATCCTTTCTTATTATCCTTTCGTCCCTCATTTCCTTCTCCTTTTCTTTCTCCCTTCTTTGCGCTTGATCAGGCCTTTCTCTCGGCCTTACATCATTGCTTCCCTTTCCATCTAATTTCAAAAGTATCTGTCCTCCCATCCATTAGTCTTTTGCGAATGCTAACTCATTACTTCCTTTCCGCTTCTTTCCCTCTCTCTTTTTCTCGAGAGATGCACTAGTCTGTGTCTTTTTCTCACCATCGCATCTCTCCTTGTCCCTCGGGACTGCGGAGGCAAGATTACTTTCCTGCTCCCTCTCCTTGATCTCGTCACTACTGCACGTAAGTGACTCATATGCAGGGTTACTATACCCCGTAGCTGCCTTGAGTTCTCTAAGCAGGTACAGACCCTCTGACTTACTTCCTTCGATCACTGGCTCAGGCGGGGCTGGTGGCGCAGTAGCCGTCTCACCCCCCTTCTGTACATACATTTAATATCCAATCTGCGGGTGGTTCTTCCTCCTTCGTCTGCTCGAACATTTTCCAAAGTTCGAGAACAGCAAGGTGTTTTTCTAACTTCTTGCCGGTATATGCGGCATGCAGGAAAGTCGTCATATGCTGTAAGACGGCTTTAGAGAGTGACCCGTTCTGGGGCCAAGGCATAAATATCTTATTGGCGGTACCCTTAACCCACTCTGTGCTGTATTTCTTTAGTTTTGGTGCATGGTTGGGCAACTGTTTGCACAAATGCGCAAGCAGGGTAACTTCCTCCATTTTATATTTCGTCACTAACAGTATTTATACAGTTCTTTAACCTTCCAATAGTATGAGCGAGCACCACATACGCAAGCTCCAATCCAATCTTTTCCCGCCAAAATGTATACCAACAATTTACTCAAAACCCATCAATTCAATGGCGATTTCCTCTTAGTTACAGAATCGCGTAAAGCCAAAATGCATTTTAAACAATCATTAATACAATTATTTTACATTTGACATACAACAAGACATGTATTACAGACACTTGACAGACTAGACGAACACCAGCTGGTCATAGGTATACCTGCCTTCTAATCAATACCCCGTCATGGGATCTAAACAAACTCCCTTGATGACGTCTTTAATCATCACGTAGCCTAATTGTCCCCCCTCTGTAGGCTCTGAGTTCACGTTTCTTCTGACCACTGTTTTAAATTGCAGGAATAAGGCAAATCCTCCGTTTTTATCTCGGGTGTCCCCCCACCCCCTGGTAATCCTTATGTTTTTATCTCAGGTGTCCCCCTGGTAATACTTACGTTTTTATCTCAGGTGCCCCCCTGGTAATCCTTACGTTTTTATCTCAGGTGTCCCCCTGGTAATCCTTACGTTTGTATCTCTGGTGCCCCCCGGTAATCCTTACGTTTTTATCTTAGGTGCCCAGCTGATAATCCTTATGTTTTTATCCCAGGTGGCCCCCTGGTAATCCTTATGTTTTTATCTCATACTCGAGTCATTAACCCCCTATATATATACAGTCTTCTCTACTTCTAACTACTTTCTTTTTTCTCCACCACCTTCCGTTACCTTTCCCCTACTTGCTTTAATGCCTACAAGACATTTGCCAAAGTAACAAGTTTGTTGTTTCACTCACCGATCGCATCTTTTCCTCTCTGGAACTACGGGATCACCGCCCCTTCCTCTTCCAGCCTTTTAAGGTTTTTTCATCCAATTGGCTGCCCGTGGGAATGAGAAGGGTTATGCTTGGAAAGGCGGGTTCCTTCAGACCTACTGCAGATTTTTGAAATTTTACTCTTTCATTGTCCACGGGAAGCTTCTCAGTCTACTCAGCCGGAATGGCGAACAGACTTGTGATATTGCCGAAGGCCTAGAGTTACTTCGTGCTGTCGGTCTAAAGGTGTCTTAGTATTATATATTCAATAATCAATGGCCGAAACATCCTCACGCTACCAAGTGTTCAGGAGGAGAGGAATTCACTGACGGGCCCATAGGTCAGCGCTCACCCACTAGAACTTGTAAGACAAGATAGCTGCACCATGTGAGAACAGGGGGTGCAGGATTCACTTACTCCAACATGACTCAATAATGAGGACTCAGTAAATTGGCAAAGGGAAGTCTGTTTAATGACAAGTACATCAAACAGAGAAACAAATGGAAATCAGCAGCATTGCGATCACCTGTCTTGCTCCGACTTCCTCGAACTTCAGTCGAACAGTCATTGTTATAGACAAAACTCGTCATCACTGACGTCTAATTCTATAAAAAATCATCATTCAATATAATTGGTTAGGAAAGGTACCTTAAGTATAGGTGTTATATCTGTATATGATAATAGGGCATGCGGATTGGATAACTCTTATCGGGTGGGCGTCTACGCCCATCCCTCTACATCACGCGTGATGGACGTCATTACAACTATGACGTCTTATTGGTTCTACTATCTATAGGACTCCAGATAACTTGGTCCATTGTGATTGGGCAGCTTACACCCCTGGACATAAATCCCTGTTTTAATTAGCGGCATGCAGAATGGAAACCCATCTGCCTGGTGTCCCAAGTTTCACCCTGCCTCCCTTCCATCAATCAGTGTTTTAGGGCGATGTGTCAATTAGTTGGCTAAGGATGGCCTCAAAACTGTAGTCTCTTATCGGGAAAAGTTATGGCATCCTCAGGTCCTGGATGACATCAGGCGGTGGTACTTCTTCGCGCCTGGCTGGTCACGTGTTCACCATGAATCTGCTTCAGTTTCCAGCTTTTAGTGCATTTAATTCTGTTTCAGCCTCACCACCTGTTAGGGAGAATTCTCTGTTTAGGCTGAATTTCCTAACCTAGTGTGTCCCCCAGCAGCTTTGCTGGATTTCTGGAGTTTGTTTTTTTCCATCCTGCCAAGAGTGAGACTCTTTTTCTCCCACTCTTGGACATGAATGTGTGTAATTCCTTTGAATGTCAATGTGTTCTATGGGCTATGGGGTCTTTTACTCCATAGGGTCTCATATGTTTTTCTATGTGTGTTACACCGCACCCTACGTGCCGTAGCACTGGGGCGTCCTAGCGGACCTCCATCATAGACTCCATACCCGGGGACTGACTACTGTCTCCCCGGGCATGTAAAGTCACCATTGGCTTTACTAGACCTAAATTTACTAACAGAACTAGTACAAACCATCCTATTGTGGATGTACTAGTAGGGGTAATTCGATTACTCCTGGGTCTGTTATTCGAGGGGGTACTGTCCCGTCCCCCCTTGTCGAGTTTTGGCTGGTGGCAGTGGAAACTACTTGTTATATTCGACCCCGAATATAACTCTATGGGATTCTTCCCATTGTTGTTAATACTTTTTCTCGTTAATCTCTAACATACCACCGGTTTATTTATCTTAAATAAATCTATCGGTTGGTATTTTCTGCCAGAACTCGGTTTGTAAAATGGCGTCTGTGTTCGTCTCTGTGACTCCTAAACCAAAGGTTGAGCCCTTTGTTCCACTTTTGGCGGGCCTCTACACAGAGGCCCTCCAAAGTGGTGCCATTCTGTCTGGGTACCACAGGGGGTGTGGGAGGGGGTTTTAGGCACCCTGGACTGAGTTGCCTTGCCAACTCAAGTCGCACTCTGGTGTGATTGGCCCAAGTGGTGAGCCACCCCGTTCACCACCTAGCGTGTTTTGAGTGACAGCTAGGCTGAATGAATGGTGGTTTTCTGCATAAAAGCAGGGCTTTTGGGACTGGATCCTCAGAAGTCGCCACAGGACCTAAGAATCCGACGAGGGTAAAGCTGAGCCGATCTGCAACGATGACACCTCCGGGTGAGCCCTGCTGAACCGACTCACCACTTCCCGACGACAGAGGAGATCTCAGGTTGCTGGTACCTCGAAATGAGGGGAAGGGGTGCATGCCATGTCTGGGACCTCCTGTACACCTCCTTCCCAAGTGGTGGTACTGGTGTCTTCTTCCTACATTGGCCGATGGGCCCTTCTTCTTCCCTGGTCCCCCACCTCTATCAGATCCCCTCTCACTCATAATAGGTGGAATGCAAATGGTTGTGCTAAATGTATTGAATCCTGCCTTAGTATATTTGAAATGCAAAGTGTGTCATCCTGCCTTTGTATGTCCAAAATGCAAAGTGCTCCGTGAACATGGACCATTAGGATTAAGCATCGCAAATGCACTCTGTGCATGTGCCCCCCTTTGTAGTTTTCAGCATTTGCATTACGCATGTGCAACATGTGCGCGGGCAGCATAACGCGTTGAATCCATGCGTAAATGTCCTTTCTTCTACATAAGTTGCATTGGTGCCTCATTGAGCTCCTGGAGACACAGGGTCTGATTCTTAATTGTTTTAAGTACCGAAAAGTTTGTTAAAAATCTTAATGACCTTTTCGGTACTAAATACCTATTCTGAAGGTGGTGCATTCTTCCGAAGTTGGTAGGAATGCGCCACTTTCGGAATACATGTGGCTGTTGCTAGGATGGGTTGGAAACCAACCTAGCAACTGCTACATTGGTTGCCTGCCACTTTAGATAGGTATTCTTGTGGCACTCCTCCACTTTTAAATGTGCGCTAAAGTGGCACACATTTACAGTAGCATTTTTGTGGCGGTATTGTGGAGGAGTGCCACAAGAAGCTGCAGTGCAGGGTGTATATGAACACTTTCATATACACCAAAGTAAGCAGCTTCAACGTTGTATCCTGCAACATTGAAGCTGCTTACTTTGATGTATAGGAAAGTGTTCATATACACCCGTGTTCTCTGAACCATTTTTGTAAAATAACGAATATGTTGTTATTTTACAAAAATGCTGCTGAGATTTCAGGATTGCAGCCGTTATGCAAAAAACAGGTGCAATCCTGACGGTGCACTGTCGTGCACTATGAGTACACCCAGGCCCACTTGAGAATAGTGGTGGAGTCTGGCCGTCCTGATTTGGCACAGTGAATCATGCTCTTTAGCACTTTCACTGTGCCAAGTTAAGAATAGGGCCTTCAGTGTCTTAGTTGTCCTGCTTTCTGCCTTTCTGTGCCTCCTCCTAATATTGCTTGACCTTTCTGAACAACAGCTCCTTCTGTCTGGCATTCTGTAACTGGCTGATGACCATAGCCACTGCCTTAGAGTCACTGATTGTTGTCCACTGCATGTTCTTCTTTGTGTTCCCTGGTAGACTCTGTGACCACCTCATTTGCCTCATTTGGGCCACCACACTTCCTTTATACCATTGAAGCTCCTCTGTATCGGTACAGTCAGGACCCTGTTTCACCCAACCAGCCTGAGCATCACCATATCTGCCACTTCTCCCAGCACACCCAAGGTGGCGAGGCTGAGGGCTGCCAATTTCTCTGCAGCAGAAGTTAGCATCCTAGGTGAAAAGGTCTTGACACATTTTATGTCCCTTTTCCATACAGGAGAAGTGGCTTGGTGCCTCTGGACATTTTAGGATCTGGGAAGAAATAATTGCAGCCGTCAACATGGAGGAGTAGCAGTCCATGCACCAGACAAAATCAAGAAGCATTGGGATGACATGCAAATCCATAGCCAGATGAAAGCGAGGGAGGCCATTGAGTGGAGTTGACCTCTGCAGGCCGCCATCGCATTAAGCCACTTCAGTTCTGGATCCTGGAGTGGGTCAATGCAGCACTTCATGCCCAGGTCCTTGACCTGCAGGCCCATATGCAAGCTTCTGGTAAGTTCTCACAGGCAGAACTGTGGTTCTGAATACAAATACTATGGTAAGAGGATGAATGTAGCAAGGATGCTGGACATTACACACAAAGTATGTATAGCCAATTTTGCAATTGACATTAAGTATTGGGATGGTACTGTTTATATGTAATGAAGGTGTGGGGTGCCACCAATGACCATTATGACTCCCAGAGTTGTTCCAAGGGTGTTTAGTGGCACTTCACTGATACTTTGGGCAAGTGGGTTGATTGTGTAAATGTTAAGGTCTAACAGGGTCTTAAGGGGAGTTGGCACTAGGGACATTATTCTCAATATGATTCCTAACTTTTTACCCATCCCTGGCCCAGGCATCCTTTACTGGGATGTTAGGGTCTTTTCTGAGGGTACACCTATCTGTTCGATGTTCTATCTGATTGTAAGTGATTTGCCTGAAGTGATGGCTATCTCAATCCCTTGGTCTTTCTAGTCTTTCCCTGACCACGACCCCTATGTATTCTTGTGATTTAGTCATGGTGCATTCTTTCACCTGATGTCACTCTCTTGTCTCTCACACATGGTTTTCTTTCCCTTCGGTACACTGGCCTTAAGATGTTCTCATTCTGCCTTACTACTGTCCCTCCCGTCTCCCACTCTGCATTTCCACCTCCACATTTTGGTATTACTTCTCTTCTTACTCCTGTTCTCACTATTGGACTCACCTCGAAATGCCCCTCTACGTCTATCTCCCTTATTGTCTTCTATTCCCTCCTACCTCCTCCGATTGTTCCTTGCTCCCACTACTCCTCCACTTCTACTACTACTGAATTTCTACCACTAACACTATTTCTCACTACTGCCAAATTCTCCCTGTACTGTGAGTATGACTCAGTAACACTTACTAACATCCACTGCTACCAGTTACCACTATCTCCATTTCACTCTGCAACTACCCCCACTGCTACTCTGCTACTCATACTCTACCTGTACTCAATATGCTCTCACCTCTCGCTTCAAAATCTCACTGACCCCCTCCTTTCATTGGCTCTCACCTCCTCTGGTCTCTCAGACATCCTCCAACTCTTGTCCTCACACAACTGACCCATATTAGACAACTCACACACTGTCACTTGAATATCCAACGCTCTCCAGGGATGGTCACTTATCCTGTTCTGTTCCTTACCATCATTGAGGTAGTGTAACAGGTGCAGCCTATGAATGCAATGTGAGTGGGAAATGGAAGTCAGGAGCTGAAGGAGTATGCAATTCTTATGTGCAGTCGGAGAGTCAAGGAGAAATGACATTGGGAAAGGAATAGTGGAAGAGTGGCTGAGAGAGGAATAGTGTGTTTCAGTTAATTTGAGATGTTTCATTTTTTACAATGTTTCAATGTTAGAAGTGGGTTTCTATCCATTGTTTGATGTGGTCCAAGTAAGCAGAGACGAACTTTGAAGAACAATTGAAAACAAGGTTGGCGCAAATTATCCTTTGTTTACAATCACATAGGCATGAGGTGAGAGGTTACTAGAGGATATGGTTGCAGGATCATGCACACATTTGTTCGACACATGGACCAGTGAGTGCATTGAAGGACTGTGTATCCATGGTATTTCATCACGAAAGGTGTTGAATCCACATGCGCCCTTTCTGCCCATACCCTACATCTACACTATTATGTGTTTTTTTGCACATGTCTACAGAACATCCTGTTAGAACTGATATAATATTGTTTCATCCTCATTGTATATGTTGGCCTATGCCCAGTTGCTTTGTGAGGAAATCCGTATTACAAGGTTGTGACCTCAAGTGAATCAAGCCTCCATTTTAGGTTAGAACCGCCATTTTGGGGTTTTGTACAAAGTCACCCTGTAATCTAAAATGGCCGTCTCGTGTGCTCTTGTTCTTGCCTTAACCTCTTCAACCTCTGTAGGAGAGTTAATGTCCAACCTGCCTTCAGGCTACATGTTAGGGTCATGTAGACCTTGTCCTCTCTTGACCTCGGGAGCAGGGGATTACTTGAATTAGCAATGTTAAACTACAAGTATGCAAGAACAGTAATGCTATCCGAATATAATATGTGAAACATTTGTTTGGTCTGTATTAAAACAGTATGTAAATAGTGTAACGTTAAATTAAAGAATAATGGAGTGTGTTAGTAAATATATTCAAAAGTAAACCGCATGTACGAGATATGTAAATTAGGAAAGTGAACCTGGCGCGACCCTAGCCCAATGTATTATTAACTTGTAAGAGGCTAGACATCATTATAACAAATTGTATAAATACTCTGATGTCCAGCTAGGAAATTCTGCTCACTGCTCACATTGAACCCTGCTGGTGGTCTCTGTGATGTATTGACGGCCAAATAGCTATTTGTGTACTTTGTTGAATACTGTTCAGTTTTGTAATAAAGATTCTGGGAATCTTTACAAGCCTGTGTCGGTGTATTTTCCTTTGCTTGATGTAACAGCCGTAATATTGTATTTTTTTCTGATTCTACAGATGGCGCCCGAATAGGGACCCTCAAGATTGACTTTGTCTCGTTGAAGGTTGGCTCGGCTATCGGACCGGGATCGGACGGTGCCAACAGAAACGGCCACTCTAGACGACAAGCGAATTCCTTGACAAAACTGCACGATCCGATCCCTGAACAGTGAGCTGTAGCCCGAGACGACGTCTTGAAGAGGGTCCATATATTTGAGGTGGGTAAATTTGCTGAAAATCACCAGACACGTGGGTCCTTAGCATTGTCCTTAGTAACCCGATAGGGCCTCCCAGTCCTTTGGTCAGGTGAATCGTGTCCCGATTTTTAATCTAACCCTGACAATTTGAATTTGGAGTATTGTACTCGCGAGCACAATTATTTAACCATCTAACACCAAAACTTTGATATGCCTGGGAAATTGTCTGCCTGCTTTAGGGCATTATTCCGCAGCGACAGACAATCTTTGGAAGATAGCCGTCCCGCACCACAGGAGGGGTCTCCGGCATGTACTATGTACTGTAAGAAAGGCTTTGGTAGTATAGCATTTAATGACATTTGGCACAGACAGACCAGACATGATTCTAATCTTCGGTGGCCAACCAATGGTAGTTTTGAAATCCCTTGTATAGAATATTTAGAGTCTGTATTAGTAAAGAAAAAGGCTAGATCTGCAGCATTTGACGCATTGCACAGTTGGAAAACAGAAGCTTTGCAGCAACAAAAGAGTAGAGAGAAACATATGCGTAGACATATGACAAGTGTCGAAAAGGCACGGTTATATGATCAACATAAACAATTGGAGTCAGTTAGGAACACGGACAGAGCGTTTCAATTAGGCATTCAGAAAATCTACCCTTCCAAAGATTTTCATACGTCAGATGAATTGATTAATAAACTTTTGCATGAACGAAAGCCCGATGCCTCCGCGGCACCTCCGTACGTCCTTCCTCCTGGCGCTTTGCCCCTTCCCGTTGTTGTCCCCCCTCCTATAGTTCCTCCTGTGCTCCCTGCTGTTCCTCCTGTTGTTCTTCCAGCCGTCGCTCCTTTGCCTGCCCCCTTGCCTTCACCTGTTGCTATTCAGAGTGTGCCTACTCTTCCTCTTCCAAGTGATTCTGCATCGCTTGTAGTAGACCAGGGAGCGAGACCAAGGGTTGTGACTCGTAATACTGTGTCCCCAGACAAAAAAGAGTGAATTGATTGCTTGGGCTAAACATTGTATGGGGAAGGGTGAACAAGCTGATGTTTTTTCCACACTCGAAAATTTAAAAAGTATTCCTGCAAAAAAAAAAATATTTAAGGATTAGGGACTCATTTGAGTATAATGTGGAATAGATTAAATGATGTAGATTTCCCACAAGGGTTACGGGATTTGAATGCTTTAGCGCTGTCTAGAGATACTATGGAGAAGGTATATGAGCATGTTGAGAGGATTTTTGAGTATAGGAAGGAGTTGGAAGAGTTACAGAGTGAAGAAGCAGATGGTGGTAGTTTAGGTATTATGTACTTACAGAAACGTCTTTTTCCTCGCCATGAATTAAATGGTGAGGAAGCTCGAATTTGTATAAAGGATGCGATAAAATGGATTTCGGATATATCGATAATTCCAGATGAAGTATATGACACATATTGTCAGTATACGTTACAAATGCAAAAGAAAGTGATACAGGTTATGGTAGAAAACCTGCCAAATGAGTGTGTAAAAAGAAAGATTTGTTGTCCCGCAGAATTGTTGAGTGTTTATAAGAGAGCCATTTTGATTGATACTTCTTCGACTGCCTTAGCGCTTGATTTGGCTCTGTTGCTTAGTAAGCGTTCGGAGCTGCCTACTTCTCAGTTTCCTATGAGAGAGGTCCCACTGACATTTGTCCCAAAGGTTGAGGTTGCGGCCGATGCTGCACAGGGTATACTCGCTGTGAACATTCCCGCACATTACGTATCACAGTTTGTTCACGTCCCGTTTTCAAGACAGGAAGTGAACACCATAAAACAATCTATTCCCGATATAAGAAAAAATCCGACCGGATTCTATAAAGAAATAGAGTCGGTCTTACAGTCGTCGGTATTCACCTTAAGTGATATTGACCTATTATTTCCCGTACTCCTACCAGTTGATTTGTGGAAACAGATCAGGACTATAGATGACATACCTGGTTTGGGAGATATATGGGATACCATGATTAGGCTAGATAGAGAAAGACCAGCTGGCGAACAACCACCTCAAGTGATATTAACCTTGCCTGATAGAATTATTGTAAAATTGAAAACTATGGTTCTTGAAAAAAGAATCATTTGGGACAAGCTTACGGCCTGTGTCCAAGGAAAGTCTGAGGGTGCTACCGATTTCTTCAATCGGTTCCAGCAGGTATTCTCAGATTTCAGTGGACAAGACTTAGGCACAGAGTCAGGCAAAAGGCTGTTTGTTGACAAATTTGTACGTGGATTGCTGCCTGACATCCAGTTACAGATTATGTCTTCTGAAAGCGCTTGGCAGGTGAAATCTCAATCAGAAGTACTGCATATGGCTCAGTACTATGAAAATCGTGTACATACTGAAAAGGAAAAACTTGAGAAAAAAAAAGGTGACCTGAAAACTAAAGTTTTATTACAGCAGATTGTTAGAAGCCCTAGAGGGGGTAATCAATTTAGAGGTCAGTACATTCCAGAGGGAAGTGCGCCCTTGGCTCCGGTAACCATTAACCAGTGTGCCTATTGCCGGCAGGAAGGCCACTGGCGCGCACAATGTCCGACCTTGCAGCAAAGGTCATTTGGGAACATGGGTAGACGATCTAGAGGACGCCCAGGTGCAGGGGGCCCTGGCAGAGGTCAATTTGCACCAGAATCACAGCAACCTCTTTCACAAGATAAGCAAGTTTTGAATGTGGATAATAGAAACATTTTTGATCACCCTTCTGCCGCGTACCTCTCTGAAGAGCTTCCCTTTGAGAATATTCTGTTTCGCTAGGATTGCCCGAAGCAGGATTTGGAACATACGCCTATTCCCGTTCATCAGAAAGGCCCCTACGTTGAGATGGCGGTGGGAAATAGGAAGCATCTATTTTTAGTAGATACGGGAGCACAGAAATGTTCCATTGATCATTCACTGGTTCCAAATATTCCCCTGTCAGGGCAGTCCAACGTTTCCGTAGGGTTTTCAGGCACACCTGTAGTTTGTCCCGTCTCTTTACCGGTACCAATAACACTGGGTCCCTTCACGGAACAGTTTCCATTTCTACTTACCACAAACTGTGGGGAGAACTTGCAGGGGCTAAATTTGTTAAAGGCATTGCATGCAATAATACATTGTTCTCCGGAAGGAGTTCGGTTAACAATTTCACCTCAGCAATCACTCGCCTCTCAGTTTTTGACTCGACCTTTACCGCCAGAATTCAGTAATGTCCCAGAATGCTTATGGGCAATTGATGATAATGATGTGGGCATTCTTCAAATTGAACCTGTTAAAATTATTTTGAAACATGGAGTAAAATTGCCTCGCATCCCGCAATATAAGATCTCAGTTGAAGGCAAACAGGCTTTGAAATGTATAGTTTCTGATTTTGTACATCGTGGAGTAATTGAGGAGATTACGGGTAGCATATGTAACAGGCCCATTTTACTAGTATACAAAAAAGGTGATAATGCGATTCCCTTTAATTTTTTAATTGATTTACGTGCTATTAACAAAATTGTGGCTCCTCAATTTCCTATTGTACCTGATGTTACAACGATACTAACCATGATTCCGGCTTCTGCCACTCGTTTTAGCGTTGTTGATCTTAAAAATGCGTTTTTCAGTATTCCCATACACAAGGATAGCAGGTATTTGTTCGCGTTTACCCTAGGTGGACGCTCGTATACATTTTCCCTGTGCACCATAAGGGTACACTGAGAGTCCAAGTATTTATAGTAGGGCATTGAAAGAGCAGCTCAATACTCTCGAGTTGCCTACTACTTGCACATTAATACAGTATATAGATGACCTCCTCTTGGCTGCTGATTCTGATAGCGCCTGTAAAGAAGGCACCGTGTTGTTGCTTTGTCATCTAGCGAAACATGGCCACAAAGCTTTACTTAAAAAATTCCAATATTGTTGTCAGGAGGTCGCCTATTTAGGCGACCTCCTGTCAAAGGAGGGAAGACGGTTGACACCTGAACGAATAAAGACTATGTCCGTCCCAAATACACAAAAGGAAGTTAGAGCCCTGATAGGTATGGCTTCTTATTTTAGATTGTGGATCCCTAACTTTTCGTTAACGATTAAACCAATGCTGGCTTTGACAAAGAAGGCCATTTCTTTGCCATTGCCATGGACTTTGGAACACCAGACAGCATTTGATTTGCTCAAATCGGCGCTGTGTTCAGCGCCGGTTTTAGGAACTCCGAATTATGACAAGGCCTTTGTATTGTTTGTGCATGAACGTAATGGATGTGCTTTGGCTGTATTAATGCAGGAGCATGGAGGGAAAAATAGGCCGTGCGGCTACTATTCCTCCGCCCTTGATCCTGTAGCATGCGCTTTGTCAAGATGTTTGCACGCTGTTGCTGCTGCTGCTGCGTCTGTAAAACAGAGTGAGGGAATGGTCTTGGGTCATGCGTTAACCCTAATGGTACCTCACTCTGTAGATATCTTATTGAATAGAACTCAAAAGCAACACCTCACTTCTGCACGATTGACAAGATATGACCTAATCTTGTTTGCCCCCCACATTCAAATTCAGAGGTGTTGTGTATTAAATCTGGCTGAACTTTTACCTGTCTCGCAAGATACTGCTGATGGTGACGATACATCACACGATTGCCTTTATATGACAGAACAGGAGACTAAAGGCAGAATCGATCTGAAAGACAAGCCTTTGAATAGCCCACAAGGAGAGCTATTTTGTGATGGCTCTTGTTTTAAACTTCCAGACGGTACATCCACGGCTGCTTGTGCTGTTACTACTTTAAGCACGGTTGTGGAAACTAAAATAATTATGCATAACTCTGCGCAGGCCGCAGAAATTATTACGTTAACTCGAGCTTGTGAACTTTCTGAAGGGCTTACAGTGAATATATATACCGATAGTCAATATGCCTTTGGGGTGGCCCACAATTTCAGTAGACTTTGGAAAGAATGAGGTTTCTTGACCTCGCACAGAACGAAAATCCAGCACAGCACTTTAATAGTGTGATTACTTTCAGCACTCGCACTCCCTGTTCAGTTAGCTATTATAATATGTTCAGCACATCAAAAGGTTACAGATGATGTAGGGAAAGGGAATGCTTTCGCCGATTAGATAGCTAAACAAACTGCCACTGATTTCAGTTAAAAAATGTGTGCTGTAAAAAAAATTGTAAGCGTTTGCACTTTGGGTAAAAGTCTCGATGCTGTAAAAGATATTCAAGCAGATGCTACCATAGAGGAAACTAAGAGATGGATCAAGGGTGCAGGGAGATTGGATGACGATGGGTGTTGGGTAGACAATATTGAAGGAAAATGGTTACTCCCTGACGCCTACATTACAATGATGGTTATTATGGCTCATGGTCCGACACATGTTTGTGCGCGCAAATTAACAAAAATGTTACACAGTGTATGGGCCAATGATAAGATTTTCAAAACTGCAGAGCGTTTTATCCAAAGCTGCATGGTCTGCTTGCAGCACAATGTAGGAAAAGGTACCTCGACTCCTAGAGGAAGTTTCGCTCCACCTTCTGTCCCGTTTGAGGTTATTCACTTTGATTTTATTGAAATGGAATGTTTTAACAATCTTAAATATGTGTTAGTTGTCATTTGTGCCTTTAGTAAGTGGGTTGAGGCCTTCCCGGTTAGAGATGCAATGGCCATAACTACGGCAAAAACTCTGTTGAAAGAGTTTTTTCCTAGGTTCGGGCTGCCGAGAGTCATCTGGTCAGATAATGGGCCACACTTTATTGCTACTGTAATCCTACAAATTTGCAAAGGATTACAGATTGACAAACGGTTCCATTCAGCTAGACATGCCCAAAGTGCTGGATTAGTGGAAAGGCACAACAGCATTATAAAGAATAAACTTGCTAAGACGTGTGCTGGCACCAAGCTAAAATGGCCGGACGCCTTACCGATCGTGTTGCTATCGATGAGAACAACCCTTCAAACTAAGACTGGGCTCTCTCCCTTTGAGGTGGTAATTGGGAGACCTGCTAATATTTGGGGTATGCCAAAAAGTCGCTCCTTGCGAGACATAGAACATGTGCTTCTTTCAGATTACTGTAACCAGTTGACTAAAAATCTGTTTTCAATTTATCACCAGGTGCGAGAGGCATTACCTGTGTGCTGCGAGGGTCCTGGTCACAGTCTACGACCGGGGGACTGGATCCTCACAAAGGTTTTTGAGAGGTCGTCTTGCCTTGCACCTCGGTGGAGGGGTCCCTACCAAGTCCTGCTAGTCACCCAGACTGCTGTGCGGGTAGCGGGTCGTAAAAATTGGATTCATGCGACGCACACCAAACGGATCCCACAGCCCATGCCATACGATACAGAAGACACAGAATCCCTTCCCACCGTTCTAACTAGTGTACCTGAAACAGCAACAACCAACAAGGGAGGATCGGAGATCGCTTCAGAATTCGCAAGGCCGGACAAAACGGCCATCTTGTCTCCGTACTCCCCAACAGTGGAACTCACTGATCAATCCTTTTCTGATCCCATTTCTGTCCATTTGTCACTTCCAGGAGGAAGTGATGACACTTTGTCCTCACCAGAAACTGCAAAATATAATTTGCGCCCGAGGAATAAATGTACAGCATGGTCTGACTGTGCGATTGAGAAAATCATTTGAGGGCTTGCCTTTTGGCCCGACTGCATGGGAAGATTCTGTTGGCTAAGGGTTGTGGGAAAGACATTTAAGAAGACGCGCGACTGGAGTCGCCAGCAAACGAACAATTGGTGTTTTTTCGGTTGAAGACGACAATGCCTGCACCCGCTACCGCTTGTACCGAACTTTTAGATAAACATTTGACTAGCAGAGACAATGATCAAGCATGTAAGGGGACCCCAAAGTGTATTGTTGCCTTTTTGTTATAATTACCGGATTTTTAGTAACTGTTGGGTTTGGGTTATGGTATCTGGAGGAAGCATATCCGTTAGAGGACTTTTTACCTATTGAAAATGTATCTGTTATTCCCACTCCTTCCGTGCAATTGCAATACTTTGTCGCCTAGAGATTCTTTGCGTAGACGGAACTATCAGAATAATACTCTTTTGTTAATAATGAATGCCACTCATGCAATTTTTAATAAGACCAATTGTTGGATCTGTTCACATTTACCGCAACATGGGGATAAGGGGCTAGGTTGGTATATTTATCCCTTACCTTTGACAACTGCCTGTTACGCTTCTCTTAGAACACTATTTTTTGGTCGATGGAATGACAGCATCTCAGGGAACTTTGATGGTACAAATTTAAATAACTTTGAGAAGACTGTTTTGATGCCCCTGGGATGCTCGCTTTTTGCAAATAGAAGTAAGCCAAACGTTGCTTCTGTTAGGCCCTCTGATAGATTGTCTCGTCCCTTTCAGTCTTTAATCTCTTTCAAAATGGCTCCTATAGGAAATAAGGATGCCACGCCTCCATCTTATTCTGTTAACCATAGCCCCGATTCAGAATCCTTCTGCATACAGAGGAATGGAACACGGTCAATGGGTAATTTTAGAAAATGTGCCAATGTTGCAAACTTGACTAGTGAAAACAGACCTCTGTACGTAGGCGAACCTGTCTATTTTGTTTGCGGTAATGTGGCATTTCCATGGTTGCCCAGGGATTGGCAAGGAACCTGTTATTTAGGGATTCTATTACCTGGGGTATTTATTGCCAGTACTATAGAAATTTCAAAGACTCGTCCACGACGAGGTGTGAAAGGGGATACTCCAGCACAAACTCTAGGGGACATTATGAAATCCTTCGTGCCATTTTTTGGGCAAATTACGAATTCAGAAGATATCAGGGGACTAGCGAGAGTATTGGAGAGAACCATCAACCGGACCACTGACATACTCTATAATATGACGTTAGAGCAGAGAGCGATAAGATTAGTGGCTCTTCAGAACCGGATGGCATTAGATGTCATTCTGGCCGAGCGTGGAGGAGAATGCAAATTAGTGGGGTCCGCTTGCTCCGTTTACGTACCAGACTCCTCTCCAACGATCTTTAGGGCTATCCAAAATCTACATGTTCTCAGTTCAGAAGTACATGTTCCTGAAGGAAACTTGGAACTTAGTGCATGGTTTTGAGACCTCCTGCGGTCATGGGGATGGAAGTTGTTCTCGGCCCTGCTGATTATCTTGGGAAGCTTTCTGTTTCTTTGCTGTTGTATACAGTGTCTCCCTGGTATATGCTCAGTATTAAGGGGATGTTGCGCACAAGCGACAAGTGTATTAGGGCATAAAATATACGCCCCAGAGAACGTTTCCAAAGAGTATGTGTTAAAAGAAACTCTAGTGTCAGATCTAATGGCAATAGATATGTCCGACAATGATTCGGGATGTATAGACATTGAAATGTGGAGTTAATCGTAAAACAATTGAAGGTAGTTTAGCACTTGGCATAGGCCAAAAGGAGGGTTTGTTAGAACTGATATAATATTGTTTCGTCCTCATCGTATATGTTGGCCTATGCCCAGTTGCTTTGTGAGGAATTCCGTATTACAAGGTCGTGACCTCAAGTGAATCAAGCCTCCATTTTAGGTTAGAACCGCCATTTTGGGGTTTTGTACAAAGTCACCCTGTAATCTAAAATGGCCATCTTGTGTGCTCTTGTTCTTGCCTTAACCTCTTCAACCTCTGTAGGAGAGTTAATATCCAACCTGCCTTCAGGCTACATGTTAGGGTCATATAGACCTTGTCCTTTGTTGACCTCGGGAGCAGGGGATTACTTGAATTAGCAATGTTAAACTACCAGTATACAAGAACAGTAATGCTATCTGAATATATTATGCGAAACATTTGTTTGGTCTGTATTAAAACAACAGTATGTAAAGCGTGTAACGTTAAATTAAAGAATAATGGAGTGTGTTAGTAAATATATTTAAAAGTAAACCGCATGCACGAGATATGTAAATTAGGAAAGTGAACCTGGCGCGACCTTAGCCCAATGTATTATTAACTTGTAAGAGGCTGGACATCATTATAACAAGTTGTATAAATACTCTGATGTCCAGCTAGGAAATTCCGCTCACTGCTCACATTGAACCCTGCTGGTGGTCTCTGTGATGTATTGACGGCCAAATAGCTATTTGTGTACTTTGTTGAATACTGTTCAGTTTTGTAATAAAGATTCTGGGAATCTTTACAAGCCCGTGTCGGTGTATTTTCCTTTGCTTGGTGTAACAGCCGTAATATTGTATTTTTTTCTGATTCCACAATACAACATACACGAGTACTCATGTGCACCCCTTCAATAAGCACTGAAAGGAGTGCAAAATACTATGAGCATGATGTGGTGGTGGCACATCCGATGCAGACAATTGAAAGTGATACATTCATGTGATACATTCATGTATTGCATACTTACATGTAGGGGTGTCAGGGATGCTTTTAGCAGGTTTTTGCATAATGAAGCTATTACACTGCCTACACAACTACATTGTGCTATTGCATGATTGCCAAATGTATGAGTAAGGAGTACTTGTCCTGGGCATGTGGTCACAGGTGAGCGTTACATGTGCCTATTTAAAGGCCTCATCATTGTAGGTTGACCATTTCAAAAGACTTCCTGCACAGTCCTTTCACAGACTTACCGTGCATGTGTGTCTGCCTGTCTGTCTGTGAGAGGCTGCAACATTATACATTGTAATGTCTGCCTGTCACGGACATTTGTGCTCAGCCTGCTGATGCAGGTACAAAAGCCCTGCAGGGCCAACTCAGCCTTTCATCCTTTTAAGGTCGATACATTGAGTGCCACGCGGTTGGATAATAATATCCACTGTTATTTCAGTTAGATACCAGCGGGTTTGTAATACTATATAAAACTAGATATTATTATTTGCTAATTGGGTTAACTACAAATCTATACACAAATTTGTCTTACTTCCTCTCCTCCATTCCTTTTCACCCAGTGTCCACTGCTAATGAAGAGAGAACACACAACAAGTATGAGCTGCATTCCAGGGCCAAGAACTCCAGAAACCTACGAAGACCCAGTTCACACACACTGTCATACGCATACACTGAGGGGCATATGGCTGGGGGAGGTAGTTCATCTGATGGTTCTGCTGTTGGGGTTCAAGGCGTTGGTAAGGGTCTGAAGGTGGAGACATCAACAGAAGAGGGACAAAGGGACAGGGACGTTCCAACATCCTTGGAGGAGCCACTCAGCATATAGACCTCATTTGTGGTGTTAGGGTTGGGTATGATGGTAGAAGAGGAGGACATTGTAGGTCTGTTCACGGTGTCAGGTGGGGGATCAGATGGGGCTGGACAGGCTCCAAACCTGCCCTGGAACAAGAGGATGAGCAGGACACTGTGGAGGAGTCAGCACATCCTCCTTCCCTAGATCCATCTGCTGCAACACTACTCAGCTTCTGTGATGCCTCCACCCAGACAAGTCCTGCAGTAACGGCCAATGAAGCCATCTGCAATGCAGTGCTGCCAGTGTTGTAAGTCAGAATTAGGCAAAGCTGGCTGTGATGCTATTGTGACCATTCACGAACAGCTTCAAAGCCATCACGGGCAGATCTGCCATCTACTTTCCCAACTGGCAACAGCACTGCTCAGCGGAAGTCTCTTAGGACCGGTCAAAACAATGTTCCTGCCTCGTTCTCCGCAGGCTCCTCTGCCCCAGTCCTGCCATAAAAATATCTAGGGTGCCTTTGGCCCTGGCGGAGGTGGAAGTCCAGATAGCGTCAGATGAGGTGATCCTGGAGTCTGCCATGGAACATTCAGAGGATCAGGCTGTGGAGGCCAACATGGCAAAAGAGCCAAGCAGTGGTGCGGTACTACCCTCCAGAAGTCATTCATCATATCAGAGAGTGTACCAGAGCCAGAGGTGGGTTGCCAGGCAGATGGAATTGTTGCGCCAAAGAAGGCAGGCCTACAGGAAATTGATTGCAAGAGGGAGGCAAAGGACATATACCATCAACCGTGAAAGGCAGGAGGCAAGGCAGAGCATTCATTCCAGCTCCAAAACATGAGGCAGCAGCAATGTGGGAGGCAGATGCCACGGCTGCTAGATAGGAGAAGGTGGAGCAGATGTTGCTTCAATCATGTAGGAGACTCGCAGGGCTTCTGAGGACATTGAGCAGACAAGGTTGGCCCTGCATGCCCTACAAGTAATCACCAAAACACACCTGTGACAGGTGGGGTTTAAGGGTCAAGCAGGCTTGGCCCAGGGATTGGCAGAGATCAAGAGACACTAGCATGCAGTCTAGGAAATGATTGTTGATGTGTATTTGTCTATGGAATATATTATTTTTCTCAAGTAGGTTTCCAGAGTTTTATTTTGCTGCTATTTCTATGAACAAACGTCTACGGTTCATAGCATAGGTATTTTTCAACTTTAGACTATTTGATGTTGTTCTTTCATTTCGCCATATGGACCACTTTGGCAGATGATGATGTCTGTGTGCATCCGTTGTTTGAAGTGCATGTCATACTAGGGTGGTTCGGTTATTGGATTTTGCTTACTCATGTGGCATGCATGCCTTGAGTTTGGATGGTTCACTCATCAGCTCAGTCATAGTTGACACTTCACAAGTTCATATGAATCATGCGTCAGATCACTGTGCAGGCATGATTCTATGTTACATGTGCATGTTACCAATATGGACTGTGTGTGCTGAATGCAGGTGTCAGGCTCACAGTCATGCACTTTAGGCTAGACATGGGTGATTTTAAAGGTTCTGAACCTTTGTGTCCATTCATGGAGTTGATGCATGTGCATTGAATGGGTGGGTTTGTTTGTTGTATGTGGGCTGTGACGAGTTTCTCTGTTTTGCGTTATGTGTTTAAGGGTGGTGGTCTGTCATTTTGGATCATCATAGTGCTACTGAAATTTGTTTTACATTTTATTCCTTACCCCTATGGTCATGTGGACATGCATGTTGGCTGCTGGGAAGTGTACATTTCTATGTTGTCCATTACTAACTGTGCCTTAAAATAGCCATACATGTTGCACAGAAACGCGTGTGAATCGGAGATGTAGCTGTTGTGAATGACCCCACCAGTCACATGGAGTTCTACGTGTGTGGTGGATGTAGCTAAGCATTTATGGTGGTAGTTCCTTTTGTAGGACATTAGGGGCGCTGTGGGGGAGTTACAGGTGTGTTGGAGATTGGGATCTTGTCATTGAAGCTTTTGGTGACTCTGTAATGTCATGTCGCATTTGACTATGATTACACTGCAACTGCTCTCATTTTCCTCAACACCACAGGGTTGCATTTTGCAATGTTGTTGATTGTAAAACGTTCCCATGCATTCCATCCCACACATGCTTCAAATTCATGTTATTGAGACAGAAGGTCAATTTTTTGTTCAGTTGGTTCTGCAAATGTCATTGCACACACAGTATGCAAATGAGTTGGACACTTTCTTACTCATTGTATTATCTGAATATCTGTACTGACTAACTCTGCATTAAGTGGCAAGTTGAGTGCATTGCACCCACTGTGACAACTGACATTACAATCTTCATGCACAACGGTCACTGATGGTTGTTAGACTGTGTTTGTGTAAATGGGTACTCCCCTCAAAATCGGTTCCACTATACACATCATCCATTTCCACAGATGCGTGGACTACCTTCATTGTATATGAAAGTGTGTCTTCCAAGGGTGGGGTGTGGTATTTCACATGAGCTATATTGTTCTACCATGGATTGCCACACTTGGCCATTCCATGAAGGCAAGTTGCACTCCTTGTACGTGTTCAACTGTGTCGCATAATTGTGAAACCTATGCACCAATGTGTATGCACACCCTGCAAAGTTGAACATACACTGTATCATGGAATTAATGCATCTTCCTCAGATGTGGAGGCTACATGGGAGTTGGATTTTAATACTTGGGCATCTATGGTAAACATTAGGCTCATGCACTGAGGTGTTAGCAAGTGGAAGATACTCTTCCTAGAGAAACCACATTGTTTGCCAAAGCAACCAATGTGTGTTTCCCTTCATATAATGACTCACTGCATTGAGTGTTTACACTGCAAACTGAAACAATGATAGATAGCTAGGGCCTCGGATCTCTACAGATGATGTGGCTGTTGTGGGGATACATTGACAGGTTATATTAAGTGAACAGGTGATCATCTATGTACAGCGACTGGCACGTTCTGCATGTATGCATCCTACCTCAAACCATGCTCCTGGAATTTCTACAGTATGCAGTAGTTAGTTGTCTGATATTCATCGCGGATCACTCTGCCACATCACCTTTTTCTAGGCTATGATGGCAGGGAAGTGGTAGGATGGTAAGTGAAATATACTCTATCAATCACCGAGCCTTCAGTGCTGAGCCAATATGGCATTGTAGGTTGATCCTTAAGGACATTGTGAGACACATGCATTTAAAGAAGGCCCCTTCCACCATACGTAGATGAGGACAGGAACACACTTGTGAAGGTGATTTCCCAGATGTTATGCATGGCAGGGATATGGAGCACTGGTGAGAAGGGGCCTCCTGTAAATGAATGTGTCTCACAATGTCCTTAAGAATCCATCTATGATGCCATGTTGACCTCGCAACATTAATTTACCTACAGAGTAGATGTTGTGATGACTGTGAATGTGGGCTTCCATGCCAGATTTGTCATCCCTTCTCCACTTGCATATCCATGTTTATGGCATCACACTTCCACAAGAGATGTGGGTTAGAGGCAATATGACTGGTCACATAGCATGTATATATGCTCCGATTCAATTGGCTGTCCTCCTTCCATGAAGTCAATTTCACCCGAGTGGCAGTGAATGCATGTGTACAACCCCAAACCTTCCCTACAACATTTGTAGTGAGTATGAGTGTGTGCCTAAGGATGCTGTGTGCTCAACGCATACAGCAGGTGATTGTATGGAGAAAAAAGCACTTCTGCTCAAGCAAGTCATTGATTTATCTATAGTGTACATCATGGGAGACACAGCACAGAAGGGCAGGGTACGACAACAGGATCCAATTTCGCAATGTACACACCTACAAAGTATCATTGCACTTGCTGCCATGATAGCAATGACACCTTGATCCTAGTGAGGAAACTGGGCAGCAAGTTCTGCAGCTTCTTGGGTGTGTGAGGAGTTTCTGTCAAAAATGCCTGTCGCATAGGGAATTGTGGACAACTGAGGACAGTCCCTGTCTCGATGGCAGCAGAGAGTTCTGTGTTTGAAGCACACGACTAGTGTACTTGATTGGCAGAACAATGGTAGTGTTCCTGTGTGAAAGGGAACAGAAGGACAGATGCATTAACCAGTTTACAAGATAGTAGTCTTGTATAATTCAGGAGACCTTTTAATGTACCTCTGAGGCAAGCTGAATGCAAAGGGCATTGCTCAGAGTGATGTTATGTTATTAAGACACCGTATGTAAATACTGGGACATGGATGAGTGGGTGTGGAGTTATGGTAATTTGGGGTGCACCTTGTTGATTCAAGTACTGTGAGGAGGAAGGGTACATGTGGCTTTATGAGAATATGGGGTGCACCTTGTTGGCGCGGGACGATAGCTCAGGGGCAAAGTGCTCACCTTGGAAGCAAGACAACACAGAGCACCACAGGTTCGATCCCTGGGTCTGCACTTAGAAACCTCTGGGTATTAAGCTCATTGTAAATAACCTACCATGTCATACAGTGAGGAGGCAGTGTAGGTGTAGTTTATTTGGATTTGCAGTGTGCCTTGTTGGTGCAAGTACTGCAAGGAGGAAGTGTAAGTGTTGAGTTATGAGGATTTGGAGTGTGCCATGTTGGTGCAAGTACTGGGACAAGGAATAGTCAGCTTAGGTATAATGTTCATTTTGGGGGCTCAGATTGCTGGAAGTACTGGTCACAGAAAAGTAGGGATAGGTGTAATGTGCATTTGGGGGGTTCCGATTGGTGGAAGTGATAGGATAAGGAATAGTGAGTATTGGTGGAAGTAATCGTTATTACCTGTGAGTAATCCTAGATTACCTTTTCACATTAGCATGTCCAAGGACCCGGTTCATATTATGGCGCAAAAAATCATCTACAGTGCTACCTTGGTTTGCGCTGCAGGCATGTTGGGGCAAGTCAGACGCAAACAAGATTTCTTTGCACTGCAGGTTTCTGCAAGCACTTATTTCTGTGAATCTTCTCTCCGTAATATGTGTTTGCGCGGCACAGTCTTTAGGCTTGCTTTAACACTTTTGCGCTACGGTAGTGCTTTTTTTGTAAATCAGGACCAATGTGTTTCTACTGCTTCCAAGTCTCATAAAATAGTTGTTTTGTAAAATTGGTGTTACACATAACTGGTTTCTGGTCAGTATTGGGAATATTGGTAACCTCTGTTTTTGACTCTCTCAGAGCGTAGGCAATTAGATGCTATAAAAATACAAGTCATTCATTATGATGCTTGGTGGCAGTTGCCCATTATGTGTAGCAAGTTGAACTATTATTATTCCTGACCTTAAAAAAAGTCGGACAGTGTTTCATTCTTTCAAGGCTGAACAGCTTAGAGCTAGCGGTGGTGACATCTAAATGGGGCGATGCTGCCTTCGAGAGCAAAGGGTACAGTTGTGACGGGAAATTGAAGATCTGTTCAGGAAATCCACACTTCCTGCTCCGGTACCATTCTAAGAACAATTCAGAGCGCCATCCTTTATTTCTGGCCATAAGACACATTCCTGATGGTTCAGAACTAAAGTGGCAGGTGGTCATTTCAATGGTATGATATGATATGATATGGCATTTATAACGCGCCTATACACAAGTGTTTCAAGGTAGGAGGTAGTCACGGTAGGAGCCGATTAGACCCCCACTGACATCTGTGAAATGCTGAAAGTTTCTTAAATGCTCAGCACATCATTTAAAAAAAAAAATGTAAAGTGGTTTACATTCTTGATGAAAGAAATTGCCTCTAATGCATTTTTAACTATGAAGGGACATGCCGGCAGCTGTTTTGCAAGTAAGTAACACACAGGTTCATATCCTTTGTGCAAGAACTCTGAATGCGATTAAGTAAGATGCGGGTGAACAGCTTATGAGTTAAGTGTTTGTCACACAAATAGGGCCAGGCTTCGTTTTGCAAGTTCAATATTCAGTCCTTCTCTGTACTATTAAAGTTGGGAAATAAGGCCGATTATTACAGTACTTAGATCTCTAAAGAATTAGACATGAAGTATAAAAGGTGATATTATTATGTTGTATATTTGTCATTTTCAATTTAGTTTAGTTAGTCTCGCAATGTGAATTAAAATAAAATAGGTCTGGGCACCAAAGCAAAAGCAGCATAAGGTTTATAACTGTGATTTATAATGTGTCTTGACAAACAGAATGAATAGTACTTGGGGGCGCATTATCTGGAAATTTCTGCCAAATGGCGAATTTTAAGCATATCAGGCTTGCAACTACCAGCTGCACAGTGCACTAAGCCATTAAACTGACCAAATTGGACCCACAAAATATCGAAATACGGAGCAGTCTGAGGGGCTTTCGGCCAATGCTTGAAAGGCCTGTGTTTTGACTCTTCCTCTTCGGGGAGAGGGGAGGAACGAAACGTTATTCCCTCTTGCTTTTGTCACCTCACTCAGCAGCAAATATGGGACCACGAGCACAGGCAGCGTCTCATGAAATGCGACATAGGATCCTCGAGTTTTAGAATGGATACCTCTCTCAACAGAGCCACATCTCTTTCTGAGGTTCTAGTCAGCTCTCAGGTGGGTGCCACCGATTTTCCTAACAGGCTCATGCTCAGTCTGCGTCTGATGGCTCTGCCGGGCTCACTGGTAATAATAATAATAATAATAATAATAATAAGAAGAAGAAGAAGAAGAAGAATGTAGCATTTATATAGCGCTACGAACCCTCAGGTATCTGAGCGCTGCTTATTATTACCCACGGTGTGTGGTGTTCATTCATCGACCTCGGAAGGATGAAAGGCTGAGTTTGGCCTAGGTAGTTTGGGGAACTCTTAGGAAATAATAGTATTGCCATTGTACAGGGGTAAGGACTGCATACACTAAAGGCCATTTGAGGACACTTCTTAAACAGTTCCTCTGGCATTCCTAAGTCTGTATTTGTCAGCCCCCCGACTTGTGGAGCTGAAATCTTATGAGAGGCTGTGATCTCCATTATGGAGATTCATCACGAGTTGGGCGGTATTCTGGTGGTAAATCCACTGGAATACCACCCGATGCAATTACCGTTACTGCCACTTGGTCAGCCAGTATTACCGCCAGATTACAATCTAGGTATATTGTATAATCTTAAACACACTACACCTTCTAAATACTCTCCTATGGTAGCTTCTATCTAAGCAATACAGTATACTTGAATGATATCTTTACTGCTCATCGGCCAGTACTTTGAATATTTTTATATAGAACAATTTGAAAACACTTGACTTTCTCCGGCATCAAGACAAGTATGGTATCAGAGAAAAGTTACTTGAACATATGAACATATGATATTTATAAACATATATTTGTTTTCCTTGGCTCCCCAGTATGGATGTGTGACTGTGAATGTATACGCAACGTGCAGGTTATATAAATGTAGACAAGAACACTTTGAATCTGACTCCTACATGTTTGGATTGGGAAAATAATACTCCCGAGGAATGTGCACTCTTCGCTAAACATGTGCATGTGTGCAGCTTTCAATGAACATGGGTGTGTACATTTTAATCTACTTACGTGTGTAATGCTTCCAATCTATATGTGTGTTTGCAGCTTTCAATCGTTATGTGCGTGGGTGTGGGTAGTTTTCAATCGATTCCCATTAATTATTTTCCTTTACAAGTATGGAACGGAGATCTAATCTTCTCCAGTAAAAGGTACCATATGAAAGCATCCTTTCCCTTTCACATTACACATTGGCCTGCTTATGCATTTCACAGGTTAAACATTTTCATGATTTTCTGGTGTCCACTGAATATGTAGCCAACAAAAATGTAGTATGTGGAAAAACCTTTGCATTGAAAAGGTTGTGAAGCAAAAAGTAGTCAACAAATTCAGCTGAAAAAGATTAAGGGCCTCATTACACGGTAGGCGGTAAACCATGGTGCTTTTAGCACCATGGTTGCCGCCGGTACCATACCGGTACCACTATGGAGGAAAGGGGAATTACCACCCCATTCCAAGGTTGGCGGGGCGGTAATTCCCCCTTTCTCCATGGCCCTTCCCGATTCCCATTTTTGCCCCACAGGGCATAATGGGAATGGGGATGGAGCTAATTATGGTACCGCAAATTGCGGGACCGTAATTAGCACCAAGGTCCCTTTGCGGGTCCCAACTTTAACGGCTGGTCTACACCAGCCGTTAAGTTTGGGTCCCGCAAAGGGACCTCGTAGTAAGGCTGTAAGGGTTAACGGTCACCAGTACCCTTACCGGTGACCGCTAACCCTTACCGCCTTCCGTGTAATGAGGCCCTAAAAGTCAGGGTTAGTTTTAGGGTGGGGATTGCTGTATGGCTAGGGCTGGTAGAGTAATGGTTTGGGTAAGTGTTAACGAAAGGGATAGGGAAGTTGTAGAGGGCTGGTGATGTTGGTATAGGACAGTGGTTAGGATAAACCTTGTGGTTAGGGTAAAGTAAGCATTAGTACAAGTGGTAGAGTTGCAGGTAGGGTCAGGCTGAGGCTAGTATTAGAGCAGGGCTTGGATTAAGGCAAGGGCTATGTACTTTGTGGCGAGCTAATGATGGGGTTAGAGATAGCGTCACTGTTCGTTTTCTATTTATTTTGACAGCTAAGAAAATTACTTTAAGTCAAGAGCAGGAGCTCTGAAAATAGTAGCAACACTCACTGCAAGTCAGATGTTAAAAGGCAAGCCGCACCGAGCGTCAGCAGAGTAGGCCATAATCAATGCACAAGAGGCACAGGTCGATGCCCAATCAGGGTTCAGGGGTCGGGAGGGAGGAGGCAGGGAAACAATGAACAAGTAAGACCTGCATCACCCTGTCGATGAAGCGGCACCAAGTAGAGATGTGCCAGATAAGAAAATAACTTTAAATCAGAGCTGGAGCTATATAAATAGTAGCAACACTCACTGCAAGTCAGATGTTAAAAAATCTTGCAGGCAAAATTTAAAAATTGATCATACAACATCCAATATGGATTCCTTGGATCCATTCATAAAAATAAAGCATTCCTCATATATACACTATGTTGTAAATATTCCAGAAATATAAAATGTGGTTACTTGGCTTCAATTTGAGGTGCAACACACATTATGATAGAACATTGAGCGTCCAGTATGAAACAAAAGTGGCTTCAGTGAGGAGCTGTAACATTGAAACCAACAAGAGCTTGAAAATCTAGCACAGCAAGTCTTAAAAAGGCTTTGCAATTTCAGTTGATTGTCCGATATTCCATTTTTTACAACACATCCCTCTCATTTGTATTGTCGCCTTGCACTCTGGTGGATATGTAAGAGAATGGATGGGTTTGATCCACTGGAAAAGGCGGCAGGATGGCAATACTTTGCGTTGATGGAGCAGATCGGAAATAAACTAAGTTCTGTGTACTGGAAAGCTTATTAGGTGTGTTGTGCTAGTAGCATCAAGGGCTTTATGCCCAAAGGGTCACCTCCTGCTTGCTGTGTGGACATGTATTGGCCTGGGGTGGTGCGTGTACGATGGTACAAGAGGTATATTTGTGTTGTTTGGAGTATGGGGTTAGCATCTCACCTTTAATAGCTAACTCCGGGAGGTTGGTTTAATTTTGCATGTAGTGGGGTAGAGAAATTGAGGTTAGTCAGTCGGGTCGACACATGATCCTGTTGTGTATCATTGTTGTTTACAAGTATATGATTTCACAGCTGCTTTTCATGTGTTGAGAAGTATTGAGATTCCTCATGGCTTTTGCTGCCAGGTGGTCTGTGTTGTGTTTCTTAATGAGGAAAAAAGGGTGATCATTCCTTATAGAGATGTTCAAAGTATCGATGATCAGAGAGTTCCTGTGGCAAGCTGAGAGGACAGGAAACAATCTTCACTTTTCTTTTTAGCAGTTTATCAAAATGAGTAGGTTACTCAATTAGATGTACTGAGTGCGTGCTCTCTTATGTCCCGGAAGGATAGCTCAGCGGTAACGTGCCCGTCTTGGAAGCACACTTAGAAACCTCTGGGTGTTTATGCGCGTTATAAGCAACTAAAACAAACAAAAAAAAAACAATTACGCAACTAAGTAAACAAACAAGTCCTGTAACAGCGCCCTGATGCCCGCGCGCCCTGTGAGTGCTTTAAGAATGTAAAATAAATTATGTTATATGTAATTTTTTTCCAGTTAGGTGTGTGTGAGCTGTTTCACAATTAAACCATTAGCATTAAACAGGACACTATCACCTGCTGACAACAAGTGCAGGCCTATGGCTGTGGTGTAATGATCTTTTCCATGTCGGTAAACTTAAGGACTGTCTCTTAAGTTGTGATAATCAAAGATGATATAATTGTTTTATTTGTGTCTATGGCTTATGTTTATTCAGTGACAACGAAGTAGGAGGTCTGTAAAGTCTGCTGAAATCTTTTTGGAAACATACATTATACACCAGTTACACACAGAAAGGGGCGGATGTACTAACATTTAGAAAAACCTCTCTAAAGAACACAGCAGTCCCATTTTACATGTTTCCCCATATTTCCAAATGAGAGGGGCAAAAACTATCCAGTTTTGGTGTACATAATCCAAAAACATATGATTTTGCTGGCCTTTTATTCCTCCATATTGATTATGAAAAGACTGGTTATATAAATAACAACAATGTATAAATAAAATGATTAATCATTACTGTATTTATTGATATTATTAAAACAGTTATAAAAAATAATAATTTGAAATGGGAATTATGTTCAAATCACTTTACATATGCACTTAATGTACAATTTCTCTATGCGAAAGTGAAATCATCGTTCCATAGTTTAGCTTCCCCGTTCGGTGTATTAAATTGAATGTTGTCTGTCACACTGAAGGTAAAATGAAAAGATATTCCCCCAGAGAGGGAGTTTGTTTTTAAAACAAACGTTGCTAGGAAATAATATAGTTGTTTCTTGAATACAAAGAATGCTTTCTGTTTTTTCACTGTTTGCTTTTGAAGCCAGCATGTTTTGCATGCAGAGTTAGTGAGTGCTTTGTAAGCATTCTGATTGATAGAGCGAAGGCTAATAATAACCTTCATGTGATAATAAGCAATATATATGTAGATGACAGTCCGGAATGTGTGGGTGCTGCTGCATTTACACTTAATCATTCATTTCAAATATGTAATTGTTATACCTGCAATAATCAAGACATTTGTTCATTCCCCTTCGGTAATGCCATGCCACACCATCCTGAAAAACGATGGTTTGATGGGGTTCACCGGGAAATGTGTTAGGAGTCATAAACAGGAATGTTGCACCCCTGGCACAATCATTGTCAATCCCTGATTCAGAACAATGCACTGTTGACCTTGTTATATTTTCTGCAGAACTGTAGATTTTTGCCCGCATCATATTCTATCTTGTGAGAAGGGTAACATGAATGTCTCAGTGCTAGAAGCAACAATGGTATTTAGCAAATGTTTGCAACATACAGTATCAAACACAAATACTAAAAGGTTACTATGAACTTCTATTTGTGCAACAAGGCTTCTCCTCCTTATAACCTGCTACGGAAATTCCCTTGTCAGTTGACCCTCCTTTTCACAACACTCTCATTGAGGAGGCTACGACATTATTCTCTTGTCCATTGATTGTTCTTCTATATACCGGTCCTACTCAGCTTGCGCCAAATTGTGTCCCTCTTCTGTGGACCTAACTTATAAACTCAGGATTCTCCTACTCTATTCCCTCGTCCATTGACATCCCTTCCTTATAACCGTCTCACAGATATGCTCCTTTTTATTCACTTGTCTAGTTACTAACTTTGATCATAACTGGCTTATTGAAGATGCTCACACTTTGTACTTTTGTCAGTTGCCCTTCCTTCCATACTAGAAGCCTACTTGCGAAATTCAGACCTTATGTGCTTATCCATGGATCTTCCTACCATGCAACATTCTCATCAGGAATGCTACAACGTTGGCCCCTTCTCCACTTAGATTCCTTCCTCAGAAGAGTCCCACTGGGAATTCTTCCACTTTATTCCCTTTTCTCTTGATCTTCATACCTTCTAATTGTCCCAGAACAGGTGCTCCCACTTTACTGCTGTGACCATAGAGATTCCTTCCCTATAAAGGGCGAATTAGGGATGTGCCCTCTTTATCTCTTTATCCACTCACCTTCCTTCATAATAATAGTTTAAATGGTGAATACTCCACTCAATTGTCTTGTTCCTTGTTCTTTGTTCCTGATGACAGTCCCACCGGCAATGCCCCCAAATTACTGTCTTGTCCATTGGATTTGGCTTCCTTATTGTAGTTCCATAAGGGGACTCCCACTTTCCTGCCTACTTCTTGGCGTTCCCTTTCCCAAGGTTTTCTTTTTCAATATCGTAATTTGTTGATTGATTTTAATATTATCTTTTTCTGTGCCCAGGACCTTCCTTTCTAAGTGTTGCCCACTACCACTGTTCCTTTCTTCAGCTCTTTTACTGCCTCTTCCCAGTGACTGTTGTTTGTGTGCTAATTTTAGACCCATGTTATGCTGTATTTCTTTTCTATAGCATTAGGTGCAGCATATACTGCAGAACATGTCTAATGGAATTGGGCAAGATTTCCAGAGAGAGAGAGAGAGATAGAGAGGTAAGATCCAAGTATTGATGACTGTGAAGATATCCAAGTGATCCAGAATGTTTATGAGGAATTGTAGGAAAGATTTTCAGAAATAAGTAGAGAATTCATGAACAAAAGATTATTCAATGTTAACAACTGGGGTTAGATATACGTAGGGGTGAGGAGGTAGATAGCAGAGGTTTGAGGTTACATATTTCCTTAAATTTTAAAAGAAGAAGGAAGTCAACATTGCTGGAAAACCAGTGGGCAGTATCGATAGCCTAGAAATGTATACTTTTTTTTGTGGCTGGAAGCCAATGGTCATAGTCAAGGGAATAAGAAATATGTTTCGATTTACCGAGTCTCAAGGGCAGGCAGGCAGCTGCACTATAAACTCTTAAAAGGTTTGTGATGGAGATTAGAGAAAAACAAGGTACATGTTACTACAATAGACAAGATCACGGTAATGCTCGAATTGGCCCTACGAGAAGAGGTAATTAAGCATGGTAGGAGATGCAGGAACTTACATTGAAGCTACTTTGTGAGGACAGACAAAAAGTTGTTGTTCTGAAGGTGGCAAGGTGTTTTATCTCAGATACAGCATGTGTGGAAGCCCCAGACATTGCTACCATTATGACTCTCAACAATTCACATTATAGACTTCCACTACTGAGTTTAAGCCAGCTGGAATGTATCAGGTGTATATTCCTACCCTGCAGGTGGAGAATGTGAATGCAAGCAAGGACACCAACCACCACACGAGAGACAGGGGGCAAATAAATGACAGAGGGATTCGACCCCACAATAGGAAAAGGACACTCCAAAACTAGAGAAGCCAAGTGTCACTTCGATCTCTCCTCATGTATTTGGACCAGTCCTACTCAGTCCATATAACAAATAAGCACTGAGTGAAACTTATTGCATTAAATGTTGATGCATACAATTTTATTTTACAAAATAGATTTAAATATATCATAAAAACCACATAAATAACATCATCAAGATACATAAACAATACACTTCATTGACAATACATTAAATTGACATTACAAATACAGTAAAAACACATCATACCTTGAATAAAGATAACAACAGTAAAAAACCTCAAGACAGTCAGATGTCTGCCTAATACCTAAACTACCTCTAAAGTGCAAAATACAATGACACGTTGGTTGTAGGACAAAGGGCCACTGTTAGTACAGGTCACCTCATAACCTCATGAATAGTCATAAGTAGGTAAATCCTTTTGCTACCGAAAGGTTACTAATAAAAATCAATATGTGATTGAAAACACTGCTACTCAATCCAGTGTTGTGAGACCCAACATGTTTCGTTCTTCTATATATTTAAACACAATCTCTGAGAACTTCTTCCGGGGACCAACACACTCAGAAAGCAATGCACATAATTCAGTGACATCGAAAATTAGCAATTCCCTAAATGATGCTATACGTCCAGAATCTAGAGGAGAGAACAAAGATTAGCAGCATATAGAAAATAAATTTAGATTTCTGCTGCCTAACCTCTATCTACCCTAAGAAGGCTTACCATGTACTTTCAATCACAAGTATTCTTGGCGCAGTCACGTTTGAGTGTCTTCTAAGTCGAAAAGGATCTGGGAAACAATGCAAAACCACAGTATAAGCGAAATCGATCTATTAGTCCAGGTCACTGATCTCTAACAAATCTAGTTTATTATCTCATATAGGTGTTACAAGAACCTGGATAAAGAGGGGGGCTCAGCTTCTAATTAGCAGCTGGTAGGACTCGTAACTCTGAAATGGCATGAGGCGGTTCATCTAAATAAACTGCATGTAATCAAAAACATTCGTATCAAGTCAGCTGTAAAGAGAGGGACCCGAATTCGAACGTTCCTATTTGAAACTCAAAGCATGTAATCTCTGACTGCCATTAAAATGTACTATCAGCTCTAGTGGTGGACTGGGTTGTACCACGGAGAATGCTGTACGTGAGGAAAAAGTATGTGTACAATACCATGCAATGGAGGAGTTCTGGAGAAACTCTTCATTTACCTTACGTCTCCTCAACGTGAGTGCATACCACACACTAGCAGTGTTCTACCATAGTTCGAGCAGCTTAAGGTCTCAGCTGCGTTCTGATGCACCTTCTTAGTGCTGAGTTGGCTTCATTATTTCCCAAACGAGCGTGGCTGTACACTAAAGAAAACAAACCAGAGTATGTGTAGCCAACATCACGTGCCGATAAAGACGCTATTGTAATTACTCGGATGGGTTTAGGCAAATTAAGTAACTCGAAGCAATGATCTAACCATTAGCCAGCTGAGGCACTTACCAACACTACAGCGGTGTTGGTTCTTCTCAGCAAGTCTTCCGCTCTATGGTACCAGTCACCTGACTCCTTCCACGTAGCTTCTGAACACTGCTAGGATATAAAACAACTAGCTGAGGGTAATTGATCGTAAAGGCGGGTCACGTGTTACGGACACACGAGCACCGCTCACCTATGTTCAAACAATGGTATTAACAAACTCAACCTAATAAAGGTAGGCAGAATACCATTGTATTATTTTCAAAAATATATATCTTTCACGCCATTTAACCCTTGAATATGTGATGTTAACTAGAAAAAGGTTTCTCAAAATTGTAATTTTTGTGTGCATTGTGTTTGTAATTTAAATTAACCTACCCGAGTGTAAGGCTGGCCATATACACTAGAGGAGTAAATACTACTCCATTAGTATAGAAAAAATGAGTGGAGAATTCAGCGGCTAATGGAATCTCACCAATCTGTGGACAACATGCCTTATTGGTAATCTACTCTCATTAGAACAAAGTGGAGGATGGAGCATCACTATTTCGACCATCTACAGCAAACATCAACATTTGTGCCACTCTACTTGTTTGTTGAGCCCTGTCTCCAACGAGTTTGTAAGAAAAACCAACCATTGCTCTTTGTTGAATAGCTTTTTGGTAACAGTTACTCCATTCTGCATGGTAGTGACTTGCAAGCAAGGACACATCATTTACTGTTCAAATTAGGGTTTTAAGGAGGGTTGCAATATCATGGTGCATGAAGACTTGCAAATCATCTCAGAAATGCCCAATCAATATAAATCATGCAATGGCCATTGAGATTAAATTCCTTGTGGATTATTAACATATACGCAAACTGCCGTTACTTATGTGAAATGCCAGGGTTATTATTGGCTTTGCTAACCAATGTACAGAAGTACAAATGTATACGAATTGCATGATAAGTTATTAAACTGGTTCACCACAGATAAAATTGAATCAATCCCTGCAGAGTTTGTTTTCAATGTTCTGTTTCATGGTGGACACAGTTGCAAAAAGATTGTATATTGTCTGCTCAGAGTACTGTAATTTTTCTGGAATAACAGCACAATAGCAACACTGTAACTTTCTATACAAAAATACACCACAAATATAACCACATCCTATAAACCAAGTAGTCTAATTAACATTGGTTACAAAATCTATTGTCAAACGATCACTCATCGTCTGTCCACACATTTTAGGCGCTGCTCCCCTTTTATATCTAGGCGTTTTCCTAATTTCATTCTCATTCAGCTTTCCTATGCATTTAAGATCCTGCTCTCTCTTTTAATCTAGGTAAAACGTAGCACTGCTCTTTGTTCATAGACGGAACCCAGGATGTAAACATTGTGGTTTGTACAGCTAAACCATTTCTCCCACTGCACCTTTGTAATTTAGCCAAAGGTACAGGCTCATTGCACACACCCTGCACTCACATATAACACAAACACTATTGCAAAACACCTCTGCCATAAGAATGAAGCTATCTTTAATGACAAACATTTGAACTGTAGCTTGCCACATAATTCTCTACATCCTTTAACACAATCCACCCTGTTTAGTTCATAGTTTACCTCTGCTGCGCCCATGCAGACTCCATTCAGAGATGGTTGAGACAAACAGGGTCTTGGCTACTCTCACATACATTTAATGGCTGAAATGCACACACACATAATAGCACCTACCAATTCTCCCAAATTTGGACCCCCTTTGGTCCAAGGGCATTCAACCAACAAGCACGTTGGGACCATAATTATGATGAAAGGTGCTATATAAATGACAGACATTAATGAATGAATGTCCTAAATTATTGTCTTGAAGAGAAATCAATATTGAGCCCGACTCAAGCAGGCTTTAGGCCTGGCCTATTGACCATCAATAAATTATCTGTTCTGCACACATTTCTACTGCAAAAAAGAAGCCCTGTATGCAGCATTTTTAGGTTTCTCTTCAGCCTTTTCTTGGCTCACAGAGGCAAACACTAGTCATCGCTTGCTAACATTGATATCAAAGTCTCCTTACTATCTTCAATGATCTATATGAGAACACAACCTCGCAAGTTCGCTTCGGTCACTCAGGGATGCTAACAAAAGGATATAGGACTACGAGAAGAGGGAATCAGGGTGACCTGCTTGCTCCAGTTTTATTTTCTATATATGTGAATGATATGGTTGACAATATCTTAGCTGTGTCTGGGAATGTCCCACATATTACCGGTACCCAGGGTTTTATTTGCTGAGGACTGTGTGCTTCTTGACAGAAAATAAATTGCATCACAAGCACCGGTAGCAGCTGTAGGGCAGCATTGCAAATGGAATAACCTTAAAATAAACAAGAATAAGTCTAACATTTTGATTTCTGGCCAACAAAAGAAAAATAGAAGAGAAAGGTCCATTTTTTAGAGTGGCTTGCCTTGGAGCTTATTGAGGAACATCCCTATTGTGGAGTGACAATTTCCTCAAGTACACAATGGAGGTCACATATTTCTACAGTGAAAAAGGTTGGACCGTCTGATAAAGCCATTATTAAATTACTGAGGAGGCACAGAAACATCATTTCATTCCAAGTAGCTAGAATTTTCCAGCCTAAAGTTGGAAGCTCAGTCATCTATGGTGCATAACTGTGGGGGCAGGATAAACCTACACAGATCATTGAATTTAATGAAAGAGCATTTGGAAATGTTGCACTTAAAACAAAATCGCCTATTTGTCATTTGAAGATAGGGCGAATAGTACACCAGCAAGACATGAAGCAAAAATGCTTTTTTCTGGTAAAGGGTATTTTGTAAACAAAGCTTGGAGGGTGCCTCTAGAATTATCTACATATATTAACTGTTTGCAGGAGGAACTACACCTATTAGGTATAATGGATATTTTGCAGCCAAACAAGCCCTGGTGGACAGGCAGAACGATATATACGTAAGAGAGGTAACAATTTTGGGATATATTTACCCACTCAGCAGTACTTCCTCCACATCACCAAGCTGCACTACAGCAGAACCAGCAAAATGGCTGCGCTGGCTCGTGTGAGCAGCATTGCAATGACAATTGCAACGACAAAAGATGGCTGCACCACCTTGCCAAGCACTTATGGGCAGGATGGAACAAGGGGGCACACTGAAAAAGCTTGCCAGTGTGTTCTTACATGTACAAAAGAAGGGGACTGAAAAAGCAGCACTGCTTTGCTGCAAAGCCCAAAGTTCCCATTTGAAAAAGGGAATATTTCACATTGAAAAGGAGTCTGCTCTGACGTTATTTTCATCTGTGTTTCATCAAACTACTTTTGTCAAAAAGACCCTGTCATGCCCAGCCATATTCACATTGTGCTCCTTCAGAAAGGAGCATTATTCCTGAATGACAGGCTCTGTGCCAGCCCAATCTGAGAAAATCAACAGAAGCTTTACTCAGCTGCACAGAAAAACATTTAACTTTTGCTACTAAATGGCAAAAATCACAGCTTGAAAAGAAATGTTGGCTTGCTGTGCACATGTCAGTTTCATGGAGACCTTGGCCTTGTACAGACTGCTGCCTACAAGAAACTAACTACGGCTGCAAAACAATATTGGGAAGTCAGATGGAAAAACCGAATTTGAAAGGAAAATGCTAGCAGCTTGCACCACATGTGCCAAAATGGGCTTTTACAAACCAAAGAAGGAAATGCCTGTTTTAAAAGGACTATGTTGAACACAATCGTATCCTTGACTAGCAATGTGAAAGGGGATTGTGCTGTGAAATACATGTATGAGATGGCGTTATTCAGCAGCTTTTTTTCTAATTCAGAGCAAAAATAAATAAAATAAATTAAACGGCATTGGCAACCTGGGAGAAACCAGTCCAAGACAGGTGTTAGGCAGAATCATATGCAGTACTCTTTGGGAACACCAGACACAATTAAGACTAAAAGTGACAGTACAAATTCACCTTTGGTACAAGCCTGTACTACACAGTAAAGTGGTAGCGATGGCTGATCAGCCAGACTTGTCTCAAGAGTAAAGTGAGCAGTATCAATAGTTACACAATGGACAGTAATTACTATGGTTCAAACAAACACTGACTCAAGGTTTCTGAATAAAAGAATATACTATACATTTATTTACACATTCATTTGTAAAACAATTTACTAAATAAAGCAGCAGAAAATTCACACTCTTAACATACTACACAACACCCAATCAATTCTGGACAAGATAGGCTCAAAATGAAGTGTGACCAAAATGGCACTCCAGCAATTTCCACTCCAGGGAGGGGAAATCAAGCTTATACAAAATTCTGCAGCATCAACAAGTAAGCAGGCAGGGCAATCTAGAAAAGGCTTGCTACAATGAGGATTCAAATCAATAGGCCTGGGCCAATGTTAATGGTTCAGAGTCTTTGCATAGGATCACACAGTTCAGAGTAGTTTGTGGTTAAGTCTTTGCCAAGAGTTCGAAACGAAGTTGGTCGAAGGAAAAGTTATTTAAATGAGTAGAGAAGGACAAGCCCTTGGGTTGGCGAAAGATTTCAAACACTTTCACCGCGGTCGGACTGAACGAACAACCGGGTTAGAACAGTACATTAAATGAAGAAGAAGGCTGTAGCTGAGGCAGATGTTCCTGGCAGATCCTGCAGACTCACGGTTCCTGAAGTGACTGTCGGACTGACACAAAGTAGGAAGACTCGCTGGTCCTGTACTGCCCAGGGAAGAAACCAGCGGCAGAGCAAAGCAACAAATAAAAGGTGCGCTCCCTAAACCCCAAACAGGGTCCGGTCCCCCTGGCTATCCAGTTCACTGCAGCTGTGCACAGCAGATTCGACCAGGGGGGGAGGCCTTTCTTGGTGTTTGGAGAAGTGGTTGGTTCCACCAGCTCAAGGGAAGAAGATTCCTTGCAGATCTTCTCTGTCGTCGAAGTTTGGAGATTCGGACCTGTGGCAGGGTTTCACCAGGAGGTTCAGTCATGGTAGTGGTCCTCTTCTTTCAGCTTCTCTTCAGTTCTCTCGATCCAGTGGCGACCCTGCCTTCCAAGCCCCAGAGACCTGCTTTGTATGCAGTTTTCCCCCATTCACACAACCTGGCTGTCAATCACACAGCAGGGTGGCTGTCCTGGTGGGACAGTCACCACAGCCAATCATACAGAGTGCGACATGGGTCTCCAAGGAGACCCTGTGCAGGGAGTCTCAAACCCCTCCCTCACATCCAACATTGATTGTCTTATCCGCTTCTTGGAGGTAGGACTAGCTCAGTTCTGCCCACCAATAATTCTGTGATGTCACCATGCTCTATAAATACGAGTGGTTGACAGAGCTCCAGACAGACTCTCTCCTGAATTTCCTGCGCTGGCGTTCCTGATCTCCCACATTTATCCTGCCAGAATCCAGATTCCACTACAAGGCCAAAGCAAAGCTGACCAGATTTCAGAACCCTGTTGACTGTTCCAAAATTCCCAACCCCAAGCGTGGACTGTGAGTATCCCACATCCCATAATACATATTCTACCCCGTCTTGACCCTTTGTGTATGATTCACTCTCTAAGCAACCCTATCCATATCCTGATAACTTCTCCAACTGCAGCGTAACTTTTATATTCACAGGTGGCGTTCCTCTTTTCTAAGCCATTGACAGGCCGATTCATGGAATAATTAGCGCGGCGCAAGTGGGCAAAAACGTGCGAATCGCAGTGGAATAGCGAAAATCGCAGTGCAATTGCGAAAATCGCACGAAAAGCAGCGCATGTCGATTCATGGAAGGCTGTGCGCGAGAAAACCAGCGCACGTGCGATAAAAAAGTGCGCGGCGCACGTTGGCGCACAGGCCATCTAACAGCGTGCGCCAGGTCACAGCGAAAATCGCACAGGCCACAGCGAAATTCGCACATAGCGCGGCGCACGCAACAAAAGTAGGCGTAACACAGGCGTAACACTCGGAATGGGGAACAACTTGCCAAAACGTGGGCGTCACGGGGGAAGTACAGGGCACAAGTGCGCGGAACGCCCACACGCTCGCCTACAACACGTATTCATGGAATAGAATAGGGGAAAAAAGCACACGCTCAAACCAGCGCACAGGCACAAACACGACCGCCACAAGAAAGCAGGCGGTAGCGTCTCTGCGGCTGTAAGAAATGTGCGCCAAAAGGTGCGCCAACAAATAGCACCTATATACTGCCATGATGAATGTCCCATACTGTGGCCCTCCAGGAAAAATGACGTGCAAAGAGGTACCCACAAACACGGACACCCGCTGACAAAAAATACGTGTGCGTGTATACCGGGGTGCGCGGGAAGTCTAACACGCGATTTCAGCAGGGTACGTGCATCACAGGGGTTCGCGTGAAGTTATTCACGCGATCGGGCCTGGGGGAGCGGGCTACGTGTATTTCAGGGGTTCACGTGAAGTTTGACACGCGATCGGGTCTGGGGGAGCGGGCTACGTGTATTACAGGGGTTCGCGTGAAGTCCTTCACGCGATCGGGCCTGGGGGAGCGTGCTACGTGTATTTCAGGGGTTCGCGTGAAGTTTCACACGCGATCGGGCCTGGGGGAGCGGGCTACGTGTATTACAGGGGTTCGCGGGAAGTTCCACACGCGAATAGCCTGGGTGCGTGTATTACAGGGGTGCGCGGGAAGTCCCACACGCGAATAGCCTGGGCGCGTGTATTACAGGGGTGCGCGGGAAGTTCCACACGGGAATAGCCTGGGTGCGTGTATTACAGGGGTGCGCGGGAAGTTCCACACGCGAATAGCCTGGGCGCGTGTTTTACAGGGGTGCGCGGGAAGTTCCACACGCGAATAGCCTGGGTGCGCATGTATTTCAGGGGTGCGCGGGGAGTTCCACACGCGAATAGCCTGGGTGCGTGTATTTCAGGGGTGCGCGGGAAGTTCCACACGCGAATAGCCTGGGTGCGCATGTATTTCAGGGGTGCGCGGGGAGTTCGACACGCGATTAGCCTGGGTGCGTGTATTTCAGGGGTGCGCGGGAAGTTCCACATGTGATTTGACAGTGTGGGTCCTCCCAGGTGTACCCTGTACACCCTCCACGGCCCCTGCAGGCAGCCCACACCACAGGGGACTACCCTGCATCCCTGGTCATGTCCCGCAGGCAGCCCACCCAACATGGGCATGCCCCCCAGCAAAGGCACATGTCTCCTTGAACTAATGAACACCAACTCATGTCCCCTTGCACCCCCACCCCCCAGCACTGTGGGGCACCTGCCAGCAGGCCCCCACCCATGTCCAACTCATGTCTCCCACCACCCCCACACCCCAGCCACCAGGGGCACCCTCCACCAGGCCCCCACTCATGTCTCCCACCACCCCCACACCCCAGCAGTGCAGGGGCAGCCTCCACCAGGCCCCCACTCATGTCACCCACCACCCCCACCCCCCAGCCACCAGGGGCACCCTCCACCAGGCCCCCACTCATGTCTCCCACCACCCCCACACCCCAGCAGTGCAGGGTCACCCTCCACTAGGCCCCCACTCATGTCTCCCACCACCCCCACACCCCAGCAGTGCAGGGGCAGCCTCCACCAGGCCCCCACTCATGTCTCCCACCACCCCCACATCCCAGCAGTGCAGGGGCAGCCTCCACCAGGCCCCCACTCATGTCTCCCACCACCCCCACACCCCAGCAGTGCAGGGGCAGCCTCCACCAGGCCCCCACTCATGTCACCCACCACCCCCACCCCCCAGCACTGTGGGGCACCTGCCAGCAGGCCCCCACACATGTCCAACTCATGTCTCCCACCACCCCCACACCCCAGCCACCAGGGGCAGCCTCCACCAGGCCCCCACTCATGTCACCCACCACCCCCACCCCCCAGCACTGTGGGGCACCTGCCAGCAGGCCCCCACCCATGTCCAACTCATGTCTCCCACCACCACCACACCCCAGCAGTGCAGGGGCAGCCTCCACCAGGCCCCCACTCATGTCACCCACCACCCCCACCCCCCAGCACTGTGGGGCACCTGCCAGCAGGCCCCCACACATGTCCAACTCATGTCTCCCACCACCCCCACACCCCAGCCACCAGGGGCAGCCTCCACCAGGCCCCCACTCATGTCACCCACCACCCCCACCCCCCAGCAGTGCAGGGGCACCGTCCACCAGGCCCCCACTCATGTCTCCCACCACCCCCACACCCCAGCAGTGCAGGGGCACCCTCCACCAGGCCCCCACTCATGTCTCCCACCACCCCCACCCCCCAGCACTGTGGGGCACCTGCCAGCAGGCCCCCACACATGTCCAACTCATGTCTCCCACCACCCCCACACCCCAGCAGTGCAGGGGCAGCCTCCACCAGGCCCCCACTCATGTCACCCACCACCCCCACCCCCCAGCCACCAGGGGCACCCTCCACCAGGCCCCCACTCATGTCTCCCACCACCCCCACACCCCAGCCACCAGGGGCACCCTCCACCAGGCCCCCACTCATGTCTCCCACCACCCCCACACCCCAGCAGTGCAGGGGCAGCCTCCACCAGGCCCCCACTCATGTCACCCACCACCCCCACCCCCCAGCACTGTGGGGCACCTGCCAGCAGGCCCCCACCCATGTCCAACTCATGTCTCCCACCACCCCCACACCCCAGCCACCAGGGGCACCCTCCACCAGGCCCCCACTCATGTCTCCCACCACCCCCACACCCCAGCAGTGCAGGGGCAGCCTCCACCAGGCCCCCACTCATGTCACCCACCACCCCCACCCCCAGCACTGTGGGGCACCTGCCAGCAGGCCCCCACCCATGTCCAACTCATGTCTCCCACCACCCCCACACCCCAGCCACCAGGGGCACCCTCCACCAGGCCCCCACTCATGTCTCCCACCACCCCCACACCCCAGCAGTGCAGGGGCAGCCTCCACCAGGCCCCCACTCATGTCACCCACCACCCCCACCCCCCAGCACTGTGGGGCACCTGCCAGCAGGCCCCCACCCATGTCCAACTCATGTCTCCCACCACCCCCAAACCCCAGCCACCAGGGGCACCCTCCACCAGGCCCCCACTCATGTCTCCCACCACCCCCACACCCCAGCAGTGCAGGGGCAGCCTCCACCAGGCCCCCACTCATGTCACCCACCACCCCCACCCCCCAGCACTGTGGGGCACCTGCCAGCAGGCCCCCACCCATGTCCAACTCATGTCTCCCACCACCCCCACACCCCAGCCACCAGGGGCACCCTCCACCAGGCCCCCACTCATGTCTCCCACCACCCCCACACCCCAGCAGTGCAGGGGCAGCCTCCACCAGGCCCCCACTCATGTCACCCACCACCCCCACCCCCCAGCACTGTGGGGCACCTGCCAGCAGGCCCCCACCCATGTCCAACTCATGTCTCCCACCACCCCCACACCCCAGCCACCAGGGGCACCCTCCACTAGGCCCCCACTCATGTCTCCCACCACCCCCACACCCCAGCAGTGCAGGGGCAACCTCCACCAGGCCCCCACTCATGTCTCCCACCACCCCGACACCCCAGCAGTGCAGGGGCACCCTCCACCAGGCCCCCACTCATGTCTCCCACCACCCCCACACCCCAGCAGTGCAGGGGCAGCCTCCACCAGGCCCCCACTTATGTCTCCCACCACCCCCACACCCCGGCCACCAGGGGCACCCTCCACCAGGCCCCCACTCATGTCTCCCACCACCCCCACACCCCAGCAGTGCTTGGGCACCCTCCACCAGGCCCCCACTCATGTCTCCCACCACCCCCACACCCCAGCCACCAGGGGCACCCTCCACCAGGCCCCCACTCATGTCTCCCACCACCCCCACACCCCAGCAGTGCAGGGGCAGCCTCCACCAGGCCCCCACTCATGTCTCCCACCACCCCCACCCCCCAGCAGTGCAGGGGCAGCCTCCACCAGGCCCCCACTCATGTCCCCCTGCCCCCAGGTCCTGACGATACACAATCATGGCAGTAATGGGCAGCATACCCAGCACAAACACCCAGGCAAGGATTGCATCCACCCACATAGTGAATGCAATTACATGACACAACCCCAATGGCAAGTATGTAAATGAACACATGTCCGTCACACACACATGCACAATGGCTGCAAGTGAATGTCAAAACCCATATCATGACATGTATGAAACCAAAGACAAAATAAGACAAGTGGAAGTAAAAATAAAAAATTTATTAAAGATTAAAAATAAGTAAACAAATCAAACATACAACTATGTGGATAACAAAATAAATGGTCCATGTTGGAGAACAAAAGTAAAAATCAAAAAACGAAAAAGGAATAAAAAAACAAATGTTGACCAAAGCAATATCAAGTAGAAGCAAAAGAATGAAAAACCATTTCCACATGGTGAACACAATAATGAAAAAAAGAAAATTTTCCTTCAAAAAACAAACTAAATACAGGAATGTACCAGGGTCCATGAGCCCAACACCATAAAGGAAACCTACTACTACCTAATGAAAAAAATATATACAAAAAAGTGGCCATTGTCCGAACGGTCCAAAATAATAAAAACAAATAAAGGAAACCTAACACTAACTAACTATATAACTATATACAAAGGCAGCGGGCAAGTCCTGCGGCTCACTTGTTGATGTTGCTGGCCAGGGCATCATCGAACTCCATGTCGATGTCCTGGAGGCGGGACTCTGTCCTGGCCCCGAGGTCTCGCAGGGATAACCCCATGTTCAACTCAAACTCCCTGCGAGCTTCCTCGAGGCACTCAGCCCGCCTCAACGCCCGACGCATGGAGAACTCCGCCCTGACCATGGCGAGCCGCTCCTCTTCCGCCCGCTGCCGCTCCGCACCTATCCGCTGGACCAACTGCTCCCACACGGAAGACACCACCATCCCAGGGTTGCCCTGCCCTCCGGCCGATGCCTGCCCCTCTGATCTTGATGGCCCCGAGCCATGATGCCTCCCACGTCGAGCCCACTGCTGCCTCCGACGCCACTGCCTCTGCCAGCACGACGGCATCCAGGCTGATGGAAACCACTGACGCCGTCGTGCACGTGCCCTGCCTGATGATGCTGTCACATCTTCCATCTGCTGGGGTCCAGTTGCTGTGTTGTCCACCCCTGCTGGACCTCCGACTCCCAACTGTGGCAGGGATGGGATCCCCACCGAGCTGGCTGCATTGGTCGGGGCAGGTGCACAGGGGGCCCTGGTGGCATCTGGGCTGGAAGACGGCAAGGGGAACGACTGGTGGATAGCCTGCACAGAGGACGAGAGGGCCGCCACATTGGCCAACACATGCAGGAAACCCCCGAACATGGCCGATCCCAATTGGGCCACGTCGGCACGGTGCACTTCGTGATGACGTGCGTGCTCCTCCCGAGAAGCACGCACGGCATCACGAATCACAGCCGTGCGCATCGCGACCCCAATCAGGACCTTCTCCGCACGGCCAGGGGTTCCCACGTCCGCAGGTGGAGTGGAGTCAGGTGACATGGACATCCCCTCTACCTGCGGACAGGCCTGGGACGGGGCATCCCTGCTGGTGCATGGTGGTGCACTCACAGGGTCTTCACTAGCCGCTGCGTAGAGGGAGACAAAGAACACAAGCATCAGGGCACTGTACAATGGTCCCCTAGACAGGAAGCAATAGCAGATGAGCACCACTGTCAAAGTACACTTCCATCATGTCCCTCCACAACACATGGGTCAGTCCAGGCAAAACACACACAGTAACAGGCATAGTGCATGCCATGGACATTTCCATGCATGTCCAATGGACTCTTGAAACATTCAATGATATGTAACTCACATGCATCATGGCTCATGCCTATCACATGCACACACTTCACCTCAGTCACATCCATCTGGCCCCAAACACACCAAACACAGCGGATACAAGGGTAATTTGGCGGCTTCACTGAATCTGTGCATTGTCACACACATGTGTCATGCATCCATGGCATGCACAAGTCACAGACACGCAGGTCAGGCACACAGACATGGCTACCATATATGTACCTGGCATCAGCACCCATCCCTCACCCCCAATCATGTCCAGGTACAGAGACTGGCATGCTCTTATGTTCAAAATCTGCATAGGGCTCCCCATGCGGCATTTCAACACATGCAACAACCATGTGGATCACACATCACTGGTCGCACATGCATTACCATGATGTCCCTGCACACATACATGCATACATGGCCTATGGCACACATACAGGCAAGTATCATAGAACCAGCACACCGCAACATGCCCTGTCTCACACAGTAATGCTTGGACACTTACCGCTCAACTCCAGACGGGCCTCCCTCTCAAGGATCTGGGCGTGGAGCGCTGGGCGTACGCGTTCCAGGACCCTCATCTGGATGGAACTCATGCGGCCCCGGCCCCCCTCCACGAGGCGCCGGGCCTTCACAAGGGTCCTGGACCTCAAGTCCTCCCAGCGCTTCTTGATCTTCAGGACGTCGCGAGTTGCCACCCCCTCCGCGTTGATGGCAACCACACAGTCGGTGAGCTCACTCTCACTCCCCTCAGCGGGTTTCAATTCATTCTCATTAGTAATTTGTATTTCTTCATTAAGTAATCCACCATTTCTGTTGTAATATTTCCAATATTTCAATTGTTTATTTATTCCTAACCAATCAGTGTTTCAAAATTATTGCCAATGCATTTCGGACATCCGTCCATCATCAGGGCTATCAACACTATTTGTTATCAATCAATAATATTTACAACATCATGACCCATTCCCAATGATTCACCCAAACGTGAAATCGTAAAGTAAATACATGCACATACCCGGTTAAAGTTGTGTTCCATCATGGCGTTCACATCAATACAACAAATCGAAAAAATATACAAAAAACATCCATTATAGATCATTGTTAAACCTCATTTCACAATATAATATCATGATATACTTAACGCTTTTCTACCTGTTTGGCTTTTCGTCCCCAGAGTATATATTCACCTCTGTTGCCGGTATCCTTATCTAGCGCGTATCCTCTGAAACAGATATTTATATATATGTATAATTACTTCCTTATCTGTGGTCCCCCTCCTTCAGTATTCCCACTTAACCTCCTCTTCCGTTGTGCTTACCTTTACTCTCCTGCTCTTCGTACGCGACAGCTATTCCAAAAGCAGCTCTCGCCACTCGTACTAACATTTATCAACACTACTCATTCCCGCGCATGCGCGCCGCTGCGTGCAATGCCGTAATGTGTTTCACTAATCTCCTCCGCGCATGCGCGAATGTGTCTTTTCAACTCTTCAGAAATATTATACATATATCAGCTCGTATATTTATCTGTTATTTCACTGAGTTCACTGTTAGGCAGCGATTAGCTACCTTACGTCCCACAGGGAAATTAACCCCTGCGGGATATACTGTGAACTCCAACATTAGACACATTATTACAATTGGCTCCATTATTAAGTAGTGTTAAACTGCCTTAAATTCCACAGGACATAAATTCCAGCATTTTTATCAGTCATGATTTTTCTTTGCATTTAACAAATCTTTCTTATGTAACACACATATTTTTCATCATAGAAAACACATAAAATTCAACTCCTCATTAATGCCCCCTGGTCTCAGGGAGTCAAGCCGGTCGATCCAAAACGATTCTCGTTGATTCAATTTTCTTCCCAAATCCTCATGTGCGTTGTTCTGTCTAATGTCCTCCAAGACTTGAATCCTCATCTGGCTGATGTTGTGCTTCATTGTGTTCCAATGTCTGGCTACTGCCGAATTTGGATTGTTATTCCGAATACACGATCTATGTTCGGAAGTTGTTCAACCCTATTGTATGGATATTGTTTCAGAGCCTAGTGCCTAGGCTCAAGGGTGAGCCCCCGCAATTGACTTCAGAAAAGTGAATAAGTAGAAACAAAGCAGTGCCCACCCCATTTCTTAATTGTATAACCACACAGTCGGCCCAGATCCTCTGGCGTCCTTCCTTGCTGGCGCGGGACGATCCAAAGAGGGCATCATACTGCCCCAGGACATGCTCCACCAGGACACCAACTTCGGTGACAGTGAAGCTGGTGCCCCTCTGCCCCTCTGGCCTGGGGTTGCCACTGGTGCCAGATGTGGAAGTCCCCGACATGGCAACCCCAGAGGCAGGTGTGGGTGGGCAACTGGGTCCTGGGGCTGGGCTGTGGAGCGATGTAATCCCAGTCGGGAGTCTTCAGTTCCAGCAGGGGTGGACACAGCAACTGGACCCCTGTAGATGGCTGATGTGCAGGCACCAAATGGCAGGGCACGGTGGCAGCAGGCAGGCAGGCAGGCAGGCAGCAGCAGATGGCACGTGGGAGGCTGCTCGGGGCACTGGGGGGCAGTAACTCGGCCTTCTGGGCAGGAGCGTGGTCTTCCATGTGTTTTCGCGTGGCCAGCTTGATACGGAGTGATTTGGCACGTGAAAATCCTGCACGTCAGCGTGAAATCCGAGGAAAGGCCCTTAGCGCGTAAGCGCGTCAGCACGCATACGCAATTCTATTGGACCAGAGTCCCTCAGCGCGTAAGCGCGTCTGTGACGTGACCCGCACGGGTGTTCCCCACTCAGCACGTGATGACGGGGCACACGTGGAAATACTGCACGTCAGAGTGTCATCGCGTGTAATTGGACAAAAGTGCGCGTACATGCGATTGGCCTATGCACGTGTATTTAATGGGTGCGCGGGCACTTACACACGCAAGTACGCCAGCGAACCTGTATCCCGTGGTGCGTGTGAATTTCCACACGCTATTGGACTGGGAACTGGATTCCAGGGGTGCGCGGGTCACATGCTGTATCCCGTGTTGCGTGTGAATTTCCACACGCTATTGGACTGGGAACTGGATTCCAGGGGTGCGCGGGTCACACGCTCGCCTAGAACACGCGCAAAGCATAAATTTGCGGACTTTTCCAATAACAAGCTCAGACGCCAGGATGAACATACCGTTCCTAGCAGCAGTGGCAGTGGGCTACCAAAGGAGGAGGAGGAGGATAGTCAGGGCCAGAATATTCACACCCAGAACCAGCCTTTTCGGGATGCCTGATGACCAGGTGTATGGGAGGTACAGGTTTCCACCACACATTATACTGGACCTGGTGAGTGAGTGGGAGGATGACCTCACATCACCCACCCTGTGCTCCCAAGCACTCAGCCCCCTGGAGAAGGTCTTCAATGTACTGCACTTCTTAGCCACTGGATCATTTCAGCGGACAAGTGCCATAGTGGGTGGGGTGTCACAGGCCACCCAGTCACGCTGCCTATACCAGGTCTTGAACATCATCACTGCACGCCCATCAGTCCGCAGGCACATATACCTGCCCAGAACACCTGCAGAAAGGCATGCTGCCGCCCTGGATTTTTACGCTGTGGCACGATTCCCCAAAGTGCTAGGTGCCATCGACTGCACCCATGTGGCTCTACGTCCCCCCAGGGCATCTGAGCACATCTATAGGAACCGCAAGCACTGGCATTCCATCAACGTGCAGGTAGCATGTAATGCCAAGGGAATCATCACCTCAGTATATGCCAACTATCCCGGCTCCACCCACGACAGCTTCATTTACCGAATGTCCACCCTAAGCCGGGACCTAGAAGCTGGGCGGCATGGCGATACATGGCTGCTTGGTGAGTATGTATGCCACTGCACATGCATGCATGTTGGATACTGAGCAAGGTCACAACCCCACCAATGATACCAATCACCACCTCCACAGGGGACAGTGCCTACCCTCTCAGCCCACACATGATGACGCCAATTCGGAACCCCACCACGCCACCCCAGGTAAGATATAACACAGCCCACATTACAACCAGGGGCATAGTGGAGCGCACATTCGGAGTGCTAAAGTCACGCTTTCGCTCCCTTGACCGTTCTGGCGGGCAGCTGTTATACGCTCCCCCAGTAGTGTGCAGGATCATAGTGGCAGCATGTGTCCTGCACAACGTTGCAACACGCCGGGGCCTGGCCGTGGACATGGTGGTGGCCCCACATCCCCAACCACATGCACAGCCGCTGCGCATGGAAGGGGAAAGGGCACGGGGGGAGGCAGCCCGTACACAGCTAGTGGCTAATTACTTTGCATAGAAATCACACCCCTGTGGAGTGCACACTGCCCTGGCACATTCCATCTGACAATCAATGATGACTCAACCTGACACTGATCCTGAATGTCTGGAGAATGAACCTGGAATACCATGTCAGCCTGAGATTGTTCACCTGGAAGTGTCACAATGTGTGCATCCCTACCCACACAGACACCACCAATGCAGTTTTGTGAAGTTACACATTGAAGCAGCTAAAATGAATACCCACTTGCAAAATCCAACAAGAGGACAGTGCCATGTCAGCCAACCCAACCCCAGCACCGCCACACGACACACCGTGCCATGTCATGCTAATTGCAGGTAAACAAAGTAATCCCCACAACATGACATCAGTCTCACTATGTACAGTGTCCCTATTAGAAACCTGCAACACCTGAAATGCTCACAGCAATGCCGGACCAACAACATACTTGAGCACGTACTACCATTAACATGACATCACAAATGTTACATATTAGTAGTCTCACCACCTGGAAATGCCTGCACTCCCACCACTACCAACTGTGCAGTGTTGTCGCCATGTAGAGTTGTAGGTGCACTGCTGCCAACATGGCCCCCATCTCCAGACTAGAGGTCCTTGTGTGGACATGAGGAAGGGACCTGCAAATTGGGAGGTAGACACAGAAGAAGAGTTACACATCAATGCAACATGCAGTGTACAACACAACAGCAATATGCACTAGGAATGTATACACAGTATTGACTACAGACTGGCCACACAGCTCATGGGAGTCCAACGTCACTGTGTAATTCACTGTCACTTGGGCACACCCTTTGCAAGCCCATGGAAACGGGAAGCAGGAGGGGTGTGTGTGACTCAAACCCAAGCATCTGAACCAAATACATTACAAGCCTGCATGTGCCCAGCCACAATGCAGCGTATGCCCACAGGAACCACGGAAGCCAACAGATCGTCCCAAAAAAATTGGGAATAAAAGAAATCAAAATAAAAATAAAAATAAGAAACAATCAAAAATGGCCATTGATGGGCCCGGGGGGGTTGGGGAGGCCACCCAGGAGGTCCGAGGACAGGATGCACACCAGAACCCACCTGCGTGGATCCTGGGAAGATAAAACACCTCCATGGGCTCATGGCCCACACGGCTACCCTATTGTGGGAGTATCACTGCTGTCGCTATTATCACCCTGTGCAGCTGCATCCGGAGGTGGTTGCACTATGGGAGGCAGCCCACGCAAGGCCCTAGTCTGCTCCTCCATGGCTGCAAGCATGCGGGTGTGGTAGGTCTGGTTCTGGAGGATGAGTGTGCGGAGGTCCCCATGCAACAACTCACGGGATGCCCGGACCTCCGCCCTCGTTGCCTGCATCTCAGCTGAGAGCGTACGGGTGAGACGCTCCAGCTGCTGTTCTGTCCTTTGGTGTGTTGAAGCCTCAAGCTCAACAAGAGTCGTCCTGAGGTGAAGGAGCTCCTGCCTCAGGGCTTCCCTGTGGCCCTGGGACTCAATGGAGATGGCCTCCTGCAGAGTCGCCAATGCCGCCCGCCTGTCCCTGTTGGACCCCAACATGTCCTCCCTGTGTGACTGGCAGATGGAGTCAGTTGCCTGCTCTAGTCGCTCCATCAGCCTTTCTGGGGGGACAATGAAAGTGGCCACCCTATCCATGGCCTGAGCCATCATCTCGGATAATGCAGCCTGTTGGGTTGCCATACCGTAAATGGATTGCTCCCATGCGGTATTGCCGGGTGGCGTACGGCCACCACGTCGGCGGGCACCACACCTGTCTGGGGCTAGGCGAACTGCGCCTTGCTGTGCCGGCACTGCCTGAGGCTGCAGGACTGCATTCCCCCTCTGATCTGCTGGCCCAGGAACAGGATCAGATGTCGGGGAGTGTGACCCTGCATCCGTAACCACCGAAGGCGTAGCTGCCAACACTGACATCCCCATGGAGGGTTCTGACCCTGGTGCAGGTGGGTGAGACAGAACAGAATTCCTCCCTGGAACACTCACCTGCGACGGCACGTAGGTCTCATCCGAATCAACACCAGAGTACAGCTCGGGGGAGGTGCAGCCAGAGACACCCCTTGAGAGCACGACCTGCAGCACTTGTGGGTTCTCCCCCACCACCACACCACGTCCCTCACTGGTGGTTGGTCGGCCCTCGGACCCCTCCTGGGTCTGCACCATCTCCACAACCCCAGCAGTATCAGGTGCGTCTTCCCCTGCAAAGACATGAAAACAAAGAAATGGAAACAGGCATTAGCACCATGGCACACAATGAGGGCTGAGAAGCAAGAGAACCATTACTTGATTGACACATGTCCCACATGACCAAAACCCTCCCATGCATGCACCCTCACTGCGTATGAAGTGCAGGCAAATGGCACACACTGATGACACCAAGATGGAAGATGAACACATTGTCTGCATGCTGCCTGGCAGTGGCATCACACATTGGCCTGTGATTGCCAGGTGAAACACACATGCCATCACACAGATGGCATGTACCATTGCTATTGAGTGAAGATGGAGAGGAGGGCAGCACCTATTCGTTCAGTCCAGTTCCCGCATGTAATTGCTTTTCTAATTCTAACAGGTCAGATTTTTCACCTGGAGCTGCCAGTCTGAAATGGTCCAATTGCACAGGGACATGTGTGTACAAATGATATCCAGGTAACAAAGTCACTCCACTTTACCATACCCATGTCAGACATGTGACTAGTGGACAGCGACATGCCTAGTGAAAGTGGTGGAATGCAAACAAACTGACTGAATGAACAGTGAAAAATAAGCAAATATGTTGTGGCAAGGTGACACTTCAAGGGCAACTGGCGTGCAGTTGGGCTAGATGTCTACTGTTGGCAGAAGGGATACTGCTATGGCCAAATGCAGCTGCGCAGGAAGGATTGCATGAAGCACATGGCTGACCCATACGACTCAGGCGCACACACTCTCACCTGGCACACAAACAGAAGCCCTCACACACACACCATGCACATGGATGACACACACATGCATGTGCACTCACCGGACAATGCCTCGTAATCAGCCAGATCTCCCACGCCTTGGATCTGTTCCTCCGTGATGTAGGTCCCAGCGACTGACTCATGTGGAGTGAGTTCCATGTCTACTACTGGAGACCCACCTCCAGTCACTAGAGTTGCGGCATGACTTGAGGCCAGCTTACTCTTTGCCCTGCGCTTTAGGTCATTCCAGCGCTTATAGCAATCATTGGCTGTGCGCCTCACAATTCCAAGGGCACTTACGATGTCCGCAACGGTCTGCCAGTGTGCCTGGCGTTGTGCAGGTGTGGTCTTGGATCCTGCAACAATGACCATCTCATTGTCATGTCTGGACACATACTCGACAAGTGCATTCAGTTCGTCATCCGTGAAGCTGGGCTTCCTGGACGGGCCGGACTGTGTAGCCGTGTCTGGGGCATCAGCCTGTGCCGGACGAGCACTTTTCCTCTTCCGCTTGGAAGGTGGTGGTGATCCTGAGTGTCCTGCGCCGCTCTGGACACTAGGGGCAGGAGCCCTGGTGGACTCTGTATCAGGAGTGTGGGATTGCACACTCAGCATGGGAGTTGGTGCAGGCATTGGCTCTAGTGTGATGGTATCAGGGGGAATGTCAGCAGCATGGACTAGGACCGACACTGTCCTGGTTGAGTGTGTGAGGGCTGGGGTGGATGGAGCCGCAGCTGCCCCTGCAGCCTCTCCGCCCTGCCTCCTTGGTGCAGCAGATGACCTTGCTGCCCCAGATCCACGTGGCATGATGGCATCAACGTGCACCAGCGCACGTGTCGTAGCCCTGCTGACCTGGAAGTCAGCCATGGAGTCAGCCAGGTCTGGTGCCACAATGGGCTGGTCCAACAAGGGCTGAGCATGGATGGTGTCAGCCACATCAGCCTCAATGGGAGGGGGGATTATGGGTGCCCGTGACTGGTCCTCCACACATGGGGGGACAGGCTCACCCTGCAAGTTACGACCACGTCCCCTACCGGATCCACCACGGCCACCACTTGTGGCTCTTCCACCTTTGCCACCCTTACGGAATCCTCGCCTCCCAGCCATGGCACTGATGTTAATGTGCGTATGGGAGTGGATGTAGACTATTGTCCTGGGGAATTGGGGGTCAAAGGGGTTGGGTACCAGATGGTAATTGTACCCTAGTGCTCTAGCAAGGCTGAATGTAACCCCTGGGGAAAGATGACGGGTCACGCAACGCACAGGAGGCCCAAAAAAGGGAGATGACGTGCACGCAACCCCTCCTAGACCACGTGTGCAGAAAGAAAAACCTGCACTACGCTGTGGCACCCAGAAACACAAGAATGAACGTATGCGTGTCACACGCAGCCTAGAATGACCTCTGAAGGGGTAGGCTACACACGGGGCAAGCACAGATGTTAGATACGTGCGTGACTCACCGTCTGCCTGGTAAACAAGCGTGTAAAAGGAGCACGTTTGGTTGGCAACACCCCCGCCAAAAGAAGATTTGTACGCTGTCTGAGGAGACAGGACAACAGTAGAAGGGAACACTGTTTGAGGGAACAGGCCCAGGTAAACCAGTAAAAGCGAAAGAAGAGAAAAAGCTGTCAGAGGTAACAGGGAATACGAACTTGAAACGCCATGAAGTAAATCGCGTGTGAAACGACAAGAAGTACAGAATTCACCCACTCGCTCTCCACGAAAAGCACGTACAAGGAAGTGGTGTTCTACGCGTACTTTTTATACAGGCCCACACGTCCAGCGTCACTTACGCGGCGTGTACGCGCTAGGGCCATTTCCACCAATTACACGCTTTGTCACTTCTGCGTGTAGGGACATTTCCTCCAATTACACGCTTTGTCACTTCTGCGTGTAGGGACATTTCCTCCAATTACACGCTTTGTCACTTCTGCGGGTAGGGACATTTCCTCCAATTACACGCTTTGTCACTTCTGCGTGTAGGGCCATTTCCACCAATCACACGCGATGAGACTCTGACGTGCAGTCTTTCCACGTGTGCTCTGTCATCACGTGCTGTGTGGGAAACACCCGTGCGGGTCACGTCACAGATGCGCTTACGCGCTGAGGGCCTTTGGTCCAATAGGATCGCGTATGCGTGCTGACGCGCTTACGCGCTAAGGGCCTTTCCTCGATTTTCACGGTGACGTGCAGGATTTTCACGTGCCAAATCACTCCGTACCAAGCTGGCCACGCGTAAGCACACGGAAGACCACGCTCCTGCCCAGAAGGCCGAACTACTGCCCCCCAGAGCCCCGAGCACGCTCCCACCTACCATCTGCTGCTGCCTGACTGCCTGCTGCCCACGTGCACTGCCATTTGCTGCCTGCACATCAGCCAGGGGTGCTGTTGCTGTGACCACCCCTGCTGGTACCGAAGACTCCCGACTGGAATTCCATTGCTCCACAGCCCAGCCCCAGGACCCAGTTGCCCACCCACTCCTGCCTCTGGGGTTGTCATGTCGGGGCAAACACCATCTGTGACCACTGACAACCCCCGGCCAGAGAGGCAGAGGGGCACCAGCTTCAGTGCCACCGAAGTTGGTGTCCTGGTGGAGCAAGTCCTGGGGCAGTATGATGCCCTCTTCGGAAGTTCCCGCGCCGACAAGGAAGGACGGACTCGGATCTGGACTGACATCGTGACTGCCATCAACGCGGAGGGGGTGGCAGTCCGGGACTTACAACATGTCAGGAAGCGCTGGGAGGACTTCAGGTCCAGGACCCTGAACAAGGCCCGGCGCCTCTTGAAGGCAGCGGATGCCAAGGGGCGCCGGGGCCACTTGTCAGAAGAACAGATGGGGGTCCTGGAATGCATATCCCCAGCGCTCCACGTCCAGGTCCTGGAGAAGCAGACCCGTCTGGAGTCGAGCGGTGAGTGTACATGCATCCTGATTGTGAGCAGTGCGTGTGGTGATTATTCGGTATTGTGCAGGTTGCACATCTGTTTGTATGGGGTCGAGTATGGGTGGGGGTGTACATGGCCGTGGGGCTGACACATGCGAGGGCTGTAATGTGTGAGACATGGATGGTGCTTGTGTGTGTAGGCTTGCATGGCAAATGCAGTTGTGCTTGCACACATGTTTGTATGTATGTGTATGTAAGTAGACATGTCCGTGATGTCACGCATGTATGTTGTATTGGGCTGCATGTATGAGCACTGTGTACATGTGCATGTGTGTGTATTTGACAAGGGTGCAACAGTGAACATCATGGATGCATGTGACTGCGGTATGTGTAAGCCTGATTGGCAGATGTGACATGGATGCCCGTCTGAACAGTGCGACACTTGGCCGAGGTGTACACATGCATGCAAGTGTGGTGGTGTGTGTACATGTGTGGTGCACTTCCTGTGTTGCATGTGAAGTCTGGGTCACCTTTGGCTGCTCATGCTGTTGTATGTGTATGGATGGTGGTGGCAGTTGCGATATGGCTGTGGTATGGCTCATGTGTGCGAGTTGCAATGACATGTGTGTTGGGGATTGTGATGACATGTCTGAGGTTTGCCAATGCCACTCATGTGCAACTGTCATGTGTGTATGTGTCCATTGTACAGTGCCCTGATGCCTGTGTTTTGTTTCTCCCTGTCTGCAGCGCCAACTGATGAAGAGGGCGGAGAAGGTGCTGTGGAGCACAGCGGCGGGGATCCGACCGCCAGCCGGAGACGCAAGGCCCGGCTCCCCTCCCGTGTTGTCATCTCGTCGGGGAGTGAGGAGTCCGGTGCCGCGTCCCAGGCCGCAGCTGCCGGGGGGAGGTCCAAGAGGCGGAGGTTGGAGTTGGACTCCTCGGCAGCAGAAGGGGCAGCTGGGACCCCACAGGGCCCAACAGGGGAAGATGGCACGGAGTCATCCAGGTTGGTGGGGGGTCTGGTGGAGGAGGAGGCCGTGCAAGCACCAGAGACGGGGTCTGGAGGTGGGGATCCCACTGGTGCTAGTGGTGCAGTCCAGGACCAGGGACAGGAGGCAGCACAGGCCGCCGCGGAGGTGCCTGTGTGCAATCCTGTCCCCGATCCTGTCCCTGCATCATCTTGCACCAGCAGGGATGCCTACGTCCAGACCCGTTTCCAGGCAGGGGATGAGCTGACATCAACTGGCCTTCCTCTGCCTGCGGACGTGGCTATCCAGGTCCGGGTTGAGCCTGTCCTGGCTGGTGTGGCGTTGCGTCAACGGGCCATGCGAGGTGACCTGCAGTCTTTTCATGGAGAGACTGCACGTCATCTCGAATGGCTCGTTGACCACGTCAGCCTGCTGGGACAGGTCACCCAGACCGGATTCCTCCGTCTGATGGGGCTTGTTCCGACCCCCTCCTCAACTGGACCCCCTACGCGCCAGTCGTCCTCTGTGCCATCTTCCCACCCATCAGTCACCTGGGTGCCCTGTGGAGCTGCCTCTGACAGTGCGGCCAGGCTGGTGGAGGAGGCATCCCTGCCACAGTCGGGAGTCGGACGTCCAGCAGGGGTGGCCACATCAACAACTGCACCCCAGCCGGCGGAGGATGTGCAGGCAGCAGGAGGCAGTGCACGGGCAGAGGCAGAGCAGCAGCAGCAACATGGTGGGAGCCATGAAGGCTCGGGGCCTTCGACATCGGAGGGGCAGGCATCGGCCAGAGGGCAGGAGGACCCAGGACAGAGAGTGTCTTCCGTGTGGCAGCGGTTGGGCCACGCCATAGGTGCGGAGCGGCGGCGGGCGGAAGAGGCGCGGCTCACAATGGTCAGGGCGGAGAACTCCATGCGGAGGGCCCTGAGGCGGGCCGAGTGCCACGAGGCAATCCGCAGGGGGTTGGAGGAGGACACGGCGTCGTCCCTGCGGACCCTCGGGGCCATGGAACTGGACCGCCTCCGGGACACCGAACAGGAGTTCGATGATGCCCTGGCCCGGAACACCACGGAGTGAGCCGCTGGACTTGCCCGCCGCCTTTGTATATAGTTCTTTAGTTTTAGGTTTCCTTTGTTTTTTCTTATGATTTGGAGTCGACGGACACTGCTCCACTTTTTGTATATAGTTGATATTTAGGTAGGTTTTTTAGGAGGTTTCCTTAGTTCAGTTGTGATGATGGACCCTTGTTATTTTTGTACATAGTTCTTTGTTGCATGGAGAGTTTTTACATTTCACTTTGGACAATATTTTATGGATTTGATTTTCTATTTTTGTGTTTTTATGCGGACATGCAGCTTATTTTTTCACATTTACATTGTAGTTATTTTTCTTTCATTACCATTTGTATTTTTGTCCAATACATTTTTTTTTCCATTGTTCACTGTGTGGTTTCATCTCATTGGTTTCATGCATGTCATGTTGTGTGTTTTCCCATTCAATTTGAAAATCTGTGTGTGACGGACATGGGTTCATTTGCTTCATGAACATTGGGGGTGTAACATGTTTTTTCATTTCCATTTGGGTGAATGGGTTACTTGGTAGGGCTTTTTGGCTGTGGAGGCTGACCATTACGCACATGATTGGGGATTGTGAGGACCTGGTGGGCGCTGCACATGGTGGCAGGGGCGTGGGGGTGGTGGGCGACATGAGTGGGGGCCTGGTGGGGGCTGCCCATGGTGGCAGGGGGGTGGGGGTGGTGGGAGACATGAGTGGGGGCCTGGTGGAGGGTGCCCCTGCACTGCTGGGGGGTGGGGGTGGTGGGAGACATGAGTGGGGGCCTGGTGGGGGCTGCCCATGGTGGCAGGGGGGTGGGGGTGGTGGGAGACATGAGTGGGGGCCTGGTGGGGGCTGCCCATGGTGGCAGGGGGGTGGGGGTGGTGGGAGACATGAGTGGGGGCCTGGTGGAGGTTGACCCTGCACTGCTGGGGGGTGGGGGTGGTGGGAGACATGAGTGGGGGCCTGGTGGGGGCTGCCCATGGTGGCAGGGGGGTGGGGGTGGTGGGAGACATGAGTGGGGGCCTGGTGGAGGGTGCCCCTGCACTGCTGGGGGGTGGGGGTGGTGGGAGACATGAGTGGGGGCCTGGTGGGGGCTGCCCATGGTGGCAGGGGGGTGGGGGTGGTGGGAGACATGAGTGGGGGCCTGGTGGAGGGTGCCCCTGCACTGCTGGGGGGTGGGGGTGGTGGGAGACATGAGTGGGGGCCTGGTGGAGGGTGACCCTGCACTGCTGGGGGGTGGGGGTGCAGGGGGACATGAGTGGGGGCCTGGTGGAGGTTGACCCTGCACTGCTGGGGGGTGGGGGTGGTGGGAGACATGAGTGGGGGCCTGGTGGAGGGTGACCCTGCACTGCTGGGGGGTGGGGGTGGTGGGAGACATGAGTGGGGGCCTGGTGGGGGCTGCCCATGGTGGCAGGGGGGTGGGGGTGCAGGGGGACATGAGTGGGGGCCTGGTGGAGGGTGACCCTGCACTGCTGGGGGGTGGGGGTGCAGGGGGACATGAGTGGGGGCCTGGTGGAGGTTGACCCTGCACTGCTGGGGGGTGGGGGTGGTGGGAGACATGAGTGGGGGCCTGGTGGATGGTGACCCTGCACTGCTGGGGGGTAAGGGTGGTGGGAGACATGTGTGGGGGCCTGGTGGGGGCTGCCCATGGTGGCAGGGGGGTGGGGGTGCAGGGGGACATGAGTGGGGGCCTGGTGGAGGTTGACCCTGCACTGCTGGGGGGTGGGGGTGGAGGGGGACATGAGTGGGGGCCTGGTGGAGGGTGACCCTGCACTGCTGGGGGGTGGGGGTGCAGGGGGACATGAGTGGGGGCCTGGTGGAGGTTGACCCTGCACTGCTGGGGGGTGGGGGTGGTGGGAGACATGAGTGGGGGCCTGGTGGAGGGTGACCCTGCACTGCTGGGGGGTGGGGGTGCAGGGGGACATGAGTGGGGGCCTGGTGGAGGTTGACCCTGCACTGCTGGGGGGTGGGGGTGGTGGGAGACATGAGTGGGGGCCTGGTGGAGGGTGACCCTGCACTGCTGGGGGGTGGGGGTGGTGGGAGACATGAGTGGGGGCCTGGTGGGGGCTGCCCATGGTGGCAGGGGGGTGGGGGTGCAGGGGGACATGAGTGGGGGCCTGGTGGAGGGTGACCCTGCACTGCTGGGGGGTGGGGGTGCAGGGGGACATGAGTGGGGGCCTGGTGGAGGTTGACCCTGCACTGCTGGGGGGTGGGGGTGGTGGGAGACATGAGTGGGGGCCTGGTGGATGGTGACCCTGCACTGCTGGGGGGTAAGGGTGGTGGGAGACATGAGTGGGGGCCTGGTGGGGGCTGCCCATGGTGGCAGGGGGGTGGGGGTGCAGGGGGACATGAGTGGGGGCCTGGTGGAGGGTGACCCTGCACTGCTGGGGGGTGGGGGTGCAGGGGGACATGAGTGGGGGCCTGGTGGAGGTTGACCCTGCACTGCTGGGGGGTGGGGGTGGTGGGAGACATGAGTGGGGGCCTGGTGGAGGGTGACCCTGCACTGCTGGGGGGTGGGGGTGGTGGGAGACATGAGTGGGGGCCTGGTGGAGGGTGACCCTGCACTGCTGGGGGGTGGGGGTGGTGGGAGACATGAGTGGGGGCCTGGTGGGGGCTGCCCATGGTGGCAGGGGGGTGGGGATGCAGGGGGACATGAGTGGGGGCCTGGTGGAGGGTGACCCTGCACTGCTGGGGGGCGGGGGTGCAGGGGGACATGAGTGGGGGCCTGGTGGAGGTTGACCCTGCACTGCTGGGGGGTGGGGGTGGTGGGAGACATGAGTGGGGGCCTGGTGGAGGGTGACCCTGCACTGCTGGGGGGTGGGGGTGGTGGGAGACATGAGTGGGGGCCTGGTGGAGGGTGACCCTGCACTGCTGGTGGGTGGCGGTGCAGGGGGACATGAGTGGGGGCCTGGTGGTGGTTGACCCTGCACTGCTGGGGGGTGGGGGTGCAGGGGGACATGAGTGGGGGCCTGGTGGAGGGTGACCCTGCACTGCTGGGGGGTGAGGGTGCAGGGGGACATGAGTGGGGGCCTGGTGGAGGTTTACCCTGCACTGCTGGGGGGTGGGGGTGGTGGGAGACATGAGTGGGGGCCTGGTGGAGGGTGACCCTGCACTGCTGGGGGGTGGGGGTGGTGGGAGACATGAGTGGGGGCCTGGTGGGGGCTGCCCATGGTGGCAGGGGGGTGGGGGTGCAGGGGGACATGAGTGGGGGCCTGGTGGAGGTTGACCCTGCACTGCTGGGGGGTGGGGGTGGTGGGAGACATGAGTGGGGGCCTGGTGGGGGCTGCCCATGGTGGCAGGGGGGTGGGGGTGCAGGGGGACATGAGTGGGGGCCTGGTGGAGGTTGACCCTGCACTGCTGGGGGGTGGGGGTGGTGGGAGACATGAGTGGGGGCCTGGTGGAGGGTGACCCTGCACTGCTGGTGGGTGGCGGTGCAGGGGGACATGAGTGGGGGCCTGGTGGTGGTTGACCCTGCACTGCTGGGGGGTGGGGGTGCAGGGGGACATGAGTGGGGGCCTGGTGGAGGGTGACCCTGCACTGCTGGGGGGTGAGGGTGCAGGGGGACATGAGTGGGGGCCTGGTGGAGGTTTACCCTGCACTGCTGGGGGGTGGGGGTGGTGGGAGACATGAGTGGGGGCCTGGTGGAGGGTGACCCTGCACTGCTGGGGGGTGGGGGTGGTGGGAGACATGAGTGGGGGCCTGGTGGGGGCTGCCCATGGTGGCAGGGGGGTGGGGGTGCAGGGGGACATGAGTGGGGGCCTGGTGGAGGTTGACCCTGCACTGCTGGGGGGTGGGGGTGGTGGGAGACATGAGTGGGGGCCTGGTGGGGGCTGCCCATGGTGGCAGGGGGGTGGGGGTGCAGGGGGACATGAGTGGGGGCCTGGTGGAGGTTGACCCTGCACTGCTGGGGGGTGGGGGTGGTGGGAGACATGAGTGGGGGCCTGGTGGAGGGTGACCCTGCACTGCTGGGGGGTGGGGTGGTGGGAGACATGAGTGGGGGCCTGGTGGAGGGTGACCCTGCACTGCTGGGGGGTGGGGTGCAGGGGGACATGAGTGGGGGCCTGGTGGTGGTTGACCCTGCACTGCTGGGGGGTGGGGGTGCAGGGGGACATGAGTGGGGGCCTGGTGGAGGGTGTCCCTGCACTGCTGGGGGGTGGGGGTGGTGGGAGACATGAGTGGGGGCCTGGTGGAGGGTGACCCTGCACTGCTGGGGGGTGGGGGTGGTGGGAGACATGAGTGGGGGCCTGGTGGGGGCTGCCCATGGTGGCAGGGGGGTGGGGGTGGTGGGAGACATGAGTGGGGGCCTGGTGGGGGCTGCCCATGGTGGCAGGGGGTGGGGGTGCAGGGGGACATGAGTGGGGGCCTGGTGGAGGGTGACCCTGCACTGCTGGGGGGTGGGGGTGCAGGGGGACATGAGTGGGGGCCTGGTGGAGGTTGACCCTGCACTGCTGGGGGGTGGTGGGAGACATGAGTGGGAGCATGGTGGAGGGTGACCCTGCACTGCTGGGGGGTGGGGGTGGTGGGAGACATGAGTGGGGGCCTGGTGGGGGCTGCCCATGGTGGCAGGGGGGTGGGGGTGCAGGGGGACATGAGTGGGGGCCTGGTGGAGGGTGACCCTGCACTGCTGGGGGGTGGGGGTGCAGGGGGACATGAGTGGGGGCCTGGTGGAGGTTGACCCTGCACTGCTGGGGGGTGGGGGTGGTGGGAGACATGAGTGGGGGCCTGGTGGAGGGTGACCCTGCACTGCTGGGGGGTGGGGGTGGTGGGAGACATGAGTGGGGGCCTGGTGGAGGGTGACCCTGCACTGCTGGGGGGTGGGGGTGCAGGGGGACATGAGTGGGGGCCTGGTGGTGGTTGACCCTGCACTGCTGGGGGGTGGGGGTGCAGGGGGACATGAGTGGGGGCCTGGTGGAGGGTGCCCCTGCACTGCTGGGGGGTGGGGGTGGTGGGAGACATGAGTGGGGGCCTGGTGGAGGGTGACCCTGCACTGCTGGGGGGTGGGGGTCGTGGGAGACATGAGTGGGGGCCTGGTGGGGGCTGCCCATGGTGGCAGGGGGGTGGGGGTGGTGGGAGACATGAATGGGGGCCTGGTGGGGGCTGCCCATGGTGGCAGGGGGGTGGGGGTGCAGGGGGACATGAGTGGGGGCCTGGTGGAGGGTGACCCTGCACTGCTGGGGGGTGGGGGTGCAGGGGGACATGAGTGGGGGCCTGGTGGAGGTTGACCCTGCACTGCTGGGGGGTGGGGGTGGAGGGGGACATGAGTGGGGGCCTGGTGGAGGGTGACCCTGCACTGCTGGGGGGTGGGGGTGGTGGGAGACATGAGTGGGGGCCTGGTGGGGGCTGCCCATGGTGGCAGGGGGGTGGGGGTGCAGGGGGACATGAGTGGGGGCCTGGTGGAGGGTGACCCTGCACTGCTGGGGGGTGGGGGTGCAGGGGGACATGAGTGGGGGCCTGGTGGAGGTTGACCCTGCACTGCTGGGGGGTGGGGGTGGTGGGAGACATGAGTGGGGGCCTGGTGGAGGGTGACCCTGCACTGCTGGGGGGTGGGGGTGGTGGGAGACATGAGTGGGGGCCTGGTGGAGGGTGACCCTGCACTGCTGGGGGGTGGCGGTGCAGGGGGACATGAGTGGGGGCCTGGTGGTGGTTGACCCTGCACTGCTGGGGGGTGGGGGTGCAGGGGAACATGAGTGGGGGCCTGGTGGAGGGTGACCCTGCACTGCTGGGGGGTGGGGGTGCAGGGGGACATGAGTGGGGGCCTGGTGGAGGTTGACCCTGCACTGCTGGGGGGTGGGGGTGGTGGGAGACATGAGTGGGGGCCTGGTGGAGGGTGACCCTGCACTGCTGGGGGGTGGGGGTGGTGGGAGACATGAGTGGGGGCCTGGTGGGGGCTGCCCATGGTGGCAGGGGGGTGGGGTGCAGGGGGACATGAGTGGGGGCCTGGTGGAGGGTGACCCTGCACTGCTGGGGGGTGCAGGTGCAGGGGGACATGAGTGGGGGCCTGGTGGAGGTTGACCCTGCACTGCTGGGGGGTGGGGGTGGTGGGAGACATGAGTGGGGGCCTGGTGGAGGGTGACCCTGCACTGCTGGGGGGTGGGGGTGGTGGGAGACATGAGTGGGGGCCTGGTGGAGGGTGACCCTGCACTGCTGGGGGGTGGGGTGCAGGGGGACATGAGTGGGGGCCTGGTGGTGGTTGACCCTGCACTGCTGGGGGGTGGGGGTGCAGGGGGACATGAGTGGGGGCCTGGTGGAGGGTGCCCCTGCACTGCTGGGGGGTGGGGGTGGTGGGAGACATGAGTGGGGGCCTGGTGGAGGGTGACCCTGCACTGCTGGGGGGTGGGGGTGGTGGGAGACATGAGTGGGGGCCTGGTGGGGGCTGCCCATGGTGGCAGGGGGGTGGGGGTGGTGGGAGACATGAGTGGGGGCCTGGTGGGGGCTGCCCATGGTGGCAGGGGGGTGGGGGTGCAGGGGGACATGAGTGGGGGCCTGGTGGAGGGTGACCCTGCACTGCTGGGGGGTGGGGGTGCAGGGGGACATGAGTGGGGGCCTGGTGGAGGTTGACCCTGCACTGCTGGGGGGTGGTGGGAGACATGAGTGGGGGCCTGGTGGAGGGTGACCCTGCACTGCTGGGGGGTGGGGGTGGTGGAAGACATGAGTGGGGGCCTGGTGGGGGCTGCCCATGGTGGCAGGGGGGTGGGGGTGCAGGGGGACATGAGTGGGGGCCTGGTGGAGGGTGACCCTGCACTACTAGGGGGTGGGGGTGCAGGGGGACATGAGTGGGGGCCTGGTGGAGGTTGACCCTGCACTGCTGGGGGGTGGGGGTGGTGGGAGACATGAGTGGGGGCCTGGTGGAGGGTGACCCTGCACTGCTGGGGGGTGGGGGTGGTGGGAGACATGAGTGGGGACCTGGTGGAGGGTGACCCTGCACTGCTGGGGGGTGGGGTGCAGGGGGACATGAGTGGGGGCCTGGTGGTGGTTGACCCTGCACTGCTGGGGGGTGGGGGTGCAGGGGGACATGAGTGGGGGCCTGGTGGAGGGTGCCCCTGCACTGCTGGGGGGTGGGGGTGGTGGGAGACATGAGTGGGGGCCTGGTGGAGGGTGACCCTGCACTGCTGGGGGGTGGGGGTGGTGGGAGACATGAGTGGGGGCCTGGTGGGGGCTGCCCATGGTGGCAGGGGGGTGGGGGTGGTGGGAGACATGAGTGGGGGCCTGGTGGGGGCTGCCCATGGTGGCAGGGGGGTGGGGGTGCAGGGGGACATGAGTGGGGGCCTGGTGGAGGGTGACCCTGCACTGCTGGGGGGTGGGGGTGCAGGGGGACATGAGTGGGGGCCTGGTGGAGGTTGACCCTGCACTGCTGGGGGGTGGGGGTGGAGGGGGACATGAGTGGGGGCCTGGTGGAGGGTGACCCTGCACTGCTGGGGGGTGGGGGTGCAGGGGGACATGAGTGGGGGCCTGGTGGAGGTTGACCCTGCACTGCTGGGGGGTGGGGGTGGTGGGAGACATGAGTGGGGGCCTGGTGGAGGGTGACCCTGCACTGCTGGGGGGTGGGGGTGGTGGGAGACATGAGTGGGGGCCTGGTGGGGGCTGACCCTGCACTGCTGGGGGGTGGGGGTGGTGGGAGACATGAGTGGGGGCCTGGTGGAGGGTGACCCTGCACTGCTGGGGGGTGGGGGTGGTGGGAGACATGAGTGGGGGCCTGGTGGAGGGTGACCCTGCACTGCTGGGGGGTGGGGGTGCAGGGGGACATGAGTGGGGGCCTGGTGGAGGTTGACCCTGCACTGCTGGGGGGTGGGGGTGGTGGGAGACATGAGTGGGGGCCTGGTGGAGGGTGGCCCTGCACTGCTGGGGGGTGGGGGTGGTGGGAGACATGAGTGGGGGCCTGGTGGGGGCTGCCCATGGTGGCAGGGGGGTGGGGGTGCAGGGGGACATGAGTGGGGGCCTGGTGGAGGGTGACCCTGCACTGCTGGGGGGTGGGGGTGCAGGGGGACATGAGTGGGGGCCTGGTGGAGGTTGACCCTGCACTGCTGGGGGGTGGGGGTGGTGGGAGACATGAGTGGGGGCCTGGTGGAGGGTGACCCTGCACTGCTGGGGGGTGGGGGTGGTGGGAGACATGAGTGGGGGCCTGGTGGAGGGTGACCCTGCACTGCTGGGGGGTGGGGGTGCAGGGGGACATGAGTGGGGGCCTGGTGGTGGTTGACCCTGCACTGCTGGGGGGTGGGGGTGCAGGGGGACATGAGTGGGGGCCTGGTGGAGGGTGCCCCTGCACTGCTGGGGGGTGGGGGTGGTGGGAGACATGAGTGGGGGCCTGGTGGAGGGTGACCCTGCACTGCTGGGGGGTGGGGGTGGTGGGAGACATGAGTGGGGGCCTGGTGGGGGCTGCCCATGGTGGCGGGGGGGTGGGGGTGGTGGGAGACATGAGTGGGGGCCTGGTGGGGGCTGCCCATGGTGGCAGGGGGGTGGGGGTGCAGGGGGACATGAGTGGGGGCCTGGTGGAGGGTGACCCTGCACTGCTGGGGGGTGGGGGTGGTGGGAGACATGAGTGGGGGCCTGGTGGGGGCTGCCCATGGTGGCAGGGGGGTGGGGGTGCAGGGGGACATGAGTGGGGGCCTGGTGGAGGGTGACCCTGCACTGCTGGGGGGTGGGGTGCAGGGGGACATGAGTGGGGGCCTGGTGGAGATTGACCCTGCACTGCTGGGGGGTGGGGGTGGTGGGAGACATGAGTGGGGGCCTGGTGGAGGGTGACCCTGCACTGCTGGGGGGTGGGGGTGGTGGGAGACATGAGTGGGGGCCTGGTGAGGGCTGCCCATGGTGGCAGGGGGTGGGGGTGGTGGGAGACATGAGTGGGGGCCTGGTGGGGGCTGCCCATGGTGGCAGGGGGGTGAGGGTGGTGGGAGACATGAGTGGGGGCCTGGTGGAGGTTGACCCTGCACTGCTGGGGGGTGGGGGTGGTGGGAGACATGAGTGGGGGCCTGGTGGAGGGTGCCCCTGCACTGCTGGGGGGTGGGGGTGGTGGGAGACATGAGTGGGGGCCTGGTGGAGGGTGACCCTGCACTGCTGGGGGCTGGGGGTGCAGGGGGACATGAGCAGGTGTGCAGGGTAGTCCCCTGTTTTGTGGGCTGCCTGCTGGGGCCGTGGAGGGTGTACGGGGAACACCTGTGAGGACCCACCCAGCCTAATTGCGTGTGATAATTCCCGCACACCCCTGTAATACACGTACCTGGCCAAATCGCATGTGAGAATTCCCGCGCACCCCTGTAATACACGTACCCAGCCGAATCGCGTGTAGAACTTCCCGTGTACCCCTGTAATACACGTACCCAGCCAAATCGCGTGTGATAATTCCCACGTACCCCTGTAATACACGTACCCTGGCCAATCGCGTGTAGAACTTCCCACGCACCCCTGTAATACACGTACCAAGCCAAATCGCGTCTGATCATTACCACGCACCCCTGTAATACACGTACCAGGCCAAATCGCGTGTGATCATTCCCGCGCACCCCTGTAATACACGTACCCAGCCGATTTGCGTGTAGAACTTCCCGTGTACCCCTGTAATACACGTACCCAGCCAAATTGCGTGTGTTATAATTCCCACGTACCCCTGTAATACACGTACCCTGGCTAATCGCGTGTATAACTTCACGCGTACCCCTGTATTACACGTGCCCTGGCTAATCGCATGTAAGACTTCCCGCATACCCCTGTAATACACGTTCCCTGGACAATCGCGTGTTGAACTTCCCGCGTACCCCTGTAATACACGTTCCCTGGACAATCGCGTGTTGAACTTCCCGCGCACCCCTGTAATACACGTTCCCTGGACTATTGCGTGTTGAACTTCCCGCGCAACCCTGAAATACACGTATCCTGGCAGCCTGGCTAATCGCGTGTATAACTTCACGCGTACCCCTGATATGCACGTTACCCGCTTTGCGTTCCTTGTTTGGCAGCCCTGTAAACTGGTCCAGGGTTAGCGCAGCCCTTTGCGATGATTTAGCGATTTTGATGGCTTTTCCTTGCGCGAGGGCGTTCTTGGGGGCGTTACTGGCGCTGCTGCAGGGTCGCTGCGATACTCTGCGCCACGGCTGGTTTGGGAGCCTAAAATCCATGAATACGCTGTGCGCGGAAATTGTTTTTAGCGCACGTGCCTGGCGCAGACAATCGCACGCGGACACTCTGCGCCAGCCGTTTGCGACACTTTTCTGCGAAATTCTATGAATTACCCTCTATATCTAGTTTAAGTAAAATGTGTCTTTCATTTTAAAACCGATTTTCTCTTTTTCACTGCTATATTTTCCTAAAAACGAACCTTACTCTACCTTCCAAATCTCTCTCAATTCACCAGCTAGAGACCTATTTTTACCTCTATATTGTCCCTGTGATATATATCTATTCCCCTAGCCCAAAAACCACATTGAGAATTCAAGTATTTCACCTGTTTTTCCTCAAATTCGTTTGAGTCATTTAAACGGGAATTGAGAAAATTGCAACTTTCCAACATGTCATTCAGCAGCAGCATGTTCTAATTTTCCACTTCTTTTAGAATTGTATGCTCTTTTTGTTGATCCCTTGCCTTGTGATTGCTAAGGTTTATGCATTACTGTTGTCGTGAGAAGTCATATTTGTCCCAAAGATTTAACCGCACATTCATTATTTATTTGTCAATTTCAGAGTGTAATTTCATGCTATTACAAAGGGTTTGTTTTGGGAGCGAAGGTCGGGTTTTGATTCTGTTCACTGCCTCTTATCCCTGACTACCTGCTGCTTCTTTCTATCCCCTCGGAATTTGGTTATTTGTGGGTTGAGGGAACATTGCAGGGGGAAACCTTAACTTGGGTGCTATATATCCAAATTCAAAAAGTGTTCCCATTAAATTGTGCTTTGGATATGTTCTACTAGAAGGTTAACCAAGTGCATTGCTTCCATTTCCATTGTAACTATCACCCAAAGGTGATTGTTGGCCAATATAAAAATGTGTGTGATTTTTGCGAATTCTAAGAATATATAAATATTGTATTTCACCAACCGGCCTGGTTCATGGTCCATTGTGAGCCAGGATATTTGTAAAAGTGGGTAGGATATGGGCCAAGTATCGGCTCAATTTGCATTAATTGAAATTAACGTAAAAGCATTCCTATTGAGCACCACATCCCACGTCAAGACCAAGTGTCCTGGTCTAGTGTGAGACACTGATTGGAATCCTGAACACAATGTAGCAAGCAGTAGGTAGGTTGCTGGAATGATCTGTGAAAATTAAACTCTCTCCAATGGGCAGGTGTTTTCTGGTGAACCACTTAGTCAACCCTAAATTCAGTTACACTCAAGGGCCCAAGCAAGGTGTTGTTTTGCATTACTGGTAAATAACAAATAAAATAGATGGACAAAGAATAACATTAGCATATGCAGCTGTCACCTAAAATGGTAGAAAATTTACCAGATTTCTTGTCAATTTGTCCTTTAGGTAGGAGGCTGAGAAATAGCAGGTTATGTTCTAGGTTGACCAATGAGGCTAGGCTGTTTTTATTAGGTAGTTATGATGCGCAGGTTAAAAAAAAAAGGGCGGATACCGGTGCACAATGAGATTGGTAAATAATATGTTGAAATTTAAAATTATTAACAGTCAATGGTAAATAATGTACTGGTGCTCCAGGCAAGGCTCTCGCTACTCGATAAGAGAGAGCTAAAAGTATCAACACACTTGTTACCCTAGAAACCACTAAGGTAAAAAATAAAATCGAGTGCTCAGGCTTTTACTTTAGTGGTTTCTGGGGTAACAAGTGTGTATGATGCGCAGGTAACCACAACTCTGGGAGCCTTTTTTGCAGCATGGAATACTAGTGGTCAGATAGTGATATGCTCGAATTAGTTTGTCTGTGTATCAGTGTAATTTTTTGAATGCATTGCAGGTAAACGTTTCAGACATGTTTTACATGTTAGCTGTGATTCTATAGCAGGATTTTACATTCATGCTGTATTTTAATATGTTTGCTGTTTTGTTCCATAATGTTTTTATTATGAAATTATGTGTCTCCACAAAAGCCTCAAGTGCGAATAAAACCAATCACCCAATCATTCAAGAGGAAAAAAGAGACCAGGCAGAAATGAAGAGGAGGGTGGTCAGATGATGGTCAGGTGACTGAGATGCCGTTGAAAGCCTTATGATGGTTTCCAAGAAGGACATCATTAGTGTGTCCTTTGGAGTGAGTACTGCTAGAGATGAGATGTCAAGAAGTCCATGATTTTCAAGTGCTGTGGTTGGTTGATTCAAATTCTGAACTGCCCAATAATTGTAAAGTGTCCAGTGGCTAAGGAAGAGCATCGCTGACGCGGGTGGTGTTGCTAGGGTCGTGTGATCAGCACAAGTCCATACACTAATGAATGCTACTTAACCATGATGACAATGGTGTGCAAATTTAGATGAACTTCCCACAAATGCACACAAGAATACTGTACTAAGTAGGTTTGTACACGTCTAGCAATTAATGCAAATCCTTTTCATTTTAAACAGTACACATGAATTGTCAGAAATATGCCGTGCGAGAAATGTTGTCATGTCTGATGTTAGACTGGCATGCTTCCAATATGAGCAAATTAAATCCGCGCTTCCGGATACGCATCTCGTTCCCCAGCCCTCTTTTCCCTTTAAACACTAGCTAATTACACTAACTTCAGATCTTTACAGCACCGTCGCCATTATTTCTTTCCCGCCTCCGCCGTCTCTATGGTTCGTTATCACATCAAACTATCTCTATTCAATAAACCCAGAAGGTACGGAAAGATGAGAGGAAACACATCAAGGGGAACCTGTTCTAAAGAGCAAAACAGCATAATCAGAAGAGAAAACGCTTGCGCAGCCTGGCCTTCACTTGTAGCCGCATTCATAAAAGATGAGACATTATACTGACAAGCAGTTTGTTTTCAAATTGAACAGGCTTCTGAAGATGTTCAATATTTTTTCAAAATTAATGTGAAGCGTTTATGCTTTGTTTTCTCGGTAACTGCTTAGGTTTAGCACAACCCGTTGAATCAACACAAAACACTAGTGGCAGGAACAACACTGAAATAACTTGTGGGCGCTCCTGACCTTTTTTAATGAGTCGGGGAACACATCCTATTTTCAAAATGGCTTCTTGTTCTGATAGAAGATAACACAAAGACAATCAGCCTCTTATCCTTAAGGTTTCTCACATTTTGCCTTGCTGATTTCTAAGGCCATTAAAGACCAGAGATCCGACGATTGACAAAGCAGTTTTCAGCACATACGTGTGTGCAGCACACATGCAAGCAAAGAAAATGCGTGAATTGTCCACCCACGGGCATGTATTCTTAAAATTGAACTACACGCTCAGATGGCTGTGGCCACTCATCACTGCTTTGAAACAAGGCACTCACAGAATGTGGGAGGGAGGGACGTTGAGGAGATACCTTCTTTTTGCCCTCTTCCTTCCCTCTCCCTCTCCAGTTCTAAAGTCTCCAGCTGCCGCTGCGACTGGGGCCTAGTCCCTTCAGAGTTATACAGGGAAAGACCCCCCACCCCCTGCTACCAGTCCCTGCCCGTCTCCTGCCCTTAGGTGTCCTTTCCCAGACTATCCCAACCCAGTCCTCCTGTCCACTGCACTTTTCCTCCCCTACCCCCTCTTCTCCCTGGCACTTGCTGCCCTGGCCTAAATAGCACTTACCTGCCCCTTCCAGTGGGGCTCCCCCATTATTGCACATCTCCCTCTTCCCCAAACCCCCTCACACTTATCACCTTGTCATGCATTTGCACAGTAGGGTTGTCAATATAACCGTTTCTTTCTTCTTGTTGTTTTCCTTTGATTTCATTTGATTTGCCATGTCCCCCCCACCCCCCTTCTTGTCTTGTGGCGCCTGGAAACACTTGTGTATAGGTGCCATATAAATGTTCAATAAAATAAAACTTTACAGATACAATTGCATCCCCGGAGTTTGACCTGCTGGAGTGGGGAGTCCTTTGTGATTAATTGAATACATTATTGAACTCATAGACAGGTGCTACTGAAGAAAGCTACCGTGGTAGCTCAGCAGGTTGAGTGACTGTTGCTAAGATGTTATATAATTTAAACTGGCTGCAAATCCTATGACTTTGCAATTCCTTATAAAAAATAAGTGCTACAAAATGTATGTGGCCAGGGGATATGTTGGGCTGCTAGCTTGCTTATATTCAGGGTGAGGGAATGTTTGCTCACGCAGTGAAAATCAAAAATTGGCACCCATGAACCCACAGTTTAATTTCCTGATAACTGCTGTCAGTGCAAAAGAAGCATTTATTTGTGATTACGCAGCTTGACAAGCATATAGCAGCTTTAGAAATGTACCCTGTGAAAAAAAACAAAGGAAAGGACAAAAACAACAGGGTATTTGTGACAGACAAAAAAAAATAAACACATTTCAAAAGGACACAAATGAATGTAAATTCCAGAACCATGTTTCAGTTTGGAAATGTCTTTTGTTGTTTTTTTTTTTTTTACCAGTGTAAGTTGCACATTTGGTAAACTAAAGTGTGCCCATCATGTACAAAGCCTGCTTTTATCAGTGATAGCCCCCACCCCAGTGATATTCATGGCCCATTGCTTCCCGTGGTGTCCCTTTCAGGCCAGATGAAGGAGCCTGCTAGGCGCGAATGATGGCTGGGCTAAGGAGCACCTTTAAGGCCTATGCAAAAAGTTCTTTGCCGGAGGTCTGGGAGGAGGGGAACAGGCCATCAATTAGAAAGGCAATTACCCCCCTCCTGGGATGCCTCGCCTATTCCAGCAACATGTCAGACTTCAAAGACTTTCATAATGAAGTGCGGCCAGCTTTGTTTTCTGTTGATTGAAGTGGGCTGCACTTCATTATGAAAGTCCTCTCCTTCAGGGGGACGCAAAGCACAATACTGCGGGCCGTCTGTTGTGCACCCCAGGTCTAGAAGCTGTGGTTGAGAAGAAGGACAGGGTTGTTCTTTCAGGCACCGATGAGGAAGGAGGCGAATGGTGCACAGTTTTGTGTATTGATCTGACCTCAACGTTAAGAGCCGTGTCCGATTAGCAATTGTTTGAGGACACAGAAGACGCAGGTGAAATGGTTTTTGAGATTGGGGTGCATTGTCAGGTAATGGTGGAGCAAAGGGAAGTACCACAGACTGTATTAATCATCAGAAAATCATCGCCATACTGGAAGGAGAATTTGGAGAAAGTACCGAAGCACTTATGGACTAGCAATTCCAAAGATGTGGGGCTATTGAAAAGTGCAGGCCAAGGAGCAATTTTACCAAGGGTTAGACAATACCCCATGTCTAAGGAGGCAGATGAAGTGATTTATGACACCATTTTGGAATTGTTGAAGCAAGGCATTATACAGTCTTCCTTGTCCCCATGTAACACAGCCATTTACCCTGTGAAGAAGGCCAAGGGGTCTAGTCGGTTCAGGATTTGCGGACTCTGAACAACATTGTTGAAGCTGAATTTACGGTGGTACCAAATCCTGCTGCCATTCTCTCTGACATCCCTACTGGGTCGACCCAGTTCACAGTTAGTGATTTGAAAAATGTCTTTTTCTCAATTCCTTTGCACCCTGATTCCCAGTACCTCACAGCATTTACGTATCGTGGACAGAGATTTGAACACACGCGTTTACCCAGGGGTACTGTGAATCTCCAAGTGTTTTTAACAGTTATTCAGATGGATTTGGGGAACTTACAAATGTTCAGTGTTGTAATTCAGTACGTGGACGATTTACTTGCTTGTAGTGCTTCAGAGAAACAGTGTAGAGGAGACTCAGTGAGACTCCTCACCCTGCTTGCAGAGAAGGGGCACAAAGTGGATAAAGAAATTCTGCAATATTGTCAAACAGAAGTAGTGTATTTGAGACATGTACAATTATCTGCAGGTAGAAGGGTAATGCCGGAGAGAGCATTTTTCAACCAACTAAGGTAAAACAGATGCAACCATTTTTGGGGCTCTGTAACTATTGTAGGTCTTGGATTTTTGACTACTCTAGTTACACAAGGCCTAGGCTGCAGGCGTTCAATGAAGCACAGACAGAAAAGAGTCTGATCGAGTGGTCAGATGAAATGAGAACTTGTTTTCAGGAGCTCAAGACTGTGATCAGTAATGCTCCAGTTTTGCCGACTCCAGATTACCAAAAGCCATTTTCCTTTTTTCACATAGAGATGGGGAGGTAATGACAGCGACCCTAACACAGAAAACATCATTAGGTCACAAACCCCTGTCCTATTAGAGTGGGTTGTTAGACTCCATTATATGGGTCAGTTTCTGTGTGAGCAATGTCTTGCGGCAACGGCCTTTGCAATAAAAAAGTCGTCAGCCATTGCTATGGGCTGCCGGGTGACACTGTACATGGAACATGCAGTTTTTGCAATTTTGGAGAAGTTGAAATCAACTTGGACTACTCAGAGAGTTTCAGGTTATGAGTTTATTTTGTCAAATCCTTCCGTACGACCAGTGAGGGGTCACATAGTAAACCCAGCAACTTTCTTGGCTGACCCAGTGCAGCCTTGTGATGATGTTCATGATTGTGTGACCTACGGGGGGGATGAGGGAAAAAGTCCAAGTGTTGAAGAAGATGCTTTGGAGACAGGTGAAACACTTTTTGATGATGGATCATCAATGACTGATCAGGGCACTGGTGAGAGATATACAGGAGCAGCAGTTCTAAGTCTTGTGGGTGGTAAGTACTGGGTGGAGGTGGAGAACGATAGCCATCACATTATTCTGCACAAACAGCCGAGTTGTTGTCGCTTATTGAGGTGCTGGAAATGAGTAAAGGGAAGGGAGTCACTATCTACTCCGACTCTGTGTATCTTACCACAACAACACATTCTGGGTGATCTAGATGGCAGAGAAGAGGGTTTAGAAGATCTGCTGGAACACATGTCCAGCATGCTGCACTGCTTTCACAATTAATTGACGCGCTAACATTGCCTGTGGAGGTAGGGGTTGTTAAATGCGCTGCACATACTAGTAAAACTGATTTGATAGCAATTGGTAATGATGCCACAGATCGATTGACAAAGGCTGCAGCTTATTTGCCCCATCCCAGATATCCCAAACATTGAAATGATGTCCCAACAGGCACAATTGCTGGTCCCGTATACTGCTGTCCTCTTGTTACAAACTGTTGAACTGCAGGGAAATGTACCACAGGAGGAAAAGGAGCTTTGGCAAAGAGGGGGTGTACGTGCTCACCCACAGATTTGTTGTGGAGGCAGCGCCTGCTGGGGAAGGTAGTGATGACCGTAAAGTTGCTTCTTGTGGCTTTGGAGCAACTGCATTTCCTGGCACAGCCTCCTCTGTGACAAATTGCAGCAGAATTTTAGGAGGATTGGTTTGTGTCCATCCTATCTGAACAGGTGCGTAGGTTTATTGTAATTGTATACTCTGTAAGGAATTCAATCAATGAAATACTGTGAGGGTGGTAAGAGGGGTTGTACCCCGACATTCAGGTCCTTTTAAGGAATTGCATGTTGATTTCATTGATATGGTACAAAGGTGCAGCACACAGCGTTATTGAATTGTGGTTGGTTGTCCATTTTCCTGAAGGCTTAATGCTGGACCCTGCGTGCACCCTGATGTCAAATCAGTGGCCAGATTCTTGATAAGGGAGGTGTTTCCACGGTGGGCTATTTGTGAAGTGTTAAGGTCCGATAATGGGACTCACTTCTTTAATGCTTTGTTCACTGAAATTACTTCACTGTTGTGGATACAACACAGGTTGTGCTTGGTGCACCACCCTCAGGCCAATGGGATTGTGGAGCATCTCAATGGCTTGTTTAAATATCAATTGTCAAAAATGTGTTCTGATTTGTATACATCATGGCTGTACTGCCTTCCCTTAGCACTATTTTGTTTATGGAATAAGGCTGGAAAAGATTAGCACCTTAGTCCCCATGAGTTGGAGATGGGTCTTAGAATGTTTACTCCTCTCTCACCCGCATGCATAGGTACTGAAGCACATCAGTCAGCAGAAATGTGGGGAAATTAATTTGGGTACTATCTTAAGGCTTTAACCAAGAGTGTCAGAATTGTGTCCTCACAGGTTACTGCATCTCATCAGCAAAACAAGATTGGCGTCGTACCGAACAAGCATCAGCATCCATTGTAACTCTCCAGGGAGAGGGTCTGTGTTCGCTCTTTTCTCCATCGCTGCAACAACCCTCAATTCCACAGACCCCATAAGGTCATCTTATCCACTCCTACGGCTGTGAGAGTGGAAGGCATCACATATTGGGTGCATGTTGTTCGGAGGGACACTGGTATGCCACCACTGACACCTCAGGAACAGGAGTCAACTAATAATTAAGTTAAGTAGAATCTAATGAATCATGGTCTGTTCCAGCTGACAGGGAGAGGAGAGCGTACAAAACCTAAGAATTGTTTTAACAAATTGTCTTTTTTTAAATTGCCTTAAAATTTAGACTTGTTTTCATAGGAATTGGTAGTAGACGGACAATGTGTTCAGCAATGTATAGAGTTCTTTTCTTTTTTTCTTTTTGGGTCATATGTGTTGGACAAAAAATGTGTACGGGGGAAGAAACATTGGGATATTTGGGTACAATAGACACACTATTTCAAAGTTTCGAAATTGATTTGGCATCTAATGATACTGATGGAACTTCAGAAATTGTAAATGATGCACACAGTTTTCAACTGATAATATAAGGTACCGACACATGAAGAGAGTGGGAAGGGAGAGAGTAACTGAGTCATGTTACATTTGCTCCCTCATTCCCCATGTCTCTAACGTTCCTAGATTATTTATTCCTGATGAGATAAAAGTGGCAGATGCATGTTGCCTGGTGCACCTTACCCTATGCTGGGTTCAAGGGCAGTTTCACGGGCAATCTGTAACAGCTTATGTCCTTCCGATAAATGAAGAATTTTCAAATTCGCCTGGGGAAGATCATAAAGATGTTTGTTGTAAGCAAAGAATGCAGCTGAACCTTGAGGGTCTGATACTTGCAAACAACAAACGGGAGCAACGGGTAATGAGTTGCAAGGCTGGAAGGATGGTGGGACTCTATGAAGAAGCGGTGGCACAAACTAATTTGGCATGTGGAAAAGATTGGAGAAAATATGTGAATTTCTTGACATGGCTCAAGGAGCCTGGGAAACCTATTAAGATCATGTTACTTACATGTTTTTTCTGTGTTTTAAGGGCAAAGGCACAGTTCCTGGGGGCACAGATCAAAACTGTGCACCACTCTGTGTATTCCTGATTTGGCTGGAGGTACGGCAGCGATTTTCATTTTATTCTGGTCATGTGGGCCCTTTTTGTACAAACAATTACCTCCAGCCTGGAGAGGTGTATGCAGGATCACCACTTTGCACATGCCCATCCTCATGGTTCCGCAGACCCACCTGACACTGTCTCAAGCCAAATTTGTTCCCACTTTGTCCCCCATGCTCCATGTATCCCTTGTGTCATCAGACATGGCCAACCTACGAACTTGGCTGGACTCTGAGGAAACTGACTTTTTGAGTAGATCGAAAACATTTAACTATATGTCAGCAGCATCTTCTGAATCTCTAAGCAACATTCCTGATAGTTTTTTAACTGTTTAGCCATACTGAAACATTTTTCTCCTCTCTATTGGCCCCAGGCATGCAATCCTCTGTCAATGCAAAATGGCTTTAGATATCCCGTTATGAGTTGCTATTATTTGTCATCTGCGAAGGCGTTCAGCGCCATCAAAGAAGAACTTAGGGCTTTGCATCTTGTAGCCCTGCAGAATCACTATATCCTGGACCTCCTAACAGCTATGGAGTGTGGGGTGTGCATTAATTGGGCAAGACTTGCTGCACATATGTGCTTCCTAATGACTTGGATAATGGAATTTTGGCTCAAACAATTATTGAACTGCAAACTCTGAAGGGAGCCATGGAGAGGGAAGCAGGAATTACTGACGATACTTTTTGGAACTCTATTTTCTCTCGGATGCCCTTGTGGATGAACATAATATTACAACTACTTTCACCTGTTTTGATTTTTTATCTAGCACTTCTTTGTTCTTGTCAGTTATGTTTTCGATGGTGCTCGACTCAGATGCCTAGGAGAGCTGCCATGTTTCTTGTAACCCTGCCTAAGGCTAGATATAGGACCAATTCTCTTCACATGGCAACTCATACAGATTTTGAAATGATAGAAGGGGGGTTTCCATCCTTCCCCCGGTTGGAATGAATGTGTAGAACAATGGGCAGATTGTGGAACTAATGATGAGTCAAATTGGGGTTGTCTAGCGGAGGATTATGAGAAAAACGGTTTTGAAGATTTGTTCTATAAAAATTGTGAGATTGATGATTTGGAAATTGGTTTGTTAATTCATGGATTAAGTAAAGGGGGGAATGTTGGCAAATTGTAAAATGTCAAACTTCACATGCCATACCACTGACGGGGTAGACACATCATCATCGTAATTGTTGTTACTTTTGCAAATTGCTACAAATATTACAATATTTATGGTAAGTGGGATAAGTGTTACATTTAGGTTACTATGTGTTATTTTGTGTAGAGGCGATACATTTGTAGATTTCCATGCACGCAGAAACATAACAATTAAACATTGTCACACGGAGGGCACCTCCACAATCAGGTAAAGCAAGTGATCAATATGTGCACATGGAGTTTAGCTGTATAAATGGTGGTCATGATAGGAGATCATAATAGGTATAAAATGCACACATAATGGTATATATGTATGGGAAGTATTTTTCAATTTTATTAAAAGATTTGAAATATACGAGGTGGGATTGCTCTGTGTATCATGGGTCTCCAAATTGTAGTTTAATTGTAGTTTAATCAGAAGAGTGTTTTCAAAGGTTTGCAAATGCCTCGTCAGCAGTCGGGGAACAGGATTTTCAAGTTGATCAATGGGGTAGCTGTGGTCAGTTTGCAGATGGCCCAACTGCTGGAGGGCAAGGGAAGATATGATCTCAGGTGAACTGGAGAACTCATTGTTGTAAGACATAAGCATCTTGTGAATTCATGATGTTTTTTGAAGCAGGTGGCATCTCCTGGGGCATTTGCAGAGACCAGCAGTAATACATTTTAGGAGAACAATTGTGTTGTCAGAGAGTGGGTAGAACTCATGTGAATAGAAAAAGGTCAGCCATACAGAAGTCATAAAAATCAGACATTGGACAGGTGTGGACGATGCGATTAGCAAATATGAATAAGTCAAAAGGGAATCTCATGTCTTTCTCTCATCTTCATATGCTTAGGTATTTTTGGGGTAGGTCTGTGTGCATCATTAATAGGAATTCTGTTGTTGTGTAACTAAGAGGCAAGGCTGGCACCAAATATGCAGAGGCTTTTGGGAAGGGTGTGTTGGAAATGTAAACCTTGTAATTCTACTTTTTTAGGGGATTGTGCAATAATGTGTGTGTCCAATGAACTGTATGCGCTTTAGATTTGTCTCTACAGGGCAACCTGTATGTTTGGGGGGATTCTTTTCTAACACCATCTGGGGGAGTGCATTAACTGTTGCAAATGTATATAATGGGCCTCATTACGACCCTGGTGGAAAACCATGGTGCTATTAGCACTATGGTCCATGCCGGTAAATTACCGACTCTGCCATGGAGAAAGGGGGAATTACCACCCCATTCCAAGGTTGGCGGGGCGGTAATTCCCCCTTCCTCCATGGCCCTTCCCCATTCCCATTTTTGCCCCATAGGGCTCAATGGGAATGGGGAAGGCGGCACCAAGGTCCCTTTGCGGGTCCCTACATTAACGGCTGGTCTACACCAGCCGTTAAAGTCGGGTCCCGCAAAGGGACCTCGTAATTAGGTGCTAATAGGTTAACAGCGCTGCAGCCTTTTACGGCGCCATTAACCCATTAGCGCTTGGGTCGTAATGAGGCCCATTGTGTGTTCTTTGTGTGGTGCAGGGACACCAGGATTAGTTTGAAACTGCATCTATTGCCCCTCCCGGCCGTTGTACAATAAACTTGCTTTATGGACAAAAGGCACACTCCCCCTCATCCTCTTCCAGGATTTCTAGTGCACAGATTGTCAGGGTCCTGATCGATGAGCTCTTACTGAATAAGGAGAGAATCTTGCAGCCTGCACTTGGACATGACCCTTAAAGTAATACTCGACTTGTTAACACCCGTGGAATGTAATTGTTAAACTTTTCTATTTGTTGGTTATTAATCAATGGCAGATCACATCAATCACTATATTGTATTCATGTTCCTAAAGCATAAGATGTATGGTATATATATTAATTTGCCAATACCAATAAACAAATTTAAAAATAAATAAATGGACACAAGGCACACTTACTAATTTTAGAGGTGGGCCTAATTTGGGTAAGGGGGCAGCGCTAAAGGTCCACTCCTACAATTATGAAGTCAGAGTAGCAGGGCTGCAGGTAGGGAGCATAGGGTTCTGGAACAGTAGTAGGTTCTGGAAACAACAGCACACAACAGAAATCCAAGGATCAAATGATCAAAGGGCTGGAAGCAAGCTTAATGCAAGAGACTTTTTAATCTTGCAGGCAGATGCTTAATTACTGACTGGCCCTGTGCTGAAGCAGGCTAATTAGCAGCACCTGGAGCAGCACACCTGAAGGCAGTTGGCCTCCTCCCTCTCTAGTCCTGGGAAAGTGAAAGCAGAACCGATCTCTAAGACTTCAGGGGATTGTAGTTCTAAGACTGCTGCAAAGGAATAGCGAGGGAATAGGAACTGTCAGAAGGTGCATTATGGGATATGGAGTTTGTGAAATAAGAAAGTTCAAAAGTCTTGCAAATGGAAAGTAAAGACACAAATATAAATATGTATTGTACAGGGAGGATTATGGAGATGAATGACCCCAAATAGTCCCCGATGGGTGCCAATTGGTGCACCAGTGGTGCAGTCATGATAACATCCCATATAAAATTACCTACAAAATGGCCAAAACCTTGGCCTTTCACAAAGAATTTAATACATATTTACACAATAAAACTGAACATTAGATAAAACATTAAATACACAAATTATACAATAGTAAAACAGTACAAAGAAAAGAAAAAGTTAATAAAATGCATACATGTTTCTTTAAAAAGATAATATAAAACAAAATCTCTAAAACTATCAATGAAATCTTTCCTAAATGTATTGAATAAAACTACATAATGTTTACCATATAAAAATAATTTCATTTGTAATAACTCTTTTATTAATTCAAAAAAGATGTGTTTTACCAGAGCCTATAATGCAATTCCTAATTCTTGAAGCATCTTCATTATTTTGTTAGTTAAAATATTTCAACAGCCACATTTATCCTATTCAACACATCCTCAACATAGACATCATTACTAAGCTGGAAGAAATGCCCTAAGTATTTAATTCTTACTTCCTTCAGGTTCAGGCATTCTACAACAATAAGTTTAAGGGTTTGAATAACAGATGGAGTTTTGAAGTATGATCAATATCTTAGGTTTGAATCTTGACGATTAGACCAAGCATATACAATTTCCCCTTTAGGCAAAAGATTCAACCTAAAATGTAAAAATTGACTTCTGATATTATAGAATGGAAATTGATCAATATATTTAGGAAGAATATCCATCAATTAATCCCAATATGAATAAGTGACATTAATTTTGTAAGTACATACTTGTCTTATCGTTTCAATCCAATCCATGATCTTAATGTTTTTTTAACCTTGGATTCACAATCAGATAATTTTTAGTCCTCCCAAACGATCTAATATATCAATGGTTTTGGAGGTCAACATGTTCAAAAGATTTGAAGATGTATTATTCCTTTAAAACTGAAGGGACTTGTTTAATGAGTTTGCAATAGTCAAGTACAGTTTACTCATTAGTGAAACAACTCGCCACTGAAATGAAAATTCCAGCACTGAGAGTCCCAATAAATATCTGAGCCTACAATAAAGGAAAGAAGACAGAATTAGAAGAACCCTATACACAACAATATATACATTGCATTACTTCTCAATATTGAAAGCAGTGGTAAAGAAGAAAACATAGTGTGATGGTACCTGCGGTGGCACAACTGTGGCAGAAATGTCACTAGAAGGGGAACATCATTCATTTTGGCAATATCACTGTGCTTCAGTGCCGTTACCGGTAGTGCTGTACTAGTCACTTTTGCAGACATTCGATAGATGAATTCAATATTTGAACTCCTTCACTTGCACTCCAGGTGGGGTTGCTTAAACTACCCTGTAAGGACTTTGGACCCTACAGTTGTTGGATTTACGCACAAAATAACGTTCATAAATAAGATCTCCAGTGTAAAGCTGAGGCACCTCTAGAGATGGCGAGTCAACTGGAGATGTGGCAGCTCTTTCTTGTCTCTGAGGGCCTTGCTGTTGGGAGATTGTTTTAATGCATTGGTTAAATCGCTCTTAAGAATCCCATGAAACTCCTCTCACAAAATCTCAGCTGTCCTGCATGCATCTGATGCAGTGTGTGGGTGTGAGTGAGATCTACAGCCTTCTTTGCATCACTATTGTTTGCGGGGACAAGCGGTGGGTGGTAAGTACTGGGTGGAGGTGGAGAAGCGATTGCCATCACATTACTCTGCACAAACAGCCGAGTTGTTTTCGTTTATTGAGGTGCTGGAAATGAGTAAAGGGAAGGCAGTCACCATCTACTCCAACTCTGTGTATCTTACCACATCAACACATTCTGGGTGATCTAGATGGCAGAGAAGAGGGTTTAGAAGATCTGATGGAACCCCTGTCCAGCATTGAGGTGCTGTTGTCGCTTACTCTGCGGTGGTCCTTACCTGGTTGGTTCTTAGGGCTAAATAGAGCCAAAACAAGATAGTAGCCCGTTTCTCACTAATGTATGATATAATTTTGACAGCCTTAGTTTCAATAAACCATTAAGATAATTCCATGGTCCTGTTGGTTTGAGGGTATTGAATCAAGCACAATTTATGTTTAATCCCTAGTAGTGATGTTATCTCTTTAATTTGTTGAAAAAGTGTGTCCCATTATCTGACTTTAGGACATCACATATCCCCCAGCAAGGGTGGACCTTGCATACTAAACATATGGCTACCAATTTAGCATTTGGTTTTGCGCAAAGACCTGCCTAAATGGATTGAAAAATTGCCACACAACACCTATGAGATAACTATAGTTACTGCACCTATTAATCATGTCCACATAATATATGTGGAGTTCCCGAAATGGTCCTGTTGGACGGGGCAATGTGTCTCGCAATGTTCTGAGGGTGCGTCCGGTGCTGTAAATGTGGCAGGTAGCGCAATTTGGTTAGGGACAAGCCAGTCCTCCTGGATATCCACTGTGACATACTGTTTAGAATTATGTGTTGGGTAATGAGGTTGCTTAAGAGCAACCATAAGCAGTTCCCATGGCATTACTATTTTACCTGTAAAATTGTGTCTCCAAATTAGATCTGTCGTTGACAGTGAGCATCCCCTTTTCACCCACACATCCTTCTCTTCTTGGGGTGCCTGACCTTGCAATTCAATTATTTGAGTGAATGGGACAGCTTTATAAGGTACTGCTAGCTGCAACTGTTGCATTGCTATCTCAGGATATGCCGTAACATCTGGCTCTGTTAGATACACCGCTTCTTTTGCAGCCTTTTTTGTGACATCATTACCAAGTGAATCAAAGTCTGTGTCTGGGTTGTGGTCAGTACATTCCACCACTGCTACTACCGATGGGCAGGATAAGGCATATTTTCACTTTCCAGCAATGCTGCATGCTGCACAGGTGTTCATCAGCCCTGTTGAACCCTCTCCTACACCATCTTGAGAACCCAGAATGTACTGTGGAGGTGGCATATGCTGGGTCATAGTATATTGTCAGTAGACACATCAATGTAAAACATCACTCCCTCTTCCTTCGAATGTATCCTCCCTCTCATGAATTAGATCATCCTCGGGTCATTTGTATGTAACACCGTCATGCACCTCTTGTTCATTGTGTGACACCTTACAACGTGAATGGAAGGATTGAATAGTATGACCTCATTGGCCTATTCTCGCTGGGTAATGAGGGTTGATTTGGACCTTTCCAGATTTGCATAAACCGTGTAATCCACATGTAATTTCACTGAGCACCCCATAATCATGGCAGTTATTTTTCAATCTCAATAGCTGCAGCCACCAATGCTTGCCCACAAGGGAACTGACCCTGCATTGCTGAGTCCAGAGTCCTACAATAGGCCAAGGACTTGTTTCCATTAAGTGTTGCCTGAGCCAACAATATTGTCATTACTTCCCCACTGGAATATGAGAACAAATACAATTCCTTTGTGTAATTAGGGATTCCTTATACTGGAGTTTTACTTATAGTATCCTTAAATTCTTGGAAACATGTGATAATTTTTCCTGCTCATGTGAGTTATACTTTAAACTTATGTGCTTCTTTAAGTCCTTGTATTAAGGGTTTTGTGAAGCTGCAGTAGTCAATAATCCAAGCTCTACAATAGTTGCACAATCCTAGAAACTGTTGCATTTCTTTCACAGTGATAGGTTATGGGGTATTTTTTTACAGCAGTTTCTCTCTGGGGTTAACCTTTTCCTGCTGAGGACATAATTTGTCCTAAGAATACCACTTCCTTCTGACAATACTGCATCTTATTTGTGTCCACTTAGAATGTATTTTCTGGATGCAATGTCAGTATTGCCACTGAGTCCTTTCTGTACTGCTCTTCAGCGTTACTACACACTAGAAGGTCATTTACATACTGAATGATAGTATTCTGAGCATGTATGTTACCTAAATCCATATGTAATACTCTGTTAAAGATTCTGAGGGACTCAAAGTACCCCTGAGGGAGCCTTGTGTTTTGAAATCCCTGCCCTCAATTTGTAAATGCATTGAGGTACTGAGAATCAGGGTGCAATGTGATGCAGAAAAAGGCATTTTTAAAATCAATTACAGTAAAATGTGTGGCTTCAGTGGGTATGTTACATGGGATTCAGTTGGGATTAGGTACTACCGGGAACTCAGCTTCTACAATATTGTTAAAAAAGGGCAAATAACCTGTATCATTGTCCAAATTTAACCCTTTGCTTTTTTGACAGGCTATATCACTGTGCTGCAAGGGGATTGTGATGGTACTATTATGCCCTGCTGCCATAATTCTACAAGATTGTCATAGATCCCTTCATCTACCTCGCTAGATAATGGGTATTATCTCATAGCCATTACTGGCAACAATGACACAAACTCCATCACACTGAGTCAAATATACCAAACCATCCAGGCCTGGATGGCATAGGATGAGCTTCGCTTAAACAATGAGAAAACGGAACTGCTCCTTATAGGCACACAATCACAACTAAACAAATTCTCCAACTCCTACTAATCCTTTACTGTCGACGGTAATATCATCACGGTCCACAGAGAGGTAAAAACCCTAGGAGTCTATCTAGATTCCACATCATCCTTAACGAGACAGGTAAAAGAAATTGCATCAGCCACAGCATGCATTGCTAAATTAATCAACACCTGCAGGCTGCCAAAGTAGGATGCATTCTGTTTCGGTGGGATTGTGATTTGTGCCAGTGCTTTTCATCCATACCTGGGTGGATGCAATGCATTTCCTGTGGCATGCAATGTCTTGAGTGCAATTTACTCTGAGGTATAACTGAGTTTCAACAGCATTTTGGTGAAGTGAAATATTATGACTGTTGAGAAGCAATGGAAAGGGTTCCTTACAGAGACTGAAAACCACTGGGGGGAATAGATATAGTGTGAACCTTGTTAGAAGGAAACCGAGTGCTGTACAAGTAATTTTGATTGAACAAAGTTCAGTGTAAGGGGAGGTGGCAGGTTATGGTAGGTTGGATATCCAATACTACCGGAGTTGCATATACCTCCTAAGTGTCCCCGATTAGTCACTGAAGAGCAGGGCATTGGGTTCTGCCCTGAAATGCAGGAGCATTGGAGTGGTCCTGATTGTGACTGGACTGTTGTTCACATCTCACAGGGAATAATATCAATATGTACACCATTATTCACTAGGGATACCATTAATCCCTTTGGGACTCCACTGGTGACCAGGAGGTGCTAGGATAGGAAGATAATCAAACAGAACCAGAACCATGTATTACTACACAGTGAGCCCAAATGCACTCCTTAGGGAACATATGTCCCAATTACAAATTACTGATACTCATGTGCACTTTGGCCAAGAGGGCGAGCATGTGAATTTAGAGGTTAATTTAAACTTTTGTTAAGTTAAATCAGTCTGCTTTTCAAAATGTAACATTCAAAGAATTAAATCCCACATTGATGTAAAACATATACATAAACCAGAATTTTGATTTGTAAAAATAAACCTTGAATTTGAATTGTCAAACTAAAACACAATATCCAATGTAATTCATATCCACAGACTGATCACTTTTTATCAATGTAATATGACACAAATGATTATAAACAAAAGCGATGCCTAAATGTCAGGCTATGTGTAAAACAACTCTAGTGTTTACAGACTTTCACATCATCAGTCTCTTGAATTAACATATGTCTCAAAGAAAGCCGCTTGTGGGTTTAAAAGGTAACCAACGCATTTCAGATCATAGATCCATCTTCATGGTTAGGGCTTCAGTGTTCCTATTCAGAATTACTTTCTTAATGTAGACCCTATAGGGTAATGGAAATGAACATCTATTTAGTGATTACCATCAGTTACATAAAGTCTCAACGGATAGGAGATTACTCAAAAACTACTGACCTCTCCAAAGTAGTGGAAGGGTTCAGTGATATACCTACCAATAATGCGGGGAAATAAATAGTGTCAGAACCGTATAATATATACGCATGCAATCCAGTTCAATATGGCACTCGCAGAGTTGCACCGATCTACTCACCCAGTCTTCTGGTAAAAATCCTGAGAGACTGGGCACTGGCAGAATGCGGTCGGTTAAAGTCATACGGGAGGCAGAATAACTCAATTGTAGTGTGTGTGAAAGCTAAACATCACTAGACTTACCCCTAGGTGACCCAATTTCCTGAGATTATTCAGTTATTTAATACACACTAGGAGTAAAATAAATATTAATATTAACTGTCAAGAAATCGGGGAAAAACACCCAAATACATTAATGGACGGTCACCAGTAAGGCTGTTGCTGCAGGACTGTAAACGGGTCTTAATTGGATAGAGATAGTCTATCGCATAACAGGACGCCTCAAATTGAGGTAAGTGCAACTCTTAGTATGGCCATCATGTCCCCTATCAGTAAATACTGCAAAAAGTAGGACATTGAACTCACTAGGAAGCGCGTGTAGTCCGCTCACTCCGGCCGCTGCAGGATGCGCAGTGCGAATGAGCACAGCGTTAAGTGTCGTCCTGGCAACCCTGCGCATGCGCATGAGGCGTCAGGACGATGGCCATCTTTGTTTGGGCACGGCACTGAAGCGTTGTTGTCAGGACAACCGTGAATGGGTCCTGAGCGAAACGATGCGCGCCGCCTGTGATGAAATTCAACAGGCAAACGCGCATATGTCAATAAATGAAATTACTATAATGCAGCATATGGACGGTTCGCTTGTCAAAATGAGAGCCAACGAGGGCTAATGAGCTTCTCTGCTCTGACTCCTGATTCCGGAGAGGGTGAGTATAACTAGGTCAGATCAAGGCTTAACGGCTGAAAGAAGGCAGCCGAGGACACACATGGGGGCACTACCGCAGTTTATTTGAATCTGCGGGGTGCCCCAATGACGCGTCACATTGACAGGACAGATAAGTAGTCACAGGGATTAATTAGAATAGCATAACACATACAATCTCAATTGCCTTAGTACGGTTTGAAGTCATATTCGGAACAACCACTACTTTAAGTCGTGAATTGCATTCTGGTTCACTTAACGTTCTAATTGCTAATATCTTAAAGAGATAAGAAAATGACAGAAGCTGCTCCGTCTATACAGTCGTGCCAGTTTCAAATTAACTATTGAATGAAAAATTCAGACACTAGTTTGTGATCCACGATGCTTTACAAAACCATCTGGGGTTCAGAATGGGTAAGAACTGGTGGAGTATGTATGTGTGCAAAGCGTTATCCAAATGCAGGGCATCTCAGCAACGATCCGACATAAACCCTCAGACATATCATGAGCAGAGACCCGCCCTCCACATCTCTGTAACTCCAACATGTGAAAAGAAACAAATTACAGAATCAAGCGAGATACAGAGTAAAAAACCTCAATTCCTCAATAACAAATATTCATTATGTCAATAACATGTCAGGTATATGTTGTCCCTTATACATTTAAGTTATTTTCAGATCACAGTATGTTTCTTGACCTATTGAACTGTAAGGCAAACAGATCAGTATTACACGAAGCACATCAAGTCAAATTCAGTGTTCATGCCTCGAGGGCTCAGTGAGTCCAGAAGTTCAATCCATAGAATTTCTCATAACAACAATTTACGTTGTACATCCCCACCTCTGTTACCAGTCATTACCTGCTCTAAGATAACACATTTCAGCTGTTCAATGGAGTGTCGTGCTTCCCCAAAATGGCCAGCTACCGGCGATTTCTGACTCTTAGTGCGGATATTGGATTTATGTTCAGTCCATCTCGTTTTCACTTTTCTGGTGGTCATAGAATCCTCAGGGACATTTGAGTGCATAAACCACATTCTGAGCATCACAAGTGCAGGAGTGTCTCAGCATAATACGTTTCCCAGAGTGAGGGTGTGCTATGTTGTTGCCTTTGATGATATTCCCACAGTGCTGACAATTATGGCACGGAATTGTGCCCTTAAATTGACTCTGTGTTCGAGGGGATGATACCTCAGCTTTCACCAGACTCTTACGTAAGGACCTGCTGTTTCTGTATGCAATGGTGGGAGTTTCTGAAACAATTGTTGCAACTGTGGGTCCATTCCCAGCATTGGCCATTTCTTTTGTATTGCCCAAATGATCTTCATGCTCTGCATCGAATAGGTTGTGACATATACCAGTGGTTCTCCAGATTTAATTGGGTTATGCACTAGCAGTGTCTCTCAATCAATATCTCTAACTTTCCCTGCCACACTGGTGATCATCAAAGGATTATAGCCTCTCGATTTGTATTTAGTCTCAAGCAGAGAAGATTGACATTCATACTCGTTTTTGTCTGAAATATTCCTTCTATAGCGTAAGAATTGGCTAATCGGTACACTATCAACTGTTCTCTTAGGATGGAAACTCATGGCTAGTAATAGGCTGTTCTGGTCAGTCTCTTTGGTGTAAATCTGGTCTCGAGTGTGGCATCTCCAGCATATACCTCTACATCCAGAAAGTGGATAGTGGTGTTACTTGCCTCAGTTGTAAATTTAATCCGAAGGTGCATCTCGTTCATCATTTTGTAAAAGTTCTATAGTTCCTCTTGGAGGCCTGTCCATATCCCAAAGATGTTGTTGATGTACCTGACGTATAGTGAGAGGTGTCTCATCCATCTTGGTGATGTTAGAATGTGTTCATGCTCCAAGTAGTACATGTATGCATTCGCATAGCATGGTGCCATGGCTGCACCCATGCTAGTGCCTGATGTTTGTAAGAAGAATCAATCCTGGAATTTAAAGAAATTATTCATAAGTACCACTTTTAACAAGGTAAGGTTAAAAAGTCTCTCACCCTGGCACTTGTCCGACTTTAACAGGAGCCATTCGATTGCTTCTAGGCCAGCTTCATGTGCAATGTTGGTGTAGAGCGATGTTACATCCATGGTGAACACCAGGTCTTTCCCTTTCACAACTTGCACACTGTTCAATTTCTGTAGAAAATGCATTGTGTCTCTAACATAAGTGACGGTTTCTTGAATCAGATGTTGAAGGATCTTGTCCAGGTATTGTGCCAAAGGTTCAAGAATACTTTCTGTAGCTGCTATAATAGGACATCCAGGAGGTTTGATCAGTCTCTTATGTATTTTAGGTAGTATATATCACTGGCATGATGCGAAACTTATTCTCAAGGAAGCGTTGTGTTTTCTCTGAGATAACGTCATTTTCTTCTGCCTCATCAAGTACTCCTTTGATAAGTGGTCGTACTGCTTCCGTTGGATTAACTGGTACTTCCATATATGTTTCTCCATCATTCAATTGGCGTTACATTTCCTCAAGGTATTCGTGTTGGTTCATGAGCACTAGTGCTCCACCCTTATGCGCTGGTTTAAAGATGACGTCCTGATTGTCCAAAAGATGTTTAAGTGCCTGCCGCTCCCTAATGGAAAAATGGCCTTGTGTATTTGTCCTAAATAGTATCCTTTTGAAATCCTGCAGTACTGACTTCTCAAAAGTGGATAGGATGTGATTCTGTACCTATGGATTAAACATACTTCTGGGACTGATTTCCAAAACTCTGTGGGGTTCTTTCACTGTGGTATCCTCATCCAATGAATCAAAGAAAACCTTCAATGTCAACTTTCTCATAAGTTTAAAGAAGTCCATGTTTTCACAAAGTAAAGTACTGTTGTTCTTCGGAACAAAGGATTAGCCTTTCTTCAGGACTTGGAATTCCATCTTCGAAAGACAATATGATGAGATATTGACAATTAGGTTTTCTTCGTCGTCTTTTTCCTCTGCGGATTTTTTCTTTTTTCCTCTTCGGACTGGCTTTTTTCTAAAAAAACAGTGGAGGTGGCTGCTGGATCAATGACAGTTGGTCCTGGTGTTGTCTCTACGCTCTGGCCCTGGGTAACTTTGAGCTCCATACTGGATGCGTCAGTTGAAGTATTCTCAGTTGGCGGTTGTGCTGCTTTCCGCGTATTACCAAAATTGAGACTGATGATGTGAAAGTCTGTAAACACTAAAGTTGTTTTACACATTGCCTGACATTTAGGCATCACTTTTGTTTATAATCTTTTGTGTCATATGTGATCGGTCTGTGGATATGAATTACATTGGCTATTGTGTTTTATTTTGACAATTAAAATTCAAGGTTTATTTTTACAAATCAAAATTCTGGTTTATGTATATGTTCTACATCAATGTGGGATTTAATTATTTGAATGTTACGTGTTGAAAAGCAGACAGATTTAACTTAACAAAAGTTGAAATTAACCTCTAAATTCACATGCTCGCCCTCTTGGCCAAAGTGTACATGAGTATCAGTAATTTGTAATTGGGACATATGTTCCCTAAGGAGTGCATTTGGGCTCTCTGTGTAGTAATACATGGTTCTGGTTTTGTTTCATTGTTGTGTCCCAAGTGGCCTTGTGACGTCTGCCCGCCTGCACCTTAAATAACCACTACACACCCATTGAATCCATTAGGGATATATGTCCAAAAGAAAAAGAATATGTATACATTGTAAATTACTCATTAGACAGATCTGTGCACCCCCACTTCCTACTTTCAGGATAGGAAGATACCCATCTAGTTTTCTTGCTATTTGAGGATGTGGCTGAAGCGGTTGAGGACTGTACCTGTGAACCCTGTTCTATCTGTGGGTAGGCTTGTAAGTGTGGAGAATGCGTCAAATAGAGGGTATGAAGGATCAAGAAGCAAGAGTCACCTTTTTTCCATGATTTTGAAAGCATTATTTAAGTCTTTGGTGATGCCATAGTCTGTGCTGAACCTGAATCAAAATCATGATAGGTAGTCACAGAGAAGGCAGTCCATCTTTTAGTTTGCAATTCCTTTGCGAATGGTTTTAACAATGAATGGAAGGCTACTGAATAGGCACTAGTTAGCACGGTTTTCTGTATCTAGATTGTTTTTTTTTTAAGAGCGGGTGGATTAACCCTGCTTTAAGGTGCTTGGGAAGATGCCTTGAATGAGCAAGGCATTGACTATTTGGAGGCATAGGCTAAGGACTGATCCTGAGAAACATTTCATGATGGTGGAGGGAAGGATGTCATCCTTGTATGAGGTAGGCTTTATTTTGGCGTGAAGAATGTCTAGGGTTATGTTGTGTCAAATGGGCTAGTGAGCAAGGGGTCACTGATTTTGATGCATAGATATGTTGTCTAGTTTAGTTGGGCCAACAGGTTAAAGTAGTGTTTACTATCACAAAAAGGGCATCACTCCTGTTACTGGCTGTCACAATAGTCATGATATAATGGATTATTTTCACTCAGCTTTCTTCACATCCAAAATCCATCTTAGATATAAAAGGCACTTTTTCTATTTGTAGATGCTCACAGTGTGCATAAACCTGCACCTACCAGGAATTGGTGGACAAAGCAGAAAAGTGATATGCAATTGACTAATAAGAAACATTCCAGAGGTCATTAAGCATCAATATGACAACAAGGTGGCTTTAATATATACATGCCATAACGATGAGAGAGACATAAAGCTCTCTCTAATCAAGCTTAAAAATGAGACAAACTGAAAAACATGATTCTGAAAACTTTGTGTGGTGCAAGTAACTGGATTTACCAGCACACCCCTATCACACGAAATTTCAGCATACATATAATTATGGAGAGAAAAATCTCTGATACAGAAGTTAAATTATCAATTTATACTGATAATGTCTAAATAAATAATTGAAAAACCTTTATTCGGCATGAGCCTTTAGGTACAACATAATACATTTTCCAAATACATACAAACCAAACAAGAGATAATTACAAAGAAATTTATATTACACCGTCAAATCCATAGTCACAAATATGGATCTTTACCCACTACTCGTTATTTAAAAAATATATATTTCAAATTTTATTATACATATCACACACATAAAACAGTAGAATTCATGTCAAAAACAATATAAAAAGTAATATAAAAAACTCACACTCCACAATAATACACATATGTATACACACATCATTAATAGTAGAGAACATTTCAATATCTCAACGACAAATAGTTTATAATCACTTCAATGTGTAAATTTGTGGACAATTCTATTGAAAAACATAGCCGAAGTTTCTGTCCTAACAACACAATTAATAGATGAACATTCATAAGGGGCATAGAAAACTTCTTCTTGTGTGTTTTGTCTGAAGAGCAATATGTAGAATTGAACTTCCTGGGCCCTCGTCTTCCTATAAATTCCTAATGGGATGAAGGCACATTTTTAATATACTCACAGAGTCTTATGGTAAGACCTCTAAGCACCCTGCAACCAATAAATGTTGCTGAAAGTGGCTTCCTTAATGGGCAATATTAGTCTTCCACCCGCTAACCTAGGAGAGAAAACAAACTGGGTTGTGGATTCTAGAGGTTTATTACAATACCTGTTCAAAAAATCTTAAAACTCCCAAAAAATCTCAAGGCAAACTTAAGGAAACTTTAACTTCCAAGTCTTACCTTCCAATCAATAGCAATGATAATGATGCTGGGCAGAGTGCAGTCATGTTGTGTCCCTCAATCTAATGTGAAAGAAGACATACACATACGAAACTTCGGGTATGACTCATCAACAATAGTCTAAGGAGTTACAAACACTGGAAAACAATATAATAGGTAGACATACTTTGGAGGGGTCCAAAAAAGTGTGTACTCAGAATGTCCTCAAATGCTGCATTCATAAGTCACTGAGGCAAAGCCATGACCCCTAATCTAGCTAACCTCTTTGTCAACATGTTCGAGGAGACCACTGCCTATTCTACACATAATCCCCATGAAGCTAAATTAATATACTGGCTCAGATATATTGATGATGTGTTTGTAGTGGTGGCAGGGACAGAAGAAGAGGCCACAGTCTTTTTGACCTGGTTAAATGAACAGGAAAGATATCTTAAGTTTACTGCCATCATGAGCAACAGGCAAGTACATTATTTGGATATTACCATTTACCATGAACAAGGAGAATTGTTTGTGACCCGTATACCAAGACCACAGACAAGAACGCATTGCTACACTATGGTAGCCATCATACCCAACATGTTAAAGACAATCTTCCATTCGGCCACTTCTTGCGTCTATGACGCAATAGCAGCATTAAAGAGGCGTATGAAGAGGGAGCTAACATTTTGATAGAAACATTGGTGCAGCGTGTTTATTCTTATAGATTAGTCAGGAAGGTGGCTAAAAGAGCCTACAATAATAATATAGAGTCTTTCTTGGAGCATAATACATGGGCTACAAAAGATAAAAAAGAAAATCCCTTGGTATTTGTTAATACTTTCAGTAATCTCTCTTACAAAATTAAGGGCATTATTCATAGAAATTGAAGTACAATAATGCCCAAAGACTTGAATAGACCATTGGTGGTGTTCGGGAAAAGCACAAATATTCAAAACTTTTTTATGAAGAATGACATTCTAACAATAAATTCACAACAGAGGACTCTGTGGGGGCTCCCCCGAGTGATACGCCCTCACTCGTATGGCAATTGTGTCATGTGCTCATCCACGAAAAAGTCCTTGTCGATAAATTTGGGTTTAAAACGAGCTTGGGAATTGAATTAACGTACCAATTGTAACACTGGGAATTTTATATATTTAATCACATGCCCTTGGCGATACATCTGTATTGGTAAGACAACTAGAAAGTGCAAAACCAGAATGATCGAGCACAGGAGCTACATTAAGAACAACATTGAACAAGCTCCATTAGTGAAAAGTTTTATGGAGGTAGGACATACTCCTTTGGATTTTTAATGGGTTATCCTTAAAAAAATCAAAGGTACCTCACAAGAGGAGGTCAACGGGAAATGACTTAATCTTAACCAAAAACTAATAATTATGACGTAAAGTCACATCATAGGTCTTAACGGGAATGTGGAATGGCATAATATCACCAGGTAAAGATCCTTTGCTGGCCCTTCTGGTTTGAATATTGAGATAATCTGTTGTACCTTGTAAATCTGTGCACTATTTTGCATTGACCTGTTTTGCAGTACATCAGTTGATTTTGTGTTATACATAATGTCCAGGTTGCTGAAAACTGCATGAGACAGTTCACTTTTGTTAAGAGAACATGCATTTGTATATGGAATATGGGCTCATTTGTCCACTTCTGACAACATAGAGGTATATGCCCAGTTTGGCTTTCCTAATTACTAATGTTTATCGTCATCTTAGACCTTGTGCTGCCTCTCCACATTCATTTAGGAGTGAGTCAATTTAGGAAACTGCATGAGGTATATATATATATATATATATATATATATAAATATATATGTATGTATATCCAGTAAAAAAAACTTTGTTAAAGGGACGTTATGGTTAAGTTGTGCTACTATGCTACTAAAAATCTATGAAATTCGGTAAAAAAAACTTTGTTAAAGGGACGTTATAGTTGCAAGTAAAACCGAAAAACCCTTGCAATTTACCAGTTATGGTAAGCAAAGCAACCATAACTCGCACCACCACTGTGCACTACTAAGACTAACACCCAGGACATCAAAGATGACATCACAAATTAATGTTCAGATAATAATAAATTAAAACTCGTTCTGGTGTACAGTCGTCAAAAGCAAACTTACATGATATTCACTGTCTCCATTCTTTCATGTAACTCAGACTGCAATGCTGAATGTGCTTGCATCAAAGATTCTTCAAGAACTGATTTTACATGTTCCTTACAAACTTTTTGAATGCCTAACCTTATCCAATGTTCCTTATTCCAAACCTCCTCTCCCTGCATTCTTTCTGAATATTCCCTTTCCCTCAAGGTCAAAAAACAATTGATCCTTATAGTTTGAGTGCCATGCATGGACTTCCTTAGCTCGCAACCAAAAAATCAAAGCTGGTGACCTTCACTCAGAATCCAAATACATTCTCACTTTGCAACAACATGGCTCAACACATTCATGAGAACTGGTACTCGCATACACGTGCAGAGCTGCTGTTTCCATCAAACATTGCAGGTGGCTGCCTCAGATGCCAAACTCTAGGGGGCGCCAGTCTGACTCCAATATTATTTTAAATACATTTTAGACACATTCGTCCTTTGCCTGTACTTTGCACACATTATATTGAGGAACACCTCCAAATGTACGGTATAACTTTCGTGACAAAAAACACAATTTTTCTACTTCTTGCTGCCACATCCCATCCCAGCCTCATTGACCCTCTCCTTCTGAGACAATATTTGATAAGTTTAACAAGTGCAATGTTGTGTTTTTTTATATGCTTTTGCGGCGATGTCCGCGTACATCAAAACACGGATGAAAGATGGCGGACGCATCGGAACAAACTGACGCACTTCACGCTCTTCGCCATCCAATGAGTGAACGCGACACATGTCCGCGGACATGACGCGCCCGATTAGTCAATCGTTATCTTGTCTGCAGAGCGAATAGGGAAGTGTGACCGCGGAGCGAACATAGATATCACTAATTTTTTTAGACGGACTTGTTGATTGTTTAAAAATAAAGTACTGGACGGATTGTCACCAAATTTGCAGAAGCACGCTTTCGGGACCAAACTGCTTCTTCTTCCGCAAATTTGGTGAAAATCCGTCCAGCGGTTTGATCTGTAGCCATGTGCAGAGTTTTTCCCCCATTCAGTCTATGGGAAAAAATAAATTTTGGGACCCCCCTATAACTTTGCCCCCCCTGGACCAAACCTTACCAAACTTTGCAAAAAAAATTCAGAGTGGGCCATATACTTTTTTTTGCAAAGTTTAATGACGATTCGTCCAGGGGGAGCAAAGTTACAAGCCACCCAAAAAAATGCTTTTCCTATGGGATTAGCAACTTACCCAAATCTACACAGCCACTACCGTGGCCATGTAATATATATATATATATATTATATATAGGTTGTGATCAAGCAGTGAGGCAACCGCGAAACGTGTAAACTCTGCTATGCGAGGGCCATATGTTTTGGGAGAACCATGATGCCAGTGGATTTCATTAGCCATATGTTGCACGCTATTATCTAATAAAGACTACTTTTTGATACCGGACACTGGTTTCCTGAAGTAACATTGTTTGATTGGGGGAGTGGACATATATATACACTTATTTGCTAACAACTCTTGATGTGGTTTCTCTCTACACGTCAATAAGACACATTGATGGCCTTAAAGCTTGTGAACACTTCGTGCATACACGGTCCTTGAATTATCTCCAACACTCTCAGATGATTCTTGAGATGATTTTGCTTTGCCTAACAAACAATTGTTTTCTTTTTGACAAGCAGTTCTATATGCAGTTACAGGGGACTGCCATGGGTTCTACATTTTCCCCCCCTTATGCGAATTTGCTGATGGGTTGGTGAGAGAAATTTGTGGTATGGCATCCTCGAAACAGTCAAATGTGTGGCACCTACACTATAGCTCTGTCTCCTCTTTAAACACGGATCCTCGAAACAGTCATCATACATCTAAAATTGCCCTTTGGCTTAGATATATTGATGACATGTTCATTTGGGAAGGTACTAGTGCAGATTGGTTGGATTTTGTCACTACTCTTAACATCAATGACCTTAATCTACAATTCACTGAGAGCCACAGCAAGACTGCTATCACATACTTGGATATTCTTGTTACTGTGGCTCAAGGAGAATTGACTAGCAGTCTATACAGAAAGCCCACTAGCTCTAACATCCCACTCCATGCCAAGAGTAACCACCCCACCGCCCTTAACTGGAGTATCCCCTATGGGGAGTTCATTCGCATACGAAGAAATTGTTTGAAGATTGAAACCTTCGATTGCGAACGCGCCCTCATGGCTAACAAATTTAAACAATGGGGTTACACAAAGTCAGTCTTCGCGAGAGCTTTTTTGAAAGCCAGAAATATGAATGGCTCTCAGCTACTGTTGGCGGACACTTCGGAACATATTACCATTAATAACAGTGAAACACGGCTAATTGTGACATATGGAGCTAAAGCGCATAACATTCGACAAGTCATGCAGCGACATTGGCATATCATTACATCTGATTAACATTTAAATACCATTTTGGGTGATCGCATTAATATCACTTTTCGGCGGTCTACCTTGTTTAAGGATGCACTAGTTCCCAGCTTTATGAGGCCTATCGACAATGCATTGACCAATGGTTGGTTAAATACCAAACCTTGTGGCTTCCAGAAATGCTCCAAATGTAAAGCATGCACGTATGCTGTTAACAAGACTGGCTACACACACCCTATTTTGGGTAGCAATATTAAGATTGTTTTTCAGAATCACTTGTGACACGGATCATGTGGTTTATGTTCTGAACTGTCCATGCAACATGTGGTATGTGGGTAGTACCAAAGGCAAACTGAAGTTGAGAATACTTCAACACTTTCGTGCCATTAGAAACATAGACTCTAACTATCCCATGGCCCTGCACTTTCAGTCCCATCATGACAGCAAATTGGAGGGTTTCTCCTTCTTTGGCATTCGAACTGTGCCTAAGTCACCCAGAGGCGGTAATCCGGAGATATTGTTGAGGCAATTGGAGACCAAGTCCATTTTGGATCTCAAGACCAAGAAACCTGGGGGTCATAATCTTGATGACGAATTATATACATTTTAGGAACCTAATAATATATTGTTGTTTTTTATCTTTGATGAATTACTTTTGTATTTTAGGTACCTTGTATGTTTCTGTATGACCCTTCAAATATCTACCAATGTCTAACAGTATTTTCTTCTGATTTTAGCCACCATGTATTTTCCCTTATGGTTTGACATATCTTTCAGGTTGTTTTTTCATGATATGGTGTAGCCTAACTGCACAATTTTGTTTTTAACATGATTAGTAGTAGGGGAGCTTTTAATATTGATCACTGGGATCGATATTTTTACACAGTATGTTTGTTGGACTCCTTATCCGTTTTTACTCTGCCCCTTATTTTGTCTCGTCTTTTACCTTTCTTTTACAGAAGGTTATTTTATATCACTTGTGATGTAGACATTTACATTGCAAGGGTTATTTGGGTATGATACATTTTTCATTTGGTCTATTATGACTAAAGATTTTAACTGGGACGATCAAGCTCATGTGTACCACCTTTTTGCAGTAGAAGGTTTATAAGGAAGTTAGTTTGCCTTTAACATTGGGTATTTTATGGTCAAAGCACTTTGCACTTTATTGAGGATGCATTGGTTGACTATTCTCCAGCTGTCCATGTATGCACGGTTTTTGTGCCATGTATTCTTTTATAGAGAGCAGGGTTATTTTTAACATTTAAGATACTATGTCATTTTTAATAGCTATGATTTTTTGATTTATCTCTGTTAACTATATGTATGGTTTTATGTTTTATATTACCAGTACATTAAGGTTTACACTAGTGCATCCATGGAGGTAGTGCACTGTGCACATTAATACTGCTGTAGATAATTCAACTTTCATCCCTTTTACTATTTCCCCTTCCCCTTCTTTTCCCCTTTTTTTGCTGCTATGCACTTTGCATCTTTTTGGCTGTTAATGCACTATGCACCTCATATTGCTCATATACTGCAACATGTGCTTGATTTGTCCCACACTCTACCCTTGTATATGCACGGTGACAATGATGTGTGTAAGTACTTTGAGACTATAGATTAACATCGGGCATGTGTACACATCACATAGTTAATGGGACTGATTTGAAGAGATGGCTATATAACGATGTGCATGCAGACTTTTAGCGCAGATTTTACACTCTTCTGGATGGCGGGCATTTTCTGGCCACGCCTCTTTTTTTTATATTTGATAGTTTATACTGTTTAGAGGCATGTTGTGGTCCGTCTTGCCCCCGTACATTGCACCCACAGTGGGCGCACTTTATTTGACATATTTTGTCTTTTTTATTAAGCAGTGATTGTACCATACAGTTTCCTCCCATAGCTAATTTTTCTCGCGTTATACGCCATCGCTTCTGCAGTTCCCACTTTCATGAATTATGTGGCACTGGCAGCAGCATTTTCAATTTAAACCGTTATTTAATGTTCAAATGAACACAGTGTGTACCTTATTGCATTGTACAGAAAAGAATGCGTTGCCTTTGATATACTACAACATGGCCGCCTACTGTCCAATACATTGTATTGACTTGTGCACAGAGAGTACTGCTACCATAGAGTTTGTATAACGTTCTTAAGGAGTGCCTTGTCTGTGTTTCCCCTACCTACGTGAACAAGCAGTCGGAGCACCGCGAAACGCGTCGTTCTGTTATTTCAGGTTTTCCCTTTCTTATGCACTTTGGATCAATAAAGAAGATTTTGTGCTGCCTGATTCTGCTGTCAAGCCTTTCATTTTGCTGAGATTGAACTTTCTTTACTCAGCTGCTCTCAGGAGTGTGCAGCCTGCTGGTTTTGCCCTGTTTTGGGGCACAATTTTTCGTTTAAAAAAAAAAGAAAAATTAAATAAAAAATATATATATATTACACGGCCTGTGGTAACAGTTGTATAGTTATGGTTAAGTTGCTAAACCATAGGAAGACCACTTTTTTGGCCGCTTCTACCTTCTCTCCACCTCGAGGAATCCTCACCAAATCTTGCAAAAAAAGTATATGGCCTGCTCTGAATCTTTTCGGCAAGTTTGGTGAGGTTTTGTGCAGGGGGGGCAAAGTTATAAGGAGGGTCCCTTTATTCTTTCCATAGACTGAATGGGGAACAACTTTGCACACGGCTACAGGCTGAACGGCTGGATGGAATTTTACCAGATTTGCAGCAGGAGCGGGGGCTTGGGTCAGAAAGCGTGCTTTTGTGTGTTTGGTGGAAATCTGATTGGTACTTTTGTTGCAAAGAACTGAAATGTACGTCTCAAATAATTAGTGATATCTGGCTCCGCTCCGCAGACCCATTTCCCTGTTTGGTCCACGGACAGAAGGCTCATTGGCTTGCAGTACGCCGTGCTGTCGACGAACTTTGGATGTGGCTGGTGGTTGGCTTGAGAGAAGAGTGCTGTGCATCAGAGCTTTTTGGTGTATGGTGTGTGTGCCAAGCCCCTAAGGCATTGTGTTCATGACTGGGCCTCTTGTATGTAACAATGTGGCAACTAAAAGTAGTAGTCATATCTGCCTGCGCTCTGGCATCCCATTTCCCTGTTCGCCACGCTGCCAACATTTTGATTGCACTGCAATTTGCGGTAACGTATTGTGCGTCAATAGTTGTCAATAATGCTGGCATGTTGTATCTGAGGACAATACGGTGGCAAAAGGGCCTGGAAAATTTACAGCATCTGGTGGTGGGAAGAAGGGATGGAAATGGTGGGGGTGTGAGAAGTGCTTCATGTAATATAGCTCATTAAAAGAAGACGGTGGTGTGCCAGCGGTCCCCATGCATACTACGCCAATTCACAGTTACATCAGAAGGCAACAACCTTGTGTGGTGATTGCAGGCAGCCTTCATTGTGGCATGACAGTTCCAGCAGCAATCTCTTTCTGTGATGAGTGGTGGCAGTCTGAATTGCAGAAGGGGAGTGCATTCCACATGACATGAACCTTTAAACATAGCGTGTAGTATGGTGTGTTGTGTGTGGTAAGTCTGTAGCCCCTTCGATGCATGGCTGGAGCCCTTGAACAGAAAAATATGTCCACTGGTTGAAAAGCTATGTCCACTGGGCGCTAGTAGGTGCCACATTGTTCCTTTGTGTGTGTGGTTTGGCTGCATTGCAGACATTGTTGGTTGCATGGGTGTGGTGATTGTTAGCACATCGTACAGTTGTCGGTGTATGGGTGGAGGTGCTGCAGTGAGCAGTCGTGCAGTGTGTACACTGTGTGCACTTTTGGAATAGTGTACATATAGACAAAGTTACGGTTGAAGTGGTTCTCATATGGGCCTGGGTAGTCTGCATAGCGCAGATTAGTAAGTGTTGCAGTGCACTATGCAGTATTGCTTGTATGCACATAGTGTGGGGAGCAGGACCAATGTTGTGTAGATTGTGTTGTTTGGTTGGCATTATTACAATGCTTGCTGAATAGAAGTGGGTTGTGGTGCCAAACACTGTGGTATGTTTGTGCATTATGGTAAGTGGAACAGGTGTGCTTGCATAGCTGCTTTAGGGTGCGGAGGTTTGGTAGAAGTGCTGGTGCCTATGTTGTCTTTCTGAATTGTGGCAAATGCCTACATGTTCACCTGCATGGCTTTGTTATGTCGTGGTGGGTGTGGGCAAGGCCTAGACTGTTGGGTGCATGGCAAAGGCTGCAGGCCGTAGGCCATACACCCAACAGCCTAGGCTTTCATCACAGTCATCACAATATAATGCAGCCATACACTTGTCACTCTGCATGAATGTGAGGTTGGTGACTTTTACGCAATGGTTTTGGAGGACATTGTAGACTTGGTAGAGCAGCAGAAGTGAGATGCTACGTGTACATTAGCATACGGTTCACATCATTCCCCCTGTTGCAAAATAGGGAGCCACATGTCACCATTTGCATTTGATATATTAAGGGCCTTATAAGACCCTTCCGTTAGGAAGTGCTGTAAGATATTGCAGCATGGAAAAATGTGCTCAGCAGCACACATGTAAAATATGGTCAATTTACTCTGCCTCCCACATACCGTTCACCACACCTGCACTCTACAGCCAAGACCTTCATCACAGCCACGACAACATAATGCACCATGCAGTTGTCACTCTGCATGCATTTGAATTTGGTGACTTTTACACAATGGGTGAGGAAGACATTGTAGACTTGGTAGACCAGCAGAAGTGAGCTGGTGAGCGTATATTAGCATATGGTGTACATCATTGCCCCTGTTTCACAATTGGGAGCCACATGTCACCATGTGCATTTCCTATGGTTTGGCCCTTATAAGCCCCCTCTTTATGATATTGCAGCATGAAAGGATGTGCTCAGCAGCACACATATAAACTATGGTTAGTATACACAGCCTCATACATACAATTCTGCAAATCCAACACAATGTTTGCAGCCATACATGCATGTGCCCAGGGTGAAAGCTGGCAGGCTCACTTGCAGATGGGGAGTGCAGTGCACATGACATTAACATTTAAAAATAGCATGTACTATGGTGTGTTCTCTGTGGTGAGGGCCTAGCGCCTAGCATGCATGGCTGCAGTAGAAAGGGAAAATGGACTGTCCCTGCTTTACTGGGGCTCGGCTGTAAGATATTGCAGCATGAAAGGACATTCTCAGCAGCACACATGTAAAATATGGCCAATGTACACAGCCTCCAACATAACGTTCACCATACCTGCACCCAACAGCCTAGGCCTTCATCACAGCCACCACAACATAATGCAGCCATGCAGTTGTCACTCTGCATGCATTTGAAGTTGGTGACTTTTACACAATGGTTGTGGAGGACATTGCAGACTTGGTAGTCCAGCAGAAGTGAGCTGGTATGCGTACATTAGCACATGGTGTACATCATTGGCTCTGTTTCACAATAGGGAGCCACATGTCACCATTTGCATTTCCTATGGTTTGGCCCTATAGGTCCCTTGCTTTAGTGAGTGCTTTAAGATATTGCAGCATGAAAGGACGTGCTAAGCAGCACACATGTAAACTATGGCTAATGTACACAGCCTCCTACATAGCAACGTTATGCAACCATTAATGCAAATATGTGCCCAGTATGAAAGCTGGCAGGCTCAATTGGAGATGGGGAGTGCAGGGCACATGACATGAGCATTTAAACATAGCGTGTATCATGGTGTGTTCTCTGTGGTGAGGGCCTAGCACCTTGCTTGCATGGCTGGAGTTGAAAGGAAAAAGGACTGTCCCTGCTTTACTGGGGCATGGCACTCACTGTAGGTGGAAACACGCACATGTCACATCCTGCCCTTTTAAGGATGGTGGGCATGGAAATGGAACTGTGGGATTTACCCAATCAGGTGTTAAGTGTGTGGCTGACAGGAAAGGGGCGGTGATATCATTCCCCAAAAGTCGATGCAGTGAGGTTGGTAGGGATGGAGAGATGCAGAGTTCTTGCGGTACTTAGGGAAGAGCACGTGCCACATTCTGCGTTCCTCACCTTGCTGGCCAATGGAAATGGCACTGTGCGGATTGTCTATTCAGGTGCTTAGGGTGTGCGTCACTGGAAAGGGCGGCAATCATTTTTTTCATTACGGCTGGCAAACATGGCAGGGCGCTCAATTTTCGTCATGGGTGATGCCTTTGTGGAAGATCTGTTCCTGTATGCCCTCCAAAAAGGTTTTTGTGCCGATTTCGATTTGGAGGGAGAGGAGGCTTTGTGGTGCAGTGCCGAAGTGTGATGTTTTGGCAGAGTGCTTGCAAGTGTTTTCTTGATGCATGGCCACTTTTGCAACTGTACATATTGTGGTTGTGTACTTTGGAGCCTTCCTTTTGGGTTCATGCCTTGTTCCCATGGATACAGTCAACTGAAGGAGATGATGAAAGCAGTGCAGCACATTTTTTTCCCACTGCCAAGATGCATTTCTCATTTATACCACTGAGAATACTATGGGACTATTCCAATGATTCCTGTCACCAGCCAGATGTCGGAAGGGGTCCCATCAACAGACGCATGAGTGACTTCTTGAGTGCTGCTTGCATGTTCTTCTGTGAGAATGAGAACATTGGTTCTGGATAGATAAATCTTTTCAAAGCAAATGGCATGTATTTGTCAACCAGTGGCAATGACATTTTGTTTCACAATCTACAGGCTGCACTGAAGACTCTATTGTAAGAATGTGAGCCGACGTACAAAATACAAACACCGCAAAAAAAGGTGTTTCTATGGAAGCACCTTTAAAATAAAACCCAAAAAATGTTCTTTTGAGAGCCGTCACAACTAACAACATTCCCTACCCTGGTTGAAAGTTATTCCCCCACCCCTGCACGTGCACAGCATGAAAAGTCAGTGGACATCGCGATTGTTGCAGGGTGGCACGTGTTAGATACGCCCCTTTTGCAGATGACGCCCATAGAAATGGGCCTGTAGAGGCTACGGGATTGGTCAATAAGGTTTCTAGGTGTGGTGTGTATGCACATACTGTGGTACATGGTGTATTTGTTGACAGGAATGCCGAGGGTGCGGTTATGACTGTGTGTTTCACAAGCCACAGCGTGCAGGTTTTGAGGGAATTTGCAATACATTGATTGAAAGTGAATGGAAAACACTAAGCAGTGGCTGCTCATTGTGGATTCTATCATGTGGATGTGTAGTGCTATAGAGTACCTACAATGAAGTGACTGATTTTGGTTTGTCTGTGTGACACTTTGCTGAAGCGCGATCATGGCAACATTATTGTTGTTCATTGTGGAGGGAAAATTGCACAGCATGTTACATGAGTTTCAGTGCTGTTTGTGATTAAGGAGGCACTTGCCCAGGTCATGTGTCTGTTACCGATCTCCTGCATAACTTTCTATTGCATTATGCAGTTACCAATGTGGCTGCATTATTTTTAATTTGGTCCGCAAATGGAGAAAGAACGGTACATTGCGAAGAAGTCTATTTGTGCCTTTCTACGACATATGCCAATGACGTACTTCACACATAGGAAATGACGTTTCACAGCACTAACAGTTTTCCCCACCAATAACGCTCATCTTACTATTCCTGCCATCCCAATTTCTGCAAACCCCATCCAAATTGCCTTGCGGCAATTCTTGAAAATAGTGCAAGAATTTTTGTAGTGAGTGTTGCGCACTTAAACTCTTCAAAACGCTCTGCAATACGGAATCTACAGCAAACCTCTTTCCACCCGATTCCACTACAGTGTTTTGCACAGTGGCATGCCTCCCTTGATTTTGCGCACATTGTGTGGAGCGCATACGGTGAGCTGTGCCCTGCATCCGTTAATTGGCAATTCCATTGTTCATCTCTGAAAGGAGCTTTCTTTATTTGCCATTTTTCCTTTCCCAGTACATTTCCACTTATTTTGTCTTCTAACACACCCCACAGAAGGAACGGCAGGCAAGGCCCGGTACGGAAGGGGCAGCACCTGCATGGGTGCCATAGGGGATGTGCCGAGAGACGGAAATATTGGGTGGCACTCTCCAACATATGCACCCGTCATTGTCATGCTCCCGGTTGGAGCCTTCCAATGAACTTCCAAGTACCTTCCTCTGTAGAGTAGCGCGTTGCAGTACATGCACAATACAATGCCCTTTGCCGGATAAGGGTCTGTAGCGTGGCATATGGTCTGCAAGGATGTTTTAGTGCTCTGCTGCCCTACAGGAGTGCCCCTGTTGTTGGCCGCAGCAGATGTGGAAATTGCTGTACATGAAATTACCCTACTCCACTGGTGGAAGGGCGGTAGACTGCCCACTGGTCCCTTTTGCTTCCATTTCAGTTGTCGTCACATGCAGTACAAACACTTCATGCTATGCCATTAGCCGTAGGAGTAGCAATCACGGAGATGCATACATTCAGGAACACAAGAATGTTTACACCAATGTGAAACACAGCTTCATTATGTGGAGCAGGAAGATAATTATTCAGCACAACCCATGCGGCTACAGTACTTTTCTAACCACCACTGACACTGTTTGCGCTCTGAACATTCTGCTGTTTGCTTACTTGCCTTTACATGCACTGGAATGTATGTGACCAAGCCGCACCAGCGTTGCCATTTTGCAGACTCACTACAAACTGTCACACCTGCAGTTACATGTTTTCTTCAATTGTACGACCCACAGGCGACCTCTTGAAACCTTCTGTCACAGTGCTCAGTGCAAAGATGGTGTGTCTGTTTCACAGGTCATGGAAAGGCAAGCAGAACATCAATCAAATTAATGCGACATTTATTTTCAACTGAAGTTTAATAAAAAAATAAAAATTAAAAAATGCGCAATTTAGCATGCCGATGTTACACTGCAGGTTGCTGTTCCTCATTTACCAGTGGGCCTCATACAGCCAGGCGTGCTGCAGCCATACATTGTTCGGTTTACAGAACCACCCACGTAGTCAGCAGGAGTACTTGAAATGCGATAGCGTATGAATCCGTAGGGCTGACGACAGATGCGGTGTTACCAGCACACAGAGGATGCCCTACGCATGGGTATAGCTGTACAGCAGATACATGTGTGCTCCCACAACTGCTTAAAAGTGCATTAGAAGATGCGGCCATGCAGCCACTAATGGAGTCCAATGGATACTTGCAGTGTGATTGCACATATGCTGGCCAGGTGCAGTCTCCCTAGGAAACATCCATATTGCTCACCTGCAGTCATTTCAGTGTGGCACAGATTCACCATGCAATGTTAACACAAAAATAGAAACTACTCAAACACTCACCAACCCTCACCATGTACATCTGTAATTGCTATTATGAAAAGGAAGGGGTAGCACAAATGGATACATATACCAGAGAATTTGGCCTTTCCCCAAGTTCATCATGAGGGCAGCCAAGGAATCAGTGACAAACCGTTATTAACGGGGCGCTATGGTTATGTTACAGTACTAATCAGCTATCATCTTTACAGAAAACACTATGCTAATGCAACGTTCCGGTTACAGTGCCCTACAGTGCCCTACTAAAAACCTATGACATTCACTAACAAAAAACATTGCTAAAGGGACATTATGGTTAAGTTGCACTACTACAAACCTATCCCCTTTACTGAAAAAACTATGCTAAAGGAAGTGTCTGGTTACGGTGGGTTCTAAAAACCTATCAACTTCAGTGAAAACACGTTGGTGAAGGGACGTTATGCTTCAGTTACCCTAAGAACATCCTAGAAACTTGAGTGCGAAAGCATTTGTTACAGGCACGTTACAGCTACTTTGCACTAACAACAACCTATCCATACTATGCTTACAAGTAAAACCGAAAAACCCCAGAAATGTGCTAGTTATAGTAAGCTAAGCAACCATAACTCGCGCCACCACTGTGCACTGCTAAGACTAACACCCATGACATCAAAGATGACATCACACATGTCATTGATGACATCACATGACATCACATGTCTGGCTCCCTCTTTTTTTGTTCACAGTAAAAGGATACTCTTCAATTGCAATGTTCCCGAAAAATAGGGTGGGTAATCGATTTTACGTAACAGTCTTTCTAAATCGAACTGTCACACCCCTGCCGCACGCAAGTGTGTTCAAGGGCTGATAGGCACCCGAAGACCTGGAAATGGCGTGAAGGAGAAGGGGTAAGTGTTTGAGTTCATGTGTGTTTGTGGGTGTGAGTTTGTTGGGTGTTTGTGTCTGTTGGAATATTGAGGGAGTCTTGGGTGGGGAGAGGGATTACGGGGGCTGAGGGAGGGGTGTTCAGGGGTGAAAGCCATCAGAGTGGGAAGGGGGGGTGTTGAGATTGGTGGCGAGTGAGAGAATGTGTTTTTTAATTTTTTGTAGTCCCCTAAAATCAGCTGAAAAAAATCTGTCTTTTTGTTAGGTGACCTACAAAAAATGTAAAATATCACATGCAACCCTCTGAGCACGCTGTCAAATGACATTTTTGGTGGTTAGCTGTCTCTGTATTCTCAGATTTAGCCAAAAAGGTTGGTATTTTGTGCTCATCCCAGCTGGAACCCATCTTGCATCTGGTTTAGCTGTTATGTTTCCACAACCCAGGTTTGGAGATGTTTTAGTATCACCTTGGTGAGAATCTTTCCTGCTGCATCCAAAAGAGAGATACGGTAGTAGTTGGAAGGTTCCAACCTGTTTCCCTTTTCAAAGATTTGAACAATTTCAGTGGAGGTCCATGTGTCTAAATATGTGTTGATGACACAGATTGCTCCATGCCACACACATATAGTGCAATGTTACTTATGTTAAATCACCTGAATATTTGCTGACCAAGCATAAACCAGAATTATTTCCACAGAACAATCCAGATGTTTTATTCATAGTAATTTACAGTAGAATGACTAATATTATTGAGTACTTTTTGAAAACATTGCATAAATACCCCGTTAAAATGCCAATAAAATCCACGAAAATATGTTTAAATCCACCCAGAAATGGTCACCACTGTATGTGTTTGACAAGGTCATGCCGAGAAAAACAGCACAAATATGGTTCCACAAGTCTTCACCATCAGGTACTAACAACTCCTGAAAGTGCCTGCTTCTTTATTTTTTTTTTAATGAAAATATCCAGACCAACGTGTTCTTTGAGGAATATGATGGCATCTTAATAGAGAGGAGGATTGCAGTACCCTGACTTTGCTAAACATAAAGAGGGTGTTCTGCTAGGCATGCTGATCAGTCGTTCACACATATCACCACTGCACTTCACTCCTCCAGGGGTACAAATAAAAAATGGATTGGTAGAAGATATACTGACTGGCAAGTTAGTTCCTGATCATTTTAAATCCTCAATAATCAGTGCAAAAACCAAGGGCTTCTTATCTCGCTGGCCAGCCAGAGATGATACAGAAAGTCTATTTCGGCAGATATTTGTACCAAACAACTCATCAAAATTGGTAGTTCATTGAAAAACATGGATTGCAGGTCAAGAGGGGCAACTTTGGCATCCAAGATAAACAAATCCTCCCATGATTAAATTCAGAAGAAACTTGTAAAGGCACACAAAAAAACATGGAAAAGTTGCTTGACAGTGACGCGTGCCGGCTTTGTAAGTCTGACAGCAGGCCACTCATCTGCATACTTTTTAAATTTCATAATATGTGCAGTTTATTGAATGATTTATGGAAGTCAATATTAAAATGGTTCACAACATATAGGATTTCAGAGACAGTATTTGTGTGGATAGTCCCTTGCTAAGCTTATCTCTTCACTATCAACAGGAAACAATGCTAAAACAGTGTATATACATAAAAAGTGAGTTTGAGTGATGTGTTCCATAGTGAGGCCTTACCTGAAAACACAGTATTCAAATATCAAAGAAGATGATGGGTTTTGTTCTCCTGTTCAGAATTACCTGGACCCTTCCATTTTCTCTCTTCATCTGGCTTGCAAGGGATCGCAATCTATACCTGCAAAAGACTGCTCTCTTTGGAAATAGCAAGTTTCTACTGTCTGCAGCTCTATTGTGTATTCTGACTACCTCATTTGGAAATATAATGGAGCTATATGTAGAAATGCAATGTTGCTATCCTGTATGGCACCCACTGTTGGGGGGTCACTGCGTGGATCCAAAATTGATTGTATTCATAATTGTATTGTAAAATGTGATTATTCATCATTGCATCATTGTTTATTGTTTTATCTACTAGACTGCATCAAAAATATTCTGTGATTATTTAGATATGATGTCTTCCCTTTCTATTATCTACTGACACTCCTTGCTCCTTTCGCTCCTCCCGTGCATTTAAGGTATGTGTATTGATTATCGTTATTTGTATTTAACGTGTTGATCTAATTGTGATAGAGAGATGCACTTCATCCCCGGCTTGGGTGCCTTAAACTAGTAAATAAGATGTTCATTACAATGAAAGATACATCTGCCATATGAAGTTAGGATGTGTGAAAACTAAAAGAGGCAACAGCAGTGAAGCAGTGAGGTGCTCAAAAGGAGAGGGTTCCCCTGCCATGATTGCATAAATCATCTCTCTCCAGCACTGCATCATGTAAAGAACTATTATCTTCTACAAAACCTGCCAAATACTGAGGCAAATCCTAAAATACACTGGTGTTGAAGTCAGGGTCTGGCAAACAGAGTATGATGAAAGTCATATCCCTTGATCAGGTTGGGATCTGTGCAGGACAGGTGAGGAGATTCAATATTAGCAGAGCTCAAGGTGAGGTATGGGGGACATTTAAGGAGGTTGCTAGAGGATATCTAGCAGCCATAGTTGTATTGGTAATGAACTTGTGCAATGTCAGATTGCTGTCAAATAAATCCTATGGTTGTGTGCAGGAGCAGCCGAATGCCTCTACAGGATGTCCTGCCCTTCTCCTGCCAGCATGTTGGAAGACTGAAAGTCTGACAGTATTTGTGACCATACTGTGATGAATGTTCAAGGAAAGGTATCCATTAAGAAATCCATACCAGATGTATGCATGAAGAGATGATAGTTTCTTGGAATAGGTCCCTGAAAGAATATGAAAAAAGAAGAAAGAGAAGCTGGTGATGTCACAAGAATTGAGGGTGATGCACTAAGAAGAGTGACTGAAGAAGAAGATGTATGGACCTTATGGAAACTGATGACGAAATAAGAAACCGAGTAAGCATCCCTATGCGGAAAAGAAGATTGCATGTTTGTATGACATAGCAAGTCATTTAATATCTGTGCAGATGCAGCAACGCAAGTAGACAAAGTGATCATAGAAGCTGGCTATACGTAGTGATTAGACTGCAGGCAAAGTCGCTATTGTACAGTGTCTGGACATCAGTGTCACAATGTTTAGTAAGTTCAAACCCACAGAGGAAGAAGGATCAAGAGTTGTGTGTGACGCAGCAAAGAATTAGCTGGAGATCGCAGACTTGAAGGGCAAAGCTGTTTGGCCTGGTATCAAAGCTGTAGCAAGCCAATGCCGGTTATCTGTCCATGAAGAACAGTGAACATGAAAAGCCAAATGTGTGCCCATACTCCCTTTTATTCTCAAGAGAAGAGAATCTATTGCAAGGCCAAGTTCAAAGACAATCTGCATGGCAGAACGCATGGGCGATGAGAGATGTGGGGCTAATTCAGTCGGAAGCAAAGTCATGTCAACCGCACGGCACCTAGGTATGAGTTTACATGCTGATAGTGAGACAAATGTTCAAGATATGGTATGAGCGTGCCAACTAATTGTAGAGGACCATATAATGAAGGGCCTTGTAGGTTAGGAACCAATAGTATTCTGTGTACTTCATAAGTGTTGCGGATGACTTGCACTAGAGACAGGAGTAAGTTGCCCACCTGACAGTAGATGTCCTATCACAACCCACCCCAGTATAGAAAGTATACTTAGATGTTTCTATTAATACAATCCCGATCCCTAGTAGTTTTTTTTTATTTGCCACATAGTATGACGTCATGTATGAAGATATTTTGTTATATAAATGTATTTTTATGTGATTTCCGCAGTGAGCATGATCGAACGTCCGTTGATGTCCGTGTTTCAGACAATTGATAATATAACAGTTGGATGATACTTTGACAACTTCCTGAGTCGGTCTGATTATTTGGTGTAAGAGTTATTCTGCATCCCATCCTTGCATGACATGCTACTGATTAGGGACCTCATGTTCAGTTGCAAGCTATGGAAGAGGGTGTTAGGGTGTCAATGGATGGGCTACAAAAGGGTAACTCATCAGAAGCTGAGTAGTATATCACTTTGAGGTTAGAGGAACTAAAGATTAGGCAATTGTTTGTCATTTATTGTATGGTGGCTAGCCAGTGAATGATCTGGACAATAGTTCCTAGGTTAGGGATGGCAACGAGTACATGCTCTTTGAGTCATCTTCTAAGAGCAGTCAATGCAATCCAAAGCTGAGGATGAGCTTTCCTAGGGATGCATTGTGAAAAGTGAATGGGACAGGATCAAGGACAATTGAGGAGCTTACTTGTTGAGCCATTCAGAAGATGTTGCAGCATTCTGCGAGATAGAAAACTAGCAATGAGGTAGCAGATAATCCAGGCCAGGGCAGTGCCCTGCAAGCAGAGTTGAGAGAGTATGAAGCATGAGTGTTCAACAGTGCTGAAGTTAGGAGAGTGATCGAGGGACATGAGGATAGTGGATACATTGAAGTGGTGAGCAGTACTGAGAACGTTGGTGATATGGGTGAGTGCTATTTCTAGAGAATTGCTACTGCCTTTCCACCTAATCTTTGCTGAGACACCTCTGCTCACCAAATGGAGTTAAGTGGCCACACATCAGTATGCTGTTCTTATAAATGGCTAAGAGCACATTTGGAACAAATCAGAAGATACCCTGAGCATTTCAGATGTGCCTCTGCTGCCACATACCTAATTAACACATATTAGAGCTAGAGCAAATTCAGAGCTCTCTACAGCATCTCTGCTCTGAGATGCCCCCGAGTTTTGCACATGAATGTGTCAAAAAAGATCCAGGGAGCTCCATATTTGCTCTAGATTTAGGCTTTGTGAATAAGGTAAATGGTAGCAGGATGAAATCTAAGTTACACAGGACATCTCATGATTTGCTCTACTGCAAATCTTTCTGAATTAGGCCCAAATGGTCTCACATCTCATCCATGCATAGTGGTCTAGTCGTCTTTGAGGAAGGAAGCAATACGTTGTAGTGCTGTCCCATTAATCCCATATTTGACTTCATTCGCCATGACGTTTAGGGGACTGATTGCAGTCAAACCTTTACAGTCCACATTCAGCAGGATGTCTTCTCTGGCATTTAGTAGGGTTGTCTCTGTACTTCTCCAAAGTATGACACAATGTTTCCTGTCGTGGAAGTTTTACCCCTCAACTCACCTCTCCCATGTTTTGATTTCACATGAACCCATCAGCCCCCTTCCTTTGACTTAGAGTCCAGGGGGACAGCATGCCAAGTTAGTGTGAATAAAATGACTATACCATTGCGATATCCACATGATTGTGTGGAAACCGTGGAGTGATGCCTCATCCTTTCAGTATCATGGAATATCTGTGTTTCTTTCTTGTCTGTACATGACTTAGACTTGTGTCATAGCGGGCTGGTGAATGACATTAACGTAAAGAAACATTACTTTAAACCTACCAGGTTCCATCATGTTGAACTGACCATAGGCTAAACAATGTCCCAGTTGTGTTAGTAGGATAATGGCATGTGTCATACGGTATGCTGTGCTTAGATGAAATGTTTTTAAAAAAATGAAAAACTGAAATGATACAGGAGGCAGTGAAAATGAATTTTGTGCATGAGTACCAATGGAGCTACAACACTAATTGTGGGTAATTTCACAGTGGAGGCACATTGTGAAAGCGGCAGAAAAAGTAATTCTGCCACTTTTCCCAAGTCACCTTATTTTTGTACATTTTTAAGTCAGGATGTAGCAAGGACATACGTCTGTCTCCAATTCCAGCTCAGATTTATAAATGCAGGTACATTAGCGTCAGCATGGGTTATCACGCTGGCGTTAATGTAATGAATTCCTGTTGAATATGCCTATAATTACCCTCTGGTAAAATCAAGTGGAGTCCATGTGAATCAATTGTAAATGCCGCCCGCAACGGTTACTTTGTAGGTGGAATTTCCACTTTCCACTAATGCAGTGGAAAAATGAAGCGTAAAGGTGATTTTGCCTATGTTTTACTCCTCACTTGTCCACCATCTAGTGGAAATGAAGAAAAATACATGGAGGGGGCCTTTGTTAGTACAAACGCGCATACAGCGGCAGTCCCCTCCGTGCAATTGATATGGGGGTTGAACATGACCGCCTTTATGATTTCAGCAGAAGAACTACCATTTTCTTTGAAGTAAAATTATATAACAAAATGGTAGCCAAGCATAAGAAGAAATTATAACTATTATATACATTTGGTTTGGTGTGATACACATAGAGTATAGACACCTAGTGCCTCATTACGAGTCAGGTGGAATGGGTTAACGGGTGCCGCTAATGGATGCGGACCCGTTAAAACCATTCCGCCTGATTACGAGGTCCCCTCGCGGGACCCGGTAAGAACGCCTGGTAAAACCATGCGTCGTTACCGGGTCCCGTGAAGGGACCAGGGAGCTAACAACGGGCCGGTCATAATCGGCCCGTTGTTAGCTCCCTGCACCCATTCCCATTGAGCCCTATGGGGGCTCAAATGGGAATGGGGAAGGTCCGGGCCCTGGTTCCCTGAGGGAGGAATTACCGGGCCCTCCAAACTCGGAATGGCCCGGTGATTCCTCATTCAGGGAACCCGGACCCGGTTTTGGAGGCAGCCATGCCTCCAATAGCGGCATGGCTACCGCCAAAGCCGTAATGAGGCCCCTAGTGTCAGTAAGCATTGCCTAGGCTCAAGTGGGCAGTTACATATCTACTCTGATTTTGGCATCATAGAAGTCTCTGTGAGCATCATATCCATCAAGGATTTCTATCTGTCTCAATCCACACGGTGGCCAGATCATGTGGTTGAAGCAGAACTTCTTCATTTTAAAATGCAGGTGCAGAAATTGCCTGTGAGTCATAACTGTTTCATTTGCAAAATATTGCTGGTTGAATGCCTTGCTGCTGTTGATGATTAGGGCTTAAATCTACTTCTAATTCCCTGCAGAGGAGCATGAACGGATGGTGTTGCAAGAATACTTTCAGTCTGATTTAGCAGTTGTTGGCATTATTTTCAGAGCGAGAATGTGGTGTTTTTGTTTACTAGTATTCCGGAGAGAGAAAGGGTGAGCTTCTCAATGTGTTTTCTCCAATCATTCTCGACTGGCACATTAAAGGCACTGAAGGTGTATTTTCTGCAGCAGTTCTATAAGTCTGCTAATCATTTATTTGCACAACAGAATTATGCCAAATGGCCTCTTTAGGCTTTCTATGTCTTATCTGCCATCTGAGAAGCTGCTCTCTGGGTCCCAGACACACAAAGAGAGACCCACACATCTCTTTTGAAGATAGCATGGTCACTTAGTATGTTATCTGTGTTCTTCTTTGAGGTTTTTATTTCCTTGAAAAGCACCTCAGTTTAGCTCCTATATACTTCTCCAGTGATAGTTGTGTCCTGACCCGATGGAAGAGTTACATTGCCATGCCTTCTGCTTGTGAAGCACATACGTCGTTTTCCTCTATTTGACACACACATAGCTAGCATTTAGTGATGGATAACAGTGGATCTAAAGTGCCGAACTCCATTGTGTCTGAGGTGCTAAGCAGCCTACACCAGTTTCGTGGAAGACATCTGTCACAGTAGGAGTTCTCAACTCCAATATGGTTGCTGGTGTAGCACACCTGGAGCAGGCTTAGAGGTTCTATGTGGATTCACAGGACTACTCCCATCTGGTTTGTTACTATCACCAGAACATTCAAGATCCCAGCATGCTGAATGTATATATTGTTAGTTACTTCAACATCTACTTACCTTTGGCCAGATGTCGTCTTCTGGCATCTCCCCCTTGCCTCACATCACCCTCAGACCATGGACCTCTATCCTAAAGTCATGCGATCTTCATGCCCTACCAAGGAATGTGCGAGCCTGGTACAATGGTGGAAGCCATCCTAACTATAGAATAATAAAGTGATCAGGGTGGCTGAAATTACATACATTCATTGCATTGCCCCTACATGAAGAAACACATTGCTCTTGAATGCTATGTGGGCAAAGCCACAAAGCTTTTAATGCATGAAATATAATTGCTAATACTACAAGAACTGGCTTTGTTCGGAGCAGGTGAGTCAGCAAACGCTCTGTCTAAGTGGAAACGCTGCAGTCGAGTGTCTGTTCTACGACGCCATCCTAAACAAGTGATCAGATCTTGACCTTGAGTAGTATGTAGGAATGGGACCCAGTTGAATCACGGAGGTTGTGTGAGGTTGGGCAGCAGGAGTCACTGTCTGGGCTCTTTAACTCTGACCTATATGAGTAGCCTCTTCACTGTGTGACAGCAAGGTTTTCCGATGACAAAGCAATGATAAAACATGTGTTGGATGTTAACTGAGGTTTAAAATGAGCTAGAATTACTTGTGTATAGGCGCATTATAAATGAACAATACATGCAAATAAAACTGAACCCTAACGGTGGGCATTGATGTCCCTGTGGCTCCTTGTTGAGCCTTCTTAGGTTGCTAGTGTAAAATGCCGGGCATGAAGTGTACATTTCTTCATATGGCATTTCCATTGGCCAATAGAACAATACATTTATTATGGAAATAGGGAGTGCCTCCAATGTTCTAGGAGTGGCTAGCCGCACTGGCGTGGGCGAATAAAAATGAGGATCTCTATGCCTCACTCCAGCCTGTTGGAAACTGCCCCAAGGACATATGGTACAGTGATTATCTCTTGAAAAAGAGATGGTGGGGGGGCTGAAATTGATAACCCAGAGCAGAGGAAAGGAGCTGGATAGAGGAAGCAATATGTACATGTAACTAAGACCACTCTGCACAAGTAAAACATACTGACCTGTTGCCTAATGCTGCATGCATGAATGCAGTCATGTCCAAGATGTATGCTATAACAAGTGACTAAATGCAGTGTTAAAAAAGTATGACAGGAGGAAATGTGCACATGCAGAAGCTAAGTAACAGTTTCTTGTGTAGCTTCACTTTTAAAAGAGTAATTGGCTCTTGGGGAGCCACCTTCATAATTATTATTACTGCAATTAGTTATTTATAACACACTTAACACCGAGAGGTTTCTAAGCGCAGGCCGGAGGATCTAACCTGTGTTGCTCCGCATAGATTTTCTTCCACGGCGAGCGTGTTGCCCCTAAGCTATCCTCCCGAGACATCATACATTACTCCATTGACTCATCAACCCTTATTGATCCAGTATTATAAATGGAGGGAAAGTGTAGTGTGGACTTAATGTTTTTTTTATTTATTTAAATAAACTTGTGTTAGAAGTAATGAGGTTTAAAAAGTGCCCCAGGCAATGTGTTGACTTACATAGTGTAAACTTGTGTTTAGTTGCCCACCCTGCTATAAATACACCCGAATATATCTGGAAAGTGGCTTCGAAAGGATTCAGTTTTGGCTTGTCAAAACCCAATGTTGTTCAAACTTTTACACTGTACCCTTAAAGCCTGGAGGCAGTACTTTGGTAAATGTAACTATAAAGCTACATCAGGTCTTATATTGCACAATACGAGGACCTGCAGTAATAATTGCCAAATGCATCTGATATAATTTCATTATTATCGGTTTTCCAGTAACTTCTGCAACTGTCAGAGCTTTTGTGCATTACTGTCCGGACTGAAGTTCACTGACAAAAGGTTGCTGGGCCCAGCACTGGAGATTCCCTTTGTTCTCTGCTGGGAAGGCTTGACACATTCCCATAGGAGCAGGACATACCCTTGGTGGGAAGGGTGGGAGCAAGTGCTTCAAATAAAGTGCTTCCAGCAAAATGGGGAAGTCACACTGAGGAGATAATTACAGGAGTTTCCGACCAGGGAGACATGAGCAAGGGAGTATAAAAAATAGCTTAGGAAAGCATCTGTCCCTAGAGGAATTATCCTGACATGTTGGGCACATCTAGGCCCCACTTCTTCCTGTCAAATTCCCAACTTCCAGCAGACAAGGCACTCTGCGAACTGGCGGAAGGCAAAACTTGTGTTGCAACAGTTGAGATTGGCTCTTACAGAAGGCTGGAAATAGACCAATCATCTGTGGGTAAAAGACTATAGAAGGGGTGGGAACCCCCCTTAGTTTAATAATCTTGAAGACTGACCTTCATCCAATTTGAAGAGGATTTTACTGGTGCCTTTTGTGGAGAAAAAGATACATTTCTATGGAGGGAGAAAGAGCCTCCCCCTATACACTGCAGAGCAGTATTTGAAGTGCCCGGCTTTTTGAAAAAGCCAGCTGCTTCCTGCTGAAGTAACAGACCTACAAGTGTCTCTGGTAGAATTTCTGTCTGCCAATGGCAGAAGAAGGACCCACCTTTCCTCAGAGACCCTGGACAGGGCCTCACAGAAACTGAGGATCAAAAAATGCTGCATTGGTCTCTCTTTGCTAATTTAAACACGTCACACACTTGCAAGCTACACCAATCCAAACATTGCCTGCCTGGCTCAAGCTTCTTTGAGTCAAGTGCCATTGTCACTTGTTGAAATCCACTATGTCACACCAACTTGATCACCTCGAACCTGATTCAATTCACCAGAAAGTGCCCAGAAGCCAAGCTGGAGTTTCTTGAGTAGGAAAAACTGAATATTAAGACATCTACATTGGTTCCGTCCCCATGGCTTTGCTCTTGTTGTCCTAGTGACAATTAAGACCCCATTCCTTAACTTTTTAATAGACATATGCCTTCAATTGATCATTGCTGCAAAGATAAATGCCTGCAGAGCTGAGCAGTAGTAAATTCGTCAACTATTTGATACTGCTAACTTCACCAGTTAAAAAGGGTCACATTGTGTTTTTAAGTGCGTTAAGCATGTGAATTGCCCTGCCTTTGACCCTCTTCCATGCCACCCATTTTTCATATATAAAGTGTACTGTGCACATGCAAAGTGCAAGAAGAAGATCCAATATATTATTGCCACTGTTTTGTGAATAAGGCACAATTTGCAGACCACAAGTCTGCAAAATGCTTTATGAATGATATGATATGATATAATAATTTATTTATATAGCACCTATACACAATGTGTTTCAATCGAGAACAAGGTGTTCAACTTTATAGTTGAACACCTTTTTATGAAGATACATTTTTTTTAATCTCCCACAGTAACTATCTTCATCAGACATTACCTCGAGTGCTAATACCAGTCTGCAGTAATACAGAATGCCAAAACTGTGTATGCCATACATCAATCTCAGCAGGTCAGTGATTTACCACCAGCGGTATGTCTTAAAGAATTAGGCTCCTAGTCCCTTGCAATAAATGCTGCGTTCTTATCCTTTCATCCATGGTGTCCCCAGCGTGCATATTTTCTTTTATTGAGTGAAAAGCAAGATGGTACATTAAAAATGAAAGTATATTAAGGGTTAAGACTGTCAGGCAGCTTGGGGATCGGGCTGTTTTGTTTTGTAAACATTTAATGAGGCGTATAATCGGGTTAGTCACATACTAAAGGGCATCCACTGACATATGTTAATCGATGTCACTAAACATTTTCCGAAGCAGAATTATAATGAATGGCTCATATTCCACACACACCGTTATCTCCTTCCTTGATACAGAAGTTAAACATGCAATTTCTCTTCTCAAAAACTCAATCATATCAGAGACAAGCAATGATTTATTTCTCTGCAAAACGCCTAAGGGAATAGCCTGAAATGACTGAATTCACTGTTGCTAGATGTTAATGGATGCTTCTGTTGCCTCTTACTCAGAAAAATAATGGCGGCTTCGTATTTGTTTGATCTATATTCACAAAGCAGAGAGCAAACGCATTGGATCCAGAGCAGCTTTGATGATGCACACGGAATCTTACAGAAGGCCAGGCTACTCGGGTCACATGCATTAACATTGTTGCGGCCTTGGAGTTCTTTGAAATTCAGTGGAAAGGATGTATTCCAATGCATTTCTCCAAGAGGGCTCTGAATACCCTGGAGAGGATACAGCATACAGACAATCAAAAAGCGCGGTCATATCTCGCGTGACAAGTAGCTCCAAAGACATAGCAGAAGATATCTGTCGACAGGCAGCCCAAGCTGCCAGTCTTGAGATAACTGTATCTTTACAGAATACCGTCGTCTTTAATGCTTGCTGTTGTATTGCTCCAATGTTATCATAAATCAATAGTCTGCGCCTTGAAACTTTCAAAGAAAAATCTTTCTTTGAATTGTAAACATAGAATAGTCAATTTAGAAAAACGTTTTATTCCTTAAATGTGCATGCACCCTGCAGGTGAGATCAAACAATTGGTCTGGTTTTGTAAATGTAGAGGGTAAAAACTTTTGTAAAGCACCCACAGAACAAAAATGGTTCTGCTTTACATCTGCAACACCAAACATGTTGCCCATGCACATGTTTGTTATTGTAGATTTGCCATTGAAGAGAATTCCCAATGCCCTCAATTCGTATTGCCCACCAGATTGTCAAGCTTCCGTGTTACCGTGGAGATGTATTGGTGTTTTAATTTCTCTTACCCACATTTATTATGAACAACAATTGGCCCATCTTATGTACATACCCACAACGCCCAGTTGTTTGCATTAGATCCTGCAGCTTTCATTGTTAATTATTGTTAAATTCTCATGCAGAATGCATTACTAAGGATTGATTGGAGAGAGTTCAGTGCATGGACAGTGGTATGAGAATAAGGGTTATCGTCCTTACTTTGGCATTTGTCAATAGTAGTGCTAAACATTTAGTTGGCGCGTGTTGGTTTGCAAAATGATGCCAACCTAATTGTTATAGAGATGAACGAGGTACCAGAAAGCTGACTTTGTGGTTGGCATGCCAACCGTAAATGCTGTGGCATAGTCGGTCAATGCACTAAATGTTATTTCTTTTTCTATTATGCCGATGTAATCCAATAGTGGCTTATTTAACTAATGTCCTCCCAATCAGGAGTACCTAATATGTCACTGTCTTTTTGGAGACTAGACAGAGGGAGTTGGGCTATGTTTGGACTACTTTTCTTGCCCCTTTGGGATACATGTAGGTATTCCTTTCTTTATACTTTTACCACACAAGCCATTATTTTATGGAGTGGTGCATTAACACTGACAAAATACACAGGTTGTTAGGCAGAATTATATGCAGTACCAGTTGGGAACACCACACAGGGGTGATCTTGGACAGTCTTGGGGATGTCCTTGTTGGTAGCACAGGGGTGCTGTCTGTCTTTTTGCTCGAGGTCTTGGGTTTCCCCTTTGCATCTTTCTTCCTAGAAATAGCTGTGAGCAACTCCTGTGGAGTGGCAGTGATAGTTTCCTCTATCATCTCCTCTGGAGAGCCTCTCAATGTCTTCTCCCTAGCAGGCCTAGTGATCTCCTGTCTCCTCTTACTGGGAGGCCTGGGGGTGCTGGACACAACTCCAAGAGTTTTCAGGCCATTACCCAAAAGGACACTCCCAGACACTTTACTCTGCACACTAACAGGTATTTTGAAAGTCATATCATTACACTGGATGAGAGCTGTTAACTGGGGAATCATTTGCACAGGGCCTCCAGCTAACTTGGTGAGGTATTTGGGTGATTTAGCAACATCCTCCACCTTGAAAAATGATTCCTCCACCACAGTTATGCTGGCTCTAGTGGCTCTGATGGCAGGGTCTCCTGGCCATTCACAAGAACACTATCTTTATAATACTCTTTAGTATTATCTGTGATGGAATTATAGACATCTAAATGATGTTGTTCCCACAAGACCAGGGACACTAAAGAAACACTAACTGAGACTCTCATGGGTTCATCAGCCAGTAGGTGAAAGTTTCCACTTGCCATATGTACTTCTTCCTCTGGGGAGAAGGCTATGGAGACAGTGTTGACCCCTGAAGGTTTACCCTTACATCTGGGATCCCCTTTCACATGGTCAGTTGACCCACAAACATAACATAACATTTCCCAAATGTCTTGATGAATGGGGGTTTGGTCTGACCTCCATCTGGTTTGGGTCCAGATGGTGCACTAGCCTGATTTGTTTTCCCTTGTGGTTTACCCTTATGTTGCTGTTTGTGACCCTCTTTTGGATTGGAGGTATTAGAATTCTTCTTGTTATCTTTCTTTGGCTGCTTTCCCTCATCCTTCTTCTGAGTTACCCCAGAATCCTTGTGAGTAGCCCTGTTGGCAACCCTCAAGTCAACAGCCTTAGCTAACTTCTTTGGATCTATTTCCTTAGAATCAGCCAAGTGCTAGCTGAGCTCAGGAGAGAAGGCATCATAAATTGACTCCAACATAACAAGATTTCTCATACCTTTATAAGGGTTCACTCTGTAACCCTTAACCCAACTATCTACGTTTTTCAAACATTCACATACCCAGGTAGCCCAAGGGGTACCATCATGCTTTTTGAGGGTCCTAAACTTCTTAAGGTACTGGGAAGGGGTCTTCCCAAATCTAGCAATTGAAGATAGCTTCCCACACTCTTAATCCATCCTATCCACCTCCCCCAACTCCATCACAACATCAGATGCATCAGTGGGTAGCCTAGAGAAGAGCCAGGGAAGCATCCGATTCCCTATAAGACCTTGAATCCCATGGTTATATTCAAACATTGCCAACCAATCCAAAATATCAAGCTTAACCTCATACATACCCACAATTTCTTTAGGCATACGGGTCTCTTAGGACTGGAAGACCTAGAAGACTCTGGGAGAGAAGCATTTTCAAGAGATAACCTTTTCATTTCTAGTTCATGATTCAACTCCATTTCTCTGAGTTTAAGTTCTTGGTGTTTCTGTTCAGTTTGAACATTTAAACGTTTGAATTCCAATGCAAGCCTCATCTTTTCTAGAGCAATTAATTCAGGACTGAGTGTAGGACCTGATGGGGTCCCAGTGGACAAAGGTTGAGGTTGCTGAGCAGAGAATGGAGCAGTGAGGCCTACATTTTGAGACAAATCTACTTCCTCTAACTCATCAATAATAGACACGTTATCTTCCTCATTATTTTCCACATTTGCTGGAGAGTCAGGTATTTCAGACCCACTCCCCAGACTTTGGTTCTTTAACAACTTTTCAATCAATTCAGACTTTTTGCCTTTGGCAGAGAGATTCCTTTCTCTACACAGATTTTTTTAATAATCCACAGTGTAACTAAAGAGGGTCTCCTGACTGTAGCTTTCCATATCAGACATGATTAATATTGCTTTTTAGTGATGTTAGCCTTGTGGTTAGTTGATCCAAGGTAATAGCAGCACTCTACGTGTAATTACTATACTTGATCCTCACTTCTGTACACCAGTGTTAGGCAGAATGATATGCAGTACCCTTTGGGAACACCACACACAATTAAGACTACAAGTGACTGTACAAATTCACCTTTGGTAGAAGCCTGTACTACACAGTAAAAGTGGTAGTGATGGCTGAGCAGCCAGACCTATCTCAAGAGCAAGTGAGCAGTATCAATACTTACACAAAGGACAGCAATTACTATGATTCAAACAAACACTGACTCAAGGTTTCTGAGTAAAAGAATGTACATTTATTTACACATCAGTTGTATAACATCTCACTAAAGTAAAGCAGTTCAAAATTCACACTCTTAATACACCACACCACTCCCAATAGTTTCCAGACAAGTTAAGCTTACAAAATGAAGTGGGAGCAAAATGGCACGCTAGTAATTAAAAAGGGAGGGAAAGACAAAGTTAGGCAGAAATTTGAGCAGCACCAACAGGTAAGTAAGCAGGGCAATCTAGAAAGAGGAACTACAGTGATGGAATCAAATCAAGTAGGCTTAGGGCCAAAGTCAATAGGACAAAAGTCTTTTGCTCAAGATGACACAGTTCAGGATAGTTCGCGGTTAAGTCTTTTCCAAGAGTTGTGGACGAAGTTGGTCAGCAGAAAAGTTAGTTCAAAGAGTAGAGAAGGACAAGCCCTCGGATTGGCGAAATATTTCACACACTTTCACCGTGGCTGGACGAAACAAACAACCGGATGTGCACAGTACCTTTAAATGGAGAAGAAGCTGTAGCTGAGGTGGACGTTCCTGGCAGTTCCTGCAGGCTCACGGTTCCTGAAGTGACTGTCGGACTGACACAAAGTAGGAAGACTGGAGGGTTCTGCACTGCCCTGGGAAGAAACCAGCAGCAGAGCAAAACAACAAATCAAAGGTGCGCTCCTTAAAACCCAAGCAGGGTCCTACCTTTCTGGCTATCCGGCCCACTATAGCTCTATACAGCGAATTCAACCAGAGGAGGGAGTCCTGGCTTGCAGTTTGGGTGAACTGGTTGGTCCCCCAGCTAATGGGAAGAGGATTCCGGGAGGATCTTCTCTGTCATTGGAGTTCGAGGATTTGGACCTGCAGCAGGGCTTCACCAGGCGGTTCATTCGTGGTAGGGGTCCTCTTCTGTCAGCTCCTCATCAGTTCTTTCGTTCCAGTGGCAACTCTGCCTTTCCAGACCCAGAGACCTGCTTTTTATGCAGTTTTCCCCCATTCACACAGCCTGGCTGTCAATCACACAGCAGGGTGGCTGTCCTGGCCAGACAGTCACCTAGCCAATCAAACAGGAGTGTGACTTGGGTTACCAAGGGAACCCATGGCAGGGGTCCTAAAACCCCTCCCTCACATCCTGCCTACCCAGACTTTCAGGCGCCTAAGCAGGGCTTCTGTGTAGAAGCCCGCCATAGAGACGGTGAACAAAGGAACCAAACCTGGCTTGGCGTGCAGAGAAAAACACGAGAAAGACATTTTCAAAAAGAAATGGAGAATAAACCCAGCTGGAACCGTATAAAAACCTATATGGTCTAGCGGGTTTAAGTTTGAGGCTACCAAGGCAGCCTAAAACAATACCAAGTTTATTTAAGATAACCGCGTTAGGAAAAGTAGGGTAGTTACCACTGCCTCCAGCCAAGTCTTGATGAAAAGGGAGCAAACCAATGCTCCAAGAAAAACAGACAAAAAGGGATAAGTTTTAACGCTTTCGAGTACTGCATGTAAAATGGTTTATTACTGGGTCTGTGGATTTAAAAAGAGTAATAAAGTCAATGGCAACTTTACATGTTCTGGGAGACAGTAGTCAGTCCCAGAAAATGGAGCCTGAGTTGGGAAGTCTAAAAGACAACCCTGTGTCACTGCACTGAAGGTGCTGTGTAACACACAGTAAAAGATGATGCCTGTGGAGAAGTTGAGGCTCCACAGTCTATGAACACAAACATGTTAAACACACACCAAAACACATGTAAGAGTGGAAAAAAAGGGCTCACACTCTTACCAGGTGAAAAAAATAAATCCTAGAAATCCAGCAAAGCTGCTGAGGGACTCAGTAGGTAAGGGAAATGACCCATTCCTGAGAATTCTCCCTAACATAGGTCTTCATAAGAAATCTGATGAGGACATCTGTATGTAATCAGTGGTACTGAACCTCTCCAATAAAGTAGGTTGTGAGGACATCTGCATGTTGTAGTTCATTGGACAGGTGCTGTACCACAGACAGCACAATGGTGTCCGTGTAAGAATGGCTCCCCACCGCCAATGTATGGGAAACTTGAAAATGATCCTGAATGTGATAAGGGTTCATTTTCAAGTTCCTTGTAAATTGGCAGCGGGGAGCCGTTATGTGTTGACATACAGGTAGGCTGCTCCCTGCTGCCAGATTCTGGTCACTTGCATGGCAGAGAACAAATGTGTAGTGCACAATGCAGCTGACACTTGTGTTTGTTGCCTTTTGCCCTGCAAATTTGCACTCTGAGTGCAAAGTGAGTAAACAATGGCAGTCAACTTCCCATGGCAGGCAGCATTTACAATTACAAAGAAAGATTGGCTGCCATGTGAACACGACTGGCTTAATTTAATTGTAATTGTTAAGACTCCCTGTCATGCAATCATGGCAAACAACTTCAATATACCTGGTAAAGACCCTGATCTTCCAAGCATCGAAGCGTACAAGATATAAAGAAGGGATCAGGGCTCGCAGTTCAGTTAGACCGGGGTACTATAAATCATGTATATTAGAACCCATACTACTAAATACCAAAACATAAATGTTCATTTGATCAGATTAAGACAATTAAAAACACATATAAACACATATATATTGCACATCATTTCAAAACACATCAAACAGGACACAAAATGAAAGTTAATCCGATAGTGAGCATCCAACTCAATCACCAGTCGACCTACTGAAAAATATATACACAGGAAAAACTAAACCACATTTGTATTAATTTGCATTGAGCAATGTACTAGATCACATTATAGTTAAGAACCCTTTCTTATTCATGGGTTTACATGTGTTTCTTATTTCCACAATTGCACCTATTTTACAATACTTGTATTTCTTTTAAACAAATAAACATTCGACATACGGGGCCTCACCACGAGTTGGGCAGTAGCCCTTAATTGCTGTGCTAATGGTGTTACTGCTGCATTTACTGCTCTGCCCAATCGGCAAATAAAGTTGGGCGGTATCCCAATCGGGATACCACCCAACTCGTGATGTTGCCCACTGTGTTTTGTCCTATAATGAACAGTTCATGTGCACCAAGTATCGACAGCCTTCATCAAGACAATAAAAGTGTCTTGGCAGAGAATTCGGATTAATGAATACTTGTGTTCCTAAGTCCCTTGTGGAGGGTTGTTTTAGAACATTCCAGCTCCTCTTAATTTTCACGCAGAATGATTGTCCATGTTCTAGATTCACTGGTGTCTAATTAACCCATGTCTTTGTTTTTGGACTGCGTGAAACTAGATTAAAGATTTCTTCTATCTCACCCTGTGCAATTTCCAATTTAATTCTAGTAAGTATTGCGCTACTTTCTCAGTCTCTTTTGAATTTGGAAAGGGTATGGCAGGCAGTGTTTACAATTATAATTAAACACTGGCTGCCATGCGAGCATGACAAGGCAGCATTTAATTGTAATTGTAATGCTACCTGTCATGCAAGAATGGCAGGAAGTGTTTACAATGGATCCCCTGGGGGGCTGACTGCTTTAAACTGGTGCATAAATCCGGCAAATCCCATAGGGATCGCCACCATTTTCGCAGGCACGAAAATGCATGCCAGTGCAAATGCTGCAGCATCGGTATGGCAGAGAGGACGGAAGGTGGCAGAAATGCAAGTTGAGTTCTGTCTCTCCTCTCTGACATCAAAATGATTGAAAATGGGGCATAGCGTAAGCAAAATGCATAAAAGCACATAGTCTTTATGCATTATGCTTACACTACACTAAGCCCAAAATGAGCCCCATTGAGATCAAAACTACAATATAGCACAACTTTGTTCTAATTTGGAGCAGTCTGATTACAAAATCAGTGTGGCACTACCAGTAAATGGAGACTGGAGAACTCTGCATGCCAGAGGATAGCCATCTGATTTTATTTATTTATGCATTTATGTATTTATTTATTGGACATTTGTATGGCACCTATACATAGGTGTTTACAGGCACCATAAGGGGAGGGCTAGCAAAGGATGCTGGGAGGGACTGGTGGGGGGTGGTCTGGACATTGTATGACTCTGAAGGGACAGGGCCCAGCCACAGTGGCAGTTAGAGAGTTTAGAACAGGAGAGGAGAGGGAGGGAAGAGGAGAAAAGGAAGGTCTTGAGAATTTTCAGGAATTTCAGAAGATCCGGTTGAAGTCTGAGGGGTGGCTGTTCCAGAGGGAGGTGGCAGCCAAGGAAAGGGATCTAGTTCCCACTCTCTGCTTGGAGAAACGTTTGCCCTGCAGAGAGTTGGTGCTAGAAGAACGTAGGACTCTGACTCGGAGGTATTTCGGAAGATAAAGCTGAATGTAGAGTGGTCCCAGGCCCCAGATAGCCTTGTGGATGATACAGAGGGTCTTCAATTGGATCCTTGCAGTCCCTGTGAGCCAGTAGAGAGATTTTAGGGCTGAAGAGGCCAAGGATAACTCTTGCAGTCCAATTCCAGATTAGCTGGAGGGGGCAAAGGGAGGAAAGAGGAAGATTGAGGAAGAGGCTATTGCAGTACTAAAGTCTTCAGAGAACCAGGGCTCTGGAGACATTGAGCTTCCGGGGGGAGGTGAGGAATGGTAGAATGCCACTGAGGAGATGAAGCTGACAATGTGACTTCTTGGCAAAGTCTGTAATTGTGGAGAGAAAGAGAGCAAGGAGTCAAAGATGATCCCAGGGTTTTTGCCTCACATGTGGTTGAGGGGAAGGGACACAAGGAGTGAGAGTGAGTGGGAAACAAGGAGCAGGCGTCCCAATGAGAAGGATCTCTGTCTTGCTGGCATTCAGGCAGAGATTATGGGCAGAGCATCATGCCTGAATAGCAGTCAGGCAGTCAGGTACAGGGTGGATGAGGAGTTGCTGGAGGTAGGGGAAGTCAGCCAGATTCATGAATCACCCCCTGGAGGAGGTATATGGGAGAACACATGGTGCTCCCCGCATTCCTCCCAATGGTGGCAAGGCAGACTGGGAACACATGTGCCTCCTACAGACAGCCAGCAGTGGCTAATGCGCTAAGCCAAAAATAACAGATAAACACCCACAAGCAGCTGGTGAGAGAAAGGAATACATGCTGCATTCACAAAGTCTGTGGGTCAATGCACTTAGAGTGGCCTGTGCCCAAGGGATGAAGCCGAGACGGATTATGAACCAGTCTTCAGAGAAGACCATACGGCAGGGACATGAATAAGTTGTGCATGACCACAAAGTGCAGCATTTACTCAAGTCTGCAGAATCAGGGATAGGAGAGTCACTTCCCAACAACAGGTATGCATAGATTGCTGCTATAATCCCCCTGCCTGAGTCAAAAAATGGTGGACCTACACAGGGGCCAAACTTGAACATTCCACAACTACCTATGCCTGGAAACATTCAGGGGGTTTCGACCCACAAGGGGTTGTAGTGGGTGCATGGAGTTAGAGCCAATCAAGAGACATCAACCCAAGAACAGATGGGGAACCAATGGGAGCACTTAATGCTCAGACATCCTGTTATCCAAGTGATATGAAGCAGCAGTTATCCACTATATTTCTGGGGCAATGTGAAGAGAGTGCAATAATAAAAGGAGGAGGTGGAGGAAAAGGACTTAGAGCAGAAGGAGGTGGAGGATCAGGAACAAAAGCTAAATGATGAGGAAGAGTAAGAGTAGGAGGTGGAGTGCAGGAACTGGAGTGCTAAGAGCAGGAGGGGCACCTCAGCGTAGAGCCAGTAACTAGGAGGTGGTTAACTCCTGGGAACCACAGTGATCCAGGGCTCAGGTTGAGTATCCACCAAAGCGGAAGGCTAGTTTCAGGCCTTTGGTCAGAATCTGGCAGGGGACACCCAGAGTGGTAGACAGATTACTGATATTAAGGGGGAGCTCTATTCCACCTAATGATTTATGAATCAATTAAGAGGCATCATATTTGCTAAAGAGAAATAAAGTGACTCATTGGTGCTGCATCCCGTAATGCTAGCATTGCAAGCACACCCTTAGTACCAGAAAAGTAATGCCCGAAGGACAAGATGGGATTCACACTCGGGTGAGAGTAAGCATGCTATCAGCATGACCCTCAAACCATAAAGTTAATGCACAGGTAGTGGATGAGAAAATGATATCTGGAAGTACCTAGGTGGGGTATAAATAAACAAGTTCTCAAAAGCATGACAACCAGACTTAGGAACCTAGGTGACATCGAGGAGACAAGGCAGACCTATGGACCTGTCCACTGCAGACCATGAGGACACATGGTCTTTTAATCAACCGCTGGAGGCAATCTCACTGTTCCAGGAGGTGATACAGCCAATTCTCAGACACCAAAATATGACAATGGTCCAGGAGAAGTGGGACTCACCAAGACTACAAGAAGTGTACAGGAACACTATATTTGCCTGTGACTTTGTTTGCTGTTGAGAGGGATGATTAGACGCACAAGGTACAATGCATGATTAATGTATCACAATCTTGGCTTGAGGCAGGGCAGCAGACCCCTCGCAACACTAGTAGATCCTTCCCTCTGAAAAATGGATAACAACCATGTGCCTTACTTAGCATATGTTGATGACCTTGTCCTACCCAATGTCATGAAGCTGGTACTACAATTAAATTTAAATGCTGCTTGGAATTACTCTTCTGCCTTGAATTTGTAACGAATATTTCCAAATCTAAGGTAATGTACTTATCTAAGGGCAAGAGTTGTAGTAGCACAGCTTGATGAATAGGTTCTAAACCTTGGGAGCTGGTTAATAAGTGTTATTATCTGGGTATTCATATGTCTCCTTAAATGAAAATGGTGAACATCTTTGCGTTTAAGGAATCTCACATTAATAACGTAATATTACAATTGATGAAAGAAGATTACGACCACAGGAAACTAAGCTTAGTTTATATTCTTAAAGCTTAAATGCAAATGTTACTTCCATCATTTTTATATGGTTTGGTTGGCTACCTTTTTGACTGCTCAACTTCGTTAGATCAAACGAAGGATTTACAATGGTGATGAACCCTGGGCCTCCCTCAGGTGTCCTGATAAAACTAATTAGAATAGAAGATTGCTTTCATTCCCTCCATTTAATCTTGAATATGTGACAATTAAGACTCTATATAAGCCGAATGGTAGCTGATGCAACCCTCTTCCAGCAATATTATTTGGAGCGATAGCTGATGCTAGCTTAGCTATACCTTCGTCAACTAAAGTCATTTCAGACAGACCTTGTTACTTGACTAAGAGATTCAAAGATCAAAGTAGACTATTGCCTGCCTACACATTTCATAATAAAGTAGGTCAAGCAAACAACAAGGATTACTAAATGGTCCAGACGTCTTTCATGCATGGAAAATAAGGCCTTATCGAAGGAATATGCAGGGTCTTTCCCAGTCTACTTAGAGTTACAACTTTACATAAAATGTGTTCCTAAGAGAGATACGAGAAATGAATGCATGCTTTTTTGTTTCAATAGACTTCAAACTGGTGAACTGTTCGGATTAAGAACACATATCCCATGTGTGCTTAGACCATGTCACCCCTGCAGGAAGAAAATGTTGTTGACACTTTAAAACAACTGGTGATCTATTGTGATAGTTTAGAAAGCTTACAACAAATTTGCTTGGGCAGGTTTGTTCACAAGGTTTCAATTTTCAAAGAGTGAACAGTTTTGACAAAATAGCTTAGGTTTACCAAGATATCTTTGGTACTTTCCATCATATCATTTTTGAACCAGATTCAATTATATTTGACCAGGCTAAGGTAACAGTACCAAGAGCTAAAACTAAAATCATTCATGTGTGTACATATGTTTTACTCCTCTTAGTATTTTAGAACTTCTGGTTTATGATGTAATATGATTATGTATCTACTATGTGAAAGGTTTACTTTAAAACTATAAACGCATTAAATTAAATTAAATTAAATTAAATTAAATCTTTCATTTCCAGTGGGATTTGTGGGTCATCAGGGGCACGATAATTTGTGCTGATTTAAAGTAACATCCGAGTAATTGGAAATTAGATACTTCAATTGAAACAGTGTTGAGCCTACAAGAAAATATGTCATTAATCATTCATAACATATGTTCTTTTCACACTTTAAGCATGGACTAGGGGTCTTTTATAAAATATCAGTGGAACAAAATTAACCAATACAACATCAACATTAGTTTTAAAAGAACCACAACTTCTTTATCAGATTGTGGTTACAAGGTTAAATGAGTAACAAAAAACCTACACTGAACACTTATTTCTCAAAGAAAAGTAGGAACGCAATGTCATGTGTGTTTTTTTGTTATTGATTTCAATCTATGAGCTCTATCCGATGAAGCTGTTTATGAGACTTATAAAGATAATGCATTGTACCATTAAACATAAAATTGAAGCAATAGAACCCGAGAAGGGAGGCATTACTGGTCTGATAATGCCCCGGGGCCATAGTTACAAGCCCCAGCGAAACGAGGGCTGTAACGTAGCTCTGGAGGCATTACCAGACTGGTAATGACCCCCTCCGAGGGATCTATTGCTGTTAGTACCCCAGCACGTTGTAACATGGTACTAATAGCATTTTTTCTCAAGCTGAGAAATGGCGTTGAACCAGTTTCTCGACTCTCAAAAAAAAAAAAAAAACGATGGCCACCAGGGATCATGGAGAAAGGACTAAATGTAGTCCCTTCTCCCTTTTCATGGTGGGCATTACAATCAATGAAAAAATAAGCAAATAAAATGGCTGACATGGAAAGGGGAGAAGGCACTATGTGTAGTCCCTTCTCCCATTACATGGCGGCCAATGAAAAATGGAAACAAACAAAATGGCCAACATGGAATGGGTAGAAAGGACAACAGGTAGTTCCTTCTCCCTTTGCATGGTGGCTAATCGTAACACCAGAGATGCACTGGGAACAGTCCCGTTCCATGTGCCAGTGAGGGACAATGCTGCAAAAAGTAAGTTGGGAGGAGGGGGTTCTTAAATATGTGGAAAAGTGAGGTGGGGTGGGGTAAAGGGCTTGCAGGGAGTGCACTTACCTGAATCCTGCAGAGGGAAGATGGCATTCCCCTTCTTCAAGGAGGCTTGAGTGGGGTGGTTCCCGGTGCGGTAAGGACCGCGTTCCAAGCCACCTCATTGGCTGTGAGGCCGCCACACCCCCCTCGGTGGGTACTAATTTAGATTAATCAAATGGAAGGTGTCCAAACATGCTTTTTGTGATAAAAATACAATAAAGTAACATAACAGTAAAAACGGATTATTTCCATAATATTGATTAAGTTGATTAGCTTATTGGTTACTATTGAGTTGCGTATGGTGATGTAGAACATTTTGTGTTGTGATGTATTATGTTAAACTGGTATAAAATGCTTATTTGATTACTAATCAGTGATTATTGATTATTGATTGTGAGCCATCATGAAATATCCATATTTCGCAACATACTCATACCAGGTCCAGATTAATTTTCACAGGGACTGCATAACACAGTATTTGGGAGCACAGAAAGTTCAAATTAGTTGCTAAAGTTGGGTAAATTATTTGGATTGAACAAGGATTATTAGAGCAATCATTGTAAAGATTGCATTCAAATACTAAAAACTGCTTCTTAAAATATGAAAACAGTTGATTTAAGTAGTCCATTTAGGTATGGAGGTGACTTGTCTGATGGACTATTGTAAAAGTGTAATGTTGCCATACATACACTTGCCAGGAAATGGCAAAGGCAACATTATTTAGGGCGATAATATTTGGGGTAAATGAGAGCGGGGGTTGCAGGGGTGTCCCCGCTCCATTTAAAACAAATTGGGAGTTGCAGTGGTGTCCTCCTCAGGTTCCATGTGATAATATCGTCACAAAAAAACTCTTGTATGGTGACATATTTGCAGGGATATTATCACAAGGAACCCTTCATACACGAGCCACCAGCAGGGCTTGGTTGTCATTATCGTGCGTTTGGTTGTGGTGGTGCTATTCTTGTATATGTGGTTTTATGTAGGTAGTCACAGATTGGACAATTGATGGTACATACTGGCATGTGCACCCTGTATTGTGATCTGACATACTTCAGGGTAGCTGCACCTGACAGCAATTGAGAATCCTGTGAAAAGTCACATGCTGCAGCACCATCTTTTTGTAGATGACTGGGAATTGGTAAAACGCATAGGAAAAAGACAGACATTGTAAAGTGACTTCCTTTCGAATCAGAGAGATAGTCTACAAATATTCTGTGAGTGGCATATTGATTATGCGAGTGGCTTGCAATGTCAATAAGCCTCAGATGTCTGTTTTGTAGCCTATTGTTTTGTGGGAATAAATGTAGCAATTCTCAACATTGGCTATTTCATCATTGTCGGCCGAGTTGAGAAAAGAAGTGAAAAATGTAAAAAGTAGTGTGGAAGTTAATCTGTGCTAAAGGCACTAATCCAGAATCATTTTAATAGAAAACATGTAATTTAGCCCTTCGGTAGCCCATGATATCGCATGGTTGGAGCTTGCAACTTGCAACGCTATTACAATATCCTTTCAAGTCATAAATCCAATGAATTATTTGTGACAAATCGAGGGAATTCATCCCTTCTCCCCAAGGGGGATCCCTCCTCTTCGAGAATGGGGAGGTGAGCCTGCTCTGCTATACCCTCCTTAGGGGTAGAGGCAAGTAGGACCTCACCGGGAGCGACGGAACAAGGACTCCAGTTCATGTAAGGAACTCCCTAGAGACAACCACCTCATGGCTTACATTGCATCTTTTACAATATCAAAGACTATTAAATATCCTGACTGGGTTGAAGAAACTCAGAATAGAGGCCAATATCCTACTGGAAAGGATCCTGTACCTTTAAGCCACAGTTTAAATAATGGGCACACTGCTTGCCTACGCAAAAGAGGCAGAGTCAGCAGAAGACAAGCCTATGAGTTATAAACTCACCTGAAGAGCAAAAGAGGGATGCTGAAAGTAGATTGAAAGAGAGAGGTTGGGAGGCTAGAGCTCCAGCCTTAGCCCGACACAACAAGCCCTAAGTAGGGATACCGAGAGAGAAGCTCTGGATGCCACAAGTCGCAGCGTCAGCCGACATGAAAAACCCAAGGAATGGGAATCAATAGAGAGAGAGTTCAGGATGCTAGACACACCGTGACATGCCGCATGGATATTAGACCACAGATGATCCTTAATCGGACACCTTTTTTCAGAGGATTAGGACCTCAAATAGATGCAGTTCCTTTGAATGATAATAATTCACTAGAACATATTGGACTGAACCAATCCAACAAAGGTCACCCTTAAAGCAACTTAGGGAATCACTTTAATTATTTGTCAAAGATACCCAATGAGGAACAAACTTGTTGTAATGGCTTTGAAGACGACCAGCGCTCAAAACATGTGTCGCTAAGTGCAACTATCTTACTAACACTTGCTGAAAAAATATTCATTAATAACATCCTAGAAATGTATATGAACAAGAAGTTCATCTTTACAACTAAATGCAAGAGAAGTGGATTGCCCTGAAAACAGCACAAGTTTACCTCTAAATAAGAGGTAATAGGGAGAATGGGGATACATGGCTGCCAAAAGAGGATCAGTACAATAAGCAAATAGCTCATCTCAGTATAAAGCATGACAAAAAGTCCCCCTTGAGCTGTAAGAGAAAAGGATAATACAAAGGGGAAAGACATACAAACAATAATAACCTGGCAAAGGGGGCCTACGAGAACAAGATAATCCATACAAGAACAAGATAATACAAAAAAAGGAGAGATTACAATGAATCTAAATTTAAAGAAAGCAGAGTAGTGAAATTAAATAAAAAGCAAACAGACCAAAGCAAATCTACCCAATTAGTTGATATAGTGGCAGGGTAAAATAGGTTAGTATTTAGGACAGCGGACTGTGTTCCTTTTGGACATTCACGAATGATAGACGAGCACCTTAGTTAGAAAATAGGCAGAGTTCACCCATAGACATAGGGAAAGTTAGACCGTATTTTACTTTAATACAAATATTGTGAACCATCTCCATAAAGTGTCCACGTCCTTCTTCTGATCCACCACAAATGGTGTCAGAAGTGAGATGTGTACCAGCTCATAAAAGCTGCGGACCCATCAAATTCACTAAGATGAGTGCCAAAGCCAAAGGTCCTAGAGTGGGCACAGCTGAATAAATAGGTTTTGATTTACAAAGCACTGAAAACACTGAGATACCATCTGGGGTGAGACAATTGAACCCAGTGACTTAATATTAAACCACCTAAAGGAACCTATGTTAGGTCAACCTCCAAATAAGGTTTAGCTTGGAGGAATGGGTTAGATTCCATGCCAGAGTTTTAGATACTGATTTCAGAGTTGATATTAAAATCCTTCTCCATAACAATGGGAGGAGCACACACACAGTGAAAGATGGAGAAAATGTGTCCCAATGCATTTTAGAGAAGGAGGCATTCCCAGTGCAGCAAGAAGTTGCATAATATGAGGAAACAGAAAGAGGGAGTACAGTTATAGAGAAAACCTATGAATAACCTGAGGAAATTGACCCTTTATCCGATCTGGCTTTCTCTCAGAGGAAAAATCCCATTCTCATGGAAGCCTTTAACAAGGTAAATACTGAAGAAGCTGGACATGGCCAAGCCAGTCTCTTCTTCTTCTTAAAAAATGATTATTATATAGAGTTGACATGACACCTGAGGGGGTACGCCAAACAAAAGTGGTGGTACCGCAAAGCCTTAGGAGAACCATACTGGAACTGACTCCCTCACATCTAACAAAGTGCAGAGCAGCGGAACAGAAGTGGCGAACTTCATGCATACCCTCTGACAAACCGGCCTGCCACCTGCTCCAAAGGCAATACAGACTCTCCGTTCATGCCAAGAAAAGGGCCCACATTCAGGCACGGGTATCTGGTGTATCCAATAACATGGCTAAACTTTTCAAACTCTGCAGGGAACTAGCCAACCCTTCCGCAGTCTCTGTCACACTCACCTGTGCCTCTGCGGGAGCAATGGTATCAACCTCCAGGTCCTGAGTGCTCACTCCCCCAAGTCAGTCTGGAAAGTGTGCCTGTTAAATAAAGAGATAATACACTAAGATCTGGGCTAACTAGACCTCTGAACTCCCTCCCTCTCCCCCTTGTGAAGTGATGTGGTTTGCTTCCCTGTTTGTAGCTCATCTTTGCTTTTAGATGGATCCATCCTGCATTCTGCAGAGGAGCAATTCTTCTGGGAGGGATACTCTACTCCCATTTCAGAGTTATAATGGCCAATGTCTGTGGCTGTCAAGTTCAACGTGCCACGCTTTTCCGACTTCACAGCATGTGCGGAATAGCTCGAGTGGCAGTTACTTCACTAGCAGATGTAACCCGAACTTCTCAGGTAAGTGTGCCTCGCAATCTGCGGAGCATAAGTATTTTAGTTGACAATGCTTGTAACACTGTTCTTTCTGTCTTTCAGATGCTGCCAAAAGTGCGCAAAACACCAGACGGTACCTTAGTTAAGTATTGAATTTTGCAAGCGCTGTTTGATGTCTCTGTTCCTTTGCAGGAGCTGGTGGACGCTTGTGCTACGAGCTGTGATGAGAATTGGAAGCCCACTGAGTATGCGCAGCGTTGCTGGGATTCGCAAGCGCTGTGTGATGTCCCTTTTCCCTTACAGCAGCTGGCGAAGGCTTGCGCCTCGAGCCGGAACGAAGATTGCTGCCCGGTGAGTATGCATGGCTTTGCAGGATCTTGCAAGCTTTGTCTAACTTGACTTTTTCTTGCTCAGGGATCTGACCGGAGCTGCTGGATTTTCCAAGGGAGCGCCATGACGATAAATCAGGAGCTAAATGAACTCAGGCGCTGAGAGCACGTGGGCTGAACAGGAGCGCAGTGAGCATGTTGCTATACAGCATACAGAAAGCGACACAGAGCGCTGGAGAAACTTGGGGCGTGGCTTAAATAGCCAGTCACGCCCAAACACTAGAGTGCACAATGAGTTCCCACACACTTCCTTTCGGGCAACATAGGAAGTGGCTGAGTCATAAGCAGGAAGTGACAGGAATAAACAGGATACAAACCATGCAGAAGCTTACTAGGGGACACTTGCCAAACTAGGGATGTTTGTGTTTACTACATACTACATGCCAGGCCTGCCAAGCGCTTACTCATCTTGCCTCGGCTAAGTACCCGGTATTCATGGCAGTCTCCTCCTCCCCTCCTCCATCCCAGGCCCTCTGCAACGCACTAGCGACATACTTTGCCTCCAAAACTCAGGACATCCTCAACACCTTTGTTACTTACCCTCCAAACCCATCCAACACCCCTGTGAATGCCTTGGCCACTCACCTTCATCCTTTCGCCTTCTCTGTCTTTTCCCCTGTTGCACCTGAAGAAGTTACTAGAGTTGTCCGCTCCATGAAGGTTTCTTCTAAACAGGTTCCCCCCTGCTCATCTAGAACCATCAAGGACAGCATTGGCTCTCTTGCCCCTACACTCGTCGATTTCTGCAACCACACTTTCACCACTGGATCTTTCCCCTCCTCCATCAAGCTCTCCCTTCTGCGCCCCCACCTGAAAAAACCTTCAGCAGACCCTACCTGTCCAGCCAACTTTCGCCATATTTCAATCACCCTCTTCCTGGGGAAACTGTTGGAGAATCTGGCCTTGCCCCAACTCAACTCGCACACTGAACTCGTCAGTGGTCTCCATGACCATCAGTCTGGATTCCAGGGGCACGGACACTGCTCTTCCAAACACTGGTGAAGAACTCCTTGCATCCCTGCACTCCAACTCTCCAGCTCTTCTCATCCTACTTAATCTCTCCTCTGCCTTTGACACTGTCAACCACTCCATCCTCATACAAAGGCTCGACGATAGCCCTGGTATCTCAGAAAGGGGAATTGAATGGCTGACCTCTTTCCCAACTGACCGATCTCACCAATTCATCCTTGGCACCTTCTCCTCTCCTACTTCCTTCTCTACTAGCGGTGTCCCCCAGGGTTCTATCCTCTCCCCCTGGCTCTTTAACATCTACATTGCTCAGCTGGAACTCCTCATCTCCTCCTTCTCCCCCAATGTCCAGTGTTATGCAGATGGCACTCAACTCTTTTTCAGACTTCCTGCTGACTCACACCTTTCTTTATCCCTGACTGCCTATCTGCCATCCAGGCCTGGTGCACTTCCAATGATATCTGCCTCAATGCCAGCAAAACCAAGATCCTTCTGATTGGGACCTCTGCTCCCTCATTCTTCCCTTCTCTCTGGCCTCCCTCCATGGGCTCTCCCCCTGCTCCTTCTTCTGAAGCCAGAAAACTTGGAGTCATCTTGGACTCCTCTCTCTGCTTCCTAACCTCACACTCAGGACATTTCTAAGAAGTACCACTTTTTCATGTTTTATTTATTGTGTTATAGTTAAATTAAGTTGACAAATTGGAAGATAGTTTAAATGTTAAAATACGTATTTAAGTAAAAGAGAAAAGATAAGAAAAAAATATAAAAAGGTATAGATGAAAAAAAAGAATACTTCAGGCAATCACTTCATTTCAAAAGAGCCAGTTCACAAACAAATGTTACTACTTCCCAAGTCAAGAGGCTTTTGTGGCCTGCACACATTCAGTCCCGAATGATTGTGTGTCCAGCCACTGATCCATCTCAAGAAATCTCACAAACCTTTTCACCCTCTCAACATGAGTTTCCACGCAGTTTATCAGGACGTGTCTCACTGTCTCTACATGTGAATATTTTCAGCATTCGCACAAATTGCCACTATAAAGATCCTTATGCCTGGAAAAAAGGATCTCGCTTGTGGGTAGTATGTTGAACCAGAATCTATGGACGTCTGTTTGACATCTAGCACTTGGAAATCATCTTAAGTAACTGGGTAGGAATCCTTGCGGCATGTCATGCTTTGAGAGGGACTGTGACAGCTTTTTAGATCTCATACCCTAGATAGTTTTAATACAATCCTTTCTTTTTAATTTCTTTTTTACATACATTGGATTATTGGTGAGATCATTTGCATCACATTCACTGGAAGATTTCGAGAGCACATTGTGTAAGATTAGTCAGATAGAGGCTCTTATTCTTAACAAGTTCTGTTTTCACATCTTTGTATAGTGTGTTTAGTTGTGTTTAGTTGTGGTACCCACATGCTAATCTGTATAGAGACAATATTCTCCATTCAATAAATGAACAAAGAGATAGGAGCCCCAGTTCGTACCTTATATATGACATCGGGAGGGACTGTGGGAGATAAAGACCATTTTTCCGAAATAACCCATCTAACCTATCCCAGTTTATTGTTTTTATTGCTGGGTGAGCATCCACTCCATAAACGAGGATAGGGATCACTTTACTAGTGTAGAATTTGATCAGACGTACCAGTTAGAACTTGTAAAAGCTTGCATTCAATTTCTTCATTTGACTCCCCAGTTTGATCTGCTTGCCCTCCATGATACCCTTTTACATAACATTGTGAAGCAAAGGAATGCACATCAAAAATCTCAAATAGAGTACCACCTTGCCAATTGGCCAACTTTCAACTCTTCTCAAAGGAATTATTCCTTTTCTCACTTTCCCCCAGAAGCTCAATGTTTTCCGAGCCCTGGTTCTCTCCAGGCTGAACTATTACAATAGCCTCCTCGTCTGTCTTCCTTCTTCCACTCTGGGACCCCTTCAGTTTATTCAGAATAGAGCGCAAAACTTATCCTTGGCTTTAAGCCCTGCAACTGCATCTGCTGGCTCCCGGTTGCTGAAAGGAGCAAATTCAAATCCCTCTGCATCATCCACAAGACAGTCTGGGGCCAGGGACCACACTATCTGCAACTCTCTCTTACAAAATACTCCCCTTCTAGACCTCTACATTCCTCTGGCACCAACTCCTTGTGTGTAAAGTGTTTCGCTAAACAGAGAAAAGGAGGTTGTTTGCTTTCCTCAGCAGGATCCCTCCTTAGAAACAGCCTCCCCATCCCTCTATGTCTTCAGCAGGACTATCTTAAATTCCAAAATCACCTCAAGACTTTATTCTTTGCCTCCTCCTTCCCTTCGTCCCTCCTCTGCTAATCTCACAGCTGCTGTGATTGGTATCTTGGACCCTAATGCATCCTCTGGGCCCCTGACCACTCATAACCAATCTTCTCAGGTTCTGTCTACCTTCAGTATTTGCCTCAGCACAACATCCGCCCCAGAGAATCTCACTTTTCCACCCAATGCAACTCCATGCTATATAGCACTTACCATACCTTTCACTTCATCTGTGGCTCACTCATGTGCACGGACACCCCAGCACCAATCCCACAGCCCTCTTCCTTGCTGCACTTGCATGGTCTGAATACTCACAATGAATAGTGGATTTGCTTGTTCCTTCCCCCAAAGTATTCATATTTGTGTTTTTAATGTACTTCAATCACATATTCCCCCCCCCCTGTTGCCCTGTGACCACTGTAAAACAAAATGTGTTTGATGTGTAAGTGCCTAACAAGCAAACAATAAATACATAAATTAAAAAATTAAAAAATTCCGCCCACCTGGGGATAGTGAAAACCCAGAAGCAAATAATACCTAGGTACCCCTGGCGATGGGTCTTTGCTGGCATTCAGAATTGTAAAGCCACCTACAAAATATACCATAAAACTGCTGAAACACCTGTACCCCTTGCAACTTTACAACCTTTACCAATATTTGTCCCATTTGTCAAGATTGGCATGGACCTAGTGGGTTCCATGTGGACCCCAAAACTGGGTTATCGTTTTATCATTGTCATCCTAGACTATGCCACCAGTTAGCCAGAAGCCTTACCTCTGCAAAGCAATTCTATGTAAAAAAAATATGAAACACCTGTTACCATTCCTTTACAGGGTGGGCTTCCCAAAAGAAATCTTAACAGACAAAGGTACTACCTGTAAGTCCAATCTGATGAAAGAGGTAAAAGAGATATTAACATTAAAACTTTAAGAACCTCTGTGTATCTTCCTCAGACCGACATTATCATAGAACGCTTCAACCAAACCTTCAAAATCATATTGCGGAACCTGGTTGAAGCTGACAGTAAGAACTGGAACGTGAAGATACCCTGGGCACTCTTTGCATTCAGGAAGACTCCCCATCCCTCCTTAGGCTAAGCTTCTATATGGAAGGGAACCACAGGATACAGTAGACATACTGAAGGAAAGATGGGAGGAAAGAGAGGAGGCCCCACTACTCATCTCTCAGACTGTTCCAACGTTGAAGTCCCACATGCAAGCGGTACAAGGAATTATGAAGAGATATCTTTGACAGGCACAGGAGCAACAATAGACTGCTTATAATCGATGTGCAGTCACCCGTTCTTTTTTAGGTCAGGCAGTCCGCATTGGTCCTCATGCTCACGACTGAAAACAAAATGATTTCCAATTGGTATGGCCCATATAAGATCCTAGAACAAAAGGGACCATTGAATTACCTCATATTACAGCCAGATAGATGCCTGAAAAAACAGGTCTATCATGTACCATGGCTCAGTACCACACATGACTAACAAAACAATTGTACCTTTACCTTTGAATGATAAGGGGAGTATCAGTGATAGTTAGGATCTTGCAGCTGGCATACCCACATTACTCACACATTTGACCACTGCTCCGATGACCACTGCTCCAATTAACCTAGAGAGGCACACATACATACTTTTCCCTAACCTTTTGTATTACCTAAATCCAGTAAGTTAGGACAGACAATGTCCACATATTGTACGGTCAGGAATGAGGACACAAGGGCTGTCTTCACTCCCAGAGGTAGCACCAACCACCCCTTAAAAAAATGAACACCTAATGAGGAGCATTTACGAGAGAAATTAGTCAAACTAGAATGGCGATCAATCAAAGAATTTATAAATATTATGAAAAAGCAACAATGCAGAACTATCTAGACAATGAACAAATCACTTGCGGTCTAAGAATACTTACATTTCCCAACTTCTGCAACATGGAGAACTCCGACCTAACCCGGAGCTCTAAGAAAATGATAGAGCTACTAATCTAACACGTGGACAGCAAACATAAGAGTCGAAAAAGAAATGTCAAAAATTGAAAAAAAATGCAAGAAATGGACGTGCTAGAGACGACTAAACAGAAGAATTTTAAAATTATGGAAACAATCCTCAGGCTCCACCAAGATAAGATGAACCTAAGAAAAGCATGAAAAACATCCAGGGATGACAAAGATTATCAACACGACAGGGTATACACATTCCAACAGAAGTATGACTACAAGAACAGAACATCCTCAAGAATGAGCACACCAGGTGTGTCACCAAACAGCTCAGATGCAGACAGTGAGGGAGAGAATCTGACAGCCGTTTAAGCAGACAACCTAACCACAGCAAAAAAGTATTTTCATAGAACAAATAAGAAGATACCACTGTGGAAACAAACCAATAAGCCAAAAGCAAGTAAGATTTATGCGACCCAGGAACTTCAACCACACGGTCCACACAAGGGGCTGCAGGGGGGAGACAAGGAAGAAATAGGAGATGCAGGGAACAGAGCAAGAATGCGAACCTGCTCTGAATACAAGAGAGATCAATCAGGAAGGAGGTAAACCTGGTTCTTAATCTGTCTGACCGGTCACTGGAAGGCATTTAACAGAGGTTTATCTTTTGCTCCACAGACAGGAGCTGACTACACCAACTTACAAATAGACAACTTCAAGTATATCCGAAAACTGAAATTGAAAACATTATTTCAGAATTTGGATCCCATCATAGGGGAGGATATAGCAACATCTACTATCGGTCCGTTAACAATCTAAAGTATACAGGGCACTCAGTCACTGCTTTCACTTGCAGAGAACATAGAACTCCCACTGGGGGATCATATTAACCATTTAGATATTCACAACAATACTTTGATTGAGAGCAATTTGAAACCCAAATCTAAATTCATCTCTAGGAATCTGCAGAATAACTGCATTAATGTTTTCTACAAAACAGTCAACATTGACATAGAAAACAAGATGAATAAGGCACAACATAACAAGCACCAAAGTTCCCAAAAATTAGATACCAAGGAAAAACTTGCCCTGAAGAACGCAGCCTCACACCAGAACATCGTTATTAAAGAAGCAGATAACGGTGGCCACATCGTTATACTGAACAAAAAGGATTACATCAAGATGGGAGACGAACACCTGAGCATCCCGGGATGCTACAAGGTGATCAGTATTGACTATCTTACAGACATAACCAACTAAATGAAGGACTGGATAAAAAATGGTATGGCAAGCAGATGCTTAATGACGATGAAAGATCATGTTTGTGGACTGACAAACCCAAAATCCTAACCATACAGTTCCTCCCAAAAATTCACAAGGAATATACACACTTACCTGAAGTAAGACCAATAGTCAGTGGAAATGGTTGGATCTCGGAGAACTTGTTTAAATTCATGGACACAATTTGGAGACCTGAAATATACAAACTGGCTTCTCACACACCAGACAGTATACATGTACTAGACAATCTGAGTAGAATAGAACGGAAGGAGAGCTACATGCTAGGAACCATGGATGTAAAGGCCTTGTACACGTCGATTGACCATACTTATGTTGTAATGTGTAAATAATTACTTTCTTTTGTGTTGAAAAGCAATCACCCACATTACGATACCGGTGGTAGCCATGCCGGTAAAACAGGCACGGTTGCTGCGGTATCATTTTTTCCTGGCGCCCAGGAACGGGCAATTACCGGGTCATTACGGCCCCACTGGACCCGGTAATTGCCCATTCCCGGGCACCGGTAAAAAATGTTCCCCATACACATAGGGATCAATGGGAATGGGGAGAACGGATGCACCGGCACCATTCACAATGTTGCCGGTGCATCCAGCATGGACTGTTCCCGGGTGCCGGTCCGCCCGCCAGGTCAGACCTGGCGGGCGTGAAGGCACCCACGAGCAGAACTTGTAGTTTGCTGGTACGGTAACACCGGTACCGACAAGCTTACCGGTACCGTTGTTACTGTACCGGCAAACTTGGAATGAGGCCCAATGTATTTTTGTTTAATGACAAGCTATACTAGCAAACAAAGGGAATTGCAATGGGCAACCGATTTGTTGGGAATTTGAGCACAAATATGCCACAACACACCCAACTCTATCTAAGAATGTGATCAAATGGCTTGGATATATAGATGATGTACTGATTAAATGGGATGGTAATGCAGAGCGCTTTGACCAAAACTGTAAATATCTCAATGAGAACTCCTTTGGGTTAAATATCACATTGGATAGCAGTAAAGAAAAGATCAATTACTTAGACCGCTGTATTAACATTGAGAAGGGAAAATACACACCAAAACCTATAGGATAAAAACTGAGGTAAACACAACATTTTGTATCCATTTCGTTTTAGGTCAACACAACCAACATTTTCTTTTGAACCCTCCTGATGAACCATCTATAGACATACGATGGAGAAACACTTGTCGAGGGAATTAGACATGAGTCATTGAGAGAATTGAGTCACCATGAATAATTCAAGGATATATTGAGAGACAGTATCAATTAACGCTATCGCAACTGTAAGACGACATTAAGGGATCAAGAGACTGTATTAAATCCTGTTACTCTTGTTTGAGAAACCCTTATTTTTTTTAAATGTGATTTACAATTAAACACAACCAACTTTTGGCGCAACAAAACATTTTTCAAGTAGTTTCATTCCCTGTTTGCATGGCCCATCGAGGGCCAGTTGTATATTTGCTGATGTGCCCTTTGTATTATAACTGGCGTACACCGACTCCAGTCTAGAAACTTCCAATTTTGAGACCTTTATATCTTATCTAATGACCCTTAGTAGCCCATGCTCCATTGCCATCACAATGCCGCTAATGTATACTTGAAATGTTTGCCAGACTGTGCCCATAAAATCTACGTAGCTCATATGTTGCTAAAAGACCAACTGTATATGTTCACGTAGCATCGAGTGATACACTGTCTCTGAGTGCCGGAGGTTTGAATTTCCACTGTCTGGCAGGACACTGCGTCATACAAAAGATTATTCAGAGGATTGCTGGTGAATGGCCCAAATATGTGTGGGGTAAAATATCCACGGTGTGCACCTTATGCAATATTAGGGTCAATATTAAAAATATATCAGTCTGGGTGACATATCATGAACTGATGGGTAATAGGTATATGCTTGTTCCTGGGGGTGCAGAACCTGGGATGCCATGGGCAGTGATCTGCTGGAGATGCTGGTGCTCAAGACACAGATTTAGAATAGTGTTCATTTGCCCAACCCACAACCTGGACACATTTGGGTGTAAAAGTGCATATATCAGTAATGGTGCTGTAAAAGGTGGGGTCATTGATGTTTGGACCATATGTATTCACCAGCAGCACCTCAGTGTTCTTCAGTAATCCAAGGATCCCTGCATAACGGCCAAATGATCAATCCATGCTTTAATGTGTTTGAACTGTAGTGATTCGTGTATTATTGTCAGAACCCCCCTCATTTGCGTCGAAGATGATGTTTCACCCATGATCTAGCAATGGCGAGATTGGTCACAGTTGTAGCATGCGTCTTTTGCAAGAGAATAGCATTCACCCTGTGCTGTTATGTATGTGCCAGTAGCTTCCGAGTCTTCACAGGATTCCCAAGCCGTTACATTCCAGCTCAGTGTCATTACATCAGCCTGCATCCATCCACATTTCATACATCTTCCCCAGATCACGATCACCCTGATTATGAACCAGGTGGAAACATTTTCCCATGATAGCAGCATTATTCGCCAGCAACCAAGCAATCTTAACTTTTTCTCCCCTTCCCCCAACCTCCCATCCCACCCTCACCACCATCCCAATCACTGCAGTGTCTTCCCAAAACAGAACTGGGAAATATCAATTAGTATAATAATACCTGCAAACTTGCATGGGGGTAGCTGTCTGGGCTCCGGCTTCACCTTAGCCTCCTTGGTTTCAGTAAGTATCTTCACCAGACCTAAATGCACATGAACACATGTAGGACAAACACATCAACAGCTTAGCAAGAAAGCACACAGATATCCCAAGGTAAATAATAGTCCAGAAGCTGCTCATTCTTGCTCGCTGCTATCAACATGCAGACTCACGCATCCATTAGAATTCTTCTTCGGCAATGGGATGTTGGCTTCAATAAACAAGGCTGCCTCCTACGGCAGCGTAAGAAACTTATTAAATTTAAAACAGAACTTTGCATATGTCATTGATCTGTCTCAAGGTAGCTGTATAACTCCATAGACGGATTTCCATTCTAACTGTACCACAGCTATAATGTCTGAGTAAATGAAAATTTTAGAAAATTCATAACGTGGATCACCCATCTCTTTGGCTTGGAGAAATATTTTGTCACAGTGCCAGTAGTTTATAATCCAGCAACTATTGGCGCCAGGGGCATCCCCCGTCTTTGGCTTAGTTGTAAGGACACATTGGGCTCACTCCACCGTGAAATGCAGTAACAATAGTAGGTTGCCCAGCAGACCCAGAATGAGCTTCGCAACAAATGCTTCTATTTGGCCATCGGTTGCTTTCTCTGGGAGTTATAAGAATTGTATTGCAGCGAGAACGAGATTCAAGGTCTTCACACTTTGGCATAGTGTGCCGGAACTCACTCCACATTTTTTTGTATTCAGCTTTCTTGTCCTTACATCATCTTCGACTGGGCTGATCCTGCCCTAAGCATCAGTAATTCTCTGCGTCTCCTTTTCAAGTTTAGCCCACAATATGTTGATGTTTGCTGTAATGTCGTCAAGTTTAGTGTTGGCAGAAGCAAAGCCAGCATACAACTATCCAGCAGGACCTGTACGCTGGGTGTCTCCTGTTCCTGGGACTGGTCATCACCACCTTCAACACCACAACCTAGTACACTGACGTTAGGGGTCTGCTCGGTGTTGGCATCCATTTTCCCCTGTCTCTTGCCAGTACCACTGCCCTTAGTTAATATGGAGCGCAGTTCAAAAGGTGTGTGTATAATTCAGATAGCACTGCCAGGATAAGTCCCGTACCACTAAACCCCCTGCCACCCATGCAGCGCGTGTTGCAACTGAGATGTGCCCCTGTCTCTCGCTTCACCTAAGTGGGCCTCCAAGATGGCACTTGTTAGGAAAGATTTCTTAATTGTAGGTAATTTTCCTTCCATGTGGCAACCCCTAAACTTTTTGCTGTTGTTTTACACCCTGATCTAGACTTTACGAGAGAAGCGCAGCCTTCCGCTGCACTCCTCTGGGCTTTCGCTCCATTCTTACGGGGAAACTGACATGCCCTTAAGACAGTCAGTACCAGGAAACGTTGTTTTCCGTAGTTCTTTTTCTCATGTTGCAGCTTTCGCGCAACATGACACAAGAGGGCACTGTCAGCTAACTTACTGCTCTCTTGGGTCTCTAGTCACTCTACAGGCCCTAGAAACTCTCATTGGATTGTTAACGAACGGTGCAAGTGAATCACGGACGGGACTGGTGGCAGCGATCGTTTCTTTGTGTTTTGAACTCCCTTTTGCCCTGTTAACCGCGCTTCTCGCGTTTGGCCAAAATGGGTGGCCTGGCTTCCAAAATGGCCAGACCACGAGGTTCTTTGTCCTGTCCGCTAACCGTCTTGCCCCTTCACCTTCCCCAGGTCGAGCTGACCCGGGCCATCCTTATTCGGGCATGTAGTTTCCCGTGAAACACAGATGCTTTCGCGGGCTTCTACAGGCCTGTTGTGAGCCTCCAGGATGTGGGCTGGGATGTCTGGTCCCAATACACATCCTGGGTGCCAGAGTGTCTAGTGTGTCTTGAATGCCTGGGACCACCGTGGTCCGTGATAGGTCCACGTATGGTGTGAGTGTTTTGTGAGCAGATCTCCCATTGGGTCCTCTCCGTTTTGGCATGAAGGGAACTCTGGATAAGAGGAGGCTGGAAACACCACTACCAAGTCGATCTCCTGAGTTCTCACGAACGACGGATAAAGGAGCCAAGTATCGTGCAACGAAGAGGCTGAACCGAGGAATCGCTGGTGACCCGCTGAAGGACTGCTCCTCTGCACTACGATTGCCCTGTGAGACCATTCTGCCTCTGATCGAATGAGAAGGCCTGTACTGGTACTTCGACCGTTTGGAATAGTGGGAACAACTATTCTCGGCATCTTCATCATCTCCTGCACGTAAGCCTTCGGAAGCGTCCCTGGGCCATCCAGTGGTTTGACCAGTCTACCCAGGAGCCTTGCTCTATCACCGCCGTCAGGTTGCTGTTGTATTCCAAGTCCTTGGCACTCTCACACGATTCGTACACTTGGCATTCCCAGGTCTGAAGTGAGAAGTGTGCATTAGGCTGAAATACACACGGCCGCTGCGTTGCCCTGCTGTGGTAACAATCTGTGCGGGTTCACTGCGTTTGGGACATCCTCAACTCTAACTTCTACTGCCACGGAATCTACACAACGCTGAGACGTCCCCTGCTCGTATCTGAACCTGCCAGCACTGAAACTGACGCGGAGAAGCCTGGGTCTGCCTGCATTGGGGACCGGTGAGTAGCAACGCTAGGAACCGGTTGCCCTCCTGCAGTAGCCTATAGATTTTCCCCGCTGTGTTAAACAGCACGTCTTTTTCTCACTCACGCTCTGCTTCTGCCCACAAGTGGAGGCCGCGCTTGAGAAGCGGAGATCTGTTCGTCCTCATTTGTTCACCGCTCTGAACTGCCTGATTTCCTTGAAGAGACTCCCCTTGGCCTGTTGGCACCAGCATGTGCAGGTGTTTTTGAGCACAAGGCTCCACTCTTCGTAGGGCTCGAAATTCCTTCTAGTTAGGTGTACTCTGAAGGCGAACTGGGTCTAATGATTACTTGCACTGCCTGTTTTCCTCCCCATCTGCATATTTCGTGCTTCTAAGTCTTTAGACCCTTCGATAATTGTATATATATTGTGTTTGATTGTGATGTGTTGGTTTACTTGAGTTTTACTGTGATTCTTTGGTCAATGTTACAGAGGCCTTGTAATAAATGTGTCTATATTTTTAATATAACACCTGCTTGGAGTGATTTGTAAGTGTCCTTGCTTTGTGTGCTCATTGCGGGCTTTCAGTCATCCTCACCCCTCTTGAGACCTAGTCTTGACCTCCGCCATCTCTACTCTGATTGGTCTGGCTTGTCCAGAGGTTACCCTTTTCCAAGAAACTAGGCTGGCCTTCTGAACCTCTGCCCCTCCAGGACAGAGTTCAGAAATCCATCTTAACAGCATTCAACCAATCGTTGACTCTGGGGACACTAGCATGACTCCACGGCCACTCACAGGTGAGGATATCATCTCGATACTGCACGGGCCAGCAGGGACTCTGGGTCAAGGTTCGGGCAGCTAAGTAAAGAGTTGAAGTTTCCCCAAGGCAATGAGGTGGTTTCCTGCCCGCACATTGCCGGAGCCCGGTGGTGTCACAGAATTCCCTGGGCACAAGCAGTGCACAAGCAGCAGGTTGCAAATGGGAAGGAGACTGATGCCTCAGCTGAGGTTCCTACGCAGGAAGCACAGCAAAAGGTCAATGTATCCAGAAGCCCAACAATATGGGTACCAGCTGGAGCAGTCAGGGTTGCGAAATATGGAGGATCGGACAAGTGCTTGAGGCCCGGAAGGTGATGGTAGCACCAGCTCTCTAGCAATGCACAGCCGTTTTGTAGGCTGCTCAACAGGGCCTACCCCCCCAACATATCAGTTCTAAGGTCATTGGGAATAGGCCAGAGAATTGCACGAAAACTGGCATCAATCCTTCTGTTTCTGTAATGTCAGTAAGGTAGAGGACGTTTTTACTTTAACTGAACCATCTTTCATCTTTCTCTTTCCCATGTAGCAGATCAGGTCAGGGAATGTCTCTGTACCCGTTTCATGTTCCTCACAAGGAGCATTGATGCAACAGGGATTGACTCTATTGACACGAAAGCACATAGATAATGCTTAAAGGCTTTTAAATAATCATGACAGTTCAGCTCAGATCAGTAGTTTTCTCAGGTACAATAAGAGGTTCTGGGCTATACACCATTCACAATTCAAATGAAATATCCAGATTTGCACTTGATCGCAATTGTGTTTTGATGATGCTGATGCGAGCAACACCCGAATAACTAGAATAACTAGTAGATGCTCAGAGGCCTCCTTCAATTACTGGTCCATGTTTGGCCTGAAGTCTAGCACATCATCCACCGCATCAAGTGAATGTGGTCTAGGTTTAATTCCCCTTTTCTTCGGTCACAAGACTGATGGTTTCCCTCAAAGGGTGCCCAAACTGAAGTTCAATCGGATTGAACCAAACATGTTCTATGTTACCTGCATGTAGGCGTGATAAAAAAAGGTATGCCTGTTCCTTTATAATGGCCAAAGCAGCACACAGCACATTTATTTAAGTGTATTTTATTCCTGTTGAGAAGGGCATTCCCCTAAAGTGAAATTATGTGTGGAGTGTATAGATCACTTGTCACATCTAATTTGTATGTAAGCTGGCATTAATGCTGTCATCATCCCAGAGCTTCTGCATACTTGGTTAGTGTGGATTGGCCCCTCATGTTAGCAGAGGGCTTTTGCTCATTACCTGGATAGATGGGCCACAAGCACTACGATCGACCTTTTCTCCATGCCTTACTCTACCCTCTCAAAATATTTACTTTCAACTGATAATGATACAAAGAACACCCATATCAGGCCTTTTGATTTACCTATTGCTTGGCATACCGAATGAAGCACACTTTTTTTAGTTGTTTTTTCCATCTGAGCCCGGAAAGAGAGGGTTGCATCTTCTATGCACAGTTGGTCACACCGAAATGAGCAAATAACAAAAATACAATAGTGTACTCGTGCCTACACTGTTGGAGACAGTCTAGCAATAACCTGCAGGTCTTCCCCTTTACTAATTACTGTAACGACCTTTATGGGATGCACCTTCCATTTGTGCTCTTCAATTGCTTACCTTTTGGGGGTTTCTTGCGACAAGCAACACAAGCAGTTCAACGGCAGAAGCGTGCCCTCCACAAAAAGCTTTGACTCTTCTAACTCAGTAAGAGGTGGCATTTAGAACTCAGGATGGGCCTCTACCCTGCAGTTTAACCTAACCACAAATCGCCATTTTGTCTGTAGCTTCACGCTTCCATTTTTAAGAGTGTTTACCTTTCCACTCATGAATCAATGCCCCTTCCTCAGGGTCACTAAGTAATTACTACTACATACAGATATACTAAAGGTACTTTTTGCATTATTTTGTACTCAGCCCAAAGTCCTTCTCAGGTTATCGACCAAAAACTGTAACAGTCTGGATTTAGTGTGGTTCCTTAAGGATATCCACATTTTGTAATGGGAATTCTGCTTGCTGTTTGGAACCTCTTCTTGTGTGTCTGACAACACATGACAACACCCTTGGAATCTCTGATAAATGCAGGCCTGTTTCTACTGGAGAAACCAATTTTTAGTCACTGTTCGGATAGCAACATACATATCATGGGCAGCACAGAAGTCAAGATTGAATAGTCCCACTAAAATATTCCTTCTCCCAAATTATTTTAAATTTAGAGCCTTTACAATAAATGTCACATTATTTTGTCCTCATATCCAAATTAGATGACAGCTATATGCAGGTGAGAGAGATATCTATATATACTTGGGGCAGGGTATCACCCTCGGTTGACAGAAACTTAGATTTAATATTTTACTTTCTATTGAATATGTAGTTTTTGAATGCAGTCTGAATATTTGACACTGAAAAACGAAATTTGAAAGCATCCGGTGCAATACTTCTTACATCTTAAGTAGTGCAAATACATTCAAATAAATGTTTTCTACACATAAGGAAATGAAATCATCTGATGCTGTCATGCCAATGTGTCTCTATTGCAGCATCTCTGTGCCAACCTAGCCTCATATTTATATGGAAATGAACCCTATATATGTTCTGAATTGGTCATGTGTTCTTTGTAATTAGATTCAGATGTCAGATTGGGACATCAGTCCCAGTGTTTCAGGTATCTGTGCATAAAGTTGTTCCTTAGATGTATTGCCCAAAGTGGGCATAAGGTGCCCCCTGATGAAACCTGGGATAGCATCTTTCCTAAGTCAGAGAATATCCATGGTGACAGCTGTAAAGATTGAAGCCCTTCCATTTCTTTCCTACTGCAGTGTCCCGTAGGGGTCATGCTTATCTCCCATTCTGTTCAACATGTATATGAGCCGGGCCCTCTACAAAGTCAAAGCCAGGCCCTCTACAAAGGTCCAAGTTCAAGGCCCCTATCTCTGCCTTGAATGTGCAGTGTGAGCTGGTGCCTACCAGCATCCAGGCACTGGCTCCTGCACCGACAGATTATTCACATTGTAGAATGGAATCCACTTCAAAGATGACTGCCGCCATCCCCGGCTTGTTCCCCACCTCCCGAAGCATCGAGTAACCACTACAGAACATCCAGCCTGCTGATAGGCTGAGGTCCCCAACAAATTACAGCATCTGGCTGAGCCGGGAGGCAAAGCCGAGCCCTCTACAAGGCCTGAGTTCAAGGCCCCTGTCTCTCCCTGTCTACCCTGGGCTACCACCAACGCTGTGCCACATTCGTACTCTGATCTACAAGTGACTGCCTCCCGCTGCACCCGTGGCAAAGGTCTCCCCCACTTTCCAAGACCTAAGAGGTAAGACTCTCAGCAAACCTCCTCTACCCTCGTGTCCACCTTGGTGACATGCCCAGCTATCTTGCTCACCCTCCCATATCCTGGTTTCTTATGAGCCCTGAGCTCATATTTGACTTCCAATGGCACACTGCCAAAACCTACCTACTTGAAATATACTTGCTGGCTTCCGCTGCTTTCGCTCCCCCACAGGAACATACCCACAACCTACAATCCACCCACAGGCATGGCCAGCCCCCAAGAGGCTAACATCACTACCTGCCCTACTACCCCACCACTATTAACTACCACACAACAAGCTCAAGCGCTGCACTATTCCGGAACCTGCTTTATCCCTTCTACCAGCTGCAGGCTCCCACCTCACCCCTTCACCATTTTGAATATTGTCTGCATTCACAATTGTAAGCCATATTTCAGGGTATTCCATTCTACGTGCCGATTGCCAAGATGGCCGAGGAGGAGGAGTCGCTATCATCCACAAATTCCCCCTCGCCATTAATGCCTCCCCCTCCAGAGTCTCCTACTGGCAAAGTTAACATCCTCCCCCCAAACAACTGTCAATATACCACTCCTTTACCACCAACCTTCACACATTGGCACTCCAGACACCAACATCCGCTACAATTACAACAACAACATTACAACCACACTTGATGCTATTTAGCATTGGATTTGATTTGGTATGTTGACAGGAAACAGTATGGTTAGTTGCGCTTAAAAGTGGGGTGTAATGCACGTTTCTATACTAGTGTTTTTTCTCTCATTTTAGGCTAATCCAGCCTCAATTGCAACAAGCAAAAATTCTTTCCTATATCATAGTTTGGGGTACATATCCACTACCACTATTGAGTATACTATATATATGTGGCATTACTTTTGAGATCAGAATTACTCACCCAACATGGTGTGTACTTCAGCACACACTTGTGTTTTCAACAGCATGGATCATTCATTGTATATAAGCTAGCCAGCAAGCAGCAAGGGATTTGCTTCAGAAGGGATCACACGCCGAAAGGCTAGGTGAATAAGGAGTCTTTTTGTATGACCACTGTAAGTCCAATGGGGTCTATCTTCACACATTTGATATGGACAATAATGTTATTAACTAATTTAGTTAACAGAGCGCGCATTTCTTTTACTTTTGTGTTCCCGGGAATCATGGAATTGATGTTTACACGTGTGGCTACACATTTGGACGGATCTTATTTACAAACGCTGCACAAATGCAGTAATTACCATTATCTATTGAATGGAACCACGCAACCGCGGTTTATATAGGTATGTGTAATTTATATTTATCAATATGAGTTTGGCTGCATTTTTAAAAAAATCCAAGAATGTCTAATCTAATTAGTATTGTTTGTTATTTTTTTAAGATGGCAGTTTGCACAATAAGTGCACCCACAGTCATTCGACAATTGGTAAGTGGCAATATCTACATTTAGCCACTCTTTAGTTAGAGTTGTGCATAACCAGTGATGGCTTCGGGTTATTGACCAGTTCATTGTATTCTTCTGTGACACAGATTGACACCAAGACTACACAAGGTATACTCCTTTTATTTTCATCACATGCAATGTGGCTCTTGCAAAGCTTGGATACAGCGCATACACTGAACCATGTGTAATTTGTATGTTTGCTTTTCCCTTACCCATCTCTTTCATCGCTCCATCTTTATATGCATATCTGCCGCTTGATATACTTTTTGTATTATATGAAATATTCACATGGATGGGTAAAATTGTATGTTCTTGTGAATGCATAATTCCGAAATCCTTATTGCCTTTTATTTGTGCCAAACTAAATGAATTGTCATGCGGCCTATGATTCTCTGCCCTGCAAAACTAACTGTCCTTTGGTTTGTGTTACCTCAATAGATACATTATTTTGATGTGGTTTTAAAACTTATTTGTACATGGTGTGTTCAGCCTCAGACGAAGAGCACATAGCTTGAAACACGTGTCAGGCTGACCTACAATCAATTAAATACATTCAACTTCCGCATGGACATTTGTGATTTATGAGCAGTGTGAATGCAACCTCTGTTCTGTAATTTACAAATTGTGGCAAGCTTGGCAGGCGACCCACACCTTGCATTTACCTGCAGCCGAATCCACTTCTAGTCCATGAATGCTAGATAGATTGGCTCCTCCTTCAAATAAAGAGAATGTGCCACTACCAAATAAAGATTCAAAACCTGCTCCACCGTGCCCAGCCCTGGCCTAAAGCCTAGCTGGACCGGAGACAAGATCTCACGACTTGCAACCCAGTCTTCCAGTCGGGCCAAAATGGCACGAACTAGTATTTTAAATAAGGAGTCCAGGAGAGATATTGGTCTGTATGAGGCCGGACAGGCCCGAGCCCCCTTTCTGTAAACCGGATGGATAACTGCCATGTGCCATGACTGGGGAAGAGGCCCACCCGCACAGATTTCATTAAACTCTCACGTCAGTATGGGAGCCATAAATCACTCGCCATGACAAACGAATAAGCCTGGCACATTTTCCAGGCTTGGGGCATGATTACATTGCTGTTGCTCAACTGACCTCTTGATTTCATCTACCGAAAACACAACAGCTGCTCTGAGCCTGCCTCCTCACTACTTACCATATTAGCCATGGTCAATGAACTTTCAGATTCAGCTCTATGTCCTGCACAGTAGAGATTCGAAAAATGATCCACCCAGGCCTGCTCTGTGACCATGCTGACCGGGGTTTCTGAATAATATTTATAATATGTGCCTTTCTGCGCAATGTCCCAGAATAGCTTGGAATCATGATTCTTGGCAGCCACCACCCAGGCCTCCCAAGCTTTTTCTTCAATTGCCCGTTTTCTAATTGCTATAGATTTCTTATAATGAGACCTAGCCCCAATAATGGCATTTCTGGAGGAGCCCCTACTCCCCAGTGCTAGCAAAAGATTTTTCTTAGTTTTCGAGCAATCCTGGTCGAACCACCCCTCATTTCATTTCCCAGCTTGTTTCCCTGAACCACATGTAAAAACCTGCGAAATTAATGTCAGTAGCCTACCGAACTCCTCTGAGATATATATACTCTCTATATTCTCTGACAACAAATGATCTAATTCACGAGGACTTGACAGTACTGCCTTTTGCAACAGTTCCTCCTTCTTATCCTCCCTCGAGCAGAGCGCTCTCTTTGCCATCTGTGCAGAGCCGGCTGACCCAGGTTCGAATACTGGCAGGGCCAAACTCAGCCTTTCATCCTTCCAGGTTGATAAATGAGCACCACACACCGTGGGTAATAATAAGGAGCGCTCAGATACCTGAGTGTTCATAGAGCTATATAAATGCTAAATTATTATTATTATTATTATTATTTAAGTCTGAGCCACGAGGTATCCAAGGATACCTTTGGACGATAAACCTGCTTCGACCTGTCCATCCGTGACGCTGACTTAATCTCCAATTTAATAGGATAATGGTCACTGCATATATTCTGCAGCACCCCAAACGCCTTAATAAGTCTGCAATGCTCAACTGATACGCAGAAATAATCTATTGTCGAGCTACCCCTAGTAGAGGATATCAGGGATATCATATATAAGAATATACCTTATTGAAAAGCTGTGTGATTAGCTGCACACACATGGTAGTATCACCATGCTTCAATAGCATGTAAAACGGCCCTTTCTCCGATAGGTCATGCCATTTCAAAACCTCTATGTGGTACACACAGCCAAATGCCTACAGAGTTGTAAAGCCACACTGTGGATGGAGAAACTAGATTGCAAAACGCACGCCCTGCAATCAAACATAGGTTGCAGTGAAATCAGACATTGAGAATCATAACTAGTATACTAGTATACTCTGTAAATGCTACATTTGCCTCTCCCAGTTGCAAGAGGTTCCATGTTCATTTATTAGTTCTGGCTGATAGTTGGCAAAGCAACCCATGCAAAAGTATTCCTTTGTGTACTTGGGCTTTTGGACAGGTATAAGGGATACATTGAAATTCGATTCACTTTTTCCTTCCTGGGTGTCCATGCATTCAGGCATGGTATGTGCATTATATATTGTTGTTTTTTGTTTTGGCACATGTAAGTTCCACATTCTCCCCAAAGCAGTGTTGTTGAAAAGGGTGTGAGGAGAAAGGGAATTCAGAAGCTGGCCTTAACCTTAATCCCATTCCAATGCACAGTAATTCTCCTTTGTCACGTCTTCATCTCAATCCTATTACTTATCACAGTTGTTAGACAAGGTCCTTCCATCTCCTTCATCATAGTCCTACTTTGTCACAGTCTTTTGTCACAGGCCTTCTCCCTCATAACAGTCTATCCCCTTTATCACAGTGCTCCTTCACAGTACTTCTGCTTCATCAGTCGTTGATCACAGTCATTTCCCTTTATCAGAGTCCTTTTCCTTCATCACAAAATTAGGGATTCATACTAGACCTTTTTTACAGTCCTCCTTTATCAAAGACCTACTCTTTCATCACTGTGTTTCATCACTGTACATTTCTTTCATTACAGACCGATTTCATCATAGTTCCTTATCACATTCCTTCTCCTTTATCACAGTCCTCCTTCACAGTCCTTTGTCAGAGTCCTACACATTCATCTGTTCTTCATCACAGTTCTTTTTTATCAGTCCTTCATCACAGTCATCACAGTCCTTCTCCTTCATCACAGCCCTTCTCTGTCACAGATCGTCTAACTTCTTACAGCCTTTCATGACAGTCCTTTTCCTTCATCAAAGTAATTCTTCATCACAGTCTTTTGTCACAGTGCTCCTTCCTCACAGACCTTTTCCATCACCACAGCTCTGCTCCTTTTCTTAAAGTCCTTCATTCTTCACCACAGTCCTATTTCATCACAGCTGTTCTCCTTCATCTCAACCCTACTATGTGATCACAGTCCTTCTACTTTGTCACAGTTCTTTTCTTTCATATGCCCTTCATTATAGACTCTCCCCTTTTTCACTGTCCTTGCCCTTCATCAGTCCTTCTCATTCATCACAGTCATTCTTTCTTAAAGTCCTTCTCCTTTGCCATTCCTTCATCACATGCCGCCTCATTTATCAGTCATTTATCACATTCCTTTTCCTCTGAAAAACTCCTTCTCCTTTGTCACAGTTCTTCTCCTTTGTTGAATTCCTTTTCAGTCATTGCAGACCTTCTTCACCACAACAAGCAAAGTTATATCATGCTTTTAAGTGATCAAAAAAACGTTTACAAGTTGAAATCCTTGGCTATCGTCCTAGTAAACCCATAAATGAATGTTACACAGTTTGTACAAGAAGCAATCCCAATGTTATGCCTTTATACCTATCCATACTTGTAAAACCTTAAATTAACAAAAAACAACTATACATTATGGGGCCGATTCATGGAACAAACGTGCGCCGAAAATCTACGCGCAAGCAGGCGCAAGCGGAAAAAAAGAGGCGCACGTGCGATTCATGGAAGTCCCTGCGCGTGTCTTCCTCGGGATGTGCGCCAAACCCGTGCATGGCGCACACGTCACTGCAACATCGCGAAAGGCGTGCGCGACGCGCACAGTGAAAGCGCACAACCGCAGCGCACACACCAGAAAGTGGGCGGGACATGGGGCGTAACGCGCGGAATGGGGAACAACACGCGAAAATAAGGGCGTAACTGGGGATGTACTGCAGGGAAGCAGACGGAACGCCCACACGCACTCGAACCACACGTATTCATGGAATCGAATAGGGCAAAGCCACGCACAGCCAAAGACACGCACAAGCTGAAACACGGCCGCCACACGAAGGCAGGCGGTAGAGTCCCAGCGCATCAAAAAAGTGGCGCGCGGGAAGTTAAATACGCGATTGAGCGGGGTACGTGTATTTCGGGGGTGCGCGGGAAGTCAAATATGTGATTGAGCGGGGTACGTGTATTTCGGGGGTGCGCGGGAAGTTACACATGCGATTTGGCCGGGTACGTGGATTTCAGGGGTGCGCGGGAAGTTCCACACGCGATTTGGCCGGGTACGTGGATTTCAGGGGTGCGCGGGAAGTTCCACACGCGATTGAGCGGGGTACGTGTATTCCGGAAGTGCGCGGGAAGTTACACACGCGATTGAGCGAGGTACGTGTATTCCGGGGGTGCGCGGGAAGTCAAATATGCGATTGAGCGAGGTACGTGTATTCCGGGGGTGCGCGGGAAGTTACACACGCGATTGAGCGGGGTACGTGTATTTCGGGGGTGCGCGGGAAGTCAAATATGCGACTGAGCGAGGTACGTGTATTCCGGGGGTGCGCGGGAAGTTACACACGCGAATGAGCGGGGTACATGTATTTCGGGGGTGCGCGGGAAGTTCCACACGCGATTTGGCCGGGTACGTGGATTTCAGGGGTGCGCGGGAAGTTCCACACGCGATTTGGCCGGGTACGTGGATTTCAGGGGTGCGCGGGAAGTTCCACACGCGATTGAGCGGGGTAAGTGTATTTCGGGGGTGCGCGGGAAGTCAAATATGCGATTGAGCGGGGTACATGTATTTCGGGGGTGCGCGGGAAGTTACACACGCGATATTATCAGGGTATGTGTATTACAGGGGTGCGCGGGGAGCAGCACACGTGAATTGCACGTGTGGGTCCTCCCAGGTGTACCCTCTACACCCTCCACGGCCCCTGCAGGTGGCTCACACCCAGCACATGTCCTGCAGGCACCCCATCCACCTTGGCCATGCCCACCAGCCAACCCACATATCAACTAGCACTACTGCCCACCAACGCATGTCCCCTTGCACCCCCAGCCACCAGGGGCAGCCTCCACCAGGCCCCCACCCATGTCTCCCACCACCCCCACCCCCCAGCACTGTGGGGCACCTGCCAGCAGGCCCCCACCCATGTCCAACCCATGTCTCCCAGCACCCCCACCCCCCAGCAGTGCAGGGGCAGCCTCCACCAGGCCCCCACCCATGTCTCCCACCACCCCCACCCCCCAGTCACCAGGGGCAGCCTCCACCAGGCCCCCACCCATGTCTCCCACCACCCCCACCCCCCAGCAGTGCAGGGGCAGCCTCCACCAGGCCCCCACCCATGTCTCCCACCACCCCCACCCCCCAGTCACCAGGGGCAGCCTCCACCAGGCCCCCACCCATGTCTACCACCACCCCCACCCCCCAGCAGTGCAGGGGCAGCCTCCACCAGGCCCCCACCCATGTCTCCCACCACCCCCACCCCCCAGCAGTGCAGGGGCAGCCTCCACCAGGCCCCCACCCATGTCCAACCCATGTCTCCCAGCACCCCCACCCCCCAGCAGTGCAGGGGCAGCCTCCACCAGGCCCCCACCCATGTCTCCCAGCACCCCCACCCCCCCAGTCACCAGGGGCAGCCTCCACCAGGCCCCCACCCATGTCTCCCAGCACGCCCACCCCCCAGCAGTGCAGGGGCAGCCTCCACCAGGCCCCCACCCATGTCCAACCCATGTCTCCCAGCACCCCCACCCCCCAGCAGTGCAGGGGCAGCCTCCACCAGGCCCCCACCCATGTCTCCCACCACCCCCACCCCCCAGCACTGTGGGGCACCTGCCAGCAGGCCCCCACCCATGTCCAACCCATGTCTCCCAGCACCCCCACCCCCCAGCAGTGCAGGGGCAGCCTCCACCAGGCCCCCACCCATGTCTCCCACCACCCCACCCCCCAGTCACCAGGGGCAGCCTCCACCAGGCCCCCACCCATGTCTCCCACCACCCCCACCCCCCCGCAGTGCAGGGGCAGCCTCCACCAGGCCCCCACCCATGTCTCCCAGCACCCCCACCCCCCAGCAGTGCAGGGGCAGCCTCCACCAGGCCCCCACCCATGTCTCCCACCACCCCCACCCCCCAGTCACCAGGGGCAGCCTCCACCAGGCCCCCACCCATGTCTCCCAGCACCCCCACCCCCCCCAGTCACCAGGGGCAGCCTCCACAAGGCCCCCACCCATGTCCAACTCATGTCTCCCACCACCCCCACCCCCCAGCACTGTGGGGCAGCCTCCACCAGGCCCCCACCCATGTCTCCCACCACCCCCACCCCCCCAGTCACCAGGGGCAGCCTCCACAAGGCCCCCACCCATGTCCAACTCATGTCTCCCACCACCCCCACCCCCCAGCACTGTGGGGCACCTGCCAGCAGGCCCCCACCCATGTCCAACCCATGTCTCCCAGCACCCCCACCCCCCAGCAGTGCAGGGGCAGCCTCCACCAGGCCCCCACCCATGTCTCCCACCACCCCCACCCCCCAGCACTGTGGGGCACCTGCCAGCAGGCCCCCACCCATGTCCAACCCATGTCTCCCAGCACCCCCACCCCCCAGCAGTGCAGGGGCAGCCTCCACCAGGCCCCCACCCATGTCTCCCACCACCCCCACCCCCCAGCAGTGCAGGGGCAGCCTCCACCAGGCCCCCACCCATGTCCAACTCATGTTCCCCACCCAACATGTCATCACAATCCAGAATCCTGGTCTCTATGGTCAGCCCCCAAATGCAAAACACCCACCCGAGTATTGCATCCACCCACTCATAATTTGCAATTACATCACAGAACACCAATTGCAAGTTCCGAAACAAACACATGTCCCTCACATACACCCAATGGGTGTCAGTGAATCTCAAAACACATAACATGAAATGCATGAAAACAATGAGATACCACACATTGAAGTTCAACAAAAAAATAATGTATTAAAGGAAACATGAATAGAATCAAAAATGAAGAAACAGAAATGTGAATGTAAAAAAATGAAAAGAAGCATGTCCGTTCAAAATTAAAAAAAAAAGAATATTGAAATCCAAAGTAATGTTGTACAAAGTCAATGTCCACAAAACAAAATCCAATGGGAAATAAAAATAAAAGCCATTGATCCATGGAGAATGTTAAAAAAGAAAGTATGTACAAGTCTACAACTATGTACAATGCAAGAAGCCAGGGTCCATTATCCCAACAAAATAAAGGAAACCTATCTAACTACACTAACTAATAAAAAAAATATATACAAAAATGTGGCCAATGTCCAAAAGGTCCAAATGAAACAAAAACAAAAATGAAACCTAACACTACCTACATAACTATGTACAAGGGCAGCGGGCTAGTTCCACGGCTCACTTCTGGATGTGCCGGGCCAGGGCATCATCAAACTCCTCCTCAATGTCCCGGAGGCGGTCCTCCTCCATGGCCCCGAGGGTCCGCAGGGCCGTCGACGTGTCCACCTCCAAACCCCTGCGGATTGCCTCGAGGCACTCGGCCCACCTCAGGGCCCTCTGCATGGAGTTCTCCGCCCTGACCATTGAGAGCCGTGCCTCTTCCGCCCGCTGCCACTCCGCATCTATGGCGTGGCCCAACCGCTGCCACACGGAAGACACTTTTTGTCCTGGGTCCTCCTGCCCTCCGGCCGATGCCTGCCCCTCCGATGTCGAAGGCCCCGAGCCTTCATGGCTCCCACCATGGTGCTGCTGCTGCTGTGCCTCTGCCCCTGCACTGCCTCCTGCTGCCTGCACATCCTCCGCCGGCTGGGGTGCAGTCGTTGACGTGGCCACCCCTGCTGGACGTCCGACTCCCGACTGTGGCAGGGATGCCTCCTCCACCAGCCTGGCCACACCGTCAGAGGCAGCTCCACAGGGCACCCAGGTGACTGATGGGTGGGAAGATGGCACAGAGTACGACTGGCGCGTAGGGGGTCCAGCTGAGGAGGGGGTCGTGGCAAGCCCCATCAGACGGAGGAATCCGGCCTGGGTGACCTGTCCCAGCAGGCTGACGTGGTCAACGAGCCATTCGAGATGACATGCAGTCTCTTCATGAAAAGACTGCAGGTCACCTTGCATGGCCCGTTGACGCAACGCCACACCAGCCAGGACAGGCTCAACCCGGGCCTGGATAGCCACGTCCGCAGGCAGAGGAAGGCCATAGGCATCCCTGCTGGTGCAAGATGATGCAGGGACAGGATCAGGGACAGGATTGCACACAGGCACCTCCGCGGCGGCCTGTGCTGCCTCCTGTCCCTGGTCCTGCACTGCACCACTAGCACCAGTGGGATCCCCACCCCCAGACCCCGCCTCTGGTGCTTGCACGGCCTCCTCCTCCACCAAACCCCCCACCAACCTGGATGACTCTGTGCCATCTTCCCCCGTTGGGCCCTGTGGGGTCCCAGCTGCCCCTTCTGCTGCCGAGGAGTCCAACTGCAACCTCCGCCTCTTGGACCTCCCCCCGGCAGCTGCGGCCTGGGACGCGGCACCGGTCTCCTCACTCCCCGACGAGATGACAACATGGGAGGGGAGCCGGGCCTTGCGTCTCCGGCTGGCGGTGGGATCCCCGCTGCTGTGCTCCACAGCACCTTCTCCGCGCTCTTCATCAGTTGACGCTGCAGACAGGGAGAAACAAAACACACGCATCAGGGCAATGTACAATGGACACATACACACATTACAGTTGTACATGAGTGGCATTGGCAAACCTCAGACATGTCATCACGATCCCCAACACACATGTCATTACAACTCGCACACACGAGCCATACCACAGCCATATCGCAACTGCCAACACCATCCATACACATACAACAGCATGAGCAGCCAAAGGTGAGCCAGACATCACATGCAACACAGGAAGTGCACCACACATGTACACACACCACCACACTTGCATGCATGTGTACACCTCTGGCAAGTGTCGCAGTGTTCAGACGGGCATCCATGTCACATCTGCCCATCAGGCTTCCACATACCGCTGTCACATGCATCCATGTTGCATCACTGTTGCACCCTTGTCAAATACACACACATGCACATGTACACAGCGCTGATACATGCAGTTGAAAACAACATACATGCGTGACATCACGGACATGTCTACTCACATACACATTCTTACAAACTTGTGTGCCCACACAACTGCATTTGGCATGCAAGCCCACACACACAGGCACCATCCATGTCTCACACATTACAGCCCTCGCATGTGTCAGCCCCACGGCCCTGTACACCCGCACCCATACTCGACCCCATACAAACAGATGTGCAACCTGCACACTACTGAACAATCACCACACGCACTGCTCACAATCAGGATGCATGTACACTCACCGCTCGACTCCAGATGGGTCTGCCTCTCAAGGACCTGGACGTGGAGCGCTGGGGATATGTGTTCCAGGGCCCTCATCTGTTCCTCCGACAAGTGGCCCCGGCGCCCCTTGGCATCCGCTGCCTTCAAGAGGCGCCGGGCCATGTTCAGGGTCCTGGACCTGAAGTCCTCCCAGCGCTTCTTGACATGTTGGAAGTCGCGGACTGCCACCCCCTCCGCGTTGATGGCAGTCACGATGTCAGTCCAGATCCGAGTCCGTCCTTCCTTGTCGGCGCGGGAACTTCCGAAGAGGGCATCATACTGCCCGAGGACTTGCTCCACCAGGACACCAACTTCGGTGGCACTGAAGCTGGTGCCCCTCTGCCTCTCTGGCCGGGGGTTGTCAGTGGTCACAGATGGAGTTTGCCCCGACATGACAACCCCAGAGGCAGGAGTGGGTGGGCAACTGGGTCCTGGGGCTGGGCTGTGGAGCGATGGAATCCCAGTCGGGAGTCTTTGGTTCCAGCAGGGGTGGTCACACCAACAGCACCCCTGGCTGATGTGCAGGCAGCAAATGGCAGGGCACGTGGGCAGCAGGCAGTCAGGCAGCAGCAGATGGCAGGTGGGAGCGTGCTCGGGGCTCTGGGGGGCAGTAGTTCGGCCTTCTGGGCAGGAGCGTGGTCTTCCGTGTGCTTACGCGTGGCCAGCTTGATACGGAGTGATTTGGCACGTGAAAATTCTGCACGTCAGCGTGTAATTCGAGGAAAGGCCCTTAGCGCGTAAGCGCGTCTGCACGCATACGCATTTTCATTGGACCAAAGGCCCTCAGCGCGTGAGCGCGTCTGTGACGTGACGTGCGAGGGAGTATCCCTCATTGCACGTGATGACAGAACACACGTGGATTTCAACCAATCGCGTGTGAAAGTTCACGGCACCCCGGAACACACGTACCCAGGCCAATGGCGTGTGGAACTACCCGCGCACCCCGAAACACACGTACCCAGCCCAATGGCGTGTGGAACTACCCGCGCACCCCAAAACACACGTACCCAGGCCAATCGCGTGTACGCTCGCTCCCCTCCGATCACACGCGATGACACCCGAATACGGGAAACCAACGAGTCCGCCCACACGGAGGCGTCCCGCGCCCGCGCACAGCATAAAAGTGCGCGCAAACAACAAACGCGTATATACAGCGACGATGAATGCCCCATTTGTTGCTGCACTGATTGTGGGACACCGCAGGAGGAGGAGAATAGCCAGGGCACGCATTTTTGCACCACGGACAAGCCTTTTTGGGATGCCTGACGACCAGGTCTACGGCAGGTATAGGTTTCCACCCCATATCATCCTAGACCTGGTCAGGGAGTGGGAAGATGACCTCACATCCCCCACCCTTTGCTCCCAAGCATTGAGCCCCTTGGAGAAGCTGCTCAATGTCTTGCATTTTTTGGCCACTGGGTTGTTTCAGTGGACCACTGCCATAGTGGGGGGGGGGTCTCACAGGCCACGCAGTCACGCTGCCTACACCAGGTACTGGCAATCATGACAGCGCGCCCCTCAGTCCGCAGGCACATATACATGCCCAGAACACCCGCAGAAAGGCAGGCCGTTGTCCTGGATTTTTTCAGGGTGGCACACTTCCCCAAAGTGCTCGGTGCCATAGATTGCACCCATGTGGCCCTACGTCCACCTAGGGCCACTGAGCACATCTACCGAAACCGCAAGCACTGGCATTCCATCAATGTACAGGTGGTATGCGATGCAAAGGGAATCATCACCTCTGTCTATGCACACTACCCTGGCTCCACCCATGACTATATCATATACAGTATGTCCGCCCTGAGCCGGGCCCTGGAAGCTGGGCAGCATGGCGAAACATGGCTCCTAGGTCAGTACAAATGCCCTTGCACATGCATGCAAGTCACACACAGACAAACATCCCAACCCTAATAATCTCAATAATTATCACCTCCCCAGGGGACAGTGCCTACCCTCTGAGCAACCACATGATGACACCAATCCGGAACCCCACCACACCACCCCAGGTAAGATACAACGCTGCCCATATTGCAACCAGGGGCATAGTGGAGCGCACATTCGGAGTGCTCAAGTCACGTTTCCGCTCCCTTGACCGCTCTGGTGGGCACCTACTCTATGCACCACCAGTTGTGTGCAGGATCATTGTGGCAGCATGTGTCCTGCACAATGTTGCAACACGGCAGGGCGTCCCGGTGGACATGGTGGTGCCCCCACATCCCCAACCACAGGCACAGGCGCTGCCCATGGGAGGGGACAGGGCACGTGGCGAGGAAGCCCGGACCCAGCTTGTGGCCACATTTTTCACCTAAACTCCCACCCCTGCGGAGTGCACACAGGCCTGGCACATACCAGGTGACAATCGATGATGACAAAGTGACAGTCAACTGTCACAACCCTACCACCCTGAGATAGTTGCCATGGAAGTGCCACATCGTCTGCATCCCTAGCTACTTAAACACAAGCTATCCTGTGCAACCAAAATGCACACATATGACATGTGACATGACATGAGCCATACACAAGTATTCCAAGGCACAATGAGGCAGGGGGGGGGACAAGGGAACACAGAGAACGGTACTACTAGGCCAGGTGTCATTGAGATTGTGCAAGTGCAGGGGTAGGGGGAAGGGAAAAGTGCAAGGGGAAGGGTGGGGGGGAGTCCAGTACAGGGGAAGTAGGCAAAAAAAATAATACATAGGTCACCTGGTGGCAACTGCAAAGGTAAGTGCAGACAAGTGCTGGGAAGGGAGGGCTGAAGGGATAGAGAGACAGTACTGCAGTGCAGGGGTTGCCAGGGTGGCAGTGCAAGTGGACAGTGGCTGGCCCAGGGACCGAGGTTGGTGAGAGTGTCCCAGTTGCAGCTCCTGTGCAGTTCCAGTGAAGAATTCTGCAAGGGAGAGGCAGAGAGTAAGCAGAAGCAAAGAGGAAGGTCTTGAGGTGCTTCCAGAACTGGAGATGGTTCCCCTCAAGTTCAAGTCAGGCAGGAAGTCTGTTCGAGGGGGAGGGCCCTGCTGCGGAGAGAAACCTACCCCCAGCTAGTTGCTCTGAGAAGCGGATGACCTGGACATGCAAGGTGTGCATCACACACACACCTGAAAAACAGGCCATGGCCATCACTGTCATGTCAGTCAAACCCTCCCAAACATCAACATGACATGGCAAGCAATACCCATACACCGACCCAGTAACGATAAGGTACACATTGCCATGTCCGAAATGTACAGTGGCATCGGACAATGATGCCTGACCCGGAATCCGATGAAATGACAGACCAACAAAATGTCCCACCCAAAATAAGTCGATTCCAAATGCATTACAACAGTCGTAGACGTAACATCACAATGAATGCCTGTCTATATGCACATTATGCATTGCAAAATCAACACTGCAGCTCATGTGTGCAGTGTCCTACTCCTGCATCACACTGCTCAGCGCACAGCACAGTGAACAGCCATTGCGTGTGATGCACACCCTGAGCATCACATCTAAGTGACAGACTACATCAAACATCAAATTAGGCATGTACTGGAACCATAATCGGTCACAGAACATGTGCTGCCGGGACACAGTGGGCACCAGAAGGCAAACAGTGTACATGTGGATATGCAAGGGTGGGAGTACATGGAGTGCATCCGAGTGCAAGTGTGTGGTTCTGCAAGGACATGCACTCCACATATGCAAGTGACCATCAGTGTTCCCTACACATCACATGTGAACATCCACCATGTGTACACCCCAGCATGTCAAACCACTACTATCCCCTCGCACCTGAAAGGAAAACACAACACATGAACAGGCATTGATCAGCAGAACACAACATGTACATAGGACAACAACATTACAATGTCAGAGTTCCCATCACACTGCAGGGCAACGCAACTATCAACAACAACCCCCCCCCTCGCAAATGACCATGACCCACTGAACAACTGCACCTGGGTCATGGAGCCTCCAACCCTCATTCCCACCTGGCCACAGGATCACCTTTACCCTTCGTGTCCATCTCCCACCTTGTGTGTAAAGAGATGCCTGAACCCTCAGAATCCACACTCATTTCCAAAATCACATAATCCAAGGCATGAAAAGGAACCCAAACACCCTCCAGTAGATGACTTGACGTAGCAGTACGTCTCAAAGGCCAAGTACTACCACAATGATGCAACAACCAAGGTAGCACAGCAAAACAATGTCACGACAGGATGTGAGACATGTGTGGTACATGACATAGGATGATGCACCATGAATGGATGTGTACTGTCACAGGTCCCCTGTACAGGCGCCGGAGTCTCATGAAACAACCACCCACACCATGTCCCGGGTGCCTGCAAGGTCAAACTCACACAGGCCCCTGAGATCCTGGTGGGGAATGAGGTTCAGGGATATGCAGTCGGGACAGGTGTAGACACACTGGATGACTGGAATGCGTGGCAGGTGAGGGGAGTAGGAATGACACATGAAACTAGGGAATGCACGAAAATGTACAACCTGCATGAACACATGCACAATCCAAACAAACTTGGACATCATTGTCATGGCCTTCTGTAGTCCAGGCTCAGGAGTGGTACGAACCAACCACCCCCTCTAGGGTTTTGGCGCCTGCAAGTTCGGGGCTTACACAGGCATCCGCAACCCCAGTGGGGAAAGAGGGTCAGGGAACGTTGCTTGGATAGGCACGGGAAGCAGGAACACCGGGTAGAGGGTACAGGTTTCAAAATTGCATAGGATCACGGGTGATTAGGGTAAAAAACATACCAAATAGGACCACACATACATCCATGCATCAGTACACTCCCCAGCAAGCCTATGCAGGGCAGTTTGTAAGAAAAACAACAAGACACTTAGCTCTGGTTTTGAGTGCTGGCCTCCTGCCTGCGCACTCTCAGGTCCGGTTACAGGAGCACTGCAATGCTGCAAAGAGAGACACAGTCAACAACCTGTACGTGCCAATTACACAAAAACACAACACAAAACATGCCCCATAACAACAAACTACTCTACAAACAGACAATCTGTGCTCCATGCTTCGTACCCATATATAACATCACCCCTGTGACGGGTCATTCACAGTCAATGCAGTAAGTCAGCCGCTGGTGGGTGCGTGGCAAATGGAACACCAATGTGTCACAATTCACACAACATGCAATGTTCCCTGGGTAAGCAGACAGACCCATATGGCAAGCCATGACTACAGAGCAAGTTGCGTACCACCATGACCAAAACAAAGTTGCCAGTGCATTTATCATGAAGTACGTGGAATAGACATGCACTGCACCCGAGTATGTCCCTTGCTGTATGTCCCTGTGAGCTGCCCCTTTCCATGTCTTGGAAGGCTACATGGTTGATACAAGTGCCTCAATGAACCTTGGTGTACCGCAGGGTATGTGCCACTGCCCCCGCATGTGTCCCAGACAACCCTACTATCAACAGCCATCAGTCCGCAAACACATCTGAGCTGCATTGTGTGCTTCAACACCAATATTTGTCTAAGCTCACCCTCAGTGCTGTGACTAAGCCTGCATGTGCAACTCGCCTGGTGCAAGCTTTGCTGTCTTGTGGCCCCCCTGTGATGCTCACCTTGCCTGGAGTTCCTTGGAACATGTCAGCAGTTCTAGGATGTGGGTCTGCAATCACTGTGGCTCTGCTTGTGCACACATGTGCATGTGGGCACCAACAAACGGGCCAGGAATTCCGTCGTCCATTGGCCCATGTCTGCTGGCAAAGGTGCTCTGGTGCCTCATCCCCCTGCAGAAAGTGCATGAAACACATGATTAATGCATCAAAGTGATCTGTGTGTGTCCCATCAGGCATCTCATTACTTGACCATGTCAGAGAGTCACATCACAAATCACACCATCAGTCCGTCTTTCACCTCCAAAGTGTGGAACACTATCTACAGCATGATTTGCAACAAGCACGTGTACAGGAAAGATATGAAACATAATACACAATGCATAGCAATCAATGTCCACATTAATCATGACACACCCCATCTAGCAAAAGCTGAACAGTGGACAATTACACCTAAATCATCCCCACTAGGGGTGTCAACACAAGTCAAAAAGCACCAGACATGCCACAGATATGACAGTCCAAAGCCCTTGTGTAAAATTCTGTAACACCGAACCATCCTTGCGAGCCCATGGATAAGGGAGGCAGGAGTAGCATATGTGAGTCAAGGAACCCAAGCAGCAAACACATACACAAGACAACCATGAAGGGCCCAGCTGGAACAGACAGTGGATGCCTTCAAAAACCACAAGGCACCGCACTGTCACATGAAAGCACAATAGACTACAAATTTTAAACTAACTCAACTATTAACTAATTACACTAACTATGGAAAACCTACATTACCTATTTAAACTAACTATCAAACAGAAACTTAACTAACTAAACTAAAAGAAAAATCAAAAATGGCCACATACGACCCGGGGGGGGAGGGGAGGCACCCAGGAGGGGGGAGGTACAGGGTGCTGCTCAACATCCACATGCGATGATGCTGAGCCAAAAAAAAATACCTCCATGGGCTCAACGCCTTCACAGCACGACCTATGTGGGAGATAGATGGTCATCCGAGTCTGGCTCATCCTGTAAAGGAGGACGTGGCACAGTAGCCTGGCCACGCCTAGCCGCAGCTTGCCCCTCGTCGGCAGCAAGTCTGCCGGACAGGTGAGCCTGGTTCTGTGTGGCGATGTTACATAGGTCTGCATGCAGAACCTCACGTGATACACGTGCTTCCTCTTGCAAGGTAGCACGTGTAACACGGAGTTCCTCCTGCAAGGCCTGGCTGGACAACCGCTGCACCTCCCGGCAAGCCTGTAGCTCAGCCGAGATGGTGCGCTAAAGCTGTGCAAACCTCTCCTCTGCCTGCTGCCTCTGGGACATCATAAGGACACCCAGAGTGGATCTGAGGGAGGCATACTCCTCCCTCAGGGCATCCATGTGCGCCTCTGCGTGAGCAGCAATTGCTTGACGCAGAGACGACATTTCCGCCTGGCGTGCCCTGTCTGAGGCCGCCATGCCCAGCCTGAGCGAGCGGATCGTGGACCGTGCCGCCTGCTGCTGGAGAAGCACCTGCCTAGCAGGGGGGATCACAGATCGGGCCACACGCTCCATGCTGTCAGCGATGTTCTCCATTGCTGCCCCCTGCCGTTCGGAATTGGCAGTCATGTCTTCCTCCCACTCAGTATACAGCGGTTGCGCGCGGCGACCGCGTTGCCGGGCTTGACCCCTGCGGGACCCAAGGACCGGGGGTCCTCACTGTGTTGGCACCGCCTGCGGCTGCACGACTACATGCCCCCGTCGACGTGATGTCCCAGGCACATCAGTGACTGGTGTGGAGGGTGACCCTGCGTCCCGATCCACCATGGGCGGAGGAACCAAGACTGTCTGATCCCTCAGTGCAGGTGTCGCAGACAGAGGAGTGTCCACATCAGAATCACTCACCCCTGACACATGGACTTGATGCTCATCCAACTCAACATGGACGTCAGAGTCTTCATTAAGGCTGGACTCATAGGCAGCCAGAGACAGGATGGACTGCAGCACTTGGGGGTTTTCGTGGCCTACCACCCCACGACCCCCACTAGTGCCGGGTTGATGTGGTCTTACCAACCCTGTGTCTGGCATGACAACACCATCCTCTGCATCCATTGCGTCATCACCTGAAAAATAGAGAGGAAAAGGTCACTACACATGTCAGAAGCACACAACACACACACACACACCGACAGCAAAGGCATCCGGCAGACATGTGACACACAACATATGACCTGGCATGCATGCTGGGTCTACTTAGAATAGCTTCTGTGATCAGACCTGTTGAAAGGTGGCAGTTTGCATGGAAGTGGGTCTATGCAGTGCAGAAAATGTGTACGCCACTCACTACCTACATGTACAAGCACTCCATGGTGTGTGCCAGGAAATGTGAAGGCAGTGCAATGTCAAAATCAGACATCACGTGCATTGTGTATTCAATGTGTACCATGTCTAGAAGGCAAGCACCCCTCCACCCCAGTACCAAAGCAGGGATGCCTAGCATGGTATCAAAAGGCTGACCATACACCTGTGTATTGACAAGCAGTGTTGACTGGCATCAACAGCTTAATGTGATTTAAATTACAACACTGCAAATGATGCTGGGACAGTGGGCAGGACACATGATGGAAGATCCGGAGGCCGGCCACGTGTGAAGAAGACACGACAAGAGTTGGACAGAGTCATTGGCCATTGAACAGGCTGAGGCCTGTGAGCCACACAGATTGTCAGAGCCTAAACATGTGTGCAACGCAGGACTGAGCCACAGTTGACATGGGGAGGCCGATAATATGGCAGGCAATGTATGTAACCAAGGACTCATATTACAGTGATCATCCAGTCAAGGACACATAGGGGCATGCGTGCAATGCACATGGAGCATGAATGGGCACTCATGTCCCTGCGGGACATCTGACCCATGCACAGTACAAGTGGGATACCCTGTATCGAGTACTAAGGCTGTACCACACGGCATATGTCTGGCACTTTCTAAGCTGGAAGTTAGCATCTACACAGGACACATGAACAAGAAACTACACATTGGCAAGAATGTAGCAGACCAGTGCAAAGGTGGAACTGGGGTGCAGAGTGGCGAAGGAGGGGCAAGGGAGCATGGCCACATGGAGTCCCGCATGCAGGCAGAGGAGACATGCATGACGGTGCATTACTTACACATCAGAACCATGTACACGTCACATGTAGCAGCAATCATGCACAACACATCCCACAAGTGAAACACACACGTCCTCAACAACTACGCATCAACACTCACTGGACTGGGCATCAAAGTCCAGCATCTCTCCCACACCTTCGACCAATTCTGGTGGTATGAACTCCGCAACGAGAGCCTCATGCGGAGTGAGTTCTTCCTCCTCTGGTGCAGGCCCACCGCCAGTCACCAGAGTCAAGTTGTAATTTGAGGCATGCTTGGCCTTAGTGCTGCGCTTGATGTCATTCCAGCGCTTTTTGCACTCCTGCGCCGTGCGCACCTCATGGCCGAATGAACTGACATGTTCCGCAACATGCTTCCAGTGGGTGTCACGTTGGGCAGCCGTAGTCTGACTATTGGCACCCACTAGCATGTCACGGCTGTGTCCCCGCACGTAGTCCACGAGGAAGTCCAGTTCCTGCTTACAGAAAGGCTTCTTCCTCGACGTGCAGGAGGTCGTGGCTGTGTGTGGGGTCCCAGCCTGTGCTGCAGATGCAACCTTCCTCCTCTTGGACTGTGGCGCAGACCCTGGCTGGCTAATGCCGCCCTGACCAGTATGGCCAGTGGGTTGGGTGGATTGAGCCGAGGGAGTGGCAGGTGGAGGGATAACCAAAGGCCTGACTTGTGTCAGTGGCAGCTGGGTGCCCACTAATGGACCCTGCGCAGCAACATCAGCTGTGGCAGGGTCATTGACCGCAACGGTCCTGGTTGGCAGACTCACAACCGGGGTGCTGTTGGGTGCATCTGCCCCTGCACTTGCCAACACCCGGCTGTTCGGGGCAGCAGATGACATGACTGCCCCAGGGACACGTGTCTTGGTCTGAGCAGCCCAGCCTGCCCCAATGGTTTCCCCCCTGGCCTGTTGGAGATCTACTAAGGGCTCTTCAAGTGCCAACGCAGCCTGCGCTGGCAGACCCTGAGCCTGGGTGGCGGTGTCCACAGCTGCACCTGCAGCTACCGCTACCCTTGGGCCCGTGGCAGTCGATGGAACGGACTGCCGGGTCATACGGGTGCCAGTGCCAGATGCAGGAGCTGCATCCCCCTGAACCACAGGGGGTGGTGGCATGGCTGCACCAACACATGGCACAACATTGTGCTCAAGTGGCGCACCCCTGCCTCTTCCCCCTCTGTGGCTGCCCTGGACACCCTGGAGTCCCCCTACTCCCTGGTCACCACGGCCACGTCCCCGACCACGCCCGCCACGAGGAGTACGCCCAGCTGAGGCGCCCCTCACCTTTGGTGGCCTCCCTACCATGGCACAGATGTAATAGTGCTGGCACAGATGGAGTGGTGCCAATGGGAAGTGTACAGCACAATTGACCTGGGCAATTGGGGTGAAGGGGGTGGGAAGCAAGATGTTAACAGCCCCCCTGCACCTGCAAGGCTGTATGTGACCCCGGTGATGTGTTGACGGGTCACGCAACGCTCAGGCACCCCAAAACTGCAGTAAAACCGTGCACGCAACCCTGCAGCCTACGTGCGTGGATTAAACCTCCCGCAGTACGCGGTGGCACCCAGTAACACGAATAACGCGTACGCGTGGGACACGCAGGCTACGATGACATCAAAAATGGGTGCGATACACAGGGGCACCCGCAGTGGGAAAAGGAGCGTTTGCGACTCACCGTCTGACTAGCGCGAGGCAGAAAAACACGCGTAGCCAATACCCCCGCCAAAAGAAGAGATACGTCCTTGAGAGCTGTGAAGTAGATGGCGCGCGAAACAACTGGAAGCAGCAACACACGTCGGTCTCCACGAAAGGCACGTACAGCGAACTGCTGGGCCCGCTCACCTTTAACCCGTGCTGAGGGAAACGCACGCGCGCGTCACGTCACATGCGGACGTGCACTTTTTCACGTTTGATTACGCGCATTACATGCGGACGTGCAGTTTTTCATGCGCGCTTACGCGCATTACACGCGGACGTGCAGTTTTTCACACGCGCACGCTTATGCATGGGCCCTTTCCTCCTATTACACGCGGACGTGCAGTTTTTCACGCGCGCTTACGTGCATTACACGCAGACGTGCATTTTTTCACGCGCGCTGTAATGCCCATGCACGTCTGTACGCGTCACGTCACAGGGGCGCTTGCGCTCGAGGGGCCTTTTGTCCAATGAAAATGCGTATGCGTGCAGACGCGCTTACACGCTAAGGGCCTTTCGTCGATTTACACGCTGCGTGCAGATTTTTCACGTGCCTAATCACTCCGTATCAAGCTGGCCACGCGAAAACACACGGAAGACCACGCTCCTGCCCAGAAGGCCAATTCACTGGCCCCCAGTGCCCCAAGCAGCCTCCCACATGCCATCTGCTGCTGCCTGCCTGCCTGCCTGCCTGCCTGCTGCCACCGTGCCCTGCCATTTGGTGCCTGTACCTCAGCCATCTGCAGGGGTCCAGTTGCTGTGTCCACCCCTGCTGGTACAGAAGACTCCCGACTCAAATGACATCGCTCCACAGCCCAGCCCCAGGACCCAGTTGCCCACCCACTCCTGCCCCTGGGGTTGCCATGTCGGGCACATCCACATCTGACACCAGTGGCAACCCCCGGCCAGAGGGGCAGAGGGGCACCAGCTTCACTGCCACCGAAGTTGGTGTCCTGGTGGAGCAAGTCCTGGGGCAGTATGATGCCCTCTTCGGATCGTCCCGCGCCAACAGGGATGGACGGGAGAGGACGCGGAGGGGGTGGCAACCCGCACCATCCAGAAGGTCAAGAAGCGCTGGGAGGACTAGAGGTCCAGGTCCCTCATGAAGGCCCGGCGCCTCGTGGAGGGGGTCCGGGGCCGCATGAGTTCCATCCAGTTGAGGGTCCTGGAACGCGCACACCCAGCGCTCCACAGCCAGGTCCTTGAGAGGGAGACCCGTCTGGAGTTGAGCGGTAAGTGGCCAAGCATTGCTGTGTGAGACAGGGCATGTTGCAGTGTGCTGGTTGTCTGATACTTGCCTGCATGTGTGACATAGGCCATGTACGCATGTATGTGTGCAGGGACATCATGGTAATGCATGTGCGACCTGTAATGTGTGAACCGCATGGTTGTTGCATGTGTTTGAATGCGACATGGGGAGCCCTGTGCAGATTGCACACATGACAGCATGGCAGTCTCTGTTCCTGGACATGGGTGGGGGCGAGGGATGGGTGCTGATGCCAGATACATATGTGGTATCCATGTCTGTGTGCCTGACCTGCGTGTCTGTGACTTGTGAGTGCCATGGATGCATGACACATGTCTGTGACAATGTACTGATTCACTGATGCAGCCTAGTCATCCCTGTATGCACTGTTATTGGGGTGTACGGGGCCAGATGGATGTGACTGAGGTGAAGTGTGTGCATGTGATAGGCATGACCCATGATGCATGTGAGTCCCATTACATTGTATGATTCGTGAGTCCATTGGACATGCATAGAAATGTCCATGGCACGCAGCATGACTGTCACTGTGTGTGTTTTGCCTGGACTGACACATGTGTTGTGGTGTGACATGATGGAAGTGTACTTTGACAGTGGCACTCATCTGCTATTGCTTCCTGTCTAGGGTACCATTGTACAGTACCCTGATGCTTGTGTTCTATGTCTCCCTCTACACAGTGGCTAGTGAAGGAGAGGGTGTAGACGGCGCTGTGGAGCAAGGCGGCAGGGATGCCCCCACGGCTGCAGCGGAAGGGGTGGGTGAGCCCCCACAGGGGCCTGCTACGGCGGTAGACGGCGAGGTGCCATCCAGGTTGGTGGTTTCCACAGAGGAGGAGGAGGCCGCCACTGAGGCGCACATGGGGCCTGGTGGGGGCTGCCCCTGGTGGCTGGGGGGTGGGGGTGGTGGGAGACATGGGTGGGGGCCTGGTGGAGGCTGCCCCTGGTGGCTGGGGGGTGGGGGTGGTGGGAGACAAGAGTTGGACATGGGTGGGGGCCTTGTGGAGGCTGCACATGCACTGCTGGGGGGTGGGGGTGGTGGGAGACATGGGTTGGACATGGGTGGGGGCCTGCTGGCAGGTGCCCCACAGTGCTGGGGGGTGGGGGTGCTGGGAGACATGAGTTGGACATGGGTGGGGGCCTGCTGGCAGGTGCCCCACAGTGCTGGGGTGTGGGGGTGGTGGGAGACATGGGTGGGGGCCTGGTGGAGGCTGCCCCTGGTGGCTGGGGGCTGGGGGTGGTGGGAGACATGAGTTGGACATGGGTGGGGGCCTTGTGGAGGCTGCCCCTGGTGACTGGGGGGGTGGGGGTGGTGGGAGACATGGGTGGGGGCCTGGTGGAGGCTGCCCCTGGTGACTGGGGGGGTGGGGGTGGTGGGAGACATGGGTGGGGGCCTGGTGGAGGCTGCCCCTGGTGACTGGGGGGTGGGGGTGGTGGGAGACATGGGTGGGGGCCTTGTGGAGGCTGCCCCTGGTGGCTGGGGGGTGGGGGTGGTGGGAGACATGGGTGGGGGCCTGGTGGAAGCTGCCCCTGGTGGCTGGGGGGTGGGGGTGGTGGGAGACATGGGTGGGGGCCTTGTGGAGGCTGCCCCTGGTGGCTGGGGGGTGGGGGTGGTGGGAGACATGGGTGGGGGCCTGTTGGAGGGTGCCCCTGGTGGCTGGGGGGTGGGGGTGGTGGGAGACATGAGTTGGACATGGGTGGGGGCCTTGTGGAGGCTGCCCCTGGTGACTGGGGGGGTGGGGGTGGTGGGAGACATGGGTGGGGGCCTGGTGGAGGCTGCCCCTGCACTGCTGGGGGGTGGGGGTGGTGGGAGACATGGGTTGGACATGGGTGGGGGCCTGCTGGCAGGTGCCCCACAGTGCTGGGGGGTGGGGGTGCTGGGAGACATGAGTTGGACATGGGTGGGGGCCTGGTGGAAGCTGCCCCTGGTGGCTGGGGGGTGGGGGTGGTGGGAGACATGGGTGGGGGCCTTGTGGAGGCTGCCCCTGGTGGCTGGGGGGTGGGGGTGGTGGGAGACATGGGTGGGGGCCTGTTGGAGGGTGCCCCTGGTGGCTGGGGGGTGGGGGTGGTGGGAGACATGAGTTGGACATGGGTGGGGGCCTTGTGGAGGCTGCCCCTGGTGACTGGGGGGGTGGGGGTGGTGGGAGACATGGGTGGGGGCCTGGTGGAGGCTGCCCCTGCACTGCTGGGGGGTGGGGGTGGTGGGAGACATGGGTTGGACATGGGTGGGGGCCTGCTGGCAGGTGCCCCACAGTGCTGGGGGGTGGGGGTGCTGGGAGACATGAGTTGGACATGGGTGGGGGCCTGCTGGCAGGTGCCCCACAGTGCTGGGGTGTGGGGGTGGTGGGAGACATGGGTGGGGGCCTGGTGGAGGCTGCCCCTGGTGGCTGGGGGGTGGGGGTGGTGGGAGACATGGGTGGGGGCCTGGTGGAGGCTGCCCCTGCACTGCTGGGGGGTGGGGGTGGTGGGAGACATGGGTGGGGCCTTGTGGAGGCTGCCCCTGGTGACTGGGGGGGTGGGGGTGCTGGGAGACATGGGTGGGGGCCTGGTGGAGGCTGCCCCTGGTGACTGGGGGGGTGGGGGTGCTGGAAACATGGGTGGGGGCCTGGTGGAGGCTTCCCCTGGTGACTGGGGGGTGGGGGTGGTGGGAGACATGGGTGGGGGCCTGGTGGAGGCTGCCCCTGGTGACTGGGGGGTGGGGGTGGTGGGAGACATGGGTGGGGGCCTGGTGGAGGCTGCCCCTGCACTGCTGGGGGGTGGGGGTGGTGGGAGACATGAGTTGGACATGGGTGGGGGCCTGGTGGAGGGTGCCCCTGGTGGCTGGGGGGTGGGGGTGGTGGGAGACATGGGTGGGGGCCTGGTGGAGGCTGCCCCTGGTGACTGGGGGGTGGGGGTGGTGGGAGACATGGGTGGGGGCCTTGTGGAGGCTGCCCCTGGTGACTGGGGGGTGGGGGTGCTGGGAGACATGCTTGGGGGCCTGGTGGAGGCTGCCCCTGGTGACTGGGGGGTGGGGGTGGTGGGAGACATGGGTGGGGGCCTGGTGGAGGCTGCCCCTGGTGACTGGGGGGTGGGGGTGGTGGGAGACATGGGTGGGGGCCTGGTGGAGGCTGCCCCTGCACTGCTGTGGGGTGGGGGTGGTGGGAGACATGAGTTGGACATGGGTGGGGGCATTGTGGAGGCTGCCCCTGGTGACTGGGGGGGTGGGGGTGCTGGGAGACATGGGTGGGGGCCTGTTGGAGGCTGCCCCTGGTGACTGGGGGGTGGGGGTGGTGGGAGACATGGGTGGGGGCCTGGTGGAGGCTGCCCCTGGTGACTGGGGGGTGGGGGTGGTGGGAGACATGGGTGGGGGCCTGGTGGAGGCTGCCCCTGCACTGCTGGGGGCTGGGGGTGGTGGGAGACATGAGTTGGACATGGGTGGGGGCCTTGTGGAGGCTGCCCCTGGTGACTGGGGGGGTGGGGGTGCTGGGAGACATGGGTGGGGGCCTGGTGGAGGCTGCCCCTGGTGACTGGGGGGGTGGGGGTGGTGGGAGACATGGGTGGGGGCCTGGTGGAGGCTGCCCCTGCACTGCTGGGTGGTGGGGGTGGTGGGAGACATGGGTGGGGGCCTTGTGGAGGCTGCCCCTGGTGACTGGGGGGGTGGGGGTGCTGGGAGACATGGGTGGGGGCCTGGTGGAGGCTGCCCCTGCACTGCTGGGGGGTGGGGGTGGTGGGAGACATGGGTGGGGCCCTGGTGGAGGCTGCCCCTGCACTGCTGGTGGGTGGGGGTGGTGGGGAACATGAGTTGGACATGGGTGGGGGCCTGCTGGCAGGTGCCCCACAGTGCTGGGGGGTGGGGGTGCAAGGGGACATGTGGCTTGGCTGGGAGGCATGGCCATGGTGGATGGGCTGCCTGCGGGACATGACCAGGGGTGCAGGGTAGTCCCCTCTGGTGTGGGATGCCTCCAGAGGTCGTGGAGGGGGTAGAGGGGAGACCTGGGAGGACCCACACTGCCAATTCACGTCTTGAACTTCCCGCACACCCACGTAATACACTACCCCACTCGCACAGGCCCTTTCGCATGTGGAACCACCCGCGAGCCCCTGAAATCCACACACCCCGCTCCCCCAGGCCCGATCGCGTGTGGAACTACCCGCGCACCCCTGAAAACCACGTACCCAGGCCAATCGCGTGTAGACTTTCTCGCGCACCCCTGAAATCCACGTACCCAGGCCAATCGCGTGTAGACTTTCTCGCGCACCCCTGAAATCCACGTACCCAGGCCAATCGCGTGTAGACTTTCTCGCGCACCCCTAAAATCCACGTACCCAGGCCAATCGCGTGTAGACTTTCTCGCGCACCCCTGAAATCCACGTACCCAGGCCAATCGCGTGTTGACTTTCTCGCGCACCCCTGAAATCCACGTACCCAGGCCAATCGCGTGTAGACTTTCTCGCGCACCCCTGAAATCCACGTACCCAGGCCAATCGCGTGTAGACTTTCTCGCGCACCCCTGGAATCCACGTACCCAGGCCAATCGCGTGGAGACTTTCTCGCGCACCCCTAAAATCCACGTACCCAGGCCAATCGCGTGTAGACTTTCTCGCGCACCCCTGAAATCCACGTACCCAGGCCAATCGCGTGTAGACTTTCTCGCGCACCCCTGGAATCCACGTACCCAGGCCAATCACGTGGGGACTTTCTCGCGCACCCCTAAAATCCACGTACCCAGGCCAATCGCGTGTAGACGTTCTCACGCACCCCTGAAATCCACGTACCCAGGCCAATCGCGTGTAGACTTTCTCGCGCACCCCTGAAATCCACGTACCCAGGCCAATCGCGTGTAGACTTTCTCGCGCACCCCTGGAATCCACGTACCCAGGCCAATCGCGTGGGGACTTTCTCGCGCACCCCTAAAATCCACGTACCCAGACCAATCGCGTGTAGACTTTCTCACGCACCCCTGAAATCCACGTACCCAGGCCAATCGCGTGTTGACTTTCTCGCGCACCCCTGAAATCCACGTACCCAGGCCAATCGCGTGTAGACTTTCTCGCGCACCCCTGGAATCCACTTACCCAGGCCAATCGCGTGTAGACTTTCTCGCGCACCCCTGAAATCCACGTACCCAGGCCAATCGCTTGTAGACTTTCTCGCGCCCCCCTGAAATCCATGTACCCAGGCCAATCACGTGTAGACTTTCTTGCGCACCCCTGAAATCCACGTACCCAGGCCAATCGCGTGTTGACTTTCTCACGCACCCCTGAAATACATGTACCCAGGCCAATCGCGTGTGGAAACACCCGCACACCCGTGGAATACACGCTCCCAGCTCTGCGTTTGCTGCTGCCCTTTGCGCTGGGTTGGGGATTTTGATGGCTTTTCCCTGCGCGAGAGGCGTTCTTGGAGGCGTAACTGGCGCTGCTGCAGGGTCGCTGCGCCACTGTGCGCCACGGCTGGTTTTGGTGGCTGGAATCCATGAATACGCTGTGCGCGGAAATGGATTTAAGCGCACGCGGCTGGCGCAGGGATTCGCACGCGCACACTGTGCGCCAGCCGCGTGCGCCACTTGTGCGCTGAATTCTATGAATTACCCCCTTAAAGTTAAAATAGGTATGCAATATGGTAATATTCTGCAAAGGTTATACAAATTATTAAGAAAGCTTACAAAAATAATTGCTAATTAAAATGTTAACAACATTATTTAGGCGACAGTGGAAAGTGTTAAAGTTAAATAGATGGGCATGTAAGTTATCTAAGGTACAATGTTTCACCCTTGAAGAAGAAAAGACTTTCATTGGGAAAGTGGTAAGCACATTTTTTTGCTTTCCACATTTGATGAAATATTCAAAACTGAAACTTGTTTTTGAGAAGGTTATTCTGCCCTCCCATAGACATGTAGGCAGAGAAAGTATAGGAATGCAATATATTCTGGTCAAAACAGGAACAGGAATAAGTCATCTCGTTTTACAGATATTTGTACAATACAACCAGACTTTGAGAATAATTTCAATAACACTTGCCAATTTTGAAATGTTGCCAAATACTTTACAAAGGGGTCCTGTGGTATTTGCGATTTTCCTCCAAATCCTCCTGGTCATTTTGATTAATTGCCACCTGGCAAGGGTGTAGATGCAGGTAATTCCATCTGTAAAAAAGGGAATCTGCTGATCAGATTCCCCTTTCATAGTCCATGCCAAAAGCATAGTGTACACCTCTGCATCAGTAGCCTGATTGCAGTGCCTGACCTACAGTGGCACAGAGCAGGTACACGTTACAGATGCTCTTTTGACAGCTGAAGTGACAGCCACAGTCACTCCAACAATGGTGTGGCACTTAAGATATGCCCCCCGCTACAAAAAATTATGATTATGTGTAGCTGATGCTGGTTGTAGGGTAAACTCTATAAGCCATGCCTGCGTTAGGGCATGGTGCATGGCTCTGCTCATATTCATTGCATCCACATCAAATTTAGTATGACAATTGTGTCAGATTCTGTGGAAGGTGATGTGTATTTTGGCCAGACAGCATGGTCCTGCCAAGTGAGAGGAAATTAATCTGAATGGCCATGCTTCTTCTTTGATCTCTGTGTGACGCTAAGAAACACTCTACTCCAGAGACAGCCACTCAACAGGAGGCTGTCCTGGGCCCAGCAATCAAAGGAGCACACCCATTCAAAAGGAGTAGCCTCACAACAGGGTTCTGCATACCAAAGGGGCCTTTGATCCAATTGAGAAGGAAAGGGGCCGGTTTAGTGTTGACAGGAAGAGCTCTGTACAGTTGATGAAGGTTCCACCATCTTGTTTCTGTTTCCCTCTGCCCCTCCTTCCTGTCCCCTCCTATCCCCAACACTTCCTATAGCACAAATCACTATGGCTGTGTGTGATGTCAGACGTGCAATGTCCACTTCTTTATAGAACAGGAATGGACCCCTAAAGCAAGCTAGCTTTAGCCCAGTCACCTGTGGACTTTTACCTTTAAAAGAAGAGGTCTCACACAACTTTTAAATCATCTTTTGGACTTCAACACTTGGAGAAGATTTCGTTGGAGCCTGTTGGCATAGTAGTTCTTTCCAAAGCCCTCCAGTTGTGAGGTGAAGACAGCTCTGTCCCCTAACCATCACCGGGGACCATCAGGGGTGATCCTGCTGCTGGAACTCGACCTGCTCGCCACAGCAGTACCCAGGACCACACTGTGTTGAAGGATCCCTGCAGTTGTGTGCCAGCCTCCTCTGTGTTTGTGAGCAGAAGAAAAGGACACATCTTGTCCCTGAGCCCCTGGAGTGGGACTTACATCACCCCAAGATCCAGAACAACTGGGATGCTAGTATTTTTCCACTGTTGAAATGCTTGAAGTTGAGTTTCAAGAACTGTTTGACACATTTGAACCACCAGGACCCTCGGTTGCAGGCTTTTGCACTCACATGATTTTTGAATCTTTCGCACACAGCCAAGAAGTCTGTCTTGGTGCTGCCGGACCACCAAGAACTGTAAAAAGGTATTATTGACTGCTAACTGCCAGTCTGCTCCATTTGCAGGCCCTAGAGACCAGTTAAGTACATTTTATCCCTTCTGCTCCCGGGAAAAAATCCTTTTAATGAACATTGAAGTTATTACTTGTTTTACACCCCTGATTATTACTCAGAGTGTTGCATCAGACTTCCTTTGCATATTCTGTATTGTTTCCTTGGGGGTAGGATTTGTGTAGAGTTTTCTAGAAAGTTATAATTGTACATGATGTGTTTAATTGAAGTATATATATTTGTTTAGAACCTTGCTTGGACATTCCTTTATTTTGGACTGTTATGCTTCACTGTTTGGGTTGCTACTGAACCACATTCACACCCCTCATGAGAGTACAGCCTTACCCCGGCCCACGTTACTACAAAAGGCAAAGGAGGTATATTTCTTAACTGGTCCCGTTTTACACTTATGATTGTGTTGGATCTTGGTTTGTAGACGTGTGAGGGCTGAGCAGGCTCGTTAGCCTCCTCCCATGCTTGTACTCCTGCGGGGCAGAAGTCAATTAGTCACAGTCATACATTGAGGCTACATAAAAGGTGCTCTCAATTAAAACTGTAATGCATGGACTTTGGCCAGTGTCTGATTCACAGTGTAAAAAACAGTAACAGGTTCACACGTTTTTAATTTTGAACGATGGCCAAGGGCCAGGCTGGCAGTTCATGTCTCTCACATTATTTGTAAATTCCTTCTAATTGGCCAAAAGGATGAACATTATCTAATGTACATCTAGAATAAAACCTCAGCCTGTGGCACAATGGAAAACCAATGCAAAGTCGCTCACATTACATAGTGATCATTACATGGAAATGCTTCACAAATATAGTTGTCATGCTTCATTAAACAATGACCACAGGACACAGACCGTGAATTATATTCAAATTAAGAGTGTGAATATTACATGTGAATGATGTAAGGACATCCCAGGGTGATGAGCGATATAGCGCATGATGCATTAATTCTGTTATTATTGAAATGATAATAGGTTGTTTACAAATAGTTTCCATCATTAGTTTAAGTGAAATGATCTAAGTGATGCAAAATCTCTGATTTTCAGATAGTGAACTACATTAATGGTCGCTTTAGGATACACTGCTCTCTAAAATGATACAGCCTTAATCAGGATCTGATTGGGTCTTCAGATAGCTAGCTCTGATGACTTGAGTCATTTCTTTTCTTCAGCATAACTTATATGGTTTGAATAAAATATACAATACTGTCCCGTGTCTTGAAAATCCTTATTAGAAGTCTAAAATGTTCTCTATGACTTAACTCTTGTTAGTTCCTTCTCAGGGAGGGAAGGCTGCCGCCATTCCCCATAGGACCCTATGACATACTCCACTGCACTAGTGTTCCTGGCATGCCCGGAAAGACAGAGGGGCATCCTCAACTTTTCTTCTATTTCTAGAATTCTTCTGCTATACATTGAGCTGTTAAGTTTCTTCGGGGCTGTGGGGGAGGAAACCAGGGTGTATGGTGGGTGACATACGGGTCCTTTACCTTAAAGAATGATCTCAGATTATTCTCAGATGGACAAACTTTGGAATAAGTCTGCAGCAAGGAGTTTGCGGGTTTGGAGGAGTTCATCCAGGTTTACTAATTGGGCACTAGAAATGCATTTGTTACCAGACAGAAACTTAAACGGGTCCGTGCAACTCTACAAATGTGCATATGTTGTGTCACGGTTTAAAATCCATATGCATCCTAATGTGATGCTCAATTGTTCAAAGATGTATGCAATTACATGTATTATATGTATTCAGAAACAAAACAGCAAAAAAAGGACTGTGCGCAACACAGCTCAAATGTTATGCATCTTACAGCGCGTCCGACACGATGCACACCATTATCCAAAAACTAATGTGTACTTATAGACATAAGGTCACAATGCCAAATGGATGTGAGGATTAAGGGTTGAATATCGCATTTTGGTTGGTACAGTGGCAATGTGGCTATACTAATGTGAATGGAAGTAGACCAGCTCACTTACTCATGATCAATGACGACTGTGCAAATGTTGTAATCTGTACTTGATGATGACATACACGTTCAAGAAGACACAATTACCTTTCCCTCCCTGAGGCAGATGCTGCTCCACAGGACACCCCTACTGACGAAATTTATGTGGACGTACCACCACTCAAGGGTGATGACAAGGAAAAGAAGACTGTACCGCAGGAAAAGTACACAATGCAACTAGTCACCTTGACTGCTGATGATATTGTGGAGGCCATTGAAATAAATGCTTGTCCAGAAAGGTCAGTTTAGTTGCTGCGATGAAACCTGGGAATTTGTCCTCTTTTCCTTTTGGGACTAGTGAGGTGAGCCTGCTAAGCGTCTACGAAATAGGGTATGTGGTATCCATGTGGTAACCCCCTTTACAGGACAGGCAATCCATAAATAGGGATATGTGTTATCCTCCCTTTCACCCCGAATACATTGGGCCTCATTACGAATGTGGCGGAAAGGAAACAACGGCGCCAGTAGTGCTACCAGCGCCGTGGTCACCTCTCTGCCACATTATGAGTTCTGCTTGCTGGTTCAGCACTGCACGCATGGTCTGACCAGGCGTGCAGACCGGCACCCGCAAGCAGAACTCATGATTGCACCAGCACCGTTATTAACTGTGCCGGTGCAACCATGCTCCTGACCCCCATTCTGCCATACAGGGCAGAATGGGGATCGGGAGGCCGGCCATACCGGCACTCGCGAATGGGCAATTACTGGCCCATTCATCTCGTAATGGGCCAGTAATGGCCCATTCGCGGGTGCCGGCCGGTAGCGAGTTTGGCGGTAGCCGTGCCTTTAATAAGGGTACGGCTATCGCCAAACTTGTAATGAGGTCCATTGTGTTAGGTGCATAGGTATTGACATATGTACTGTGCTATCAATTCATATAGCAACGGTGGGTATGGTTTCTGACCCTGTTCAGCCACCATCCTAATACCAACCCAGATAATCGGACATACGCGCTCCCCTTTGGTTCAAGGAGGATGGAGAACTCATCCACATTGGTGTAAGGCAATAAAGAGACCAGCAGCACCACACAGGAGGACAATCCTCCCCGAAGGTGTGGCCTGGATTGACGAGTTAAGTAAACAAGAGAGTGGGGGTAACGCGGAGCAAAAGTGCTAAACAAATCAAGCACAATAAGTAACCATCGATATGAGAGCACTGTGAGGGGATAGGCCAGGTCAAGGATAGTATAAAATCAAAACATCTTTATTATTCACATATTAAATCACAATACATATGGTGCTGAGTTCATGATAAAACAGCATAAAAACAGACAATAAATGGAATATGTACAGATAAAGTGCATGTCAGATAACTGAGCTCCCTGCATGGCAGGGAGAATATAAAGTGCAGTCGTCCCCCACTAAATAGAAAGAAGGAAACAGTCTTGTGAAAAAGTCACAAGTTAGGCGGGGGGGGGGGCGAAAGAAACCCCAAGGAGAGGGGAAGCACGGAAACTGAAAGAAAAAAGAGTAGAATACCTTTGTTAGGGTCCTAATGCTAACCCCAGTCTCAAACTGCATGCACAGTCCAAAGATCAGTTCTCAGTCTGGCTGCAAATTATTCCATTAATTAGGAATAAAAGAAAGTGCAAAAATTGCAAAATCACAGCATCTCTCCAATTTCATATTCTGGAGTGGTAACAATTATTAATTCAATTAAACAGACAAACTTGCAATGCAAAATTAATGGAAAGTGCAGCATGCAACGCTTGTCACCATTTCGACCAAAACAGTCTGGATTGACGAGTTGGCACCTGATGTGCAAACAAACTGCAGCAGAAAAGAAAGAGATTCAGTGCAGCAGGCGCAACAGAGGGAGCTGGACAACAGGGAAATGCAGTGAGACGAGGTGCCACCACTAAATCCGCACTGGGAAATGGCAGGAGAGCAGCATCCACCCCAAAAGAGACAAGGAACACCGAAGGAAGCATACAATGCCACCTCTCCAACAGGCCTGACCAGAGGAGCGCCGGCTGAAATTAGAAGGTACGCAGTTGCTCAAGGTCGAGACAGACCCCAAGATGGGGGAGAATGAGAATGCCAAGGCTGGGTAAGAACCAGATAACCCTGAGACAGGCTGAGAACTAGAGAACACCATGGCAGGGTGGGAACCAGATAACCCGAAGGCAGGGTAAGACTCAAACAACCTCGTGAGGTGTGAACAGAATGACCACAAGTTGGGTTAAAAAGCAATCGACCTTGAGGTGTGGGTGAAAACCAGTCCGCCCCAAGGTGGGATACAAGTCATACAACCCAAGGTGGTTTTTGGAGTGTGGGGGGCAAAGCGTGGGAGCACCCAACATGCGGTGTGAAACCCGAGACCCCAGGGAGGGATACCCAACAGGAAAAGTGTACATAACAGTGTAAGACTCATGGGCCTCATTATGACCCTGCCGGTCCGGAAACAATGGTGGCAGTAAATCCGCTGCTACCGTTGTTTCCGGACTGGCTGATTCCGGGTCCTGCAGACAGGAGGTATCACTCCTGCCAGGTCTGACCTGGCGGGAGTAACGCTACCCGCCTGCAGGGAGAAATGGAAACACCGGCTCTGTCATAGACGGAACCAGTGTTTCCATTGTCCCCATCCCCATGGAGTCCTATGGGACTCCATGGGAATGGGGATTTACGGAATTCCGCCTCCAGAATGACCAGGTCACTGGGGTTGTAATGCCCCGGTGATTCCGGCAATCACAGAGGCGGAATGCTATTTCGGGTCTGGCAGCAGCCTGCCGGTTTTTCCAGCATGGCTACTGCCGGACTCGTAATGAGGCCCAATGAAATGTAAGCCATGGTGATGACCTGGAACAAGATTTACAAGTCCCAATAACCCCAAGTTTATAACATGATTTTAAAAGTTATGTTATATTTATGTGGAAATACATTTGAGGCACCACCTTTTTTAGATTCTGGGGTCTTATGTATCAACAAGAGCCAAGCGCATGCCAAAGATCATAATACCTCTGTGATTTCTAAGATTTCATGGGATTATATTGATGCAGTGGATGGTACAGTGTCTGGCCAAGGAGATATAGGGCCTCATTACACGGACGGCGGTAACGATGGCGCATTAAGTGCCATGGTTGCCGCCGGTATTTTACTGAGTCGGAATTACCGCCCTATTCCAAGGTGTGTGGGGGCGGTATTTCCCCATTCACCATGGCACTTCCCCATTCCCATTTTTGCCCCATAGGGCTCAATGGGAATGGGGAAGGTGGTAATTAGGGTACCGCAAATTGTGGTACCGTAATTACCTCCAAGGTCCCTTTGCGGGTCCCGTCCTTAACGGCTGGTAAAACCAGCCGTTAAGGTAGGGTCCCACAAAGGGACCTCGTAGTAAGGCAGTAAGGGTTTATCGGCACTGGTACCCTTACCAGTACCGGTAAACCCTCACCGCCATCCGTGTAATGAGGCCTTAGTCACTTGTGGATCCACTTTGTAAATCATAGTGAGATGCTTTCTTAACATTCAATAACTTCAAAAAGTCATCCATCAATGTTTTTAATATTGTTCTGGAAATTACATCATTCTTAAATAAGATGAATTGCATGTTTCGTGATTATCAGAGTATTGTGGGGGGGGGGGGGGTTGCCAAGGTGAATCCTATATTGGATGGCATACTCTGAGAATGCACTTGAAAAGAGATTCTAACGTAAAATCGCTGGGGAAAGTGTCTGATATTCCCCTTCAGTTTCAGGCGTTTATTGATGTGTTTTTTAAATGCCAAGCATCCATTCCCTTGCCAAAATGGATCATGACTGAACAATTGATACATCCATTCGCTTTGCAATGCACATTCCATTTTCCCTTTGTTTATGGGCTTTTTGATCTTTTCAGAGTTGCCAAGAACCTGTGTAGTTATCCATTTCAATAATATTTCATTGTTTTGTACATTTCCTTAAGATTGGGAATTTGGTGTAGGGTTGTGGTAGGATGCTCAAGCTGAAAAGAGTGCATTGCCTTTAAATGCAGCCTCTACTTCTGATCCAGTTTCAAGACATCCCAATACATACAACCAATTTGTTGTAGAAGCAGATGTTGTTGATAGAGCTATTGGTGCTGTTTTGCTACAGCTTCAGGAAGATGATCGCTTGCAACAGCATACTTGTTGTCTTCTTCTCATCGTAACCCCTTGTGGGAAGAGCTGATCATTTTTAGTCATTACATCATCTATGTGGTAATCAAAATTAGACCATGTGAAGAATTCACCTCCTTACTTAGTTCCATCTGAATGGATTGTGGACTATATTTTATTTTTCAAACAGGCCAGAGGGAAATGTTCAACAGGCACTGGTTTGAAAGGTTCTATCCATGTTTGTTGTAAAGGCAGTTTTTCCAGAAAACAGGCTACATAATGCGACTCCATTATAAATGGATGCTTCTTGTTTATTGGCATGTATCTTCATTATGCTACATGACTAGATTCAGTTGTGCAATTGACATGAAAGGACACCCACCAGACCCTGCATACAGCAGGCTCACAGGTTTTCAGCTAACATTCAACACTCAGGTATCACTCACCCAGGTTTCCATCCAACATCCTTTCTTTGACATCACTGTTAGGCAGAATCCTCTGCAGTTCCCTTGGGGAACACTGCAAGAAGATTAAGACTACAGGAGTAAGCAGTTAACGCAATTGGTAGCAGTCTGCACCACCCAGAAGATACCTGTTAGCTGTGGCTGAGCAGTCAGACTTCTTTCAAGATGAGTAGGGCAGTATACAGAGGATTCACAATAGGGCTAAACACACAGTAGAGCAAGCAAACACTGACCAGAACTTGGTATCAAAAGTATATAATTATTTATTTAAAACACACTTTAGGAAATACACTAAGCACTCTAAATCAAAGCAAGTTCAAACACAGTCAGATAAAGTATACACACCTCCTTTAATAATTATTAGACAAGTCTAGGTCAAAACACCACTATTTATAAAAACAGATGTGAGGGCGTAACTTAGATGGCACTCCAATAATTAAGTTAAAGGGAGAGAAAAAGGCAGGTCACGAAAATAAAACAGTTCCCAACACTTTTCTAAGACCACAGCAAGTTAGTGAAGGCAAAGTCTACTGTAGAGCCAAAGTTCATAGGCCAGGCCCACTTTAAATGGAGCAAGGTAAAATGTGCCCAAGATCACACAGTTTAAAAAGCACTCAAGTCTTTGCAGAAATGTTCAAAGGAGGTTGGTTTGATGCGAAAGGTAAAGTTAGAAGGTCTGGGGCCAACCCAGTTGGAAAGCCAAGGATTTAAGGGTCACCTTTAGGAATCCGCAGAAAGGGAGGCCAGACGGAACACAGTACCTTAAAGGGTGATGAAGCTCCAGCGGTGGCAGTTGTTCCTGGCAGTGGGTGCAGTTCATGGTTGCGACCAGAGGAAGAGAAGATCTCGTGGAGGAGGAAACTTGGAGTCGTTGCACTGCCCAGGGAAGAGACCAGCCGCGGAGTTCGTCGGTTAAAAGATGCGTTCCTTTTATTCGCGGTCACAATGGTGAAGCTTGGCTATCTGGCCGCCGGGGTGGTTGGCACTGGCGATTCAACCAAGGGATGTCCTGGAAGGTGAATGGCAAACTAGTTGTCCCCACCAGCTCAAAGGGAGAAGACTCTTACAGCAGAAGATCTTCTCTTGTCGTCGCAAAAGTGGTGAGGTTGTTGCAGCAGGGCTCCACTTCTCCCCTCTTCGGATTTCTTAGGTCCTGTGGCGACTTCTGAAGTTCCAGTCCCAAAAGCCCTGCTTTTATGCAGAAAACCCCCCATTCAACAGCCTAGCTGTCACTCATACATGCTAAGTGGTGAGCCGGGCGGCTCACCACTGGGCCAATCAGAACAGAGTGTGACTTGAGTTGCTAAGGCAATGCAGTCCAGGGTGCCAATTCCCCCACCCACACATCCTGTGGAACCCAGACAGAGTGGCACCAGTTGGAGGGCTTCTGTGGAGAAGACCGCCAAAAAGTGGAACAAAGTGCCCGACCTTGGTTGGAGTTACAGAGACGGACACAAATGCCATTTTGGAAAAGAGTTCTGGCGAAAAGACCCAACCGGTGATTTTATATTAAATAAATAAACCAGCGGTATCTTTAACATTGCACCAAAAAAGTGGTGCGTTTAAAATCAATGGGAAAATCCCATAGGAAATATTCCGGTGGAATATTTCGTGTGGTAACCACTGCCACCAGCCACAAACTTGACAAGGGGGGACTGGACAGTGCCCCCTTGGAAACAGACCCAGGGGCAATCTAATTAACCCCTTCCAGTACTTCCACAATATGATGGTTTGTACTGGTTCTGTTCACAATTTTGGACTAGTAAAGTCAATGGTGACTTTACATGCCCTGGGAGACAGTAGTCAGTCCCAGGGTATGGAGTCCATGTTTGGGGGTCACTATGACACCCCTGTGTTACTGCACTGAGGGTGCTGTGTAACACATACAATAAAACAGATGATACCCTATGGAGTACAAGACCCCATAGCCCATAAGCACACAATAAGTCAAAGACATACCTCAAATCATGCCTACGAGAGGCAGGAAAAGAGTCTCAGTCTTAGCAGGAGAAAGAAAAAAGAAATCCATCAAAACTGCTGGGGGACTCACTAGGTTTGGAAATTAGCCTTATATGAGAGAATTCTCCCTAACAGTCATTCACCCTGACAGCTGCACATGCAAGCATTCATACAATTCATTACACATCTGACATTATCAGCAATACAATGCACTGCAATCTAGCGGAGGGAAGATGTAGCAACCCCAGGGGTGGCTGGGGCCCGAGATATATGCCATGCATAGAGGGTTTTGGGTATTTTGTGTAGATTTGGGGCCTGGTGGTATTTTCTTACCGCTGAAAAAAATTATTTAGCAATAATCACTCCTTGTATTCAGATTGGGTTATGTATAATAATAATACAGTGGATATGCATTATTTCAGTACACAGACATATTTAGATGGTATACATTTGTTGGTATGTGCGGCTGGTATGCGTGGTTGGTATGCGTGGTTGGTGGTATTTTTGGTGAGCATAATTTATTTGTTTTATTTGTGGCCCCAATATCCAGAACCCCTTATATTTGTTTAGATTGTTCGTGTTATCACTAGAGAGACCTCAGGCCTACATTTCAGAAATACCACATTTTCATTTTTAGTGTGCCTCCATGGGCAATTCTCACTGAATTATTTACAACAGCGAGCTAACATGTGGTACACTCACTATTTTATATACAACAGTGAACTATGTCCCGGGTCTCTATTTCTGCTGACTCATTTACCTTCAGCAGGCTATTTCACACACACAGTTATTTATAATTGCTCATACTGAATGAAATTGTGCACACAGCTGCAGCCAAGTCTTATTTTTAGCTAACTTAAAAATGACAATTGCACTGTCTAAACATCTCCCCACATCATCAGCACTGTAATGGTAAATGCACAAAGGAAAGAGAAAATAAAACACACTACCCGTCTGCTTTCAGATATTTTTGTGTATTATAAAATTTGCATTTAAACACGATCTTACTCTTTTTACAGAAATAAATGAAATGGCACAGTCAACATTATCTGTAACAAAATGAGAAGAGGGCGACGAGAACAGTCGCAACATTAAACCTGTTGATAAGACACTGGAATTCTTTCTTCTACACTGACTGAATAGTTTCTCATTCACGCACACTGCCCCCGTACTTTGCAATGTATAATTACCTAATCTGTTCAGCATGTGAAATTCTTCAGCTGGTCACTTCTGGATGTGGCAATTCCCTCTTCAAGCACCCCCAGTGAGAACAGGCATCAGCCGTTACTCAAACCGGGGATTATTGTCTGGGATCCCCAGTCTCTGCAGCAGTGCAGCGGGGATCTGCTTTTTCAATCAGGACCTCCACAGCTACCGGTCAGGTCTTTCTCCGAGCTGTCTAAAATGTATTCTGCCTCTCTGCTTCCCCCAGATTCTACAAGAAAACTTGGTTACAGCCTCTAATATGATGCTTGTCCAATAAGAATCCCTCATGTTCTATCCTCCTCCTGCACACAATAGAAATCTTTTACAGTAAGCAACTGTAACAAAATTGATTTCCTGCTATTTGAGTCTTTGCTTCCTGCAAATACTGTGGACAGAGCAGCACAGAGAAAAAACAATATGGATGCGCGTTTAAAATGACTTTCACAGCCTGTCTTTTGCATCCATTTTGCACTGGAGAACACATTATTTTATTAATGAGTTAGCATGTTAGTTTTTTGTTAATGAGGTTAGTTCATTAATCCTCAAATGTGTCTCCTGTAACAGAGGAATTCCAGGTAAAAAAAATATATGCTTTTAACTGTGAAAAAAAATGATTTGCATTTTATATGTATAAATCGTTTTTGACTGCATAGCCTGTTTTCATTTACATGTCCATGTTACACTGGCAACACATGCCTTGCTGTACCAACTCATAGCAATGCACCAAACCCATGCAGTGGTGCTGCACTTCAAAAACATGCTATACATTGATCCTGTGCAGTGGTGCTGTGCTCTGTAATCCCAAAACACGTTAAACAATCCTAAATATCCCCTCCTTTTTTTTTTTTTACTTGGCTACGATCCAAGCCAATTGGAAAAAAAACAATTTGCTTCTTTTCTTCAAAGTGTAGCAATCCCATACAATGAATATTCACGTGCATAAATGAAAAAGTTGAAAACCACTGCTCAACATATATTAAAATTCATCTGAGTCTATCAGTTCTTTTAAAATGTTCTGCATTCACCTTCCCAATGGAAGTGTCCATAGTCCAGTGTTCCAATTTTATAAGTCAATTGAAAACAACAAACTAAAACAACCAACTAAAATAAATAATTAACATACCAAATTAAAATAATTAATTAAAACAATAAAAACGTGGAACTCCATATGCCAGGACACTTGTCTGCCTCTTTTGGTTCATTCGGGTACTCTTTCATCTTGGCATTCTTGGATCCTTTTTCCATAGGAGTCATCTCTTTTGGCATTCCGGGTATTTTGTCTTCACCTCCACCCGGAGGCAGGCATCTTTTGGTCTTCATCCAGGGGACTCCAGGACTCCATTGTCTCCCGTGACCTCCGGTACAAATATGTTAATATTCTAAATCAAATAGAAAATAAACAGATTAAGTATATAGTACAATACTAACTTCACCCTTTTGCCAAAAATAAAACATGCTTTGTAAAACATTTCGCCCTTTTTCTTTCGCCTTCTGAAATTAAGCACAGGTTTAGAGAACAAGCATACATAAAAACAACATTCAATATTTAATGCATTTTCATTCTGTACACACCGACTCCATAAACTTCAGCTTCCTTTTTATATTATATATATTTACATGTATTACAGTGTTTATGTGCCATTATAACCAACCATCTTTATTTAACTTCTCTGTCACTGCCTCCTGACTGTGCCCATTTATTTTACCTTTTTGTGTTCAAGGGACTTTATCTGTTTCTAAACGCTCCAGATGTTTTATCTAATTTCTTGGATGACATGGCTTGATTTGGTTTACATGGACAAACTGCTCTATTATTGTTTCACCTTCATTCTTCAAAATTTTATGAACTACAGGAGAGACCTTATCTATAATTTGAAATGGCCTCTGCCAGGCTGCTAGAAATTTAGAATTTTTCTGTTTACTTTTTCCAAAATGAAACTTATACACCTGATCCCCTACACTGTATTCTCTCACTGATGTTCTTTTATCGTAGTATGACTTTGCACTGTCAGCAGCTCTTTCTAGATTTCTCTGCACAAAAGCAAATGCATGTTGCAAATGCTTCCTCAATTCATCAATGTACTCATGAACTGTGGATGCACTCACAAGTGTCTGCTCATGTGTTCTGTATAGCAGGTGTTGTGGTAACACCATTTTCCTACCTGTCAAGACCTCATGGGGGCTAATACCTGTTGCTTTGGCAGGAGTTGATCTGATTGGCATTAAAACCAACAGTAATCGTAAATCCCAGCTGGAACCTGCTTCCTTTTCACACCCAGTATTTGCCATACCTTACTCATTAGAGTACTTGTGAAATGACTCCCTCTGTCTGACTCAATTCTTTGTGGCAACCCAAACCTTGAGAACACATGGTTCACCAGCAATGTGGCTGCTGTTTGCGCACTACAATCTGGTGCAGGAATGCATTCAATCCACTTCGACATCAAACATACCACACTCAAAATATAACGGTGTCCCCTGCTCGACCTTTTTAAAGGACCTACATAGTCTATTTGCAAATCTGACCATGGGAGAGTTAGGCCTCTTTTCATCAATGGTGCTCTATGCATTGGTGAAGCAGGTTTAAATTGGGCGCATACTAGACATCCTCTAGTATATAATTCCACATCTTGGGACATATGTGGCCAGTAAGCATAATCTTTTAGTATTTCTAATGTTTTTTGTGAACCTCTATGGCCTGCAGTTATGGCATCATGTGCATGGTGTAGCATTAGTCCTCTGAATGAAAGGGGTACTACCCACTGTATTTGTCCTGTTATGGACTCTCTAATCATGAGTCCATCCTGTTATCTAATTCGTGTTTTGTTCTTTAATAACACCCTCAACTCTTCTTTTCCCATACAATCATTTTCTGTCAAAGAATTTTGTTCGGGATCTATCAAATGATTATAATATTTGATCATTCTTTTTTGCCTCAATCAAATCTTGGTCTGGCGTGTCATGACTCCACTGCACCACCGGTTGATCTACCTCCTTTGGTGCTTTAGAACGTGTGACTGCATCAATTTGTATTTCACCCATTAAATAATCAATAGGTAGCAATTCTCCCATCACAGCCCCAATCTTAGCCAGGTGATCTGCCTTATCATTTCCCTCCTTATCCTCTCCTGGTGTTTTTAAATGCCCACAATTTTTCTCCAGTATATTGTTAAATCATTCTCTGACACCAATTTGTCTATGGCTTGTATCATTTTTCCATGTTTAAGTGGCTTTTTGTTGTATCTAATCATTCCTCTCGCTTTCCAGCCAGGTAAATACTCCACAAAGCTATTTCGTGCATAGTCAGAATCAGTCACCAGGACAACTTCATTGAATTTATTATCAACTGCAGTAGCAATTGCTTTATAAATGGCTGCCAATTCCACCACTTGACTGCTCCTAGCTCCAATCCTCATCCCTATACAGGGGACGCCTTCACATTTCAACCAGACATTTCCTATCCCTGACACTAATTGTTTATTACTGTCATTTTCAATGTGAAAAGCACAACCATCCACATATACAGTTGGCAAATCATTGCATGTTTTTTCATCAAAAGCTTTGTGTGGTGATTGTTCAAATTCCTGCAAACTAGGTTCCACTTCAATTTCGTTTGATACTTGTTCAGCTGCACAGTCATGTAAGTCAGCTAACCCCTGAGCAATTGGGCTCTTTTTATTTTGTCCATATCTCACTTCTACAGGAAAACCTTCTAATGCTAGCGTCCATGAAGTGATTCTGGACTGCGCTAGATTACCTGACCTAATTCTTTTACTCTCTAAAAACTGCAAAGGTTGATGATTTGTTTCAATAATCACCTTTTCTCCCTGAACAATAGGGCGGAAATGTTGTAGCGCCCACACAGTGGTTAATAGGCCCTTTTCACATTCATTGAATTTCATTTCAACTTGGGAAAATGCCTTACTTGCATAGGCAATGGTTTTTTTATTCAAATCGTGTTTTTGTGATAACACTGCTGACATACATTGCTCAGAGAAACCTATTTCTATAAAGAATTCCCTGTCCTTTATGGGATATGCTAAACATGGTGCCTTTACAAGACATTCCTTCAATTTAGCCACTGCCTCAGACTGCTCTTTTTCCCATATCCAGGGTGTATTCAGTTTAAGCAGTTTAGTCAATGGTTGAGTGATTTCAGCATAATTTTCAATGAACTTTCTGTTATAGCCTGTCATCCCTAATACACTTTTTACCACTTTCACATTTTTAGGGTCCTTTAGTTTTTGTATGGCCTCTATTTTCTTCTTTTGTGGATTTAGCCCATGTTCAGTCACTTCATGGCCCAGAAAGTTTTTCTTTTTTCTTGCACCATTGTGCTTTTTGTAAAGATACTTTGGCGCCTGCTTTCTGCAATTGACCAAGCACACATCTTATTTCATCATAATGGCTTTTCAGGCTTTCATTTATTATCAGGACATCATCCACATAAACTATGGTTCCTCTTTCCGCTGGCATGGCCTTTCTCAAAAATATGCCAAATTCACTCCCACTATTGATGTACCTCAACGGAGTTCTAGCCCATGCGTATTGAGTCCTGTCAAATGTAAAGGAAAATAAATTCTGTATCTCCTCTGCCAATGGCATGCACCAATATCCAGAGGTGAGATCTAATGTGGTAAACACTTTTGAACCATGTACCTGAGCTAGGCCCTGATCAATGAATGGCAGTGGCCATCTGGATACTGGTACTCTTTTATTTAACTCCCTCAAGTCTGCACATAGTCACCATTGACCATTTGGCTTTAACACACCTAAAATAGGTGTATTGGATGTGCTATGAATGGGCCTGATGATTCCCCGAGCTTCCACATTTTTTATAATCTCTGCTAATGATTCTAAACATGCCAGCGGTAGTCTATACTGGCGTACAAATACTGGACTTCTGCTACACCCTTCTGGTAGTGTGGCCACATGTAAATCAGTTAAATCGCAATCATAAGCATCTTTTGCAAATACATCCTTAAACTCCATAAATATCTCCCTCATATTGTTTCTACCCTCATCGCTGTCACATGCATCCGCTGATAAAATCTGCTCTTCTACCATTTTGGAAAATTCTGGAAAATCTTCTGGTAAGGGAATCTCGGCGCTTTCCTCTAACTGTGTGGCTGTATCTTTTTTGCAAAGCTGCCACTTTTAAATATTTTGGCAAATCAGCTTCCACTTCAATGGGCTGATTTTCTGTTTCATTTTCATTTAAATTAAATGTTATGCAATCCTCTTGATGGCAGCACACTATCTCATTTGAATCATAAGGGTACACATAATGAATTTTAAATATTCCTTTGGGCTGAGAGTCCAGGTATTCTGGTAACTCACCCTTGGTATCTACATACTTTTCATGGATATTTCCAATCACCATGTTATTTAGATCTGCAGTAAAATGTGATTTTTGTATGGCCATTCCTAATGGGGAGTTTTCCTCTAAATGAATATCTTGACAACCCTTATTATTTACCATAATTCTTACAGGCCCTTCACCAATATCTACCAATGGAATGTATTCATAATCCAGGCCTTCCTGTTTTATGGATTCATTCAGGCATACAAATGCATCAGAATCTTTCATCTGCTGTCCATTATTGCACCTCAGTGTTATTGAAACCTGTTTGGTGAATGTAGGGATAATAGTATCCTTCCTCATCTGTAATTCAACTGCATATGGGACCAGCTGCGCGCAATGAAAAGCTCTTCTTTTGTCTTCAAATTCAGGTGCAGGCCCACCTAGGCACGACCATATTTTTTGATTAAGGAAGTCTAATACCATACACATTCTGTGCATGATGTCATTGCCCATGTAAAAGTCATTTTGTGCTCCACTTACTATCCACACATTATGGTGAATTGTTTTTTGTCCAATGTTAATTTTCAGCATGCATCTGCCTGCAATTCGTTTCTCAAAGTCTGGACTGTCCAAACCAGAGACATATTGGTACTTAATTCTAAATTTCGGGATCTCCTCCCTCTCCATTATTTTTTGCAATCATTTCTCATTAATGAAACTCCTTTCCTGTTCAATTTTTCCTTGGGTCCAAGTATATTTGTACAGGTAGTCTTGCATTGTCGCTCTGCATTTTGTCTTGACACATTAATATAAGAGCGACACTAGGTATGCAACTATTCTGGAGATATATCTCCACAGCATCATTTGTTTTGGCAACGTGTGACATTCATTTATGTTGCTGTTTTGTGATTTTGGTGTTTTAGGTCTCAATGGTTTTTCGGTTAAGGACCACAGCACTCTATTTACCCCATCTATGAGAGGAGACAATCTTTTGAGGCAATCTGTCCCCATCAGAAATGGAATTTCACAAATAGATGTGATCAATACCTCTTGTTTCATTCTGTGCTTTCCTATTTTTATGTCAACCTCAGTTACACCTATGATGGGCACCTCCTCCCCATTAAGATTATGCACTGGGCCTTGATTTTCCTTCACTGTGATCTGATTCTGTGGGGATCTCCCTTCCTTGATACTCTTTACCAGCTCCTTGGACATAATTGTGGCCTGTGCGCCAGTGTCAATCATTACAAATGTTTGGCATTTTTCTTCTACAGTGATGGGAGCATAATACCTGTCCTCAACTTCCTCTAATACACATAAGAAGTGTAAATTCTTACTGATTTCAGGACTCACCTTTCTCAGGCCTTTTTCACTTTTGGCTAAGCACATTGGTAAATGGAAAGACATTTTTCCCTCCTTTTTACCCATTTCTGTGCGAGATACTTTATTCATTTCTCCATGTTCAGAGGTTTTTTGGAGTGTGGCCACTGTTCGCCCATCCATCTGGGTATCATCATGGACCACATTACAACCTTCCAACTGAACATTTGTAACAACATCATTTAGTAATTTGTCATTGTTTAATTCTGTATATTTGTGATCATTTAGTGTGGTACCAGCCCTTTCAGCCTCTTCAAAAATATGTGGCTCAAAGAATTCTTCAGGTGATTGATTTGTACCCTCCTTTTGAGTATTTCCTTTTTCTGCCTTTGTTTGGTCATTGTTTTGACTGCCCAGGGAAGAAATCATAGCATCCCCACTTACTCCCTGTTTACTGGTATTCCCCATGCATGAGTCATTTTTCTTAAATCTGTCTTTTTGTTCTCTTGTAGTTTCAGGTTTTCTTATTTCATTTGTACAAATCTCCAATGTTTGATTTAGCTCTAGGTTAAACCATAACTCTCTTTTAGAAGTGTTTGCACTTTCTGTTACATGTTCATTTACTGGCATTTTCAGTTTTACATCATTAGACATCTCAGAGTCATTATGCAAAATTACATCAGAGCAATCTGTCTTTTTGGCGCTGTAGGTATCATGAGTACTTAGTCACATTTCAGACACCCCCCGGTCATTGCTATGGCCATCAGCCCCCTTTTTGGATGGTTGTTTTTGCGCTGTATAGAGCTTCCCTATTTGCTCAGCTAACATTTTCACTTGGGCCTCGAGGCACTGGAACCTTTCCATCTCTCTAGAATCCTCTTTCTGTGGACTAGGTCGATACTGGTTGTTTTCCCCCTGATTGGATCTATTCTGATACCTCTCAGGTGATTGATGTCTGTTGGGATGGTTTCTGAACTCTTGATTCATTTGTGGAGGGGAGCGGGGTGCGCCCATCCTTTGATTATAGTCCCCTGGTGGGGAATCATTGTACTGACATGGATTGTAGTTCATGTTCTGCCTCATGTCCTGTCTCTCATGTTGTGGGTACTGACCCCTATGTTGATTCCCATTATCACCAAATCGATCCACATATCGGGGTCGATCCTGATTACCATATATCATGGTGTTGGGATCAAATCTGCTCTGTGTCCCCAATGTCTGGTAGGGACCATCATTTCTTTCATCTTGATTTTGTCTTTGGTTATTATTCATACCTGACATATCAGGCCGATATCCTGCCCGGGGTCTATCCCCTAATTACCTAGGGCTAATGTAGCTCTCCCTATTACTAGGATCATGTGCTTGGAACATTGGTGCAGAGTGTGATGACCTTTGTTGATTAACCCTTTGTTCAGGTGCAAATTATTTTTACCTGGACTTTGAGCAGACTCAAGGGACATTTTGGCTGACCTGATTTCCATCACTGTGGCTGAGGGTTCTTTAGATTTAGGTCTAGCATCTTTCATTTTATCACTCCCTCTACCCTGACAATAGAGTACCTCATATAGTTTTGTGCTTTGATGTACAATCCATTCAAGGGACTTGTCACGGTCAAATTCACGGACCAATTGTGATATGATGTCTTTCTGTAGCCCATAGAAGTAGGCAGTTTTAAACTCATTGGAATTGGGGTCAAAAGATACATCAAAGCGAGAAAATGCCCTTTTTAAGTCCTGTAAAAATTGGTGAGGGGATGTGTTAGGCCCAGCAGTGATTGTGTAAGCGACTTTCTTTGCCTCCTGCAATGACTGAAAAGGAGAAAAATGACGCCTAATTTATTTTTCAAACTCCACCCATGTCATATTCTGCTGTTCATTTAATCCTCTTATGATGCTGGCCGTCGGAGCATCTAAAGTTAAATGAAAATATTGTCTGTACTCTTCCTTAGGTATCTGGAGTGCTTTAATAATGTCATGAACCGCTTCTAAGTGATCCGCAATGCAGCATTCCCCTCCATTTTTAAATGGTTTGATCAGAGCTTTAATAGATTTCATTATTTTTATGGGGCTACTTGTTGCAATGCATGGAATTGCACTACTTGGTGACTCAATCCTGGTTCCAGGTGTATGGGATTGGTGGCTGCCCCCAATGGGAGTATCAAATCCCCCAAAGGCGCTGCAACCAAGTTCAGTCACCGGCCTAGTCACTGGAGCACTAGCTCTTTGGGCAGAACTAGAATTCACCTCCACTCCACTGAATGTAGTACCCTGCCGCCTCTCCTGGGACCTGGGAATGCACATTTGTCTTCACACTTTTTAAGGAGCCTGCATGCTTCATTTTGCAGATAGTTGTTTTCATCACTCATTTTATTACCTCCTGCATGTCGCACATTTGCATTTGGCATTCATAGAATTCTTTGTTTCTCTTGTCTTTTTCTTGAATCATTTTAACCATTTTTTGCTCTGCACCTTGGAGATCACTTTCTTTTTCAAAATGTTCTTTTTGTAAAATCTGCATTTCTGAAACAATCTCATTTTTATCCTGTCTAATGTGATCCACTAAGGCTTTTAAGTGTACCAATTCTTGCTCACTGTCTTCAAACTGTTTCTTGCTTTTGGACAACTGAATATCAAAATCTCTGCATTTTAATTGCATGTCTTTCTGACATCCTTCTAATTCTGTTCTTAACAACTCCTCTTTTTTAATTGCCCCATCTACGTCAGTCTTTAACCTGTTAATTAGCTGGGTATCATTTTCTTGCATTCACAGGGACCTATTCAAATTAACCATATTTTGGCACATAGCCGTATTAAACAGTCTTTTTCTGCATGTTTGTCAGCTGCATGTAATAATCTCTGAAGGTAGACCTGAATTATGCTGCCTGCTGCAAAAATACTGTTAGTTTTGTGTTAATGAGGTTAGTCCTGTGCAGTGGTGCTGTGCCCTGTGCTCCCAAAACACGCTAAACAATCCTACAAGGGACAGATGCACCATCCAGTGGGCAGGGAAGGATACAAAGCACATGTCATTAAACCAGATGTGTGCAAATGCTATCTCCCCGATGCTGAAATTATTGGTGCTTGGCTACCCCTTTCCATCATCAACACTTACCATTTAGCAGGTTTGAGTAATGTTAAGCTTCTTATAAAATGTCAAACTTTAACTTTAGACATTGCCATAGTCAAGGATCTCTAGTGAAACTTAAAATCACATTTCACTCATCAATAAATTAATGTATTAGTGTTGTTTCAACAATATAATGAAAGACATGTAACCTTTTGTCATTTAACCTTTTTTTCTAAAGAATTGTATTAGTTTTTACCATAAACAATCAACATTCAACAGAAAAAAACAACAACTTGCAGTACACATCATAATATTTGACATCTTGCACTTATTGTGCAGTTTCTACTGTTTACCCTTTGCCTCCCCCCCAATTCGAGCCCACTCCACTTCTCGTATTGCCATTGCCTCTTCCGGAGTGGGGGGGTTTCCTTATCTATGTCCTCAACGGAGTCCTGATCACTTGGCCAGTCCTGGGTGGACCCATACAGTGTAGCCAATAAGTGTTTCCACTCCGTCAAGGTTCCTGCTTCTCCCCCCTCCCCCCTACTGCCCGCTTCTAGCCACACTACCGTTTCAGCTTCGATCCATTTCTGAAGGTCTCTCCGCCAGACCTCTACCCTCAGTCTGTTGCCTGCCTTCCATCCCATGGTGATTGTACGCTTGGCAAGTATATATGCCAAGTCCTTTAGTTTACTCACATGCTTCAATTGGCGCGGTCTAGTGAACCCTCCCAAAATGCATGCCCACACTGAGTCAACATTTATCTGGATCCCTTTCTCGTTTAGCCACTGGGCTACTTCTTCCCAAAATGTACCAATTTCTGGACATGCCCAAAACATATGTGTCATCCCAGCATTTTCTTCCCCGCATTTGGGGCATTTTTGTCGTTCAGCGTTCTTGAAGCTAGCTATCGTTTGGGGAGTCATATATGCCCTGTGGGTTACATATAGCTGTATTTGCTGCAGCCTCGCATTCCTAGACAATTTTATATGGTACCCTTGGGCCTGCTCTCACAGCCCACCACTCATGGGTTCTCCAACTTCTTCTTCCCAATCTCGTCTTAATTGGGCCACTTCCTTTCCCACCCTGGACATCAATAACTCACAGATTCTGGAAATCTCATGCCCTCCCTCTGCTATATCATATATCGTTTCTATGGCCGCGTCAGGCTGCTCCTCCAGTGTTATTTCCGACAATGTCTCCCTAATCCGCCTCACCATTCTGTTATATGTAATATATTGTCCCACATGCAGACCGTTTTCCTCCGCCAACACCCCAAATTCCCTTATCTCCCCCTCTTGCCATATGCCTCCCACTGTTACAAACCCCACCGGTTCCCAGTGCCTTCGAATCGCCTTCATTAATTGCCCATCTCCTCCTGTCAATGCCACTAACAGCACTTGTGGAGAGCACGGGGTTGGGTTCTCCATGACCTGACAAGTTCTACACCATATCTTCCATCCCAGTAAATTCATCTCTGGACGCTCTTTCAACTCTAGTTTGGGCAGCCATATCACTTCTTTCAGGAAAAACGGGCACACTCTAATCTCAAGAGTCTGGACTCTGTGGTTGAGTCTTCTGATAACCATTTGGCCACATATTGCAGTTGCCTGGCTAAGTAATAGATCTCATAGTTAGGATGTTTTATACCCCCTTTATCATACATATTCTGCAAGTTCCAAAAGGCAATTCTGTTCCTAGTTCCGTACCATAGGAATCCCCTGCATATGCTCTGTAGTTTAACAAAAAATCGCTTTGGTATCATATATGGTATTTTGTCATTTAACCTTATGTAAACATTTCTCAACATTGTCTTATGGAACAGCCATTTACCATTTCAACACCATGTCATTCATCAGCCTGTTAGTTATATGTGCACTTCTCATTGTTGATACTTGACGCTCTGACAGGTATTGATGTCCTTGAATACAATGGACCTCATTACAGCCTGTCAGATTTCCCCCAGATAACCTATGGGGTGATGGCAGATTTAACCCCCAGTCTTAGATTTCATAGGATCGATGGGAAATTTGAAGGAATTATTGTCAGTGGTAATTCTGCCTGAGGTAATACCCCCATGTATTGCAATTAAAGCGGGGGAGATACCTCCAGGCAAGGGTATGTTCTCCACTTTGCTGCCACAATCACAATGTGGTGTGGACAAGGGGCAGTAAGAGAATGACCACAGCTTTTTTCCACACCCTAGAAATCGTAATGAGGACCAATGTAATTATTGTTTTTTCTTTTTTACATATCACTCATTGGCACCTGCACAAATGTCTTGTACTGATTATTGAAAATGACAAACATAATCTAATTTATTAACATGTCATCAATTGACAAGACAATGTGGTTGTATTAGAGTTTGGTGGTGCAGCAAAAAGTGACGTTGAAGTGGCAGTAATTATGTTACCAGCACTTTACTGCCACATCACAACACTGCCATCGTATGAGTTTTAACTGCAAGGTGGAAGATTTACCTCTATCAAGAAGCTCTAGGTAAATCATCCTCCTTGCCTAAGAGCACTGTGCCGCCACTTGGAAAGCCTTGACACCCAGCAGCAATAACCATAATCGTTTTTGGCAGTAGATTGCTGGATTTACTACCAATTTATCACCAAACCCATTATGATGCTGAATGTATTTTTATAACTATGTCATTTATTGGCAAATAATGTATTGTTTACCCCCTTATCTAAGGGTCTATCATAGCACGTGCGTGTTCACAAGGCAGTGTTGTTTATAACTTTGTCATTCAACAGCATGCCATGAATTGAGAACCAATAAATGGCATTTATCCCCATGCCATTTGTGGACACCCACAAACATAATGTCGTTTACCGACATGTTATCTATTAACACCCATAATCACAATGGCCCTCATTACCTCATACGAGTCCGACAGTAACCGTGCCGGTATTGCTGGCGGGTTGCCCTAGACTCGTAAAAATGTACCGCCGCCAGACTTGCCGGAAACACCAGGGTATTACAACCCCAGCGTTCCGGAAAGTCAGCCGGCGGTAAATTGTAAGTCCCCACTCCATGGGAAATGGGGACCATGGAAGCACCATCAACGTTAATAATGGTGCTGGTGCTTCTGTGACAGTCTGCCTACCGTGGCCACTGTGTCCGGCAGGCTCCGACCAGTCGGGCACAGCGGCTCCGGCAGGCAGACGCATAGTTTGCCGGTCCAGAAACAACAGTGCCGGTAAGCTTACTGGCACCATAGTTTCCAGACCGGCAAACTTGGAATGCGGACCAATGTAATTTATTAACATGATATTTATTGACATCATGCTTCCCATTTCTGTCATTGTATTGGCATTTCACATAATGTCACCCATAACCAATAGAGCGGGATGTGATGCAGGAGCTCCTGGGTGGCACCTAGGAATAGACTGCAGTACGGTCTTCAGTTCCTGCCTGAACTGCAAGAGCATTGGTGCAGGTGCAGTCCATATTGCCACTGGGATGCTGTTCTGGAAGGCAGGGGTGTAGCAAGAGAAAGTCTGTTGATTGTTTGCTTGTGTGCCGGTTTTGTCTCGAGCCCTACACTGGCCTAGCACCTAAAGGAATGCAACCAACCTGAACTAGAGTTTTTCAAGCAGGTAGGACGTTTTGCCAGTCGTGGTTGCCGAATTGGCAATTCAGACAGTCTTGAAGAGGGCTCTGTGTGAATATTGCGAAAAAAAGAATCCCGAGCCCACAATGTCCGCATTTTCTTTCCCACAACTTTCAGCACAATTACATGCAGTGGGAGACCCCCTGTAATCCATGCATAGACTCCCCTCAAATTATATATTACCCAAACCCACACCAGCATATACACTGAAATGTGCTGTAAAATATTTGGCATTTTGGGATTCAGAATTCTGGGCTGCAAAATTATGGGGTGATACCCTTGACTGGGATTTAATGCCAGTGCAACTCTTTCAGGGTGGGAGAGATGCTGTCCTATTTCTTGTTTTCCATTTTGTGTCATGCCACAGGTGGATAACCAATAAGGAGGGCATATACCCCTTTTGATATGGGGGATTACCATGGCCTGGGCAATTGTTCTGAAATCCTCTGGAGGGAGGAGACGGGTTATACTGCTTTGATGGCTGACCAAGTAGGATGAATTCCATCTTTGTGGGATTGAGCTGTGGCATGTGCTTTTAATCCAGGCTTAGATGAAGGTGCGAGATTTCTGAGCCATGCAATGTCTTGGATATCACTGATGACTTTTAGGTTTAGAAGGGGTTTTTCTGTGTGTTGGTAGAGGGTGCCTGGGCCATTAGAAAGTGTTCCCAATGCCTGCATATATTGGAGATCACTGGGAAGTTGATTGAGCCTTGTGAAACTGATGGTCACTTGTCAGTCTTATTACTTGAAGTGCCCATCTGAATGACTTAGTATCTGTCTGAGAGATAAGATGCAAACCACTTAAGAAAGCTGAATGCAGCAGTGAGGCTGCAGAGGGCTCTGAGGCATGTGCCATCCTGTTCCATGATTTCAAAAGCATCATATATGACCTTGAATTGTGAATCACTGCTAAATTCTGGTTTGAAATCTGAATGGTGATCGCCGGGCAGGCCATGCCGGATGATCTGGTCATAGAGTTTGACTTCTCAAAGATTTTTCCAATGAGTGTGAGGCTATTGATCCGTTGTTAGTTCATGGGATCTTGTGGGTCCAAGGTATGTGTTTTGAGATGAGGATGGACTACTCCTGTGTTTAGAGTGCTTGGGAAGATGCATTGCATGAGTGAGGTATTATACTAATAGACTTAATTGGCATTTCAAGTGTTAACACCATTACAGATGTCATTTATTTACATGGCTACCATTGACCCCTATAAACATAATGGCACTCATTGACATGTCACTTATCAACACCCATAATCATGATGCCATTTATCAACATGATAATTTTTAAGATTACATCATTTACTGACACACTAATGTTCTTACAATTGTCAGTGTGTCACCTATGGATGTGCAGATGTTGCAAATGCTGAGGCATCAACACCCATTACCACATGCTTTTTCATTATGGACATAATTACATTGTGTCACATCACTAGCTTCTATTGCCCAGTTAATGAGGACCACACCCATCAGACCATCCAAACACCCGACACACCGTTTCCCAACTGGCATCCACATACCTCTCAGGCATCACACACCCAAGGTTCCATCCATCAATCCAGCTGTGGCATCTCTCACCCAGACAGCTGCATAAACATGCATTCATACAGGATACAACATTGGTGCCACTGTACATGAAATTAATCAAGGAGTATGGGTTACTGTTTTCTGGGCGTGCTCTTTTTGTTCCTGGTTACTGTGGTGGTTATGGTGGTGTTACAGCAACTATGGAAATAATACACCAGTCATTCTGGTAGCCAAAGAGGGCCACAGTGTACATCGCCAAAATGTACATCAGTATCGTACTGCGCTTGCAGTGTGTACCAAAGTAGAACTCTGTTGTGTTTTACACCTGTGTTTTACACCTGTCTTTCCTTGCCTTTCCCTGACCTGTGAGTGTGTATGTACTTAAGTTAATTTGAATATGGAATGTTTAGATGTAAGAATTCTTAAGATTCTATCAAGTGTCAGTTGGGACTGGAGCTGAGGAAATGAGGGACCGGTGGATGTCTCCCTAGATAAGAACCTGACCCATATGTAACTTACCTGTTTCCTGTGTACCTGCTGTCCACGTGAACCTACGACTCTAGTAAATCCATATGTTTAACCCTAAGTGCTTGTGTGCAGGCTGTGCCTCAAGAGTTAACCATTTCAAACTCTTTATCTCTTTTTTTAAACGTGTACATTTTTTCACGTGAAAGGGTTACCGACAGAATAGGTATTGTCACAAATGTATTTGGTTAAGATTTTTCACTTACATGTTTTTCCTATAACATAAATTATTGTTGGGGTTTGCAGCATATCTCCCAATTTTGGGTAGAAACAAATACAGCATTCAGGGTTAAGTATGTCCTCTCATATTTCGGTTGCCTTCAATTAGGACCAGTACATGTTTTGAAAATGCTGCACAGTCCAATTGGAAGGTATTGTATCCCAGGGAAGAGTTTCCTCACCCTCATTCAACATTTACAAAGGTTACATTGAATATATGTGGGCATCCTGCAACTTAGGTAAAAACTTTCTGGACATCTATGGGTTTCAGCCACCGGTTAATGAACTTCAAACTTTGCTTTTTGTGTTTAATATTTTTTGGATGAACCACGGATGTCACAGTATATGTTTTGCAAAGTATGACGTTCAAAAGTTAATGAAAGCTATGGCCGATAGTAATGAAACCTCTCTAGTATTGGCCCATTCTAATTCTTTGAGACACACGATTTGCATGTTAGCACGGTGTTTTCCTTCTAATTCCTTGCTTTTATAGTCTGTTTGTGGAGACGAGCACACCAAGCTTGTGATTTTCAATGTGCATTTCCACAGAACCTGGAACATCCATCCAACTTTTCATGTCTTGTAAGTCAAAACTGTCGAGTTTGATTCTTGTGGTCATCCACGAAAACCCATACCTTCATGTCTAGTGGATGACAAGAATGAGTTTGAGGTTTTTGAAATTTGTGATTTTCTGATTTTTTAGGGAAAACTGCACCTTTGTTTCAATGGAATAAGTAGCTTTGCGCATTCCCCATTTTAGGTGCAGTGTTTATCAACTATTTCATGAGTTTCCAGGGGGGATTAGGAGTATATTTTCATGTACCTTAAGCATCATGCCCGCATGCTGTGTCTTTTGAAGACTGGTGGTAGTGTGTAACGGGTCCCTGGTGCAGGCTTTGTTGTCATGCAGCCATGTTTCAGATAATGGCATTGAGATTTGTGGTGATAGCTCAAATATTTGATGGCAGCTGGGATCTGGCATCTGACATTATGATAGGTATGGCAGTCTATGATATTTGTCATATTTTACAGGGTTGTCCTTTTTCATGTCGATCAGGGGGCTTTTCAAAGTGTCTCCTACGCCCCTGAGGATAATGGAACCATTATCCTGGGGGCTAGGGGTAGCATCACCAGGATAGAACCATTACCGTAGGGGGCATAACCAAAATAGAACCATTACCCTGGAGGAGCATACCAAAGATAGAACCAATACCCTGGGGGAGCATACCCAAGATAGAACCAATACCCTGGGGGAGCATACCCAAGATAGAACCATTACCCTGGAGGAGCATACCAAAGATAGAACCAATACCCTGGAGGAGCATAAACAGGATAGAACCATTACCGTGGAGTGCATAACCAAGATAGAACATCTACCCTGGGGGGGCATAACCAAGATATAACCATTACCCTAGGGCCAAATAACCAAGATAGAACCATTACCCTAGGGGAGCATAACCAAGATAGAACCATTACCCTGGAGGAGCATAACCAGGATAGAACCATTTCCCTGGAGGAGCATAACCAGGATAGAACCATTACCCTGAAGGAGCATACCAAAGATAGCACCATTACCCTGGGGAGCATACCCAAGAGCGAACCATTACCCTGGGGGAGCATACCCAAGATAGAACCATTACCCTGGGGGAGCCTAACCAAGATAGACCACTACTCTAGGGGAGCATAAACAAAATAGAACCATTACCCTGGGGGCAAATAACCAAGATAGAACCATTACACTAAGGGAGCATAACCAAGATAGAACCATTATCCTGGGAGCGCATTAACCAAGATAGAACCATTACCCTAGGGGAGCATAACCAAGATAGAACCATTACCCTGGAGTGCATAATAATACAAATAATGATAATAATAGCAGTTTTTATTTAGCACTAGCTCACTCTAGGGCATGAAAGCACTGTAATAACAGCTGATATAATTACCCGCCGCATGGTCCTCAATTTATCAACCTCAGAAGGATAAAACGTCACCCTCAAATGCAAGTGTAGGGTTGCCGAGAGGAAATTGCGTGCTTCATTTACATCCTCTGACAAACTGGCCTGCCGCTTGCTGCAAAGGCAATACCGGCTCTCTGTCCTTACTAAGAAGAGAGCTCACATCCAAGCCCGCGTCTCTGCGGCATCTAACAACTCGGCTGAACTCTTTAAAATCTGCAAGGAACTGGCCAATCCTGCTGCAGTCTCTACCTCTCCTTTCCCCTCCCAGGCCCCCTGCACGGTACTGGCTTCTCACTTCATCTCTAAAACTCAGGACACCCTGTCCTCTCTCTCCTCCTATCCTCCCACTCCCCCCACTCCCTGCTCTCCCTCTGGCCTTCCTGCAGCCACCCCTCCTCCCTCCTTCTCTGCCTTTCCCCTGTTCTCCGCAGACAAGGTTTCTAGACAAGTCCGATCTATGAAAGTCTCGTCAAAACAGGTTCACCCCTGTTCCTCCAAAACTATAAAGGACCACAATGACTCCCTGGCTCCAGCCCTGGCCGATTACTGCAATCACTCCTTTGCCACTGAAATCTTCCCATTCCCCCTGAAGCACTCCCTTGTGCACCCCTTGCTTAAGAAACCCTCTGCCGACCCCTCCTGTCCGGCTAACTATCGCCCAATCTCCATCACTCCTTTTCTGGGCAAGCTCCTTGAGAAACTAGCCATCTCCCAGCTAAATCTCCACACTGAATTTGTTGGTTGTCTTCATGATCATCAGTCTGGCTTCAGAGCTGCCAGAAGCACGGAAACTGCTCTCCTGAACATCCGTGAAGACCTGCTCTCCAACCTCGACTCTAACACCCCCTGCGTCCTCATTCTGCTTGATCTCTCTTCTGCCTTTGACACTATTAACCATGCCACCCTGCTCAACCGTCTCCGTGATAATCTGGGTATCACTGGTCAGGCTTTGGCGTGGCTGACTTCTTTCCTCTCTGACCGACCCTCCCAGGTCCAACTTGGGTCCTTCCTCTCTGAGATCTTTTTCTCTACCTGTGGTGTCCCCCAGGGATCTAACCTCTCCCCCTGGCTGTTCAACCAATACCTGGCACTCTTGGCCCACCGCATTGCCGCTCTCTGCCCCAATTTTCAGTGTTATGCGGATGATACCCAGCTCATTTTCAGGCTACCCTCGGCCTCCTCCTCTCCCTCTTTCATCTCTGAATGTCTGTCTGCTATCTAGGAGTGGTGTGCCGCAAATGACCTCTGCCTTAATGCCAGTAAGACTGAGATTCTACTCATCGGCACACCCACTCCCTCTTTCCCTGTTGCTCTCTGGCCGGCCTCTCTTGGCCCTCTTCCTGCCCCCACCTGCAAGGCTAAAAACCTCGGGGTCATCTTCGACTCCACACTCTCCTTCTCTCCTCACATCTCTGACGTCTCTAAGAAGTCACAATACCAGCTGCACCTCCTCAGAGGTATTCTCCCTTTCCTCTCCTTCCCCCAGAAGCTCACTGTCTCCAGAGCCCTGGTTCTCTCTAAGCTGGACTACTGTAACAGCCTCTATCTGAAACTGCCTGCCTCTACGCTCCACCCTCTGCAACTTATCCAAAACAGGACTGCGGGACTTGTCCTTTGCCTCAAGCCCAGGGATCGTATCTCTCCAGGACTGAAATCTCTGCACTGGCTCCCAGTGGCTGTGAGGATTAAGTTCAAAACCCTCTGCATTGTTCACAAGGCCTTCTGGGGCCTGGGGCCAAAATATCTTCAACTCTGTCTTCCTAAATATCTTCCTTCTCGAGCTCTTTGCTCATCCGCCTCCAACTCCCTCAGGGTCAGTCGCTTCTCCAAGCAACGAGTGGGCGGTAGATCTCTGTCGTCGGCAAGGGCCTCCCTCTGGAACAGCCTTCCTGCCTCCCTTAAACTTGAAGAGGACCATCTCCGGTTCCGGAAGCACCTCAAAACCTTCCTCTTTGCTTCTGCTTTCTCTCCCCCTCTCCCCTGCTGAATTCCTGGCTGATACTGCACTGGTTACCTGGCCACCCTTCTGTTCTCGGGCCCAGGCCCTGCCAGCTGCACACCCGCACTGCCTCCCTGGCAACCCTTGTACCTGGGGACTGTTTTCTGCAGCCCTACAGTCCCCTACCAGCACTTATCTCCACTTACCCTGCACTTGGCGCCTTCTGGCCGTTACTATCTTGTTATTCTACTATCCTATGTACTGCACTTCCCCTCTCCCCTCCCCCTTGCACTTTTCCCTTTCCCCCCGCCCATGCACTTGCGCGATCTGAATGACACTTGGCCGTTGTCTGTCTTCCCTTGTTCCCCCTCCCTTGCCTCGTCGCGCCTTGAAACACTTGTGTATAGGTGCGTTATAAATGCCATATCATATCATATCATCATATCATGGTTGATGAACTCTTCTTCGTGTTAGGTAAAACAGGAGAGTTTGAAAAAACGTTCTTGACAGGAAGAAAGATGCATCACAAATACTCTGATTCTCCACCACATGACTGCCACTGTTTTCCTATTTGCGTTGTCCCTTGAACTATGTCTACCACATATCATTAATATTATGGTAGATTTAAAAGATTAAGGAAAATACTCTTGTATTGTATAATGTAAGTAGGCCATTTAGTAAGTCACACGTGTCACAACGCCACTTAGTAGCCAACCTTGTATTTTTTTCAATAGTTCTGAGCCTCAGAACAATGCACCGTTGGTATGAAACCAATACACTAAGCTCTGACAGAAGTCATTTTGTTGGAGATTTTTAAGCCTCTCGTTTTTTCTCTCACAATTTCCACAGGCATTTAAGGGACACAGAGTAAGTGTTGCCTATAGCTTTTCAACTTAATGGAGAAACAAGACACGAGATAACTCAATCATCACAAACCGAAAAATGCACAAAAAAGGTTTTAGTTGTAGACTTTAACATTTCAAGAGTTTAACATTCTGTGACACTTTCTTCATGGAGTTTGAGTTACTTCCAAAGAGCACAGTCAGTGGTCTCAACATGTTACTTCCTTTGTAATAATAATAATAATAATAATAATAATAATAATAATAATAATAATAATAGTATTAATGATAATCTTTATTGTGATTAGTTCAAATTGAACTTTACAGAACATTTTACTTTCAAGATACAATTCATCTGAGTTATCACCTGTACATCGGTACAACACCAACGTAAAAACATAAAATGTTCAACATAGAAAACATAAAAAAGTTCCAGCTTCAAAACAAACTTGGTAATAGACCCAAGCACTATGAAACAATAAAAACAAACAATTCATCCATTTCATTCAAACCCAATGGGTTAGTTAATTAATTACAGTTACTACAACCTATTGCTTTGCAATTGAATAAAAAATAAATAAATAAATAAAATACATTTACTACAACCTATTGATACAATAATGACTAAGGAAGCCACAACTTCATCACTTGGAGCCAAACCCGGTATAAGGCTATCTGCGAGGAGATAGAGTACCTATTGAGGCAGTAATCCCAAAAGGTCCCAGATGTAATTGCCTCATACCTGTGAACTAGACGGCCCCAATTACACATATTTGTTGGTCCCATAGCACCACACTGGGTCAAGATATGTTTAGCTGCCTATTTTTTGTCTGGGTTTTTATATATTCAGCAAAAGCGAGCCTCCTCTGCGGCTATTTTCAGCCGAGGACGGCACACAGACAATATAGGCAGTTGATTAATATGAATACTAAATAATACTGTGTCTTCTTATATCTATTAACCACTTTGGTCACAGCCACGTAACCCTCTAGCTTCGATAAATGGATATTGTTATTAAACCAGTACCATCTGTTGAAGTGCCCCGTGAAAACCTCTTTCAGTACTGCATAGTGGATTCCTTTACCAAAATGTGAATTCCAATCAATTTCAGCAAATATATCGTGATTTAAAGTCATATAATTATGACTCCCCATAGACCACTTCCATATCACAGCCTTCACCCAGGCATATGAAAAGTTGGCATAAAGGACTGGACTTAATTTTCATATAGAAACAACCTCTTGCCCTAAGGGCCATACCCCTTAAAGAGGTCAGCCCCAGTTCTAAGCACATATATTCCATAGTGCAGGAGGGGCTCAAACTCAAGACAGTAGGCCTCATTACAAGGTTTCCGGTCCGGACACAACGGTACCGATAAGCTTACTAGTACCATTATATCCAGACCGGCAAATTACGAGTTGTGCCGCGGGTGCCTTGCATGAAAAGCACCCTCGAGCACAGCATGCCTGTAGCACCGGCACCGTTGTGAACAGTGCCGGTGCTACAGGTATCCCCATTCCCATTGAGCCTTATGGGGCTGAAATGGGAATGGGGATCTATCGGCACCGGCACCCCAAAAGGGCAATTACCGGGTCCGGTGGGGTCAGAATACCATGGTAATTGCCCATTCGTGGGTGCCAGGCGTTCATGCCGGTGTGGAGGAGCCTTGCTGCTCTTACCAGCAAGGCTACCTCCAACCTCGTAATGAGGCCAGTAACTGTGTCAAAATAAGTCCTCCATCTTGTTTAGCTAGGAGAAATCCTGCATGGCCAAAGCCTCAAGCCCATAAAGAACTGTGTGGTAAAGGCACTGTTTGTAAAAGGTAAAGAAGCATGCGGCTGAGTTTCCACCATGTTCTTTTGTGAACTTGGGTAGTTGGAACATTCATTGTTTGCCCTTTTCGTATTACTGTTGATGATATGGTTATAACCACACAGGATGCTCAACTCCAGACCCAGATACGGGTACGATGGGACATAGTTGATAGTGCCCAACAGTGTATCCATCCTGACTCTGTTGACTTTCTTCCTTGATGTCAACATAATATTAGTCTTGTCCAAGTTAATAACCAGTTCATACTGATGGACATATACTGCAAGTTTGTTGAGCATAATCCTCATGCCTGTAAGTGTCTGATCAAACATGACCAAATCGTCGGCACACAGCATAGCAACAATAGGGACACTACCAAACCTCGGGGGGCAGTTTGCATTCTCCAGCAAACGCGAAAAGAGGTCAGCTATATACAGGTTAAACAAGACATTTCTTCACAGACAACTGTGTTGTTCGTCGAACTCCACATTTGTATATAACATTTCACATGGGCATCCCACTCTACAGGATTCCATACATACTCAGCCATAAAGAGCAACATCATTTTGTTTTAGTTACGGAATTGCATCTATGATGTGAAATATTTTTACTACCCACACTAATGCACGACTGACCACATAACAAGGTGTGATACAAATGTTCTGTTCTCCGGACACTAACCCATTGAAAAGAAACAGAACTTGATGTTTCTTAAGTGTCTACTTTTAATCATACCATGGAACAATCTTTTCTGTTACTGTGCTGTCTTCACCAACAGAACATGCTATATTGAAACTAATATGTCCTCTCTGAATCTACTACAAAACAATCACTTTTATTTTAAAGTGCCCCAAGGTTCCTTCTTTGCAGGTAGTTGAAAACCTGCAAAGCATTATAGCTGAGTTTTGATTTCTGCAGTTGACCCTATATAACGTTCCATGAGCACAGAGCTCATTGTGCCTCTTTAGCAATACAAAGCGCTGACAGTTAAACTAATTAATTAAGGAAACTACATTTAAAGTAATGTTTAAGTGCCCCAAGCATTGTGTATGTTAATATTCATTAGAAATTCCAGCAACAGTTAATGGCACCAAATGCATTTTATCAATTCCATATATGCCTTCATTTTAAATCTGAAATCAGAGCATCCATATGGCAACAATTTTAAACTTTCACTTAACATGTGAACACAGTTCGACTGCTTTAGAGCCAACAATGCTCTCCAACAGTTCCATTCAGGTAGTCTCTTCATTGGCATTTACCAATACATCAGTGCATATTTGCATTGCACTTAATTTTTGCCTTTTTCTTGACACATGTCGTATAGACATCCAACCCACCCTAATCCCACTGCTCTAATCCACAAATAAGTTTGAATATCCAAAGATATGTAAACACGCAGATCCAACGTCCACACGAGGGGGGCATGTACAAACTACCAGAGTGGTGTGGTGACTTAAGGGCCACATGGTCAGTGACATCGGGAGCAGTGACGTCACAGTGCATTTAGGGTACACACAGTCAAGCAAAAGTCAGGAGGCTGGCGTTGTGCAGAAAAACACACGCACAAAATCATACCTTTTACAGGGCAGTTGCTTTAGCACTTATATAGAGGTAGGTAGAAGGGCAAAAAGATGGGGTTTTATTTAATATATAGATTTAGTGTTGCTAGGTAGAGGAGTAAGTATTTGTATGTGATCAATAGGGCAGCCATATATTTGCCTGCCTGTGGTAGAAATGCATTTTCAGTCAGCCATATTAAAGACGGCTAGCTTCATTATAGCTGTGTTTGGATTTTAAAGTTAGCTGAATTCTAGAGTAGCGAAGGTTAGAATGGCAGCAGATGGCTGACAGTATTCAATTAATAGTTGCAAGGGAGTTATTTTCACAGGAATGGAATATCACTCCAAACGGGAGCTTGCTCAGCCGATAACGTGAAGGACTCAGCGTCCTGGACGTGCAAGCCCAGACAAGATTAAAGAATTAAATAGAGCAAACTAGAATCCAGCAACGGTGGCATGCATGTTTTTTCAAGCACAGTTGGCATAGTTTTGTGATAAGGGCATTGAGGAGGTAGCATGGCCGAACCGGTGCAGGCAGGTGCAGAGGATGAGGCCAGAGGGATCCAATCAGAAGGACTGGACTGGGTGTGTCGCGATGTTCTTAACCTGGCTGATGTCTGTGTGGCTCCTCATTGGTCAGGCGCGGTGGGAAGTTTCGCTCGCGCTGTCTTCATCTCAAAGGTACAATTAGTATTGAGCTGGTTACGCCCTCGCACATTGAAGGGTGCCAACCCATGTGTATGTAGAGTTTTATGTCGGTTAGCACATGTTGATGTCATTGAGGGGCAGGGTTGCGTAGCGTTATGATGTTATGAAAGGCTGGTATGCTTTGTGTTCCAAGAAATGGGGCATCCAATCCCAGTGGACAACATATAGAATTCTATAGGGGCCTGAGGACAAACTCACAATCACCATGTTAGTACTGCCCCCAAAATGAAACAATGTGATTTATGCAGATGTGTGTTCCCTCTCCTTAAAATGTACAATCCACTAGGGGCGGGTTGAGAAATGCTCGTCCAGTTCAGTTCTACTGAGCTGTCTGTTTGTTGTTCCTCTACGTCAAGCTGTATGTTTCTTTTTTCTCATCAGGACACAATAGGAGAAAGGGCTGTGTCTTCCTATATCTATGCACCACTTTGGCCACAGTCTCGTAACCCTTTAGCTTCGATAAATCGATATAGCTATTACAAGTCAAGTCAAACAACTTTATTCGGACAAAGAAAAATGACCATCAAAGTACATCCTTCAAAAACATTACTAAAAAAATAAAAAATGCAGTTCTGATACAGCGTTGCATAGAATCAGCCACAGAGAAAAGAACAGGGCAGTACGAGCAATCCACCCCCTCCAATGGAAACCATAAGCAGATCTTTAGGGCCAAAATCAGGTCCCACCATCCCCATGCCTCCTCCAACACCCATAGCGCCTCGGGCCCAAGACAGTCAAATTAGCACCTGAAAGGAAGCTGTTACTAGGGAAGACCCCGGTCTTTACTATGGCAGATCTAACAGGGGTGACAGGGCTGAGGAAAGGGGGCATACTGATTGAAATCCCACTCTTCAATAACTTGCCAGCCCGACCACGACCTCCCCAAACCCTATATGCTATACGATGGTCCCAAAAAGTCAATTTAATGCTGTCCAGGGAGTTTTTGCCCATGCTGGTAATTCTGCTGCACCCTGCCAAAGCCTCTCTTCGTACAAACGGGCAGCCTCCAGTGGTATTTAGCCAGAACAGGCATTTGTTAAGTAAGGCGTCCCTTGGCTCTGGCTTGTCTGCTGCCAGTTTGGGCACCCCCTGAAGAAAGACTATTTTATGATTGGAACTTCCTAATTCCAGCAACTTTAATTGAGCCCCCGATTTCCTTGGACCCTGGACTTTGGGTTCGATACATTCGGAGACCATGGGGGCAGAGCCCTGTGCCTGTATTCGGTCAATGGCAGTCCCGTTGGGGGTGGACAAAACCAAGGGGACCTCTACAGGAAGACAAACTGGGGGACATTCCAGGAGTGGGGGCGTGTGCCTTTCGTCAGCTGGAGTGTTGATCCTGGGCTCCTCCACTTGAACAGTTCCATCTCCCTTCTTTTGAGCCTCTAGCAAAGTGTATAACAGATCCTTAATGATGGCCAATTCCACCAGTACTTGGGTACACCCACACCCCCTTTGCAAGGGCGCTTCCTCGGTAGGTTGGTCAGAGGTCAATTTGGGCTCATGGTTACTCTCAGCAAATGTATTGTTTTGGATGGGGACCTCAACCGACCGTGAAGGGGACACACCAAGGGCGGAGCTACCCCCTAGACTAGTAGATGAAAGTATATCGCTCCACGAACTATTGTGGGAGCTATTGTGGGAGCTTGAGGAGGAATTGCCCCTTTGGACAGTTTGGGCAGTTAATGTCAGTCTGTCCCCCGCAGCCAAAACAGATGAAATAGGAGAGTCCAGCCGGGGCCCAGAGGGTAAAACAACCCGATTCCGTACAGGTAAGAGGGAGGGCTCTACCCTTGGACTATCCAGAAGATGACGGATCTCATTGAGCAGGAAGTGGGTATCCCCAAGGATTGCGGGTGCTGTGGCCTCATGGGTGGTTCCTGGTGCGCAATGTGTCATCGAGGCAGCTAAGGGACCCGCTATCCGAGACCTCTTTAGCTGTCTGAATTTCCTCTTGGCTCCGGTAGGGGGGCCCGGGCCGAGCTCAGGTCCAAAAAACACAAGGGGTGCAAGGGTTGGGGTCCCCCCAGTGGGTTGGGCAAGGTGATCCGGCATAAGGGCCCAGACAATTGATTCAGAAATAGGGCAAAAAAGGCGCCAGTAAGGAATTGACACCTAGGTTACCTCCTTTACAAACAGCAGACGGCAACAGCTTCCATACGATGAGCGGCGGTGAGCAGCAGCTTCAAACTCCAACCTCCCTCTGTTCAGTATTGGAGTAATATCTCAACAAGCAAACATGGAATGCAACGCTCTCCCTCAGCGGTCCGCGAACACCCCTGCGGGACGCAAACACCCCGCGGGCTTCACCCGGCGGGCTTGAGTGTCCGTGCCTTTAAGGTGGGGGGGGCGTGGCCAAAGAACGAAGGCCCTCCTGGGCTAGACAAAGTCCCCCTGCGGGACGCAAACACCCCGCGCCCTTTCCCCGCGGGCTTCACCCGGCGGGCTTGAGTGTCCGTGCCTTTAAGGTGGGGGGGGCGTGGCCAAAGAACGAAGGCCCTCCTGGGCTAGACAAAGTCCCCCTGCGGGACGCAAACACCCCGCGCCCTTTCCCCGCGGGCTTCACCCGGCGGGCTTGAGTGTCCGTGCCTTTAAGGTGGGGGGGGCGTGGCCAAAGAACGAAGGCCCTCCTGGCCTAGACAAAGTCCCCCTGCGGGACGCAAACACCCCGCGCCCTTTCCCCGCGGGCTTCACCCGGCGGGCTTGAGTGTCCGTGCCTTTAAGGTGGGGGGGGGCGTGGCCAAAGAACGAAGGCCCTCCTGGGCTAGACAAAGTCCCCCTGCGGGACGCAAACACCCCGCGCCCTTTCCCCGCGGGCTTCACCCGGCGGGCTTGAGTGTCCGTGCCTTTAAGGTGGGGGGGGCGTGGCCAAAGAACGAAGGCCCTCCTGGGCTAGACAAAGTCCCCCTGCGGGACGCAAACACCCCGCGCCCTTTCCCCGCGGGCTTCACCCGGCGGGCTTGAGTGTCCGTGCCTTTAAGGTGGGGGGGCGTGGCCAAAGAACGAAGGCCCTCCTGGGCTAGACAAAGTCCCCCTGCGGGACGCAAACACCCCGCGCCCTTTCCCCGCGGGCTTCACCCGGCGGGCTTGAGTGTCCGTGCCTTTAAGGTGGGGGGGGCGTGGCCAAAGAACGAAGGCCCTCCTGGGCTAGACAAAGTCCCCCTGCGGGACGCAAACACCCCGCGCCCTTTCCCCGCGGGCTTCACCCGGCGGGCTTGAGTGTCCGTGCCTTTAAGGTGGGGGGGGCGTGGCCAAAGAACGAAGGCCCTCCTGGGCTAGACAAAGTCCCCCTGCGGGACGCAAACACCCCGCGCCCTTTCCCCGCGGGCTTCACCCGGCGGGCTTGAGTGTCCGTGCCTTTAAGGTGGGGGGGGCGTGGCCAAAGAACGAAGGCCCTCCTGGGCTAGACAAAGTCCCCCTGCGGGACGCAAACACCCCGCGCCCTTTCCCCGCGGGCTTCACCCTATTACACCAGACCCATCTGTTTAATCGCCCCATGAAAACCTTGTTCAGTACTGCATAGGGGGTTCCTTTACCAACATTTGGATTCCAATCGATTTCAGCAAAGATCATAATTCAAAGTCATATAATAATGACCCTAAAAACTGCTTCCCTATCACAGCCTTCACCCAGGCATATCAAAGTTGTCATAAAGAACTGGACTTAATGTTCATATAGAAACAACCTCTTGCACTTAGACCCATACCCCTTAAAGAGGTCCGCCCCAATTCTAAGCGTATATATTCCATATGGCAAGAGGGGCTCAAACTCAAGACAGTGTGCCAAAAGAAGCCCTCTATCTTGTTTAGCCAGATAAAGATGTGTTCTTTCTTGCACTGGTGTGGACTAATTCATGATTACTTTTGTCCTTTTTCTTGGGTTACTTGGCTAGGATAGCCTGTGTCCAGGTCCATTTCTCATTCCCCTGGAATGTGGTGCTAGTCTCTTAAGCTTACTGGCCCTTTTATCATCCTATTTCTCCTCACAGCCTCTGTGATGTGTTGCCTGCATTTGTTACTCTAGGGTAGATTCCATTTCCTTTGGCACTAATTTCCTTGGGGTCCTCCCAACTGCACTACCATTGGGTGGATCCCATTTGCATTTGGTCTCCATTTCAGGGCTAGTCATACTGAGATTGTAGGGTGCTTCTGTCATGGATAAGCCTTTGTTGCTGTTTGGGACTAAAAATCCCGTCTGCACATTTGAGTCCCACAGACATATCCAGTTCAGTACCAGTGAAATTAAAGGTTCAACTAGCATTGAGGTTTATCACCTGATTGCTACTGATCAGCTCAAAGTGTGAATTTGCTAATCAGGCACTAAATACATGGACCATGAGTTAATTTTAATTGCACAATGTGTGGGGCCAAAGGTTTGATAGTTAACACTTTAAATTACTAATGACCACACAAAGTACATCCCAATAAATATGTATGCTCAATATTCCATAATATACTGTACAGTGATCAATTTTATGATGTATTCTCTTCACTAAAAAGTGTGAATGAGATGCTTTAATCTGTTGTTTGGAATGGTCTTGGTGCAATGTAAGAGGAAAGTCAACTATTTTTTCTTGTAAGAAAACATAATCTTAAAATTAATCAATTTACCTGTAGAATACCATTAAGTTGCTTGCACTCAGATATGTTACTAACAAGCTCAGTTTAATAGTGCACAGGTTAGATAACGGATTGTGTACCAATATATGATCTACCTCTCTCTTTTGGAGCCAAATAAAATTACGAAGAAAGAAATTAGGATGAGACAAATTGAGCTTCTTATTTAATTATATGGAATGAGAGGCAGTGATTGTCAGTTATGAAGAGGAGTGAAAATCCTGTTAGGTGCATTAATTTGTCAAGTCCTCAAAGGCACTGTATATTTCATGGGTAGATGTAGCAGTGGTTGAATAGGAATGTTTTATTAGTTTTATTCTGGGTTGACATCATTTGTGAGGGGAGGCTACAACTTTGGTTGGACCTATTATATTCATTGATAGGATACATGCCTTATTTCAGAGGGGTACTGGAGCACTTCTCTGGAGGCTGTTCCTTTACTGATTACCAGAATGGACAAGGATCCCATGTAATAAACTGTAATCACCCAATTTCACATTTAAACTTGCCAATAGCGTTGGATAAGAATTCAGGGCATTTTAAACACACGTTAATAAACTTGTGTGAGGTTAGGTTTGTTAATCACAGCCTCAATTCAGCAAATACCCTGCTTCTGTGTTATCTGATGGAAAGGGCACAAGGGAACAGAGAGGACTGGTTAAAGGTTGCTCTTGGTGCTGAAAAGGCCTTTGATTGTATGCAATGGTGCTAGTTAAGGGAATGGTATGGACAAGTCAAGTGGAGCTCTACGATGACCCAATTTTACCAGAAGTTTGATGATTTGATGTTATGTTAATGTTAATGTTAAAGGATATTTGTACTGTGCACTATCACCACCGAAGTGGTCCCCTGGTGCTCTGACTAACCTGTGTATTTTCAAATACATAATGTTAATTGGGAGTTATTCAATAAATCAGGCTGACTTGATGTCAAGTAAAGCCTTCTCTTCTTCTATTGCTGTCCAAATTTGGCATGGAAATTTGTGACTTGACACTCAGTGGTTCTTGGGTTTTTTCCTCTAACAGTTCCAACAGCCACCCGCTCGAAGTGAAGCCATGCAAGGGGTAAGGAGTGAGGAACGCTGGCTCACAGCATGGCGATCACAACAAGTTCTTCCTTTTGAAAGTGTATTCCTCATGGAGGGGGCCACTACCACTGGGAAAAGGTGAGCTTGGGTGGAAGGGGAGTCCAGGAAGCGTGGCAGTGAGTGCATATGGCACCCCATCATTGGCTCCCGCTGTAGGACAGCCTCTCCAGTGCAGAGCAGCTGCCTTGGACAGGACAGCCCCCTTGGTCCACGGAAACCCCACGGCCCCCGGCTGAATGTGTTGTAAGAGCCTGCTGGACAGAGAGTCAGAAGGCTCGAATCCTACTGGCGTGCAATTCTTCTGGAAAAAAGTAGTTGCTGGCCTTCCAACAAACAATTGGAAGATGGTTGTTGAGTAGCAATAATTATTATGTGCGCACAGTGTGTTGGGTGAGGATGGCATTCTATTAACTATTTTCAAGTCAACCGAGGGAGGACTCAACAAGCATGTTGTCTCTTTCTTTTGTTGCTGGAAGGAGGCTCTACAAAAGCTCCATCATTCGAGGTGAGTGCACAGTGTTTTGGGTGTGTCTGGAGTGGTTTGGAGCTGAATCAAAGGGAAGGAGCTGAGGTACTTCAATCTTCAAAGCAGGAGCAGAGTCTGGAAGTTAGAGGTGGCTGGCAGCTTACTCATTTGCTTGGATGTTATGGCTTTTTAAGAAAAACAAGAACCATGTAAAAGCTTTAGCTTCATTCTTTCCACTGCCTCCTGCCATTTTGTTTCTATCTACCTGACTTTGACCCACCTTTACTGTTATTCTATGGCATGTTTTACGATGGTGGTAGGGCTAAGAAATAAAATCTTGATCAAATGCCTCACAGCCGAGGTTAAGGAAGTAGAAGCTGAAGGATTACCAACCACTCACAAAGAAGAGACTCTGAAGGCAGTTGACAAGCAGAATGTGGCTGAGATAAGGAAAGGGTCTTTGAAGGATGGTCAGGGCCAGTGCAGACTAATTATTACAGTCGTGCAGATCCACAGGACAATTGAAAAACCAATTGAAAATATTAGGCCTCTTCAGGCCTCCAAAGCAGCCTTCTTTGAGAGCATGCATAACCGGTCGGAGAGGTGTAGATGTTGACAATCTATCTGCACCCATAGCCTCGATTCTGATCTCCAAAAGTAAAGAAATATCTATTACTCAGCAAAAGAGATAGGTAGGGGTTTGGGGGAAGCAGGTTTGCAAACATCTGTTCGACAGAGTGAGGAAGAAGACCTTAAGATCTTGGACGAGTCATGCAACTACTTTCTAGTTGCCTGTAAACACCTACTAAAAGAGATCACTGATTAATATTAATAATATTATAATACTATTAATTAGACTATATACAAGGAGTAAAAAAGGGCCATTTGAATGTGGAGGGTAGAAAGGTCAGTGTGGCTGAGGTGGATGAGGCAAATGAGGATATGAGGATTGAGAGTTTAAGACCTAGTGGCCTTTTTGAGGCGGCAGATAATTCTGTTACCCACAGGGGGTTGTGGTAAATGGCGCTGAGGCCCTGTCACCCATATCACCAACTATAGTACAAGTATCAGAGGACCTAATTAACAAAATTATCCAAGCATCTGACACAGAGAGGGACAAGGGGAGTGCTCAAAGAGTTGAAATCATTGAGATTTACCAAAGAGAAAGTTTGACATGTTTAAACAGAAGAAAGCTAAGAAAAGAGGTGGTCTTTTATCAAGGAAAGTGATAGCCCCTAAATCAAAAAAAAGGGGGCTTAAGAAAAACATGCAAAGGAGGGCTCCACAATTTATTAATAATTTGTCTGCTTAGCTTCCACTTCGCCCCTCTGATAGAGTTGCAGTAAGTAAAGGAAACAGACAAGGAACCCGTGGAGAGGCAGAAGGGGAGATGGTGCAGACAGTGGCTGGTGAGGTGGTGGAGGGAGAGAGTAATGACTCCTAGCTTGACAATTTACCTATTGAGGTGACAGATGTTTCAATTTGTGTACCCGCAAAGATGATGAGTGGCTGTGAGGCGCTCTACCAGTGCAATGGAACTTAAATGACAAAACTTGTGCTTTGGAAAAAAAACACTGGGTAAGGTTTGAGGAGAAAGATCGATGGGAAAAGGGAGATGAAGAGGAGGAGGGTAGAGCTGCAAGACTGTTACAGAAGGGGTACTTGCCTCAAATGGAGAAGAATAGTTTAAATCTGAAGGCTGCCACGTTTCGATTTTAGAGGAATGTAGAAAAGCCAGCCTGCAGTTGCACCCGAAATCAAGAGGGGTACTTAGTAAGAAGGTTGAGGTGATGGAGGAGAATGTGCGATAATGTTTGTGCAAATTGGTGCTTCAAAAGCTACTGGTGGACCGGGAGCATGTGATCTTAAATAGAATAAGGGCGTTATCCATCTTAAGGAATGCACAGGCCTTAGCTAACCTGTCACCTAATGACATTGGTTGTTTTGAACTTTGAAATAAATTAAATTTGGACAAGATTATAGTACACTTTAAATCTAGTTTTGTGAGTAACTAGGTGTTTTGGCTGAGGCAGACGTGGTTATGATTTTTACAAACTTCCGCCACCTAAACCACTACACCTAGACAAAACGAGTTCCTCCCTGGATGGTCTTCAGCAGGTTGTTCAAATGTGGCCTAACGCAAAATGTAATATATAAAGCTCAATGTATGTAGGTGTGTGTGTATGTTTGATTCCTCTTTTGTCTGGGGCAAGATCATGGTCTATGTTTGGATGCAAAGATCTTATATGCAAAACCAGTTTTGGATGTTTATGTGTATGTTTGTCCGAATATACAAATCCACACAGTTGAACCCACTGCTACCAAATTTTGAATGGATTTCTCATTTTCCTGGGGCAAGATTGTAGTCTATGTTTGGATGCAAAAAATTCACTCCGTAGACACCCTCATTGACTGATGCTCACCCCGATTCACTACAGTATGTACTAAAATTTGGAAAAGTGTCTGAAGCAAAATGTTTGTTGTGTTGGTTATTCCTTTGAAATTCATTACTACTGTATACATTTCGAAAGTGTTTATTAAAGCATTTTTAAAGGGAATAAATGAAAAATGTACATTGTTTTTGATCACGTCACTCCAAATAGGGGAAAGGCAAAGTTACAGATTGCTTAAGTTCATTTATGAGAAGAGAGTACAATCAATCAATCTTTCTTGGAAATTTTCTCTAATTAGCTGAAGCCATAGAGTGACTGAAACATGACGCACACAAAATGAACATCACTTGGAAAAGCTCCATCTGATGTAAAGCGAAAATCAATATCAAGAGCCTCTGAAAGACAACAACAAACAGCAGCACGACTTGCCGACCAGAAGACAAGAGCAACTTTGTCCAGGGCAAATGAGATGCCAGAGCAAACTGAAGCAAGACTTGCTGACATGAGGACAAGAGCAACATCCTCCAGGGCACATGAGACATCAATGGATCATAGAAACAAGCAACACCAGATACCCCAGCTAGTTGATGATAAAGTGCCTCAGGTACAGCTTGCAAGCCCAACAAATGTACAACATGGATAACGAGCAGGATGCACCCGAGGGAAGATCTGAATGGGCTTGGGTAGCAGCTAATCTGAATGCAAGGCCACGCTAAAAGAGGACTTGGTGGGAGGATAAAAACTGAGATGGTTTTTTTCATAGAATTCTAGAGGATTACAGCATTTTTTTCAGAAGAAGAGTGCTGATTTACTAAGTGTCAATTTGTTTTGCCTCCGAGAAACATGGTTGACGGAGGCGCCAATTGTGGATGGTTTCACTGTTTTATTATCGCCTTCTATTAGGGGTGAAAAGGGGTGGCCATCTCCTGGCCTTTTGATAGGTTTATCCAACATATTATGGGATAAGGCTGTGAGCTTTGCAGTGCCAAATTCTTTTGTGCAAGCAACAAAGCTCTTGTGGATTAATGTACGGTTCCCAGGAAGGATTGATACTCTCCTTTTGAACATCTATTGCAATCCTCACAAGATTGAATTATAGGTGTTCCTAGACTCTATGGAAGATATTTTGTTTAGTTGGTATCAGTTCGGAATGAATTCAGTGATCTTGTGTGGGGACCTTAATTGTATAGACTGGCCGAGAGAGAGAAAATCCACAAGGGCCGAGAAGGCTTCCTGAAAAAGGGGAGCAATCTGAGGAATGTGTATATTAAATGGCAACATCAAGGGGGATGAAGTACCACATAATACCTGGGGAAGGGGACCCCAGAGTAATATTCTGGACTATTGTTATGTGTATGAGGACATCTAATTAGAAATATCTGAGTTGCCCATGGAAGAAACACAGGTCAGCGACCATTTCCCTTTTTAAAAAAAAGTATCGGCCTCGAGAGCCTTCTTCGGTATGCCTATGCTTTGGAAGTAAATACGGGGGCAAACAGGGTTCGGTGGAACGAATACAGGATGACAACTTTCAACACAATCTTGTCCTCTAGTACATATATAGACATTTTCTCTGATCAGTTTAAAAGTATTGATTATCAAGAGGTATGGGGGGTATTTATGAGAAATTGCCTAAAACAAATCCCTAAGTGTATTACATAAACATAAATATGACAGTGTGATATTGCTAAAAAAAATAGAGGGGTATGCAAGGCCCGAAATGCCTTAAACAAAGAGGATTCCATTAGTGAAAAACAAGCAAAGGCGTCCTACAAACACTCGCTTCACATTTATTGATACCATTAAACACTCAAGCATGTGAAATGTTAGAAGTGTTAAAGAGTAAAAGCTGTTACGATTTTTGGAATTTAATTAAAGGTAATGATGCATCCCACACAGGTGTACAAGTAAATCCAATGCTGGAAGAATCTTGGAAAGACTACTTCTAATCAATTTATAAGGCTGATACTGGTAATTTTATTCTAAGTGGCGGGAGTGACCACAACAACATTCTGTGGTCTTTTGAGTGGGATACAGAAGACCATCACGATCTGATAAGGAAAAGTAAAAGTCCATGGCACCAGGTCCAGATGGTTTAGCTATGATTTCTCTGAAGAACAACCCAAAGATTTGGGTGGAGGTGTTAAAATGTATCTTTAAGGTTAAATTAAGGGAAAACATGTTTCCAGTCATCAAGGCTAACTTCAGTAATTGTCCCAATATTTAAAAAAGGTTTGAGGCTAGTACCAGTTACTACAGGCCAATATCCCTGTTGGATAGTCCAGCAAAAATGTTCACTGGGTTGGTGCCATCTGAAGTAAGAAGGTGGTCAATTAAGACTAGAAAGATGGCCATGTTCCAAACAGGATTTTGTAGAGGAGTAGGAATAGAGATAAATGGGTTTATACGTGAGTTATTAAAGAAAGAAGCCTTATTATGAAAAGAAACACTGTGTGGCTTTTATTGACTTCTCCATGGCTTTCAACACAGTGCCTAGAAACAAACTGTGGGCAAAACTAGATGAATGGGGGCCACAAATTAGGCATGGGGTATGAAGACTGGAGCCTCATGACTGAGACTTTAAATAATTGATGTCTGTCACTCTTTAGAACACAGAGAAGGATTGCCCCTTCCTTCATACATACAAATTTCATATTCTTAGTATTATGGTCTGGCGCCTAAATTGGTATTAATCCAAAATGGTTTATGGTCAAAATTGGACTGGAAATTGCTGGGTTAAACCAGTTATATATCCAGTTATATATTTATGTTCAACAGGCCCTTTTCGTTTAACATGTGTTCAAATAAGCCATGTATCAGCTTGTTTGTAAACATTTATCATAAAGTGGATAGACAGACAGAAAGTCAGGGTTGGTAGTAGGTAGGATTGGTAAGGGAAGAGAGACAAAGAGTTTGATATCGTGTTAGTAGTTTACTTTCAATCCTAAGTGGATAGCAAATCTAAGTATGATTCCCATATTTATTTAGGCAACTTAATAGCTTGATAGTAGCTCAATTGCAATGCAGTTTTACCTATGGACTTACTATCTCTATTGCATATGTTATTTATCAAGCAATCGTAGTCTGTGCAATACTCACATTGTGTGATCGACGTGCTGGAGCATATTATTTGATCTTCGCTGTCCACTCATAACCGGCATAGTTCCCATCTTAACAAATGTGTTTGTTTGTACAAGATAATAAGATCTCATATTCTTTTATTCTAAGGGAATGTGGCAAGTTTTGTGCAAGCCATATCCCATCTATATACATCCTACATTTTATTCTTTTCAAAAAGGATATTAACCAAGTGGCATGTTGTATTATTCACCTGAGTTAAAACATAAAAGTCTTTAAATTGACTGTGCATTATTATTTAGATACCCCTCTCACATGTTCCCACAACTTTTCGTGAATAAGGAAAGAACCACTTGCCTGATAGCTCCAGTAACAGCCTTATTAGTGACCCGCGTCTGCATGAACCAGCGTGTCTGCCATTTTGGGAGCTCTTTTTAAACTTGCTATCCTTGTCACGTGATGCATGTTTCTATGTGTGTCTAATAATCACGTTGCCACGACAATGCATAGCTACCTACAACACTGGTAGGCATCCCCATGGCCCCCATTTATATAGTAATTCAAGTCTATATTTATAACAGGATTTTTAAATGATTTTTTTTTATTACAAACAAATGTATTTTTGATATGTGTCGTATTCATTATTATGTGTTTCGTGTTACTTCTTGTTTGTTTTTTGCGTGGATTGGCCTTGATTTGATATCATTGTGGACCATCTACATGATTACTTTTTGGATCCTTTCGTTATTTGGCCATTTAGTCAATAAGTGCCTGTGATTAATCAACCTGTATACTCTTTAGCCTATCCCATTTCATTCTGAGTTAATAATGACAGTTATCTAGTTGATGCAGGTGATGTAAGCCTTTTTGAATCAATCAAAGATGCTTGTGATGTGTTAAACATGAACTTAATCCTGAGGGCATCATCATGCCTGATTATAGAATTGTCAGTTTGATCTAATTCTATGTCGATATTGGGTTCTCATATCCGCACATTTTTTGGTCATTAAAGAACCTAATATTAAAGAACCCATTTCATGATCAGTGTTCAAACCGAACTCAGTTGCGCGCATCTTGCATATGATGTGTGCTTTTGTTTGCCTTAATAGGCATTCCCTGTCTTCACCTCTTTTGCACAATGTTATTCTTTTCAGACCAATGAATCTTAGGTCTTGTTCTCCATTTGATTCATTGCTTGCCAGTGTTGGGTGAACGGCAGTTTGGAATCTGGATTACCAATTGACGCAATATGTTCCCTAATTCTAGTTCTTAATTCTCCAATAGTACAACCAATGTATACTTGGTTACATATACAAACCAATCCATAAACCACATATTTAAATTTACAGTTAATCGAGTCCTTAATTTGAAACCTTGTTCCTTGTGAGTCAGTAAATATTTGTATATTTGTGTGTGCATATTTGCACATAGTACATATTCCACATTTGGAGAAGCCTGTCCTCGGTGGTTGTAACCATGTTAATACTGGTTGGATATTTTCACTGGGTAAATGGGATGGGCTGAGTTTTTTTTTCCAGTGTCTCTGCTCTTTTGAAGATAACTACTGGTTTCTCTCCTAAATGCTTTTTAAGATCTTCATCCAATAACAATATGTGCCAATGACTCAACCGGATAAATGGTGGTGTCCATCTGGCTTACTAGCCATAATGGGTCTACTTTCTAAAACCTCTATTCCAGTTGGGTTGGACAGAACAGGGTGTCTGTCCGTGCCCTTTTGAATGGAAAGAGGCCTGAAACAAGCATGTTTGCTTGCGCCAATTCTGGTTAGCCTATTTATCGCAGACATTGGGGAGGCCTTGACTGATGGTCAATGTTTTCCACAAAAAATTGATTAAAATCGCCTCAATTATCTACTTTATGCAGACGATATTGTCCTCATGGATAACACCCCTATCGGATTGCAGCACCAAATCATGGCTTTAGAGAAATATACCAGGTAAAATGGTTTATCGATAAATGTTGAGAAATCTAAAATATTGACTTATCAACAGTGAGCTGGGAAAGAACGAGGAAAGTTCAATTGGGTGTTAAATAAGATCTCCCTGGAGAAAGTAGAATTGTTTACTTACTTGGGGTTTATGGTAAAAAAAAATAAGAGTGCATTATTTGCCGGTAAGAGGAGAAGAATCACGGCACTAGTGTCCCAGGCAAGCCATATAAGTAGGAAACTCTGACATTTTTCCCTAGTGATATGATAATGAGTACCACTTATTTTTAGGATTGTTGTTGGGTGTTAGGCCAAATAACATTATGCCTCATTACCTGATCAAATGTTTGGAGGAGTTCTGGCAGGCTCAGTGTTTACGCCTCTGAATGAACCTATTTCCTACTATTGAAATGCTAGGAGCGACAGGAGGGATACTCAGGAATGTTAGGATATGTAGGTTTTGTAAACAAGATAATGTTGCAGAAACAATTGGTCACTTGGTTGTAGAATGCTCCTCTCTGGTAACCCACCAGCAACTGTATTTAGTGCATATTTTGAAAGATTATAACACAGTATATCCGGGATGGTTTTGGCAATGTATTTTTGTTGATAAATCGTTTAAATGGTCACTGGCAGCTATACATTTTATTCAAGAGGTCCTCTCTACTCCTGTGGTTGTAAAATCTAGTTAACATAGAGATTTGGGATGTTTTAGTGTTAACTTAGATTTTATATTATTTTTACATAACGTTGTTTGTTTTTTACTCAGCTGACCGTTATTCCATTTTATTAAGTGATAAGTGTAAAATGTTTTAAATAATAAGATATTGAAATGTTTTAGGTAAGGTTATGAGAGAAAATACGTTATTTCATGATGTGATGTCAAATTTGATATGCATTTTTTTAATTGTGAAAAGTTATTTGAGAACTGTAAATATAAAAAATATATATGTTCGAATTAGTAGAGAATCTACACTGTTTTACATTCTGCTTCTAATGCCAGAATGTGTTATCAGTAACATAACTATTGCTTTTGGGTATGGGCCTAAACAAACCTTTGTGCCATATCCCCTGTTTTTTCGGGTCGCAGAGGGCATCTGTAACCTGTTTGCATGGTACATTAATAGAAGCGTGCAAATAGACTAAGAAGATGTTTTTATGTGCATGAGCAATATGCATACAAACTACTACAGAACGTAAATCAAGTTGGGTTCCCTACAGCTTAGTCACATGAAGCATTTCATCTTATTTAAGGATATGCAACATTATTTTGTTTTTCTGAACATTGCACATTTCTGAATGATAGTTATATAATTTATAAATTCAAAAATGCAATACACAACCATTTATTTTAAATTAAAAAATGTAATACAAACGTGTTTATTTTTACCAAAAAAGTGTTTTCAGCAAATGCCACTTGTAATGCCTCAATGTAAAAACCATTCCACAGGTCAGAAAACATTCATACTATGTTTTTAGTGCTTGGAATTTGGAAACACGCTACTTTTCTTAAAAATAAAAATGTATCTAAACCATACCCTCTGACTCAATCAGCTTACCGCTACATAGCTAACTTGTCGACCACTCCTCATTCTTTTAAGGAAACTTCACTATGACATATCCTTTGAAGAAAAGGAAGCATCACTAGCCTCCGAGATCGGACTACAAAATCACTGGGCTTTCTAGTTCGGTATTGGCTTAACCACCACGTAAAACCTTTAATTTTATTTCAACTCTAACAATTTCCCTTCTTCATTTCCCACTTTTCCCAAGGGGTAGGCTTTATTAAAGTGAGTACCAAATACTTCTCACAGAAGTGATGGTATCTATTGCCTATGTGTAAGCACAAACGTGATGGGTGGAACGTTTTGAATAAATCTGAACCACTGGCATTGCTCTGGGCAACCTTCCACACCACCGTTTTTTAGCCTGTCTGTGCCATTGCAAAAGGGGTCCAGCCATATGCAAATCAGTGAGGTACTGCCACCAATGGTAGCAGCCCAGCTCGAACTGCTAGGCCAGGTCCCCTCTGCACGGAAACACAAGCAACCCCAGACATGTTTCAGCCTTGTTGGGCCTCCTCAGTGAGGTGCAGCTCGGTTCCCTATGGTGCAGCGAGCAAGGGACCCACATCTGGGCATACCCTCTCTCACATAGTGAGACAAACTGTAAGCACAAAAGTGATGGGTGGAAGGTTTTGAATGAATCTGAACCACTGGCATTTCCCTGGGCAACCTTCAACACCACCACTTTTTAGCCCGTCTGCGCCATTGCAAAAGGGGTACAGCCATATGCAAATCAGTCAGGTACTGCCACCAATGGTAGAAGCCCAGCTCGAACTGCTAGATCAGGTCCGCTCTGCACGGAAACACAAACAACCCCAGACATGTTTCAGCCTTGTTGGACCTCCTCAGCGAGGTGTTGCTTGGTTCCCTATGGCGCAGCGAGCAAGGGACCCATGTCTGGGCATACCCTCTCTCACATAGTGAGTGAGACAAACTGTAAGCACAAAAGTGATGGGTCGAAGGGTTTGAATGAATCTGAACCACGGGCATTGCTCTGGGCAACCTTCGACACCACCGATTTTTAGTCCGTCTGCGCCATTGCAAAATGGGTCCAGCCATATGCAAATCAGTCAGGTACTGTCACCAATGGTAACAGCCCAGCCCGAACTGCTAGGCCAGATCCCCTCTGCACAAAAACACAAGCAAACCCAGACATGTTTCAGCCTTGTTGAGCCTCCTCAGTGTGGTGCAGCTTGGTTCCCTATGGCGCAGCGAGCAAGGGTCCCACGTCTGGGCATACCCTCTCTCACATAGTGAGACAAACTGTAAGCACAAAAGTGATGGGTGTAAGGTTTTGATTGAATCTGAACCACTGGCATTGCTCTGGGCAACCTTCCACACCATTGTTTTTTAGCCCGTCTGTGCCATTGCAAAAGGGGTCCAGCCATGTGCAAATCAGTCAGGTACTGCAACCAATGGAAGCAGACCAGCTCGAACTGCTAGATCAGGCCGCTCTGCACGGAAACACAAGCAACCCCAGACATGTTTCAGCCTTGTTGGGCCTCCTCAGCAAGGTGTTGCTTGGTTCCCTATGGCACAGCGAGCAAGGGACCCATGTCTGGGCATACCCTCTCTCACATAGTGAGACAAAGTGTAAACACAAAATTGATGGGTGGAAGGGTTTGAATGAATCTGAACCACAGGCATTGCTCAGGGCAACCTTCGACACCACCGTTTTTTAGCCCGTCTGCGCCAAAATGGGTCCAGCCATATGCAAATAAGTCAGGTACTGTCACCAATGGTAACAGCCCAGCCCGAACTGCTAGGCCAGGTCCCCTCTGCACAAAAACACAAGCAAACCCAGACATGTTTCAGCCTTGTTGGACCTCCTCAGCGAGGTGTTGCTTGGTTCCCTATGGCGCAGCGAGCAAGGGACCCATGTCTGGGCATACCCTCTCTCACATAGTGAGACAAACTGTAAGCACAAAAGTGATGGGTGGAAGGGTTTGAATGAATCTGAACCACGGGCATTGCTCTGGGCAACCTTCGAAACCACCGATTTTTAGTCCGTCTGCGCCATTGCAAAATGGGTCCAGCCATATGCAAATCAGTCAGGTACTGTCACCAATGGTATCAGCCCAGCCCGAACTGCTAGGCCAGGTCCCCTCTGCACAAAAACATAAGCAAACCCAGACATGTTTCAGCCTTGTTGAGTCTCCTCAGTGAGGTGCAGCTTGGTTCCCTATGGCGCAGCGAGCAAGGGACCCACGTTTGGACATACCCTCTCTCACATAGTGAGACAAACTGTAAGCACAAAAGTGATGGGTGTAAGGTTTTGAATGAATCTGAACCACTGGCATTGCTCTGGGCAACCTTCCACACCACCGTTTTTTAGCCCGTCTGTGCCATTGCAAAAGGGGTCCAGCCTTATACAAATCCGTCAGGTACTGCCACCAATGGTAGCAGCCCAGCACGAACTGCTAGGCCAGGTCCCCTGTGCACAGAAACACAAGCAACCCCAGACATGTTTCAGCCTTGTTGGGCCTCCTCAGTGAGGTGCAGCTTGGTTCCCATGGCGCAGCAAGCAAGGGACCCACGTCTGGGCACACCCTCTCTCACATAGTGAGACAAACTGTAAGCACAAAAGTGATGGGTGGAAGGTTTTGAATGAATCTGAACCACTGGCATTGCTCTGGGCAACGTTCCACACCACCGTTTTTTAGCCCGTCTGCGCCATTGCAAAAGGGGTCCAGCAATATGCCAATCAGTCAGGTACTGCCACCAATGGTAGCAGCCCAGCCCGAACTGCTAGGCCAGGTCCCCTCTGCAAGGATACACAAGCAAACCCAGACATGTTTCAGCCATGTTGGGCCTCCTCGGTGAGGTACAGCTTGGTTCCCTATGGCGCAGCAATCAAGGGACCCACGTCTGGGCATACCCTCTCTCACATAGTGAGACAAACTGTAAGCACAAAAGTGATGGGTGGAAGGTTTTGAATGAATCTGAACCACTGGCATTGCTCTGGGCAACCTTCCACACCACCCTTTTTTAGCCCATCTGCGCCATTGCAAAAGGGGCCCTGCCATGTGCAAATCAGTCAGGTACTGCCACCAATGGTAGCAGACCAGCTCGAACTGCTAGATCAGGTCCCCTCTGCACGGAAACACAAGCAACCCCAGACATGTTTCAGCCTTGTTGGGCCTCCTCAGTGAGGTGCAGCTTGGTTCCCTATGGCGCAGCGAGCAAGGGACCCACGTCTGGGCATACCCTCTCTCACATAGTGAGACAAACTGTAAGCACAAAAGTGATGGGTGGAAGGTTTTGAATTAATCTGAACCACTGGCATTGCTCTGGCAACCTTCCACACCATTGTTTTTTAGCCCGTCTGTGCCATTGCAAAAAGGGTCCAGCCATATGCAAATCAGTCAGGTACTGCCACCAATGGTAGCAGCCCAGCATGAACTGCTAGGCCAGGTCCCCTCTGCACGGAAACACAAGCAACCCCAGACATGTTTCAGCCTTGTTGGGCCTCCTCAGTGAGGTGCAGCTTGGTTTCCAATGGCGCAGCGAGCAAGGGACCCATGTCTGGGCATACCCTCTCTCACATAGTGAGACAAACTGTAAGCACAAAAGTGATGGGTGGAAGGTTTTGATCGAATCTGAACCACTGGCATTGCTCTGGGCAACCTTCCACACCACCGTTTTTTAGCCCGTCTGCGCCATTGCAAAAGGGGTCCAGCCATATACAAATAAGTCAGGTAGTGCCACCAATGGTAGCAGCCCAGCCCGAACTGCAAGGCCAGGTCCCCTCTGCATGGAAACACAAGCAACCCCAGACATGTGTCAGCCTTGTTGAGCCTCCTCAGTGAGGTGCAGCTTGGTTCCCTACGGCGCAATGAGCAAGGGACCCACGTCTGGGAATGCCTTCTCTCACATAGTGAGACGAACTATAAGCACAGAAGTGATGGGTGGAAGGTTTTGAATGAATCTGAACCACTGGCATTGCTCTGGCAATCTTCCACACCACCGTTTTTAGCCCGTCTGCGCCATTGCAAAAGGGGTCCATCCATATGCAAATCAGTCAGGTACTGCCACCAATGGTAGCAGCCCAGCACAAACTGCTAGGCCATGTCCCCTCTGCACGGAAACACAAGCAACCCCAGACATGTTTCAGCCTTGCTGGGCCTCCTCAGTGAGGTGCAGCTTGGTTCCCTATGGCGCAGCGAGCAAGGGACCCACGCCTGGGCATACCCTCTCTCACATAGTGAGACAAACTGTAAGCACAAAAGTGATGGGTGGAAGGTTTTGAATGAATCTGAACCACTGGCATTGCTCTGGGCAACCTTCCACACCATTGTTTTTTAGCCCGTCTGCGCCATTGCAAAAAGGGTCCAGCCATATGCAAATCAGTCAGGTACTGCCACCAATGGTGACAGCCCAGCACAAACTGCTAGGCCAGGTCCCCTCTGCATGGAAACACAAGCAACCCCAGACATGTTTCAGCCTTGTTGGGCCTCCTCGGTGATGTACAGCTTGGTTCCCTATGGCGCAGCAAGCAAGGGACCCACGTCTGGGCATACCCTCTCTCACATAGTGAGACAAACTGTAAGCACAAAAGTGATGGGTGGAAGGTTTTGAATGAATCTGAACCACTGGCATTGCTCTGGGCAACCTTCCACACCACCGTTTATTAGCCCGTCTGCGCCATTGCAAAAGGGGTCCAGCCATATACAAATAAGTCAGGTAGTGCCACCAATGGTAGCAGCCCAGCCCGAACTGCAAGGCCAGGTCCTCTCTGCATGGAAACACAAGCAACCCCAGACATGTGTCAGCCTTGTTGAGCCTCCTCAGTGAGGTGCAGCTTGGTTCCCTACGGCGCAATGAGCAAGGGACCCACGTCTGGGAATGCCTTCTCTCACATAGTGAGACGAACTATAAGCACAGAAGTGATGGGTGGAAGGTTTTGAATGAATCTGAACCACTGGCATTGCTCTGGCAACCTTCCACACCACCGTTTTTAGCCCGTCTGCGCCATTGCAAAAGGGGTCCATCCATATGCAAATCAGTCAGGTACTGCCACCAATGGTAGCAGCCCAGCACAAACTGCTAGGCCATGTCCCCTCTGCACGGAAACACAAGCAACCCCAGACATGTTTCAGCCTTGTTGGGCCTCCTCAGTGAGGTGCAGCTTGGTTCCCTATGGCGCAGCGAGCAAGGGACCCACGCCTGGGCATACCCTCTCTCACATAGTGAGACAAACTGTAAGCACAAAAGTGATGGGTGGAAGGTTTTGAATGAATCTGAACCACTGGCATTGCTCTGGGCAACCTTCCACACCATTGTTTTTTAGCCCGTCTGCGCCATTGCAAAAAGGGTCCAGCCATATGCAAATCAGTCAGGTACTGCCACCAATGGTGACAGCCCAGCACGAACTGCTAGGCCAGGTCCCCTCTGCATGGAAACACAAGCAACCCCAGACATGTTTCAGCCTTGTTGGGCCTCCTCGGTGAGGTACAGCTTGGTTCCCTATGGCGCAGCAAGCAAGGGACCCACGTCTGGGCATACCCTCTCTCACGTAGTGAGACAAACTGTAAGCACAAAAGTGATGGGTGGAAGGTTTTGAATGAATATGAACCACTGGCATTGCTCTGGGCCACCTTTCACACCACCGTTTTTTAGCCCGTCTGCGCCATTGCAAAAGGGGTCCAGCCATATACAAATAAGTCAGGTAGTGCCACCAATGGTAGCAGCCCAGCCTGAACTTCAAGGCCAGATCCCCTCTGCATGGATACACAAGCAACCCCAGACATGTTTCAGCCTTGTTGGGTCTCCTCGGTGAGGTACAGCTTGGTTCCCTATGGCGCAGCGAGCAAGGGACCCACGTCTGGGCATACCCTCTCTCACATAGTGAGACAAACTGTAAGCACAAAAGTGATGGGTGGAAGGTTTTGAATGAATCTGAATCACTGGCATTTTTTCTTTGGGCAACCTTCCACACCACCGTTTTTTAGCCCGTCTGCGCCATTGCAAATGGGGTCCAGCCATATGCAAACCAGTCAGGTACTGCCACCAATGGTAGCAGCCCAGCCCGAACTGCTAGGCCAGGTCCTCTCTGCACGGAAACACAAGCAACCTCAGACATGTTTCAGCCTTGTTGGGCATCCTCAGTGAGGTGCAGCTTGGTTCCCTATGGCGCAACGAGCAAGGGACCCACGTCTGGGCATACACTCTCTCACATAGTGAGACAAACTGTAAGCACAAAAGTGATGGGTGGAAGGTTTTGAATTAATCTGAACCATTGGCATTGCTCTGGGCAACCTTCCACACCACCGTATTTGAGCCCATCTGCGTCATTGCAAAAGGGGTCCAGCCATATGCAAATTAGTCAGGTACTGCCACCAATGGTAGCAGCCCAGCCCGAACTGCTAGGCCAGGTCCCCTCTGCATGGAAACACAAGCAACCACAGACATGTGCTTTGTCACCCCGAGTGGGACGGGTATGCCCAGACGTGGGTCCCGTGCCTGCTGGGCCTAGAGACCCAAGCTACTCCTCACTGATGAGGCCCAACAAGGCCGAAACATGTTTGGGGATGCTTGTGGTCTCGTGCAGAAGGGATGTGACCTAGCAGTTCGGGCTGGACTGTTTTTTTTGGGGTGGGACCAAGCCTGATTTGCATATGGTCTTTCCCCTTCTGTAATGGCTTGGCAGGCGAAGAATGATGTTCTGTAGGGTGGCCAGAGCAATGCCAGAGGTTAAGATTCATTCTAAACGTTTCAGGGATCACCTCTTTGTTTTTGCTTTGTCACCCCGAGTGGGACGGGTATGCCCAGACGTGGGTCCCGTGCCTGCTGGGCCTAGAGACCCAAGCTACTCCTCACTGATGAGGCTAAAAAAGGCCGAAACATGTTTGGAGATGTTTGTGGTCTCCTGCAGAAGGGATGTGGCCTAGCAGTTTGGGCTGGACTGCCCTTTTTGGGGTGGGACCAAGTCTGATTTGCATATGGTCTTCCCCTTCTGTAATGGCTTGGCAGGCGAAGAAAGATGGTCTGGGGGGTTGCCCAGAGCAAGGCCAGAGGTTAAGATTCATTCTAAATCTTCCAGCCATCACCTCTTTGTTTTTGCTTTGTCACCTCGAATGGGACAGGTATGCCCAGACGTGTGTCCCGTGCCTGCTCGGCTTAGAGACCCAAGCTACTCCTCACTGATGAGGCCCAACAAGGCGGTTTGGGGATGCTTGTGGTCTCGTGCAGAAGGGATGTGACCTAGCAGTTCGGGCTGGACTGCCCTTTTTGGGGTGGGACCAAGCCTGACTTGCATCTGGTCTTTCCCTTCTGTAATGGCTTGGCAGGCGAAGAACGGTGGTCTGGAGGGTTGCCCAGAGCAATGCCAGAGGTCAAGATTCATTCTAAACCTTCCAGCCATCACCTCTTTGTTTTTGATCTATTGCCTATGCTCAGAGATACATTGTTCCGTGAGGTTTGAATAGAAAAGGGAATTATTAGCTTGTTAACCTTTCCCATCGGATGCTATCATTAAGCACTACGTCATCGATTTGGGTTATGAATTTCTGATGAGGGGTCCCTTGTATATTTTGCAGAATTACCAATTTGAAATGTTCTGGTTTATGGTTCAACTGTACAAAGTGTTTCAACAACGGGGTGATTATATGATTCCTCAAACAAATTTTGTGTTTGATCATCCTGGTTTTTTCTGCTCTCTTTGTTCCTCTTACATATCTCAGGCCACATGGGTAGAATATCATAAATTGACATTTTTGGTTCCAATGTCTACTAATTCTGTTTTCATAGTTTTAACACACATCACACAATTGCCACGTGGATAATGTCCTATGTCATATTTGGTTCCTTGGGGTTACTTTTCGCCTACCTGTCTGCTTTGTCCTCATTGTAGATATGGCAGTAAAAGAAAAACAGGTAGCATGTTCAAATAATACAAAAAAGGTAGCAGGCACCCCTCTCTAGAAAGAACATGGCATGATAACCTGTTCTGTGGTTATTTCCCACTTTGAGAGCCCCCAGCCATCACTTTTTGCTCACTGTAGATTTCACAAACGAGGAATACCCATTTACATATCAGTCTTTGTCCTGCCCACAAGGGCAGTCCAACACTGAAATACCAGACAATCCTCTTTTGAACAAGAGTATCACCAGCAACCCCAGACACGTGTTTCAGCCTTGTTGGGCCTCATCAGTGAGGTGGAGCTGTGTCTCTCTGAGCACAGTGAGCAAGGGGTTCACGTCTGGGTTCCACCAGGTAACTTGGGGTGACCAAAACCAGGGTCCTTGAAAAAACACAAAAAAGGTAGCAGGCACCCCTCTCTAGAAAGAACCATGGCATTATAACCTGTTCTGTGGTTATTTCCCACTTTGAGAGTCCGCAGCCATCAGTTGTTGCACACTGTACTTTTCACAACGGTGGAATACCCATTTGCAGATCAGTCTTCAACCTGCCCACAAGGGCAGTCCAACACCGAAATGCCAGGCAATCCTCCTTTGAACAAGAGTACCAACAGCAATCCCAGACACATGTTTCAGCCTTGTTGGGCCTCATCAGTGAGATGGAGCTGTGCCTCTCTGAGCACAGTGAGCAAGGGGTTCACTTCTGGGTTGCCCCAGGTAACTTAGGGTGACCAACCCCAGTTTCCTTGAAAAAACACAAAAAAGGTAGCAGGCGCCCCTCTCTAGAAAGAACATGGCATGATAACCTGTTCTGTGGTTATTTCCCACTATGAGAGTCCGCAGCCATCACTTTCGGCTCACTGTATTTTTCACAAGGGAGGAATATCCATTTGCATTTCAGTCTTTGTCCCGCCCACAAGGGCAGTCCAACACCCAAATTGCAGGCAATCCTCCTTTGAACAAGAATACCAACAGCAACCTCAGACTCCTGTTTCAGCCTTGTTGGGCCTCATCATTGAGGTGGAGCTGTGCCTCTCTGAGCACAGTGAGCAAGGGGCCCACATCTGGGTTCCCCCAGGTAACTTAGGGTGACCAACCCCAGGTTCCTTGAAAAAACACAAAAAAGGAAGCAGGCGCCCCTCTGTAGAAAAAACATGGCATGATATCCGATTCTGTGGTTATTTACCACTTTGAGAGTCTGCAGCCATTGCTTTTTGCTCACTCTACTTTTAACAAAAGAGAAATACTCATTTGCATATCAGTCTATGTCCCGCCCACAAGGGCAGTCCAACACCAAAATGCCCGAAATGCCTGCTTTTCGTGCTCTTCCCGTGCCCCTGATTATTTGCCTGCTGAAATCACTGAATTTCGTAGGAATAACACATGCAATTATGAGTCAAATACCTAATAGTTTATTTCCAATTTGCATCTCAAACAACGAGGTGAAAATAAACATTAAAAAAAACTCTACCTAGAAGTTAACTTTATTTTTCCTGTACTATAGGGAATCCCAATGCTGTAAAATACATTTTTTTCTTATGAGGACAACACTACAGGTTGAAAATGTGGGCATCTCTGATGCCTACCTTCACATTATCTTTGCATTTTAATGCACAAAAGCATCAAAATGGACCATCTTGTGCATGTCAAAAATGTGCAGAGGAGCAGCATGATACGCTATTATGCAGAACTCATGTGAAGCCTCATAATGAGGGTACACATGGAGGGGAACAGAATGAGAAAAATAAGACAGGTGTGTTTCCTGAAATACAGCCTTAAATAATTCTAGAAATCCACATTGGTTATTAACTCCAACCTGGCGAAGTTCTCAGGGATAGAGAGATTTCCAGAAATTCACATAAGTTAACAGTAATTAGTGTATGTAGTATTAACATTTGGAAATATGCCTACCTCATAATGAAGGCTTTTGTGTTCCTAGATAACATTTCCTAAATTAAAAGCCTTTTTTCGCTTTGTTTTTTCAGCAAAGGTTTAGCAAAGTAAATGGTTTAATAATATTGTCCCCCTTCCATGGGTTTCTGAAATCTCAGAAAATCACCATTTTACTAAAATCTTAATTACAAGTGCTCTAACTGGTTAATTGTGGAGCCCTTTTCTGTCTTCTGAAACTCAACATGGCCGAATCTTACAGAAGCAGTACCCTCATGTGAATATGGTACTTATTTTTTTGCAACCACACTATTAACCTTAGATTTCCTTTCTGATAAATAGACTGTGAATTATCTTGGATTTTCCGATCAGATGGGCGGAGTGAGAGAAAAGAGAGAAGCAGTTAAACTTGATGGTGCTACATGATTAACGACGCTACATAGAAGTATTGACTCCAAGTGAGAGTTAGAAAACAGCCTCTCTTCAGTCTTCACATGAATCCATCACACACTTACATATCAGATTACCATATCACCTGCATCTAACAGGCGTGGCACGCTGTTTAAATACCAGCGGCGCAACGCGATCTTCACATCATCATGTATGATACCAGACACATTCGCTGAAGTGTTACTGTGCATCAAGGTACCGACGCATCATTCAAAAGATGGCAAAAACATTGCTACTTGTCTTTAAAATACTTGCTAAAGTTACCTAAACCTTGCATACGCCTTCTGTGCTCATAAAATCTATGATTCTACTGCCATCTTGTGGATTTTCAGTTGTTTCATGCGACAAATGAAATGGAGCCCACCGGCTAAACACGAAGGGACAGAGTAAAAACTGCATAACAGACAGTACATACCCAGAATGCGTACGTGTAGGATTCATAGTTGAACAATGCCTTTTCTTTGTATTCCTTTCATGTGAAAATATAAATTAATTCTGATGTGCACCTTGAAGTGTGGTTATGCAACCTGGCTCCAGGAAGGAAATCCGCTCAAAAGGTAAAAAAAAAGTGTAGCAGAGAGGTAAGAAAGTCGATTGCTTTCATTAATTACATTTAATGAAGCGTGAACACATCCACAGACAGCCTGCGAAACAACGTTAACACTTCAGTAGACGCAGCATGAAGTGCCGTGAGAGTTGTGCGACACCTTTTGTAAACCTGCCACTTACCGGCCGTGACTCCACCACCGTGGCTCTTCCACCCTCCCCCCCTCTTAAGAGGTGGATGCCCTACATTCTTTCTGTTTCCAGGACTGCAATTCGAGACTATCCACATCTACAACTGACATCAGGCAAAATCCCTGTGCTTAGGAAACGCAATGATCCTCGTTCATCTCTTTGGAAAGTAGAGGCCAACGAGCTGGCCTTGGAATGTATTTAGAAAAGCCCAGGTGTGGCAAGCTATATATATATATATATATAAACAAAAAAATCAAACGAATCACCTTAAATGAAATTGCTTACACGAGCAGACAGCAAATCACCCTCCTCCCCCCTACCCTCTTGACGGTGCGTCCTATGAACACTGGAGTTCCGCCAGGTGCCTGCCTCTCACCCCTTCTCTTCAACCTTTACATGACCCCTCGGTCAGGGATCATCTGCTCTCCCAACCTCACCTGCTATAACTACACCAACCATACACAAATCCTGAGAATTCCCAAATCGACCTGTGACCTTCGGCCTCACAGATATTGACCTCTGGATGACAAGTAACCATCTCCTTCTGAACCCAGGGAAACAGAGATCATGGTGTGCGGCAACACAGCTCTATTCCTGCAACCGTTGCCATTGGAAACCTGCCTACCCCCCCCCACTACCTTTAAAAACCTTAGCTGCACAATAGACTCAGCCCTAGCCCTATCTCACCACATAAATAATGTATCCAAATCCTGTCACCACCACCTTAGGCATCTTGCCTTGCCTTACCTACCCTAATAGACGGGCCGCATTTATGTCCATTGTCATGTCCAAACTTGTCTATGTGAACTCTCTCTACCTTTGGCACTGGCCCACCAACTAAACAAACTCCAAAGAGTCAAAAACGCGGCTGCCAGACTGCTTCTTGCAGCGGGACAAAGGGATCACCTCTCATTAGCTCTCTACAAACTACACTGGCTCCCAATTGGACAAAGGGCCACCTTCAAAATCGTGTGCATTACTCACCGAGAGTTGCACAAAGCCGGCCTCAAATACCTACATGAAAAGATTATGCCCTACCTCCCAACCCGCACCCTAAGGTCAAGCACAGCCCTCCTCCTAGTGGCTCCCACCTCAAATTCACCCAGGATTGGATGGTCCACCTACTCAACCCTGGCGCCAACTCACAGCCTGCTCACATTTCACACAGCCAAGACAACATGGCTTTCCAGAAAGCACCCAAAACCTGTCTCTTTCCTTAAATCATGTAAGGGACTGGTTTGGGCCAGAAAAGGCCAGAAATGGCTGGAACCACATTAATGCGGGGAGGGAGGAACAATCAGGACATGCAAGCCGGCACTGGTGATCAATTTATTTCAATACTAGGAAGCTGCTGGCTCAGCAACAATGGCCCTTCTGCTACCGTGCACCAATCCGCTAACCATGCCACCCCAAACCATGTTACAATCGTAATGCCTGAGACATAATAACACTTGTGCTCTTACGCTATGACTGAGCTCACTGATTGTCCTCGACCAGGCATGCACCAGAATCTAAGACCAGGAGATGTTATCTCTATCTATCTATCTGAAAACAAATACCCTTGACTCCAAACCCGAGTCCTAATAGCACATATGTTCTTCATCAAGATTGAGCTTAATCATTATCTTCCTCCAAGCATGCACAGCGTTATCAGTCCAGGAGATGTCTACCTTTGTCAATCTTACTTATCTTTGAATTCATGCGCAGAACTACAAACCCATAGCCTAGTGGCACTTATTTTCAAACAATACGGTTGGGCCTGAACATTTTAACCCATGTCAATCTTACGTATCTGGGAAAGAATGTGCAGAAGTAAAATCCAAGAGCCTGTTTCAAACAATATGGCTGGGCCAGATCTCTTCATCCACCGGGTATACAAGGTGGTCTCTGATCAAGTCTTGTTACCCTGATCTGCCTGATAATGGACGCCATGAACTTCTTCACACAGGCGCAGTATCAACTATGCTTTTGTTGGACTTGCACTTTTGTCCCTTGCGAATATGCACCAAGCACTCCATGCAGATGAGCTCCCTAGCACTCTTAGCTCTTGCAAGGGACAATGATGCAATATAATTCCACAATTCAAACCATAAACTATGACAGGAATACCCATCCACTCGCTGTAAACAATTACCCGGGACCCGGAAAATGGGACCCGTGGCACTTATATCCCAGTGTCAGAAATGGACCGACTCTGTTCCAGCTCAAGGGAATGTGCTCTGAATCTGGCAAGGCAAGCTCCTGCAAGTGACACCAGGTCAGGAACACTCAAACCCCTGCTGCATGTAACAATGCCAGTCATACACAGCACTTACAACACAGCCTGATCTGTTGCTGAACCTCCAGGTTCACTGACTACCAGTGTTCATTCCTAGGATGTACTTGTATATCCGATAGAACAGAACTGAAGTAAATGCACACTGAGAAGGTGACATCCTGTAAGCAACTGCAGACTCAACAAGACACAGGGGTGGCCATAGTCTCTGATGCTGGACCTTGGGTGCACTGAGCATTAGTGATTGAATCTAGTTAGTACTTGTAAGTCTGACAGAACTGGATGTAACTGTACAATGAGAAGATATCATCCAATAAACAATGTCAGACTCAACGAGACTCTGGGACACCCATAGACCTGCAATTCACTTAACACAATAAAGACAAGGAATTGGGCAACAACACCGATACATTGCCAAGCAGGGAAAGACAACCTCAAGCTCGGTAATCAGAACAAACTCCACACTAGACAGATAATCTCTCTCGGAAATCTAATGCTCCGAACCTCTAGAATAGATACGTTCAGCTCAGCAGGCACCAGAAGGTAATCAGAAATAGGGGCCTCCCACCAATTTGCACAGACACTAAAACATACCAATATGCTCACGCTCCCCTCTACACCAACAACAATAGAATGCAGCTAGACCCATGTAAAAATTCAGCCTAGCTGCACACAAAATCTCATACATAAGCTCCACCACTGCCAGAATCCAGATACCAAGGTCAACGGCCTTGCTGCAAACATTCTACTGATCTCACACAATCACTGGACCATGCCTAGCATTAGAATGCAGCTACACACCACGTAAACTGCACTGGTTGCACATATACTGAGTGCACCCAAGTGCTATTTAGTACCTTACCCCCTCCACTGACCTGGACTATGGTCCCTGAAGGCATTCAAACCACAGAGTTTTGAGATCATACCATAAGCGCTATAAGAATGCCAAATAACACAACATAACATAACATTGAAGCATTCATATTGCAATTGTTGCTCAAAAGAAAATATGTCTTGGTATGCTGAGTTGTCACTTTCATAATGTAGCTACTGTTCTATATTCCACCTGCATCCACCCTCTGCCAGTGTATGATTGAGTCCTCTGTTATCAGGAGGGCTAAACTTGAATTCCGTGAGAAGATATGTGTTGTTCATTATCATTTTTTTTTATTAAAAAGTTGTTTATAGTTTCTTCATACATTTTATAACTTTTACAACATCACTTAGAAAGAGCGATGGAAGTTGTTACATTTCATTGGAGTCAATCAAATTAGATTTTATAAATATACAATCTTCCTCTTATAAGTTTTCGGCCAGCATCCAACACTAAAATTCATTTAAATTCAACAAACCATAACAAAATTGGTACACTGAATCAATTCAATTACATCATTACCAAGGTTATACTAGCTTCACCGTTTATCTTGCTCTGCACTACCCATTTGCAAAACCATATGTTCATTTTTCTTTGAGATTTCTACATCAATTTTACATAATATACGTGCTAGTGCCAAGAGCAACCGCGTACTGCTACCATACATACATCTCTCCCAAAAGGAGGATCTCGATAAATCAGTATCCTAGGGTGCATATATCCCCATTAAATTCTTTATATGTACAATAGACCACAAGGTGTTTCAAGGTTACAAGCTGTCTTCCACATTCGTATAAACGACAGCTTAAATTGTCATTGTCCAAATTGGGCAAGTGGCAACATTGAATGCGTATTATCATTTTCCTTAGGTCTCCTTCAGTAACATTTCTTCTGTTCATGGTCATCCTCTCATCATACCACTGTTTTTGTTAATTTTGGTCCTATTTAACCTCAGCCATGTCAGTATAGGAGAGGATTCATCTGTTCAACCTTTCATCAAAAGCAATGGGGACAGTCCTGTCACGGTATTCGGAGTGAGGTGATGTATCACCACATCTTCTGAAGACGTTTCGCATGGATCTAAACTTGATGGCAGCTCGTGGCCTTCTCCAGCTGACCATTGGCTTAGGGGTGGAAGAAATTAGACTTTCTCTGCTGGATCTTGTTCTTAGCCAATCAATTCTCCAATTGAGCTGACGTTAATTCCAACCCATTGTCCTGATGACTGTTCTTTTGGTTATGTCAGGAATGAAATCCAGTTTGGTCCATTTGGACTGATAATCCTCAATGACCATCCACTACTTGGTTTTTGGATTCATCACCTCCACTGGCCCCAACAAGCCTAATACAACTTTTTCCCACACACCTGAAGGTATTTCAGTATTGATCACTGGTGGGTGATTGCCTAAGTTGCGTGTGCTTGTCAATGTCTATCCCTGTCCTTTGCCACTAATTAGCCTCTTTGGCATTTATTTTAGTTAGTGATGTTCATAGATGTCTTGCATATGCCTTACTTGTTATGAAATGCCTTGCTCCTTGTGGAGGTACCATCTACCTCAAAACAGTAATTATTTTTCTATGAACCGTTATGAAGATATCTTCCTGTAGGGCATAGTGTTTCTGAGATTGACATCTTGTCCCGCAATCCATTTGACATTTCTAATTTTCCCATGGGTTTATCCAATTTCCTTTTTTCAACCCAATGTTGTTTGCTTAATGTGTGTGTGCCCCTTCTTTACAGCCTTGATTCAATGAGGCCACAGCACCCTTCTCTTTCTGGAAGGTATTTTCACTGTCCATTTTACAAGGCATTCTTGTCCGACAATCGGCTTGCAAGATTTACCATCCCGGAATATGAAGTAGTGTGAAGATGTACTCCTGAAGATTTACTCTCAGATGGTGAATTAAGTGTCTGTGATCTATTACTAAGATAGTTCCCACACATAGGTATGGAAATGTGCTACAGCACAGCAAGGGTCGACTGGGAACAAAGAGAGGCCATGGAAATCATTTTCAAAGTAGTCCCATAATAGACATTTTCAGCAAGCCCAACACTTTTCCTATGAGAACATTTGGAAATAAATAGGTTACCACACAAAAAAGGCCCAGGGTGCAGAGGCCTCCTGGGAAATCTCCAGAAATCACTATAGACCAGTCCACCCCTGCAGCACAGGCACAGGGAAGCATCGCTGTTCCTAAGGTTGAATAACTTTTCTCTGCCTGTGTCAGGGCTATGGAGGCAAATTCTTGGTCTTTGAACTTTTTTGTCAAAGTAACTGCAGTCCGTATGCACTGACATCTATAGTGATATATATGTCCCAGACTGGAATTAACGGTTGGAGACAAGAGGCATCTGAAAACATTTTCATGACCTCCTAAAAGGTGCCTTGTTGCTGTGCTGTCCAGCCATGAATGAGGGGACACGCTTGGCATAATATTCACTCCTAAAAGGATCTCCATTCTTTCTGATGTTTGGAATTGGTGCTTCAGAGTTGGTGCTTATAAGGGTCAGTTTTGATGTATTGCCTTGAAACATGATGGCGTTGCACAGGTACTCTATGCTGTCGGTTTGGAAAATTCCCTTTTCTTTCTTTAGCTTTATGCCTACACTCTGCAGTTCATGCAGCACTTTTTCCAAGGGATGTGGGCATCTCGGTCAATTTCATATATCAAGATGCCATTGTGGAAGACATTTGATTCATTCGGTAATATGGAATCCATCATTCTTTGAAAAACGGATGCAGCAGATGTTAGGCCAAATTGGAAGGTGCTGAATAGTGTGATGAATTCTGCAGTGGTGCTGATGATTTATGCAATTCTATGTGATGATGTGCGTCCTTCATATCACGTGTTCAGAATACTGAAGCATTCTTCAGCAACAGGATCAATTGATTGCTGGTCAATTAAGGATAACTATCAATGTGAATCTCCTAATTTGAACTATGCAGTCAGTTCATATTCTCAAGGCTTTCGATTACCACTGGGTGCAGCCATTCAGAAGACTCTACAGTTTCTCTAACTAGTCCATCAGAACGTGCATGGCCGGAGCTGGAACTGGGAGAACTTAGTGTTTCACAGGTATTATGCAGCTTTTATCTTTGTGTGATGTATATATTGCTTGACACATGACAGTGTTTTGGAAAATAGTGAGTAGGGATTCATCACTATTTGATCGCAGGCTAACTTACTATTGTCAGCACTTGCGCCTCATTCCTGGGATCAAGCTTCATGTCCACAGTCACCTGGTCATCATACTATAGTAATCCCAGGCCCATTTTTACAAAGCATTTTTTTTATTTTTGCATTTTTAAAGCGATCACACAGCCCGCGGGCATCGATGCGCTGTTACAGGAATTGTTAATTTTTTCAGTTGTGTAATTGTTTTCTTTTTTTTTGTCTTAATTATAACGCGCTTAAACACCCAGAGGTACCTAAGCGCAGACCCGGGGATCGAACCTGTGTTGCTTTGTGTCGTCTTGCTTCCAAGGCGCGCACGTTGCCGTTAAATGATCCTCCTGGGAAGCATACCTTGATTACTGCCAAGCGACCTTTGATTTCCAGTTGACATGTTTCATATCCTAGTAGTTTTGCTGCTGCTCCTTCATAGGCTGTGAGGCTTTCTCTGGCCCTTTTCACTTTGCCAATTTTCTAGTCCCAGCATTCTTTTGAAAGTTTCGATTGGCATTATGTTTAAGTCTGATTCAGAGTCCACCATGACTGGGGTCAGGCTACCATCAATCTTTACGCTTCCTTGTGGTTTCTTATTCCTAGACCCAGCAAATCCTACTGCCAACACTGTGGACTCTTCCTCATCTGACAGATACTCTACGGTCAACCTTGTTTCCACATTGACAGCCACCACTTTTCATTCTCTCTTCCTGCATATTTTAGCAAAATATCCCATTTACTGCAATTTCCACATTTGTTGTATCTCGCTGGGCAACGATGGTCATTCGTCAAATGCTTACTATTGCCACCACTGTGACATCTCAATGGCTCTGTCATCTTACCTTTGAGTCTGCTATTCCGATTTGCTTTTCTGCGATGTTCTCCTAAACTGTAATACATGCACTTCACTCATTGGCATTGTTACTGAGAGTTCTTTTCACCTGGAGGTCATTACTTCAGAAGCCTTGGCAATCCAAATTATTTGCCAAGCATTGCATCTTTTTTTCTATGTAAATTTGCTGCATGCGTTACTGCATCATCACCATGTCTTGAATCGTCTTCCATGCATTGTATCCACATAAGTCTGCCATTTCTCTCAGTTTTATGACTTAGTTGTCCACTGGTTCTGTTGATTCCTGTCTTCATGTATGCCGTGGACTGCAGTATGTTCCTTGTTTTCAAGCCTATTGGCAATTCTCACCACAACCATGTAAACATTGTTATCCTCTTCAACGTAAGGTGGCCAACTTTCCAAAATGATTTCGCAGGACACTTTGGACATGATAGCGCATCAGAAGTGGATTGCACTGCGCGTAATTGCATACAACATAATTTGCATGCCCGATCAACTATCTTGGGGACATTAGTTTCAGGTGGCATTTTAACACATCCACAGAACCAAAACAATCACAAAACTGTAGGACCGCTATACAAGCAGGAAACTCAACTATTTGAGCTCTACCAGGCTCTATGGGGCAAAATACATGCAAACCTCCTAATGTGTACATGCATTGAAACCAACAGAAGTGACCTCTCAGAAAAGCGCATTACAAGGAGTAGCTTTAGTCTTTGATACTTAGCGGCAACCTGGGAAGTGACATTCCAAGATACTGCCATAATAAGGCCGAGTGGCGAATAACTGTGGTAAGAAATATATGAATGGCACTATTATAATATAAGGAGCAACTCTACAGTAACTAAGCTTTGTTCTTATAATAGCATGATATATTAACATAATCTGGGAACTGAATCGCTCACGGAGGCTCCAGATAAGACATGGTGAGATTAAATGATTTGCCCTGGATCACACACTCCGGTTAAATGGAGAAACTGGGATGTGAACAATTAGATCAATTTAACACATATGTCCCACGTTTAGTTGATATCAATATTTATTAAGGTTTTGTTTTGAGTTTCATGTGCCTAAATAATACTTTATAGCAAAGACTTGAAAATAACCCACATTACATAATAAAGTAGCCTTTCATAGACTTTATAGTCATAAAAATATGTTGAGCAAATCATAGTATGGCTTTAATTTATTTTCCGCCATTCTGTAAAGGTCACAGTAGCACCAAGAAAATTAATGTGAGCCTATCCTCATTATTTAACACAGCATGTTGCATTATACTCTCTTCCCATTTCTTATCAACCCCATTCACACTTCTTGAGGGAGAAAAGCCCCTGCATATAGCTGTCCTCCCTCCCATCAGTGTCTAATTTCTCCCATTGTAATGCTCTGCACTGCTGCCGGATTCCAACTTTCACATGAAACTGTACGCACTTTAAAGGCCGACTTGACAGGGTGGTTCCTGCAGACCCCCTCTCAGCCGCAATAAGCAAAAGCTGGACTTTTGGCGTCCCGGAGAGGTGGTCTGCAGAAAATGAGACCTGAGCTGTTTTGCAGGACAGTCCCACACAAAATGTGACAGTTGGCCACCCTGTCAATATATGGTGACCAGTGGGGGAAAAGGGATGCATGTGTGCATGGCTGTGTAAGGCCCTGTGAGACTGTGGATCACTGGAAAATGTTGATGCATCCTTTATTGACTTTGGAAGTTTTACTGGTATTTTTGGGTAGAGCCAAGTTCATGTGTGTTATTACCTGGCTAGACTGCATTTTGGTGGAGTCAGTCTGTCCATTGCTTACTGTGGCATGACATTTATTACTCACCATCTTTGAAAAAGCAAGCATGATAAGTAGTGCTACCTCGCTAGACTGATGTTCTGGTGTAGCGGTCTGTATATTTTCTACTGTAGTATGACTTTTTATTAACTGAAAATCTACCAGTTTGGACAGGTTTTCATATTGTGACATGTCACTTTTAATGGCCAAACCAATGGGAGTATGTTTTTACATAGGAGTACTGGCATATATCGGTGAGACAGGTTTGTTGTCAGTGCCAGTAATGATACTATAAAAACATCTTAAAGAGAACATGAGTATGGTCTTATATGGGAATACTAGCATATGTTGGTGGAGCCAGAATGGAAATCGATGGGCACAGCCAGCACATATTGTTTTTTATACTGGCATATATTGCAAGTCACTGCTTTTTTGGCCAGTTTAACAAAGCAATGTCACAGATAACTAATAATTCTCTGTCCCGTTGATCTATAGATGTTTCATACACTTGCAGTAGCCTGTGTTATATATTTCGATTAACCTGTTACAAATACTGCATTATGTATGTTTTACATAGAGACCCCAGGTTGAATCTGGAAAATGACATACCCCAAACGTGTGACCATGGACAAATCATGCCTCCCTCTATATCTGGCTGAAATCAGAGTGCCCGGAAACACGGTTGCAAGACACATCTGAAAATCTGATGTGAATGTACCATCACTTCCTGTGATGTCACTTTGGGCTGGGGGGTCAAATGACATCTCTTGCTGTGATGTCATCCGTGGGTCAAGGGTTGTGTGATGTCACTTCCGCTTGACCCTGCCATTTTGGTGACATGACGTCCCTACTAGCCTCTCCACACTAGAGCCCATCTCTGGGAAGGGTCAAAATGGCAGGATTATGTTCAGACACTTCTTCTGGAGGACATAACTATGAGGGTCAGATGTAATATGTGCTGGCAGTCCAGGTCACATCCACAAGAACTTCCCTGTTGGTCCCTCACTGTTGTCATCTGTCAAGATGTCTAATGTTGCTCCCTTTTCTCCCTCTGATAGCCTGGAAGGTGCAGGCAGATCCTTCTGATGTGGGCACCGTCAAGGGGTTAGATGAATTTTAGAGTCATGGGGCAGTTACCTGAAGGAAATACACAGAAGCAGCTATCAGAATTTGGGGTGAGCAGGGCTTTTCTTCTGAGGTCGGGGTAGCAAGAGAATGTCGTAGCAAAAGAAAGGAAAATGAGCAATAGAGAAGGAGATTAAATGAGGTGGGAAGTAAATAACTTGGTGGCTAGCTAAAAGTGTAATTAATATATCTATGTGGCCATAACCATGTGGGTTCTAAGGAGAATGAGCATGAGCTTAGGTGGACACCAACGATCAAGATTTAAAGCACAATATCAGACCCCAGTTGCTCATAGATTCTTTGTTTGTTTATTTCTAGATACAATGTTCTAGCTTTTGTGATTTTCAAGTCCCCCTTCTATGTTGCTTGCTGATTGTTGCTGTACCCCCTGGGTTTATATTGAAGCAAAGCCAATGCTGAAGTTGACTACCAAATGGTAATACCCATAAAAAGAGGCGCAACTGTGGGGTGTTTGATGGATTTATGGCTTTAGTGATAGAAGCGAGCTGCACCAGCATGTGGGAGGTCCAGTTTGTGGAATATCGGAGGTCACTGTTCATTGGACGGGTTAAAGATGCCACAAGCAAGAGCAAGGAGGACTTAAGGGGTTAAATATATCACCAGATGATTTAGAAGCAACCCTGGAGGATGAACTATGGGCCAGCCATGTTAACTCACATTATCCTTCCGGGACTTGGATAGAGTGTACATGACATCAAATAAAAAAGGATAATCAAAGGATCAAGCAAAGGAAAACAGAATGGATAATAAGACATTTAGGGATGCAGTGTATCCTGAGGAAAAGACCTTGAAACGGCTGGACAGGAAGCTATTAGAACACTCCAAGGGTAGCACAGGGAGGAATGAGTGAACACAACATCAACATCTATCAGGAACAGAGTTGCCCACAAGTAGACTGGTGGAGACCTGCATTCCAAAATGCCAGGCAAACTAGCAGGAGGAAATATAGTTCAAAATACTAGAATCGGAGACCAGGAAGAAGTATATTATCTGGTATTACCCAAATTGACCTTTTACAATTGACCTTTTGCACAATTGACCTAATTATAGTGGTCTTAATACCCCTTCTGAACAATTGACCTTTATATTATTTTAGTTATTTTATATAGGTATTGGGTTGGTTTTGGATTATAAATAATATAAGGGGATTGGGTGGGAGGTTGTGGGGGTTTTTGGATTAGGTGGTAGGTTGCGGGGACTTTCCCCACGCAAATATGTCGTAATTGACCTTCTAAATTAGGTCAGTTCTCCTGAGGTCAATTCTCCCGAGGTCAATTGTGAAAAGGTCAATTTGTATACAACCTATTATCTTGGGGAAAGGGCTAAGCCTTTATCAGGGGTAGATCTTACACTACCTCAGATACAAAGCTTTATGGATCCAGTGAACACACTGAATCCCTGTACCCTCTTTGTATTTACAAGGTGAATCAGTGAATTTATGGTCCAGGTTTGAGAATACAGAAGTACAGGGATAAAATAGAAGGAGTGGAGGTAGGAGTCACCAATCTGGGCTCTCCATAAAAAAGGAGGTCACCGTAATGGAGGAAGTAAGATTACTTTGTATGCAGAAGGCAAGGGTCAGACAGAGGGAGATTACGCATATGTTGCTGAGGTGATGTGAGGCCATAGCTCAAAAGCTAAGAAGAGCAGAGAAAACATTGTAGGGATCACAGTTGATTACCAAAAGTAAACGCACTCATTTATGCTGGGCTCAATAACTAAACCCTTGTGGATATTGGATCGTGAATATTGATGGTTGAAACTAAGTAAGACACATTCATCCATGCGGTTTACAACTCTGTGGGAAGGTTGGAAGGCTTGAAGTCAGCGATGGAGAGGGAGAAAATCAATTGAGAAAAAACAACTATAGGATCATTGAGATCCCTGAGAAACAGGAAGGGGTCACGAAGTGACAGTGCACACTGAAGCTTAGGTGGATTTTGATTACTGTAACCAATATAAGATAGAATGTTGTGATTGCTACAAATCCACAGCAGGTACTTGTTGATACCTGCGACTCATGTTCGGTGTGCAGTGGGTTTCCACCTGGAAAGGGTGTAAAATGAAATGAAATGATATTTATTTTATATTGTGCGCATACACAAGTGTTTCAGAGCGCGACCAGGCAAAGGGAGAGGAAGCAGGGGCTAACAAAAAAAAATACGATCTTACTAGGCCCAGTCAAAATACCTTATTGATTTTTATTTATAATAAAATTATGCAGCTAATCCACCTCAGAAAGCATGGTCTGCTAACCAGGCCCTCCCTTTCAATAAACTCCATGCCACAAGCATAATGTTCACCTCTGCCCATCACATAAATACACTTATTTTATACAACACCGCCCGAAATTCAATGTCATATTTATCCAAACCGATTACACCGATACACCCGCTTACTCTTTCAACCTTCCCAACCACACCTACCATCCCAATACACAATCGCACAGCGCTCTTTTTCATCCCTCTACAATCACACCTACACACCCATCATTTTTGTACAATAACACATTTATAAACATTCAACAACTTTCAAATACACACCTTCTTTTTTACAGCAGACACAACAGATGCCTACTAAAAAGTAACTCTGTAGAAAACAAAGAAAATATAGAGCAGAAAAAATAAGAACAAGCCATATACAAATAAAACATTCAAACAGAACAGCTAGTAACCTCCCTCAACCAAACTAAACCAGTCAGCACTCATCAAAATGAACCATTAGGTCCTTTTCAAATGAGGAAGCACATCATTACGTGGATTGTGGTGCTGAATAACTCTCACACCAATAATCAGACCGACTCAGGAAGTTGGCAAAATGTAATCTGTTTTAATTTCAATTGTCTAAAGCAGGGAGTTTCAATGGACATCAATGGACGTCTCAGAGCATAATCTCTAAGCATCACATGAAAAAACATCCTTAGATAGCAAAAACTCGTCAATCATGACATTATAATATGTGGCAAACTAAGAAAACCTACTTGGGATTGTGATAGGTCTACGGGCAACATCTACGTATACTTTCTGTATACTTCCTGTGGACTGTGATTGGGTCTCTATAGTCAGGTGGGCAACTTATGCCCACCCCTTATGCAAGTCATCCTCAATATTTGTTAGATACACAACACACCATTGGCTCTGAAACTATAGGGCTCTTCAATACATGGCCCTCTATAATTGGTTGGTGCGCTTGTACCCTTCTGGAATATTCGACTCACTAACAGCACACAAGCTTGTACCCCAGGGGCTTGTGGGTGGACTTGACCATGCGTCCCCACCCAATTAGCCCACCATCCATCATCACTCATTGTGTCTGCTATTCGAATTGTCTTTGAACACGTCCTTGCAAAGTATCACTGCTCCTGAGAATCGAATAGAGTGTGAGCACATTCTTATCTTCAAGTCTCGATGCCGCTTGCCCATTTTCTATTTCCATCCATCCCAAGTGACAGGAAACTTTGTTTGAGCTCCTTTCTTTGCATTTAATTATATTAAATTAGTAAAACGTGGCATTCATAGTGTTTCCGTCGTACCTTAACAGGAGCTCACCTCGTTTCTCATGTTCTTTTTATCTCCTTGAGTAGATAACCAGTTCTTGACACTGGGCCAGACAGCCTTCTCGATCCTTCCTTGATTTTCAGCTGTTTTTCTCTACTGCACCACACTCTCAGGCAATCTCGTTCATGGGTCCTGGCTTATTAAAGTTGTGACATCGGACATCCAGCCTCTATACATACATATTACATGGCCACGGTAGTGGCCATGTAGTTATGGTTAAGTTGCTGTTTCTATAGGAAGAGCACTTTTTGGGCGGCTTATAACTTCGCTCTCCCTGGACGGATCCTCACCAAACTTTGCAAAATAAGTAGTTGGGTCACTCTGAATTCGTCTGCAAAGTTTGGTGAGGATTCGTCCAGGGGGGGCAAAGTTATAGGGGGGGTCCCAAAACTTTTTTTTTTCCCATAGACATAATGGGAAAAAACTTTGCGCACGGCTACAGCCCGAACCGCTGGACGAATTTACACCAAATTTGCGGCAGGAGCGGCGGCCTGGTCCCAAAAGCGTGCTTTTGTAAATTTGGTGTAAATCCGTCCAGTAGTTTTTTAAAAAATGACTAAAATGTAAGGCAAAAAAATTAGTGATATCTGCGTTCGCTTTGCGGACGGACTTCCCTGTTCGCTCCGCGGACAGCACCCCGATTGGCCCGTGGGCTTGCGTCATGTCCGCGGACATGCGACGTGTTCGCTGATTGGACGGTGAGGGGCGTGGAGCGCGTCAGATTTTCTGTGGCACCCGCCATCTTGTATTCTCAGTCGACCGCGTACAGCGCAGTGAAACGTGGATAAAAAATTGTATTTAGTGCCGTGTGTTGGTGTGTAAGAGTGTTTGGGGAGGGTGGGGAGTATGAGATAGGTTCAATGCTTTGTTTTTTTATGTGCTAGACGTTTTTGTTGCGTTCGATTTGTCCGCGGAGAACACGGCTGTTCTGACATTTTGTAAATAAACTAAATGGTGGGGTGTTTAGAGGACGGAGTATGTGTCATTTTTGTTCGCAAGGAAGGTAAAAATGAGCTATGAACACTGGCAGTGTACTTAATTGTTCGTAAATACACAAACTAGGGGTGTCCTCAGGACGCTGTCCGTATTGTAATTTGTCCAGTTGAATGTGTTGTAAGAACACTCGCAGTGTCCCGAAATGGTTGCAATTACACAAAATGGGGGTGTTATGAGAACGTTGTTTGTATTGTTCGTTGTGAGGGTGAAAGTGTTTTAAGAGCACTCCTTTTGTCCGCTAATAGTACAATTTCCTAGGGGCGTCAACCGACATTTTGTCCACTAAAGAAACGATAAATCCGGCTGGTGTGCGTCGACATTATGTGATAATCCTATGACTGGCACTATTGACCTGGCTGACTTGCTTTTTTTTGCGACACTAAATCATATCTCCCACCACTAAGCCTGATATTATCAAAGCATTCATATTCCCCGCCTCTCTCCGTGACGTTACAGGGTGCGTAATGAAACGCGCCCAGTCGTCTCCAGTACTACGCGACTTTACACAGAACCCGGAAGACAACACACATTATGTCACAACACAGCGCGCCACAATTCAGAATATGAAACTGTGATTTAAAAGCAAAGAGCAAGATTGTAAATGTTGTAAAGTACATTTATTTGACATCAAATGTTTAGAGAATATTCAGCAACTTGCATTTGTCTTTGTTGTCGATCCGCAAAAGTTCATGTTGAGACACGCGATGTTCCTTTGCGGTACAGAGAGTGTTAGATCAGGTTACAACTCAGTGCGTCACAATTCGGAATATGAAACTGTGGTTTAAAAGTAAACAGCAGGATTGTACACTTGGTAAAGTACATTTATTTCAAATGAAATGTTTAGTGAATATTCAGCGATTTGCTATTGTCTTTGCTGTCGTTCAGCAAAAGTTTATTTGGAGCCGCGCGTTGTTCCTTTGCGCTAGATAGGCTGTTGGTTTATGATAAAAGCAGTAAATGGTCTCTCTGATAATCGGAAGGTTGCTCCAACAACGAGCCATTAGACCACCGTATTGGTTGGTATGTTGTTTGTAGCCACTAGTACTGCGTAAGGGCATATTGGTCCTTGGCGATTGTCCCATAAAATGGTAAGGGTCATGAAGTTGCATATTTGGACTTGCACCTGGCAGTTGAAGACCCCATCCGCTGGAGTCTGTAAATTGTGACATAGACAAAACGGGGCCACGTACCTGTTTTAAAAAACATAAATTAGTCTCACCAGCCGATCTTCATTAAAAATCATCATTTTATTTATTAGGGCGTGAAACTATTTGCTATCGAAGATAGTGCAACAGAGTATGTTAATAATAACAAAATAATATTTTCCCATTCATATAGCGCTAAGAAATGTGAGGTATCTAAGCGGTGCTTATTATTAACCACGGTGTGTGGTGCTCATTTATCGACCATGGAAGGATGAAAGGCTGAGTTTGGGCTTGCCTGGATTCGAACTTGCGTTAGAAAGCTGTGCACGGATGTCAAAGCGAGCGCTGTACTCGCTGTGCCACTTGACAGGCTACAGTAAAGTGGCACAGCGAGTAGAGCATTTGACCGCCTATAGACCGGTTACATTATTTCTATTAACCCACTCTGTGTCGTCTGCCTTTTTAAGAGCCCTCTAAACGACAGGGGATCAATTCGGCGGTGATAGTACGCAGTAGAAAACATTATGCCACTTTCAACGAACAAGTTCAACTTCAGCGGTCTTTAATGCTACGCTATTGTAATTATATTTGGTATAAAGTAATGTAAAGGGTTACTTACAGTACAATTGCAATTTCCATTGTCTACGAGTGGTGCAGTCTGAAAATACGACTCTGTGTGTGCCAACAATCTTTTGCATAGTGATATAATATGTAAAAGTGGTTTCGTTCAGAAATGTCATCTTTATCTTCTCTTACGTTTTAGCAATACTCCTTCAAGAGAAGTCTTTCATCCCAATCTCTGTCTGTCAAGGTCAAAACACAATACAACCTTATAGTCTGCTTCGTGAGCCTCTCCGGGGCCAGAGAAAAAAATGAAGCAGCTGACCTTCACTGTGAACGAGCATAAATTCTTACTTTGCAACATTCTGTGTAAAGCCATCTGTAGAAGTTGGTTGTTGCAAGCCATGTTTGTATATTGTTTGCGTGATATTAAAAAAAGTTTGTTTAAAGGACGTTATGGTTCTAAGTACAGGCGAAAGACCCCTGAAAATAGCAAGTTATGGTAAACTATGTAAAATAACTCGCGCCAACACCATGCACTGCTAAGACTAACACCCAGGACATCAAAGATGACATCGCAAATGTCATTGATGAAATCACTGATGACATCACATGGCTGGCTTTCCCTTTTTATCCTTTACTGACATATCGAAGCCACATAGTTTTCTGCAGTAACAGTCAGGAAGTAAAAGTTGAAAAGGTACTATATTTGTAGACTTGGGTTCCTGTCACATCATATATGAAACATGAACGTAGCGGAAGATACAGGCTTGAAAGAGAGGAATCCTTTCTGTGCATGAAGATAATCATTATGGTATCAGCACTTTGTCATAGTTTTAGTTTTTAGTTTTTATTACTCTATATGCTCATATTTGTATACATTATAGTCACTCTCCATAGAGTGAATGGGAAAAAAATGTTGCTCGCGTCTACAGCCCACACCGCTGGATGGATATCCACCAAATTTGGATCAGGATCAGCGGCTTGGTCCCGAAAGCATGCTTTTGCAAATTTGGTGAAAATTCGTCCAGTATTTTTTTTTTAAAATGACCAAAAAGTAGGTTAAAAAAAATGTGTGATATCTGTGTTCGGTTTGCGGATACACTTCCCTGTTCGCTCCGCGGAAAGTGTCCTGATTGGCCAATCGTCTTGCGTGATGATCGGGGACATGCAAAGTGTTCGCTGATTGGACGGCATGGAGCGTGAAGCGCCTCAGATTTTTTGGTAGCACCCGCCATATTGGATTCGCGGACGTCCCGGACAGCGCGGTGAAACTTTGTTCAAAATTTGAGATGTGTGTGAGATAGGATGAAAGTTGTGTTTTTTATGTGTTAGACGTTCTTTTTGTGTTCGATTTGTTTGCGGACATCATGGGTGTTCTGAAATTTTCTAAATAAACTGACTAGGGGGTGTTCTAAGGAGTCAAAATGTGTCCGTTTTGTTCGCAAGCAAAGTGAAACTGTTCTAAGAACACTCGCGGTGTCCGGGGAGTGTTCGTAGGTGGTGTACTGAGGACACTGTCCGTATTGTTCTCTGTCAAGTTGAATGTGTTCCAAGAACACGCGCGGTGTCCTGAAATGTTTGCAAATAAACAAAATGGGGGTGTTATGAAGACGCTTCTGAGAACACTTGCGGTGTCCGGGGAGTGTTCGTAGGGGGTGTCCTGAGGAGGCTGTCCTTATTGTTCTCTGTCAAGTTGAGTCTGTCCTAAGAACACTCGCGGTGTCCTGAAATGTTCGCAAATAAACAAAATGGGGGTGTTATGAAGATGCTTCTGAGAACACTCGCGGTGTCCGGGGAGTGTTCGTAGGGGGTGTCCTGAGGAGGCTGTCCGTATTGTTCTCTGTCAAGTTGAGTCTGTCCTAAGAACACTCGCGGTGTCCTGAAATGTTCGCAAATAAACAAAATGGCGGTGTTTTGAAGACGCTTCTAAGAACACTCGCGGTGTCCGGGGAGTGTTCGTAGGGGGTGTCCTGAGGACGCTGTCCGTATTGTTCTTTGTCAAGTTGAATGTGTCCTAAGAACACTCGCAGTGTCCTGAAATGTTCGCAAATAAACAAGATGGTGGTGTTCTGAAGACGCTTCTAAGAACACTCCCGGTGTCCTGGAATGTTCGTAGGGGGTGTCCTGAGGACGCTGTCCGTATTGTTCTCTGTCAAGTTGAATGTGTCCTAAGAACACTCGCGGTGTCCTGAATTGTTCGCAAATAAACAAGATGGGGGTGTTCTGAAGACGTTTTTGAGAACACTCCCGGTGTCTTGGAATGTTCGTAGGGGGTGTCCTTAGGACGGTGTCCGTATTGTTCGTTGTTAAGTTGAAAGTGTTCTAAGAACTATCGCGTTGTTCTGAAATGTTCGTAGGGGGTGTCCTGAAAACGGTGTCCGTATTGTTCGCTGGCAAGCTCAAAGTGTTCTAAGAACACTCACATTGTTCGCTGACATTAAAAGTTTCCCATAGATCATAGTTGAAATGTTTGACTCTATGGATGTGATATGCTGCGGTGGTCGTTGCCAGGGCATAGAGTCTTGGTTGCATGGCCATTTGGCCATGCATCCAAGACTCTATGCCCTGGCAACAACCACCACAGCATATCACATTCATATTTGTTTATAAGTTTTGGTGAAAAACAAATGTATAAGGAACAAAGGTATTAGATACTATGGATGTGATGTGCTGCTATGGTTGTCCTTATTATTGTATACTTACTGTTTGGTCTAGTAATGGGAGTCCATGTTTTTTTTCTTCATTTCTGTGATAAAAGAAAATAGCATGTTAGTATTAGTATTTTGTAATGACTTATTACATTGTATAAGCAATATACTTTTATTTTTTTTCGACCCTCATATGTAGTAGAGTACAAATCAGAGTACTGTGCAATTTGCTCAGTTTCTGTATTTGTTGCTAAAATCATTGGGTCTGTGGGAGAAAAAAAAATCCATGTTGGATTTAAAAAAAACCCTTTTTCTGTTATGCTACAGTTTATTTGTTTGTTATTTTTCAGTGTTTACTTGTTGTTTCTGGCTAATGCTTTATACTTTGCTTTGTTGTATTTGTTTTGGAACAGTAACAGATTCTTCATTTGTTTTGATATTATAAAATTTTGGAGCAGTTAGATACCAATTGGCGTATTCTAACTGTCTATTTTTTTAATATATAGTAGTGGTTTTCATTTACCTATTTGGATATTGCTATAATCTTAATCTTTGATAATCTTTGAGTGTTAGATAGCTTTTGGAGTATTCTAACAGTTTATATTACTTTGGCACACATTTATAATTTTGGGACAGTTAGATACCAATTGGCGTATTCTAACTGTGTATTTTTTGGTCTAATTTAGTTGTATTCATTCATCTGATTAGTTGTTGTAGAATCTTTGAGCAGTTAGATAGGTTTTGGAGTATTCTAACAGTTTATATTTTTGTAACACAAATATACTGAAAGGTTTAAATACAGTTTATTTATCAAATTTTGGTTTTAAGAACTTTAAATAAGCGTTTGTAAGAGTTGCTGGTAATCTCTGCTTTAGAGTAATGGTACTATCATTACATTCAAACCATCCACATTTCTTTTTTATGTATGCAGTGTAGTGCCCTGAATTGGTTGTGGCTCCTGCGTGGTAGATTATACCTATTGTTGTGAAGGTTTTCTTACCAAGTGATATTTGACCATGTGTGAATCCAGTCAGCTTGCAGTTGTTTTTGGTACCATCTGCATTGTAACTTAGAAGCATTAGTATTACGTATTTACTATGTGTTTGTATTAGTAACGTGGAGCGATTTTCTGAATTGCAGGTAGAGCATAATCTACCATGGTTTGCATTTTGTACAAGTTGCTGAAATTGAATGGATTCACAATTTGGTATTGATATATATATGAAGCGTTCATTGGGGATTTCTTCTTGTGTCACATTGTTGCAGAGAGTGCATGTATGTTTCCACATGTATGAAATCTGAAAGATTTCATTTATAGGTATGTTTTTGTTTTCCAGTACTTGTAGTAAGTACATTAGAAATTCTTGTGGATCTTCCTGTGAGTTTACAGTGAATTTCACCATTCCAGCACAGTAGTCCAATTGTCGTCTTATTCCAAAAACACTATATGTGTTGTCAGGATTGTTTGGTGCATTTCTGTGAAGTACTAACATTTGTAAACACAATAGGTTTGTACTGTGTAAGAAAATGTTGTCAACAATTGGTGGTAATTGAAATAGAATAGTCATTGCTACATTTGCATAGCAATTTACACCAACTATATTTGAGCATTTAAATGGTTCAGGTAGTTCTGTATCTAACTGCTTTTTTTGGAGTTTGTCTTCCTTCTTTAAAGAAGTACCTGGTTTACTTTCTCTAATTGATTCTTTTTTGTCTGTGGTACTTGATGGAGTATTAGTTTCTTTTACTCTCTTTGGAGGATTTCCAGTGACGTCCTGTTGCATTTCAGTTTGATTTAGTTTTCTTTTTCAACGTTTTAGTTTTTGTGGAACAGAATATGTGTTTAGATGGGGAGTGTATACTGAGCGAAGTCTATTATATTCTAAAATGCAAGGAATATCAGTGTTTACTTTACTTGCATCAAAGTTGATTAGAAATAGACCGTCAAGTGTACATAAGCGTGATAGTGCTATGTAGCTCATTCCTTCTTTAAAGACTGTGTTACCAATATCTATCATTGCTTTGTCTAGGGTAAGACCTTGTGATTTATGAATCGTGACTGTGTATGCAAGAGTTAGAGAAGATTGTTCTCTGCGTACATACATATCTTTGAAGAGAAGGAATCTAGCTTTTGAGCGTCCTATCCGTTTTACTTCTGAAAGTTTGTCAAAGAGTATATTGACAAACTGAATTTTGTTGTCACGTGGGTATGTTTGAAAGCCAACAACTGTACCCAGTGCTCCATTAACTAGTCCTTGGTCCACGTCAAGGTTACGTTTAAGCATTACTCTGCAATTTAAGGATAATTTTAACATCTTTTCTAAGCCTGCTGTGTTTGAGATTGATTTTTCTAAATTATTTAGTCTTGTTGTGGCTTGGTCACACATGGGTAGTGTCATACCATGTACATCTAGTTTGTCTGTGGCGCTAATTTCCATTATTGGTTGCATTTCTTTACTTAGCATGATTTCATTGAATTTGAAACAGCTTGCAAGAGTTGGCATTAAGGCCATACAATTGACATTTTTGTGGGCCAATTGTTCCATAACATCTGTAGCACATGCATTATCGCCATAAAGTGCATTAATGTGCCGGGATTTCAATGTTGCTTCTGCTTCTTTAGAAAGTATACCAACTCTCAAACTTTTTGAAATGTTGGCATAAGTGAGATCTGCAGATTGGCGCATGTTTTCTCTTAATTCTCTGTATTGGAAATGTTGCCAAAGGTTGACATTTCCAATGCTGCCAACAGTTTTACGGCAGAGTTTGTTCCCTAATGTTTTAAAAATAGGTTCACCTTTTACTGGTGTTAATTGAAGCAGATCTCCAAAAACAATAATGTGTTTTCCTGCAAAGAGCTCTTAATAGTCTGTTTTGAGTACTTCTTGTAATCTGAGGTGAATCAAAGCTAACATCAGGTTGGAGACCATGCTCACTTCATCTATTAGTAGCATTTTCATTTGTTTCAATACTCTGCATAATTCCATTGCAGCTTCTGCAGAAAGTTTGTAATAGTCTAATTTGTTCTGGTGTTCTACTGGTAATAGTAGTAATCGGTGTAATGTAACACCACCTATGTTGTAGGCAGCTAAACCTGTTGGGGCAGTGACAACAGCTGACAGTTTGTTGTTTGTCAATTGTTGTAGGAACTTACTAATGATTTTGATTAGGAATGTTTTGCCAGAACCAGTTTCACCACTGACGTACAGTAGTATAGGTTTATAATTATGGCAGGAACATTCTTTATTTTCATGTTTTACACCATGTGCAATTTGTTTTGTTATTTCTTGAAAAATGCTACTTTGCTCATTGTTTAGTTTTGATTGTAGTATAGTTAAGTCTTCCTTATCTTCATACTGACACATGGTGTTTTCTACTTCTATCATAGCTAATTCTGCCTCATTTGTTATTAGTGGTTCTCTCAGTGGTTCTTGGCTTCCTGTTACAGAAGGTTGACTACTGTCAGGAGTATCCTTATCTAGTTGGGCTTGGAGTTCTTCTTCGTGTTGCTGTTCATTGTGCAACATTATTTTGTACTGTGTAAAGTTTACATCAGTTATAGTGCTTTCATTTGCTTTGAAAGCATCCTCATATGAGTCATAGTTATCTAGTAATTGTTCTTCTTTTCTCCATGGTTTGAAGAGTTGTAGCAGGGACATTTAATATACTTCTTTATGTTGAGGAGTCTTCAATGACAGTTTGATATGATTAATTAAATTTGGTTTAGTGAGTTTAACTAAGCTGCCTTCACAGTTTGTCACTCTATATTTACCTTTTTTTTCATCGGGTTTCATATTATTTTTGTATGTGTAATTTTGGGCTATTTGGTATAGACACATGTTTTCCAAAGTATTACTTCTGTTTGGGTAGTATGTGTCCAATAAATTGTTTTTTTAAAATGTCTTGGCTGTTGGGATCATGTTTGGCTATTGTTTTTATATCTTCATATGATTTTAGAACTCTTTTTCTAGATTTAGCTGGACCAAGACTTAGCCATACTATATTTTCAGATTTACCATACAATGAAGTACTAGTTAAACAATCAGCTGCTTCATAAGATCCACATTCTCTATGGGTGAGCATTTTTATGCCCAAGCTGTATAATTTCTGAGATACTGTTTTATCTGATGACAGGTCATTCCAGAGGTCTTGGAGCTCTGTTTTTTCTTCTTTAGTTAAGTATGCTGTGACATATCGTGCAACTGCAGTAGAATTGTCTGCAATGTACTGCACATCTATGTTTGCATTCCATAAGTGGGCAATGATTGCATTATAATCATTGATATATTTTTCTTCTTCTTTTCTTTTTATGTAATATGTATTATTAGGTGACTTTCCTTTAACAGTATATCTAACTGAAGACATGAGGTTGTTTACTTGACCTGTATTTGTAACTGGTCTAGGGAAACCAAATCGGCATTTGGTGTAGTATTTGCCTTTGTTTTTGTGTTTGCGACGACAATATTTTCCACATTTGTGTCTTTGAAATTGTAAAATTTGTGCACAAAGATTACTATTTGTGGCTTCTGATGGAATTTGACAAGTGACATATTTTTCAATAAACTGTAAAACAGTGGCATCACTGTCTTGACCAAATTTAGGAGCATCTTTAATCCATAAAAGCATGTGGATATGTGGTGCTCCTCTGGCTTGGTATTCTTTTCTCCAAAAGAAGTGTTGCACTTCTCCAACGGGAGGAACAGTTTTATTACAAATAAAATGTAGCATAGCAATGAAGCGATGGTGAAAATATCTTGAAACATGAACAGGATCCAAAGAACAAAGTTCTCCAGGTGTTAGAATATCTATGTTTGTTTTGTTTTTATTTGATATGCGTAGGAAATCATGTAAATCTTCCCACGCATATTCTGCACAACTTAATGTAACAAACCAAGTGGGTGGGCAAAGGTTTCTGATCATACAACGTACATCTCCATGACGACGAAACCAGTACTCTTTAGTACCACGCATATTTGCTAATAGATTAGTAATATTTGATTGTAAAACCTCATCCTTTTGTTGCACTTTCTCTAATAATTGTGTAGCTGTCATATTTTGAAAGTGTGATCCTGATTTTAATATGTGTGCAACTCCGTAACATAAAGTTGCTAGTTCACTTTCAAAGAGTAGGTGGAATATGTATTCCACATTTTGTCTAAATCTGGGATCTTCAGAATACATCCGTAATGAGCGGCATTCTGAAGCTGATATTTGAATAGGTCTATCATCATACCTTCCTCCTTTCCAGTAGGAAAGAGTAGAGGAAAAGCACATGCTTCTATATTTTTTTCCCATATACTGATTGGCGATCCTTTTGTTTGACGCATTTGGTAAGTTTCCAGTACATCTTGTACAGTGTCATTACAGTGCAAAGGATGAATTGTATACTGGTCTAAAGTATTTGATATTGTAGCAGGATCTAGTAGCTCAAATTGACCAGCTTCTTGTGTTTCTTGAATTATTTCAGTTGTATCTTTCAAGTTTTCTTCAATATTAATTTCTTTGTAATATTCATTATTCTCTTTGAGATATTGGAAGGCTTGTCTAACTTTATATAAATCTACCAGCTGTTGCCATATTTTTTTGTCTTTTGTAGGTACTCCATTTACTAATATAATTAAAGATTGGTGCATTGGACGTTGCAGTCCTAGAGTATGCACATTTTCTTTTAGATTTAATGGTAAATAAACTACTTTTCCACGAATGCCTTTTACCAATTCAGAGGGAGGTAATTTTGCTGTTTTTGGTTGAAGGCGTATTATTGCTTGAAATGGGTGTACTGTTTGAATTATGATGCTCTCATATAAATTAAGTTGTTGTAGAGGTTTTGGTACTGGGTATAATTCCAAATTATTTGTGATAGAACGTGAAGGAGTTTGGTTGTTGTCAAGTTTTGTGGTGCAATAACTGCAAAGTATTAAGGGCTCAGTTATTTCATATTTGTTTTCTGCTAGAAGGTAGAGAGCTAATTCAAACCATTTAGAATCTTCATTATCTTCTATTTTGTATGATAGGTCCACAGTTTTTGTGTTACTTTTATAAAAAATTCTACGGCAACATACACATACATGGTTTGGTACTTCAGCTGATGTACTTTTAAATTTTAGTATTTCTTTTTTGTATGTGTTTAGCAAAAGGTTGCCATGTGTAGAATTGTTGCTTAATTGGTTTAAAGCTATTTCATTCTCTAAATGGCTTTCACTTATTTTTTCTGGGTATAGTGAATTTCTTCAAGTAGGTCTTTTGCTGTACCATGTAGAAGGATGTTATTTAACTTTGCTAGTGCTAAAGCAGGAATTTTAGCATAGTATAGTTTATAGACTAGATTGCTTATAGTTGAATGATGTGTTGATATCCTTTAGATATCATGGAAAGTGGTTTTACAAGTAGGTCCTGTAATGCAGGCCAATGAATGTCCTTGTAGTCCTGTGTACTTGCGCACTGGACAGGTATCTATATTTTGCAGTAATTTAATTTTGATTTTGTCTTTGCTTTTTACATATTTATTGAGGAATTGGTGTAAAGATTTGAAACATTGTTTGGGAATGTTACACATTGACGTGCATGGCCATTTGTACACTAGACGTTCTGATTCAGTTGAATGGAGGGGTAATTTTCAGGGCATATTTTTGTAAGGAGTACTTCTTGTTCCATTGTGGTATTATTCACTTTTTCATAACCTCGACCACTGCTATTTATGGCAATTGTATTACTTTGCTTTTGTTTGTACGCTTCTTCATTAAAATATGGTTCTGTGCTCGTAGTGTGATTCCATTCACCTCCGCAGATACTTAAGAAGATCTTTCTGTTGACATTTCGCTTATTGAGAAGTTTTTTTTGTAATTTAGTTATTAGTTTTGTTAGTGGTTTCATTTTGTTTAACAGTAAAATAAATACATTTCTTTTGAGAAGAATTGCACTGTCCATCAATGCTTCTAAGATTAATTTCCTACGATAGGTTTTAAGCTTTGAACCTGATTTCTCTCTTGTTTTTATAAGATTTTGAAGGACTTTGTGACGGTATATTTTGGCTAAAATACTTTTCTTGGTATGCTTACTTTGCACTATATTAAAATTTGAATAAGTAGTTTTATCTGTACTGATAGCTGATTTTCTGTTAATTGTTTTTTGGTTTGTTTTAAATTTTGATAGAGGAAGCGAAGTTGTTGTACTTGAAACTTCTTGTGTTTCATTAAATGATTGTATTAGCTGTTTTGTTTCAACTTTTTTTACAAGGTCTGCTAGAGATGGATACTTATGTTGGACTCCTTTATTTTCATTTGCTCTAATTTTGCGTTGCTTTCTACGGAGTTGTCTTTTGGTAGGCATTCTTTAGGGTCTGTTGAAAAAAATAAAGAAGATATGGGTTGGGGTGTTCTGGAATGTATGTGTGCTGTGTGCATGAGTGTTTGAGTAAGATGATAAAGATGTATGTAATGGTGTGTGATTGTGTATTGGGAACTAAAACTAGTAGGGATAGGTATTCTTGAATTTATGTGTCACTAAACTGGGGTTCAGATGACAAAAAAAAGTAAGTTAGTGGTGTAGAAAAGTACAAATAGTAAATCTAATGTATACAAATAAAACAGTTGTTTGTTCTATAATATGAAAATTGTAGTGGTTCAGTTGGCTAATTTGTGTGTCCAAAAATAGACATTTGTGGGCCATTCTGGTTGTAAATCGCTGTTTACGACATGGAAATTTTTGGACAAAATGGTACTAAATCTCTATTTTAAGAAACCAAAATAGCTGGTATTAATGTTATAGTATATTCGATTAATAATATAAATATTATGGTGATATTTTACTTACTTTTTTTTAAAATTAACAGGTAACTTCTTAGTTTTTCTTTCTTCTTCGAATTCGGCTGCTTCTTTTCAGGAAACTGGTCTTCACTGCAACTGTAAAAGCTTCAAATTAGTAACTTTGTTTGTATATAGCACTGCTGTTAATTTAGATATTGATTTTTTTAATTGAAATCCTCAGTGCCTTCTGTAAAACCATTAAACTAATTTATTTACATAAAATACATTGCATTAGTTCAGTGTATATGATATGTACTTAATGAACAAATTGTATTGAATGACTGTAGCAAAAATAAAATATCTTTACTATGTCTTGTGAAATTTATAATATATTAGTGAATACCACTATTTCTGTAAGTTAACTGTTCTAGGTAATAGCGCCTCAATGTCATGCCTAATTTAAAGTAATTAAGTCAATAAATAAATAAAAACAAAAAATATGAAATTGTATAAGTATTTTTATAAAGGTTTAAACATAGATTGTGTTTGCATGCAATTTTGTTTGAATATATGTAGTCTATATATTTCATTTAAAAAATGTTAGTTTAACATGATTTGAGTGTGTGTGTTTAAAGAAAGTAAAAAGTATAAAGGTGTATAAGTGGTAGTTGATTTTAGGAAATTGAAAAAAGTACAGTAAATTCATTTAACAGAATTTACAAGGTAAAAGTCTGTTTGAAAATGTGTTCATCTACCATAGCTCTCAAGTCACACGCTTTTGGCGGTTGTCATACGCCTTGTTTTGGGCAGACTCACCCGCCAAGCCTCCTGGACGCCCATTCATTCCAATGGGCGTCTCACCCGCTAAAAACAAAATCGGGTGATTTCACCCGCCTGTAAAACAAAAATGGTTGAGAGCTATGTCATGTACTATACAGAAAATATGCATACCTGAAGTTTGTGTTCATGCATATGGATATGCGTGGAGCTGCAAGTAGAAATCTTAAAGACTTGTACAGTATTTGTGGTAGATGCTGCTTGCCAATGATATGACACTTGTACTCAGAGAGATTCAGAGTACATTTGCAGTGCTGATCTATGCTGATGCAGTTAGATGTAGAGGTCTTGAATGTGATTGGTGCATGGTCATGTGATTTTTGAGGTACATCCAATGAGGGAATGGCAGAGAGAGTGTAGTGGAAATGGTAGAAGGGCTGTTCATGTTACGATATGTCCGCGGACATGGCGGTAGTTCCAGGACATCGGGAGTTACATCCGGGGATTTTTGGGTTCAGAAGTCATGCAAATGAGAATAAGCACTGAAAGGGATTGGTCAGGAAAGTTTGGTGGGTGTGTTGTGCCAGGAGAGATTTTCTGAGATACTCTTTTTGCTGAGAGAACAAAAGATAGCTATGGCTGTGTGTTTCAGAAAACAGATTGTTTGGATTTTAGGAGATTCGTGGATACATTGGTTGAAGGTGCATGAAGAAAGCTGTGGAGTAGCTGTAGATCTTGGATTCCCACTTGTGGAAGTACACTGGCATGGAGTACGTGGAATGAAGTGGTTGGACTTGCTACCTCTCTGTGCTACTTTGGAGACAGAGCAACATCCAGACATAATTGTAATTCATTGTGGAGGGAACAGTTTAGGGCATGTGACTGGAATTTTTTTGCAATTTGCTATGAAAGAAGGACTGAGGAAGGTTATGGACATGTTTCCTAATTTCGCAAGTGATATTGTCACGGATTGCGCAGAGACAAATGTGGCTTTGTTCTTCTTCATTTGGTCCACAAATGGAAAAAGCAAGGCGCAATGTTAATAAGGCTGTTTGTGGCTTTCTAAGAGATTTTGGCATGTCTTCTTTTCACAATGAAAATATTATGTTTTGTAGTACATACATTTTTCGCAGAGATGGAGTCCATCTTACTTATGCTGGCAATCAGATTTTTCTGAGAAATGTACAAAATGCATTGCGACCTTTTTTGGAATTACAACAACGATTTTGAAGTAGATGTTAAGCATTTACAATTTTTGACTTACAAACACCACCCAAAGGCTCTTTTCAGAGCCACCACTTCTTTCCAGAGAAAATTACAATGTTTGTGATGGAGTAGTAACCCAATTTTTTTAATGTTCGCGAACTGTTCGCGGACTTCTAAAAAATACAAAGAGCCCTGCTTCATTTATTTTCACTTCTATTTTTTAACTGGGAAAGGCGGCTCTGAAAAGAGCCTTATTTTTTTTTGATTTTTGTAATTTTGTATTTCTTTTGGTTTTTCAGACACGACACAGTAGGAGAGGAGGGTAAAGGAGGGTAAAGGGGGGGACACCAACCACAGGGATAAGGAAGGGCGAGCTGAGAGAGGAAGATGTAGAGTGGGTTTTATTTCGGTAGTGAGCAGGTCTTCTCGTGCTCTGAGACGATAGTCTCGAAAGCACTCCGAAGTCGCTCCCCCCTGCAGAGTACTGTGTCACAGTACATACATACAAATGTGACCCTCGAAAGGTAAGGGTCATCAGCATTCTGTATGGCCTGTGAGGCAGCTTCAGAAAGACGCTGTCCCACAGAGGTGGTCCTTGTGGTGACAGGATCAGAAACAGAGGATGAAGTAGAGGAAATCAACCTGCTACGTTCTTCACAAGGTACAACCCTGCGAATAGCCCCAGAGTGAAATGACCTCAGGTGTCGCTTCATAGTAGTGGTCCCAAAGCTGTAGTTACCGTGCTTCCCGCGACTGAGTATCATTTTGCACTCATTGCAGGTAACATGGTTCGCACGAGCCTTAGGACCATTCCCATGAATGGTAAATAACCGCCACACCCAAGACTCACGCCTAGTGCGGGTAGTAGGGATTTCCTAGACCTCATTCTCATCATCCTCTTCTTGCTCCTCCGCATCCTCACTCCTGTTCCCCTCTTCAGGCCCTTGGGGAGGAGGTGGTGGTGGAGGGGGTGGTGGTGGTGCTGAAGCAGGTGCAGCACCAAGTGGCAGTTCAGCAGCCAAGGATGCCATCTCGATGATGGTGTAGTCTGCAGGTGGCAGCAAAAATCACTGTGTTCTGAAGAATAGCCAGAAACACAATGGGAATAAGCTCTTGGGCGTGGTTTTTTATAGGGGTGCTTGTGCGCGGTCTGCGGACATGCGCACTGTGCGCGGACAGATCGAACCCAAAAAAAGGATCGGAAAGTTTCAAAATGTATATAGAAAGTCAAGATTGCTATGTGGGACTTGTGGCATGGTGAGATTTTATTGAATAATATTATGGATTAACTGAAAATGTACTTTTAAATTGTTCGGGGACACGAACAGTGTCCGCATTTCAGGACACACGATGAGCGTGGGCGCGGTCATATGATCTGTTTGCGAACTAGTCTGCGAAGGAAGCGCCTGTCCGCAGGACACCAAGTGCACGGAGATTGGTTAGCGCATGCGCATTGATGTCCTACGGACACTGTTCGGGTTCTGAAGTAATTAAAAGTGCGTCACACGTGAAACGAATATTTCAGGACACCGCGTGTGTTCTTAGAACAGTTTAAACTTGGTAGCGAACACTAGGAACAGTTGTACTGTTGTTCAGGACACGTGTAATTTAGTTTATGTAGGAACATTTCAGGACACCAATTGTGTTCTTAGGACAGTTTTAAGTTGATAGCGAACATTAAGGACAGATATAGTGTTCTTTAGAACACTTTAATTTTTGTTTCTTTACGAACATTTCAGGACACCACGTGTGTTCTTAGAACAGTTTCAACTTGCTAGCGAACAGTACGAACAGGTGTGGTGTTCTTTAGGACACCTCCATTTTCGTTTATGTACGAACATTTCAGAACACTCGCACTGTCCGCGGACACTTTTATTGTTTTTAAAAAAAAACGGAAACTGTTCACAATACAATATAAAAATTAAAGTTTATTTAACATATATTAATAATTTATGACAGAGAAGGTGAGGCAGAAACAGAAACAAAAACAGGAGAATTTGGGGTTTCAACATGATTGGTATTAGGTGAGGAAGGGATGGAAATCTCATCAAAACTTTTTGGATTATGGAGAGGGTTTGGGGATAATTGGCTGGGATATGGTGAGGAGGGACAAGTACATGTGGGGCAATGGTATGAAGTTTTTGTTTTAAAATGATCTTCAACAAAAGTTTTTAAATTATTAAAATTGGTCAACAGTAAATCAATTTTTTCTTTTATGTTGTCAAGCATGTTTTCCATAACAGCTTCTTCAGAGGTAGTTTCTATTTTGTTATACTCTGTATAAAAAAATATATATATGTTAAATGTATACAAAATAATAATATTTAAATGGTTTATATTATAAAGTGTTTACCATTAGTTTCACTATCTTGTGACATTTCTTCATGTGGGAAATTGTTCTCTAGCCATTCCAGAGTACTAGACATTTCTGTGAGAAAAAAAAAGAAAAGATAATATATTTTTTAATCTAATACAAAAAGTTTATAAATATATGAGTAACATGAAGTACACTTACTATTTCTGGTAAGATAAGTCCTATGTATTCAGTGGGTCTGGTCTTGTTCTCAGTTCTGTTGTGTCTGTGAGGTAATTATGTTGGAAGCCAATTTATGTTCTTGTGGTATATTCCATTTCAAAACATATTGCATTTAAATGAATGGTTAGTGTGTTACATATATGGGTTAGATTTCTTATGTATTACTAATTATAATGTGTTTGTGTGCTGCTTTTTGAATTTGTTAAATGTTCTTATATTATGATATAACAATCAAACATACCCCCCCCCAAAGTTTTTAGGTAGTGGTACTGTTCTCCGAACATGTCCGCGAACATTAAATAATTTCGCGGACATCAAGTTCATAAGAAGAGATCTAGTCAGTTCCATATGACATGTATATAAAGTGAAAGTCATTATTGTTAAGTTTTGCTACTAAAAACCTATGAAATTCCGTGAAAAAACTTTGTTAAAGGGACGTTATGGTTAAGTTGCGCTACTAAAAACCTATGAAATTCAGTGAAAACAACTTTGTTAAAGGGACGTTATGGTTAAGTTGCGCTGCTAAAAACCTATGAAATTCAGTGAAAAAAACTTTGTTAAAGGGACGTTATGGTTAAGTTGCGCTACTAAAAACCTATGAAATTCAGTGAAAAAAACTTTGTTAAAGGGACGTTATGGTTAAGTTCTGCTACTAAAAACCTATGAAATTCAGTGAAAAAAACTTTGTTAAAGGGACGTTATGGTTAAGTTGTGCTACTAAAAACCTATGAAATTCAGTGAAAAAACTTTGTTTAAGGGACGTTATGGTTCCAAGTAAAACCGAAAAACCCTTGAAATTCGCCAGTTATGGTAAGCTAAGCAACCATAACTCGTGCCACCACCGTGCACTGCTAAGACTAACACCCAGGACATCAAAGATGACATCACAAATGTCATTGATGACATCACTGATGACATCACATGTCTGGCTCACTATTTTTTCTTTTGCTGACATATCTAGGCCACATGGTTTTCTTCAGTAACAGTCAGAAACTAAGAATTTTATTTTATTTGTAGACGTATCCTTCTAGTAGGTTCTTACAGTAATTCCCTTAGAATACAGTCACATCATATGAAACATATACATATGGGAAAACACAAGCTTGAAAGACAGCAATCCTTTTTGTGCATAAAGATAATCACTAGATTTATGAGCACTTTCTGATAGTTCTGTTGTTTTTTTTTATGGCTGTACTTTCCCTGTATATGGTCATATTTGTATACATTGTACTCACACTACTTTCCTTAGGGTCCAATCACATCAAGTGATACATATACATAGGGTAAATAGCAGCTTTGAAACAGAGCAATCATTTATTTGCATGAAACTAATCAGTTAAGTTATGAATTGTTTCTGCTACTACTTGTGCTTTTTTGCTAACTTCACTTTCCCTGTATATACCCATATTGGTATGTGTTCTTGTGTCTTTGTGTTTTGTCTATAGTAATGCAATTATGTAATACATGGGTTTTATTAGCTACTTATTACATATTTCACAGTACACAAAAATCTATTAAGAAAACAATTATCATTTCATTATTCAACATATTAACATTACGAATATCATACCTTCATCTTGTACGCTGCACACAATGTTATGTTTCTGTATGAGTAGCTTAGTATACTAGATAGAACCCCATAATAGGATGCTATTTATATCAATGCATCGTTCAATGCACTTATTAGGGTATATTTCTTGCAATGATTCTTGACACTTTTTCGCAACATAATAAGAATCCCTTCTACACATATTTCATGAGAAGTACATACACATGTGATGTCATCAGTGATGTCATCAATGACATTTGTGATGTCATCTTTGATGTCTGGGTGTTAGTCTTAGTAGTGCACGGTGGTGGCACGAGTTATGGTTGCTTAGCTTACCATAACTGGCGAATTTCAAGGGTTTTTCGGTTTTACTTGGAACCATAACGTCCCTTTAACAAAGTTTTTTCACTGAATTTCATAGGTTTTTAGTAGCACAACTTAACCATAACGTCCCTTTAACAAAGTTTTTTTCACTGATATATATTATATATATATATATATATATATATATATATATATATATATATATATATATTGGTTGCAACTCCTGCAGTCTATTCACTACGTATAGCCAGCCTTAATGATTACTACTCTATTTGCATTGCAGCATCTGTACAGTTATAAAGTGACTTATATTTTCTTCAGTGTTCTTCGCATGTGCAATCTTCATTTCGCACATGAAAGGTTACTCCATCCCTTATTTTGTCAGCAGTTTCCATAAGGTTTATGCATTATCTTCTCTAATCATCCTTATCAGTGTGTCACTCACATTTCTTGTGATGTCACCAACCTCTTGCATTCACTGCTTCACACTTCTTCAGGGATCTCCCCTAATCTGCTGTCATCTCTATGCAGGTACATCTTATAGGGCTTTCTCAATAGATATCTTCTTCCAAAGATCTTTTGTGGTATTGGGATCATTATCGGCATTGTGCATGTCACAATTTCTGGCTTCCAACATATAGGTAGAATAGGGGCGGGACTCCTGGTAGAGGTATTCGGCTCCTCCTCTTCAAAAGTAAGCCCCCTCTTTCAAAAAATAAAAGTAAAAAAAGATGCATAATGAAAGTAGACCTAGAAATTAACCTAACACTATATTTACCAATGTTAACGTAGCAAAAGTAAAACATTCAAAAAAGTCATGCTTACAAAATAAATTCCACTGTGGAGTTCTTAGCAATCTCATATAATGTATATAAACAACATTTAATTCCAGTATTCTTTCTAGTACAGCAACAATACTCATACAGAAACATTGGAATTGGCTGCAGCATGCACCATAGAGGTGCAATTTTTATAATGTTGGATAATAAAATGGTGAATGCTTCCTTATCAGACTTTTGCATACTTTGCAACATGTCATAACTAGCTAATAAAGCATCACTTACTACAAACATTTACTGCTACAAACAAAACATAAAAAGACCACAATGCATACAAATCTGTGGCATAGAGAGAATATAAAGTTACCCAAAAGAGAAGCAGTATCATCAGAAATTGTTCATAACCTAAATGGTTATCTTGATTTACAGAAATGATAGATGCGTTTTAGGCATGCTTCTTCCCCTCAGAGGTGCAGCCAGGATCGTCTAAAAGGTTGGGCCTGAGGCATATGTAGTTAAGCCCACCACAGTAACATTAACATCTGCAAATGCCCACACAGTGCAGTTGATTGGGCATTTATGTTTTTGGCAGGTCTTTCCCGGTCAGGCCCTACCCTGTCTACGCCTCTGCTTTCCCTATGTGTGTGCATCACAAGATGCAACTGAACCATAAGGAAAGTACTGTAAGAACATTTGAAAAGGATATCATCTACAAATACAGTAGGCCTCATTATGACATTGCCAGTAGCCATGCCTGTAATACAGGCTTGGTTGCCGCCGCTACCATTTTTCTACCAGCGTCCGCGATTGGACAATTACTGGGTCCTTACGGCCCTGCCAGACCCGGTAATTGCCCATTTGCGGGTCCCGGAAAAAAGATGCTCCCCATTCCCATTCGGCCCAATAGGGCTGAATGGGTATGGGGAGGTCTGATGCACTGACACCGTTTATAACGGTGCCGGTGCATCTGACATGCTGTGCTTGCGGGTGCTGCTCTGCCTGCCAGGTCAGACCTGGTGGGCAGAAAGGCACCTGCGAGCCCAACTCGTAGTTTGCCAGTCCAGGATCTACGGTACCGGCAAGCTTACCAGTACCGTAGTTCCCGGACTGGCAAACTTGTAATGAGGCCCAGTACCTTTTGAATTTTCAGTTTCTAACTGTCAGTGAAGAAAATCTCCTGGCCTAGATGTGTTATTTAACAAAAAAGAAGGAACCAGACATGTGAATGGCATCAGTGATGTCATCAATGACATGTGTGATGTCATCTTTAATATCAACGGTGTTAGTCTTAGCAATGCATGGAGGTGGTGCGAGTTATGGTTGCTTAGCTTACCGTAACTGGCACATTTCTAGGGTTTTTCAATTTTACTTGTAACCTTAATATGCATAAGTTCTTATTAGTGCAAACTAACTAAAATGTCCCTTTAACAACATTTTTCCACTGGATTTGATAGATTTTTATTAGTGCAATTTAACCATAACGCTTTAACAAAGTTCTTTCACTGAATTTCATCGGTGTTTACCTAATGTGTATACATGTACCATACAACATACTGAACACCTTGCTCCAACTCTAATAGCCACAGGGCCAGCGGACCATGCGACTGTTCACAGGTATCGGGCAGCATTCACACTGCCTAATAGTGCAGGGGTTCTTTCACATTATGGTAGCATACAGCAAAGAAACAGAACATTGGTAAAGACCAACACATAAGTGAATTCTAACAGAAAAAAATGAAATGGATCTACAAACTCTGTATTTAAAAAAGCAGCAATGAAAAAAGTGCAACATAATGGAATGTCCAATCACAATAATAACCTCTGCTTCCAACAGTATTACCTCATTGCTGCATTACATACAAACTGAGAAGCAATTGTCAGCGGAACAAGTGGAAAGTACTCATAGCACAACTGTACTACAAAGTGATAAGTACACTATATATTTTCTTATAACTGTGCAGTCTATTCTATGTACATTAGTAGTAAAACAGTTTTCACTTTTTTTACACAGCAATGGCAAGCTCCTTGGCTGGAAGAAAATGTTCCTCGTGATGAAATTAGCGAAGACAGTAACTCCAATGGTACACAGTGCAGTTTGAAAAGTAAGACAATTAATACACATTGCTTCTCATGTACCTCAAACATATTATTTTCTTTGACAGTACATACAGGAAATGATGACAGAAGCCCAGAAACAGCAACTCCTCCAATAGTCCATGAGCACATAGAAAATGAAACAAACATTATTAAAAATAAACTAGACAGCAAGGATGCAAATATGGAGCAATTGCTGAACACTTTTGTCAAATTAAAAATGTTGTACAGGGGCACATCATGGAGAAAATTAAACATTACTGCCCCACCTTCACCTGTACCGCTTCCCCCGATCCCAGCCAACCATCCCCACAAATTCCCTGTAAACAAATATGTTACTAGGAGATCTTAATCCCTGCCGCCTCCTGAGTCTCAACTGTGGAAAACCCTAAATCACTGATTTATGTTTCCATTTCTGCTACCACTTCCTTTTCCTAATTCTGTGTATTTCTGAGTGTAAATAAAGTTCTATGCCTGCATTGTTACTGTGTGTCTTTTGTGTTTTCTTTTTTTAAATCCCTGTTTTCACTGCGCGGAGCACGCAACTGCACGGGATATCCACAATTAATCAAAATGGAGGTGTCCTACAGACACTGCGCCTGTCCACAAAATCTGCATTCAAAATTGAGGTGTCCGTAGGCCTGCCTGCCTGTCTCCATGACCTCAAACATGTGTTGTACCTTTAATTACTTCGCAGACCATACACCTGTCCTTCGGACACTTGGGGAACATGCGCATCACATTCCCTGTGTCCTACGGACAATGCTCCTGTCCGTCATGTGTACAAAGTTGTGGCGTACTTTTTTAGTTCAGGGACCCCTGCCTTGTCCAGCAGACACTTCGGGGCATGCGCATCACTTCCCTGGGTCCTATGAACAGCGGGCCTGTCTAGCATGTCCGCAAAGCAGTGACATACATTAATTAGGTCGGGGACCCCACCTATGTCCGGCAAACACCTGGGTGCATGCGCATCTCTTCCCCCAGGTCAAATGAACAATGGGCCTGTCCAGCATATCTGCAAAGTGGTGACATACTTTAATTACTTCAGGGACACCACCCTTATCCGGCGAACACCTGGGAGCATGCGCATCTCATCCCCTGGGGCCTACGAACACTGTGCCTGTTTGAAACTGTCTGCAGCATGTGTGTCACACGTTTAATTAGTTTGAGGACCCCAACCCTGTCCGTAGGACACCTATGCAAATGCGCCCTATGCAACTCGCGCAAGATCTGTCCTACAGACACCCATCCCATTCGCAAATGTTTGAGACGTCGTCATGTGACCGCACCCATGCTCAGCGTAGGCCCTTATTCACGAACAGGGTCTGGGCCCCCGAACTCCCAAAAAGTGCTTTTTGGGCCAATCCAAGCTGATGTAGTGTGAAACCTCACCCTTGCAGACATCCTAGACTATGCCCCTAGCCATCTGGACACTTTCTGGAACTTTTTGATCCCAGCTTGTGGTTGGAAGTGTCCACAGAGTGCACAACTGTCCCTGAAGCACTGCCCAGGACCCCTGTTAAAGGCCACACCTCAGCGCTGCTCCTCATTCTGTTTTTGGATTTCCATAACAGAGCATAAATAAAAAATAATTTGGCATTTATATAGCGCTACGAACCCTCAGGTATCTGAGCGCTGCTTATTATTACCCACGGTTTGTGGTGCTCATTTATCGACCTCGGAAGGATGAAAGGCTGAGTTTGGCCCTGCCGGGATTCGAACCTGCGTTAGCAAGTTCTGCACCGATGTCAAAGCGAGCGCTCTACTCGCTGTGCCACTAGACCGGCCATTGTCATTGTTACTGCTGGATTGCTGCTGCATTGCTATTGCTGGATTGCTGTTCATAGCACTTTGCTGCAATCGCCATTGGTGTTGCTAAAGTTCCAGGAGTACTGCTGCAGGTTGCTGTTTAGTGCATTTCTGTTTTCCTGCTGTTTTGCAGATTGCTCTGTTTCTGGTTCCAGGCTATTTTTACTTGGATAATCGCATCCATATCTAGCTCTGCTGCTGCCTCTGCCTCATCACCTCGCCAAGAGCATAGCAAGCGGAACAGGCGTGATGATGCAGTGGAGGAAAAAGAGGATGAAGAGAATGAGGTAGTGGAAGTCCCCATTAGCGCCTGCCAACGTGAGTCTTGGGTGTGGAAGCTCTTTACCACCGTTGGAAATAAGCCCAAGGATAGTGCGGCCAAGGTTCGCTGCGATGAGTGCCTGATGGTACTCAGTCATGGCAAACCTGTACTGTACAGTTATGAGACTACCTCCATACGGTGACACATGAGATCCAGCCATAAAGCAGCAGTTTGGAGGGTCGTCCCCTTCGAACAGGGTAGTAGGTTGACTTCCACTACAGCATCCTCGACATCTGCTCATGTCACCACAAGGCACACTCCTGTGGGGCAGTAGATCCCTTCAACAGCCTCACAGGCCATACACAATGCAGTCAGTCCTTACCTTTGAAAGGTCACTGTTCTATGGGTGTACTGCAACACAGTACTCTGCAGGGGTAAGCAGATCCGGACTGATTTCAAAGCTGCAGTCCGGGACCACAAAGGAAACTGCCCCCTACCTCAATCAGGTGCACCCAGCATCTTCCTCTCTCTATCTGCCCTGTCTTATCCCTGTGGTTGTTGCCCCCTCCCGACCCTCCCTTCCCTCCACTCGCATGTGTGTCATGTTTAAAAAATCAAAAAGAAAATCACAAAACACAAACCCCCCCAAAAAAACGTCTCTTTTCAGAGCCACCTTTCACGGTTAAAAAATAGAAGTGCCAATGAAATGGTGCAGGCCCCTGCGCATCTGCGAAATCCGCAGACAGCGCGGTAGTCTGCAGACCTCTGAATCTTGCAGGGTGTGGCAACATGTAAACCACTACATTCTTTTCTGGGACAAGGTGGTGGTTCTGAAAAGAGCCTTTTTGGGGTTTTTCTTTTTGTTCTTGGAAGTTTTGAACTGCAAATACCTACTGCACATATGCTTTCTAGGCTTGGAAAAACAGCTCCAGAACATTTTGGATATTGCACAAAAAAAGATGATTGCCACCATCAGTAAGATGGACTCCATGTCTGTGGAAAATGTTGGTGCTACAAGCCTTGTTCACATTGCACCTGGCTTTCTCCATTTGCGTACCAAATGATGAAGAGCACAGCCACATCTGTCTCTGAGCAATGCGCGAAAAAATTACTCGAGAGTTTGGAAACATGTCCATGATTTTACTAAGTGTCTCCTTCATGGCAAACTGCAGAGAGATTCCAGTAACATGGCCTACACTGTTCCCTCCACAATGAACAATAATAATGGCTGGATGATGCTGCGTCATCAAAGTGGCACAGAGCGGAACCAAATCTAGCCACTTCATTTTATGCACTCCATACCAGTGTACATCCACATGAGGGAATCCAAGATGTGCACCCACTCCACACTGCTTCATGAGTCCCCCGAAATCCACACACTTTGCCTCCTGAAAGACACAGCCATAGCCATAGAAATCTGTACTCGTCTCAGAAAACAGACCTTCTGCCACAGTCTCTCCTTGCACACCACACCCAGGAAACCTTATTGACCAATCCCCTGGCTCCACAGTCCCATTTCCATGCCTACCATCCTCAAAAGTCCCGAATGTGGCAGGTGCGATCCACGACCTACCGCGGGGTTCATGGATAAATCAGCCAATTCAAAGGGGTGGGGAGAGAAATTTAACCCAGGGTAGGAGATCTTTCCTATAGTGGTGACTCTGAAAAGAGCCTTTTTTATTTTATGTTTAGGTGCTACTGAAGAAACACCTTTTGTTTTATATTTTTTTTAATTTTTTTCTCTTATTTTCTTCATTACTGACTTACATCAACTTCTGCAAAGCATCCCTAATATTCCCAAAAAAACAAGTGTTTCTAAGAAAGGACAACGAAACGCAATCTCCAGTAAAGTAGTGCACATGAAGTGAAACAATGTTCTCATTTGAGAAAACTGACATCTCAGCATGTCGCAAAACTACACCCATGCCTCTATTAACAATGCACCTTCCAATATTTTGCTGGGGATTGAAAACATTGGGATAGTTCCATTGTGCTCTTGGTATTATTTCAGAAAAAAAAAACACCTTTGCATTAGGGAAAAGAAGCATTAGGTCTTCCACGAACAACTTCAATACACAAAACAAACTTGGGGCACTGATGTAGCCCAAGCGCTCTCCTCCACAGTTCACCACCAAAACATCAGGGCTACCAAAAGTAGCCATGTTTCTGCAAACAGTAAGCAGTGCCTGCAGATTACACCCAGGCACACTGCAGCATAAAGCCTCCAGGCCTGGAAAACCAAGATCTGCAGGGCATTCTTGTGAATTTATGTGAACACCAGTGTGCATTGTATCAGTCCATAGCAACAGTCACTAGGGTCACATGATGAATGGTGGCATCCATCCATGTCTTGATATCTCATTTGCTTTTCACACAGTTATGCATTCCATCCTCATTTTGATGATCGATGAACGGACAGTTGACTTGCTTATGTCATTCCTGAAAATATATTCCATGAATACTCCATAGTGTGTCCTTTCTTCTGCCCTACTTCAGCCACCACCCGTGGCATCATGCGGGCGTCCATTCCTTTACCATGCATCTTTGACATATACATTTGCCTGCTGCTACACATATTTGAAACATTTTCATTATGATTAATGTGCTATGATGAGGACAGATTACTCTTCTGCACTGTGCCTAGTGACACACTGACACCCTTATTCAACATGTCTGCCACACAGCCATCCTGGGCTGGTGCCCGCAAAATGACCTTGGCTTGTGCGCCATTTACAAAATTGCATGTCCCTATTGCCTCCACTGCAGCCTACTTGTGCCATTGACTCAGTCCTTCCCACATGTTCGCACTCCATGCGCACACATTCCAAGGCAGGAATGTTGCCTTGATGTTTAACTACCCCCTTCTATTACTGCCACATATTCATGTGATTGTGAAGGAATCCGACTTGCAAGTCCTGATGCACACAATTAATGTGCACTTCCACAACATCACACAAAGGTGCAATGTTACACGTGCTGTGTTACTCCCCAGTCTACACTAGTGCTACTAATTCCATGCTTGTAATCCACACCCTGTGTAATTCATTTGGGACAAGTTCAAGTATTATGCTTGACGTCAAGGCCTGGGACCATATCTGCCTGCCACTGATTGTCCTCCACTGGCTAGCCATGGCAGACAGCGTCCTGTCATAGGAAGTATGCATTGTGCACTTTGATTTGTGAGGCCTGCTTGCTCCCTATCTGCTAATGTTCATTCTTCAATGCTGTGCCTCCAGAGCCATCTCATCATGTTACTCTGACCTTCTTCAGGTGAACAAGTTATTGATGGAGATTTGTTCCAGGGGATCTTCATCGTGAGCAGGTGCCAACCTCTGGGATATTCATCCTGCCGCCCCCTGTTTGGGGACTCATTACCTTACTTTCCATGAACTACCCAGTTGTTTCATCTTCTACTCTTCCTTCTCTCTCCCTCTACCCTGCTAAGCAATCCCTCTGCTCTCTCACTCTCTCCTTTCCTTTTGTCCTTGCTGTTTGATAACTGTCTGCTTGATATGCCTCAGGTTCTCACACGCCCCTGTCAAACCCAGTAATGTGTGTGGCAGTTGCCTCTGTAACGTGGACTAGTGTCATAAACACTGCACTTGGGGAATGACCCGAGAGAGTTGCATCTCTCTGCACTTACCTGAGCATCAAATGACTGGTTACAGTTACACCACCCCTGAACCTTGATACCACTCTCCAAATACTACACCCCTCTGAACATCTGTACACTTGCTCCTTCTGATTGCACCATGAGGGAATGGTGTCTGTCTGTTCCACCCTGTCCTCGATCATGATGTTAACACAAATACCATGTAAAGCGTACACCTAAGAGAACTAAGAAAGGACTATTCTAATAAAACCCTAAGTGCCAGGAGGTTGGCGGTATCCCAGCGGTAATACTATCGGAATACTGCCAATGTAAATAGCGCTACCGCTACTCATTCTGGCACAATTTGCTCTGGATCACGAGTAGCGGTAAGGTGGTTAATCCCCATTCCCTATTGGGACCATTGGGTTTTTTGGCGCTATGGACAAATGCTCACAAAATCATTACTGCACCACAGATGAACTTTCCTGTCAAACACTGCAGTCAGATCTTCTAGTGTAGATTTGCACTCAGGACAAGCACGCCTCCTCAGCAATGGCCTTTCCCTAGCATTGCCCCAGTGTCAATGCTGCTGGCTGTCCTGCTGTTGTCAGCCCACCCTGCTGTGGCACTGATTCTGGTTATTGAAGTAGCAGAGCTGCACCAATGTCAGGCAGAACGATGGAAGCAGTGTGAGGGCAGGACCAGTACAGGTGCCCACGATTATAACATTCCAACTCATTGGTATTCATGAAAATGGATAACTAGCACTGCCACATCAATGAGGGTCATTCGGTTCATTAATTACAAAGAGACAGCCAAGCATGCAGAGAAACGTGGCCAGTAAGAACTGCTGTTGCTTATCGTGTGGCTACTACTGACTGACAAACAAAATGACAAAGTTTCCAAAACAACACATCATATTCAAACTGAGCTTATGACAATGAGTGCTGGGGCTCAAAAATAAGTGCAAGGGCTGAGCCCTGGCAAACACCCACACAAGTTAAGCACTGCAACTCCCAGGCAGCAAGAGCACTTTGCATGTGCAGCAGCAGTAAAATTGGCATCTTTTTTGACCATCCAATGGGAAGAGAAAAACATTACTGTATTCCCTTTCCACTTGAACCTACCGCCCAGTTTAAATAACAAGTCCGTAGAGGTTTCAATAAGTGGGTACAATTGTGATGTGTTTTGTTTTTTACCATGCAAAAGTGGATAACAAACTTCTGATTCTCCATATTATCTATTTAAACAACTTCAAAGTCATCTGTATTCCGCTTGGAAGCTCCTGTAGGAGGGGCATCCATATTGCGTGGGGATGGAAACACCAATATAAAATGCGTTTGTGTATGGCTATTTTCTTTTTCAAGAATGCCACTTTCAAGCTATTATCATACCAGACAGACAGAAATAAAGAAGCTTCATTGTGCAATGTTTAGCTAAATTATGCGTACCATTGGAGGACATCCATTTAACCAAATCTATTGTCTAAGGCCCTCCAAGGAAAGTACCTGTAATTTACTGTACAGCAGCCAGAGGAGCTGTGAGTACATTTAAAACAAATCATAAGAACACACATTTCGCTCAGTTGTATTTCTAGTGGATGTGCGGTTGCATGCATGATCGCTTTCCTGTAGAAATAGAAAACAAAGCACGCGTTGATTGTCCTCCAATTTAATGCAATTTCTGAATTCATCTAAAATACAAAAGAGAATGGAGCACATGTGCTAGGTTGCAGCCTTTTCTTTTCTTGACATCTAACCCTTAAAAGTATCCAATTCACATACCAACACAAAATGTGTGCTTGTAAAATAATCTGCCTAGCCCCTACGCAATTATTGTTGTGTCTTTTACTGTATATATTTTTTGTTGGCTAGCAGCTGCCTTTGAGAAGAGTTAATTCTCTCTCCCTTCCTGGCTGAGCTTGTAACACAATCTCTGTGGCGTTTTTCTATTGTATGGCTGCCATTTCCATTATTTCCATTTCCATTTTGTTGGCTATAAAGAAATGTGTTATCTCAAGCGCTGGCTACAGTTTGATAGGGATTGTTACACTGCACCGGCAAACATTGGTAACAAGTATCTCATATGCTTTAGAATGTTCTTATCCCTGCTGCAATCATCGGGACGATAAGCTGGAGGGCCATGTATGGTGACATATCCGGAGTCTTTCAAAGGCAACCTCCATACAGGCTATGAGAATTGAGTTGGGCCTTACTTCTTTAAGCACTATTTTAAATATCAATAGAGGGAATCTGTTAAAATAATGTGCGATGGATCAGCCTCTATACTGTGTCTCCATAAGACAAGACAGAAATGACAAGTGGCTCCTGTTGGGCGCTTTTGGAGTTTAGAGTTAGAAATGGGCCATTTTTCTCAAAATTGTCTTTGTGTCCTGACTGTTCTGATGCTCTGGGGTAATTGTTAAGAACATTAGAAAACAAAGCCCTAAAATGGGACTGGGTGTGCTGCCATGACTATACCAGGGGGTTATCTTCCTTGAGTACTTACTCTGGGCTTTTCATTCCATATAGAAAGGCCCAAAGGTATATATACCAATTCCCTAGCCCATCTGCTAGGCCTATTTTTATGCAGATATTCCTAAACATATTGCCTGTAATGGAGGTCAAAGGTGCCTGATTGCAACTTCCGATTGAAGAACGTGGATGTTATTTAGGTAATGTCTACTCCCTCAGTTATGTACTTACATCATGTAGTAGTATCATTAAGATGTATTCAAAATACTAAATGCACATTGCCGACAGCTTAAAGGAACTTCAGGGCAAGGTTTTCTGGTTAAACTGTCTCTCTGTCTGCAGCATGCCGGTTGGCCTTTGAGTCCGAACTCCTACGACAAGGTGCCACGCCTTCTTCAGCGCTTTATTAGAATTTGTCGATCTCTTCTTTATTGACTTTCTAACTGGATGGAATTACTATTTTCACTGACTAGAGAATGCTTTATTTTGATATACATTTGTGAAAAGTTCATGTTGAACTAAAACACAATAAAGAAAAAGAAAAATAAATCAGATGGCCGTAGACTCATCAGTGAAGAATTCTTCACTGCAAGGGACATTTGTTGAGTGTCCACCTTGGGAAGATCCTCTAAGAATTGAAGCAATTTGCATTTAGCCAGTGTATTACATAATACCAAAACAGCAACAAAAAATGCCCACAGTTGAGACTAAAATCAAAGAAAGTGATGGGTGGAAGGTTTCAAATTAATCTGAACTGCTGGCAGACAGGAGTTTGGGAGCTGAATGCAGAAGGAATTCTGGTAAGAGGCTTGTGTCAAATGGACTCTTCCTTTAATTCCTGTGCATCACTCCTCCTTAGCTATTGAGGGTGTCCCATTACATGCCAAAACAGACTGTTTGTTAAATGTGTATTGTATGGCAAGCTAATATTACAGGAAAACCTTTCAAGAAGGAGAATATCTCAGGGATAATCCAGATGTGGACCCCCTACCTCACTGTGCATAGAGAGACACAGCATCACAGCCACACCTCATCCACTAACGCAGGAACATGTGTCTGGGGATGCTGGTGGTACTTCTGTTCAAATGGGAAGTACTTAAAATTCCCATGCTGGACTGCCATTGTTGCTAGGTCCAGATTGATATGCAAATGCGTATTTCTCTTCTGGAAAGCATAAAGTGGACTACAACCTGATTATAGAATTTCCTGCGATGCAACCTATCCACAGAATATGCAATTAAGCTGCTGTGTTGGTTCTCAATAGAATGCTCTCATATTGTTGGCACACATGGGATGCGATGTTCGAGTAAGCATCATTTTAATCCTATTGTGATGTCGGTTTTTAATTGTAGTGAATGCCATTTTATAGGCAATGTTTAGAGAGCAGCCTTTTTAGGAGGCGGCATAGATCCTTGGCATTACTGACTGTGTATTTCCTTTTATGGGTTTGTGTGTGTGTGTGTCAGTGTATGTCAGTGTGTGTGTGTCAGTGTGCGTGTGTGTCAGTCAGAGACAGATTCTGTCGGTGTTAGGGAGAATTCTCCAGAATGGCTAATTTTCTTTACCTACTGAGTCCCTCAGCAGCTTTGCTGGATTTCTAGGATTTATTTTTCTCACCTGGTAAGAGTGTGAGCCTTTTCTCCCACTCTTACATGTGTTTTGACACAGGGTTGTCTTTTTCAGACTTCCCACTTTAAACTCCATATTCTGGGACTGACTACTGTCTCTCAGAAAATGTAAAGTTGCCATTGACTTTATTAGTCTTTTTAAATTCATAGACCCAGTACAAACTATCCTACATAGAGTACTGGAAAGGGTTAACAGCTATCCCTTTTTGTCTGTCTCTCATGGAGCATTATTTTGTTCCCCTTTCTTTAAGATTTGGCTGGTGGCAGTGGTATCTACTATATGTTTCTTATCGCGGTCTATTTAAATAACCTTGGTACTGTTTTAGGCTATCTTGGTAGCCTCAAACTTAAATCTGCTGGACCCCATTTACCCAACCCGTTTCTGGCTGGGTTTATTCGTCATTTATTTTTGTAAAGGTCTTTCTTGTGTTTAAATCTGTGCGCCAAACCAGGTTTGGTTCCTTTGTTCGCCGTCCTTTGGCGGGCTTCTGCACACAAGCCCTCCTTAGGCGCCTGAAGTCTGGGGGGACAGGATGTGAAGGAGGGGTTTTAGGCCCCCTGCACAGGCTTCTCTTGGAAACCCAAGTTGCACTCTGGTTTGATTGGCTAGGTGACTGTCCTGCCATGGCAGCCACCCTGCTGTGTGATTGACAGCCAGGCTGTGTGAATGGGGGAAAACTGCATAAAAAGCAGGTCTCTGTGACTAGGCAGGCAGAGTCGCCACTGGATCGAGAGAACCGAAGAGAAGCTGAAAGAAGAGGACCACTACCACGATTAAACCTTCCAGTGAAGCCCTGTTGAGGGTCCGAATGTCCAAACTTCGACGACAGAGAAAATCTGCAAGGAATCGTCTTCCCTTGAGCTCGTGGGACCAACCAGTTCACCAAACACCAAGCAAGGCCTCCCTCCCCTGGTTGAATTTGCTGTGCATTGCTGCAGTGAACCGGATAGCCAGGAGGCTTGGACCCTGGTTGGGTTTTAAGGAGCACACCTTTTATTTTTGCTTTGCTCTGCTGCTGGTTTCTTTCCTGGGCAGTGCAGGACCATCCAGTCTTCCTACTTCGTGTCAATCCAACAGTCGATTCAGGAACCATGAGCCTGCAGGACCTACCAGGAACTTCTGCCTCAGCTACAGCCTTCTTCTTCATTTAAGGAACTGTTCTAACCCGGTTGTTTGTTCCGTCAGACCACAGTGAAAGTGTTTGAAATCTTTCACCAATCTGGGGGCTTGTCCTTCTCTACTCTTTTAAATAACTTTTCTTCAGACCACTTTGTTTCGAACTCTTGGCAAAGACGTAACCACAAACTACTCTGAACTGTGTTATCCTCTAGAAAGTCTCTGTACCATTAAAATTGGCCCAGGCCTATTGATTTGAATCCTCATTGTAGCAAGCTTTTTCTAGATTGCCCTGCCTACTTACTTGTTGGTGCTGCTTAATTTTGTATAACTTTGTCTTTCCCTCCCTTTTAAATTGCTGGAGTGCCATTTTGCTCACACTTCATTTTGAGCTTAACTTGTCCAGAATTCATTGGGTGTTGTGTAGTATATTAAGAGTGTCATTTTTCTGCTGCTTTATTTAGTGAACTGTTTTACAAATGAATGTGTAAATAAATGTATATTCTTTTACTCAGAAACCTTGAGTCAGTGTTTGTTTGAACCATAGTGATTGTTGTCCTTTGTGTAACATCTGATACTGCTCACTTTACTCTTGAGATAAGTCTGGCTGCTCAGCCATCGCTACCACTTAAGTGTGTAGTACAGGCTTGTACCAAAGGTGAATTTGTACTTGCACCTGTAGTCTTAATTGTGTGTGGTGTTCCCAAAGGGTACTGCATATGATTCTGCCTAATAGTCGTGAGCTACTTGGACATTTGCAGTTAGCGGTACCTGAAATCTGATGACAGCTCCATGACATACTATGGAAATATCTGGTACCTGTGCATGTTACTTTAGAATATGTTGACACAGCCTGACATAAAATTTGGTTTGGTAGACATATGTAACTTCCCTGCATGTTGTGGGAGTAGTCAAGTATACGACTGCAATATATGGCATATTAGGGGGGTACTTGAAAAATGATGCCAATGCATGGCTTTCACAGGAATAATGTAGGACTATACCACCAGGATCTGTCATGTGGTGGGATTATCTGGCTTTACCAAGGCATCATCTCACATCCACTAACCAAAGACAAATCTAGCCATGCATCAATTCATACACCTCTGAATACAAATAATGTTAATAAATACATACTTTTAAAAAGCTAGTGACCATATATGTTATCCAGGGAGAGTAGTCTGTGCATTTCAAGAGCCCTCATCTATAATTGTATTTAATTTAAGGTGTTACAGTTTAAAACTTGACACATCTATAATAGTGGGTCGAGTTATGTTGTGCTTTCCTGAAGTAGTGCATCTAGTTCTAAAGAAGTAATTCTGCAACATTACAGTAGTTACATGTGCTGTACCCATAATTCTGGTAAATGAAGCAGTTCGAAATAGTATTCTAATGACACACAAATGTAAAAATGTAATTCTGAGATTATGAGTTTTATTCAATTTAGAATTTTGACATTGCAGTCCATTCAGGCAAACATTGCAATAGGTTTAGCCTTAGGTTGAAATCCTTTCAGCCTGACATTGCAGTACGTTGAGCCGACACGCTTTTTGACACAGCGTCTTTCTAAACGCTGACAATGTTAAATAAAATGAAAAACAATAACGTGTGACCATTAAATACACATGATAATAGACGAAAGCACATAGCAACAGCAGGATGGGTATGCAGATATTGAATGCAGGCGAGACACAGAAAAAACAGAAACTTACATTGAATGGTTGGTTTCCATGGTGTTCGAAATTCACATATAAAATGGATGTAATCCCACAAATAAATCACACTGTGTGATTGGACATGAAATCTTAAAACATGCCTGCAGCTCATGGCTGCAAATAAGTGAAGCACCCAAATGCTGATTCATGCATTCATATAGCATTCTCAAAATGAATCCAACTACTAATTGAATGGAAAGCCCACACACCCTTATGTCCCTGTACGGTTATTGTATGTACCTGAAGTCACATACTAAGCCCACAGCATATTTCATACTGGGGAATCCAGAAATGCCTTTACTTAAGTGGGTATATGTTACTTTGTGTTGAGACCCCCACCCTCACTAGCCTGCACTTCCCTCTTGTTTAGCATGTGTACTAACACTAACGCAGGCATGTACATCTGCCTGCTAGTTACAGGAGTCTCCACTGGAGTCTTAAATGTTCCTGAGGTCAATAGGATTTTAAGTGTCAATCAAAACTCTGACCTCAATCTGATCTGGTCCGGTCAGACCAGTTATGCTGTCTCTCAACTCCAAGTCAGGTTTAGGAAGCTGTCCAGTGAAATTCTTGGCAGGGATGAATTGGTGCACAACTATGCCAACGGAGATGTAACCTTTTTTCGAATTCTACATTTTATTCTGTAACATTTATTTAAGTTAATAAATGGCCATACAAAAGCCAGGTTTATCGTCGAATTGAGAGTTAGTGAATTCTTGCATTCCAACTGTACATTGCCTTCCTATTCAGTGTGTTGAGGAAAATAATAAGATACATAGACATCCGTGCAATGTTATTTCGGTGAGCAAAACAGCCGCTTAGCGTCCCGCAAATTGTAGGCTCAGACCTAGATACCAGAATTTATCCCAGCCCCTACATATTTTCTGTGGAAAAGCACACAAAAAATTGGCCATCTTGCCAGGCACCCCTTGCTGGCTCATTCCGTGTGGTTTCTTAATCGTTCACTTCCAACTGTATGTTTCAGCCCTTAGCTGTAACCTAATCATGGGCTTTCCTGAGTGGAGAACAAATCCATACTTTGTGCCTAGCCCATTTACTCTAAATTATTCTCTGCAGCAGAACAACATGTATAACTTATTCTACACACATTTCTTTCATATTGAGCTCAGAGATCATATTTTAATATCATTACCTCCTTCATTTACTATTTATAAAGTACAAACAAATGTCAACATAAAATACTGATCATGTCCGTTTTTAGTATGACGGTATAACTCTGTGGTGTTAGCGTATTAAGCCTTGTAGAAAGGAGAGTTTTTTTTGCCATATCAGCAACTATAAAGATTATCACCAATTCTCACTTGGCTAACAACCGCATAAGGAACCTTTGTACTTTGCACAGTTCTTTAGATGGAAAAAACGAAATGCACAATCAAGAGTTTAAGTGGGCCGGGACTCAGACCCTTTAGGTACAAAAATTGCTCTCATGCCAAGGCCCTGCAAGGTCTCCCCGAACCATTTCTATTCTACTTACCTTATCAGGTTCCGTAGTTCTCCACTTATCAAACTTTCTATACGTGTCTTGCTCTTTGCTCTTTGTGTCTCACCATCTATTTGTACCCATTTATATTTGTCTCTCTCCTTACTGCAGTGGTTTTGGCTGTGGGCTTGAACAAAAATGTGACCGTTTCTCTATGGGAAAATAAATGGGGACTGAGCCAAAACAGCGTTTGTTTACTTTCTTAATAACCTTTTTCATTTTTAATGGATCTTTTCCAACATTTCCATTCTGGGGGGAGGGAGGAACACGTGAGTACAACTTTGTTTGCAAAAATTCAGCCCAATCCATCATACAAGTCAAAAGTAATTAGCAATCCATTTTGTGGCTTTCCTATGGAACTCAATACTCAACGTAAGTATTGTGTGGTGACGGCCGCACTATAATGTGTGTGTACTTTGTTATGATGTGTTTACTTTTGAAGTCAGCTTGATAAAACAGAATATTGTTGAAAACTATTGTTAACATAGTTGGCATTGTTTTGAATCATTTAAATGAAATACAATGCCAGATTAAAGCAAACCTTGTGCTATGTTCTGTGTCATTTGACATTACAGGTCACCACTTTCCAGGTATATTTTAGAAAGTGTTGATTAAACAAGGGACATTACGCATGTTTTGCTGTTAACATACCATTCATCAGAACCCCATCCTTGGGCCTTCGGACATGTTGGCCCTGTGCAATTACATAAAGGTTCACAGTTCCTGGTGAAATTGGCGTCATTTGACAGATGCTGTCCATTACATGAGAAGGTATTTATATATGCAGTTTGTGGTGCATCCTGTTCATGGTAGTTAAATCAAACGCAACACACTTGACTACAGCAAGGCACCACCTTAGCAGCACCTGATGCTTTAGTTGAGGATTTATGGACTTCATTTCCCTCATTTGGTTTTACATGGCCAAATATAATCAAGATACAATTAAAATGATCATGAAACTGCTGCAAAAGAAACATTTGACTTCAGTTAGTAAATAAACAATCACCACTTTTTTGCATTGCAATGCATTGCACATTCAGATGGCGTTTTCAAAATTAAGCTGCAAAGAGGTCTGTTGCAAACAATATTCATGCCAACTACAGCTGGGAAGATAGGTTTGCCTGAGTTGCAGACTGGTCTCAAAGTCCAGATTCACCACTTAACAAAAGTGTGTGCTTCAGAGCAAATCATTTCATCTCACTATGCCTTATCTGCCAAAATTAGAAGTCTTTACAAGTGATTCAGCTGACACTGACCACTACTTCCAAAAATGCCTCACTCCTGATAGTGCCACACATGTAACATTCACAGAGATACTTCACATATCCTGCATCAGTTTATCTCTTGGTTTACCCCTGGCAACGTGTTTTAATGTAACTACCCATTATACTCTTGAATATGAAAAACTCACCCTGTGACATATTTTTCTGTGACATCACTACGCTGCTTAGGGTCCTGCAAATTCTAGACTTGGACCTAATTAACAGTATTTATCCCAGGCGCTGCATATTTTAGCCCTTAGCTGTGTCTTAATCATGGGCTTTCCTGAGTGCAGAACAAATCCATACTTTGCGCCTAGCCCATTTACTCTAAATTATTCTCTGTAACAGAACAACATGTACAACTTATTCTACACACATTTCTTTCAAATTGAGCTCAGCAAACATATTTTAATATCATTATCTCCTTAATGTATTATTTATAAAGTACAAACAAATGGCAAAAGAAAATACTGATCATGTCTATTTTTTCTTTGAAAGTATGACGGTTTAACTCTCTGGTGTTAAGTGGTGTTACTGTATTAAGCTTTGTAGAAAGGAGAATTATTTTTTTCAATGTCAGCAACAATAAAGATTATTACTATTTCCACTTGGCTTACAACCGCATAAGCAACACTTATAATTTGCCAGTTCTTCAGATGGAAACAAAGAAATGCAGGTGCTCACCAATGCAGACTTTGAGTGAGCCGGGACTCAGATCCATTAAGGTCCAGAAATTCACCACTTGTCATACTTTCTATGCGTGTCTTGCTCTTTACTCTTTCTGTCTCACAATCTATTTGTATCAATTTCTATTTGTCGCTCTCCTTACTCAACCCCTTGCCAATCATATTATTCAACCTTCTCTTTTACTCTCTGCATAAATCCCTTTCTATTCTGAGCCTTAGCACTGGGAGTATGGCACAGGTAAGCATTACAATCAGTGATTCTCAGTATAATGGTGTACTCTTGAATGATTCTTTATTTTATTTTGTATTGGTATTATACAGTTAAAATTAATAACTTTGAATGCATACAAGTTCATCACAATTAAACACATCATTCGTCTAAAGCATGCCTATTCCAAAATTAACAAAATCTGGAAAACGTTTCTCCAGAATTTAGTAAAATGTATAATACAGCCTTCATTAATCCCAGAGATAAAAAGCGACCTGGCATCATCAGTTGCAATATATGCGTCCACTCCTGCTGCTTTAATAGTTCTATGTCGAAACAAATTCAATGCAGGACAAATGCAGAAAAGAAGGGGAACAGGCTCCATTTCAAGTTCACCACAGAAGCGACAAAATCTGTAATTCTTCTGAATTCTGTACCATCGCCCAATGATCTCATATGTCTTCACAGCATTGAATATAAGACCCATGTAATTCCAAACCAAAACATTTCCAATAAAATGCTTTAAATATGCTGGGACCACCTTGTAAAGGTTGGAGGCGGGCATCTGTACTCTTGCCCTCTATATGGCAGAGTAGAAGCAAAGAGCACCCCAGCCAAGGTTCTCTAAAGGGTAGCAATGGACGAGCAACCAAGACTTAAGCTCTCAGGAGGTGATGCAGGCTGGTTCTTACGTACAGTGCAGTCCCCAAGCCCCACACAAAGGAATGTCCACATACTATGGTATGTACTTACACAGTTCTCTATATATAAATAAGGTTCAAGATATATACATCAATTAATAACACACTTTGTGTCTGGCAATATGGCAGATATCTACAAAGTCTATGTGGTAATAGCTATTGTCTCCTTTAAAACGCATCAACTGCTGACAGTTATGATGGCATGCACATCATATAACAATGTGTATCAGCATAGATCATAGGAAGGAAGACACGTAAGATAAAACAATGGCAGAATGGTTCTCTAGCTACTTAGACACAATTCTGAGTGAGGATCCCCCACCAGGGCAATTGGTAATAAAGAGTATTAACAAGCCCAGTCCATTAATGTTTAAATAGTCCTGTTTCCTGGTCAAAATGTTCAACCACCCCAATGAACCTGATATAAATGATATAAATGAGTTTTTCAACGGATCGACAACAGATCTCTTGAGAGTGGACTCCCTTTAAATCAGGAGTCACAGGGTGTCGAGATTCCTCCAAGAAATCTGAACACTTGCATCCAAACTGCAGTTACGACCTTCCCAGGGCTCGTCGACGATCGATCGGATTTCTAAGCGGACCCCGTCTCTGGTCGACAGCCTTTTGGGACTAGCTTCCAGGGTGCCTCGATGAAGATCAGCTTCTGCATGATGTTCGCTCATAGCTCGGTGAGAGGTCTCCTAGACAGGTCCTCTCTTGGATCAGTCCTCGATAAATTTGACAGCTTTTAGATTTTGTCAACGGGAAGAAGCAGCAAAACCTCTCCCAGCTGGGCTTTATGAATAAGCAGCTTCAAGTTTCAACTTCAGCTTCTGAACCAATTGGGAAGTGAGAGGTCCCCAGATATAAACATCTATCCCTCATTCACTCTGCTGAGCCAAGCTCAGTCAGTCAATCAGACAGAAGGGCATTTGTGCATCCAGGCCATTCTCTTCCACCCAGACACCCAAAACAAGAAATGTGGATAGGGGCAAGCACCCAGCCTTTCACCACATCACACTGCATTCATGTCAGTTTCGGGCAGGGCTGTCACATTCATTGTGTCAGCCACACAGATACCAGACACCCATAGCATAGACTATTGGTTACACACTCTATTCATGCAGGTCCCACCCCAAGGGTGTACCCACAACATAATGTCACTGTGAAAGCTCCAGCCAGTCTGTTCAGGACTCCCCCACAATACCATATCTGCTTCTTCCACCAAACAGCCAGTCTGGGGGAAGGGACAGAGTCAGGGCTTCCCAGGACTTTGGGAACACAGGATAACAGGTAATAGAAACCAAGAGGCCACAGGGGCCATCTTGCCTTCTATCAGGAATTCACTGATTCCTATGGCAGGGCATGGGTATCCCAAAATGGAGGATACTCAGAGCACCTGTCAAATTCAGCATAGAGCTGCCACCAGCCCATACCCTGCTCTGTGAGCCACACACAATTGCCCAAAAACATACAATAGGAGCACAGGGTTGTACCCCCACACATGGGTGCCATAAGGGTATCGCAGGGGTCTCTATTCACCGCATATAAAAAGAGGAAGAGCTGCATTGCCAGGAATCCCAATTGGACCCCTGTGCAGAAGACAACACAGAACATACATGATAAGGGAGTACAGGACAAGGATAAGGATATGGATGCCCTGTCCCTCCAATACATTTCCAGCATCACACACCTACCATTCTAATATATATTTTCCAGTAGATTTGGAAGCAAGATTTACAATCAGCCATTCAGTGGCTAGAGATTTTAATAAAGATGTCATTATTCCTTTTTATGTGATCAAGGAAATCGAAAGAACATCACACTGCATTCTGGGAATCCACTTGTCAGCTTCCAATATTATCAATGCAAACACAGTGGTCTGCATGTAAGCAAATTTGCTGCCAAATATTTCAAATAGCCAATACATGGGAGTGTTTTTTTCCACATGAGCCAATTTCCAGTAGAGAGTTAGAAAATTAAACATAACACATTCTTTTATTGGAAATATATTGAACTCCGAATAGAACATTTCAGATGTAGTAAAGGATGACCTTCACATTTTCTTTAGAGTCATTATTTTCAATTTTGAAATTGTTTCCAAACTTTCTACTGCCCACATCTCAGCCGCATATGTGATAAGAGGCAGAATTTTAGTGGAATAAGATGTGTCAATATCCCAACTGAGTAGTCTCCCCCTTTATATGAAAGGGAGTTAATGCCACCAACTGTATGTGCCATTCTTAAAATAAGATAATCAAGTTGGATGTAGCTCTTAAGCTTAGTGTCCAGGGTAATGCCAAGATACGTTTATTGCGTGACTACCTCAACAGTCTCCCCATTCATCCTCCTTGCAGCCTTTTTGGATTTATAGTAAAAAAGCATGATCTTTGTTTTGGATGTATTGATCTTTAAAGAATTGGGCGCCGAGTAAGTGTGGAGACTATTCAATGCAGTCTGAAGTCCTCCTACGTTCAAATCGAGGAGGACAATATCATCTTCATAGCCTAGCCACAGTACCACCTCCACTCCTAATTTTCGGGGTAGTTCATGGAATCACTGTGTGCTGAAATCTATAGCACAAGCTTGAGAAATGCAGCGCATGCATGCGAAACGCACGCGTGCGCCCGTTTACCGATTCATGGAAGGCACTACGCATGGCTTACCTGCGACCTGCACTGAATCCGCGCGGGGCGCACACTTCACAGCGTTATCCCGAAAGCTGTGAGTGAGTCACCCAGTGAAGGTGCACAACTTCCAGCGCACACACCTAAAAAGGGGGCAGGACACGCGGAATGGGGAATAACACGTGACAATGGGGGCGTAACAGGGGAAGTACAGCAGTGAAACCCTTGCAGCACCCACACACGTGCTAAAAACACATATTCATGGCATTGAACAGCGCAAACCCACGTACGCCAAAAGACGCACAAAGCCGGAAACACGTACGCCACGCGGAAGCAGGCGGAAGTGGCCCGGCATAAAAGCACGCACAAACAACAAGCAAGCATATACAGCTACAATGAATGTCCCATTCCTCGCAGCAGTGATCGTGGGACACCGCAGGAGGAGAAGGATAGCCAGGCCCCGAATTTTCTTACCCAGGACCAGCCTTTTTGGGATGCCTGATGAACAGGTCTATGGCAGGTATAGGTTTCCACCTCATGTCATCCCAGACCTGGTCATTGAGTGGGAGGATGACCTCACATCACCCACCTTGTGCTCCCAAACACTGAGCCCCTTGGAAAAGGTGCTCAATTTTCTGCATTTTTTGGCCACTGGGTCATTTCAGCGGACAACTGCCATATTTGGGGGTGTCTCACAGGCCACACAGTCACGCTGCCAACACCAGTTGTTGACAATCATGACTACACACCTCTCAGTCTGTAGGCAAATATACATGCCCGGAACACCTGCAAAAATGCAGGCCCTGGTCCTGGATTTTTACGGGGTGGCACACTTCCCCAGTGTGCTCAGTGCCACTATATACTAACTGCAACCTTGGTGGCATGCATTTCAGGGAATTCCAAAAAATAAAAGAAAATGTGGGTGCTGCAGGGTTGTCCCCCACAACACCCCGCTCACCACACCACACAGTACTGTGAGTGGTGTTTGCTGGGTGGAAACCCCTGCAGCTGCATAAAAAAACAAAGGGAAAAAAAACAGCCAGCGGCGCCAGTTCACGATCACGAAAGTCAATGTGAACATGTGCAGCAGGGACACAGCATGTCTCAGAAGGCAAGTAGTGGGTGGGTGGATGTTGGGGCGGGGGTGTGTTGTGTGTGTTGTGGGGGTGTGTTTGCAGGGTGATTCAATGCATGTTAGTATGGGAAATGCATGGACCCACAGTGTAGCATACATTTCCCATTTTAACCACTCTGTTGACTCTGTTGCCTGCTTCTGGAGATCCACCTGCCTATCAGGGGGGAGAATGGAATCAGCCACATGTTCCATGTCTTGAGCCAACATCTCAATTGCTCCCCCCTGTTGCTGTGCAATGGCATACATGGATTGCTCCCACCCAGTGTTCACTACTGGTTCACCGCCACGATGTTGCTGGGCACCACACCTGCGCGGCCCAAGGATACGTGGTCCTTGCTGTGCCAGCACAGCCTGCAGCTGCAGGACTGCATTCCTGCGTCGATCTGCTGCCCCAGGAACAGGAGTTACTGGTGTGGAGTGTGACTCTGCACACGTAAAAACCACAGGCCGACATACAAACACTGACTGGCCCCTTGAGTGGTCTACCCCCACTGCAGGTGTGGCGGACAGAACAGAATCCATTGCAGAAACACCCAGCTTCGACGGCATGGATTCATGAACATCCAATTCAACATCAGAGTCAGAGAGATCCTCAGAGCCGTACCCAGATGTAGGCCTGGACAGGATGGCCTGGAGCACCAAGGGATGTTCATGGCCTAACACCCCACGACCACCACTGGTGCATGGTTGGTGACCTGTACCCTCCACCCTGTCTGCTATCTCCTCCTCCACTGCTTCTGGTGCATCATCACTGTTAAGATTGATTTCTGGACTCTGACCTGGAGGGGCAGAGGTTCAGAAGGCCAGCCTAGTTTCTTGGAACAGGGTAACCTCTGGACAAGCCAGACCAATCAGGGTAGCTATGGCAGGTGGTCAGAACTAGTTCTCAGGAGGGGTGAGGGTGACTGAAGGAACTCAATGAGCACACAAAGCAAGGACACTTACAAATTACTCCAGACAGGTGTTCTATCAAAGATATATACACATTTAGTAACATAGACCATAGCAAACGAATCACAGTAACACTAAGTAAAACAATACATCACAAGCAATACAATATATATATACAAGACCATTGGGGTCTAAAGGGGTAAATGCACAAAATATGTCGACAGTGCAGATATTCTTTAGGCCCAGTTCAACATCAAAAATACACCTAACTAAGAGGCAGTCCAAGCCCTAAGAAGAGAGGAGCCTTGTGCTCAATAGTACAGGCAATGCAAACGCATGCAGTTGTTCCAATGGGCAGAACAGGGTCTCTTCAGGGGTCTCTTGCAGCTCAGGAAGATGGATGAGGCGATGCAGAACAAGTTCCCACTATTTAAGAAGGACCTCCACTTGAAGGCAGAGGCAGTTCGAGATTTCGGGATGGAGTCGCTATTTCGCAATAGCAGTGGAATGGAGAGGGGCCCCCAGGGCCACTCGTGTGTAAAAATGGGCCCTTGTTCTAGGGGCCACCGGTTGGGGTATTGAGTACTCACCGGTCCCCGACACAAGTGGACCCAAAGTTTAACAGTTCAGGCCACTTCGCTTGCAGTTTCGAATGCGGCAAAAAGGATTTCTCCGCACCTTTTAGTTCCGGAGATACAGCAATGATTCCCAAATGGGACAGTGGTCATTTCTCCGCTCCAGGTGGATGAATTGACCCAGTTTCACAGTAGCAGGCTTTAGGGGCAAGAGGGTCACAAATGCAGTGGACTTGCAAAGGACGTTGCCGCAGCAGGGCAACACGGTAACCGCGTTTACTTTTCGGTGTGAGGGTGCCATGGACAGAGAGCTAGCAGTACACCAAGTTTTGAGGGCCTCCTTGAAACAGTGGCAGAGACAAAGCAAAGCAACGGGGTAAGCTGGTCAGCCCACTGGTTGGCCAGGGACACTTCTGAGAAAGCTTACTTGCAATGTTTGATAAAGGTGCCGAGAATAGTTGGTCCCACTATTCCAATGGGTCGAAGCGTCTTCGCAGACCTTTTAGGATGACTAGATGCAGAGGGGTCCCACGGGACGACAGCGGGCTCAGGGTGCCACACCTTCCAGCGGGTCACCAGTGGTCCCTCCATTCAGCTTCGCAGTTTCAGGATACTTGGATCCTATCCTTTGCTCAGTGAGAACTCAGGAGATCGACCTGGTCCTGGTGGTATCATCCTCCTTTTATCCAAAGTTCCCTTTGCACCAAAACGGAGAGGATCCAATGGGATATCTGCTCACAAATGCACACTCCATACGTGGACCAATCACAGACCACGGTGGTCCCAGTCATTCAGGGCACTCCAGACTATCTGGCACCCAGGATGTGTATTGGAACAGACGTTCCAGCCCACATCCTGGAGGCACACACATCAGGCATGCAGAAGCCCGCAAAAGCATTGGAATTCGCGGGAAAGTGCATGACCAAATAAGGACTGACCCGGGTCGACTCGACCTGGGGAAGGTGAAGGGGCAAGCTGGCCAAAGGAAGGACAAAGAATCTCGCGGCATTGCCATTTTGGAGCCAGACCACCTATTCGTGCCAAATGCAGTTAACTTGGTTAACATGGCAGGAAAGGGTTAAAAAATAATGCGAAAACATAGCTTCCACCAGTCCTGTCCATGCAGTTCATAAAAAGTCCAGCAAGAGTATCTTGGGGCTTTGGAAATGATTATAGACCCAACTGTGCTGTATGGTAAGATACATTGCACACTTGTTACATGTTGCACAAAAGCTGCAACATGAGGAAAGGACTAAGGGAAACAAAGTCTCCTAGTACTGACTGTCTTAAGGGCATGTCAGTTTCCCCATAAAAGTGAGCAAAAGCCCAGAGGAGTACAGCTGAAAGCTGTGCCTCTCTGGCAATGTCAGTCAGTGGTGTCTAAACAGCAGTGTAAAGTCTGGGGGTTGACAAACGGAGGGAAAATTACAATTATGAAATCTTTCCTAACAATCACCTGTTAAAAAATAAAATAAACATGAGTATACATGTGAGCAGAACACACCACGCACATATGCAACACAATATTGAGGGACAACACATGAGGCAGCCATGTCACACACGACACAAACTCTGGCATGCATGCAGTGGTAATGAAATGGAAGGGGACCCTGAAAGCAGACATGGATGCATGTCAAATGTGAAACCCACACATGTACTGCATGTTGCATATCAACTGCCTCACACACAACCTTCTGGTAGGCCTATATCATTGCCATAAATTACAGATATCAACAAAGAGATGGCAAGTAGCATAGCCATGGCACAATTTCCAAATAGCCACAGCAGTAAGTCAAATAGAAGTGTCCATGACACATGCAAACTGCATGTCAACATGCACTACAAGAACATTAATATCAATGAAAGCACATGTGTCACAGGATGCAACATCTCAAGTGCCTTCAAATACAGAGAAGGGAAGCAAATGGATACATACATGGCAGGTCACTTTGACAACACACAAGTGAATAGGCATGTTTAAGGGCGAAACATGGCTCAGAAGTGCATAGGTGCAGTGCAGCACATGTGTATGTCCTCAACTATCAACAGAACCAGAAATGTAGTGATGTCAATCTTGTGACATGACGGCACTGTAAGAGCAAGTGCAGTCATCATGTGCAAAGTGTTGGCACTGGGTTGTAGGGATTCGCTGCATCCCCCCGCCCCCGGGGAATGGCAGGGAGCCAGTGCATGGCTCTGAATGGCTGACCACAGTACTGTGAAGTTGCAGACAGTGTTTGCAGGTGTAAATGGTGTAAATGGCATCATCTAAGATATCTGAGACTGCAGCAGATTAAAGGGGGACAGAAAGCAGGACACATGAGGAATCATCACAATTACCAGTCGCCTGGAGGTAGGGTGTCTGTAACAGAGGGAGGCCTGTGCATGTTACAGACAAGGACACCATAAACATGTGCATAATGATGAAGTGATCCTGAGTGAGCATGATATGGATGACCAAATGCCATGAGACGGATAAAATACTGGAGATGTTGTACAATGAGTAGCCTGCCATGGACCCATAGGGGCTTTCAGGGAATGCAATGGTCCATGAATGAACACTCATGTGCACTCTGAGCCTGTGCCATCTGCACGGTCCAAGTGAGACACCCTGCATCAAGGATAAAGGATGTACCCCGCAGCACTGGTATGGCAGGGTTGCACAGGGAAGTTTGCATGTACACAGGAAAGGGGACCAGCCCATTACAGTAGTCCAGTGGTGGAGAGGCAAGGAAGCATGCCCGTGAGGAGGAGCAGCTTGCAGGGTGACCTCACATAGCTGTCAGTCATGTGACGACATAGGCTGAGTGTTGAGTGGAACAGGCTATATGCAAACATGTCAGTGAGCTGTACATGGACAGGAGAGGCTGCCGAGTGACTTGCATTTAAGTAGGGTATATGTGTGGTGAAGAGGACTGCCCCCATGTGCAGCACATGCTGTGCATGCAGACTGCATGATGACAAGCATGCATCAGTAAAGCATTGCATGTGTCACACATGTCACTCATTAATACATAGCCTGAACTGACAGTCAATCACAACACATCACACAAGCAAAACACACATGGGCTGGACACACATGCATCAAGACTCACCGGATGTTGCGTCATAATCCGGCGTCCCTCCCACTCCCTGGATCTGTCTCCGATCAATGAACTCTGCAGCGATTTCCTCATGCAGAGTGAGTTCATCCTCCTCTGGTGGTGGCTCACTGCCAGTCACCAGAGTCAGGGAGTAATTAGAGGTCCACTTTTGTTTTGCACAACGTCAGAGTTCAGTTCAGCACTTGTAGCAATCCTGAGCTGTGCGTCTCTCATATCCCATTGCATTCACACCATCCGCAATGAACTGCCAGTGGACCTGACGCTGGGCAGGCATAGTATGACCACCAGCTGATCATGGTCGTGTGCCTACATGTAGTCCACAAGGAAGTCTAGCTCCTCTTTATTTGAAAGGTTTCTTTTTGCCGTGCCGGAGGCCGATGCCGTGTCTGAGGTCCCAGCCTCTTGCACAGAAGCATACATCCTCGTCTTGGCCGGTTGTGCAGACCCTGAGAGGCAAATGCTGCTCTGGTCAGTTGGGGCAGTGTCGATGGTGGACTGGCCAATGGGAGTAGGAATTGGCATGAGGATGGAAGGCCTGGATTGTGTGATTATCTGCTGGGTGCTGTTGCCAGGACCCAGCAGCACAACTGCCTCAGTGCCAAGGGCTGTGACCGACACAGTCCTGGCTGGCAGACTCACTTCCGGGGTGGTGTCTGCTGCATCTGCCCATGCAGCTCCCACCACCTGGCTGCTTGGGGCAACAGATGTCAAAACTGCCCCAGGAACGTGTGCCATTGTCACTGCTACCTTAGACACAGTGATTTGGCCTGCCTGCCCTGAAAATCTGCCTGGGAGTCCTGTGCCAAGGCAGCCTGTGTTGGCTGAGCCTGGGTGGTGGTTGCTACAGCTGCACCTGCAACTTCCACCTCCTGGTGGCCCATGCCAAAAGATGACATTGCCTGTGGGGTCAGATGTGCACTGTGGTTGACTGCAGCAGCAGCATCTCCCTGAGGCGATTGGGGTGGTGGCATGGCTCTCCAAGCAAGTTGCTGGACATCCTGTCCCAGTGGTACACCCTGGCCACAACCCCCTCCGTGTCCACCTTGGCCTCCTTGGACTTCCTGGACTCCCTGGCCACCCCGGCCACATGCCCCACCATGCCCAGCCTTGGGAGGTCACCCAGCTTTCCCGCCCTTCCCTTTTGGTGGCCTCCCAACCATGGCACAGATGGTATGTTGCCAATGGGAGGTGCACACAATTGTCCTGGGCAATTGAGGTGAAGGGGGCAGGGTACATGATGTTAGATGCACCCCTGTGCTCCTACAAGGCTGTCTGTGACCCCTGGTGATAAAAGACGGGTCGCGCAATGCTCAGGCACCCCAAAGAATGATAATAAACATCCAGGCAATCCCTGGAAGACCACGTGCATGGAATAAAGCTCTTGCAGTGTGCTGTGGCACCCAGGGACACAAAGAAAACTATGTGTGGAACACACGGACTACTCTGGCCTTGAAAATGGGTGCGAGACACACAGGGGCAACCACAGTGGGAAAAATAAGCATGCGTGACTCACCTGTAAGTGACTTCAATTCAGCACTCCAACTAAGTCAATGCCTAGTCTGAGATGCCCAATGGAAGCCCTTATTTATATATTTTTATGACAAGTTTTTAAATCTGGATGATGAACCCTTATGTAACGCCCCTCTCTTTGAATCCCCCTGACCTCACTGAGCCAAGAAGTAGGTTTGTTTTGCAAATTAAAAGATTTATTTGAAAAATTAAACAATATATATCACACTTTTATGAATAAATTAATATTTGATAGCACTCTTATGAATATGACAGTGATTAACAGTGGATAATATTACAGTAGCACAATTCTTTGGTTACTTAGGAGTTGGTATAGAAAGGATAAGGTAGCAGAGAATACTTTGTATGGTTTCAAGGAAAAGCAATGATGGAAAGAATGCAGCACAGAAATAAACTGATATGTTTTCAACAATAGATAAGATGATCACTTTTTTCTTTATGACAACTCACTCTCCCCTATGCAATATGAAGAGATGGAAATGAGGGTACACAGATTTTCAGGAATACAATCAAAAGCAGTTCAGTTCCCCCCTAGCAAGCTTAGAGCAACCGGTATGCTTTTAAACAGTCAAAAATAGTTTTACATGTGATTTGCAATGAACTAAAAAATATCCTAAAAAAGAATTTAATTTCCTATTGGAGATTCAGGGTAGGTGATAGCTACTTTGAATTAGTTCAGGTCAACACTAGCAATGATTCAGGAATGATTATCAGAGTGAAAACCAATTTCAGCAGTGGAAAGCAAGAAAAGCTATTTTTACAAGTGGTGATTACGGGAGAACTTTAAGGAGTTGGGATGTCCTATTAGGTTCGTTGGAAAGCTTAGGTTCCTAGCTTTAAAATGAAAGTTAAATCTCGCTTCTAGGCCATACGGTTCAAAAGATACGGACTTTTGTGGAGGTAGATTTTCTGAAATGAAGTAAAGATTCAGAATGACAAATGACACTTTCACAGCTTTGAAATCATAGAATGGACACACAATTTCTATGCAGTTCTGGACAAGTGGATACTCACTCCTAATTTTGGTCTGGAATAGGCCACCACTGGTTCTGCTCACAGCGTGGCCTCTGGTCTGGGTCTGGCACTGCACAGCGGTCTGGTCTGGTCTGGTCTGCCATTGGCACTGCACAGCAGTCTGGTCTGGTCTTGGCACAGCGGTCTGGTCTGGGTCTCTGGTTCCAGCAAAAGTTCTTGGCAAAGAAGCAGAAACAGCACAGCCCAGCTGTTTTATTCTGATGTGCCCCTTGGAAGTCTGGGGTAAAATCAGTTTGCAAGATCGGAAGGCCAGCTGAGAAGAGTTCAGCTTGCAGTAGGCCCTCTGCTTCAAAGTTCTGGAATCTGGAGTCTGGTTTTCTTGTGCAGAGAGTCCCGCCAATGTTCAGGTGATGAGTGAATCTGGAAGTTCCCCACTAAGGCTTGCCATCCTTACTTATAGCAGAAATTGCATCACCAAAATGGGTGTGTGTGTGGGCATAACTAAGCCTGCCCCTCACAACTTATCATTGGCCAAATTCTCCTCTCTCCCTTGATTGGGGGAAGGAAATGGAGTGTCATTGTCATGAGGTAAGTTTATGGGTCAGAGAATCCTCCCCTTGTCACTTTGCGCACAAATCTATTTTTGATTCAAATGCATATTTATCTATGTACAATTTTTCTAATATTATTTGTCCAGTTAACATATTTTCTGTAGCACCAGACCATCCGATACCTGTCTTTGTAAGATGTTGTGTCCACTTCTGCCCTTTTCATCCAGAACACAATATCTACATTTTTCCAGAATTTGCACAAATGTGCGCAAGGAATATGGGCATCAGATGATGAAGTGTCAGATTTTTAACATACAGACATTTGGAGTAATACCCTATTTACTGCTACTACCCCCCAGAACATACCACAGAGTCCTAGCACCTCTAAAAATGTGCACAGAAAATCACAGGAATAATGATATTATTTTGATGTATTTATTTATTTATTTATTTTTATTGAGCTTTACTCAGTTAAAACTAAGTTTTGTCAAAAACAGTAATCTCAGACCTTAGATGAGTCTCAAAAAATGGAGCAAAGTGTCCACGGAAAACCTTCCCCACTGCCTGGAACGTGCCGTTTGTATACTCTTCATTGGTCCCAGACCTCGGACCTGTTTCCTACCGCTGTGGCCAAATCCAATGGCGAACTGCCTTTGGGATCGAGCTGCACGATTTGGTCGAACACCAATTCGATGAGTTTCACCAAAGCTTGGGACCATTTTGTGTTCTCACCTGAGATAAGTCTATTCCACAGCTCGTCCATTTGGAAAATCCATAGATTGTCGCCCAGCGGGGGGAGGTAAAGATTCCTACTTTCTTTTGTGCTAGTACATTCTATCACCAAGTGCTTTAGGGTTTCGATGGATTGGTCCTTTTTGCACAGTCTACATCCTTTCTCTGTTCTGGCTCCTCTGATGGATATGATCCCTCTAGTGGGTAATAGATTGAGTCTTGCTCTCATGATCACATTTCTGAGTCCCTTTTCAGGGAACTTGGCACAGTACTTTAATGGTTTTTTGCCTTATTGAAAGTGGGGGGCAGATGGTTTAGTAATTTGTTCCTCACCGCTTGTTCAGTAGTGATAATCCAGTCCAGGTCTTCTGATTTTCTTTTGATTCGGTCAGGGTTTTCTTTTAGGTCTTTCTCAGAACATTCGATCTTTGCCAGGTCTTCCCTTCTCGTTGTTACCCATTTTTTCAACGCGACACACTTGCCGCTTTCTATTTCATCACGAAAGGTGTTGAGGATGGGCAGCGTGTCGGCCATGATGACTCTTCTATAAAGGCGCATAGCGCTTTGGTCTACCATTGACGCCAAGGACACCAGGCCTAGCTCTCTCCTGATTGCTGGCATGGCGGTAGATTTGGGTAGACCTAGCACTGATTTCCACACATGCCCTTCCAGCTTACTCCAGATATTGCGAGGTAAGTATAGCGATGTCTCCATGCCATAGATTAAGGCCGGTACCACCTTGGCTTTATAGAATGTGATCGCCGGTATCAGGGAAAATTTGCCGAACTTTCGATCCATCGCTCTTGTTTGCGCTGTGAGTCGTTTTACTTTTTCCCATAGTTGAGTTTGGAGGCTCTTTTCAGTTTTGGAGCTGTCCAATTCATTCCCCAGAGTTGACAATTTCAATGTTGGTGTTGTCAAGGAACAGATTGGATTTTCTCGTTCCTTTGCTGATCACTTTCTCCATCACCATAATTTTTGTCTTGGTTTTGTTTATCTCTAGATGTTTTTTCGCAAAGTATCTTTCAAGGTTGCATAGTTTTCTTTGCAGGCCCACTTTGGTTTGATCTATAAGAATAACATTGTCAGCATATAGCAGGCGGGGGATCTCCATTTTCCCGATTTTTGGAGGGAAGCCTCGAATTTAGGCTTCTGAATGTTGATAATCGCTGGCGCCAGGGGACAGCCCTGTTTGACTCCTCGCCTCACCAAAATTTCGTCCGAGAGTGCGCCTTGATGATTTAGTTTCACTCTCATTTTTGTGTCCATGTTGAGTGCCATTATGGGTTCCAGTATTTTTGCTGGGCACTTCCAACCTTGTAACTTCGCCCACAAACTGGGCCGGTCAATCATATCAAAGGCCTTGGAGAGGTCTACAAAGGCCAAGAACACCTTTGGTGCTCCTTCTTTGACTTTGGCTGTCAACATTTTCAGAGCCATTAGGTTGATTGTGTATCTTTCACCCAGACTCGGAAATGCTCTAGGAGACAGGTAGCATATAATTTCCCTAAGATGTCCAAAAGGGCTATTGGTCTGTAACTTGCTGGTTCGTGTCTGGGGCCCTTTTTGTAAATTGGGACAATCACTGCCCTTAGCCAGGATTCTGGGAGCATCCTCGTTCTGCCGCATACTTCAAATATCTTACTGATCCAGTCTGCCCATTCCACCGGTGACATTTTTAAATCTATATTAGTTAGCCCATCTGGGCCTGGGGCTCTGGAAGATTTCAGTTTCCGAATTACTTTTTCAATTTCTTCAGTATTCGACAGGTCGACCCAAGGTGTTTCCGAAAGATGTGCGTGTAATTCCATGGTTCCCAAAGGGCTCTGGAATTCAGTCTTGGAATATTGGATCCACCTTTCTTCGGATACCGCATTTGCGGGGGTGGCATTTTGGCTGTCCTTCGTATCTTTTATAAGTGTCCAGAATTCCCTCGGTTTTTTTGAGTATAGTTTGGACATCATCTTCTTTGCATCTCTTTGGTATTGAATGGGTCTATGCTGTTTGAGCCAGTTTTTGTACCTTTTTAGTTCCAGGCGCCAAGTCGCCCAATCCTCCGTCTCGTTGGATTTCTTTGCTAATCTTAGCAATCTCCGGACCCCTTTTCTTTTATTTACCAATTCTTTATCGTACGTATGGGCCGTATCCACCGTTGTCTTTGCTCTCTTTGATCCCTTAACTTGAAAGGCAAGTAGCAAGGGCAAGTAGTTAGGTCTTTCTTTGCTGTTTATCGTGGCCTGGTTAATCCCTTGCATTTCCCAACGTCGCTTGATTTTTAAGATGTCTTGTTCTGTCAGTCTGAGCCGAGTCTGTTGCAAATTCGCTTCGATTGACCAATCATAAGTTTTGGCTTTCGAGTTGGTGGTCTGCCATGAGCAGGTCAATAGGTTATGGTCACTATTGATGGTTTTTCGACGTTGAAGCTTGTTAGACCATGTGTGAGGCCATTTGACACGAAAATATAGTCCAGCGTTGCTTTGGAGCCGTTTCATTCCCATGTCGGTATGTTCGTTTGGTTGGTGAACAGTGTCGCCACATTTTGAATGCTTCTCGACCTCAAGACCTCATTCCAGGCCTTTCCTCTCTTTACGGTGGGCTCCATTGTTCCCCTATGATTTTTAAGGCATTTGGGGTCCGCCGCGATCTCCGTGCATTTGGCATTATAATCACCGCAGATGATCAATTCGATATTGTCGAATTCTACGTACAGCTGGTCGATCACGGCACTCATTTTGTCACAGAAAGTTTTGATAGAAGTTTGCTGTGGATTCCAATAACAATTCACTATGGCCACCTTGTTTTGGAACACATTTTCCGACTTTGCCTTCCGCTGAGTTTGTTGGGTCACAATCACCAGTGTTTCATATGACTGTTTCCACATTTTGGGTTCACTTAGGCCTGTGCCGGATTTTATCGTGGTTAACAGACCTGATGACGGTCTACCCAGCAGGCCTTTAACTGCTGGCGCGATCACCACTGAGAACCCATCCAATGCTGGTTGTTTTGTCAGCCAGGTTTCTTGTAGGCATATGATGTTGAATTGGCTTAGGTCCACATCTTCCAGAGTGGTAAGGTGCATGTGGCCTCTCGTATTCCAAGAACCTAGAGAGTATGTTTCCTTTATGGGTCGCTCGCTACTTTTTTCCTCCAGGTTGTCGTCGCTGCAAGCTGGCCCTGGTCGTTGCTATTTGGCCTGTTTTTTTTATTCCAGCACGACATTAGCCATTTCCATGGTCCCATCGGTTGTTGCTTTTCATAATTCCTTTTTTCTTTGGGATTTTTGGGGGGGTTCCTCCTCTCCTCTCAGCGTTCTCGGTCAGAGTTGCCAGGAAGGACCCTTTGTCTCTGGTCTTCTCTATGCCTACTACTAAGATATCGACTCTGCTCCGGCTGGTCCTTTATGTGACCAAATTGTGTCGAGTTAGTGACACCTCTCTCCATTGTTTCCATTGGGCACTTTGCTCCCCTCTCTTGATATGCTCGTCTGCGGGGTTCTTGACTCTCTTGTGGTTTAAAGCCTTGATTGTCTCGGTATAGCTCTTCAGTTCTTGATCTATAACGGTAATAGATTTTTTGTTTGTCCGCCTTTTCCTCTTCCCGGTCTTGACTGCCGCTACTCATTTTTACTTCTGTCAGACGAAGCCCCATTTGTACTAAATCTTGATAAACTGATTCATTAATGTGCTTGATAGCCGCTTCTTTCAAATGGAGAAATGCTTTTGCCTTCTTTTCCCTATGATAGGGTTCCACCAAAACCAGATCCTTCGTTGTGATATTTTTTAGAATTTTCACTTTCTTTGTGATTTGAAGCACCGTCGATCTGTTTAGAATTACAAAGTTTTTGTCTCTCTCCATTTGTTCAAGTTTAAAAACTTGTATCTCTTTTTTTTCCTTTTCTAGGTCGCCTTTAGCTGGGCGATCTTTTCGCAGAGTTCTCCGCCTGGCTGCCTCTTCTTTGGCCACAATCGAATCGGTCGAACCGCTTCTTGGTCTCACTGCCCGGCTCTGGGTCTTTTTGTCCTCGGGTCTCTGATCCAGTCTCTTTATTGCTCCGCTGTTCACCAACCTGATTGACCCCTCCTTATCTTTGTTGGCCTTTGCGGTGAGATTTTCACCTGTTACTGTGCCCTCCTTTTTTCCAACCAGAATTGTCAGTGGCTCCATTGGCTCCTCTACCTCATTTTCCGAGTAAGTGGATATGTTCATTAAGTCTGTACATTCGTGGAAGTCGTCTACTGTTGTCGGGGATGATGGGAGGTTTTTCCCGGTTGGTCGTTTCTTACCCTCTTGTCGGTTTCTAGTTGGAATGGCATTCTCCCCGTCCCACTCCCTCTGGGCTGGATTTTCTGCCTGTTTTGAGACCGTTCTGCAGGCCTCCTGGTACTGAGGATCTTATTGATGTTTGTCCGGCCTGGGAGCCCATGGTGTCCATTTTTTTCTCAACAGTGTCGATTTTGGCTTCCCATTGCTTTTTTTGAATAAGCATTTTTTCTACGGTTGCTGGGAGGAGAGTTTCCATCCGGGCCAATTTCTCCATCATATTTGATAGGATTGCTGTGTTATCTTGTACGTTTTCCTTGATTCTTTCGTACAATTTACAAAAAGGTGCTAGCACAATGGTCATTGCTGACATGATAGCCATCATATCTGGTTTCTTATTGGGTGATTTGTTTTGTAATGCCACTGCAATTTCGCTGAGTCGTCTCTTTTTTGGAGAGGCTGGTATTTTCTCTGATCTTCTCGATGGAGTTTGAAGGTCCATGGAGGGGCCTTCTTCTATTAATCCTTGATGTCTATCAATATTTCCCACCGTTCTCGGGGGTCCACACATCCTCGCGTGGTTGTCTTTGTTCATTTTTAGCTGAACCTCTTTAGCTAATGACGATACACTATGGTGCCCCTTAGTTAGGTAGGGCTTTGTCCAGGCCCACCGGTCCTCTTTATTCTTGAGTGTCTGTGACGTCTGCTCACAGTCCGCCACTACCCCTTTTCCACTCTCTTCCTCTTTGTCATCTTCCAGGATCACTATCTCTTCTCTTGTTAGTGGGCCCCCTTTAGTCGGACTTTGGGCCAGTTTGTTCTCTGGACTCCTTATGGGGAGGCCCTTCTGGTCCATTTGTCTACACTTTGGACTCTCCTCCCCTTTGGCTTTTTCCGTATTCCTACCTGCGTTGTTTGTGGGTATCCTGGCACAGACTTCCCTGGAGCGATCCACATGCCCTAGTTTTTCTGTTGGTGCTGTTGGCGATTCTGTCCTCCTATGTTTTTGGGCGGGCTGTGGTTCAATTGCTATTTCCAGCATCTCTGCGTCTGATATTTCTGTCTCGATGCTCTGTTTTCCTTTATGTTGTTGTGTAAATAAGGCTTTTAGTGGGCAGGACAACAAGGGATTGGGGAGCCCTTGTAGCAGACGGCCACCTCTGCTGGGACCTTTTCTTGCTTTTTGTTCCGTCCACCCTTCATGCTTTGCGGATCTCTTAGTTATCCTCTTATTCATTCCTTGGGCTCTGGCTTTTGCTGGGGTGTTGCCTTTGTTTCTCTTTTTCTTTAGGGCCCCAGCTCCTGTTTTCAATTGCTCGCCATCCGTTTCTTTATTAGAGTCTTCCGGTTCTCTCTCCGTTTGGTTGTCACTCTCCAAGCCCTCTGCTTCTGATTCCGAATCGATCTCAGTGTCCGTGCTTCTCCCTTTATCTCCAGGCTCTCTCTCAAGGCACGGAACCTTGGGCCGGATTTTCCCCTCGTCTTGACAACTTTTTTCCCCCTCGAGGTCCGTGTCGTGGCACCTTCCTGCTGCTTCCGGACAAAACGATGTGGGCAGTGCAGACTGGCTCACACCTCAGGCTCACAACTCCACTTCACAGCTCCGCTGTGTCGTAGGGAAGAAATAGCACCTTCCTGCTGCTTCCAGACAAAACGATGTGGGCAGTGCAGACTGGTTCACACCTCAGGCTCACAACTCCGCTATTATTTATATAATTTTGACAATTTTGTACTATGAATTATCCCTCTTTTTAAAATTATGCTCTGGCCCAGATGGGTGTGGTTAAGTTCCCAAAGCACATGGGGGAATTTTGGTTTGTCCACTTCCTCCAAGCTCAGCTGGCTCACAGAGGCAGTGCCCCTCCCAGTTCCTTCCAAGAGGAAGCCATTTACAACCTCCTGATTTAGCAATTACTTTGAGCCAAGGGAAGTTCATTGTTCTGTTTCCCTGCAGTCCCCGGTACCCCTCCCCTGATTCAATCAGAGAGGTGTAATCTCCTTTTGGTGGGGGCAGCAGAAGGCAGGCCAGGCCTGTGAATGCAGTTGCTGGGCAAGTTTCAACTCCGGTCGGGGGTAGTTGCCGGGCAGAATTCAATCCCTTTAAGCCAGGCTTCAGCCAAAGGGTACTTTTGTTTCAATTTTTCTTCATTCAAATCAAACTTACAATTTTTACACATGCAGCTAGAACGCTGATTCTAAGTTCAAAACTATGACATCTAAACAGTTGCAACCTATGTGACACTCAAAAGTAGGTCACTCATTTATTTTAAACATTTCGATTTTTGGTGGCTTTAAATCCAATTCACTTGAGCTGCTGACATCCACAGCTCAGCCAGTTTTGTTATGAACATTATTCTAGGCTCTTAATCTTTCCAGATTTTGTATGCACACAAGACTTCATTCTACCAGACGTCTGCTGGTGTTCAGTAAGATTTTTGAACATCTTGCAATGTTTGGAATAGGCATTTTGAGCTTGCATTCAGAGAAACAAAAAGGTGATTTCAAAGCGCTTTTTGAGCTAACAGGCACTGCTGTTTTTCCTTTGGCACCACGTTTCACTAATGGCGCTTCTGGCCCATCACGCTCACACTGGTGGGTGGCAGGTCAGGTGACCATTTTGGTGTCCGCAAAAACTGCGTGGTCTTACTGGATTCTGGCGCAAATGTAGGCATTTCGGCCATCTTGGATTTTCTAAGCCCACAGCACCAAATGTTGCAGCATAATAACTCGAAAATGGGTCAATACACCTGACACACCGTCTGCCTTGCGTGGAAACGAAAAACACAAGTGGCTGTGCGCGTAGGCAAAGCCCCGCCAAAGAATATGAACTTTAAGTGCTGTGAAGAAATCGCGTGTGAACCCACAAGAAGACGAAACAGCGAACTGTTTACCCGCACAAACCTTTAACCCCTGCTGAAGGTTACGGCCGCGCGCGTTACATCACTTACACGCTAAGGGCCTTTCCTCGAATTACACGATCATGTGCTGTTTTTTCACATGCGGACTCACTCTACATAAAGCTGGCCACGCAACAACACACGGAAGACCACGCTCCTGCCCAGAAGGCCATTTACCTGCCCCCAGAGCAGCCTCCAATGAGCCATATGCTGCCGTCAACCTGCCTGCTGCCAACGTGCCCTGCAATTTGGTGCCTGCACAGAAGCCATTGACAGGGATCCGGTTCCTGAGACAACCTCTGCTGACCCAGAAGACTCCCGACTGGTGTACCATTGCTCCACAGCCCAGCCCCAGGACCCAGTTGCCCACCCACACCTGCCTCAGGGGTTGCCATGTTGGACCAAAGACCATCTGGGGCCAGTGACAACCCCCTGGCAGAGAGGCAGAGGGCTGTCAGCTTCACTGCAAATTAAGTTGACATCCTGTTGGAGCAAGTCCTGGAGAATTATGATGCCCTCTTCTCGACATCGCGCCGCGACAAGGAAGGACAGAGGAGGATCTGGTCGGACATGGTGGATGCCATCAATGCGGAGGGGATGGCATCCCGTGACTACCAATGTGTTCAGAGGTGCTGGGAGGACTTCAGCTCCAAGATCCACACCAAGGCTCGGCACCTCGTTCAGGCTTGTGGAGAAGTGGGGCGCCGGGACCCATTGACCAACATACAGATGTGGGTCCTGGAGCGCACACGCCCAGTACGTCACCTCCATGTCCTCGAGTTGCAGACCCATCTGGAGTCAAGTGGTAAGTGTCCTTGTGTTCATCTGCAGCGTAGAGCATATTGAGGTGTGGCAGGAGTGGGCACCTCAGCCGTATGGTTAGCATGCCCCATGTATGGATGTCTGTGTGCTGGGACATGATGGTGCTGCATGTGAGTGCAGTCAAGTGTGATCCACATCCATGGTGTCTGTGTTGCAATGCATGATGAGCACCAGCATGTGATGATACACACATGTTTGCATGCCTGTGTCTGCACTGGGCCATGTCTGTGGCGTGAGACATGGATCCTTATTTCACCTTCATGGACGTGCACGGTGTACATGTGCGTGTGTGTGAGTGGTGGGTGTGTGACTGGGAAACGTCATGGATGCATGATACATGGCCATCTCAATGCCTGATTGACTGATGCAGCACAGTTGCCGATGTGTGCTCTGTGACAGGAAGTAGATATAGGCAGATGCATGACTGTCCGGTGGTGTGTGTGCATTTGATGTGCATGTCCCACAATGCATGTAAGGTCCAGCTCCCCTTCTGATGTACACACAGTGCCTCTGCACAGAAAAAGGGGGAACCCCAATATTACTACTTAAGTAGTAGCTCTACCTTTTATCGGGTGAGGCAGTATTATAGACGTAGGAGGTAGTTAGCTCATATCAAATAGTCTACAGTCAGTATACATTAAATCAATGCTGTAGGGAGTACAAAATGAATCATCTTTCAATATTCAATTACTTTGAAAGAATACAATTCAAATTTTAAAAAAAAGCGGTGAGAGAATCCCATTCACTTCACATAATAAAACATTTACACACTGTCTAAAAACAGACAATTTAGTTGTGACACATGGATTTAAATGCAATCTGATAGCAAATATCTATTAGGCTATTGGTAGGTTTAATGATCTCTGCAGGATACAGTTGCTACCTTGCCCTGATCTAAGGACCCTCTTATGGGGTAGTTATTTTATCAAACTAGTAGGTGTCGACCTAGTTAGGGAAGACTCGACATGTTTCAGTTCTCTGATTATTCTCAGAACTTTCTTCAGGAGTGGTGTCACTGTATCTAAATAGTTACAGTAAAAAACAGTAAAAAACAGCAAAGAACAGTAGCAGCAGGAAATGTTACAAGTACATATATCATTTGATCATTATTCCTGTTGGCAGTGTTAGATGACACACTTGGATATTCTTTCTGTAGCTGTTGATATGGGTCAAAGGAGACAAAAGAAGAAAATAAGCTATAAATGCTATGTGAACTTCTGCGATAGTTTGATTTTATCAGACAGTACTAGGTTAATTAATTACCTAGGGCCTCATTACGACTCAGGCGGTAAGGGGTTTATGGCGGCGTAAACAGCGCCGACCCTTACCGCCTGATTCCGAGGTCCCTTAGCGCCATGGAGGTTTTAACACCTGCTTTTAGCAGGTGTTAAAATCCATGGCGCTAAGGGACCTTGATGTTAATTACGCCACCGTAATTTACGGTGGCGTAATTAACGCCTTCCCCACTCCCATTATTCCCTATGGGGCAAAAATGGGAATGGGGAAGGGTAAATGGGGATTGGGGACTTACCGCCCCGCCAACCTCGGAATGGGGCGGTAAGTCCGCCAACCACCATGGCGTAAACGTAGTTTACGCCATGGTGGTAAAGGTACGACCCAGGCGGTAACTTACCGCCTGGGTCATAAAGTCTTGTCAAGACGAGTAGTTTTTTTAAAGTTTTTTTTTATTTAAAATATTTTGTATATAGTTTTACAAAAGAAAACTTTTACAAACATTTTTATAGAACATGATCATTTAAAATTATAATCAACAAGAAGGCAATCATAAGGTAAATTCATTAATCATCACATTACATAAGATTTACTTTACCAACATCATATTTTTAGCCTAGCCAAAATTCATACCTAAAATTTGTTGATCAATAATTTGATATACAGAAATTCATTTAGCAGTTAAGTTGTCATTTACAATTTTCAATACAGATTCAATTTTACCCAACAAGCATACTAGCGATATGATGAGTGCAATGCTCCCACCATACATACATCTTTCCCAAAAAGAAGATTTCGAGATGTCTGTGTCTTTTGGGGCAAAAGTCCCCAGAAAGTTAATTCTGTCCTGTTTGAAAAAGGAACAGTCAACTACAAGATGTTTAAAAATTTCAACAGTACCACAGTCACAAAAACAACAGTGCAGATTTGTAGATACACTATCAATGATTCGCCAATGTTGAATTCTTTCAAGTGTATGGTATTGATTCAGTTTAAACCTCAAATATGCTCATCGTATCTTACTTGAAGGGCATTGGGTCAGATAAGGTGATCTAATCTCTCTTCATTGTGGTCTTGTAGCATATTCCAAATATGACTTATAGGAATTGTTACAATCCAAAGTGGCAGACCAATCATGATCATATAGGTTCCTATTAACCTTTGGAAGCTGCTTGACAAGGTCTAATATAGTGCAATCACAATCATCTAAGGTGTTCTTCATTTCATTATCAAATTTATTCATGGACTGTAATTTATGAGAAACAAATGACCCATTTAAATCAAGGTAAAGGGAATTTTTGTGAGGAGCCATGATATCTGCATATCTTGATAGTTTCCTCCATGACCATCTAGCTGCTAAAGAAGATAGACCCAATTTGTGTCTAATAATTGAGTTTGGGATCGAGGCAGATAGTCCCAGAATATCTTTCTATACATTTCCCTGTATTTGATTTAATATGCCCCCCACATCAAGAAGACACATGTCCAAACCATATAAGAGGATTGGTTGGACTTTCATCAAATAGAAGTTAATCAATGGTAACAATGAAAACTCACAGACAGTTCTTATCAAAACCTTCATCATAGATACTAATGGACGCACCTTCATTTTTAAATATGATTGCCAAAATCTAAGAGAATAGTGAACATTTAGAGGGTACCCAAGATAACGAATTGAGTTTTCACATTCAAATACATTGCCATTCAGTTGCCAGCTATAGGTTTTGATTTTTTTATAATTTCGAAAGACAACAATTTGTGATTTGGAGGCATTTGGTATTAAATTGTGGAATGTTGCAAATTTTGAAAATGTATCCAGTTTTGATTGTAACCCACTAGGGGTTCGATCAAACAATAAAATATCATCTGCGAAACATAACCACACATTTTTTAAATCCCCTAGTTTTACAGGATACATACCACTTTCGTTCCATAGCATATCCATATCACAAAGATACAAATTAAACAATGTGGCGGCCATGTTGCAGCCTTGCTTAACTCCTGTCTCAGTGGCAACAGGAAATGTGAGCACGCCATCCTTGTTAATCCTTATTTGGAAGGTCGTGTGATTGTGTAACATTGCAACCAATTGGACCAATCTTTTTGGGAAACCAAGTTTTAATAGTTTTGTCCATAATAATTCTCTTATAACCGTGTCGAATGCACTGCTCATGTCTAAGGCTGCCATATAGACTGCCCCGGTGTCAGGTGTTTTAGTTTGAGCAAAAATGTGTGAAATGATAAAGGCATTTGGCGATGTCCCCATGTACTTTCGAAAACCTGTTTGAAATTTGGAATATATGTTCTTTGTTTCTATAACATTTTTAAGACGCTGTAGTAAAATGATAGAAAAAAACTTTTTCTGATGCATCCATCAATGCAATTGGCCTAAAATTTGATGGTGATTTCAGATTGCCTTTCTTGTATAAAGGAATGATAATGGCATTTAGCCATGACCTCGGGAATGAGTTGGTCGTAAGTATGTAAGCAAACTTAGTATAGAAAATGGCTCCCCAAAAATAGGGGTCATCTTTTAAAATACAAGCAGGCAAACCATCGGGCCCGGCCGCCTTTGAATACTTAAGTGAATTAATTGCATCAACAATTTCATTCATGGAAAAGGATATACATTCCTTACAAGTGTCTTTAAGTATACCAGAGTTACGATTTACAAATTGCAAGGGAAGACTATATTTGCTTTTGAAATAGTCTATCCATGTAGAAGCTGCAATTGGCGAACCTAGATCATGCGCCAACGCCCCTTTTTTGTTATTCAAAATTGCCCAGGTGTTTCTGGTATTATGTGTAATGAGATACTTCATCATTTGTTGGTTCTCAGAAAGTTTCGTATTAAATTTTATGGATTTTATTTCATGCCTATATTTGTTATTTATCACATTTTTGGCAGCATAATATTTAGAATAGTACAAGTGACTCTGATTCAATGCACGTAGAAGTCGATTTTTTTCCCTCTTAACTTTCGCTATTTCCGAATAATGGATTTTAGCTTTTTGTGCAAGATATTCAAAATGTACTTACATTATATACAAATTCCATTCTTCTCTACTAAGTGCATTTAGAAACAGATCTACAGTATGAGACACCTGAATTACATCTCTTTGAACCAAAAAAGAAAGTTCTCTACACATTTTTGGATGCCAACCAACAGAAGTCTGCGCTCAATGTGAGGTCACCAATCCCAAAGCAACATCTTTGTTCAGAGATGCTAAATCGCAACTTATACTTATACCTCTTTGATTATGATCTCTCTGGGTCTGCATATTGATTAAAACATTGTTTACCATGGACATGCAGGAAGAAGAGACAAAAAAATAATCAATATAAGAAGTTCGAAGCCCCCTCTTCCAGGTCCCTTTGTGAGGACCAACTTCATAGCCCAACAATTGAATATTCCATTTTTTAAAATAGGAAACCCAACGCTTCCCCATTGTTACTGAGGTACCTATTGATGGTTTATACTTAAGGTTTGTCTTGGACATTGATGGTAAACATACAGCATTGAAGTCGCCCCCGATGACAATCAAATAGTTTGGGTTTCTGACCATAGCCTCCTCAAGTAGCTCATCCATATTATCAAATACAGCCTCAATCGCGGAATTAGCGGGATTGATATACAAACACACGATTAAAAATACACAAGTCGTTAAACCAATGGGGAAAAACTCAATTGCCAACATGCCAATTTTCGCATAAACAACCTTTGATTTATGATTTATAGCATAGTTTACAAGTATAGCAATTCCCCCATACGGACGACCAATTAAGCGTTTTTCAGCCGGTATGCAAAAATTAGAAAATACCTCAATGTTCAACTCGCGGACACACATAGTTTCTTGTAATAGGACGATTGTGGGTGATCCCATTGCTACATAATTACAGGACCAATTCTCTAAATTCCTTTTCCCACAACAATTCCAAGACAGAATTTCGAGGCTCTTTGTAATAGAGACTGGGTCATTACTTGTCTATGATTTATTTTGTTTAGTTGAGAATTCAAGAATGGAAGTCATTAAAGGGGCTAACCAAGAGATGTTAGAAGTTGCCCCCACCAATTCTGAGATTTTAGATATTAGTTCAACAGTTTGGGCAGGGACAGCCAATGAGTTGGCTTGTGTGACTTTCCTTTCTTCCTCTGATTTTAAGACTTCATTTAAAAATACTTCTGCCTCCTCAATGGTTCTAAACAAATAAAGTGTTAGACCACAGGAAATAAAGTATTCTCTGTGTTCCCACAATAACCTGAGTATCATTGCAGAATGTGGAGCACACATCATTCTGAGGTTATTATGGTTCGCCAGTCTCAACCACTCAATATCATCCGTATGAAGGGTCCTTAATTGGGGACTTTCCTTAAATATGTTAAACAGGAAGGATCTATTCAACCTTTGTTTCCCATTGATGGCCTGATCGCTAGACCAACCCAAGAAATACCTTGTATCTCTATTGAATGAATATTCAGTTTCATCATATTCAGAACTGCCTCGGGAAAGATACTTACTCTCTTTTGGTTCCCTGACACCTGCCACTCCCATTCCCTCAAGATTGATTCCCCCATCACATTCAGTTGTTACTGTAGAATTACCAGAATGTATACTGTGACTTTCAATACCCTCTATAGATTGAAGGTTGGCGGTGTTACTTGTGGGGTTGTTCACCAGACCTTTCACCGTGTTTTTTTTTCAATGAGTGGGTAAAAGGTCGATAGGCGGCCTTGTGACAACTGACCCGAATTCAATAGGTCTCCTATCCCCTGATCATCCCTTGGTTTCATCATATTGGAACCCTTTTTTTTATTTGAGGCTGAGTACCGATAGATGGAACCACATTTAAGACAGCCTTGGATTCTTCATTCAATTGCGTCAAGTCAATCCTTGACTCATTTATAGATCCTGTTGGTGGATTAGGTGATTGAGACTCATCTATATCTTCAGCATTTTTCTCGATTTTTTTGTTTTTCTTATACTTATTGCTGTTTTCCTTATTCAATTCTTTTGAGTCCAGAGTTATTTGTACATTTGAGTTCTTTTTTATGTTTATTTTCTCTTTTTAATGCCCTATTATGAGCACGCTTCATTTTACGAGACATAAATATTGTCTGTGGCTCTTCAGAATCGTTGTCCTCACACTCGCTATTCACTACCACTCCATTTTCAGCAATTATAAAATTGCTTCTTATTTGATCTACTTCGGCTTCGTTGATAACGTTCACCAATGAGGAGGGGCTATTTGGTGTTATCTCTTGTGGCATTGGCATTGAACCAATTGCATCTACATACTCCCCAAGTCTCCCCCCACCGAATTTCAATTCCAAATGCTGTCTTGTTATGAAGCAAAATAACTCATCCAATCTCTGTGAGTTCTGCTTGACTTCAACCATTATGGTAGTTGTCATAAGTGATTCCATTGGAGTGCCAACCTCCTTTGGGCCTTCCGCAACAGCTCTAGCATAGGTTTGTGAGTCAGAGGTCACTATTTGTGGAGATACGATTGTTTGGGTATATTGATTTCTACACATATGTGCATTGGATGAAAGAGCTTTCAATAGACATGCATCCACTAGTTCTTGTTTTTCTGAATGCACAGCAGATTGCGTTATCAACATACCCTCAATTTTAGAAACCTTATTAGTTAGGGACAACATCACTTCCTTTAAGGAGTTAATTTGCATATCAGTTAAATCGTGGCCCTTATCCAGTAGATTTAGTAAGGAAGAAATCACCAGAAAATTGGATGAATCATCATCGTCATTGTGACCCTGGGTCTTAGATGCTGGAGTTTTGTTGGAGATAGAGCCCGCCCCTACCTCATGACAGATATCTTCATCAAAAATGTCATTCATCATTTGTGAGGGTTCAGAAGTAGGCCCTTTCCCATTAGATGTTTTGCAAAATATGGGAAAGCTGCAGGAGGGTCTTGTCACTCCTTCATGATGGTAGTGTTCAGTGCCAGCAAAGGAGTGCATAGAATGACCCTCTTGTAAATTGTGCAAGCATATTCGTTCAACTTCAGAAGGTAGAAATACTACCGGTGAATGCGGGGTGAGAGAAATTCTACAGCGTTTCTCCCATTCACTCACTAGTGCCGGAGTCAGAAAAGAAACATCTGAAATGATTTTTGGTACCGCATAAGGTGTATCATCTTGATTGGGAAATACCGAGATCCCAAGTGTCTTTTTTTTTTTAAGTGCTACGGTGGTAATTTTTGCACTGTCAGGAGTTCTATTTACTACTGCATAAGCAGTTAATTCATTGAAAATGCGAATTTGAAGGCCATTCCTTTATATTGTCATTGGGTTCTGTTGCCAATGGTTGCAAGCTATACGGGATGTTGTTCATATCATTTTTGCCATCATCGTGCACAGATACTTGTGGTGCAATTGGGTTTAATTCTACATCAGAGTCATGTAGCAACACCGGGTTTGTGGCATTCATCCCTATATGAGAGTTCCCTTCGGCAAGACTTTTACTGCTACGTAAATTTACCATCATTTTGCTTTCTAATAGGCAACACGTGGTGGTTGTTTGTAGTTAAGCACTCCAATTTACACCTGCAAATTTTGGGGTGAAATATTACCCACTTAGAGTTACAACCCCAACATTGACTAAACAGAAAAACAAATGGTCAATTTATTGCACTAAACAGTTGTAGAAACCAGCATAAGGAAATCACTTTGTTTACATTCACATAAGCCTCTTGTTCATTTCTAAAGGCTTCCCACAAGATTTACCTGTCTCCCTGTCGACCCGCCGAACAGCCAGACAGCCCAGCACACACACTTCGGTGCACGTGCGGTGCGCGTGCCTGTGTGTTTTGAAGCATCGGTGCGGGACGTGGGCGGGGCCTTCGGCGGGATCGAAACAGAGGCTGCAAACAAAAAAAAAGGGGAAGTCAGGAGCCAGAAAGCAGTAAGAGGGAGACAGTAGCTGTCGTGCACAAAGTGCACGATACAATATCCTCTTTAGTCGGTAAGTTCACTAATTCCAACGAGTACCTGGTAGCACTAAATAACAAGTCCACATCCAATTATAAGCTGTTTTTTAACAGTGTTCAAACATGATACGGCTTCTCGCAACCTTCTCCTTGCCGACTGCTTGTTGGGGAAGAGCGAGTACAGCCAAACAGCCCAGCACACTTAGACACACTTCGGCGCGCGTGCGGTGTGCCTGCCTGTGTGTTTTGAAGCAATTGTGCTCCAATCGGTGTGGGACGTGGGCAGGGCCTTTGGTGGGATCAAAACAGAGGCTGGTAGCACTAAATAACAAGACCACATCCAATGATAAGCTGTTTTTCAACAGTGTCCAAACATGATACGGCTTCTCGCGACCTTCTCCTTGCCGACTGCTTGTTGGGGAAGAGCGAGTACAGCCAAACAGCCCAGCACATTTAGACACACTTCAGTCGAACAGAGATTCATCTCCCAAACTAAAAGTGACCAAAGACGGCTAAACGAAGCCACTGAATGGCATAAAATCTAACTACAAGCGATGAACCCGTAAATTTCATGAGGATGAGAGTAAAAGGTCTATTGCTATATCACTAAAAGTATTATACACACTCAGGCTGACCCTAATAGTAACAACATGCCCATCCTTAAATAGCCACATAAAAAGTAGGTCTTGTGATTTACTCATAGCCAATGTACCAATATAAATTACTTTAATAAAAGTTGTGACACTCTCCCTTACATACATCTAATACAGGTCCGACCAAAGAGATGCTTAATATTCACATCTGACTGCTGGTGCCACAATATGCTAACTAGCCAAAAACAAAGCTATACCAACGAAGCACAACGTTAGAGTCATAGTAGCACTTTGAAACTACTGCTATAATTAATCGTCAATATAATTAGATTATTCACCCAACTAATTCAGTGCAAACGGCAATTTTGCCAATTTAGTGTATCACGAAGCAAAACAGTAAAAACGAAATACGGACTATCGATACCTTATAACTACACCCATCCAAGATGGCGACCCATCACAATGACGTGCAGCCCAGCTTGTGGAGGCAGCTGTGGAATACGAGTGAACAGACCAAACAATACCCAGGTAAGCCTTTGCTCCTTAATATATTAGTAACTATACATTTCGTGCGGTTTAAAACAACGCGGTTTTCCCGCATGCTCGTTAAAACTAACTATAGTTTATATAGAACGGGCGTTTTTCTAAAATTAAACACATGGTCTAACTCATGTACAAATATAAACACAGCCCGCTGTAGAATTACGAACGCAGGGAGAAACTATTTAAATAATGCATTCTCCTATTCCTTCTAGTGCCATAAATGTATTAACCTGCACTGATCGCTACGACAGCAGTAAACTGAAGAGTAAAGCAGAAGAAAATAGATTAGGGAATACAACCGCCCAGTCAAGTTTTTTCTCGTGAAAGGTAAGCCTATTTACGGCGCCAATTCTGACTACTTTTGTCCTTTTAACAGTATCAGAGACAGTATCAGAGACACTGGCCTAAAGCAAACTCTATAAGTGGCATTAATGAAACCCTTTTTGCGGTTTATGACAGGCACAATCTGGTGTCTAATGTATTAATAGACAAATGATTCATCACTCTTAAAATTTCTAAGCGTCTCTACTCATATGGACCCCCTCCACAAAGACTTAAAGTCTCAAATCAAGTGGAAAGCTTTTACTGTATTATCTCATGCACTGTATTGCTTGAGCCAAACCTCCATGCTAATATGCTAACTAAACTATGCAAATACAATCTGCAGGTCGTTTTGAAACTCAATCTAGAGTCCACTACAGACCAAGAGGATAAACCCCAGCTATATTCAGGAACATACCTCCAAAACAACTACTCGTCTTGACAAGACTAGGTAATTAATTAACCTAGTACTGTCTGATAAAATCAAACTATCGCAGAAGTTCACATAGCATTTATAGCTTATTTTCTTCTTTTGTCTCCTTTGTCCCATATCAAGAGCTACAGAAAGAATATCCAAGTGTGTCATCTAACACTGCCAACATGAATAATTGTCAAATGATATATGTACTTATAACATTTCCTGCTGCTACTGTTCTTTGCTATTTTTTACTGTTTTTTACTGTAACTATTTAGATACAGTGATACCACTCCTGAAGAAAGCTCTGAGAATAATCAGAGAACTGAAACATGTTGAGTCTTCCCTAACTAGTTCAACACCTACTAGTTTGATAAAATAACTACCCCATAAGAGGGTCCTTAGATCAAGGCAAGGTAGCAACTGTTTCCTGCAGAGATCATTAAACCTACCAATAGCCTAATAGATATTTTCTGTCAGATTGCATTTAAATCCATGTGTCACAACCCAATTGTCTGTTTTTAGACAGTGTATAAATGTTTTATTATGTGAAGTGAATGGGATTCTCCCACCACTTTTTTAAAAATTTGAATTGTATTCTTTCTAAGTAATTCAATATTAAAAGATGATTAATTGTGTACTCTCTACAGCATTGATTTAATGTATACTGACTGTAGACTGTTTGATATGAGCTAACTACCACACAGTGCCTCTGACATGTATGCAAATGTCTGTTGCACGTGCCATGCTTGTTTGTGGTGCTTGCACTGACCCATTTGTTTTGGAGGGTAATGATGTGGGTGACGTTTGACAGTGACACTCATGTGCAATTTCTTTGTGTCTAGCAGGCTATTGTTTGATAACCTGATGCGAGTGTTCAATCTTTCCCTATCTACAGCGGTGATTGAGCAAGAGGGCGCAGATGGTGCTGTGGAGCTAAGCGGTGGGGATGACTCCACCCGGCGGAGATGCAGGACCCAGTCATCCTCCTACCATTTGTCATCTTCCAGGAGCAAGTGGACTGGTGCCACGGCCGCAGCTGCCAAGGGGAGGCCCAAGAGGGCAAGGCTGGAAGTGAGCTCCTTGGCAGTGGAAGGGGCAGGCGGGCCCCAACAGCGGCAGGACAATCGGGAAGACGGTGTCGAGGCATACATGTCAGTGGTGGGTGAGGAGGACGAGGAGGCCGCATTAGAGCCACACATGGGGCCTGGTGGAATTGATTCCACTGGTGCAAGTGGTGCAGTCCAGGGACAGGGGCAGGAGGCAGCACAGGTCAACACGGAGGTGTCTGTGAGTAATCCTGTCCCTAATTCTGCGATTGCATCACTCCGCACGGGCAGGGATGCCTCATTCCAGGCCCATCCGCGGTACGGGATGTATCCAAGTCAACTGACCTTCCTCTACCTGCGGACCAGGCAATCCGTGACAAGGTTGAGCCCGTCCTAGTCGGTGTCGCGATGAGCACACACGTGATTCATGATGATGTGCGTGCTTCCTGCCAGGCCCACGCACGTCATTACGAACAGCTGTGTGCCATCCTGAACTGGCTAGGATGGCTTCTTGTCACAGGGTTCCTGCATGTGCTGGCCCCTCTGGTGACCCTCTCCTCCTCTGCACCCACTACGCGCCAGTTGTCCTCCATGCCATCTTCCAGCCCAGATGCCACCAAGGCACCCGGTGGTCCTGCCTCATTCACCGCGGCCATGCTGGTGGAGATCCCATCCCTTCCACAGTCGGGAGTCGGAGGTTCAGCAGAGGTGGTCAGCCAAGCAACAGAATCCCTGGCAATGGAGGATGTGCAGGCAACTTCCAGCAGGGCACATCCACGACAACCCCGGGGGTCGTCAGCGACCCGGAGGCAGTCGTGGTGGCACAGGCAGATGACATCAAGGCAGCAGCACCAGGCTTGACGTAGAAGGCATCCGGACTCGGGCATACAACATCACGGGGCCAGGCATCGGCCGAAGGGCAGAAGGACCCTGGACAATGTGTGTCTTCCGTGCGGCAGCAGATGGGCAAGCAAATGGATGCAGAGCGGCGGTGGGCAGAGAGGGCATGGTTCACCATGGTCAGAGTGGAGAACTCCATGGGGTGGGCATTGAGGCAGGCAGAGTTTCTCGAAGAGACTCGCAGGGAGTTGATGGACAGCATGTGAGCATCCCTGCGAGCCCTCGAGGACAGAGTCCAGTCCCGCCTCCGTGCCATAGACTCAGAGTTCGATTATGCCTTGGCCAAGACTCTTGGTAAGAACGCAGAGACGTAGGACTAGCCGGCCGCCATGGTATATAGTTATTTAGGCTTAGATTTCCTTTGTTTTTTTTGTTTTTTTATTTGGAGTCCACGGACATTGCTCCACTTTTTCTATATAGTTGTATTCCTGTAGGTTTTTTGGTAAGTTTCATTTTGTTTTGGGATCATGGACCCTCAGAGTTTCATTGTGAATAGTTCAGGTACTGTGGATTTTTTTCTTTTCTTTTTTTACACCCATGAAGGATTTTCCCTTTGGATTCTCATTTTTTAACTCTGGACATGGACCACTTTGAGGATATGCTTTTTTTTGCATCACATCCATTTTTGGGATTTTGCATTTTTGTTCAGTTCACATTCATTTATTTTTCGTTGTCATGGTTGCTTTTCGTTTGGTAGATTTGTGTTTCTTAAATCATTTTAATCAGTTAATATATTTGTGTTGTCTGCTCTCATTTGTTTGGTGCATGTGTCAGTCGGCATTGCCTCACTCATGTGTCACTGCGGTGTGGCCATGTCGGGCATGTCTTTGGGTGCATTCATGTGTGCTTGAGTTGGGGCCTGCTGGCAGGTGCCCATCACTGGTGGGGGGACATGAGTCGGGTCCTGCTGACAGGTTCCCATCATTGGTGGGGGTCATGATCCGATGCCTGCTGGCCAGTGCCCATCACTGGTGGGGGTCATGAGTCAGGGCCTGCTGGCAGGTGTCCATCACTGGTGGGGGGGACATGAGTCAGGACCTGATGGTTGGTGCCTATAACTGGTGGTGGGACATGAGTCGGGGCCTGCAGGCAGGTGCCCATCGCTGGTGGGGGTCATGAGTCGGGGCCTGCTGGCAGGTGCCCATCACTGGTGGAGGTTATGAGTCGGGGCCTGCTGGCAGGTGCACATCACTGGTGGTGGTCATGAGTCAGGCCTGCTGGCAGGTGTCCATCACTGGGGGGAGTCATGAGTCGGGGCTTGCAGGTGCATGGTGCCATGTGGGCTGCCTGCGGCCATGGCTAGGGGTGTTGTGTGGTGCCCTGTAGTGTGGTGCCCTATAGTGTGGGCTGCCTGTGGGGCATGGCCAGGGGTGTTGGATGGTCCCCTGTAGTGTGGGCTGCCTGCGGGGCATGGTCAGGGGTGTTGGTTGCGATAATGGTGTAGGGGGGCTGTAAGCTGGCCAGGGTTAGAGAGGTCCTTTGCGCCGACTTGGGGATTTCTATGGATTTTTCTGGCACAAGGGGCGTTCTTGAGGGCGTTACTGGCGCTGCTGGATGTTCACTGCACCACAGCTGCAAATGGATTGGGAAATCCATGAATATGCGGTGCGCCTAAATGCTGTTTGGCGCACGCGGCTGGTGCACGCTGGCGCACGCTCCCTCTCTGCGCCACGTGTGCTACATCTGCGCCTGATTCCATGAATTACCCCGTTAGGCATTATGCAAGCCTGATCCAATGCTTTCCCCATGTCGAATAAATATTGTTTGAAAAGCATTGGTACCAAAGTGCAACCCTGCATAACTCCCTTTTGTGTATAAATCCAACTGGACATCTCCCCATTACCCTCCAACCTCACTTTGACCCTAGTCTGATCTTGCAACATCACAATCATTTTTAATAGGCCTGGAGGAATCCCCCAGCTAAGTAGCTTCCCCCAGAGTCTTGCTCTGTTGACAGTGTCAAAGGGAGCACTGTAGTCTATGAATGCCACATAGACCGGTCTGTTGCCTATGAGCCATGCCTGCTGAATCACCATTGTAAGGGCTGGTTGTGGTGCTGCAACCCTTGCTATAACCAATTTGGTTCAATGGGATGATGTTTTCAGCCTCAACGCAAAGACTGAGTTCCTCAAGGAGAACGATTGAACGATAGACGATAGACGATAGTTGCGGGGGTCAGCAAGGGACCCTTTCTTCAATACTAGACTACTAAAATACTATCACGCCAAGATTGAGGGATAGACTGAGTAGTCGCTATACTAATAAAAGCTGATGCAGGACAGTTGCCCATAAGTTGGAATCACTTCTTATTAACAAATTGCATAGACCGTCAGGTCCTGAAGCTCGGGAGTTTTTGCTTGAATTAATCAATTTTTCAACCTCCTCTCTGTTTTTAGAATAAGTCCAGGCTCCCAAAACAGAGTCTACACTAGGCTCTCCCAGTACTTGTCTTCCCAGCACACTGCTAATATAAGCAATCCAATCTGACTCTGAAGCCCCATTAATTAGTAAGGGCAAGTATGATTCCCGTTAATTATGTTCCAAAATGTGCGAGTATCATTGGTTTATGTGGTTTGAAATAAGTTTCTCCACCATTGACACTCTACCAAATAGTGATGGAATAATTAACTTCTGGCCAATAGCATATTGTGAGGGGTCAGATTCCGAATGGGCCAGGGCACGTATCTCTTTATGGTTAGTTAATTTTTTTCTTGAATCACTTTGTCGAATCCATGTCAGTGTGTTTTACTTTGACCAGTGGCCTTCCTGCTCTTACTCGCTGTTTTAGGTAAAATAGTCTTGCAGATAGACAATAAACATATTTTGTACTTCATCAGAGTAAAACCACCTAACAAAGGATTAGACACTCAACTCATACAAAATCTTTAAATACTGTGGAAAAACCTGCAGGTGTCTCACTTACTAGTCCCTGGGGATTTGTCATCCAGGTGGCCAGGACATGGCCATCGCTATTGGATCCAGTTCCTGGGGGTGGACCAGTGTGGAAGCATCACCTGTTTGGAGGGTCTTTGTGGCGTGGAAGTGGGACACCGATGGGTGAGATGCAGTACACCCTTCCTTCTGATATCTTTATCCCCTTCCTATCCCGTAGGATATTTAAAAACTCTACCCCCCCTTTTCCAACACAAACATTTTCTCACACCACCTAAGATGCTGAACTAACACCAGAGCCATTTACCTGACATGTCCCAACAGAAGGGTCAGGCAGAGTCAGGCAATTGTCAATAACTACACACACCTGACTGCCCTTTCCCTTTCCCATAGGGATAAAAGGCGGAGCACGAGAGAACACTTTGAGCAAAGCAAAATGTATGAGAAAGCAACTATTCGAGGACAGCAGTTCAAACAGAGCAGATTGGACGTGGAAACTGAATGGACAACAAGGAGGGACTCGCCCTTGCTCTTTTCAACCCAGACCCATGAAGCCTTCGATAAAAGAACCCATAAAACATGGAATCACAACTGGCAATTGGTGGGACAGATGTCAAGGGCACACAGGGCCCTCCCACACTGATAGCCAGGGCAGGAACATATGCTTGCCACTGTGGTACCATCCTTGACTCCAGCGGAAGAAAAGCAACCGAGTTCAGCACAGCCAGCACAGCCAGTGAGTCGGAGGAAACTGATAGTAGACCGGACGGTGTTAAACTCAAGGATGCAGTTGCAACATTTACGTAAAGGAAAGAAGATAATAGACAAAGGTCTTTTGTGAACAACCGAGGTATTAGGGTTAGAGTAGTCTGGCGCCGCGTGGGCGCTCATTCGAAAGACTCTAACAAATGCCCCACTCCTGAACAAGGTGGATATGTTGAACTGAGAAAACTACAAGACCCAAGAGGCCCCAGGGGAGGCCAGCGAGAGAGGTCAAAATGGTCATACAAAGTTCAAGTCAAATCCCCTTGTAAAGTCAAACGTCTTTGACATGTGGTGAATTGAAAAGCTAAGTGAACTGCATTTTGATGACTAACGTGAACCCGACTGAGGGATATCAACAGTGAGTTGCAGGTCGGAGCCCAATTGAGGGAGGCTAAAATTGGGAAAGGGATCGGAGCCCGGCTGAGGTGGATCCTAGGGTGGAGAGTAATCACCCAACATGAAGATTTAAAGAAGGAACTTTTTGTTTGTTGTTTATGATACATCAGACCCTCTGAGGCAAGAGCAGTGGTCGAAGTGGGCGGGAGCGGTCAGGAGCGGTGCTCCTGTACTTCTTTAAATTAAGTTTTACCATTCCTATACTTTTATTTTAAAAAGAAACCGTTCTGGAACGGTTTAGTTTTAAAATAAAAGTGTAGGAAGAAGTTGAAACTTGCACTTTCAGTGCACTGCACAGGACGTTTCCTTAAAGAGCAGGCACATGTGTTTGGGGGGTTTTATTGTGCATGGGAGGGGGTGCTGCAATGGGGTCTGTGGGGAGCGGTGCAGGCCAGTAGGGAACATAGTTCCACTACTTCTTTTCGTACACTTCGACCACTGGGCAAGAGACTCTGCATAAAAGAGACTTGGGTACAGAAGGCCCTGATATTGGAAAAGGAAGTGTGAGTGTGGGCAAGAGAAGCCCAGAAGTGTGCTGTGCTCGAGAGTCCTGCCTTGTCCTGTGCTTCAAACATAGGGAAAGTAGACCCTGGCTATAACATCCTGATTTATCTTTTTGAGAACACTTCTTTCTTTCTTTGTTAACATTATCCCACACTATTTTATATTTAGAGTTAAGGACTGGCGATAGGTTTTTCTTAGTATTGGCCTTTTTTCTATTTGACTAGACTCCACTAGGACTGTATTATTATTATTTTATGGTCGCCACTTGCTCCGATCTTAGATTTAGGATTAGATTGGGGTTGATCTCTCCTATTTTTACAGTTTAATAAACACCATTGAACTGTGACCACTTGTGTCTGTCTTGCTTTGATACCATTCTTTCCTTACAATACCTTCTGCAGGGTGGCAGCAGCTGCTTCCATTTTGGTAGATGTCCACATTACTCTAATGGACGCTAAATTAATCAAAAGAGTCCCAGAAGTATGAATGTGAGACTCAGTACCCTCAATATCGATTTTATACAGAAAAAGCAACCAGTTAAAGGACTTTGGGCGAATCCAATCTTCAATTATGGTAAAGTAAATGAATCTGAGTCTTCTGCAATGGGGTTATAATATTATCTTGATTGCTTGAGATAAAAACGTTAACGATCCAAAAGAATGTGTATCCCCCTTTTGCGCCAACTCAACAAGTAGTTAAAGTTTTTAAGTAGTTGAGAGCAAAAATAAATCTTGATTCCGGTTGATGATTTTCGATAGGTTGCTCATAGTTTAGCTTGCTTTTTTTCTAGAAAGGCTTCTCACCTATTTTATGTCAAAGTTCTTCATTGTTAATTATTTTTCTTTAGATTATTCCTTTGGTCAGTATATGTAATCCACTTTCTAGTATTTTTGAATTTGCTGGCCTGAGTGTCAAAGGGGATATTACAGTAACCACTTCCAGTCAACAAAATAGTGTCCAAAGGGTTATTTAAACATTTAAATATTTAAATATTCAGCAAATAGTGGGATGCAAAATGCTTACCTTATAATCAAGTTATTTCTGGCTAACAAAGAGATTAAGTATTATTGGAAAGTGATCGTTCTCATTTCAATGGTAAATGCTCATGTCAGCCGCCAGAAAGGGGTCATTTGCCACCAAGGTGTTGTCAATAATGCTGCAGCTATTCATTGATGTCCTGGTAAAATGAGGCGGGCAGTCCGAGGGTTTCCCCCCATTGATCATACCCAACACCTTTGAATAGGGCAGGGTTGCCCAACTGGTTCCACGGGGACAGATACAATCTAACCTATGATACAATATGATGTTGCATTTGTAATGCACCTGTAGGCAAATGTTTCTGTGCATGACAAGACAAGGAGCGGGAAACAAGGGAGAACAAAATAAAAATATTACTATGCCTTTTGTCATTCAGATTGTGCAAGGGCAGGGAAGAGGGAAGGGGAGAAGTGCCAGGAGGAGTGAGAGGGGGAAATGCAGTTAACCCACAAGTGCAGCTAGCGGGTGGCTGATAAGTTCAGAAAGAAGGGACTGTGGTGTTGCAGATACAGACCCTTAAGTGCTGGGGAGCCCGGAGGCAGTGCAAGAGCAACTGGACATGCAGGAGCCTGGGTCCGAGTGTAGAAGGTGACCAGGTGACCACTGCTCGGAGCAGTGAGGTGCATTAGCAGGGGAGAGCAAGAGAGAAAGTAAATGCGAAAAGGAAGGTCTTGAGTTGCCTCCAGAACTGGAGGTGGTTCTGCTCAAGTTTGAGAGAGGCAGGGAGGCTGTTCCAGAGGGAGGCCCCAGCCGAGGAGATAGATCTGCCACTAATTCTCTGCTTGGAGAAGCGTCTGACCTTCACAGATTTGGAGGTGGGTGAGCAGAGAGCTGGAGAAGGAAGATGTTTTCAAAGAGAGCGTTGGAGATAGAGTGGTCCCAGGCCCCAGCAAGCCTTGTGGACATTGCAGAGGGTCTTGATGTTGATCCTTGCAGCCATTGTGAGCCAGTGAAGAGATTTCAGAGCTGGAGAGATACGATCCCTGGGCTTGAGGCCAAGGACAAGTCTGTCCTGGATACATTGTTAAGGTCAAAGAGTAGAGGCAGGACGATTTAGAAAGAGGCTGTTGCAATAGTCCAGCCTAGATAGGACCAGAGCTTTGGAGACAGTGAGCTTTTGTGGGCAAGTGAGAAAAGGAACAATACCTCTGAGGAGGTGCAGCGGATAGTTTGACTTCTTAGAGACGTCAGAGATGTGAGGAGAGAAGGAGAGGGTAGAGTCAAAGATGACACCATAGTTCTTAGCCTCACACAAAGGAATAGGAAGAGGGCCCAGAGTTAGCAGACATAGAGAAGATAGGAGGGAGCAGGTTTCCCAAAGGAGGAGGATCTCAGTCTTACTGGCATTAAGGCGGAGATCATTGGCAGCACACCATTCTTGAATTGCTTCCAAACAGTCTGAAATGAGAGAAGAAGCAGAGGTGGCTGAGGGGAGACTGAAAGAGAGCAGAGTTTCACCCTCATAACATTGAAAATTGGAGCAGAAAGTAGTGATGCAGTGGGCAAGAGGTGCCAGGTAGTGGTTGAAGAGCCAGGGATAGAAGTTCGACCCCTGGGGAACACAACAAGAAGAGAGAGGGATAGAATAGAGGAAATGCCCAGTTGGACCTGAGAGGGTCAGTCGGTGAGAAAGGTGGTCAACCAGGCCAGGGCCTGATCAGTAATACCAAGGTTGTCCCAGAGATGATTGAGCAGGATGGCATGGTTGGCCGTGCCAAAAGCAGAGGATAGATCAAGGAGAATGAGGACAGAAGGGAGATTAGAGTCAAGATTGGAGAACAAGTCTTCACAGGTGTTCAGGAGAGCAGTTTCCGTGCTTCTGGCAGCTCTGAAGCCAAACTGGTCGTCATGGAGGCAACCAACAGATTCAGTGTGGAAATTAAGCTAGGAGATGGCCAGCTTTTCCAAGAGTTTGCCCAGGAAAGGCGTGATATAGATCGAGCGATAGGGAGCACAATAGAGGGCTTAAGGAGCAGGGAAATGTTCCAGTGGCAAAGGAGTGATTGCAGAAATTGGCCAAGGCTGGAGCAAGGGTGTCGATGTGGTCCTTGATTGTTCTGGATGAGCAGGGGAGAACCTGCTGTGATGAGAATTTCATAGATTGGACTTGTCTAGACATTTCGTATGGGGTGAACAGGGGAAAGGAGGAGAAAGGAGGAGGAGAGATGGCCTCAGACAGGCCATGAGTGGTAGAGGAGGAGGAGGAAGAGGAGGTAGAGGGAGAGAGGGACGTAGATTTAGATACTGGAAAGGAAAGGAAAGTGTCATTAAATTGACTGTCAGTATTTACATTTCTGGCAATCCTGGAATTAAAGTCGCCATGCACAAAAATCGGTAGAGCAGAGGGCACTTTGCTAAACAAGGCCTCCCATTCTTGCATAACAATGGCATGTGGTCCGGCATACATGAATCATATAAATTAATGAGAAGAATTTCCTCTCTCATCTCTGCATCTAGAAAAATCATTTTACCTGCGAGAATATTAGGAGAATTATAGTGTATTTCAATCAGCACAAGGGGTTTTGTTACACACAATACCATACCTCCGTTAGGCCTACCAACCTTTCCTTTGATTGCCAGTTTCTTAATAATAGTCCAACCATCCAATATCATGAGTTCAACCAGCCAGGTCTCCTGTAGGGCAATGACAATAAGATTGTCGATATGATCGAAGAGACAATCTTGCTCATACAAATGCTGATGACCTCTGGTGTTCCAACACATAAACAAAAAGGGGAAGCTATGAAGACTGCTGCTTATTCTGTTTTAGCATCTCAGCGAGCCATTCTCAAGGATTTGCTTCACCATCAATACGTGCTCCATATCCACTGTTAGGGAGAATTCTCCAGAATGGCTAATTTCCCTTACCTACTGAGTCCCTCAGCAGCTTTGCTGGATTTCTAAGATTTTTTTTTTTTCACCTGGTAAGAGTGTGAGCCTTTTTTCCCACTCTTGCATGTGTTTTGCTTTGTGTTTTTAACATTGTTGTGTTCATAGACCGTGGAGCCTCACCTACTCCATAGGCATAATCTTTTTACTGTGTGTTACACAGCACCTTTAGTGCAGTAACACAGGGTTGTTTTTTTCAGACTTCCCACTTCAAACTCCATATTCTGGGACTGACTACTGTCTCCAAGAACATGTAAAGTTGCCATTGACTTTATTAGTCTTTTTTTTAAAAACCACAGACCCAGTACAAACTATCTTATATAGAGTATTGGAAAGGGTTAATAGTTATCCCTTTTCGTCTGTCTGTCCTGGAACATTGTTTCATTCCTTTTTCATTAAGATTTGGCTGGTGTCAGTGGTATCTACCCTATTTTTCCTACTGCGGTTATTTTAAATAGCCTTGGTAGTGTTTTAGGCTACCTTAGTAGCCTCGAACTTAAATCCGCTGGACCACATTTACTATTATTTGGTTCCGGCTAGGTTTATTCGCCAGTTCTTTTTGTAAAGGTCTTTCTCGTGTTTTAGTATGTGCGCTAAACCAGGTTTGGTTCCTTTGTTCACGGTCCTTTGGCAGGCTTCTACACAGTGCCCTCCTTAGGTGCCTGAAAGTCTGGGTAGGCAGGATGTGAGGGAGGGGTTTTAGAACCCCTGCCATGGGTTCCCTTGGTAACCCAAGGTGCACTCCTGTTTGATTGGCTAGGTGACTGTCCCACCAGGACAGCAACCGTGCTGTGTGATTGACAACCAGGCTGTTTGAATGGGGGAAATCTGCATAAAAAGCAGGTCTCTGGGACTCTACCATGACTGAACCTCCCGGTGAAGCCCGGCTGCAGGTCCGATACTCCACACTTCGGCGACAGGGAAGATCTGCAAGGAATCTTGTGCCCTTGAGCTGGTGGGACCAACCAGTTCACCATACTGCAAGCCAGGCCTCCCTCCTCTGGTTGAATTTGCTGTGCAAAGCTACAGTGAACCGGTTAGCCAGGAGGACTGGACCCTGCTTGGGTTTTAAGGAGCGCACCTTTTATTTGTTGCTTTGCTCTGCTGCTTGCTGGTTTCTTCCCTGGGCAGTGCAGGACCCTCCAGTCTTCCTACTTCGTGTCAGTCCGACAGTCGCTTCAGGAACCGTGAGCCTGATGGACCTGCCAGGAACGTCAGCCTCATCTATAGCCTTCTTCTCCATTTAAGGTACTGTTCAAACACGGTTGTTTGTTCCGTCCAACCGCGGTGAAAGTGTTTGAAATCTTTCGCCAATCCGAGGGCTTGTCCTTCTCTATTCTTTAAAGTAACTTTTCTTCCGACCAACTTTGTTCCAAACTCTTGGCAAAGACTTAACCGCAAACTACTCTGAACTGCGTGATCCTCTGCAAAGACTTTGGCCCATTGACTTTGGCCCATGCCTCTTGATTTGATTTCCTCACCGTAGTTCCCTTCTCTAGATTTCCCTGCTTGCTTACTTGTTGGTGCTGCTCAACTTTTGTCTACCCTTGGCTTTCCCTCCCGTTTTAATTGCCGGAGTGCTATTTTGCTCACACTTCATTTTTTAGCCTAACTTGTCCAGAATCTATTGGGTGGTATGTAGTATATTAAGAGTGTGATTTTTCTGCTTTACTTTAGTGAATTGTTTTGTAACTGGTGTGTAAATAAATGTATATTCTTTTACTCAGAAACCTTGAGTCAGTGTTTGTTTGAACCATAGTAATTGCTGTCCTTTGTGTAACTATTGGTACTGCTCACTTTACTCTTGAGATAAGTCTGGCTGCTCTGCCATCGCTACGACTTTACTGTGTAGTACAGGCGTGTACCAAAGGTGAATTTATACTGTCACTTGTAGTCTTAAGTGTGTGTGATGTTCCCAAAGGGTACTGCATATGATTCTGCCTAACACCCACCAAGCCTTGTGGAGCGAAATGATCATTTGAGAATCTAACGCCAGATGAGTTAACTGCCTGCCCAGAGGAACAAATTATATTAGCAGAATTGTCTTTTTTAACAGTGGTTATGTTATGCGGTCGACTACAAAATACTGCATTCCCCAAGTTTACAATCCCTTACGTTTCACAACCGAACAGTCATAACTGACTCGAAAGAATAGTTGACAGTGATCTGAAATGCAATCAGTCATGGCGTCCTTGATGACCTAAACTAATGATGCAACAAACTCTTCCTCTTCACATTGATGTACTACTCGGATATCATTGCTCATAACAGTATGTAATGGGATAATCGATTGAAAAAAATCCATTATTTGTGAGCGGTTCAAATAATCACCCCAAGCCTTACGAAAGAGACTTCTAACTTGTAGTGCCTTCACCTTAGTGTCGGTATCTATGTCAGAAGAATGCACATTTAGATGTTCCATATAAGAGAGTGCATCTGTTTGGACTTCAACAGTCACAGCAGTTTTTCGTTCTGATGGAGAGGCAGACATCAGAATTGGGGGGAAAACAAGGGTGGTAAACAGTTGCCTGAGATAATACACTGGTGCTGCATCACACATACGCTTGGAGCTGCTGGTCCCCTCTCGATGTGTGTTGGGCAGTTCTTGACCCTTCTTCTTGTCTACAGTTGTTAAACCAGCAGTTTCCACCTGATTCCTTTGATAAGTTGCTCTTTGTGAGGCACACGTGGAGATCAAATCATTGTGTTTCAGAGATTCACCCTCAGTCTCTACCACAAAAGGATTTTGCAATACGCATTTATTCTGAAGTAAAGCCCTAACCAAGTCTTGTTCACCCAGCCAGACAGAGTTGCCTTTTTTCGCTGCATGGGGGGCACTGGTAAATGCATTATCAGTAGAACCATTACCCTTAGATATGGACTGAGCCACAGCAAGACACGTGCCTGCAGTGGCTGTATTTGGAGGGTTCCTGAGCTCTTTATTAGATCAAGATGACATCAGACTTGGCGAGCAACTACATTAGTAGATTTTAAGATGTTGGAAGGCGGTCCTAAACTCTACATAGTGTCAATAGATCTAACACAAGCATTTGACCGGGTGGACAGGGCTCGCCTATGGACCAAGTTAATCGATTGGGAGTGCCAAAAGGAAATCTTAGAGCCCATAATGGTGCTCTATACAAATGCAGAGATGAAAGTGCGACTCAACCAACAAGGCTCTGTATCAGAACCGATTCCCACACTCAGGGGAGTAAAACAGAGGTGTCCCCTATCTCCAGCACTATTCTTGGCCTATTTAGGCGACTACCAATTAACGGAAGTCAATATCCTTTTGTTTCCACCAAAGCTTGGCAAGAATAAGATTAGTCGACTACTGTACACAGACGACTTGATACTCCTGGACCACACGCCCATAGGATTACAACGGCAACTGGACAACTTATTGCAATATACAGCAATAAACAATTTAGAAATTAACCAGGAGAAAACTAAAATTATGATGCTAGAGAAATCTCCGAAAAGAACACAACCATTCAAATGGCATCTGCATACAGCCGAGATCGAGAGGGTCAAAACCATCAGATATCTCGGCATGAATCTGGACAGTTCTAAACAGGAGTCAGCCACTCAAGCTACACTTCAATTTAAAATCAGAAAACTAGCAACCCAAGGAAAGGCAATTGAAAGTAAATTTGGACACTTCTCAACAATCCCGGTAATACATTTTTATAAATCGAAAGTCGTCCCTTCATTCATCTATGGAGCGGAAGCGATGCCTAATCTACCTAGAGAACTTTGGCTAAAGTTAGAGGCTTATTTCTGGAGAGCGGTCCTCTCCCTTGAGGGTTGCTTAAACTGCAGCTCGTTTATGCTGTTCAGAAAATGTCTACTAACCAAGAGCCGACTGCTATACAAACTGATAAACAGTGAAATGCAAAATTCAACCTGTAAAATGCTTCAATCTTGGAAAGTCGAAAATTGCCAACGCCTTCGACTCTTGGAAAGTGATGAAGAAGAACTAGAAAAAAATACAACCAGAGTCATAAAAAAATGGAAGGAGCAAGATTGAATCAATACTCTGGAAAAAGCTTCAGTCAACAAACTGACCAAGCATCTTCCTCCTAATATAAAAAATTGAATGAACATCAACATTTCATTAAAAGATTTCCAAACAGAATGGCACGAAACTTCCTCTTGAGAGCACGTTTGAATCTCCTGCCAACCAATGAAATACGTGAAATAAGAGGCCAGTCGTTGACCAACAACTGCAGACTCTGCCATCAGGAAAACAAAAAAGAAACAATACATCACCTACTCCTAAATTGTACTGGAACAAGGAAGATCAGGATGTCATACATGAAACATCTTTTGCTAAATCCTCTGCTAGACAACAAAGAAGTCTGGTGGTACAGAATGATGAGCGGCGATAAGACAACTTGGTTACTGGCAACCTTCAAAAGCCTACAACAAATAACAGCGACACTGAATAGCTTAAATGTACCGTCGCCCTTGGTATCTTCCCTTCAAGATTCGAAGTGACAGAAACAACAAAGAGCTTCTCTTGCCATCCAACTAAAGACTAAAAACTGAAACTAGGGTGACGGGTTGAGGGTATACAAAGGGACTAAGCAAGATTTTCAGTTACAAAAGGACTAAATAAGAGCGTTTCAATTGACAAAACTGATGATGACTACTTTTGTAAAAAATCATTTTCTTTTGATTATACACAAAAATAAAAATAAATAATAAAAAATAAAAATTAGTAGATTTTCTAAAACCCCAGACATAGTGGCTGAATCGCCACTTGAAATGCTTATATTACTGACATATGATGTGTTTGAAAGTGAGTCGGGAAGCGGTAAGATTGTATTAATAAACGTCTCAGGCATGCCTGTATTATTAGGATTAGTGAACTTGATGAACTCAGTTGAGGTGTGCACTCAAACATGGGCATTCACCATTTTTCAAAAAGAAACATTAGACAAAATGTCTGGATAAGCAACAGGGGAGAGGTGGATATCAGCAAATCGATTTTCCCCATCACTTTAGTTGCAGATAACAAATCGCTCATATCAGGGCCAGAATCTCCGACTGTCCCTATGTGAAAAGTCTTCCATGGGTAGGATTAATAACCACTCTTGATGGTGAAACAACATCGGTGAGGACAGCTCCCGAGTTAGCCCCGCCCACTCCAGCTACTCAAATTTCATAGGCAATTTCACAAGTGGTTGCCAACCCTAAAATGAGTTTGGTGTTGCTGTTGGAAGCTCCACCCTCATAAGTCAAGTCAATAACAATAGCTTTAGTGCCAAGCTCATGAGTACCAGGAGGCACTCTACGATCAGTGTGGCTGCTGGAGCTGACCAGATGTGCACGGCTAAGGTAGCAGTACTGGTGTTGCTGCGTGTCCCCATTGGTTTGGTAACTATTCCAGCTCTGTCCACTGCCATTGCAGCGCACTTAACAGCCCCTGCTGCAATGGGTCCGTTAGCTCGACACTTTATAGTTGTGCAAAAAAGAGCCACAGAAAGGAAGGAGAGCTTTCCCTTTTAGTGTGCTTACCACGTTGGTGTGTCTTGCCGAAAAAGCAGTCGCAACCGTTGATGCTGGTGTTAATGTTGATTCTCCGTTGATATTTGCAGTTGCAGCTCCAAGCACCAAACACAAAACATTCTGCTCACTCTGCACGCTTCGCGTGGAGTGAGACTTAAGAGTGGCAGCAGCAGTGATGCAGGAAGTAGACAACTCCCTCCTAAAATCAGCAGTGAAAAGAAACTCCTTCCAAAATTCGCCAGGTAGTCACAAAGTTCTTAGGCAAAGCACAAAACACTCTGCTCACTCTGCGTGCTCTGCGTGGAGTGAGGCTTAAGAGTGGCAGTGGCAATGGCAGCGGTGCAGGAGGTAGACCACTCCCTCCTACAATCTGCAGTGAAGAGAGACTCTTTCCAAAATTCGCCGGGTAGTCACCAAGTCCTTAGGCAAAACACCAAAAGCATACTCACTCCTTTCCAATCATATTTTCACACCTTCTCTTTTACTCTCTGCACACATCCTTTTCTTTTCTGAGCCTGTGCCCCGGGAGTATGGCACAGGGATGCATTAAAATCAGAGATTCCAACCAAAAGCTCAGTATAATGGTGTAGTCTTGAGTGATTCAAATAAAAGTGGAATCTATCAGCCTAATACAGGCATCTCTCAAAGACGTCGATCAATCAAAGTCGTGTTTTGCCCAGTTTTGTCACCATTATTGTGATGTTTAAAAGTTGTCAGGCTTTGGGAGGAAGGAGTGCCAGAAATAATACTAAATTAATATTCATGCTATATGAGGTAACAAGGGTGCCTAAAAAGAAAAGTCACCTATAAACTCTCAAAATCCTGATTGAAACCAACTGAGGAACACAGGATGGATGCATCAGTGAAACAATGAGCTTATAGATGGATGACCTAACTTCTAACCAAATCTTCCTAATGGTTTGCGCTGCAGATTTTACTGAGGGCAACCTAACACACCTACTCTTTGTGGTGGGCACGGTTCACATGGCATCATTCCCACCTCTGCCCACCTTACTCCTCATTCCACGTTTGTGGTAAGATTAGTGGAAAAGGTATTAGCATACAACATAAAAAACCAAGCAAAAATGTAGGACTGTTATGCATATGAGATGATAGGTTATTTATATCGACCGTAGACACTGGGATCGAACCTGTGCTGCTCCGTGTAGTCCAAGGCGAGCACGTTGCTCCTGAGCCATCCTCCTGAGACATACAGGGCACTGAATTGTTTCGATTTCTCTTCAATCCCTCATGTAGAAAATGACGTATGTATTGACATCATGAGATGGCACAACACAGAAAATAGCATTCATGAGTCATTGATACTCCAGGGTATTATTGTAAGTGACATTAAAAGAGGTTTCCATGTGTAAGATAAGAGGCAAATAAGTGTGATGCAATACATGAATGGTCACTATAATTATTGTGCACAGACCAGGAGAGAAGGGCCCTCATTATGACCCTGGCGTTGGACCATGGTGCTAATAGCACCATGGTCCATGCCGGTAACTTACCGACTCCGCCATAGCGGAATGGAGAATTACCACCCCATTCCGAGGTTGGCGGGGCGGAAATTCCCCATGCCGCCATGGCCCTTCCCCATTCCCATTTTTGCCCCATAGGGCTCAATGGGAATGGGGAAAGCGCTAAGTACGGTGTCGCAAATTGCGGATCCGTACTTAGCACCAAGGTCCCTTTGCGAGTTGGTTTTAACGCTTGCAAAAAGCAGGCGTTAAAGTCTCCAACCCGAAAAGGTACCTCGTAATCAGGCGTTAAGGGTTTAACGGCGCCGCCACCTTTTACGGTGCCGTTAACCCCTTAACGCCTGGGTTGTAATGAGGGCCAAGTTGTTTTAATAGCAAAAGCTACACACTAAATCACTTGTAGCGACTCCCATCTTTGGCACAGTGAGATTAACTGATTTGCTCAGAATCACATACTTTGCTTACATGTTGAAAATGGGATTTGGGCCCAGGTCCTGGCCACATATCTTCCCAGCTATAGTTAATATAAGTATTTGTTAAGGTGTGGGTTTCAAGAGATTTGATAGAAGCTCTATAGCAGTGCCTTGAAAAGTACATTCATTTAAGAAAAAAAAAAAGAACCATGATAATGTATGAATCATTATAGAAACATGAGGAGCAAAAGAAATATAAGTATAGTTTTATTTTACACATCCTGACTGGATACCCCAGCTACCTTTCATCCTCACCCCCAATACAGACACCCACCCACCCCTTCCTCCTCAGGCACACTAACCCCTCGCATCCTGCCCCTACTATCCTCACCCACTCTAACCCACACCTCTCTACCGCCACCCAGACTATCCATGCCTCTAACCTATCTACCCATCCTCCCCCCTGTCCCAGCAACCACCCTATTTTACCCATCTATTCCCCCTCTCACCATACAACTCCCCTCACTATACCTGCCATGGCTACCCCGTCTCTACCCCCCACCCATCCACCTGCCTCACACTTCTCTAACCCCCACAAAGCGCCACCCTACCCCAGTCCTGCCTATCCACTTGCCCTACAGTGCCTGTCTATACTCTACCCCTCTTTACCACTACCCCCTGACTCGACTCCAAAACTACCGTCTCCGCCTCACCACTGACCACCCACCCTACCATACGCACCATACATCACTCTTGCCTATCCCCACCAAATGCAACCATTGTAGCCTCCCAACTTAGATCACCATTTCTTCCTCCCACCACCGTAACTCTAGATCACCCTTAAAATCACCATGCTTGCCCAAACAGTTCCGAACATGTTGGCAAGTTAGTGTTTGCTGGCCCCTAAGATTATTAATAGAAATAGTAAAAGGATGCCAGTATGACACAGTGAAAATGAATCTTTCTACTGGGTCTCTTACTAGTGTTAATTGTCTCCAAAAACTAACTTGCAGACATGTTTGGAAATATTGGGCAAGTAGGTCCCCAGCATTTACTGCAAATGTACCTACAACTGTGAATTACAATAAACAAAGGCAAATACAAAAACTATTGGCTTTGTCAATGCTTGTTCTAATGATCGCTGTGTCCCTTGGGACCTCTTGTTTTGCACAAAACTCGAATCACATCCAGCCACACATAAACCAGATCCATCAACACTTCAAAGCAGAGCTATGGTTTGTCAAATGTAACCTTCATAAGTGCAGGCCTTGAATGATGCCCGATGTAAATTAGGACGAACATAAACACTCTCATAACTTTGCTCATACTGAGCCTGACCCCGTGATTCCGCTGGTCAGTTTTGCCCATGACATGACCATTTCTAAGCTCTACGTGTGATGCTCAGTAGGGAGGGCCCGGCCACCAACGCTCTATGGACACCTCACAGACTCGCACTGACCCTCCATGCAGCGAATCATCCAATCATTCCCAGTTCCACGGAGGCAAAACAGACAGAGAGGGAGAAGGTCCTGATTCTGTTCATCTAGTCACGAGATTGCGATGATCTCACTGGACCTTTCACTGCCTGTGTGCTGCGGAAGGTCCAGTAATCGGGGTGTTCGTTCAAGATTTGGGTGACTCTCCAATCAGACTCTGCCGAGTGTGCAGACAGATCAGAATTGCATGGAATTGATTGGTCGGTATCAGCGGTCTCATCCAGTTGACCACACCTGCTTGTGTGTACCCCCATCTTAATAGTGATAATAATAATAATAATAATAATAATAATAATAATAATAATAATAATAATAAATAATATTTACTCAATAATGTGTTACGTTAATCGCTTCCAAAAATACAAAAAAGGGTAGCAGGCGCACCTCCCTAAAAGAACATGCCATGATAACCAGTTCTGTGGGGTTTTTTTCCCACTTTGAGAGTCCGCAGCCATCACTTTTTGCTCACTGTAATTTTCACAAAGGAGGAATAACTATTTGCATATCAGTCTTTGTCCCGCCCACAAGGCCAGTCCAGCACTGAAATGCCAGGCAAAGCTCCTTTGAACAAGAGTACCATCAGCAACCCCAGACACGTGTTTCCGCCTTGTTGGGCCTCCTCAGTGAGGTGGAGCTTCCAATGTTTTACTCTATGACATGTACAGTGTTGGCTATAAAAATATATAATACTAATACCACATTTATGAGAATTGACTATTTTTGTAGATTTGTGGTGTCTCCTTTATCAGTTTTCCGGTACTTTTCGTGTGCATGGTAAGATTTCTATTGGCAAGTGTATTTTCTGGCATATGTTATTGATGTGGCCATGCGTCAGGCGGTGAGGAGAGCCACTTTGTTACACTGGGAGGTGGTGGGCGGTAGAACACGTCCCAGGAATGTTAAGCAACACACTGTAATTTACAAAGAAGAAAGAAAAAATACGGTGATATATATGACAAGGAAAATTAGAGCATAATGAAAATCTAGAGCACTGACAGTATTAAAGCAATTAAGGCAATGCACTCACAGGCAATAGAACTAAATGGAATAAATACAAAAACAAATTATTTATACGTGTAAATGGAATGGGCTGCTGAGGTTATTGTATTAAGCAATTAGTCATTCACTCCTAAAGAAAACCTACTAATGCATTGCCCAGTGACTCTTTAATCACTGTACCGCTTTAGTTTCGGCGATAATAACTTGCAGAACATAATTATGTGAGAACATGTAGCCCGAAAAAGAGTGGTGTTTTAGTACTTGGAAAACAGTCTTGACATTTCTTTTATGTCACAGTGTGCTATTGCCACCTTGTGTCAGATAGTTGCAGTTGCACGTCAGTTTGTTTATCAGTACCATTCTGACTGACTAATCGGAGAGTTCCACAGGGCTAAAAAATGGAATACTATTGTTTCAAAATGCAGATAGAACATATTTTCATGAAAAATACTTGCTAACACATTTTAATCTTAGCGGTCATTCCAAGCCTGTTATACATCTTGCAAATCCAATGCAGCGATGGCACTCTACACGAACTTTCTGACTTAATAATTAGCCATCTAGTCTGGCAGTCTTCCGTAAAAAAAAAGACTTGGATTTGGATATTTCACAGAAACATACAGAGTAACAATGCCATATGCATGTATTTCATTTAGGTATTGTAAGTATACATGAAAAGCTGGCATAGAGTGAAAGGACAAGGAGTGCAATTAAAGAAGCTATGCAGAGATCAACGTTCATGTTATGCCAAATGATACAAATATATCGAATTGTAGATGGGTAACTATCAACAGTGGCAATGTATTCCACCAACGGGTTCAACTGCAGTTACGAGGTGCCCACCTTCAATTGATTGTTGTGCATGGGCCCAGTAGTATAAGATGTGGGAAAGGGAGGCACATGGGAAGCATAGACAGCCAAAGTCAAAGGGAAATACCTGGAGTCATGCCTCGCGGCACACCTCCCTACTTCCACACCCCACCATAGAGGCAGGGGAAACTATACATTCCCCTGTCATGAGATCACACTAGTGGAAGCCGACTTCCAAAGCATAGCATAGCTGCGAGGTGCCATAGCAGGAGCAGCCGCATGGATGGCTTTCTTAGTGACCCAAACACAACAATGCAAATGAGAAAAAGCACATCACCCGTAGGCAGCTATGAAAAGTGCCACGATGACAAAAGACATGTTAGCCTTGATACAGGCTCAGCCATGGCCAGCATAAGGGATGATTGAATGGTTGCAGGCGCACAGTCGTGCAGAACATAAAGGGTGCAATGCATTGCCCCTTCCGCCGGCTCTTCAGAAAGACGTCCGATGATTTCTTTCTGAAGTCGCAGCTCCCATGCGCTCCTATTTCAGAAAGTAACGTTCTAGTTGCAGCGCGGCGCTCGCCACGCTGCAACTAGAACATTACTTTCTGTCCGGCCCCTCTGCGCATGACAGGAAACGGGCTTCCTGTCTCCCTGCCTGCCTAGTGGAGGCTGTAGTCTGGAGCACAGGATTTGGCTGGAGCACAGGCCTTTCTGGCAAAGATGGATTTGGTCCGGGGCAGTTCGGAAAAAGAAATGTTTTTTTTGTGGCTCTGCATTCGTGCTGCATGTTTATGATGTATGTTTGCATGGGTATCGTATGTAATATATAATGTGTGTGTAAATGAGTGAGTGTATGAGGCATGGGCGGCTGCATGCACATGTGAATGAGTGAGTGAATGGTGTATGAATGAGTAAGTGAATGGTTTGGTTAAATGAGCAAGTGAATGTTGTATGAATTGGTGTGCATGTGTCAATGTGCTCGACATGCTGCGCAGCAGCTGATTTTTGTGGATGGGAGATGAGGGGACGGGTGCCATAAATACACTGCCATCTTTTAATGGGCAGCCATGATAAAGCAAGCATGGTATGTTTTATTGTGTGGCTACACTGTCATTTTGGGGTATCCAGTCTAGCTCTTTCTTACTGTGGCATAACTGTTTTCTGAGAACCTCTGATGAATCAAGTATGGTATGTGTTATTACTTGGCTAGACTTGCATTTTGGGGAAGCCAGTCTAGCCTTTTCCTATTGTGGCATGACTTTTTTCATGAGCATCTATGATAAAGTCATCATGGAATGTGCTTTTACTTGGCAGGACTGGAATTTTGGGCAGCCAATCCAGCCCTTTCTTACTGTGGCATAACTTTTATTCTGGGCATCTATGAAAAAAGCAAGCATGGTATGTTATTACCTGGCTAGACTGGCATTTTGGGGCAGCCAGTCTACCGTTTTCCTATTGTGGCATGACTTTTATTCTGGGCATCTATGATAAAGCAAGCATGTTATGTTATTACTTTGCTAGTCTGGCATTTTGGGGCAACCAGTCTAGTCCTTTCCTACTGTGGCATGATTTTTTCTGGGCATCTAAAATAAACCAAACATGGTATATACTATGACGTTGCTGAAGCTCTGGCACATCCTAACTCTAGGAAGGGGACCCCTATGAAAATAGGAGCAGAATTCTCAGGTTGCTTTCTGTGCAACATAATTGAACCGACTATAAGGAACATAATGAGAGCGGAATGTCCTGGTCCCAGGCTTCCTACCACAACTGACCTCAACCCAACTGGTGAGCAAAACTATATTTTTTTCCTTCTCGAATTATGGGATGGATTTATCTATGGGAGTAGACCAGGCCTGGAATACCTAGCAGGTCTGAGTGTTAAACACCACATGTCCCTTAAAATCATAGTCATCGCTTATGAGGCAAATTTGGGGGACATCAGCCAGACATAGGTGAAGTGTGCAACTGTAAGAGGAGAGCGTTATGCTTTTAAGGACTAGTGATACGATTATCATTCAGGAACGGGGAAGGGCGTTCTGCTATAGATTAGACGCAAACTTGAAGGATTGTTGGATTCTAAAAAATGTATGCCTTTGGGAACTAACTAATTTGGGATAGAGTTGTCAAATGTTTGTGTAAATATTTTAGCATTGGACAAATCACAAACTTCTTTACAGTGTATTTTTTCACCTCAAGTTTCTTCCATGATGACAGAGGGACATTCTACTCGGCTGACTGAACCCTCAAATCATAAGGCCTCACTCAATATACCACCGATGTTTGGATGGATTGACAACAATCTAATTCACCTTTGGTTAGGCCGAATTTTTTGCAGTACCCTTTGGGAACACCACACACAATTAAGACTACAAGTGACAGTACAAATTCACCTTTGGTACAAGCCTGTACTACACAGTAAAGTGGTAGCGATGGCTGAGCAGCCAGACTTATCTCAAGAGCAAGTGAGCAGTATCAATAGTTACACAAAGGACGGCAAATACTATGATTCAAACAAACACTCACTGAAGGTTTTTGAGTAAAAGAATATACATTTATTTACACATCAGTTGTAAAACATTTCACTAAAGTAAAGCAGTTGAAAAATCACACTCCCACACCACTCCCAATAGATTCTGGACAAGTTAAACTCAAAATGAAGTATGAGCAAAATGGCACTCCAGTAATTTGAAAAGGGAAATACAAAGTTAGGTAAACGTTTAGCATCACCAACAGGTAAGTAAGCAGGGCAATCTAGAAAGAGGAACTACAGTGATGGAATCAAATCAAAAAGGATTAGGGCCGAAGTCAATAGGACAAAAGTCTTTTGCTCAAGATCACACAGTTCAGCGTAGTTTGCGGTTAAGTCTTTGCCAAGAGTTCCGTACGAAGTTGGTCGGCAGAAAAGTTAGTTTAAAGAGTAGAGAAGGACAATCCCTCGGATAGGCGAAAGGTTTCACACACCTTCACCGCAGCTGGATGAGACAAACAACCAGATTTTCACAGTACCTTTAAATGGGGAAGAAGCTGTAGCTGAGGCGGACGTTCCTAGCAGTTCCTGCAGGCTCACGGTTCCTGAAGCGACTGTCGGACTGACATGAAGTAGGAAGACTGGAGGATCCTGCACTGCCCAGGGAAGAAACCAGCAGCAGTGCAAAGCAACAAATAAAAGGTGCGCTCCTTAAAACCCAAGCAGGGTCTGACCTTCCTGGCTATCCGGTTCACTGTAGCTCTGTACAGCAAATTCGACCAGAGGAGGGAGTCCTGGCTTGCAGTTTGGGCGAACTGGTTGGTCCCACCAGTTCAGGGGAAGGAGATTCCTGGTAGATCTCCTCTGTCACTGGAGTCTGAAGATTCACACCTGCAGCAGGGCTTCACCGGGTGGTTCAGTCGTTGTGGGGTTCCTCTTCTGTCAGCTCCTGGTCGGTTCTTTCGTTCCAGTGGCGACTCTACCTTTCCAGACCCAGAGACCTGCTTTTCATGCAGTTTTCCCCATTCACACAACATGGCTGTCAATCACACAGCAGGGTGGCTGTCCTGGCGGGACAGTCACATAGCCAATCAAACAGGAGTGCGACTTGGGTTATGTAGTATAATTTCGCGTGTTTTGGAGTGCAGCGCCACTGCATGAGATCACATTATTACTGTGCTGTGGTACGGCAAGCCATGTGTTGTCAGGGTAACATATGGACATGAATATGAAGACAGGCTATCTATTTTAAAAGCACTATATGAAGACAGGTTATCTATTTTTAATAGCAAACCATTTTATCTCATTTTTTTCTCAATACCTATTTAAAAGCACACCATTTTTTTTTCTTCACTTGAAATGCCTCACTTACAGGAGACACATTAGATACTTGATTAATTAACTTAACTAACACATACTAACACGATTCTAACTACTTAACATTATAATATGTTCTCCGTGTGCAAAATGAGGCAGGCTGAGATTCATTTTTAAACGGGCAATTTTTCTTTGCCCTGTTCACTGTCTTTGCTGGAAGCTAAATTCGAATGCAAGAAAATCAGTTAGATACAGCTGCTTTCTGTAAAAGTGAGCTATTGTTGAGGAAGGAGGAGGCAATAATCTATGTAGAGTTAGGGGAGGTAACAGAGGTTTTTTGGAGTGTCTCTGACAGAATTACAAAGAGAAGACATTTTGTGGAGGTGCAGTGAGGTCGCCTTCGTTCTGCTGCTATGAGGAGCTGGACTACTGACCTTCAGAGACTGGGGTTTCCTAGTCACTTGGCACCAGCTTGAGAACTGTAGATTGCAGATTGAACTGCATGTTCTTGCTGGGTGCTTTAAAGAGAGAAAAAAAAGAGAGCCCTGGGTCACTGCTCAAAGAAGACAAGCCAGGAGATTTTGAGTGCTGAAAAGCTACAAATAGCTGGTAAATATACAAATGGAGTGAGATTGCTGTAACTGCCGGACACATTATCTACTATTAGACAGGCAGTGTAGCGATAGGGAATTCTCCTGTGTTTAACTGCCATGTTATAATGTTGCAAGACACATGATATAATCTCTCTTTTGCTTGTTGAAAATGTAAAATGAAATTCGTGGTATTATTGCATTGGTTTCTCTTATGTTTATTTCAGAAAGGATTGTCTCACCAGAATGGTTATGTATCATTTTGAAATGAAATTGTGATAACACAGTCTGCCTGAGAGTATTCTTGCTTCTGTTCTTCATCTGGTGCCTATAAAAAAAAGAAAATACTCAGTAGGGGCGGGAATGATGTTTAATGTGCCAGGTTTCTTATGCAGATGAAGCAATGTCATGAGCCATTATAAATAGTTGTGCACGTGATTCCACTCAGGGTATGTGTGTGTGGCTTCTGAGTGGAATATAATGCAATAGTCTGCTGAGCGTATATGAATCAGCAGAGAGAGGCCTATGGAAACATAGTCTCACTAATGTAAGTAAATTAGTGATTGTTAGGGAGAATTCTCTGTAAAGGCTAATTTCCCAAACCTAGTGAGTCCCCCAGCAGCTTTGCTGGATTGTTGGGGTTTATTGTTTTATCCTGCTAAGAGTGAGACTCTTTTTCTCCCACTCTTAGACATGATTTGAGGTGTTCCTTTGACTTTGTATGTGTTTTATGGGCTATGAGGTCCTTTACCCCATAGGGCTTCATGTGTTTTTGGTATGTGGGTTACACAGCACCCTCCGTGCAGTAACCCAGGGGTGTCGTAGCGACCCCCAAACATAGACTCCATACCCTGGGACTGACTACTGTCTCCCAGGGCATGCAAAGTCACCATTGGCTTTACTAGTCTTAAATTGGGAACAGAACCAGTACAAGCCATCACATTGTGGATGTACCATTCGGGGCAATTAGATTGCCCCGGGGTCTGTTGTTCGAGGGTCACTGCCGGGTTTTGGCTGGTGGCAGTGGATACTACTTTTTATAGTCGACCACGAATATATTCCTATGGGATTTTCCCATTGTTCAAGGCTACCACTTTTTAATATAGCCGCGAACATACCGCTGGTTTATTAAATTAATATAAATTCACCGGTTGGTAATTTTTGCCGAAACTCAGTTCCTCCACAGAAGCCTCCAAAAGTGGGGCCACTCTGTCTGGGTACCACAGGGGATATGGGAGGGGGTTTAGGCACTCTGGACTGAGTTGTCTTGGCAACTCAAGTCGCACTCTGGTGTGATTGGCCCAGTGGTGAGCCGCCCGGCTCACCACTTAGCATGTTTGAGTGACAGCTAGGACTGATGAATGGGGGTTTTCTGCATAAAAGCAGGGCTTTGGGGACTGGAACTTGAGAAGTCGCCAGAGGACCTAAAGAATCTGAGGAGGGAGAGCCGACCTGCAATGATGACACCACCGGTGGAGCCCTGCTGAACCGTCCCACCACTTTTCCCGACGACAGAGGAGATCTCCAGTCCGGAGAGTCTTCTTCCTTTGACTGGTGGGGATAACCAGTTTGCCCGTCTTTTCGGCTTCCTGGATCATCTCATGGCCGCCTTGCCTGTGCCAAGCACCCCGGCAACCGGGATACCACGGTTTGCAACTACCGCGAATAAAAGGGTAGTACCTATTAACCGGAGAACTCCGCAGCTGGTTTCTTCCCTGGTAGTGCACCGACCTTCATCTTTCCTCCACGTCGAGACCTCCTCTTCCTCTGGACGAAACACCGACTTGCACCCGCTGCCAGGAACAACTGCCCCCGTTGGAGCGTTCTTCTCATTTCAGGTACTGTATCCCGCCTGGCTTCACTTGCGACAGATCGTTCGCGGTGACAGTAAATCCTCAACTTTCTAACCTGGGTTAGCCTTGGGCCTGTTAACTAACTTTTCCTCACTTTATCTCATTTTTTTTTTAACTATCTACAAAGGCTCTTTGGGCATAACCCCACTGTGTGATCCTGGACACATTTTGCTTGCTCTCTCTAAGAGTGGGCCTGCCATTTGAACTTCCTTGCTCTCCAGTAGACTTTGCCTATCCTGCCTCACTGTGGTTCTTTTAAAAGTATTGAAATTGTGTGCTTTCATAACTCTGCCTTTTCCCTCCCTTTTTTTATAACTTATTAGAGTGCCATCTTAAGTTAAGCGCTCACCTCTGTCTGAGAATAAGTGGTGTTTCTCACTAAGACTTGTCTAACAAGTAATCAGGGTTGTATATCTATAATAGTGAATGTGTGTTGAATTTACTTACCTCTTTTTGTGCTAGTGTAATTTACAAGTGTGTCTTTAAATACATAATTATATACTTTTACACCAAAGCTCTGGTCAGTGTTTACTTGTGCTACTGTATCTCTGTACCTATTGTGTATACTCTATATACTGTCTAACTCTTCTTGAGAGAAGTCTGGCTGCTCAGCCACAGCTACCAGGTAAATCTGGGTGGTACAGACTGCTACCAATTGGGTTTACTGCCAACACCTGTAGTCTTAAGCCTTTTGCAGTGGTCCCTAAGAGAACTGCACAGGTTGTTGCCTACCAGTGATAATACCACATGTTATTGTGAATGCTCCATGGAAACATAGTCTCACTAATGTAAATAAATTAGTGATAATACCACATGTTATTGTGAATACTCCATGGAAACATAGTCTCACTAATGTAAATAAATTAGTGATAACAGCCATAGGTGGCACTCCATATGAAAATGTGGTGTTTCTGAATAATGTAGAAGTCTGAGGCATCTAGAGATCACAAGAACAGTCTAAACAAAAGAAAGGGGTTTTGTATGTTGGGGCCACAAATAAAATAAAGAAATTATGCTCACCAAAATACCACCAACAAAATGTATTCCACTATAAAGCCAAACCCAATCTGAATGCAAGGAATAGTCACTGTCAAATTACCATTGTTTTTGGCGGTAAGAAAATACCGCCAAGCCCCAAGTTTATACAAAATACCCTACAGTTACCAAGGGAACCCATGGCAGGGGTCCTAAAACCCCTCCCTTACGACCTGCCTACCCAGGCTTTCAGGCGCTTAAGGAGGGCTTCTGTGTAGAAGCCCGCAAAAAGACGGTGAACAAAGGAACATAACCTGTTTGGCGTGCGGAGTAAAACACGAGAAAGACATTTTCAAAAAGAAATAGGGAATAAACCCAGCTGGAAGCGTATAAAAACGTATATGGTCTAGCGGGTTTAGGTTTGAGGCTACCAAGATAGCCTAAAACACTACCAAGGTTATTTAAGATAACCGCGGTAGGACAAATAGGGTAGTTACCACTGCCACCGCCAAGTCTTGATGAAAAGGAAGCGAAACAATGCTCCAAGAGAAACAGACAAAAAGGGATAAGTATTAACCCTTTCCAGTACTCTATGTAAGATAGTTTGTACTGGGTCTGTGGATTTAAAAGACTAATAAAGTTAATGGCTACTTTATATGTTCTGGGAGACAGTAGTCATTCCCAGAAAATGGAGTCTGAGTTGGGAAGTTTAAAAGACAACCCTGTGTCACTGCACTGAAGGTGCTGTGTAACACACAGTAAACAGATGATGCCTATGGAGTAGGTGAGGCTCCACAGTCTATGAGCACAAGAAAATGATAAACACACACACCAAAACACATGTAAGAGTGGGGTTAAAAGGCTCACACTCTTACCAGGTGAAAATAAAATCCTAGAAATCCAGCAAAGCTACTGAGGGACTCAGTAGGTAAGGGAAATTATCCACTCTGGAGAATTCTCCCTAACACCTTTCTTTCACCAGCAAGCTCGGCATTTCAGCAACCGAGGGCAGAGAAGGCAAAGGATGCTGCACTTTCTCCCAGTGTAAGATTATATCTGGAGTATCATGCAGCCTGTCCTTTGGGCAGAGATTTGGGAATATTTTGCAAATTAGTGTCATGTTTCACAAGATATATGGGTGTTGTGATCTATTCAAATGTTTGTGCTATGCTTTACACAGACACCTTATCAGTTCTTCCAATGAAGGGAGATCAGGATATCCAAAGACAATCATTCATTGATAACACAGGAAGTGAGAAGTATGTTGGTGATAAGGGCTATAGTGTGGGTACCGGTTTGTCCTGCAGGGATTGTGAGCAATATGTTCCTGGTCAGAAAGAAGGACAAGTTTTTTTTTTCTGCTGAGGTACATCTCAAGAATCTCAACCAATTCATTGTATACCACAATTTCAAATTGAAAACAATTGCTCAATTGAGGCGCATGTTGCATCCACAAGATTGGCTGATGCAGCTGGATCGGACAGATGCATCTCTGACAATTCAAATACTCAAAGAGCACAGTACATTTCTTCAGTTTTCTTAAGAGGAAAAGCCTTACAAATTTAATGCCCTCATGTGCAGTTTAGCATCAGCCCTTGGAGATTTGCAAAACTGCTATTGTCCATAGCAGCCTTCCTGATGGCGAGAGGGGTCTGCTTGTAAATTTACAGACATGATAATGCGATTATGGCGTAGTCTCATTGCACCTATGTTAGATGTTTGATACCAGCTGGGTTGCAGAGTAAACTGGGAGAAATCCATGGTTTGTCCATCTCAAATTATGAATTTATTGGGATTGTATTGGGATTGCAAACAATTTACATTGAGTCTTACCAAGACCATAGTGAGGTCAATAAAGAGAGAATTTAGAAGAGCAACTCTGTCACTGGTCATTTTAATCAGAAACCTGGCATTCATAGTAATGATTTTGCCATCACCGATTTAGATAATGTCTCTGACTCTCTTAAACTACAGCACTGTTCAGGCATAAAGGAAAGGGTTCAATTACCGAAACTTGGGAATTCTTTCCAGATGTGGAAAGTCCAAATTGCAATGGTGGCTTTAAAATGTCAAAGCTGGAATGCAAGGGCCATTTATCGTACTTCTCCAGACCTTCACTTATAATACGATGTCAGCCCAGCACATTTCTTCAGTTTTCTTAAGAGGAAAAGCCTTACAAATTTAATGCCCTCATGTGCAGTTTAGCATCAGCCCTTGGAGATTTGCAAAACTGCTATTGTCCATAGCAGCCTTCCTGATGGTGAGAGGGGTCTGCTTGTAAATTTACAGACATGATAATGCGATTATGGCGTAGTCTCATTGCACCTATGTTAGATGTTTGATACCAGCTGGGTTGCAGAGTAAACTGGGAGAAATCCATGGCTTGTCCATCTCAAATTATGAATTTATTGGGATTGTATTGGGATTGCAAACAATTTACATTGAGTCTTACCAAGACCATAGTGAGGTCAATAAAGAGAGAATTTAGAAGAGCAACTCTGTCACTGGTCATTTTAATCAGAAACCTGGCATTCATAGTAATGATTTTGCCATCACCGATTTAGATAATGTCTCTGACTCTCTTAAACTACAGCACTGTTCAGGCATAAAGGAAAGGGTTAAATTACCGAAACTTGGGAATTCTTTCCAGATGTGGAAAGTCCAAATTGCAATGGTGGCTTTAAAATGTCAAAGCTGGAATGCAAGGGCCATTTATCGTACTTCTCCAGACCTTCACTTATAATACGATGTCAGCCAGAAAGGGTTGGGTGCCAAATTTGGTTCAACATGAACTGAAGGTATTTGGTCACTTCAAGCGTCTAGTTGGCAGATCAACTGTTTCAAGATTTTAGCCTGGAACTTTACAGTTTGCAGTTCCACAAAGCATCATTCTCATTGCATAGTAAGTCTTCTCATAGACAAGGTTTCCACTGTACGATACATAAACAAACATAAGGGTGCATAGTCCAAGAACACATCAGACATGAAAATAAACTTCTGTCAATTTCTTCTTGAGCTTCACATAAATGTGAGGGCAGAGAATCTTCCAAGGTTATACAACCTAGTAGCAAATTGTTCCACTGGAAATTGGGCACATAGCAGCAGCTGGCTATTTACCAGTTCAGTATTTCTGCAGCTGTGGGCTCATTGAGGATCATTTCAGATAGGCCAGTGTGCATTGTGTCTGAACAAACAACTCCACACATTTTAGAGCTGTAGACCAGATCCATTCACAAAAATGATAGAGAAATTATTCCAAGCTTGCAGGCAAGAAAATCCTTATGTCTTCTCCAAAGCAGTAGACCCAAACACATTGTACTGCATGATCAGACACAGAAAGCTAGCCTGGTCTCAGTAACATCAGGGTCGCCTTCTTAGGCCTGCTATCCTCTCTCACAGGCAATGACCATAGACTGACCATTTCTGTTATTAGGCTTTAGAGATCTGCATCTAATAGATATGGGGCAAAGGTATACAGGCTCTAGCTTTTTAGATTTCTAATTAACTAATTCTGGTAATTCCATCTCAGAAGGTGTGTTCTGCTTACCAAACCCCTCTTTCATCCAACCCCATACCAAAACCATAGTGTACACCTCTGCCCTGCTATATCAATTTTATGATCTGCAGCACCTGCTCCAGTGGCAAAGAGCAGGAAGAGAGGTCAAAGGTGCCCTGCCTGACAGCTGGGGAGATAGCAACGTCACTTCAGCACAGGGGCTGCATGTAAAATATGCACCTTAGTACCAAAACCACATAATTATAATGAACTGTCATTATGGTGGCAGTTTAATCTTTAAAGATAAGCCATGCCTGCATTGGGTATGGTGTCTGGTAATTCACATAATCATTAAAGCCACATCTGATCTGTATCATACATATGCCAACACTGTGAATGCAGGCCAGTTATGGACAGGCTTTGCTTGGTCTCCCTAGACTGGCTGTAAACTGCTGCAACCAGCAAGGCAATTGCCAGTGGGAGCTGACCCTCTTTTGATCCTTTGTGAGGTTGAGTTACACCTCTCTCCAGCAGGACAGCCATTAAAGGATCTGTACTGGGACACATCTTTCAAAGAGCACACCCTGAACAAAAGGACTAGCCTCATATCAGGGTGTTGCATACCAAAAGGCCTATTATGCTATGGGCTTGAGAGGTGAATGGGTATAGTGCAGCCAGTTGGAGCTCAGAACAGTTGGGGAAGGATTCCAACATCCCTTCCTTCCTTCCTTCCTTCCTTCCTTCCTTCCTTCCTTCCTTCCTTCCTTCCTTCCTTCCTTCCTTCCTTCCTTCCTTCCTTCCTTCCTTCCTTCCTTCCTTCCTTCCTTCCTTCCTTCCTTCCTTCCTTCCTTCCTTCCTTCCTTCCTTCCTTCCTCCCTCCCTCCCTCCCTTCCTCCCTTCCTCCCTTCCTCCCTTCCTCCCTTCCTTCCTTCCTTCCTTCCTTGCTTTCTCCTGTACTTCCATCACCTCACTTTGGGTATGGAGCAACCAGGTGGTAATCAATATCCACCTGGATATAGACAAAGTAGATACTGCCAACCAGTTTGATTCAGTGTTCTACCGGGGTTCCTCCTTTGACAATAAGGCAACCAGGTGGTGACCAGCCTCAAATCAGCCTCACCTCTCAATGATATTCCCCTTTGCTTATTTAAATTGGCTTTAGAGAATTATTACGAGATTCTCGCTGAAGTCATTAATTCCTCACTGGCTTCCGTCCAGATTCCTGCAAAGCTAAAAGAAGCATTGGTGATCCCTCTGCTGAAAAAGCCATAATTGGATGTTTTGTTTTTTCTAATTATCATCCCATTTAATCACTACAGTTTTTAATGGAAGCGGTGGTTACCCCCCTTCTGAGGGCCTTTCTTGAGGGACAGAATGTCCTGGATCCTTGCCAAATGGGCGTTTGCCCCCTGATAGGGACGTAGCCTGTTTATGTAGCAGTACTGGACGATCTTACCATGATCGGGGATGAGGGCGGCAGAGCAGGCCTTATTTTGCTAGCCCTGTTGGCCACATTCAATACCATTGATCATGGGATCTTGGTATCCAGATTACAAGGTCCACGGTTATTAGGACCAGTCATGGACTTATTCTGTGCTGTTTTGACCTCTCGAATCCAGATGGTCTCTCTTCTACCTTATAGATCCTCTTCAGTTGCGATAACATGCTGGGTCCCACAGGGCTCGGTGCTGTCCCTGCTGCTTTTTAATTTGCACATCCAGCCCCTAGTGACATTCATTCGATCTTTCGGATTCCGGGTCTTTTCCTACACAGAAAAGGTCTGGGTTTGGATGGAAGCCAATTGGCTAAAATTGAATGGTGGAAAGACTGAGGTTCTGATTCTGTACCCAACTGATGCCTCTGCAAATTGGACTTCTGACTTCTGGCCTCCCTCATTGGGCCCTTTACCAGAACAGGCTAAGGTGGTGCGGAATTTGGGTGTTAAGATATCTGCTTTGTTAATATGGACAACCAGATAAATTCTGTCTGTGGACTTGGCTTGCTTAAGCTGCAACAGCTGAAAAAAGTCTTCCCTTACATTCCTAGGGAATTCCACGCTCAAGTAGCCTGCCTTAATGGCAACATTGGCCCTCATTACAACATCAGCGCTAAACCATGGCGCTATTAGCACCATGGTTGGTGCCGGTGTTGTAACGGGTCTGCCATGGTTCAATGGGGAATTACCACCCCATTCCAAGGTTGTCGGGGCGGTAATTCCCCATTGAACCATGGCCCTTCCCCATTCCCATTTTCGCCCCATAGGGCTCTATGGGAATGGGGAAGGCGCTAAGTACGGTACCGCAAATTGCGGTACCGTACTTAGCACCAAGGTCCCTTTGCGGGTCCCCACTTTAACGGCTGGTGTAGACCAGCCGTTAAGGTCGGGTCCCGCAAAGGGACCTCGTAGTAAGGCGCTAAGTGTTTAACGGCGCCGCAGCCTTTTACGGCGCCGTTAAACACTTAGCGCCAGGGTCGTAATGAGGCCCATTGACTACTGTAACACCACCTACCTCCCGCAGCCTCTATATCTTATTCACCATCTGCAAGTTTTACTAAACACAGTTGTTCGATTAGTGAAGGGGATCCTTTTTGGTCAGCATGTCACCAAGACTTGGCAATCTTTGCATTAGCACCCTGTCTCAGCTCAAGTCAAGTTTAAAGCTTCCTGTATGATCCATCGAGCTCTGAACGGGAAAGGCTGTCCTGCTATGCAGGAGAAATTGCAGTGCTACTGTGCTATCCAGACCATAAGATAAAACAACCCATCACTTCTACATCTTCCTAGGTATCGCAAAGATACTTAATGGAGGTTTTCTTTCCTCAATCCTGTGGGGCATTGCCCTATATAAAAGGGGTCACCCACGCCTTCTGTGATACATTTTTGAACCACCCTGGACTGAAGAAATAATTAATTTGGACCTCTTTTGAAAGAGCCAGTCTTTTGAAAGCCCTCTAACATTGAGACGAAGAAGGAGTGCTCCAAGGCAGAGGCAATCTTGTAGGATGTCTTAACCCACTGTTGCTCTGCCATGTGGCATCACTGTGTTCTGATGGTGCCAGAAACATCAAAATGGCCGCAAAACCCTTGTGCATGCCAAATCCCTGGAAAATCGCGCTTTGCTACACAAAAAGATAGCTGCCCAATCTGCCATGCATGTTGTCAGTGGTGGAACAGAGATCTCACTCCTGAAACATGTCACGGGGCTCCACAACATGGGAAGATGGAGTACAGAAGGAAAGGCAGTGTTTTGCAAGATGAAACCCAAAATCCTGCTTTAAATCACTTTTTCTTTGTTGCTGAAACTGCAGAATGTTGGTACAAAACACCCTCAAACATCCAAAATTCTTACTGGGTGCTACAATTCACTTAGTATAAGAAAACATTGTGAACATACAATATCCCGATAAGCGGAAAGCATCAATGGATTTCCACAGCAAAAGTGGCTCTGTGGATTTGTCAAAATCTGGGCGCAGTACCCTCGGCTGCCTGAATGACAGCTGTCAAGGGCCTGCAGGATTAAAACTTTAAATATGTATAAACTAAAATCAAATATTTGCAAGCTAAGAGGCCTGTTATTGAGAGTAACCCATCTTGTAATTGTTTTGATTCCCTGGTTTAAAATCTTGAAGAAGTATTTAGCTGTGATTTGATCCCATACGTTTGTTGTATGCTAAGGGAAAATTCAACAGAATTAACAGTTCAAATAAGATGGCTAAAGCTACAGAACCGGAATAACGGCTTTCCTCACAGATGCAAGGCCTCCCCCTCCAGCTCCCTCCACCAGGAAATCACACCTAAGTGATAATTATAGGGTGGGGGAAAAATCTGGTCTGGTCTGAACAGCTGCAAAGCAGGGAAGACTAGGTATGAGGACCATCATAAAATTAACTCTCCACCAAGAGAACTGGGAAGAGATTGCTCCTGAACTTAAGGGAGACAAAAAGGGGTGGCGCTAAATGACCATTTGTTGCTTAACAAGGACAAAAGACACATTTTAAAATGACTGATAACTTACTATGTAAAATTGTGCAAAATATAGAAATAACAGCATTCTTAATGTAATTTCTGGATGCATGGGTGAAAAGGCGCCAGAACTCTATGACATGTTCTGGGAAGAAATGGCGGAAAATGTGATATTACACAAAAGGTATTTCTGATAGTAGTATGAAACTTTATACACGTAAGCCCATGTTCAACGCGCACATTTGTAGAAATGTTCTCCTAAATTGGACATTGTGTTCCGGATGAAAAGGGCAAACTTCTGTGAAAAGCAGACACAATATCCCACAGTGACGGGGCTTGGAGAAGTATCTGCTACACAAAATATGTAATCTGTTTATATGATTGTTATAGAGGTTGCACATGTGAAAATATGTATTGTACCAAAAGTAGATTTTGTGTTCAAGCAGCTAGGGGTAGACTCTAAGCCTCATAAACCCACACCATAAAGGTGACACCCTGTTTCTCTCCTCCTATCAAGGCAGAGAGGAGACCTTGACCAATCCCTGTCAAAGGGGCGAGCTTAGGATAAACCAACTCACACATCCCTTTTTCATAAGCATAAATAGACACAGCAGAGGGCAGAAAAAGACAGACAGATTCACCCACTATCCGAATGCTGGCGGAGCACCCTGCTGCAAAATCATCCATCTTGCTTACTCCAGACTCCAGAAACTTGGCAAAGCTGAAAGGCCCATTGCATAGCTGAACCATTTTCAGCCAGGCCTTAAATTTCCAGAACCAGAACTAACCCCAGATACCTAAGGGGAACCAAAAGACAGCCGGGCTGTGCTGTACTGCTTGCCTGCTGAAAAGAATTATCATCATAACCAAAAGATCCAATCCAGTCCTGGGCCCTGCTGTGACCAGAGCCATTGCAGATCCGATCCAGTCCTGTGCCGTGCTGTGAACACACCCAGTCCAATCCAATGTGCCCAGCTGTTTATCCCAGAACCAGATTCCCTTCCTTGACCAGAACTCTTGATGGACCAGAATCCTGATGGTTCCGTTTAAAAACATATCTAGTGAGTATCTATAGATAGAAGTGTGTCACTAGCATATGTACTGTCCATAGTTAATCCCTATCTTAAACCCAGCCTATCTTGTCTTCAGAACCTGATATTGTTAGGAATATTTTTTGAATTGTCAGAACTTTTCTTGCGTTGAGTTTCTCTTATTTGTATTCTAAAATCATAAGTCATTAATGTTGTGAGTAACTAAAGTGAATCCCAGAAAGAAATTGAGTATCCACCACGTGAAGTGTTCCCTGGCCAGGAACTGTGGAGATTCATGTGTGGCATTCTTCTTTTTCTATAGTCATAATCTAGTGTAAGACATCCTGTTTGTCTTTAAAAGTGCATTCCTGTTTCCCATTCTTGCACCTGTCTCGGAAAAACGACCTCCAGTAATGTTTGTGTGTAACTATCCAAAGCGGCTCCCATAAGAATTTAAACAATTTCAGCAATTTAAACCATATTTAGTGTTTTTACCCAATCCATTCTCATGATAACTTTAAAACCATTTTGACCATTTGCCAATCAATTCTGTTTTTCTCTTGTGTTGCTGGGGGGAAATTGGAATTGATATTCTGTTTGAATTCTGCCATTCCTGAATACCTGCTCTCTCCTCCTATCTCTTTACATTGCCTATTGTGGGGTTGAGGGGTGTGCGGGGCTATTTGATCTGAACACACACACAAAAGTATTATTTCTGTGCTGAATTGTTTTGCTCACTATTACTCCTTGTGTATTAAAGATTGTGTTTAGTGTTACATCACCCCATTGGTGATTATTGTGTACCCATTAAAACATAGTGTGATTAAATTGTAACTACATAAATAAATATTTTAACTTTGCAAACCAGCCTGATTGGGGGGTTCCAGGAGAGGGGCGTCATATGAGTGGTACATCATTCAGAATAAAATAACTTTTAGACAAAAATAACTAAGGATTTCAGTTGTGCATTACACGCTAGGCATTGACTTGGGTGTGTGCCGGATTGAAATCACTTAAAATCTGTGCTCCTTACATACCCCCAGGGAACATTGGGATCGACTCTTCAGAGCATATGTCATCTGCAAGTGCACAGTTAATCAATCAATCATGGGCACCTAGCACAACCCAGGCTTACCAATATGCCTGGGAGACCTGGGTTTGTTGGTGCAATAGGAGTGTGGAGCAGGGGGTAAAGGTTTTGGCCGAGGTTACATCTTCTTTCAAGTCTGCCATATTATCTTGGAATGCATTGGTATACGGTTGGCCGGTGGCATCACACCTATGATATGTTAGCTACTGAAGGGTATTTGAGTGTCCATTGCGCTTAAACCTATGCACCTTTGTCTTTGAAATGTACTTGTGGCACTCTTTTCTTCAGAAATTGGAAATTGGAAATTGACGAGATAATGCAACTAGTCTTTGCAGAAGTTATCAGTCAAATGTATTAGTTTGATGTTTCTAGTTTAACTCAAAGGGATGTCTTACATCATAGAGTTAGATTTATCTGGAAGGTATTTTTACTCCAGATGGTATGTTTTAAAATCAGCCAAAGAACCAAGACTGGCTTCTATAATTGACTTTCCTTTGTTTCAGGAATTTCCCTTGTAATGTGTGATGCATTGCTTGAAGGAGTATGAGGATCAGACAGTGAATTTAAGAATGTTCCGTGAGCAAGTATTCATCTGTTTTTATTGGGAGTGATCATCCTGTTTTTTTTAATGCTGGCTGGGTGAGCTGGAAGGTTATGTAATTTACTGGTGTGGTTCTTTCAGTTCTGTTAGTCATTCAGCTAGGAGTATCATGGCATATAAGGCACGTTGATCTGGAGACTGGCAAGAGGACATTCCCAGATCAGTTAATTAGTCTCATGACCAGGTTTTTCATAGTTCCATTTCAAACACATTGTTCGTGCTGCAACGTCTGTGGTTATAACCTGCAGAATAAGAAGCCTCCATGCCATGCTAAAGAATGTTAGTTACTACCAGTAAATTATAATGGAGAGTTGGGTTTATCTTAATAGTACAGTGTCAAGTATTATTTCTCCTTCCAACCTTCCAACCTTCCTTCTCCCATTTATCTTTGTGATGCAACACTGTAAGGATTTTTTGCTCTGCAGTTCTTTTCACAGGAATACTTGAGCTTCTTGATGGGTGGTTATGATGAGATGGGCACTTGGACATATGGCACTGTTGGTTTTGTTTCTTAGAGTGATTTCATTGGTGGTACAGTGGTGGAAGGAGGGGGAAAGAGAAAGGGCATAATAATCGATTAGAAGGAAGATGTCATCATGGATTGGGGAAGAAACAATAACATGCACATGGGGGTTTTGAGATTATGGCATTAGTAGTTTGACAAAGATAGAAACATATATCCTAAAGTGATTAACGAAAAATTAAGACATTTCAAACTACTTTTACCTACATAACAAAATGCTACAAGAAGGACACTCTTCACTACTTGAGGAAATAAGGTGCATGGGGCAGCAGACATTAAAACACTGCAATGGTGATGGGCAGTTTTACCTGGACGAGGGGCAGTCTTTTGCAGGTGACACACAATTCTTCATTAACATTTTCATTGACTGACAAATGCTACAATTTGCACTTCTTGATTTATGCAACTATCAGTGACAAAGTGCCTGGCATGGACTATAAAGGATTTTTGTTTTTGTAACACAATTTTGATTTTGAAAGTGGATTCAAATCCTGTTTTGAAATTCCCCAAACCTCATATGGTGGAAAGGATTAACTAGTAGGAGTGAGAGAGGGTTGAAGGGGGACATGAGGGAACTTCCAGTGAAAGCAGGGGGACGGCAAATTAATTTTTTTAAAGCAATATTAGAAACTCCTTCTTATAACCTTACACCAGTGCAATTTGGGTGATCCTACTACAGTGCAGAAGTTCAAACCTCTGTAATGGTCTCAATCCAGGATATGACTGTAACAGAGGGCCATCTATGTGTGTATGCAACCCAGAATCTTTTTGATTTTTGTAACACAACATGATGCTTGTGAGTCTATCTCAGTTGGCGAGTTCTGCTAATCAGGCTAATAACTTTTTTATTGTTCAATGATGAAAAAGTTTAGTTGACATGTTGTCATGACTAGGTCCTCTCTACTGACACATCAGCCGCTGCTAGGTAGTTTACAACATGGCAGCAACAGAGTAACATGTACACTCCTGGCAAACAGCCTACTGGAACAAACATTAATTTCAGCCATGGGCCACCCTTAAAAGTGGGCTATTATATAAATGCCCAAATGCCTGGTGGCATATGCAATGGTAACATATAAATACAAATCCATAACTAGTTTCACATAGTGGCCTCTGAGGAGGTGATGTTGCCTTCTGCCAAAAAGCCTCTTTTGTCTTCTTATTGTCAAACTGGTTTCTAGTGACTTATACAACTGTCGGAGATGTGTCTATCACTGTCTTGGTTGTGATTCACCCAAAACAAACTGTTCGATCCAGCCATAGAAGCTTATTTTGTTTTATGTTTAGAAGTCTTGACACTGTTCGATGAAAACAGAATAAACCCCCCACAGTCAAGGAGGGGCCAGTGCTTTGAACGCAAACCCTCCCAATATAATGGAGAAGTAACTCCAGGAGATAATGACTGGAGCCTCTTTGATATAAAGCAGACATGGAAAGGGGGAGTATCATGCTGCTTAGCCTAGGAGAGGTTATGTTTCCAGAGGAAGGGTCCCATCGTATTTAAATTGTTTAGGGCCCCTTCCCACTTCCTGTTGACAAGGCACTCTGGGAGCAGACATCGATAGGCAAAACACGTATTTGAACTGCTGCGATTGGTCCCTTAAAGAAATGGTAAAATGAAACAATCAGCTGTGGAAAAAAGTAGTCTACAAAGGGGTTAAACCACACATCCCTTAATTGAATCATATTTGGACTGCTGAAGAGAATTTCACTGACTTTTATAGGGGTAAACTCTGCCCAAACTACTTCTCTGACTTTGTGGTGCAGATAAATCTTTCCAAGAAAGGTGCAAGTCATTTCCCCCAGCCACTCCAGGGGAACATTTGGGGTGACCCGTTGCTGGACAAGGGCTGCCTGCTGCCGGGAAACTGGTAACCAGGACTCTGCTTACCGGAAGTGGCAGCCCTGCAAGTGCTCTCTAGCAACCTTCCTGTCTGTAAAGGGCAGAAGAGGGTCTTACATTATTTATTCTCTTATATTCTGGACAACATCCCACAGGATCAGAGCAGCAGCACTGTACTCTGTTTCCTGCTTTGAACACTTTTTGTACCAACCCGACAATGTTTTAGACATCTTCAAGCAACCACAATATCCACTGAGCTGCTCTTGACCTTCTACCCCTATCAGTTTTCAAGTCTCCTCGATGCTGATTCAACCCATTGGGAAGAATCCGACTCAAACCTTCTTAACGCCAGCTTGACCCATTGGGAAGTATCTTACTTGAGCCATCTTCCCTTAGAAGGTCAACTCAACATCGTCAAGCCTCCAGAACAAGACAAAGGTATTTGCAGTGCTTCTGTCCCCATAGCCTGATTTGTTAAATTCTTGGTGCAACTAATTTGCTCTTTAATCAGAATAGTATTCCGTTGCTCCCAAGTTAGCCTTACACTATCAAAATGCATAATAATAATGATAATAATGGTAATAATAATAACTAAAGTGTCCTGCTGACATTTAAGTTCCAACTCTTCACCACATATCCTTGAATTTGAATATTCCTGGAAAAGAAAATTGCCTGCAGACCCCTGTCTCAATACTGAGAGTGTCTCCTATCATCTGAAAGTATGCATCATCTGTGCATTCCTGCACGGGGGTGGGTTAGCAATTTTAATGGTGTGTTTGTATTTTAGTTTAATTAACAATTCCAATTTTTAATAGACACCTGATTGAACATTCCTTTCATTTTGGTACACCAGTAATATTGTTGTTTTGAATGCTTCGCCGTGCAACAAAGGAAATTACACACATAGCTGGACATATCTTTTACATAGCAAGAAGAAGAAAACAAGACATTTTCCCACTTTAAACTCTATCGGCTGCAAGAAGTATGCAAGGTATTCAGTCCTGCTTGGCCCTTTTTTGACTGCAGGGTCATAACATTAGAAATAAACAGACACACATTGAAACACTGGGAAGCAGTTCTCATCACCCGTGCACAGACATTACATTTCAAGCAGGCCATTGTTATTCACCCAGTGTTTCTCATGTAATGTGTCCAAACAATTAAGCACAATTAGTCCAATAAGTGGAACCCACTTTGAAAAAGCAGTTTTTCTATTTTATAGACATTCCAAATGGTTAGAGCCAGAGGCATATAGATTGTGAAAGAAAGTATATGCTTTTTCACACCTTCCCTGCACGTTCTAAAGTTGTTCACATGCACAGGGAAATTACATTTCTAATGCTTCAACCAGACTTCAGATTTTCCAACTACAATGTGTATTAGCATCTTCCTCGCTTGTAGTGATTGTAATGCCCAAGGAGACAAAAAGAGCAACGTGCATGAGTGTGTTGACACTAAAAGATTGTAAGAGATCAGTGCATGTTTTTGCAGCCTCCATATTGTGCTAGCACCATGGAGTAGGACAACCAGAGTTACTTAGGCCTACTTGTATGCGTATAGTAGAACACATAGAGAAATAGTCCTTAAGTTTCCAAGGTGCCATGTCCAAATTCATACTAGTTGTGCCTTCAGTTTGACAGTGCTTTACTAACTTGCATACAAAGTGGTGAATTCAAAAATATGTTACCGCTGTTAGAATTGTGACATTTCCACTGTTGGCTGAGAATGCCTCTGATCATTTGTGCTCAGTCATCCCAATTTACTATTACATCCAACAGTCATATGTGAGAGGGGATCATGGCAGGCCATCTTTTTGCACTGTCGATGTGGTTGCCTTGAAGGTCACAGGCTCAAAGTAGGCCACAGTTTGCCATACATTCTGAATGTATGTTCAGTGTCCAGTGATTTTCAGATTTAGAATATTCAAGTGCTTCAGGTGCCACATTATTCTTTGTATGGTATTCGAGAGGCCTATTTACAGTGTTATCAGTGACAGGACCTGCAGTGTGTCCCCATGCTGTGTGAATTGTTGACCAACTGGTGTATCTGTTTTGTGATACAGGATGGTGTATATATTCAAGTTAATCTCTTCACATAGTTCCTTGAAAGTCTCACCAACATACTTTCCTTGCACATGTTTATTGCATTGGAGGAGGTGTGCGAATTTGGCAATTTGCAATTGCATGTGCCTTTTATCTGTAATGTTTAGTTCTGTGGATTTGCTACAACTGACTCAGTGCAGATGTGTTGGCAGGTTTTGCACATTCAAATATTGCATGGGGAGGTTCCTTGTCTAATTTATTCTTGATCTGTTAGGTGCTTCTGGTGAGGGACCATGCTAGATGTTTTGGTTTATTATATGCTATTAAAGGTGCTTCCTTGAAAAGGTTCCTCAGTGCCCATCCACATTTAATAGTGATGGTAGGTCCTTAACAATTCTATTCAGTTGTGTTAGTGCTGGATGATACATGACGATTAAGAATATTCTTTCCATGGTTTCACTGTCTCTGTATTGAAGCAAGTAATTCTTGATATTCTCAATGACCAATCAAATTCCCTGCCAATATGTCTGGCCTAGTCGCCCTTTTTCAAGAAGGATGTACAAAGTGTGGCAAGTTGATTTTCTGTTGTCTTCCTGTTGGGGCATATACATTGGTAATGCATGGCCTCACTGTAGATAAAAGAAGGTTTTGTGTGGCTTGTATGGAATGTTGATCTGTGAAGGTATGTGTTCAGGTGTGTTGGTTTCCTATATACAGCTGTTTCTAGGTGACAATTCTTTCCAACAGAACTCAAGGTGTACAGGAAGTGTATGCTCTCCATGGCGAATTTACTGCAGTTGTTGAAGCCATTTAGGGATTTACAGAACTGCTCCATGGAATATTGTCCTTCTGTCCAACTCAAGATAATGTCATTGATGTACAGCATGTATGATAGTGGTTTCTGGAATTGTTGTTGTAAAAAAGCGCTGCTCGAGGTCTGCCATAAAAATGTTTGCCTACTGGCACACCATTTCTGTGCCCATGGCCATTCCATTCTTTTGTAGGAAATGCCTTCCATTAAAGCAGAACTTGTTGTGTGTAAGTATACTTCATGAGATCTGCTTTGGCTCTAATTGGTTACCTTTTAGAGGAAACTCTGTCATGCACCTATTCCACCTTCATGTGAAATATTGACATAATGTGAAGTGACAACCAAAGTGGCAAGCAGGACGTTCAGTGGTACAAGCTTAACTTCTTGAATCTTACCGAGAAAATGTGTAGTGTCATGTTCGAAGATGTTGTTATCTCAAGGTGGTTTCACTACATCCAGATATGGACTTGGGTAATGTGCTGACCCCAGAGATGATCCATCTTTGTCGATCTTTGAGAGTATACAGAATATCTCAGGAGCATGATTGTTTGGCATCAGTGTTCTGGGACAGAGTGAAAGAGAACTATAAATCCAAGGGCACATTGGTAAAAACAGAGATTTACTGGTTTGTGCTGATAGACACCTGGTTCCTAGATTTACTGACAGACAGTCTGAAACCATTTCCATCTCTGATTATGCCATTTTTACTTGGGGCTATTTGGTGTTGCTTGCAACATCTATAATAGCCCCAACTATTGCATTCAAATACTAGTTCATGTGTACATAGGGATAAGGGCTTCTGACAAGGGGCACACATGAACGACATTTGAGTAGGGATACACAGTTGTTGTTTGTCTATTGATCTCTCCCATTCTCTGCCCCTACCCATGCTAATCCCTATGGCTAAACCCTTCCATTCCTGTCCATCTCGGGAAGTCTTTGAGCTATGAGCTCTTCCATGGAGGCAGCCATCTTGGATGACTGTCTCTAAGGAGGCTCTCTGGGAACAAGCTGAAACTAGTGGCCATCTTTGAATGGGAAAGATACCATGCTTCTTCCAAATAAAATGATACATTGAATCATGTGAGTGTAATCTTTTTTAAATGGCTAATGTACATTTATTTTGTTTTTCATGGATTTGTTACATTTCTGTTTTATTACTGAATAGGATGCCTACCAGTTGCAAAATCTACATGTGTATATTGAAATGATTTACATTGCATTACTGACACATTATTTTCAGCTGTCTCTGCACAGAAAAGTGAAGAATTTTAAATCTCTTATGTCCAGTAGCAGACTCATTAAACAGAGCGTTGTGTGAGCTAAATTATGTGCCGGCTCAGAGCTACTGTAGCCAACATGTTGCGGTGTACTCTACATGTTTAATTTGTTCTCACCTCTGTGAGCTAGCTGGTCGGAGCCTCCCTTTGTCGGTCTGTTTAGTGAGCTCTGTGCCGATAAGTGCATCTATTGGGTAACTTTGGCAGCTGTAGATAGATGACAGTGACTTTTGACTCCCCATTTCATCCCCGGGCGCAGAGCAGGGATATGCGTTCAGTCTGTTCACTGTCCCTGGTGGGGCTGTCATGCTGCAGATCTCCAGGAAATTCGCTGTCCTTCCTACCCGGCGGGTTTCTTTGTCTCTGCAGCGCAGTGGTTAACATACACTGCTACCCAAATAAGGGGCGATCTGTGGTGGTAGATTTGTGCCTTTGGTCCATCACAAAACATCTGGCCCAACATTTACAGTGAAGGTCCTGTGGGCTCTATCAGTCCAGTAGGGACCATGTTGACACTGTACAGTACTGACCTATCTTTGATTTTCTATAGTTTCAGAACACAGTGGGGTTATTATTTCCCCCCGTAAAGCCACCCCTTAACAGTAATGTTGTGTTATTATGCTTGTTTTGTTTACCTTGCCGTTGTTCATAGCTGATCTCGATGCAGCCCTTATTCCAGTTTAGAGCGTGACTAGCCTCTGCTCTGCGTGGTTACAGCAGCCCAGACTTGCTTGCACAAAAAGCATTCTTTTCAAATTTATTTCAGCCAGGGATATTGATATTGATATGACAGGTTATTTATAACGCCCCCAGGTAGAATTCCTTTCAAGAAAAAAGAGTGCTGTGCACATGTTTTGATTTGATGATTTACCAAAATAAAATGCCAAGTAGAGCTGTTGTGCAATGCATTGCAATAGGAGTCCGTTCCAGCATGTATATTGCAACAGGCAGTGCCTATACATTTACACATGCCTCAATGTGTTTTTTTCAATACAACTAGACATTTGTCTGAGCATGTGTCATTCTTTTAAGCATGATACTGTACATCTATAAGTCTTTTAATGTGTGTGTCCTACACACCTGGTTGGATTGACAGCAGGTACAGAGGATGTGTCAGTACATTTGCTAGCACCTCACACCCTCCTGCTCCATGGGGTTGTGTGTACTGAGGTATTTTTCTTTGTCATCAAAAATATAAAAATTGTTCTATAGATTCAGAGGTACAAATAGATGCATGTGGAACAATAATCTATGTGAAGAACTTGGTTATCGCCATCACCATTGTTGTGCAAAATATTTACCCACATCAAGCAATTATTGGCATATTTCACAGAAAGGACTTCCTTTGATACCTTTACATCAACCAAATAGTTTATTTTCCAGGGCTGGGTGGGGCAGGTGGACCAGGGTGTTGGACACACAACAAGATGGGGGTTCAATCCACCTGCTAATGCATGCATGAGGGCTCGGGCAAGAGCTGTCTTAATATACCCTGAGTGTCATGATAAGGGGATCATGCATATTATAGGTCTCTAATATCTGAGAATGTCAGGTCGATCAAGGAGCATATCAGGGAAGGAGAGAAATGTTCAGTTCAAGAAGGGCTTCTGCAGGGTGGCCACCCACATACACTCTGCACTCGGTTTGCTGGTGTCTCAAAGCCAATTATATCCTTTGGTCCTAGGAACAGCACAAGGAGGCAAGTGCTCCCTCTGCCTGCTGCACCCACCCATCAGCAGTTTCTGGAAAGGTCTGAAGAATCCTCTATTATGACATACACTTGGGCTGATATTCAACTAACCTCTTGATTGTCTTTTTTAAACTCCTTTCTGAGGACCTGCTTTCATCAGAATTTTCTCTCCTCTAACCCCTCAAGAAAGCAAACTGAAGCAGTCATTCAGAAGTATGTGTGCTTTGCAAAATGTTAGCCAATTTGTGCGAATGGTGCAATTGACTGAATAATTGGTGCATTATGTTGTATTGAAGGAGGTCTGTGGAGTGTCAATTCATATACTATGCTTCACAGATTGTTTGTCTCCTGCTTAACTCATGGCAGCATGTTTTTAATGTCTCTTCCCATGATACCTTTGTGTATTAAAGACTCATTTATTATCTCATTTTCTCTAATATCACTTATGTCGCTATTTATGCAAATCAGCTTTTGCTGCATAGGGCCCCACAAATCCTAGTGCCGGCCCTGGCTTAAAGCTCTACTGATGATGGTGTACACCATCATTATCCTCTACTTGTTTGGGAACATGCTGGTCTGCCATGTAGTCATAAAAAACAAATCCATGTACTCTGTAACACGCCTCTAGCCAAAACTATTTCATTGGAGTACAGATAGGGAGGAATGACATATGCGGAAGAACACAGAGATTGTGTTGGAGTACATATGGACACAAAAGCCCAAACTGTTGGCATTGCCAATGCTTGTTGACACCGGTATGCTGAACTAGCACATGAATACATTTCTTTATCTAAGCCTTCAACTAACTCTAGGTTCCCCATCTTAAGCACTGCAAGCCAGAAAACTACCCAGGCTTTATGCCTGAGTGGTTCCTATCATTATAACCTCACAACTCATTCAAAAGTCACTCAATTGGAAAATGGTTCTGCTTTGACTTATGTATTTGCTTATTGGAAAACAAATAAACATGGCAAGTCAAGAAATATATGACATATATAGATCCAATTGTTAACAATGTGCCCTCATACTTAAGGTCAATCAGTATAATAAGCCCCTCACCATCCATACTTACTTTTTCAACACAGGCATCCAAACCCTTCCTCAACAAAATTCCAACACCCCGAGAATTAGAGGAGTAGCAATTTGAAAATATTTTCGTATACCTGGCATTGGTCAGAGAATCACCAGTACCATCCACTAAATGCGTTTCCTGTAGAACAGCCACATCAATGTTTTCCCGCCAAAGTTTGGACAAGTTCTTTCTCTTCCGCATGCAATTCAACCCTTTCACATTCCAAGTACACACTGAAACTGGCCCTTTCATAGCTCACAAATACATTCCATTCTCTTTCATGCACTCATATGCCATTAACCATTCACCATCTTCCTTTCATCCACATAGCACTTCCAACCAACAGCACATCATACAATTTGAAAATTGTGATCAAAACAGTGATGCTGATCCCATACTATAAAGTCGAGTACTATATGTTCACCCCTGACCTCACACCACACAGACAACAGAAGACAACATCTATACATAGAAAAACAACATTGATTGAAAGAAACCCAATATATCCTGTGTTTCAATAAAATACTATTATATACAAGAATCCTGTGCCCAACTTGCCAATATTATTGAATATCTTCCTCATCTACTCTGAGTAACAGGTCACAAAACCTTCACCAAACTCCAATAAACCCATGTTTCAAGGGAATCCACATTCAAGAACAGAATTATCCCTTCCGTGTTAAATTAGTATATTCTAATCATTTCCTAATACATTGAACAAACCTACTCAACTGAACATATCACAATCCCCCCACACATGCTAAACACCACAAACAATTTTACCATCCCCTACTATCTACAATCCCTTGAATCCAAAACAAAACCAAACATTCTAAATCAGACACCCAAACACCCTAAATCTAAATTCAGAAATCTATCCAACACTACCAACCAACAAAAAAAGTTAACACTCCTCGCCCACACCCTGTCCAAACAATTCCACTAAAATGCAAGTATACCTCCACATAAACTAGTCCCTCTCACAATTTTGCACTCTCATAACCCCCATATCCTCCCCTTCCCTTCAGGCCAGTTCAACCAGTTTATAGAACTCTGAACACAAGATAGGTCCGGGAATATCTGTGAATACAGGCATGCTCACACAAAAGTCGAAAGAATATGCACCAGACACCTCCATTAAACAGCAGTACCACTGCACTTAGCAGAAAGCGAAAAATAACAGTCATCCTAAAGCTGCAGGGAACAATACAGTAAATGGCAAGTGGCCAAGTGTGTTTTAAATCTCATGTGTCTTCCCGCAAACTGTCAGCTTCCCACATCAAAGAAAGTCCCCTGTAGATTTCTGGCTCTTTTCACCAGTCTCATCCATGCATCCTTGAGCATTCACATTGTATGTGGCTTTCCTTCTTGATATATGTTATTATAATGCAAGAGAGATTAATCTTAGCAGAATCAAAGGGAAATGCACCTCATCTTGCGCTATATCGCGTCCCCTGCGTCAAACTCAGAACCCATGCGTGGCCTTAAAAGGCCCAGGTCGTCTGCTTAGTGATGGGATGCAGTATTTACGTTGGTCATATCTTGAGTTGGCAAGTGAACAATTGAGTGATGCCTTAGGAATCTGTGTGATTGCTAGCAGGGTGTCCCATCCATTATGCCAATAAGAACCCTCTCCCATGCCCAGTAATGCGACTAGATAGACAGAAGAGCATTACTTCCATGGAGACACTGATCACCATTGTCTATATATGGTCCTTGTGCGGGAGGGGGGTACTTCTTTGATTCACTGAAGGTGATGCTAGGTGATATGGGAGGTGAAATGGTTATATTGGGCCTCATTACGACCCAGGCGGTCCGGAAATAACGGTGGCGGTAAACCCGCCGCCACCGTTGTTTCCGGACCGCCTGAGTCCGACCCCTGCAGGCGGGAGGTGATGTTGCCGCCAGGTCTGACCTGGCGGGTTTAACACCTCCCGCATGCAGGCGGACGAGGAAACACCGGCAGCATTACGAGATGTTGCCGGTGTTTCCATGATCCCCATTTCCATCGAGTCCCATAGGACTCAATGGGAATGGGGATTTACACCATTCCGCCTCCGTGATTCACGGAAAACCGGGGTTGTAATGCCCCGGTAATTCCGGGAATCACGGAGGCGGAATGGTAATACGAGTCCGGCGTTAATCAGGCAGTTTTACCGCCTCGGTTAACGCCGGACTCGTAATGAGGCCCATTGAGTGGCGATTTTAAGTGTGTAATTGATTCTACAATGGATAGGTCCTCTACGTGTAAATTTACCGGGCAGAAGTCCAGTGAAGAATTCTGAGATTTTATGGAAGTGTATGATTTGGTTGATGTGTGGAGGAATTTTCATTGGGGGGATAAGGAGTTCTCGTTTTACTCACTGGGACATAATTCCTATTCTAGGCTTTATTACATAATAATGTCAGATAAACTGATTGAAAAGGTAAAGGAGGTGAATTTGGGGGAACAACACATTTCAGACCACTCAATTGTACTGACAAGGTTGTCTTTATCTGCAGAGAGGTGAGGAACTAATAGATGGAGGTTGAAATCTTTTGTGTTAAAAATAAGGATGCCTCTGAAGCATTAATGAGGTTTATACAAGATTTCTTTGAAGTGAATGATGGAACGGCGGACGTTTTGGTGGTATGGGATGCATTCAAGGCTTCTGTTAGAGGGGAACTGATGAACTGGACTGTAAGGGTGCGAAGGGAGGGAGAATGTACATTGGAAGAGCTTGAAAAAGAACTAGGAAATTTGCTATGGGAATATGCTTTGTCAAAGGAGGAAAGTATAAGAGTCAAGAGATTAGATGTTAAGCACATTCTGAAATGTGAGGTGAACTCACAAATTGAGAGAGGGATGTATTATATGAAACAGAAATACTGGGAACAAGGGGATAAGGTGGGTAAATTGTTGGCAAACAGATTGAACAGTTATTCAGAAAGGGTGTATGTTTAAAAAATTGTTGATGAATTTGGGAACATGGAAGTTAAGAAAGATAACATAGGTGAATGTTTTCGTTCATTTTATGCTAATTTGTACACTGAAGATATCTCCCCAAAAGAGATGAACTTGCCCTCCCCACACTTTCTGAAGAAGGTAGATGTTTTATGGAGGCCCCAGTTACCATCCTGGAGGTTTCGTCGGTAATTGGGGAATTGAATTTGATTTTATTTTATTTTATTTATATAGCGCAAAAAAAAAAAATCTAAATCTCCAGGAATGGACGGCTTAACTGTAGAATTTTATCAAGCATATGATGAAGTGTTGGCACCGATTTTATGTCATTTATATAACCACTTTTTGAGAGAGGGGAGGTTGTGCACTTCAATGAAGGAGGCAATCATCACAGTGATCCCGAAATCTGGAAAGGTTGCAACTAAGTGCAGTAATTATTGGCCTATCTCCTTAATTAATGTTGACATAAAAATCTTTACCAAGATCCTGACTGTGAGACTCAAAAATATATGGATGAGTTAATAGAGCAATCTCAGACAGGATTCATGGAACGAAGGTAGGGATATGACAATATTCAAACACTGTTAGATATATTGAGTTTGTTGGATATTGTTGATCTTTTTAGACGCTGAGAAGGCCTTTGATAGGATTAATTTGGGCTTCCTGAACTATATACTATCAAAATTGGGTTTTGGTCCTTTATTTATTAGGGCTATTCAAGCACTACAAAATGGTATATCGGTGAAGGTGTGGGTGAATGAGGGATTTTCTGCATCATTTTCATTGTATAGAGGCACACGGCAAGGTTGCCCTTTGTTGCCATTGTTATCGTACATACGTCAAAATGGCTGTATCAGAGGGCTAGGTGTAAGAGATGGGGAAGTTAAGGCATTGGCCTATGAGGATGATGTGGTGGTCATCTTGAATGATCCTGTTGTGGGGGGTCATGTATTAAGGATTATTTTTGTGGAAGTGGGAGAATTATCAGGTTACCGGATCAATTGGGAAAAAACGGTAGTATTTCCCGTGAGGAACACGTTAGGATGTGAACATTTGCTAGGATGGAATTGTAAATGGGAATATTCTAGTGTGAAATACTTGGGTATTTATATTACTCAGGATTTTAAAAAGTTAGTAAGTTATAATGTGAATAAGATCATTGAGGTTATTAAAAGGGACATTATGAGATGGGGACGTGTCAATCTTACTATTTGGGGTAAAATTAATGCAATTAAAATGCTTCTGCTACCTAAGGTTCTGTATGTTGTCCAATCTTTACCTCTGCATTTTACAAAGGGAACATTTGAGCACATAGATAGGTTGTTTCAAGACTTTTTATGGGGATCTGGGAAGAGAGCCAGAATTCCTCAGTACAATATGGTCCGGAAAGTTAAAGATGGAGGCTTTGGGTACCCGATACTAAAGAATTATAGTAGTGTTTTTTTATTGAAAAAAGTGCCTGATTACACTGCTGGAGATCTGCGTCAGGTGCTGTGGTGGTGTTTTTTGCATATGATATTAAATGTTTGTTTTCTTTCGGGAAGTTACCTAGGAAGGTGCAGTGTTTGAAAGCAGTATTAGCTACAAAAGAAGCATTGTCGTCATTGATAGTTGGAACTGGACAAGGACTTTATATTTATGAGGAGGCATCCCTTTGGCATAATCCTGGTCTGCAGGTCAATAATAAAGTACTGAATTGGAGAAGTTGGGTTAAGAGAGGTATTTTAACAATTGGTGACATGTGGAGTGGTACCTTTTGAACGTTTGGTTGAGAGGTTTGGACTGCAGAATATGGAATTAAGAAGATATAATATACTGGTAAATCTACTATCAGAAAGGAAACAAATGATGGATGCTCCATTTTTGTAGAAATCGGAATTTTTTCAATTATTGGTTAATAGTTCCCAAAAAGTCTCTAATTTTATGCATGTTATGCAACTTAATGGGAAATGGTTGGATTCATGGGATAGTTACGATTGTCATGGTCAGAGGAGTTAGGCAGGGAACTTACACTAAAAGAATAGGAAAAGGTTTGGAAAATATCTATCAATGCTAAAGTGGATTTGCAATTACGTTACATCCAAAAGAGCATATTGAGCAGAATATATTGGACCCCAGTGCATATGTGTGGATTGGGGTTGGTTGATGATGATCGCTGTTGGGGTTGTAGGAAGGAAAAGGGTAATTTGGTACATATGTTGTGGAGTTGTGAAAGAGTGGTGGGTTTCTGGAGGGATGTTATTGACAGGATTGACCAAATCTGGAACAATATTTATCCACGCAATCCCTCCAAAGTTTTGTTGGCGGCAGCTAAACAGATATTAAAGGTCTGGAAGACGAGGAAGAAACCGACAGTGGAGGAGTGGATTTTAGATGTTAAAGTTTTGTCAAGGTTTGAAAAAACTAACAGGCCGATTCATGGAATAATTAGCGCGGCGCAAGTGGCCAAAAACGTGCGAATCGCAGTGGAATAGCGAAAATCACAGTGCAAGTGCGAAAATCGCACGAAAAGCAGCGCACATCGATTCATGGAAGGCCGTGCGCGAGAAAACCATCGGATGTGCGCTAAAAAAGTGCGCGGCGCACGTTGGCACACAGGCCATCTAACGGCGTGCGCCAGGTCACAGCGAAAATCGCACAGGCCACAGCGAAAATCGCACATAGCGCGGCGCACACAACAAAAGTAGGCGGAATACGGGGCGTAACACTCGGAATGGTGAACAACTTGCCAAAATGTGGGCGTCACGGGGGAAGTACAGGGTGCAAGTGCGCGGAACGCCCACACGCTCGCCATCAACACATATTCATGGATTCGAATAGGGCAAAAAAGCGCACGGTCAAACCAGCGCACAGGCACGAACACGACCGCCACAAGAAAGCAGGCAGTAGCGTCTCTGCGCCTGTAAAAAATGTGCGCCAAAAGGTGCGCCAACAAATAGCACCTATATACAGCTATGATGAATGTCCTATACTGTGGCCCTCCAGGACAAATGACGTGCAAAGGGGTACCCACAAACACGGACACCCGCTGACTGAAAAATAAAGTGTGCGTGTATTCCGAGGTGCGCGGGAAGTTTCAAACGCGATTTGGCAGGGTACGTGGATTTCACGGGTGCGCGGGAAGTTCCACACACGATTTGGCCGGGTACGTGCGCGGGAATTTCCACACGCGATTTGGCTGGGTACGTGGATCTCAGGGGTGCGCGGGAAGTTTCACACGCGATTTGGCAGGGTACGTGGATTTCAGGGGTGCGCGGGAAGTTCCACACGCGATTTGGCCGGGTACGTGCGCGGGAATTTCCACACGCGACTTGGCTGGGTATGTGGATCTCAGGGGTGCGCGGGAAGTTTCACACGCGATTTGGCAGGGTATGTGGATTTCAGGGGTGCGCGAGAAGTTCCACACGCGATTTTGCCGGGTACGTGCGCAGGAATTTCCAAACGCGATTTGGCTGGGTACGTGTATTTCAGGGGTACGCAGGAAATTCTACACGCGATTTGGCTGTGTGCTCCCAGGTATTCCCTGTACACCCTCCACGGCCCCTGCAGGCAGCCGACACCACAGGGGACTACCCTGCACACCTGCTCATGTCACCCAGCACCCCCACCCCCCAGCACTGTGGGGCACCCTCCACCAGGCCCCCACCCATGTCCCCTATCACCCCCACCCCCCAGCAGTGCAGGTGCAGCCTCCACCAGGCCTCGACTTATGTCCCCTATCACCCCCACCCCCCAGCAGTGCAGGGGCAGCCTCCACCAGGCCCCCACTCATGTCCCCTATCACCCCCACCCCCCAGCAGTGCAGGGGCAGCCTCCACCAGGCCTCCACTCATGTCTCCCACCACCCCCACCCCCCAGCAGTGCAGGGGCAGCACCACCAGGCCCCCACTCATGTCCCCTATCACCCCCACCCCCTAGCCACCAGGGGCACCCTCCACCAGGCCCCCACTCATGTCTCCCACCACCCCCACCCCCCAGCCACCATGGGCAGCCCCCACCAGGCTCCCACCCATGTCTACCACCACCCCCACCCCCCAGCAGTGCAGGGGCAACCTCCACCAGGCCCCCACTCATGTCTCCCACCACCCCCACCCCCAGCCACCGGGGGCAGCCTCCACCAGGCCCCCACTCATGTCCCCTATCACCCCCACCCCCCAGCAGTGCAGGGGCAGTCTCCACCAGGCCCCCACTCATGTCTCCCACCACCCCCACCCCCAGCCACCGGGGGCAGCCTCCACCAGGCCCCCACTCATGTCCCCTATCACCCCTACCCCCCAGCAGTGCAGGGGCAGCCTCCACCAGGCCCCCACTCATGTCTCCCACCACCCCCACACCCCAGCCACCATGGGCAGCCCCCACCAGGCTCCCACCCATGTCTACCACCTCCCCCACCCCCCAGCAGTGCAGGGGCAGCCTCCACCAGGCCCCCACTCATGTCTCCCACCACCCCCACCCCCCAGCCACCGGGGGCAGCCTCCACCAGGCACCCACTCATGTCCCCTATCACCCCCACCCCCCAGCAGTGCAGGGGCAGCCTCCACCAGGCCCCCACTCATGTCTCCCACCACCCCCAACCCCCAGCAGTGCAGGGGCAGCACCACCAGGCCCCCACCCATGTCCCCTATCACCCCCACCCCCCAGCCACCAGGGGCACCCTCCACCAGGCCCCCACTCATGTCTCCCACCACCCCCACCCCCCAGACACCATGGGCAGCCCCCACCAGGCTCCCACCCATGTCTACCACCACCCCCACCCCCCAGCAGTGCAGGGGCAGCCTCCACCAGGCCCCCACTCATGTCTCCCACAACCCCCACCCCCCAGCCACCGGGGGCAGCCTCCACCAGGCCCCCACTCATGTCCCCTATCACCCCCACCCCCAAGCAGTGCAGGGGCACCCTCACCAGGCCCCCACTCATGTCTCCCACCACCCCCACCCCCCAGCCACCATGGGCAGCCCCACCCAGGCTCCCACCCATGTCTACCACCACCCCCACCCCCCAGCACTGTGGGGCAGCCTCCACCAGGCCCCCACTCATGTCCCCTATCACCCCCACCCCCCAGCAGTGCAGGGGCAGCCTCCACCAGGCCCCCACTCATATCCCCTATCACCCCCACCCCCCAGCAGTGCAGGGGCAGCCTCCACCAGGCCCCCACTCATGTCTCCCACCACCCCCACCCCCCAGCAGTGCAGGGGCAGCACCACCAGGCCCCCACTCATGTCCCCTATCACCCCCACCCCCAGCCACCAGGGGCACCCTCCACCAGGCCCCCACTCATGTCTCCCACCACCCCCACCCCCCAGCCACCATGGGCAGCCCCCACCAGGCTCCAACCCATGTCTACCACCACCCCCACCCCCCAGCAGTGCAGGGGCAGCCTCCACCAGGCCCCCACTCATGTCTCCCACCACCCCCACCCCCAGCCACCGGGGACAGCCTCCACCAGGCCCCCACTCATGTCCCCTAACACCCCCACCCCCCAGCAGTGCAGGGGCAGCCTCCACCAGGCCCCCACTCATGTCTCCCACCATCCCCACCCCCCAGCCACCATGGGCAGCCCCCACCAGGCTCCCACCCATGTCTACCACCGCCCCCACCCCCCAGCACTGTGGGGCACCATCCACCAGGCCCCCACTCATGTCCCCTATCACCCCCACCCCCCAGCAGTGCAGGGGCAGCCTCCACCAGGCCCCCACTCATGTCCCCTATCACCCCCACCCCCCAGCAGTGCAGGGGCAGCCTCCACCAGGCCCCCACTCATGTCCCCTATCACCCCCACCCCCCAGCAGTGCAGGGGCAGCCTCCACCAGGCCCCCACTCATGTCTCCCACCACCCCCACCCCCCAGCAGTGCAGGGGCAGCACCACCAGGCCCCCACTCATGTCCCCTGTCAACCCCACCCCCCAGCCACCAGGGGCACCCTCCACCAGGCCCCCACTCATGTCTCCCACCACCCCCACCCCCCAGCCACCATGGGCAGCCCCCACCAGGCTCCCACCCATGTCTACCACCACCCCCACCCCCCAGCAGTGCAGGGGCAGCCTCAACCAGGCCCCCGCTCATGTCTCCCACCACCCCCACCCCCCAGCCACCGGGGGCAGCCTCCACCAGACCCCCACTCATGTCCCCTGTCACCCCCACCCCCCAGCAGTGCAGGGGCAGCCTCCACCAGGCCCCCACTCATGTCTCCCATCACCCCCACCCCCCAGCCACCATGGGCAGCCCCCACCAGGCTCCCACCCATGTCTACCACCACCCCCACCCCCAGCAGTGCAGGGGCAAACTCCACCAGGCCCCCACTCATGTCTCCCACCACCCCCAACCCCCAGCCACCGGGGGCAGCCTCCACCAGGCCCCCACTCATGTCCCCTATCACCCCCACCCCCCAGCAGTGCAGGGGCAGCCTCCACCAGGCCCCCACTCATGTCTCCCACCACCCCCACCCCCCAGCAGTGCAGGGGCAGCACCACCAGGCCCCCACTCATGTCCCCTATCACCCCCACCCCCCAGCCACCATGGGCACCCTCCACCAGGCCCCCACTCATGTCTCCCACCACCCCCACCCCCCAGCCACCATGGGCAGCCCCCACCAGGCTCCCACCCATGTCTACCACCACCCCCACCCCCCAGCAGTGCAGGGGCAGCCTCCACCAGGCCCCCACTCATGTCTCCCACCACCCCCACCACCCAGCCACCGGGGGCAGCCTCCACCAGGCCCCCACTCATGTCCCCTATCACCCCCACCCCCCAGCAGTGCAGGGGCAGCCTCCACCAGGCCCCCACTCATGTCTCCCACCACCCCCACCCCCTAGCCACCATGGGCAGCCCCCACCAGGCTCCCACCCATGTCTACCACCACCCCCACCCCCCAGCAGTGCAGGGGCAGCCTCCACCAGGCCCCCACTCATGTCTCCCACCACCCCCACCCCCAGCCACCGGGGGCAGCCTCCACCAGGCCCCCACTCATGTCCCCTATCACCCCCACCCCCCAGCAGTGCAGGGGCAGCCTCCACCAGGCCCCCACTCATGTCTCCCACCACCCCCACCCCCCAGCAGTGCAGGGGCAGCACCACCAGGCCCCCACTCATGTCCCCTATCACCCCCACCCCCCAGCAGTGCAGGGGCACCCTCCACCAGGCCCCCACTCATGTCTCCCACCACCCCAACCACCCAGCCACCATGGGCAGCCCCCACCAGGCTCCCACCCATGTCTACCACCGCCCCCACCCCCCAGCAGTGCAGGGGCAGCCTCCACCAGGCCCCCACTCATGTCTCCCACCACCCCCACCCCCCAGCCACCGGGGGCAGCCTCCACCAGGCCCCCACTCATGTCCCCTATCACCCCCACCCCCCAGCAGTGCAGGGGCAGCCTCCACCAGGCCCCCACTCATGTCTCCCACCACCCCCACCCCCCAGCAGTGCAGGGGCAGCATCACCAGGCCCCCACTCATGCCCCCTATCACCCCCATCCCCCAGCCACAAGGGGCACCCTCCACCAGGCCCCCACTCATGTCTCCCACCACCCCCACCCCCCAGCCACCATGGGCAGCCCCCACCAGGCTCCCACCCATGTCTACCACCACCTCCACCCCCTAGCAGTGCAGGGGCAGCCTCCACCAGGCCCCCACTCATGTCTCCCACCACCCCCACCCCCCAGCCACCGGGGGCAGCCTCCACCAGGCCCCCACTCATGTCCCCTATCACCCCCACACCCCAGCAGTGCAGGGGCAGCCTTCACCAGGCCCCCACTCATGTCCCCTACCACCCCCACCCCCCAGCAGTGCAGGGGCAGCCTCCACCAGGCCCCACTCATGTCTCCCACCACCCCCACCCCCCAGCAGTGTAGGGGCAGCCTCCACCAGGCCCCCACTCATGTCCCCCTGCACCCAGGTCCTCACAATCTCCAATCATGTGCGTTATGGTCAGCCTCCACAGCCAAAAGGCCCTACCAAGTAACCCATTCACCCACATGGAAATCGAAATTACATGTTACACCCCCAATGTTCATAAAGCAAATGAACCCATGTCCGTCACACACAATGGTTGCAATTGAATGGGAAAACACCCAACATGACATGCATGAAACCAATGAGATGATACCACACAGTGAAGTATGAAAACAAAATTGTATTAAAAAAAATTGAATGCAAATGAAATGAAACAAACTACAATGGCAATGAAAAAAAGATAAGCTGCATGTCTGTCAAAAAAAATTAAAACTACAAATCCAAATTCAAAAAAAAAATCAATCCGAGAGAGAAAAATAAATGCAAAGACCATTGCTCCATGGTGAATAAATAAAAACAAAAAAAATAAAACAATCCAATGGAGAAATATGTACAAAACATCCAAGGGTCCATGAGCCCAACTGAACAAAGGAAACCTACAAAAAACCCTAACTAAAATGCAACTATATACAAAAAGTGGAGCAGTGTCCGTCGACTCCAAATCATAAGAAGAAACAAAGGAAACCTAAAACTAAAGAACTATATACAAAGGCGGCGGGCAAGTCCAGCGGCTCACTCCGTGGCGTTCCGGGCCAGGGCATCATCAAACTCCTCTTTGATGTCCCGGAGGCGGTCCTGTTCCATGGCCCCAAGGGTCCACAGGGACGACGCCATCTGCTCCTCCAACCCCCTGCGGATTGCCTTGAGGCACTCGGCCCGCCTCAGGGCCCTCCGCATGGAGTTCTCCGCCCAGACCATCGTGAGCCGCGCCTCTTCTGCCCGCCGCCGCTCCGCACCTATCTGCTGGCCCAACCGCAGCCACACGGAAGACACTTCCCGTCCTGGGTCCCCCTGCCCTCCGGCCGATGCCTGCCCCTCCGATGTTGATGGCCCCGAGCCATGATGCCTCCCACGTTGACTCTGCTGCTGCCTCTGATGCAACCCCCTCTGCTAGCAAGACGGCATCCAGGCTGATGGAATCCACCGACGCTGTCGTGCACGTGCCCTGCCTGATGATGCCGGCACATTCTCCATCTGCTGGGGTACAGTTGCTGTGGTGTCCACCCTTCTGGACCTCCGACTCCCGACTGTGGCAGGGATGGGATCCCCACCGAGCTGGCTGCATTGGTCAGGGCAGGTCCACAGGGGGCCCTGGTGGCATCTGGGCCGGAAGACGGCAAGGAGAACGACCAGCGTATAGCCTCCACAGAGGAGGAGAGGGCCGCCAGATTGTCCGACACATGCAGCAAACCCCCGAACATGGAAGATCCCAATTGGGCCACGTCGTCACGGTGCTCTTCGTGATGACGTGCGTGCTCCTCCCGGGAAGCACGCACGTCATCACGAATTGCACCCGCGCGCATCGCGACCCCAATCAGGACCTTCTCCATACGGCCACGGGTCCCCTCGTCCACAGGTGGAGGGGAGTCAGGTGACATGGACATCACCTCTACCTGCGGACGGGCCTGGGACGGGGCATCCCTGCTGGTGCATGGTGGTGCACTCACAGGGTCAGGGACAGCGACATGCACAGGCCCCTCCACGGTGACCTGTGCTGCCTCCTGCCCCTGGACTGCACCACTTGCACAAGCAGGGATGCCCCCACCAGGCCCCATGTGTGCCTCAGTGGCGGCCTCCTCCTCCTCTGTGGAAACCACCAACCTGGATGTCTCCTCACCGTCTTCTGCAGTAGCAGGCCCCTGTGTGGGCTCACCCACCCCTTCCGCTGCAGCCGTAGGGGCATCCCCGCCGCCTTGCTCCACAGCGCCGTCTCCGCCCTCTTCTTCACTAGCCGCTGCGTAGAGGGAGACATAGAACACAAGCATCAGGGTACTGTACAATGGTCCCCTAGACAGGAAGCAATAGCAGATGAGTACCACTGTCAAAGTACACTTCCATCATGTCCCTCCACAACACATGGGTCAGTCCAGGCAAAACACACACAGTAACAGGCATGGTGCATGCCATGGACATTTCCATACATGTCCAATGGACTCTTGAAACATACAATGATATGGAACTCACATGCATCATGGGTCATGCCTATCACATGCACACACTTCACCTCAGTCACATCCATCTGGCCTCATACACCCCAAACACAGCGGATACAAGGATAACTAGGCTGTATCAGTGAATCTGTGCATTGTCACACACATGTGTCATGCATCCATGGCATTCACAAGTCACAGACATGCAGGTCAGGCACACAGACATGGCTACCATATATGTACCTGGCATCAGCACCCATCCCTCACCCCCACCCATGTCCAGAAACAGAGACTGGCATGCTCTCATGTGTAAAATCTGCATAGGGCTCCCCATATCTGTTAGGGAGAATTCTCTGTTTAGGCTGAATTTCCTAACCTAGTGAGTCCCCCAGCAGCTTTGCTGGATTTCTGGAGTTTGTTTTTTTCCATCCTGCCAAGAGTGAGACTCTTTTCTCCCACTCTTGGACATGTATGTGTGTAATTCCTTTGAAATGTCAATGTGTTTGATGGGCTATGGGGTCTTTTACTCCATAGGGTCTCATATGTTTTTCTATGTGTGTTACACCGCACCCTACGTGTCGTAACACAGGGGCGCTCTAGCGGGTCCCCCACCATGGACTCCATACCCGGGGACTGACTACTGTCTCCCCGGGCATGTAAAGTCACCATTGGCTTTACTAGACCTAAATTTACTAACAGAACTAGTACCAACCATCTTATTGTGGACGTACTAGTAGGGGTAATTTGATTACTCCTGGATCTGTTACTCGAGGGGGCACTGTCCTGTCCCCCCTCGTCGAGTTTTGGCTGGTGGCAGTGGAAACTACTTGTTATGTTCGATCCCGAATATAACCCTATGGGATTCGTCTCATTGTTGGAGATTGATACTTTTTCTCATTAATCTCTGACATACCACCGATCTACTTATCTTAAATAAGTTTATCGAGTGGTATTTTCTGCCAGAACTCGGTTTTAAAATGGCGTCTGAGTTCGTCTCTGTGACTCCTAAACCAAAGGTTGAGCCCTTTGTTCCACTTTTGGCGGGCCTCTGTACAGAGACCCTCCAAAGTGGTGCCATTCTGTCTGGGTTACCTCAGGGGTGTGGGAGGGGGTTTAGGCACCCTGGACCGAGTTGCCTTGCCAACTCAGGTCGCACTCTGGAGTGATTGGCCCAGGTGGTGAGCCTTCCCGCTCACCACTTAGCATGTGTTGATTGACAGCTAGGCTGAATGAATGGGGGTTTTCTGCATAAAAGCAGGGCTTTTGGGACTGGATCTTCAGAAGTCGCCACAAGACCTAAGAATCCGACGAGGGTAACGCTGAGCCGACCTGCACGACGACACCTCCGGTGGAGCCCTGCGGAACCGACTCACCACTTCCCGACGACAGAGGAGATCTCCCTGCCGGAGAGTCTCTTCCCCTGACTGGTGGGAACAACCAGTCCCCTTTTTATTCACCTCAGGACGCAGTGGTCGAATTGCCCGTGCAGAGCACCTCAGCAACCGGATAGCCACTACCCCTGTACCGCGACCAAAAGGTGGTGCCTTGTGACGGAGCACTCCGCGGCTGGTCTCTTCCCTGGTGGTGCACCGGACGTTACTTTCCTTCGACAACGAGATCATCTCTACTCTTGGCCAAGACCCGACGTGCATCCACCACCAGGAACAACTGCCCCTGCCGGAGCTGCCCTCCACAACAAGGTATCGTGTCCGCCTGGCTTCCCTTTCGTTCGGTTCGAGTGAGGTGTCTTAATCCTCTCCGTTCCGCTGGGTCGCCTCCAAGCTTTGCTCATTCTTTATTCTGAACTGGTTCAATCTGCCGATAACAATTTGCTATAAAGACTTGAATGCATCTCCACTAGAGACTTTTCGGGACATCGCGCCTTGCCTCTTTCCGAGTGGGCCTGGCCTCTGAACTTTATGATCTATTGCGATTCTTGCCTTCCTGCCTTGCATTTTTTACGCGTAGGATTGAACTGTGTTGATTTCATAACCTGCCTATCTTTTTCTCTCCCTTCCTAACTAATATTCGTGTGTCATCTAGGTTGAGGTATACACCTCTGTCTGAAAATAAGTGGTACCGGTAGAACCTAGAGTTGTCGATATTTTGCTAGGGGGATTGATCGTTTTCTACTTCGTAGAGTAATTGTGTTTGATTTGTTTGCCGTGATTTGCTTTAGTGTTTTCCATAGATGTTGTGTTATAAATAAATACCTTGATATCTTTACACTAAGCCTTGTTGCGTGTTTGCTTGTCTTGCTGTGAAGAATTGCCCTATTTTGTATACTCCACATACTGCTCAACTTTTCTTGAGAGAAGTCTGACTGCTCAGCCACAGCTACCAAGTGAATCTGTGTGGTACAGACTGCTACCAAGTGGGTTCACCGCCAACGCCTGTAGTCCTAACTCTTTTGCAGTGGTCCCAGAGGGAACTGCACAGGTTTCCGCCTAACACTGGTGTACAGCGGTGGGATTTGTATCGAGTATACAGTTTAGAGTGCTTTTCGACACTGTAGGATAACTAACCACAAAACTTTGCACAAAAAGCAACTTTCAAAAAACATGTCTACGATGGAAACTTACAGTCAAGAGTCTTTGTCAGGTGAAAATACTGAGAGTTTGCGAGCTCTCTGTAGGCAAGAGAATCTTTCTGTAAGAGGCAAGAAGTTAGAACTAATAGAGAGATTGCTGGCGAACCAAAGTCTGGGTACTGGTTCAGAGGAACCAATCTCCCCAGCGGATGTAGACGACAGTAATGGTGTTGATCTGAATCGTAATTCTGATGATAGCGATGAAGAGGCTGACGAGGACGGAGAGGCTAACGAAACTGTCTCCCCCGCTCCTCTACCTGCCTTACCAGCTGTGCCTACGGGGCCCATACCAGGTCCCACATGTAACCCTGCTTATTTTGAACTTGAAAAAATGAAGCTCGAACTAGAATATAAACGGTTCTTGGCTCAATCTGAACGAAACCAAGAACTCGAGTTCAGACGGATGAATGCCCAGGCTGAGCAGAAGCAAGCTGAGTTAAGACTCAGGGAAATAGAACTTAATCACGAATTAGAGATGAAAAAGTTGTCTATGGAAAATGCTTCTCTCTCCTCTGGTTCCTCTAGGAGCTCCAGTCCCAAAAGACCCCGGATGCCGAAGGAATTAGTGGGTATGTATGAACCGAGATTGGATGTGTTGGATTGGCTGAAACTGTTTGAATACAATCATGGGCTCCAGGACATCACCGGGAATGCGTTGCTTCCCTGGTTGTTCTCTAGGCTCCCTCCTGTTGCGACTGATGTGGTAATGGAGTTGGGGGAGGCGGATAAAACGGATTACGAAAGTGTGAAACTAGCTTTGATAGCTAGATTCGGGAAGACCCCTTCCCAGTATCTTAAGAGGTTTAGAACCCTCAAAAAGCATGATGGTACCCCTTGGGCTACCTGGGTGAGTGAAGGGTTGAAAAACTTAGAGGGATGGATTAAGGGTTACAAAGTGAACACTTATGAGAGTATGAGAAATCTTTTTATGTTGGAGTCTATTTATGATGCCTGTTCTCCTGAGCTCAGACAGCACTTGGCTGATTCGAAGGAATTAGATTCCAGGGCACTAGCTAAGGCTGCTGACTTGTGGGTTGCCAACAGGGCTACTCATAAGGATCCTGGGGCAACTCAGAAAAAGGATGAGGGAAAACAGCCTAAAAAAGACTCAAAAGAGAATTCGAATAACTCACATTCCAAAGAGGGCCCCAAACAAAACCAGAAGGGTAAGCCACCGGGAAAACCACAGCAGAATAGTGTGTCTTCTGGTGCCAAACCGGAAGGAGGTCAGAACAAGCCACCATTCCAGAAAGCGTTCGGTAAATGCTTTGTTTGTGGCTCGACTGACCACGTGAAAGGAGATCCCAGATGTAAGGGTAAACCTTCAGGGGTCCAGCTTGTCTCCTTAGCCTTCGCTCCAGAGGAGGAAGTCCAAATGGCAAGTGGAAACTTTCTACTGCTAGCTGACGAACCCATTGGAGTCTAAGCCAGCGTTTCTTTAGTATCTCTGGGGTTGTGGGAACAACAGAATTTAGATGTCTATAATTCTATCCCCGATAATACTAAAGAGTATTATAAGGACAGTGTCCAGGTGAATGGTCAGGAGACTCCTGCCATTAGGGACACTGGGGCCAGCATAACTGTGGTGGATAAATCGTTTTTTCAGGCTGAGGATGTTGCTAAGGCACCCAAACGCCTCACCAAGTTAGCTGGAGGGCCTGTGCAGATGCTTCCCCAATTACCAGTTCTCATCCAGTGTAACGACATGACTGTGAAGATACCCGTCAGCATACAGAGTGAGGTACCAGGACGCGTACTGTTGGGTAACGATTTGAAAACTCTCGGAGTTGTATCGCATACCCCCAGACCTCCTAGTAAACGGTTAGAGGAGCTAACCAGACCTGCAAGAGAGAGGACCATGCGCGGTACTCTCGGGGAGATTATGAAGAAAGAAATCACTCCTGCTCCACTGGAATTGTCGGCCGCTGTCTCCAAGAAATCAGAAGCAAAGGGGAAACCTAAGACTTCTATTCCGAAACCAGCCGCCAGCACTTCAGTGCAGCTGACACGGACTTCCCCGTGGTTGTCCAACGTCACACCCGTAACTCCACCTCCAGCCGAGGCTGAGAGGGAGGTACAACCCTGCGTGGTAGAATTAGACTCTGAGGAAGAGCTAATGGAAGGCCAGGAACTCATTGGAGATCTGGATCCTGTTGACCATCCTGAGCTGCAGTCTTTACTGGCAGAGGGTGGACCCAGCAGGGCAGACTTCAGTAAGGGACAGAGAGAATGTCCAACTCTGGAAGGTCTTCGCCATCAGGCAGAAGCTCAGGCTGAAGGGCAAGAGCTTGGGAAATACAGGTTGCACTGGGAAGATGGCCTCTTCTACAGTGAACCGACCGAGTCTGCACCTGGAGACTACAAACGACTTGTAGTACTCCAAGAGAACAGACCACAGTTCTTGCAGTTAGCCCACGAGATTCCTTTGGCTGGTCACTTGAGTTTCAAGAAGACTAAGGAAAGGCTCTCGCTCTACTTCTATTGGCCAAAGATGGGGGCCGAAGTAGAAAAACACTGCAGGAGCTGCCACACCTGCCAGATCTCTGGTAAAGTTGGATCCAAGAACGTGGCACCGTTAGTGCCTCTCCCGGTTGTGGGAGTCCCATTTGAGAGAGTAGGGATTGACATCGTTGGTCCCCTTGATCCTCCAACCTCCTCAGGCAACAGGTTTATACTTGTTGTAGTAGACCATGCTACTAGGTATCCTGAGGCAATTCCTATGAGGACTGTTACAGCTCCGGCTGTGGCTAAGGCCCTCCTTGGTATTTTTACCAGGGTCGGGTTTCCTAAGGAAGTAATCTCTGACAGGGGGTCAAACTTTATGTCCCACTACATGAAAGCCATGTGGAAAACCTGCGGAGTAACTTACAAGTTCTCAACGGCTTACCACCCACAAACCAATGGGTTGGTAGAACGGTTCAACCGAACCATGAAGAGCATGATAGGTGATCTAGAGGAACCCCTTAAGCGTAAGTGGGACCTTCTATTGCCATGCCTTCTCTTTGCATATAGAGAAGTCCCTCAGGAGGGAGTAGGTTACTCTCCCTTCGAACTACTCTATGGTCATCCCGTCAGAGGTCCATTGGCCCTGATTAAGGAGGGGTTGGAGAGTGCTCCTTCCCCCAAGCCAGTCATAGTGACTGACTACGTGATAGGTCTCCGGAGGAGAATGTCGCACATGATGACGGAAGCAAGCGATAACTTGAAAGCTGGACAAGCATTGGTCAAGCACTGGCACGATCAAAAGGCTAACATGGTTGAGTTCGCTCAAGACCAGCTCGTTCTCGTTATGATTCCAACAAGGCAGAGGGCCTTGCAAGATAAGTGGATGGGACCCTACCGAGTAGTGGGTAAACTCGGAGAGGTTAACTATCTGGTGGACTTGGGCAATCCCAAGGAGGCTCCGACAGTCTTTCACACCAACCGACTTAAAGCGTATGTCTCACGACCTGATGTAGGAGCGTTGCTTCTAGCATCATCCGAGGAAGAAGAAGAGAGTGAAGCTCTTCCGGATCTCCTCAGAGGCTTACCTTTAGATGAAAGAATTGAAGGAGTGAATCTCTCCTCCAATCTGACACCCGAGCAACAAGAAGAGTGCAAATCTATGTTGAATCAGTTTGCCTCTCTGTTCTCGCTTTCACCAGGCTTGACCCCTTGGGGCCAGCACGACATACTCACTGGTGACTGTCTGTCGGTCAAAAGCAGAGGATACCGCATGTCAGAAAACGTACGAACCCACATCAAAGGTGAGGTCAGCAAGATGCTTGATCTCGGGGTAATAGAGCCCTCTACTAGTCCATGGTCTAGCCCAGTTGTGTTAGTACCAAAGGCCGGATCTAAAGAACTTAGATTCTGCGTGGATTATCGAGCTCTTAATGCAGTCACCACGACTGATGCCCACCCTTTGCCAAGAACAGATGAGTTGGTGGATAAACTCGGCGCCGCCAAGTTCCTCAGCACATTTGACTTGACGTCAGGCTATTGGCAAATAGCCCTGACAGACCATGCCAAGGAGAAAACTGCATTTTCTACCCCCGTAGGCTTATACCAGTTTAAGGTAATGCCTTTCGGACTGAAGAATGCACCTGCTACCTTTCAACGGATGGTAAACCAGGTTCTGAATGGGATGGAGGACTTCTGCATGGCATACTTGGATGACATCGCAGTGTTCAGCAATTCCTGGGAAGAACATGTAATCCATCTGAGAGATGTTTTGCAGGCTCTTGGACGAGCCAATCTGACCATAAAGGCGAGTAAATGCGAAATTGGACAGAGTAAGGCAGTCTATCTTGGGCATGAGGTAGGCGGTGGAGAAATAAGGCCTTTGCTCAGTAAGATTGAAGCTGTGCAAAATTGGACAACACCGACTACTCAAACCCAGGTGAGATCCTTCCTAGGCCTCACTGGGTATTACAGGAATTTCATAGAGAACTATGGGACCATAGCTTCTCCACTGAATGTCATCTCCTCGCCCAAATTTCCTAAAAAGGTTAAATGGAACGAGGAGTGCAATCAGGCTTTTGAAAACCTGAAACAGGCTCTTTGCCAAGCCCCAGTACTCAGAGCACCTGATTACCGCCAACACTTCATTGTGCAGACAGACGCTTCCAATGTAGGGATAGGTGCCGTACTCAGTCAACTGGATGGGAAAGGTAGGGAGCACCCCGTTTGCTTCATCAGCCGCAAGCTGAAGGATCCTGAAACAAGGTGGGCAACAATCGAAAGAGAGTGCTTTGCTATCGTGTGGGCTCTGAAGAAGTTTAGGCCGTACTTGTATGGTTCTACTTTTGTTATTCAGACTGACCACCAACCCTTGAGATGGTTAATGCAAATGAAAGGGGAAAACCCAAAACTATTGAGATGGTCGATCTGCCTGCAAGGGTTTGATTTCACCATTGAGCACAGGTCAGGGTGTCACCACCAAAATGCTGATGGTCTCTCTAGGATGTATGTCATCGACTAGAGGTATGAGATTCATCCAGGAGTGGATTAAATCCTCCTGTCCCTTAGTCTGGGGGGGGCGAGTGTTAGGGAGAATTCTCTGTTTAGGCTGAATTTCCTAACCTAGTGAGTCCCCCAGCAGCTTTGCTGGATTTCTGGAGTTTGTTTTTTTCCATCCTGCCAAGAGTGAGACTCTTTTCTCCCACTCTTGGACATGTATGTGTGTAATTCCTTTGAAATGTCAATGTGTTCGATGGGCTATGGGGTCTTTTACTCCATAGGGTCTCATATGTTTTTCTATGTGTGTTACACCGCACCCTACGTGTCGTAACACGGGGGCGCCCTAGCGGGTCCCCCACCATAGACTCCATACCCGGGGACTGACTACTGTCTCCCCGGGCATGTAAAGTCACCATTGGCTTTACTAGACCTAAATTTACTAACAGAACTAGTACCAACCATCTTATTGTGGACGTACTAGTAGGGGTAATTCGATTACTCCTGGATCTGTTACTCGAGGGGGCACTGTCCCGTCCCCCCTCGTTGAGTTTTGGCTGGTGGCAGTGGAAACTACTTGTTATGTTTGATCCCGAACATAACCCTATGGGATTCGTCCCATTGTTGGAGATTGATACTTTTTCTCATTAATCTCTGACATACCACCGATCTGCTTATCTTAAATAAGTTTATCGAGTGGTATTTTCTGCCAGAACTCGGTTTTAAAATGGCGTCTGTGTTCGTCTCTGTGACTCCTAAACCAAAGGTTGAGCCCTTTGTTCCACTTTTGGCGGGCCTCTGTACAGAGACCCTCCAAAGTGGTGCCATTCTGTCTGGGTTACCTCAGGGGTGTGGGAGGGGGTTTAGGCACCCTGGACCGAGTTGCCTTGCCAACTCAGGTCACACTCTGGAGTGATTGGCCCAGGTGGTGAGCTTTCCCGCTCACCACTTAGCATGTGTTGATTGACAGCTAGGCTGAATGAATGGGGGTTTTCTGCATAAAAGCAGGGCTTTTGGGACTGGATCTTCAGAAGTCGCCACAGGACCTAAGAATCCGACGAGGGTAACGCTGAGCCGACCTGCACGACGACACCTCTGGTGGAGCCCTGCGGAACCGACTCACCACTTCCCGATGACAGAGGAGATCTCCCTGCCGGAGAGTGTCTTCCCCTGACTGGTGGGAACAACCAGTCCCCTTTGCTTTTTATTCGCCTCAGGACGCAGTGGTTGAATTGCCCGTGCAGAGCACCTCGGCAACCGGATAGCCACTACCCCTGTACCGCGACCAAAAGGTGGTGCCTTGTGACGGAGCACTCCGCGGCTGGTCTCTTCCCTGGTGGTGCACCGGACGTTACTTTCCTTCAACAACGAGATCATCTCTACTCTTGGCCAAGACCCAACGTGCATCCATCACCAGGAACAACTGCCCCCGCCGGAGCTTCCTTCCACAACAAGGTACCGTGTCCGCCTGGCTTCCCTTTCGTTCGGTTCGAGTGAGGTGTCTTAATCCTCTCCGTTCCGCTGGGTCGCCTCCAAGCTTTGCTCATTCTTTGTTCTGAACTGGTTCAATCTGCCGATAACAATTTGCTGTAAAGACTTGAATGCATCTCCACTAGAGACTTTTCGGGACATCGCGCCTTGCCTCTCTCCGAGTGGGCCTGGCCTCTGAACTTTATGATCTATTGCGATTCTTGCCTTCCTGCCTTGCATTTTTTCTGCGTAGGATTGAACTGTGTTGATTTCATAACCTGCCTATCTTTTTCTCTCCCTTCCTAACTAATATTCGAGTGTCATCTAGGTTGAGGTATACACCTCTGTCTGAAAATAAGTGGTACCGGTAGAACCTAGAGTTGTCGATATTTTGCTAGGGGGATTGATCGTTTTCTACTTCGTAGAGTAATTGTGTTTGATTTGTTTGCCATGATTTGCTTTAGTGTTTTCCATAGATGTTGTGTTATAAATAAATACCTTGATATCTTTACACTAAGCCTCGTTGCGTGTTTGCTTGTCTTGCTGTGAAGAATTGCCCTATTTTGTATACTCCACATACTGCTCAACTTTTCTTGAGAGAAGTCTGACTGCTCAGCCACAGCTACCAAGTGAATCTGTGTGGTACAGACTGCTACCAAGTGGGTTCACCGCCAACGCCTGTAGTCCTAAATCTTTTGCAGTGGTCCCAGAGGGAACTGCACAGGTTTCCGCCTAACAATGTCGCATTTAAACACATGCAATGACCATGTGGTTCACACATCACTGGTCGCACATGCATTACCATGATGTCCCTGCACACATACATGCGTACATGGCCTATGTCACACATACAGGCAAGTATCAGACAACCAGCACACCGCAACATGCCCTGTCTCACACAGCAGTGCTTGGCCACTTACCGCTCAACTCCAGACGTGTCTCCCTCTCAAGGATCTTGGCGTGGAGCGCTGGGCGTACGCGTTCCAGGACCCTCATCTGGATGGAACTCATGCGGCCCCGGCCCCCCTCCATGAGGCGCCGGGCCTTCACGAGGGTCCTGGACCTCAAGTCCTCCCAGCGCTTTTTGATCTTCTGGACGTCGCGGGTTGCCACCCCCTCCACGTTGATGGCAACCACACAGTCGGCCCAGATCCTCTCCCGTCCTTCCTTGCTGGTGCGGGACGTTCCAAAGAGGGCATCATACTGCCCCAGGACATGCTCCACCAGGACACCAACTTTGGTGGCAGTGAAGCTGGTGCCCCTCTGCCCCTCTGGCCTGGGGTTGCCACTGGTGCCAGATGTCGAAGTGCCGGACATGGCAACCCCAGAGGCAGGAGTGGGTGGGCAACTGGGTCCTGGGGCTGGGCTGTGGAGCGATGTTATCCCAGTCGGGAGTCTTCTGTTCCAGCAGGTGTGGACACAGCAACTGGACCCCTGCAGATGGCTGATGGCAGGGCACGGTGGCAGCAGGCAGACAGGCAGGCAGGCAGCAGCAGATGGCACGTGGGAGGCTGCTCGGGGCACTGGGGGGCAATAATTTGGCCTTCTGGGCAGGAGCGTGGTCTTCCGTGTGTTTTCGCGTGGCCAGCTTGATACGGAGTGATTTGGCACGTGAAAATCCTGCACGTCAGCGTGAAATTCGAGGAAAGGCCCTTAGCGCGTAAGCGCATCAGCACGCATACGCTTTTCTATTGGGCCAAAGGCCCTCAGCGCGTAAGCGCGTCTGTGACGTGACCCGCACGGGTGTTTCCCTCATAGCACGTGATGACGGAGCACACGTGGAAAGACTGCACGTCAGCGTGTCATTGCGTGTAATTGGACAAAAGTGCGCGTTCACGCGATTGGCCTATGTACGTGTATTTCAGGGGTGCGCGGGCACTTACACACGCGAATACATCAGCGCACGTGTATTCCGAGGTGCGTGGGAATTTCCACACACTATTGGCCTGGGTACTGGATTTCAGGGGTGCGCGGGAAGTTTCACACGCTCGCCTACAACACGCGCAAAGAAACACGTACGCCAGCAGGAAGCAGGCATACGTCGACCCGCGACGCATAAATTTGCGCGCAAAAAACTAACAAGCTCAGACGCCAGGATGAATATACCGTTCCTAGCAGCAGTGGCCGTGGGCTACCAAAGGAGGAGGAGGAGGATAGTCAGGGCCAGAATTTTCACACCCAGAACCAGCCTTTTCGGGATGCCTGATGACCAGGTATATGGGAGGTACAGGTTTCCACCACACATAATACTGGACCTGGTGAGTGAGTGGGAGGATGACCTCACATCACCCACCCTGTGCTCCCAAGCACTCAGCCCCCTGGAGAAGGTCCTCAATGTACTGCACTTCTTAGCCACTGGATCATTTCAGCGGACAAGTGCCATAGTGGGTGGGGTGTCACAGGCCACGCAGTCACGCTGCCTACACCAGGTCTTGAACATCATCACTGCACGCCCATCAGTCCGCAGGCACATATACCTGCCCAGAACACCTGCAGAAAGGCATGCTGCCGCCCTGGATTTTTACGGTGTGGCACGATTCCCCAAAGTGCTAGGTGCCATCCACTGCACCCATGTGGCTCTACGTCCCCCCAGGGCATCTGAGCACATCTATAGGAACCGCAAGCACTGACATTCCATCAACGTGCAGGTAGTATGTAATGCCAAGGGAATCATCACCTCAGTATATGCCAACTATCCCGGGTCCACCCACGACAGCTTCATTTACCGAATGTCCACCCTAAGCCGGGACCTAGAAGCTGGGCAGCATGGCGATACATGGCTGCTTGGTGAGTATGAATGCCACTGCACATGCATGCATGTCAGATACTGAGCAAGGTCACAACCCCACCAATGATACCCATCACCACCTCCACAGGGGACAGTGCCTACCCTCTCAGCCCCCACATGATGACGCCAATTCGGAACCCCACCACGCCACCCGAGGTAAGATATAACACAGCCCACACTGCAACCCGGGGCATAGTGGAGCGCACATTCGGAGTGCTTAAGTCACGCTTTCGCTCCCTTGACCGTTCTGGCGGGCAGCTGTTATACGCTCCCCCAGTAGTGTGCAGGATCATAGTGGCAGCATGTGTCCTGCACAATGTTGCAACACGCCGGGGCCTGGCCGTGGACATGGTGGTGCCCCCACATCCCCAACCACATGCACGCCCGCTGCGCATGGGAGGGGAAAGGGCACGGGGGAGGCAGCCCGTACACAGCTAGTGGCTAATTACTTCACATAGAAGTCACACCCCTGTGGAGTGCACACTGCCCTGGCACATACCATCTGACAATCAATGATGACTCAACCTGACAATCATCCTGAATGTCTGGAGAATCAACCGTCAAAACCATATCAGCCTGAGATTGTTCACCTGGAAGCGTTACAATGTGTGCATCCCTACCTACACAGACACCACCAATGCAGTTTCGTGAAAAAACACATTCATGCAGCTAAAATGAATACCCACTTGCAAAATGCAACATGAGGACAGTGCCATGTCACCCAACCCATCCCCAGCACCGCCACAGGACACACCATGCCATGTCATGCTATGTGCGGGTAAACAAAGTAATCCCCACAACATGACACAAGTGTCACAAAGTACAGTGTCCCTAATTGAAACTCGCGACACCTGAAATGCTCACAGTAATGCAGAACCAACAACACACTTGAGCAGGTATTTAGCAATAACACTTATCAGCTACTGACCCTCAAAACTACCATTAACATGACATTACGAATGTAAGGAATTAGTAGTCTCACCACCTGGAAATGCCTGCACTCCCACCACTTCCAACTGTACAGTGTTGCCGCCATGTAGAGTTGTAGGTGCACTGCTGCCAACATGGACTCCATCTCCAAAGTAGAGGGCCTAGTGTAGACATGAGGAAAGGACCTGCAAATTAGGAGGTAGACATGGATGATGAGTTACACATCAATGCAACATGCAGTGTACAAACACAACAACAATATGCACTAGGAATGTATACACAGTATTGACTAGACTACCCACACATGTAGTGGGAGTCCAATGTCACCATGTACGTCAATGTCACTTGGGCACACCCTTTGCAAGCCCATGGAAATGGGAAGCAGGAGGGGTGTGTGTGACAAAAACCCAAGCATCTGAACCAAATACATGACAAGCCTGCATGTGCCCAGCCACAATGCAGCGTATGCCCACGGGAGCCACACAAGGCAACACACTGTCCCAAAAAAAAAAAAAAAAAAAAATGGCCATTAATGGGCCTGGGGGGGTTGGGGAGGCCACCCAGGAGGTCCGAGGACAGGGTGCACACCAAAACCCACCTGTGTGGATCTTGCGAAAAAAAAACACCTCCATGGGCTCATGGCCCACACGGCTACCCTATTGTGGGAGTATCACTGCTGTCGCTATTCTCACCCTGTGCAGCTGCATCCGGAGGTGGTGGCACTATGGGAGGCAGTGTCATGATCTCTGCTTCCAAAAGGTCAGGGTTTTCCCAACTCCCTTGGAAGCAGATCCATAACCCAGGTTCCGAGTGCCAACCAGTCCCAATTGGGACCTTTTGGACCCAGTCCTGGCGCCAGTGGCACCAGGCTCATAAATATGCCCAGTCCCAGTGCTGGAAGCGCCGGGCTCATAATGCTTGGGTGGACTTACCTGCAGCAGACCATGCTGCTTACTTGCCTGCCAGTTGAGCCTCTGATCCTCTTCTGTTTGGAACTACTTTTCCTGTTGGGTGGGGCAGGAGCCACTCCCTAGATTCAGAACACTGGAACTCTTCTGGAAAGCAGGAATTCTTTTCTTACCTAGGCGTGGCTGTGAAAGGAGACACCTAAGCACTACAGGAGGCTATTTAAACCACACCCGGTGGATGAATCTTGCTTTGCGTTATTCTGCATCCTCTGCAGCAGAACGCTCATCGTGTCTTCTGCATCGGATCCTGGACCTAAGGAAAAAGGCTTACCATCCTGAATCCAGTCTTCAGCAACACCTATAAAGACAAGAAAGAACAGGTTAGCATTCCGGCATCTGAAAGACAAAGGCTTACCTACTCTTCGCACGCTCCGGAGGCCTTCGGCGCTGCATCCTGCATCTGAAAGACAAAACAAGGTGTGTTTAAAGACATTGGGGAACTTTAATACTCACGTGCCATTACTCCTTTCCACATCTAACCCAGTGGGTATTCCGGCACCCTGCAGCCGCTCCGAACTCGTACCTGCAAAATAAAAAGACAGTTAGAGCGCATCGTGAAGCAGGCAACAAGCGCTTACTTACGTGCTTCCAGGCGCTTCTATTCATCACACGGACTCTATCTTCAACTCACTTCAGCCTGTCATCCGCCATCGCCGGAACCCTGCAAAACAAGAGACATCATTACTAAAGACTTTAAAGACAATAGAATTACTCGAAACTTACCGTTCGTGCAGTAAACGACGGACAGCAGTCCTCTGAAGTCAAGAGGCCTGCGCTACCTATCCAGTGAAGAAACTGGTTACAGCACCCTGCCCCGAGGCAGATGGAGAGCTCGGCATTCACTTACCTAAGGTGAGAGCGTTAACCTTTGGGGGTCTACAGGAGAGCAAAAAAGGAAAGAGATAGGGACACCCCAATAACCCCAGTTCATTAATCCCATATTTTCTATCTGCAGACATCTTACTCTTGAAGTCAGGCATACAGTGCACAGAGGTCCAGCCCAAAGAGCCAACCGGGTGCTACACATCACCTTTGAAGATACGGTAGTCGCCCAGTCAAGACCGGCGCCTCTGCGAGAATCAGGTGAGCGTTACAGAACGCAAAGCCTACCGCAAAACTCTCGCCCAGGCGCTATGGAAACCTCGGATACTGACCACCTAGCCCGGTTACTTGGGGAACTAAGGGCAGAAGTGCATGCAGCTCGTCAGGAAACGAATGCTCTAAGAAGGGAACTAATTATTTCCAAGGAGAGAACAGACGGTCTTGCTAGACAATTGCTACAGTCACAAGCCGGACAAACCCCGTTACCCGCATCAGGGGCAAATCTTCCTTCAACATCCTCTATGAATCCAGTGCAGATCAACCTACCTGGGAATGTACCTCTGGCTCCGCCCGAACGATTTTCTGGTGACCCAAAGAGGTTTGCAGTATTTATCAATCAGTGCCGGTTGCACTTCTTATGCCGGCCAGCAGCCTTTCCAACTGATCAAGCTAAAGTAGCTTTTGTACTTTCGTACCTTAGTGGCAATGCGGCAGACTGGTCAAACCCTCTAGTTAATCAAGATGATCCGGTTCTCCATGATTTTCAAGCCTTTCAGCTTAGTATGGAAAAACTGTTCGCAAGACATTCACAGGGGCAGGCCTTGGACAATGAGCTTCTTTCGTTGCGACAGGGTAATCAAGACCTTTTGGCTTATATTGCATCTTTCAATAGACTAATAGTGGAAACTCAATGGCCTGAGGACAAAAGGATTACGCTGTTTTATAGAGGTCTACGTGGAGAGCTCAAAGACGTTTTAGCCCAAGTAGTGAATCCCCCACAAGACTGTTCGGATTATATAGACTTGGTTGTTCAAATAGATCATAGACTGCAGAACAGGAAGGCCGACCGTTCCAAGTTTGATGCTCGAGTATTTTCCAAACCGCCAACTCCTTCCAAAGGAGTAGACTCCGGGGAACCCATGCAAATAGGTGGTCTGAAAGGTCCTCTAACACAAAAGGAGCGGGAAAGGAGAAAACAGTTGCAATTATGCCTATATTGCGGAAACTCAGGGCACTTTCTTCGAGACTGTCCGGTGAAACCTGCCAAGAAGGCAGTAGGAGCTGCAGTTACCAAAGTTACAAACTCTGAGCAGGGAAACGACCTCGCCCGACAAGAATAGAGGTCCTCTTGCCGAGCGTGAAAACCAGTTCCGTGACCTCGCATTTCGTGATACCTATGGTCCTCATTAGCCCTGATAATCCGGATCGATTACATGCAATTGAAGCTTACGTCGACAGCGGTGCCATCGGCAACTATGTGGATCATGAAATGGTTTTGAGGATGAATCTAACTCTTTGTACCAAGGCTGTAAAGGACGTCATTACTACAGTGGATGGTACAGAGATAGCCTCCGGGCCAGTAACGCATACCACTCAAGAGGTGACGCTAGTAAGTCAAGATGGACACCATGAGAAGATCGTGTTCGATGTGATCAAGGCCCCTCAGTTTCAGATTATTCTAGGAATACCTTGGTTAGAGAAACACAATCCTCTGATCGATTGGCGAGCAAGAACGGTCCAGTTTCCAGAATGTGTCTCTACTTGTCACCCTCCACCTGGTGTTGCACTGGCAGCAATTTCTTCAGAGACTCCCCAGTTACCTCCCGAATACCTGGAATACCAAGATGTTTTCCGGAAGGATCAGGCTAACTCTCTACCTCCTCATAGGTCTTATGACTGCCAGATAGACCTGATACCTGGATCTACTCCTCCTTGTAGTAGAATTTATGCCCTCACCGAGCCTGAGAACCTTCACCTTCGACAATACCTGGATCAATACCTGGCGAATGGGTTTATTCGTCCTTCCAAGTCCCCTGCTTCTTCAGCTTTGTTCTTCGTTCCAAAAAAGGAAGGAGACCTTAGAACTTGTATCGATTATCGCTCCCTGAACCAGATCACCGTTAAGAATAGATATCCATTACCTTTGATCCCTGAACTCCTGGACCAAGTCAGAAAAGCATGCATATATACAAAGCTGGATCTTAGAGGAGCTTACCACTTGGTACGAGTAAAAGAGGGCGATGAATGGAAGACGGCCTTCCGCACCAAGTATGGGCTATTTGAATATCAGGTCATGCCCTTCGGACTTTGCAATGCCCCGGCCGCCTTTCAATATTTTATGAACAATGTCCTCAGAGAGCTCATAGATGTGTGTGTTGTTGTTTACATTGACGACATCCTCGTTTATTCTTCATCGGAATCTGAACATCGGAAACACGTGAAAATGGTCCTCGAAAGATTGCGTCAACACAAACTTTTCGCTAAGTTGGAAAAATGTGTTTTCAACGTGACTGAAGTTGAATTCTTGGGATTCATATTATCACCTGGCGGAGTACGTATGGATTCAAAGAAGGTCGATGCAGTTCTCAAATGGCCATCACCATCCTCCGTAAAAGGTGTGCAAAGCATGTTAGGCTTCGCTAACTTTTACCGCAGGTTTATCCCCGAATTCTCTCGAATAGTCCAGCCCATCACTGCCTTGTTAAAGAAAAACAAACGTTTTGAATGGTCTACCGAGGCGGAACAAGCTTTCCAGGATTTGAAGACTAAATTTATCTCTGCACCAATCTTAAAACACCCTCGCCCCGAACTCCCCTACATCGTGGAAACTGATGCTTCAAGCCTTGCCATGGGGGCAGTTCTATCACAAAAGGACCCGGTAACCAATCAGTTGCATCCCGTGGCATTTTGGTCCCGCAAATTCTCGCCTCCTGAAATCAATTACACGATTACTGACAAGGAACTTCTGGCTATCAAGTCTGCCTTTAAGGCTTGGCGGCATTATCTGCTGGGGGCCCGACACACCGTTACTGTGATTACGGATCACCGAAACCTGCAATATTTGAAAACCGCAAAAGCCCAATCCTCTAGACAACTCCGTTGGGCATTATTCTTTGCCGAGTTTGACTTCATAATTACCTATCGACCTGGTACAAAGAACGGTAAAGCTGATGCCCTTTCTCGGATGGGAGTGGAAGAACACTTGATCAACCCTAAACCTGTAGCAATCATTCCCGAACAACGAATTCTGGGTGTAATCACCACAGAATCCATAGAGGAAGTTAAGGATAAAGCCAGGCAACTTGTAACTCCAGCAGACATACAGAATTGGCATCTGCAGGGAAAGGACTTTGCATTAAAGGACAACTTATTGTATTTCCAAGAACGATTATACCTACCCAGCACAGATTTACAGAAAAAAGTAATCTCTTGTTATCACGATTCTTTAATGGAAGGTCATCCCGGTATGGCCAAGACCTCAGAAAAGATCAAGCGCTACTTCTGGTCGCCGTCTTGGAAAAAAGATATCAGAGACTTTATAATGTCCTGTGGAGTATGCGCCCAAAACAAGAGTCAAAAGGAAAGACCAGCAGGCCTCTTACGCCCTATTGACATCCCACCTCGCCCTTGGCATACGCTTTCTATGGACTTCATCACCGATCTACCTCCATGCTCCGGATACAATACGATTCTAGTAATCGTGGACTTATTCTCCAAGATGGCGCATTTCATTCCGCTCAAAGGCTTGCCAACAGCAGCAACTCTGGCCCGAGAATTTCTCGAAAACATCGTCCGACTACACGGTTTTCCTTCGGTTCTAATTTCGGATCGAGGTAGTCAATTTATTTCTCATTTTTGGCGAAGTTGCTGTCGGTCGGCTCAAATTGATGTGAGACTATCGACCAGTCACCACCCTCAGACCGACGGACAAACCGAGAGGACCAATCAAACTCTGGAACAGTATTTACGCTGCATGCTGCAACAAACTGAAAAAACTTGGAAAGACATCCTTTGGATAGCCGAATATGCCTACAATAACTCTGTCCATTCGGGAACTGGGAAAACACCGTTTTTTCTTTTGTACGGCAGTCACCCTCGAACCTCGGAGTTGGATCCCCTCCAAGATCTTGAAACACCAGCAGTAGACTACCTGCATTCTACAATCACCCAAGCCTTTAAGGAAGCTGTTTCTCACCTTCAAAGGGCTAAAGAACAATACAAGAAAGGAGCAGATCAACATCGGAAGGAAGCCCCTCAATATCAAGTAGGGGACCAAGTTTGGTTATCCACCAAATATCTACCTTTAAAAGGGCCACGCACATTCAACCCAAGATACCTTGGTCCCTATTCCATCACTACCATAGTAAACCCAGTAGCGGTCAAGTTGGACTTGCCCCCGCACATGAAGATACATCCGGTCTTCCACGTCTCTCTATTAAAACCCGTGCAACCTCAAACCCGACTAACTAAATCTCCAAAACCCATCCTAGTTGATGGAGAACTCGAGTTTGAAGTCAAAAGCATTCTGGACTCCAAGATCTCCAAATCTAAACTATTTTACCTAATTGACTGGAAAGGCTACGGCCCCCAAGAGAGATCCTGGGAACCTGCTGAATATGTCCACGCTCCTCGCCTAATCAAAAGATTTCACCGAACATTTCCTGACAAGCCAAAACCCCCGGAGAAGCCCGGTTTGGGAGGGGCCTTGACGGGGGGTACTGTCATGATCTCTGCTTCCAAAAGGTCAGGGTTTTCCCAACTCCCTTGGAAGCAGATCCATAACCCAGGTTCCGAGTGCCAACCAGTCCCAATTGGGACCGTTTGGACCCAGTCCTGGCGCCAGTGGCACCAGGCTCATAAATATGCCCAGTCCCAGCGCTGGAAGCGCCGGGCTCATAATGCTTGGGTGGACTTACCTGCAGCAGACCATGCTGCTTACTTGCCTGCCAGTTGAGCCTCTGATCCTCTTCTGTTTGGAACTACTTTTCCTGTTGGGTGGGGCAGGAGCCACTCCCTAGATTCAGAACACTGGAACTCTTCTGGAAAGCAGGAATTCTTTTCTTACCTAGGCGTGGCTGTGGAAGGAGACACCTAAGCACTACAGGAGGCTATTTAAACCACACCCGGTGGATGAATCTTGCTTTGCGTTATTCTGCATCCTCTGCAGCAGAACGCTCATCGTGTCTTCTGCATCGGATCCTGGGCCTAAGGAAAAAGGCTTACCATCCTGAATCCAGTCTTCAGCAACACCTATAAAGACAAGAAAGAACAGGTTAGCATTCCGGCATCTGAAAGACAAAGGCTTACCTACTCTTCGTGCGCTCCGGAGGTCTTCACACTGCATACCGGCATCTGAAAGACAAAAGCTTACCAACTCTTTGCACGCTCCGGAGGCCTTCGGCGCTGCATCCAGCATCTGAAAGACAAAACAAGGTGCGTTTAAAGACATTGGGGAACTTTAATACTCACGTGCCATTACTCCTTTCCTCATCTAACCCAGTGGGTATTCCGGCACCCTGCAGCCGCTCCGAACTCGTACCTGCAAAATAAAAAGACAGTTAGAGCGCATCGTGAAGCAGGCAACAAGCGCTTACTTACGTGCTTCCAGGCGCTTCTATTCATCACACGGACTCTATCTTCAACTCACTTCAGCCTGTCATCCGCCATCGCCGGAACCCTGCAAAACAAGAGACATCATTACTAAAGACTTTAAAGACAATAGAATTACTCGAAACTTACCGTTCGTGCAGTAAACGACGGACAGCAGTCCTCTGAAGTCAAGAGGCCTGCGCTACCTATCCAGTGAAGAAACTGGTTACAGCACCCTGCCCCGAGGCAGATGGAGAGCTCGGCATTCACTTACCTAAGGTGAGAGCGTTAACCTTTGGGGGTCTACAGGAGAGCAAAAAAGGAAAGAGATAGGGACACCCCAATAACCCCAGTTCATTAATCCCATATTTTCTATCTGCAGACATCTTACTCTTGAAGTCAGGCATACAGTGCACAGAGGTCCAGCCCAAAGAGCCAACCGGGTGCTACACATCACCTTTGAAGATACATAGTCGCCCAGTCAAGACCGGCGCCTCTGCGAGAATCAGGTGAGCGTTACAGGCAGCCCACGCAAGGCCCTAGTCTGTTCCTCCATGGCTGCAAGCATGCGGGTGTGGTAGGTCTCGTTCTGGAGGATGAGTGTGCGGAGGTCCCCATGCAACAACTCACGGGATGCCCGGACCTCCGCCCTCGTTGCCTGCATCTCAGCTGAGAGCGTACGGGTGAGACGCTCCAGCTGCTGTTCTGTCCTTTGGTGTGTTGAAGCCTCAAGCTCAACAATAGTCGTCCTGAGGTGAAGGAGTTCCAGCCTCAGGGCTTCCCTGTGGCCCTGGGACTCTATGGAGATGGCTTCCTGCAGAGTCGCCAGTGCCGCCCGCCTGTCCCTGTTGGACGCCAACATGTCCTCCCTGTGTGACTGGCAGATGGAGTCGGTTGCCTGCTGTAGTCGCTCCATCAGCCTTTCGGTGGGGACAATGGAAGTGGCCACCCTATCCATGGCCTGAGTCATCATCTCTGATGATGCTGCCTGTTGGGTTGCCACACCGTAAATGGATTGCTCCCATGCGGTATTGCCAGGTGGCGTACGGCCACCACGTCGGCGGGCACCACACCTGTCTGGGGCAAGGCGAACTGCGCCTTGCTGTGCCGGCACTGCCTGAGGCTGCAGGACTGCATTCCCCCTCTGATCTGCTGGCCCAGGAACAGGATCAGATGTCGCAGAGTGTGACCCTGCATCCGTAACCACCAAAGGCGTAGCTGCCAACACTGACATCCCCATTGAGGGTTCTGACCCTGGTGCAGGTGGGTCGGACAGAACAGAATCCCTCCCAGGAACACTCACCTGCGACGGCACGTAGGTCTCATCATCCGAATCAACACCTGAGTACAGCTCGGGGGAGGTGCAGCCAGAGACACCCCTTGAGAGCACGACCTGCAGCAGTTGTGGGTTCTCACCCACCACCACACCACGTCCCTCACTGGTGGTCGGTCGGCCCTCAGACCCCTCCTGGGTCTGCACCATCTCCACAACCCCAGCAGTATCAGGTGCGTCTTCCCCTGCAAAGACATAAAAGAAAACAAATGGAAACAGGCATTAGCACCATGGCACACAATGAGGGCTGAGAAGCTACAGAACCAGTACTTGATTGACACATGTCCCACATGACTAAAACCCTCCCATGCATGCACCCTCACTGCGTATGAAGGGGAGGCAAATGGCACACATTGATGACACCAAGATGGAAGATGAACACATTTGCTGCATGCTGCCTAGCAGTGGCATCACACATTGGCCTGTGATTGCCAGGTGAAATACACATGCCATCACACAGATGGCATGTACCATTGCTATTGAGTGAAGATGGAGAGGAGGGCAGCACTTATTCATTAAGTCCAGTTCCCTCATGTAATAGCTTTTCTAATTCAAACAGGTCTGATTTTTCACCTGGAGCTGCCAGTCCAAAATGGTCCTATTGCACAGGGACATGTCTAAACAAATGATATCCAGTAAACAAAGTCACTCCACTTTACCATAGCCATGTCAGACATGTGACTAGAGGACTGAGAAATGCCTAGTAAAAGTGGTGGAATGCAAACAATCTGCCCTAATGAACAGAGAAAAATAAGCAACAATGTTGTGGCAAGGTGACACTTCAAGGCCAACTGGCGTCCTGTTGGGCTAGATGTCTACTGTTGGCAGAAGGGATACTGCTATGGCCAAATGCTGCTGTGCAGAATGTATTGCATGAAGCACATGGGTGACCCAAACAACTCAGGCGCACACACCCTCACCTGGCACACAAACAGAAGCCCTCACACACACACCATGCACATGGATGACACACACATGCATGTGCACTCACCGGACAATGCCTCATAATCAGGCAGATCTCCCACGCCTTGGATCTGTTCCTCCGTGACGTAGGTCCCAGCGACTGACTCATGTGGAGTGAGTTCCATGTCTTCTACTGGAGACCCACCTCCAGTCACTAGAGTTGCGGCATGACTTGAGGCCAGCTTATTCTTTGCCCTGCGCTTTAGGTAATTCCAGCGCTTATAGCAATCATTGGCTGTGCGCCTCACGATTCCAAGGGCACTTACGATGTCCGCAACGGTCTGCCAGTGCGCCTGGCGTTGTGCAGGTGTGGTCTTGGATCCTGCAACAATGACCATCTCGTTATCATGTGTGGACACATACTCGACAAGTACATTCAGTTCGGCATCCGTGAAGCTGGGCTTCCTCGACGGGCCGGACTGTGTAGCCGTGTCTGGGGCATCAGCCTGTGCCGGACGAGCACTCTTCCTCTTCCGCTTGGAAGGTGGTGGTTATCCTGAGTGTCCTACGCCGCTCTGGACACTAGGGGCAGGAGCCCTGGTGGACTCTGTATCAGGAGTATGGGATTGCAAACTCAGCATGGGAGTTGGTGCAGGCATTGGCTCAAGTGTAATGGTGTCAGGGGGAATGTCAGCAGGATGGACTAGGACCGACACTGTCCTGGCTGGGTGTGTGAGAGCTGGGGTGGATGGAGCCGCAGCTGCCCCTGCAGCCTCTCCACCTTGCCTACTTGGGGCAGCAGATGACCTTGCTGCCCCTGATCCACGTGGCCTGATGACATCACTGTGCACCAGCGCACGTGTCATAGGCCTGCTGACCTGGAAATCAGCCATGGAGTCAGCCAGGTCTGATGCCACAATAGGCTGGTCCAACAAGGGCTGAGCATGGATGGTGTCAGCCACATCACCCTCAACCAGGGGGGGCGGGGGGGGCATTATGGGTGCCCTTGACTGGTCCTCCACACATGGGGGGACAGGGTCACCCTGCAAGTAATGACCACGTCCCCTACCGGATCCACCACGGCCACCACTTGTGGCTCGTCCACCTTTGCCACCCTTACGGATTCCTCGCCTCCCAACCATGGCACTGATGTTAATGTGCGTATGGGAGTGGCTGTAAACTATTGTCTTGGGCAATTGGGGGTCAAAGGGGTTGGGTACCAGGTGGTAATCGTACCCTAGTGCTCTAGCAAGGCTGAATGTGACCCCTGGGGAAAGATGACGGGTCACGCAACGCACAGGAAGCCCAAAAAAGGGAGATAACGTGCACGCAACCCCTCCTAGACCACGTGTGCGGAAAATAAAACCTGCACTACGCTGTGGCACCCAGTAACACAAGAATGAACGTATGCGTGTCACACGCAGCCTAGAATGACCTCTGAAGGGGTAGGCTACACACGGGGCAAGCACAGATGTTAGATACGTGCGTGACTCACCGTCTGCCAGGAAAAAGAGCGTGAAAAAGAAGCTCGTGTGTGCGTTGGCAACACCCCCGCCAAAAGAAGAATTGTACGCTGTCTGAGGAGACAGGACAACAGTAGAAGGGAACGCTGTTTGAGGGAACAGGCACAGGAAAACCAGAAAAAGAGAAAAAAGAGAAAAAGCTGTCAGAGGTAACAGGGAGTACGAACTTGAAACGCCGTGAAGTAAATCGCGTGTGAAACGACAAGAAGTACAGATTTCACCCACTCGCTCTCCACGAAAAGCACGTACAAGGAAATGGTGTTCTACACGTACCTTTTATGCAGGCCCACACGGCCAGCGTCACTTCCGCGTGTACGCGCTAGGGCCATTTCCACCAATTACACGCTTTGTCACTTCCGCGTGTACGCGCTAGGGCCATTTCCACCAATTACACGCTTTGTCACTTCCGCGTGTACGCGCTAAGGCCATTTCCACCAATTACACGCTTTGACACTCGGACGTGTCTTTCATTTTTTTAACACGCAACATTTCAAACGTGTGCCATATTCAACGTGCACGTGACTTCATAGACGCGCATACGCTGGTGGCCTTTGGCCCAATGAATGTACAGACGTGTGCTGACGCGCTTACGCGCTAAGGGCCTTTCCTTGAATTACACACAGACGTGCTGGATTTTCACGTGCAAAATCACTCCGTATCAAGCTGGCCACGCGTTCACACACGGAAGACCACGCTCCTGCCCAGAAGGCCGAATTACTGCCCCCCAGAGCCCTGAGCACCCTCCCACCTGCCATCTGCTACTGCCTGACTGCCTGCTGCCCACGTGCCCTGACATTTGCTGCCTGCACATCAGCCAGGGGTGCTGTTGCTGTGACCACCCCTGCTGGAACCGAAGACTCCCGACTGCTTTTCCATCGCCCCACAGCCAGCCCGAGGACCCAGTTGCCCACCCACTCCTGCCTCTGGGGTTGCCATGTCGGGCACTGCAACATCTGGCACCAGTGGCAACCCCCGGCCAAGGAGGCAGAGGGGCACCAGCTTCACTGCCACCGAAGTTGGTGTCCTGGTGAAGCATGTCCTGGGGCAGTATGATGCCCTCTTCGGAAGGTTGCGCGCCGACAAGGAAGGACGGACTCGGATCTGGATGGACATCGTGACTGCCATCAACGCGGAGGAGGTTGCAGTCCGCGACTACGAACGTGTCAGGAAGCGTTGGGAGGACTTCAGGTCCAGGACCCTCAACAAGGCCCGGCGCCTCCTGAAGGCAGCGGATGCTAAGGGGCGCCGGGGCCACTTGTCGGAAGATCAGATGAGGGTCCTGGAACGCATATCCCCAGCGCTCCACGTCCAGGTCCTTGAGAGGCAGACCCGTCTGGAGTCGAGCGGTAAGTGAACATGCATATTGATTGTAAGCTGTGCGTGTGGTGTGCCAGGAGTGTGCAGGTTGAACATGTATTTTTATGTGGGCAAGTAGGGGGGGGTGTACAGGGCCGTGAGGGTGACACATGCGAGGGGTCTCATGTGTGACACATGGATGGTGCTTGTGTGTGTGGGCTTGCATGGCACAGGATGTGGAGGAATGATTGTCAGGTGTGACATGGATGTCGATCGGAACACTGCGACAGTTGGCGGAGGTGTACACATGCATGCAAGTTTGGTGGTGTGTGTGCATGTGTAGTGTACTCCCTATGTTGCATGTGATGTGTGGATGACCTTTGGCTGCTCATGCTGTTGTATGTGAATGGATGGTGCTGGCTGTTGCAATTTGGCTATGGTATGGCTCATGTGTGCAAGTTGAAATGACATGTGTGTTGGGGATTGTGATGCCATGTCTGAGGTTTACCAATGCCACTCATGTATGACTGTCATGTGTGTATGAGTCCATTATACAGTGCCCTGATGCCTGTGTTTTCTTTCTCCCTGTCTGCAGCGTCAACTGATGAAGAGGGCGCAGAAGGTGCTGTGGAGCACAGCTGCAGGGGTCGCACCACCAGCCGGAGACACAAGGCCCGGATCCCCTCCCAGGTTCTGATCTCGTCGGGGAGTGAGGAGTCCGGTGCCGTGTCCCAGGCCGCAGCTGCCGAGGGGAGGTCCAAGAGGCGGAGGTTGGAGTTGGACTCCTCGGCAGCAGAAGGGGCAGCTGGGACCCCACAGGGCCCAACGGAGGAAGATGGCACGGAGTCATCCAGGTTGGTGGGGGGTTTGGAGGAGGAGGAGGCCGTGCAAGCGACAGAGGCGGGGTCTGGAGGTGGGGATTCCACTGGTGCTAGTGGTGCAGTGCAGGATCAGGGACAGGAGGCAGCACAGGCCGCAGCGGAGGTGACTGTGTGCAATCCTGTCCCTGCTCCTGTCACTGCATCATCTTGCACCAGCGGGGATGCCTACCTCCAGGCCCGTTCTCAGGGAGGGGATTGGCTTACAACACCTGGCCTTCCTCTCCCTGCGGATGTGGCTATCCTGCACCAGGTTGAGCCTGTCCAGGGTGGGGTGGCGTTGCGTCAACGGGCCATGCGAGCTGACCTGCAGTCTTTTCATGATGAGTCTGCACGTCTTCTCGCATGGCTCGTTGACCGCGTTGACCCACTGGGACAGCTCACCAGGGCTGGATTCCTCCGATTCCTGGACCTTGTTCCGACCCCCTCCTCCACGGAACCCCCTATGCCCCAGTCGTCCTCCATGCCATCTTCCCACCCATGTGTCACCTGGGTGCCCTGTGGAGCTGTCTCCGACCGTGCGGCCAGGCTGGTGGACAACAGATCCCTGCCACAGTCGGGAGTCGGACGTCCAGCAGGGGTGGCCACATCAACGACTGCACCCCAGCTGGAGGAGGATGTGCAGGCACCATCGGACAGGGCACATGGACAGCAGCAGCTGCAGCAGCAGGAGGCTGTAGGTGGGAGCCACAATAGCTCTGGGCCTTCAACATCGGAGGGGAAGGCATCGGCCGGAGGGCAGGAGGACCCTGGACGGGAAGTGTCTTCCGTGTGGCAGCGGTTGGGCCACCCATAGATGCGGAGCGGCGGCGGGCGGAAGAGGCGCGGCTCACGATGGTCAGGGCGGAGAACTCCATGCGGAGGGCCCTGAGGCGGGCCGAGTGCCTCGAGGCAATCCGCAGGGAGTTGGAGGTAAACATGTCGGCGTCCCTGCAGACCCTCGGGGCCATGGAACAGGACCGCCTCCGGGACATAGACGAGGAGTTCGATGATGCCCTGGCCCGGAACACCACCAAGTGAGCCGCTGGACTGGCCCGCCGCCATTGTATATAGTTATTTAGTGATAGGTTTCCTTTATAGTTTATTTTTATTTGGAGTCGACGGACACTGCTCCACCTTTTGTATATAGTTCCATTTTAGATAGGTTTTTTGGTAGGTTTCATTTCTTCTGTTGGGATGATGGACCCTGAATACTTTGTACATAGTTGGACTTTGGATTTGGATATTTTTTTACTATGAATATTTTTTTCCATGGAGCAATGGTTTTCTATTTCTTTTTTCCCTTCATTTCCTTTTTATGGACTTGAACTTTGGAAGAAATTTTTTTGGATTGTCATTTATTGATTTTAATTTGAAAAGGGACAGCCAGCTTAATTTTGTTGTTTTTTTACTTGTGTATTTTGTTTAATTTTGATTGCCATTACTGTTGTTTTTAATACAGGGAGACATGAGTGGGGGCCTGGTGGAGGCTGCCCCTGCACTGCTGGGGGGTGGGGGTGGGTGGGAGACATGGGTGGGAGCCTGGTGGGGGCTGCCCATGGTGGCTGGGGGGTGGGGGTGGGGGTGGTGGGAGACATGAGTGGGGGCCTGGTGGAGGCTTCCCCACAGTGCTGGGGGGTGGGGGTGGTGGTAGACATGGGTGGGAGCCTGGTGGGGGCTGCCCATGGTGGCTGGGGGGTGGGGGTGGGTGGGAGACATGAGTGGGGGCCTGGTGGGGGCTGCCCATGGTGGCTGGGGGGTGGGGGTGGTGGTAGACATGGGTGGGAGCCTGGTGGGGGCTGCCCATAGTGGCTGGGGGGTGGGGGTGGGTGGGAGACATGAGTGGGGGCCTGGTGGAGGCTGCCCCTGCACTGCTGGGGGGTGGGGGTGGGTGGGAGACATGAGTGGGGGCCTGGTGGGGGCTGCCCATGGTGGCTGGGGGGTGGGGGTGGTGGTAGACATGGGTGGGAGCCTGGTGGAGGGTGCCCCACAGTGCTGGGGGGTGGGGTGGGTGGGTGACATGAGTGGGGGCCAGGTGGAGGCTGCCCATGGTGGCTGGGGGGTGGGGGTGGTGGGAGACATGGGTGGGGACCTGGTGGAGGGTGCCCCACACTGCTGGGGGGGCAGAGGGGGGGTGGGAGACATGAGTGGGGGCCTGGTGGAGGCTGCCCCTGCACTGCTGGGGGGTGGAGGTGGTGGTAGACATGGGTGGGAGCCTGGTGGGGGCTGCCCATGGTGGCTGGGGGGTGGGGGTGCTGGGAGACATGAGTGGGGGCCTGGTGGAGGCTGCCCCACAGTGCTGCGGGGTGGGGGTGATAGGGGACATGAGTGGGGGCCTGGTGGAGGCTGCCCCTGCACTGCTGGGGGGTGGGGATGGTGGTAGACATGGGCGGGAGCCTGGTGGGGGCTGCCCATGGTGGCTGGGGGGTGGGGGTGGGTGGTAGACATGAGTGGGGGCCTGGTGGAGGCTGCCCCTGCACTGCTGGGGGGTGGGGGTGGGTGGGAGACATGAGTGGGGGCCTGGTGGAGGCTGCCCATGGTGGCCGGGAGGTGCCTGCAGGCGCCGTGGAGGGTGTACAGGGAACACCTGTGAGGACCCACCCAGCCTAATCGCGTGTGTAACTTCCCGCGCACCCCTGTAATGCACGTACCCAGCCACATCGCGTGTGATAATTCCCACGCACCCCTGTAATACACGTACCCAGCCAAATCGCGTGTGATTATTCCCGCGCACCCCTGTAATACACGTACCCAGCCAAATTGCGTGTGATAATTCCTGCGTACCCCTGTAATACACGTACCCTGGCTAATCGCGTGTAAAACTTCACGCGTACCCCTGTCATACACGTACCCAGCCAAATCGCGTGTGATAATTCCCGCGTACCCCTGTAATACACGTACCCTGGCTAATCGCGTGTAAAACTTCACACGTACCCCTGTCATACACGTACCCTGGCTAATCGCGTGTAAAACTTCCCGCGTACCCCTGTAATACACTTACCCTGGCTAATCGCATGTAAAACTTCCCGCGTACCCCTGATTTGAACATTACCCGCTTTGCGTTCCTTGTTTGGCAGCCCTGTAAACTGGTCCAGGGTTAGCGCAGCCCTTTGCGATGATTTAGCGATTTTGATGGCTTTTCCTTGCGCGAGGGCGTTCTTGGGGGCGTTACTGGCGCTGCTGCAGGGTCGCTGCGATATTCTGCGCCACGGCTGGTTTGGGAGACTAAAATCCATGAATACGCTGTGCGCGGAAATCGGTTTTGGCGCACGCGCCTGGCGCAGACAATCACACGCGGACACTCTGCGCCATCCGCTTGCGACACTTTTCTGCGAAATTCTATGAATTAGCCTGTATATATATTAAACAAAACAAGGAAACCCTTTATGGTGAACTGTGGGGAAGCTTTGTTGATCTTTATGGGTAATGCGAGATTGGGTTATGAAGTGGAGTGAATGGTTTACTTTCAGGTACTGTGGATGTTGGGGGGGTTGTGTCGGTTATGTGGTTTGTTTTGTGTAGTCTTACTTGTCTGTTGACATTTATTGAGTGCATATAGTTATGTTTTAGGTTAGTTCTATTTAAATATTGTAGAATATAGAGTTACGATTTCTAATTCTATTAGAATTATTGTCTTAAGCTATTGTGTAGTTTGTAACTCCATGACCTAAGATGTAGATTCTGTTATTTTTGTTGTACCTTGTTGAAAATAAGAAATAAAGAGAATTTAAAAGAAAGAAATATATGACATGCACAATGATATTTGTTGTGCATACTTTAAAATGTATGTGCAATTTTTAAGTACATTGGCTCTTTTATTTGTGACCTTAAAATATACATATAACAGAACATTAGAGCAATCAAATGTGTAGACACAAATTACCAAATTGCTGTGCACTTTGCTTTTACACATAAAGATCTTAAAAAGATGTGTCAGTCTGCTCTTGATCATGTGAAAGTCATGCCAAGAGGTGGTGGTAGTTCACAGACTGAGTCAGTTTGAATCTAGACAGATCATCTCGGGAGGCATAAAACAAACTCTCGGGACATATTTTGAAGAAAGAGATGTAGGTTTTTGTACTGACATAAAACTGTGAGGCTTTAAGCAAAATCCTTCTTGCAGAGGTGTCTTTTAGTGTCTGCAATGTCCTTCAAGGGGTGGATGTCAGAAGCGGCCACTCTCAGGTGAGTGGCACGGCTTGACGTCCTGAGGTCCTTTTCTTTAGATTGTTCAGGTCCAGTGTTCAGCGGGCAAGTGTAACAGGCAGTAGTTACAAGCAGCAGCGGTGAGCCCTTCAGAGGACAGCCAGTCAGAGAACTATTGGAGGATCCTGCTGGTACTGGTACCTTGTATAATGCTACCCCAGACCATCAGCCCACAATTCCCGGGGGTTGGGTGAGTCGGGTAAGCTGTGTTTAGCTGATGTGTGGTTTTCGTGGCTAAATGGTCTTATAAGGTGGTGGGTGAGCCGTAACACTGCACCTACTCATGTGGGTATTGGGCTAATTGCTGTGGTTGCAGATGGCTCTAAGAGCCTTGAGTCTCCCTGTAATTGTATAAGAAGGCAAACCACAGCACTGTACATTTTTTGTGGGGTTTTTGTGGGATAATCTGTGTATCTCAGAGTGTTCCAGTAAACACTGCCATGCTCGTTGTGTATTTTTGTAGTGTTATCGAGAGTCCCATTCTGTGGAAGGTCGCCATACTTAGGACTTTTTTTAAATACTTTGGGACCTTCTTAACTACTTGCACTTACTACCTTACTAACTACTGAATGCAGTGGTAGCGAAGCCTTGTGCCTGTCTCTGTGTCTGTGTAGAGTGTAGTTGCAGCTGGGAGTGCAATTGCGAGTGCTGTCTCACTGTCCCGCTGCCATTGGAGGCAGAGTCCCAACATCACGTAGTAAGTGTATTCAACTATTTACATTCATTAAAAAATTAGGTGTGCTTGCATTTATAAAAGAATCAGGCTCACAGATTTAGAAATACCCGGTCAGACTGCAGGGGCCAGTTGAGACGATGGTGTACAAAAACGAAATGAAACAAATTAGATATCGCTTAGGGAAAGGGCACTGAAATCCGATAGATAATGCAACACAAATCCAGCAGACAACACCCAGAGGGAACATTAAAATTGAGACTGCTAGCCCAAGGGGTCAAATTACTTATTTTTTCTTTGTGGAACTGGTTATTAATTCTATGAATGAGACAGTCCACGGCCCCAATCCCCATCATAACTAACAAAATAACAATAGTTAGCGATGATTGAGCGAGTGAAGAGTGTTGCATGCTCAAAGACATCAACAATAACTCCCTACTTAACCTACATTACTCATTACAATGGAACATAGCAGCAGAGGAAGCTATTTCCCATGATTGTGGGCCCAGTAGTGGACCTTTTGAGAAATAATGAAGAGGTGGTGGTGGCGCCGGTCAAGGATCCTAATCGTCTTTCAGCTTCCCCAAATCAATTTACACACTATGCTTCAGACTATTTGGTGAATGAAACCAACAGCAGTTCAAACGCAAAGGCAGAAATCCATTCCTTCATGTTAACCATTCAGTTTGCCATAAAGATTCTACTAAATGTATGTGTCAGAATACATGACAACTTAAAACCGCATGTGACACCTGCTGCATTTACAGTAGAATCAGTTCAAAATACAGCCAAGTGCAGTGAAGTGCGACAGAGAAATTAGGCATATTCAAACAAGGGAAAAGCTCCCATTAGATCTAATGTGGAGGCTGAGGGGTCGTCCTGTGAAGCCAACAACCAAACACGTATCCCTGATTCACCTGAAATTGATCTCTACAGGAAACAAAGAAGATTGGCTCTTTGTGCTACTGAGGCTCAGCTGAGGCGTAAGACCACGTTGGAAGTAAAATAAATGCCTGATAAAGCCAAGGCCCCTGAGAAAACGAGAAAGAAGGCAGCACATTCCAAGAGGCATCTTTCAAAACAGTTGGGATCCCTGACAAGTTGGCTGATCAACAATGACAAAAATATGACCCCTGTGGTACCTGACCATGATTCGGATAACTGAACGTGGCAGGTCACTTCCAACTAAAATAACTGCTGATAGATTAGCAAATGGGGATAAAGCTAAGGGCCTAAAAATAAAGGAACAAATGAAAAAAATTCAATATGAAAATTCTACAGCATAAACGAAGAGATACATTGATTAATCAATCATCACTGCTAACAATATTAAAGAAAATCCCTCAGTTGCATGTTCTGGTGACTGATGACTTTGAATTTATAGAGCCCCTTAAAAGAGTCAACCCTAATGTCACCCGGGTCCATTACAAGAGCGTGGGTACTGTGTTGTTGATACGAAACTACCCCAATTTGCTTTTGACCCATGGTGTGGAACTGGATGTTGAACCAGGTAACATAGACCCTGAGTTGCCACTGAAAGACCAGAGCAATAAAGGTGTTTGGCAAACCGTACCATTTAACAACTTGCAGCTAATTAAAGAACCTGTAAATATGGTGGACGTTCAACAAATGTTAATATGGCGGGCTGAATCACTTGCAGTTGTTTCGTCAGATTCCCATTGATCTATATCCCTGATGTCATGGAATACACATGATTTTGGCCATTTACTAGGTTACAGAGAATCACTAGCACTACTGGTCCAAAACCACATATTTATTTTGCAGGCAACATGTCTGATGTCAAATCTGTTAATTGATGGTTATCTTATTTTCAAATCTCTCGCAAAAAAGGGAGCTAAAGGAAGACCCTATGGAGGTCTGTTAATACGAAAAAAACATTCCCTTAAGGCCCAAATGTTAGAATTGGTGAGCAAAAGAATTCATACTGGCAATGAGGTGGATGGTATAACCTCCGATTTGGCCTCCCGAGTGCTGATTGTTAATATCTACAATCCTTCTGGGCAGACTCAAGGGTGATCATCCAGGACGCCTTGGCAGATGTGTTGGTAAATTGGGCAAGTGGTGCAAATCATGATATAATCATCATGGGGGGAGATTTGAATTGCCATTTTGTGTGCACTTACGAGTCCCTAAAGCATACAGATCTTAGGAGTCAAAGTACTATGCTGCAGACTAAACCAAATCGTGAGAGTAAGAATTGGTCGAATTTCATGGAACAATGGGATCTGAAAATGTTGAATGGGTGGACGAATGGTGACTGCCCAGGTAATTATACCTGGCGCTTGGGTAAGACAAAAAGCTATGTTGGACCATTATTTTGCTAATATGGCACTGTTCTCTATTATACAAAGCCTGACTGTGGATTACAATGATTTTATCGCTGTGACAGATCAGGCAATAGTTTAACAAAAATTGCAAGCATTGAAGTCAATCATGCTGGGAACCACATAGCTTGGTCAGCCCAAAACATTGAGAGGGCCCGGAGTTACATGGAGAGCAAGGCATTCCAATTATCTGCAGATTTCAACTGTTAAATTGGGACGAAATCGAGGAATGGTTTCTACAGTTTACCAGTAAATGTGCATACAAATCATCAGGGAGGATAAGATTACACCAGTTGGATCTAACTTTATGGATTTCCCTGTGCATTAATCATTTCTGATCGCTTATAGATCTATCATAGACAGTATTTGCCTTAGTTTAGATTAGTTTACAAATAAATAAACTAAACTAAACTAAGGTAAATACTGTGTATGATATATCTATAAGCGATCAGAAATGATTAATGCGCAGGGAAATCCATAGAGTTAGATCCAACTGGTGCAATCTTTTCAACCCTGTGTTTCTTGATACATTCCATCAAAAACAAGTATAGAAATTGGGTTCACTGGTGGAAGGCCTCCTGTAGGGGTGCAGTATGGCAGAGAATGATTGTAATGTTTCAAGAAACCCAAGAAACATCTGGCATTTGCTAGACAAGGCCAAAGGTGTCAAGAATAATAAAATCTTAAATTCCATAAGTGAGTCGCTTTGGAGTGACCACCTAGTTAAATACTTGGGAGATGAAAGTATAGAGAAAGGTCTGGTGGGTAAGAACTATACCTATTTTCCACCAAGTTGATGGACAAGAATGATATATCAAATAAAATAGGTATATTAAAAACATCTGTGCCCCCTAGCCCAGATGGGCTTTCCAGCATAATCATGTAAGAGGATCCTGAGTTATGGGCAAGAATATTGTAGATCCTGTTTAGTAAAGTATTGAGATATGGCAAAATCCCCCGTACCTTGCAGACTGCGATCATAGTTTCTGTGTTTAAAAAAGGCGACCCACTAATTTCTGGAAACTATAGATTTTGTCTGAGTTGGACACCACAGGGAAGCTTTTTGCAGCATTTATCCTTCAGGATGTGCAGAAATGGGCAGAAACTGACGGTTTACTAGACAGGTTTCAAGCTGGCTATAGGCCAGTGTGCTCAACTGTATATCATTTTAGGTTTATGGATTACATGGCGGAGAGGGTGTGCATAATGGGTAATCCCAGATTGTACGCCCTCTTTGTCGATTTTCGAACAGTCTTTGATTCTGTGTTTAGGAGGAGGCTGTGGCAGAAACTGGAGTCTTAAGGGTGAACAGAACATGTCCTTGATATGATATGATATTTTATTTGTATCGTGTTCATACACAAGTGTTTTTACAAGTGTAATTTCTTCATTCATCATTTTGTAAAATTGTTGCATGAGAATAATACTGCCCAGGTGCGATTGTACGGCAGAGGATCCTTGACCATCCCAATACTGATAACAAGAAGAGTCATGCAGGGCTGTGTCTTGGCTCCTCTCCACTTCAATCTATACCTGCCAGATTTGCCAAAATTGCTGTGGGATGCTAACGGTTGTCATACACCGACAATCTGGTGATTCTGGACCACACTTTCTCCGGCTAAACCAGATTAGCGAAGGAACTGGGAAATGCTCAAAAGTGAATCGTCTGACTATAAATATGAGTAAAACACAGGGTATTATCTTTAATAGAGAGCAAATAAGTAGAGTGAGACTAAATATTGAGGGCACCATCATCAAATACACCGATCTGTACAGATGTCTGGGTGTTGAACTCGAAACCCGTAAGGGTTAACCAGATATTGCGCTGCTCTGAATCAGAAAGGCAGCACAGCTGACCTCACTTATGGCCCAATTTCGCCAAGCATACGGGTGGCTTTACTCTGGAGGGTGCAAGGCGTCTATACCTACAATGTCTGAACCCTGTGGTCCTATATGGACATGATAGCTTAACCATTGCAAACTTGTCATGGTTACAGAAAATGTAGGGATGCTTTTGAAAGAAAATGTTGGGTCTCCCAGTGTACGACCCTATGGAAATACTGCACCTCGAACTGGGATTCATTTCACTAGAAGTCACTAGACTGAAAAGACGCGCAGTAGTGTACATTATAACCATAACTTATCCTGAGTGTCAGCTGTTACAATCGCTGGGTAAAGAATCTGAAAAGGGGGGTAAGGCGACATATGAGGAGGTAATAAGAAGATTGTTCATTAACATTGATTGGAAACCAGATTGGAATGCTTCCTATTATGTTTCCAAAGTTACCCTTCAGAAAAAAAAATTATCAATTGGATTGGTGTCTCAATTACACGCATTTGGCCTCCTTAAAAGATATGTATTTGGTGTTGAAATGGTACACACTTATAAGAAACCACAACCTTACACTTCGCCCCTCAAAAAATCTTTGAAGATTTATTTTGCTTTTACGTATTAATTGCCTACTGACATTGACCACCTTAGGACTGGCATTAAACATCCCCCGAGCAGAGATAGCTTACCGTATCTGGAAGATCCCCACTAAAAGGGAGTCACTAAAACATGTTTTAACTGAATGCTGTAAAATGGGTACAATTTATATCTGACATCTTGGTAACCAAGTTCATAATTTAGACTCCATCAAAGACTCTGACTTCTGGAAGTGTTGTCCGAATACAAGTAATGCCTCACTTCATCAAGAACTATAGAGGGCCCGGCTGGCGGTACTGCAAAACATGTAAAGCCTAGACCAAAACAAACCTCCAAAAAACAGATTGGACCTCATCAGATGTTGGCGGTATCCCACGGTAAATGCGCCAAGATACCTCCCAGTGGTAATAGCATTACCGCAGCTTGGTCTGGCACAATTAACACCAGATCCTGTGTTGCCGCGGGGGGTGGAGTCCCCATTCCCAATGGACCCAATGGGACATTGTGGGCGCTATTATCATGATGCAATAGGCAAAAACCCACCAGATTTGCCTCCAGCTCAAAGCTGGAGGTAAAGCAAGGCAACTTTCGAACCAACTCATAGTTGGGCTGAGCAGTAATGCAGCGGTAATAGCATTACCGCCACATTTTTACAGCTCTGCCCAATTTATGATGACGGACTGTAATAAGCTAGATTTAAATTTTCATGGGGTTGGGAAAATGCACAGCTCGCAGAGGAATTTGTCTCTTACCCTCTTTGATTGATAATATGTATTGACAACTAATATTAACTTTTTTTGCAGATCTCTAGTATGAATTTATATTTGTATATTGTTTACTGAATGTTTTGATGTGATCAAGCAATTCAGGCTTAACTGTTCCTTTTGGGGTGGGACCAAGCCTGATTTGCGTATGGTCTTTCCCCTTTTTGTGATGGCTTTGCAGGTGAAGAACAATGGTTTGGAGGGTTGCTGAGAGCGATGCCAGAAGTTAACATGCATTCTAAACCTTCCAGCCCTCACCTCTTTTGTCTACCTTTAATGACAATGAAATCAGAAAAGTTCCCACATGAGTGGAATGATATTTACATTTAGTGAGCTATGCCCAGAGGTGCCATATTGTGTGCTCTAGCTCACTAGGGTAAGCAATGCTGCTTCAGCTTCCATTGATCTTCTTCTTGAGGTGCCATCATGTCACATTGCTAGACAGTATAGATATTTACTCTGCCCTCATTATATTTACTTTAAATACTGCATACAAAGTACTTTAACCTAAGAATTATTAAATATTCTAGGTGACAAGAACACTAAATGTGTATAGATATATTTAACTAATGTATCTACATACATGTTTATATCTAGCTACTACTTTTTTTAAGTCAACAAAGAAAAGCAACAAATTAACTTGAATGTGAAAAGCCTATCTTTTTCCATTTACTATGCGGGGTTGCCCTAACTCAACAAAAATACTCAAGACCCAGTCAGTATGTCTGTGAACTAAATGTCCATCGTCCTGTGTCTAAACCTATTTCTGCCCCTTGCACTTTCAACTAACTATGGAAAACTGGATGTCTTATTCACCCAGAAGGGGGCCTCTCTCACTCTGGATGTAGAGATCTTCTGGAGGAATCCCTTTCCTCCGTTCATTTAAACAAAAGGTACCTTTCCAGTCATTTATTAGGTCTGGTTCACTAACCTGCCAGATCTGAGCGTAGACTTCCTCAATGGTAGACCAAGTCTGGTTCACTATCCTGCCAACTTGACTACACAATTTTCAGACCCAAAAATATATTTGCTTTGTTGCTGATTTCCTGCTTGTTTTCTCCTTTTCTAGTCAGGGTCTCTCTGACTGCTTCTGGACTCCAGCCCACTGGCTGTAGTTGTATCTGCACTGTTGAGGGCCTTCAACCATTAGAAAAGTTACTGATGGGCCTTGCCCGATTCCATTTGGATGTGAGACCCTGCTCACACTGGCAGGGCTTCCCCGCTTCCATGTGGGTCGCAGACTCTGTTGCTCTGCTTCTCTGGGATTTCCGTCCCTCCATTACTTAGTGTCTGCTTGGGCAGACCTGGTATATTGTTCTGCTATGCCCTCTACCACATAGGTGTCTTCCTAATGTTGGTATGAACTTGACTACTCTCACTGTTATCCCTCTGTGATCTTTGGGTTGGAAATATCTGCTGTACAAAGTTCTTGTCACTCTGTGAAATGCTGCTTTCATCCCCTTGTGCTCCCCAGGATGTATTTAAGTACTTTACAAAGTTTGTATCAAATTTAATGCCTTTTGTATCCCCTTGTGCTCTTCGGAATCTGTCTAAATGGTTCACAACGTTTATATAAAATGTAATGCCACTTACATCCCCTTGTACTTTTTGAGATGTGTTTGCGTGGTTCACAAAGTTCATATCAAATATAATGCCAATTGTATCCCTCTTCGGGATATGTTTGTGTGGATTTTCAGCTTCTCCAGCTCCCTCAATGTCCTAGCAACCAGTCAACCCTTTACTTACCTTTGGGAATCCTCAGGGCAGTATCCGGTGTCTTCGGGTGGCAGAGGGGAGCTTCTCTGCTGTTACCACGCTTGGCGTTCTCCTTCTCCTCGCAGATCCACAGCGCTGGATTCTCCCTCACATCTCTGGGTGCCCGTGCCTTCCTTCTTGCTCTGCTTCTGATGTCCTGGCTGTTTTCCTTCATGCCGCCGGCCAGGTCCAGCTCGCCTGGACCTCGCTGATCGCTACAGCTCCCCGCGTCCCAGCTCTCATCCTTCGGGTCCCCTACCACGGGACGAGCATCTTGTTTTGTGTTCCTCCAGGGCCAGTTCACCAGACCATTGACTCCTTCTTCCCTTTTTACCATTCAGGCTGCCTCTTGACAGCTGTACCGTGTGTGTTGGTTCCACGGCGGCCCTTGCACCACCTTGTTCAATCTTCTTCGTCTCGGTATTCTTTTTCATCAAGCTTGGGTAAGTCTCCCTCTTCCTCGTCCCAGTCTTATCAAGAAAACCCTCTGCTTTACTTTAACATATAGTGGTATGGGGAACCGAGGGACCTGAATAGGGGATGAGATGTGTGGGGACACTGAAGGGTTAAATGGATAGGGCATTTTTCCAGGGCCATCGTCAATGGTCCCATGAAGGATTTCCCTCCCCATGAAATCCACCCGCTGACTACCACCCCTGGGGGAATATCGGGTAGCCGCCTCACCTCCCAGGCTCCATGGGAATATGCTTCCCCCATGAAAGAAGTGACAATACCCTGAGATTTGTTGCATACCCTTTCCCTCATGCAGCTAGTCTCTCCATCTGGTAAAGGTAATGCAGACCGGAAATCAGCATTTCCTTACCTTTGCAGTGTTTTATGCTACAGCAAAAGGATTGCAGATCGAGATACCAGCACATGTTTCAGTGATTTGGTTCCTTAACCTGGTGAGGGGTGAGTGGTCTGTGATTAAGATTAATTTTCTTCCGGTGAGGTAATATTTTATATGTCCCACTGCCCACTTAACCTCCATTGTGGCATATTGTTCTTCTCTAGGGAACAGTTTCTGACTGATGTACATGACAGGGTGTTCTCCCCCATCATATGTCTGAGAAAGAACTGCTCCTAGGCCCACCCTGAATGCATCAGTCTGAAGCAGAAAATCATTTTTTAAAGTTAGGGAGTATAACTATAGATATGGTCTTTTGAGGGTGTCAAAGCAGCTTTGTTCTTATTTTCTCTACTTGATTTTCGGAGGCTCTGCATTTCTCAGTTTATCAGTTAAACAGGTCAGGATGGATATGAAGTTAGATATAAACCATCAGTAGTACCCTGACAGCCCCAAGAAGCCCTTAGGTCTCACTCTGTCTTTGGCACAGGGGTCTCTCATACTGCTCTTACTTAATCTACTTGCAGTTGCACCAACCCATTACAAAGAATCCCAAACACCTTAATGCAGATTGGGCCACTTGACACCTCTTTGGGTTGGCAGTGAGTCTGGCCTGTTGCACAGCTTTAGTAACCTTATTTAGAGTGTTCATGAGCTCCTCCTACATTTTACTGTGGATGAAGATATCTATATAAGCCCTACAGAAACTAGAATATGGTCTTAAAACTGAATCCATTAGTCTTTTTCGAAGGTTGCTGGTGTGCCATGAAGGCCAAAGGGCAGCACATTGAATTGAAATGGTCCTCTAGGGGTGGAGAATGTGATCATTTCCTTATTATCAGGGTACAGAGGGACCTGCCAATAGCCCTTGGTAAGATTGATTGTGGAGATATGAATAGATGTGCCCAATCAATCAATCATGTCATCTAGCCGAGGAATGGGATAATTGTCAAATTGGGACACACCGTTTAATTTTCAGATGTCAGTGCTAAATCTCCATGACTGAGCCAGTTTTGCCACCAGGACTATTGGTGAGGAACATGTACTCTGAGAGGGCTATATTATGTCAGCCAAAAGCATTTTCTCCACTTCATGGGGGATTACCTCTTTTCTAGCTTCTGGAATTCTGTATGGCTTCAGGTTTAGTACCTTTCCCTGGGGTGGTATGAATGTAATGATGAAGGCCCTTAAACCTCCCTCGTTCCTCATTGAAGACGTTGGGGAATTGGGACAATAGATATTCAATGTTATGCTGTTGTGCCATACGGAGGTCTGATGGTATTAAATTATGGATTTTCCGTTCATCAGTTAACAGACTGCCCATCACAACTGAAGAAGACTGTTCCAGGTCCTCCTTTCACTCCTTCAAGATGTTAATTAGGTAGATCTGGGTCTTGAGAGTTCTATCTGGTTGTGATATTTTATAATCATGTGGGCCAGTCTTTGCTAAAACTTCATATGGCCCATGACATTGAGAGAGCATCTTATTCTTGGACGTAGGGAGCAGTACCAAGACATTCTGTCCAATTGAAAAAGAGCGAGTGACTGTCTTTCATTCATACAATCCCTTTTTTGGGTTGGAAATATATATTTTTTAAGTATGTAGAAAAGTGATTCACTTCAAAGTGGCGAAAAGTCAAGATCGTACAGTTACATAACAGATCGGGTCCAGAAAATGAATCTCTCATAAACAGTATAATCCAGAAAGGTTAAACAATTAACACAACAAAAAATAATAATTTTACCATTCCAGCTTTCTTACACCAGTATACCTCTTTCTCCACTCCCACCCTCCACCCACTCAACCTGGCTGGGATGATGGACATTTCGGGGGAAGGCTTTCAAAAGTCAATGCAAAATCTCCATGAGCAATCCGGTTTTGCCACCAGGACTACCACAATTATGCATTTTACAGACAAAAGGCCATATGAATATAAAACATGTCTGAGGGGGAAGACATGAAATAGCGCAACACTCCAAATTATCAACAGCATACAAGCATATTACTATGTCAAACAATAAAAGTGGCAGTCAGAAGATTGTGCAGCCCATAGAAAGAATGGATGCACTATAGACAAATCAATATTTGTGCCATTTCATTACTGAAGCAGGGTCTGATACAGCTGCCACAAACACATTGGGGAAAATATTATATGGCTTGCAAGGACTGGCCAATCCCTGCTCATGCCATCTCTCAATGTGCTCATTGACATGGAAACTTCTGACTGCAGTAGGTGTACCTGCAAGGGGGTACAATATCACAATTTTTGAAAACACTGTCGTTAGTTTTTTCATTTGTTATAAATACTGCATAATGGTAATATATGTGGTTGTAAAATTCAAATTGGATGACCTCTCTTGCGTGAGATGTGAGAAACCAGAAGGTGTCTCACCCGCTAGTCCCAGGATCTCTCTATTGCCATTGGATCCAGACCCTGGGGGTGGACCAGTGCGGGAGGATCACCTGGATGAGGGGTCTTTGGGAACTGGGAGTGGGGCACCGGATGGCGAGACGTGGTATCCATCCCCTATAACACCTTTACCCCATCCTATCAGGTAGGATATGTGGCAACTTCAGCCCCCTTTCCCTTCCCAAACACTTTCAAATGGACAGACTGCTCTGGGAGAAAACAGGCTCAAACCCAAACAATGTATTTGACATGTCCTTCTAATATGGGTAGGAAAAGTCAGGCAATTATTGACAATCTCTCACACCTGACTTCCATTAAACTTCCCCACATGGATAAAAGGTGGAGCACAAGAGCACATTCTGAGCGAGGCGAAGCACACACAGGAACATCGGTTTCGAGTCGGCAGCTGAATGAGGGGAGAAAGACGGGACACCAAGAAAGATTTGCAAGGATGGAAATAGCCTTGAACTTTTCGGCGAGAAGCCGTTACTTTCAAGAAACCTTTGAGACAGAAAGCATAAGGCCAGGAAAACAGACTGAAGAATCCTGCATTGTGTGTCAGAGATACCAAAGGTCCTGCTGCATAACCAACCAAGGTGGGGAGGAGCAGCAGCCGTGGTGATATCGTCCTTGGCTCCAAGAACAAAGAATCATTAGAGAGATCAACACAGTGGGCGAGTTGGGGAAACCGATGCAAGACCAGTCTGTGTTGAAGTCAAGGTTGCAAGCGGCAACATTGTATAACGAGCACTGGAATTAACATTGTTAAATGCGTGTGATGAAAGACGCGAGTAAGGCTAAACTGCTGATGAATGTTTTGAACTTGAGAAGGAAAGGTACGATACTGTTAACAGAGTGGTTCAGCACTGTAATAGTGCTCAATCGAAGTTCTCTGTAAGGTTTCCTGCCAAGAGAAATGAAAGCCAAAAGATTGATGAGAATATTGTATAAAGTGAATCGAAGTGGTCCTGCAACGGCTTAAGCAAAACCGATCGCACATTTGAAAGTCTTCGATTTGATATCAAGAGGATCCAAGCCCAAACGAGGGAGATCCATATTTCGAGCCTGAATGAGGGAGACCAAGAGTAAACATTGTGGTACAAAGGGGTCCTAGCCTGAAGGAGGGAGACCCATGATAAATACTGGGTGGAACTTTGATATTTGTTTGTTACAACAGGCTGTGGATTGCCAATAGGTTTATTAGTATAGGCCCTTTTATTTTGACAGAGACTTGAATAGAACTGTGTTATTATTATTTGATGGTTGTAGCTTGCTCCCATCCTTAGATTTGGGTTAGATAGGTATTCAACCAACCCATTGAAGTTCAATAAACACCCTTGAACTGAGATCACTTGTGTCTATCTTCACTGTTTGATACCATGCCTTCCTTACAGAGGGAAGTAGTGTTTTATTTATTTATTTTATTTTTATTTTATTTATTTGTTACACGCCCAGACCCTCGGGTGTCACGGCGTGGTTATAAGACAGCTTAGCAATTAGTAAAATTCAACATTTCAATAGTTACATTACATGGTACAGAATACAAAATATTCACAGCAATATACAATGGATGGGGTCCTATCTTTAGGTGCTAATATTGGTTGAATAACCAGGCTTTTAACTGTTTCTTAAAGACCGTGAAGGAGGATGCTTTTTTTATATTAATGGGTAGGGTGTTCTAGTGTTTGGGGGCTAAAGTGGTGAAGCTGCTACCCCCTGCTCTTGTGGTTTTGAATCGAGGGGGGCCCAGGAGGAATTTGTCATTGGATCTAAGTAATCTCTTGTCAGTTTTGGGATGCAGAGTATTGTTGAGGTAGATAGGTCCTTTTTTGGTAAGGCATTTGTGGGTGATGCATAATGTTTTGAAGATAATTCTGGCTTTGATGGGGAGCCAGTGGGTGTCTTTCCTAGTCTTGGATATATGGTCTGATTTTTTTATGCCTAGGGCTGCCCTCAGGACTTTATTTTGCAAGAGTTGCATTTTAGCTAGGATAGTGTTGGAGGTGCCTAGTATTAATACATTACAGTAGTCCAATTTCGATGGGACCAGTGCTCTGGCTAGGTTGAGGCAGTTTGCTGGGGTCAGAAATTGTCGGCTGAGCGCAATTAATTTGGAGGTGTAAGCCGTGGAGGAGGCGAGCGCATTGATTTGTGTAGTCATAGTCAGGCTGGCGTCAATGTACACGCCTAGTGTTTTTACTTGCTTCAACACTGGAATATTGGTGCCATCGATATTGATGGTTGAGTATTCTGGGTGAAGGGTTGCTATTTTGGCTGGAGATCCTACAATGAGGACTTCTGTCTTCTCTTCGTTAAGACATAGGCTGTTTAGCGTCATCCAGTTTTGTATGATGACGTAAATTTTATTGATTGTTACGGTGTCCTGGTCATTGTTGCCTGTAACAGGTATAAGGATCTGGGTGTCATCCGCAAAATTTGTGTATATGACACCCATATCGTCAAGTGCTGGGAAGAGCGTGGGAGAGAGGCATGAGCCTTGGGGCACTCCTATGGGGACTGGGATGGGGTTGGCTGCTTCTTTGCCTATGGACACTCTGGAGGTGCGGTCGGTTAAGAAGGATTTCACCCAAGCAGTGGCTACCCTAGAGAAATTAAACTCGCGGGCAAGTGAGTTGCGGAGTTTGTCGTGGTCCACCAGGTCGAACGCGGCTGAGAGGTCCAACAGCAGAAGAATGCAGAGTTTCCCTGAATCTCTGATGGCATCCATCTGGATTTTGAGGTCCAAGAGAGCTGTTTCAGTGCTGTGGCTGGGCCTGAAACCTGATTGTCTGGTACCGAGGAGCTTGTTGGATTCCAAGTGGGTTTGAATTTGGTTGTAAGCTAGTTTGTCGATGATTTTGAGTAAAAATGGAACCGTGGTTATGGGGCGATAATTAGTTGGAATGATGGGGTCTAGATTTGTTTTTTTTAGAAGCGGGGTAACCCAGGCTTCTTTAATGCAGGTCGGAACTGTGTTGGAGTTGAATGAGGCATTGACAAAATTAGTGATGAGGGGAGTCAGGGTAGGGGCACAGGCTTTGACTAATTGGGCTGGGACAGTGTCTCCTTTGCAGTTGGATGCTTTTAGTTTGGAGATTGTGTCCAATACGAGATCGTGGGTGACGGGTGTGAATTGAAAGGGGAGTTTTAGTTGTCACTGGAAAGGGTACAGGGATTAGGGGTGGGGGAGTTTTTGATTGCTAGAAGTAGTCTTTTGGAGTTGATTTTATTTTGCAACATAGCGATTTTGGAAGGCAAGAGCATCTTGTATGGTGGTACACCATTCTTTGCTTGCGTTGGTGGGTGTGTCGGTCGGAAGTGAATTTTAAAGTTCTCTAAGGATAGAGAAGAGCTCTTTAGAGTCTGATGCTGCATTGCTAATGCGAGCATTGTAGGCGTTTGCTTTATGGGTGATGATAGCTGTTTTGTAGAGGGTATTTGAGTCTTTGAATGCTTCGGCTGAGTCCGGAGAGGGATGTTTATTATGGGCATGCTCAAGAGAGCGTTTTTTCCTTCTGAGGGTGATTAGTTCCTCGTTGAGAACCAGAAGTTAGATTTTTTATTGATACGTCTTAGTTTGGTGGTGACAGGTGCTATGGTGTCAATCGCTGTGGAAAGGCATTTGTGGTAGTACTCAGCCATGGTAGTAGGATCATTGCTGAGGATTGAGTGGGTATCTAGCATTTTGTTCAGGGTGGGGTCAAAGTTCTTAGCTGTGAGCTTTTTGGGATTTCTACTTTCAGTGGTGTCCATAGTTATGTTCTTGGGTGTGCAAGGGTCGTCACAAGTGATAGTAAATTCTATGCAATAGTAGTCTGTCCAGCTAAGTGGGGTAATCGGGCCTATAGTGATGTTAGTATTGAGGGTTAGGATCCAATCAAGGGTTCTGCCCTTGGTATGGGTGGGGACATTGACTTGTTGGCAGAAATTCATGTCATTTAGTGCCAAGAGAAGGGAGGTTGCTTTGGTCTCTTGGTTATCGTTAAAACCGAGATTCAAGTACCCAATGATGATACATTTCGTTTTAGGTTTAAGGAAGGGCGCTAGTATTAGTGGGATGTCTGTTTCTGGGTGGCTGTTTGTGCTAGGGGATCTATAGATGACCACTATGTTAACTGTGGTGTTTTCATTCAAAGTGAGTTTGGCGAGTAGTACTTCGTACCCTGCGATTATTTCAATGGAACTTGATCTTAATTTGATGGTGTTTTTTGTAATGATGGCAACACTGCCTCCTGGAGTGGTGGTTCTATCAGATCTGAGAATGGTGTAATCAGGTGGGATGGCCAATGCTAGCAGAGGACCTGAAGCTTGATGCAGCCAGGTTTCTGTGATTACTAACAGATCTAGGTCAAGTTCGATGATGAGGTCATGAATTTCAATGGCCTGGGCTCCTAGGGAGTGGGCGTTGATGAGTGCATTTCTTAGACTAATGGGAGGGTTGGGATCCTTAGTGGGTGTATTTGTAGTTGGTGGAATACTTAGTGGAGTGGTTTTAATTGCTATAGGCTGGGTGGGTGTTAGGGAGGATTCTCTGTGTAGGCTGAATTTCCTAACCTAGTGAGTCCCCCAGCAGCTTTGCTGGATTTTTGGGGTTTATGTTTTTCTCCTGCCAAGATTGAGACTCTTTTACCCTCACTCTTGGACATGATTTGAGTGTGTTTCTTTGGATCTATAAGTGTTTAATGGGCTATGGGGTCTTTTACTCCATAGGGTTTCATGTGTTTTTGTGATATGTGTTACACAGCACCCTCAGTGCAGTAACACAGGGGTGTCATAGTGACCCCCCAGTATAGACTCCATACCCTGGGACTGACTACTGTCTCCCAGGGCTTGTAAAGTCACCATTGACTTTACTAGTCTTAAATTCTGAGCAGAACCAGTACAAACCATCATATTGTGGACGTACTGGCTGGGGCAATTCGATTGCCCCAGGGTCTGGTAGTCGAGGGGACACATCTCTGTCAACCCTGATCGAGTTTTGGCTGGTGGCAGTGGATACTACTTTTTATATTCAACCGCGAATATTTTCCTATGGGATTTCCCATTGTTTTAGGCTACTATCTTTATTTAATTATTTACGGTAGCCTCGAACATACCGCCGGTTTATTTAATGAATATTAATTCTCCGGTTGGTATTTTTTGCCAAAACTTGATTCTAAAATGGCGTTTGTGTTCTCTTCTGTGACTCCAACCCAAGTCGAGCCCTTTCTTCCACTTTTTGGCGGGCTTCTCCACAGAAACCCTCCAAAGTGGTGCCACTATGTCTGGGGTTCTTAGGAGGGGTAGAGGGGAATTTAGGCACCCTGGACTGAGTTGTCTAGGCAACTCAAGTCACACTCCGTCCTGATTGGCCCAAGTGGTGAGCCGGCCGGCTCACCACTTAGCATGTTTGAGTGACGGCTAGGCTGAGTGAATGGGGGTTTGCTGCATAAAAGCAGGGCTTTGGGGACTGGAACTTCAGAAGTCGCCACAGGACCTAAGAATCCGACGAGGGAGAAGCTGAGCTGACCTGCCACGACACCACTACCGGTGGAGCCCTGCTGGACCGTCTCACCACTTTTTCCCAACGACAGAGGAGATCTCCCTGCCGGAAAATCTTCTTCCTTTAACTGGTGGGGACAACCAGTTTCACCGTCTTTTCGCTTTCCCGACGTATCTCGTGGCCGCCTTGCCCGTGCCAAGCACCCTGGCAACCGGGATACCACGTTTTACCATGACTGCGAGACAAAGGTACCACCTTTAACCGGAAAACTCCATGTCTGGTTTCTGCCCTGGTAGTGCAACGACCTTCATCTTTCCTCCAAGTCGAGATCTTCTCTTCCCCTGGACGACGACGCAACTTGCACCCACTACCAGGAACAACTGCCACCGCTGGAGGATCCTTCCCACTTAAGGTACCGTGTCCCGCCTGGCTTCCCTTGCTACCGACTGTACGGGGTAGATTTAGCCCCCGGCTTTCAAACCTGGGTTAGCCTGGGACACCTTGGCTAAACTTTTCTAAGCCTCTCTAAACTCTTTTCTGAACCCTCTGCAAGACTTTCTAAGCCTAGTGTAACTGTGTGATCTTGGGCGCATTTGTGCTCTGCTCTCTCTAAGAGTGGGCCCAGCCTTTGGACTTTGGCTCACCAGTGACTTTTTGCTCTCTGCCTTGCTAACAGTGTTCTTGAATCGTAGAGTGGTGTACCTCTTCATATTCTGTCTTTCTCCCCCCTTTTTCACAAACTTATTAGAGTGCAATCTAGTTAAGTGCTCACCTCTGTATGAAAATAAGTGGTGTTTTACTGTGATTTTCTAATCGGGAAAAAAGGGGTGTATATATCATAATAGTAACTGTGTTTAGAATATTTTACAATAAGAGTGCTGGAGTGTTTCCACTGTGTGTTTTTAAATAAATAATTATATACTTTGATACCAAAGCTCTGGTCAGTGTTGGCTTGTACTATTGTATCTGAGTGCCTATTGAGTATACTTTGCATACTGCCTAACTCTTCTTGAGGGAAGTCTGACTGCTCAGCCGCAGCTACCAGGTAAATCTGGGTGGTACAGACTGCTACCAAGTGGGTTTACTGCCAACACCTATAGTCTTAAATCTTTTGCAGTGGTCCCTAAGGGAACTGCACAGGTTTCTGCCTAACAGTGGGTTTATTATTTGTTGTGTGGGCCGTGAGTTTGGGTGATCTAGGTGGCTGGGTCCTGGCAGTGGGGTTGTGGTGTGGTAACCTAGTGCGTGCTCTTAATCGGGATGTTCTCTCATATCCTAAAATAGGGTGTGTTTTACCATTGCTTGAGGGATTGGGGAGTACGCGTGGATCATTAAGGATGGCTGGGGTGGAATGGTGTTCCTTATTGGTTGCACAGAGGTCCTTGGGCCTGAGAGTGAGAAAGGAGGAGGATGGGAAGGGGGGAGTGGTAGGGAGGAAGGGGGTAAGACAGGGGATAGGATGGTGTCTTGGGCAGGCTAGTTTGGTGAGCCCATTGCTGAGGGTGCAGAAGTGGTTGCCAGTGCACGGGGTGTCTGTTAAGATGGATTTCTGAACTCTGTCCTGGCGGCGCAGAAGTTCAGATGGCCAACCTAATTACTTGGAACAGGGTAACCTCTGGACAAGCCAGACCAATCAGGGTAGCGATCGCGGAGGTCAAGACTAGGTCTCAAGAGGGGTGAGGGTGACTGAAAGCCCGCAATGAGCACATAAAGCAAGGACACTTACAAACTACTCCAAACAGGTGTTATATTAAAAATATATACACATTTATTCCAAGGCCTTTAAAACAATGACCGTAGCGAGAAATCACAATACAACTCTAGTAAACCAACACATACCATACCAATACAATATATATACAAATACAAACAAGTCTCAAGCGTTAGATGCACGAAATGTGTAGTCCACCTAAAAGGGAAGGAAAACAGGCAGTGCGAAATAATGCTTAGACCCAGTCCGCCTTCAGAGGCACCTAACTAAAAGGAAGTCCGAGCCCTACGAAGAATGGAGCGTTGTGCTCAAAAGTACCTGCACACGCTGGTGCCAACGGGCAAAAGGGGAGTCTCTTCGAGGGAAATCAGGCAGTTCAGTTTAGTGCACAAATGAAGAAGAACAGTGTTCCGCAACTCAAGCGCAGCCTCCACTGTGGGCAGAAGCAGAGCGTGAGTACGGAAAGGCGTGCTGTTTTGACACAGCGGGGAAAAGCTATGGGCTCCTGCAGGAGGGCGACCAGTTCCTAGCTATGCTACTCACTGGTCCCCGATGCAAGCAGACCCAGGCTTCTCCACGTCAGTTTCAGTCGCTGGCATGTTCAGAAGAGCAGGAGACGTCTCGTCGTCGTGTTGAGTATGCAGCAGCAGAGTTGAGTAAAAGACGTCCCAAAGGAAGGAACCCGCACAGTTTGTTACCACAGCAGGGCAACGGAGCGGCCGTGTGTATCTGAGCCAAATGTACACTACTTACTTCAGACCTGGGAACGCCAAGTGTACGAATCGTGTGAGAGTGACAAGGACTGGAAATACTACACAACCTGGCGGCGATTACAGAGCAAGACTCCTGTGTAGGCTGGTCAGTCTGCTGGATGGCCCAGAGACGCTTCAGAAGGCTTACTAGCAGGAGATGGTGAAGATGCCGAGAATAGCTGTCCCCGCTATTCCAAGGGTCGAAGTACCAGTACAAGCCTGCTGGTTCGATCAAAGGTGAAAAGGGTTTCACAAGGCGACAGCAGTGCAGAGGAGCAGTCCTTCAGCGGGTCACCAGCGATTCCTCGGTTCAGCCTCTTGGTTGCAGGATACTTGGCTCCTGTATTCCTTCGTTCGTGAGAACTCAGGAGATCGACATGGTAGTGGTGTTTCCAGCCCCCTCTTATCCACGGTTCCCTTCGCGCCAAAACGGAGGGGACCCAATGGGAGATCCGCTCATCAACACTCACACCATTGGTGGACCTATCACGGACCACGGTGGTCCCAGGCATTCACATCACCCCAGACTCTCTGGCACCCAGGATGTGTATTGGGACCAGACATCCCAGCCCACATCCTGGAGGCACACACCAGGCATGTAGAAGCCCGCAAAAGAATCCGTGTTTCGCGGGAAAGTACATGCCCAAATAAGGAAGGCCCCGGGTCGGCTCGACCTGGGGAAGGTGAAGGGAGCAAGACGGTCAGCGGACAGGACAAAGGAGCCTCGTGGTCTGGCCATTTTGGGAGCCAGGCCACCATTTTGGGCTAAGCGCGAGAAACGCGCTTAAAACGCCAAAAGGAGCTCAAAACACAAGAAACGATCGCTGCCACCATTCCCGTCCGTGAATCACTTGCACCGATCAGTTACAATCCTAAAAGAGTATCTAGGGCCTGTAGAAGGCTAGAGACCCAAGAGAGCAGTAACTTAGCTTACAGTGCCCTCTTGTGTCATGTTGCACGAAAGCCGCAACATGATAAAAGAAACTACGGAAAACAGCGTTTCCCGGTACTGACTGTCTTAAGGGCATGTTTGTTTCCCCGTAAGAATGGAGCGAAAGCCCAGAGGAGTGCGGCAGAAGGCTGCACTTCTCTGGCAAAGTCGAGAACAAGGTGAAAAACAACAGCAACAAGTTTAGGGGTTGCCACATGAAGGAAAATTACCTACAATTACGAAATCTTTCCTAACACTCGCCCCTCCCAGACTATGGACAGGGGGAACTAATCCACCCCTGGATGAGTCTCTTGTTCAGGTCGGTTAAACATTCTGGACAACCCATCAGCATTGCTATCTTGGACACCTGGCCTATGCTCAATAGTGAAGTCGAAGCCTTGTAGACTTATGGACCACCTAAGCAACTTTGGATTCTCCCCCTTCATGTTCATTAGCCACTTTAAGGGCTTATGGTCAGTTTGCACAGTGAAGTGGGTCCCATAGAGGTAGGGCCTCAGCTTCCTTAGGGCCCACACAACAGAGAAACATTCTTTCTCCACCGTGGACCATCTGAGCTCTCTGTCCTTAAGCTGGCGACTAATAAAACCAATAGGGTGTTCCTTACCCTTCTCATCTACTTGTGATAGTACAGCTCCTATCCCAGTGTCAGAGGCGTCCGTCTGCACGATAAAAGGTCTTTGATAATCAGGAGCCCTGAGGACAGGGGCCTGGCACAAGGAGTCTTTTAAGCCATTGAAGGCCTTCTCACACTCGTCGGTCCAAGTTACCTTCTTGGGTTTCTTCGGAGTGGTGAGGGCAGTCAGAGGGGCAGCTATGGTGCCATAGTCTGCCATGAAGTTTCGGTAATACCTGTGAGTCCTAAGAAGGCTCTCACTTGGGTTTGTGTAGTGGGGGTAGGCCAGTCTTGTACTGCTTGTACTTTACTGGGTAGAGGCTGTATCCTCCCTCCACCTACTTCATGTCCAAGGTAAACCACTGAGCCTTGTCCAATCTGGCATTTACTAGCCTTTATGGTCAAGTGTGCTTTCTGAAGAGCCTGGAGCACAATCCCGAGGTGTTTCACATGGTCTTCCCAGGTGGCACTGAAAACTGCTATATCTTCCAGATATGCAAGACAAAATTCGTCCAACCCATTCAAAACATGATTCACAAGCCTCTGGAAAGTGGCAGGTGCATTCTTCTACCCGAACGGCATTACCCGGAATTGGTAAAGGCCGTCTGGAGTAGAAAACGCTGTCTTCTCCTTGGCATGTTCTGCTAAAGCTATTTGCCAATAGCCAGCAGTGAGGTCAAAGTGCTGATGTACTTGGAGGCATCCAAAGTATCCACCAGCTCATCTGTTCGAGACAAGGGGTGTGCATCTGTCTTGGTGACAGCATTCAGAGCCCTGTAGTCCATGCAGAACCTCAATTCAGAAGTACCTGCCTTTGGAACCAAAACCACAGGGCTGGACCAAGGACTACTGGAGGGTTCAATCACCCCAAGGTCTAACATCTAGTTGACCTCGGTCTTAATATAAGACTGTACTTTGTCAGACATCCTGTATCCCCTACTTTTGGTAGGTACACTGTCTCCCGTGTCTATGTTATGTTTGCACCAATGTGTCAAACCAGGCGACTGTGAAAACAGGGGGGAAAACTGCCTAAGCAAACTTTTCACCTCAGCCTGCTGATCAGAAGTCAGGTGAGGGGCCACTCGGACACCCTCAAAGGAGCTATCTGAAGGACCGCTTTGGAACAGGTCGGGGAGAGGTTCAGACTCCTCTTCCTCAACATCTGAAGCCAGTAGCAGTGCTGCGATTTCGACTCTTGGGACGAAAGCCTTCAGCCTATTCACGTGAAACACTTTTGGAGCCTGTCCAGGCCTTCGAAGGTCCACTAAATAGTTAACCTCACCCAGGGGCTCCACCACTGTGTAAGGGCCTGACCATTTGTCCTGTAAAGCTCGAGGCCTTATGGGATTCATGATCAGGACTTGCTGACCAGGTGTAAAGTTGATGAGGGAAGCTTTCTGGTCGTACCAATGTTTCACCAGCGCTTGTCCTGCCTTCAATTTATCACTAGCCAAGCCCATCAGAAGTACCATCCGTTTTCTGAGCCCTAGCACATAATCAACTACGTTGGTAGTAACAGGGGGAGTGGGCATCTCCCATCCCTCTTTGACTATGGCTAAGGGTCCCCGTACAGGATGACCGAACAGAAGTTCGAAGGGGCTGAAGCCACCACCCTCCAGTGGTACCTCTCGGTAGGCGAACAGTAAGCATGGTAAAAGAAGATCCCATTTTCTTCTCTGAGGCTCTTCCAGAGCCCCAATCATGCTCTTTAACATTCTGTTGAAACGTTCCACCAGACCATTGGTCTGGGGGTGGTATGCCGAAGAGAACTTGTAGGTGACCACACATTCTTTCCACATAGCCTGCATATACTTCAACATAAAGTTGCTGCCACGATCCGACACAACTTCTTTAGGGAAGCCAACCCTAGTAAATATGCCAAGTAAAGCTTTTGCAACTGACTTGGCAGTTACAGTTTTCAATGGGATGGCCTCAGGATATCTGGTTGCATGGTCGACCAGCCCCAGGATAAACCTATTGCCTGAGGATGTTTGCGGGTCAAGGGGACCAACGATATCGATCCCTACCCTTTCGAATGGTACCCCCACAACTGGGAGTGGTACCAAGGGAGCTTGGATTGTCGAGCCAACCTTACCAGATAACTGGCAGGAGGCACAACTCCTGCAGTGACTTTCTACTTGCACCCCCATCTTGGGCCAGTAGAAGTGCATGGATAACCTTTGCTTGGTCCTCTTAATACCAAAGTGACCAGCAAGGGGCACTTCATGCGCCAACTGCAGGAGGAAGGGCCTAACAGCAAGGGGAACCACCAACCTCCTATGGTCTCCTTCTGTAGACTCTGTGGGCTCACTATACAGGAGTCCACCTTCCCAATAAATCCTATGCGTCCCAGGAGGTTCACCCTCAAGCTGGGAGCAGGCCTGTCTCCTTAGGCCTTCCAGAGATGGGCACTCACGTTGGCCTTTACTGAATTCGTCCCTATCAGGACCACCTTCTACTAACAAGTCTTTTAGTTCAGGATGATCGTTGGGGTCAAATACTTCAGGCATCGCCACCTCCTCGTCAGGCCCGGGCAATTGACCAACTTCCTCCACCGCAGTGGTAGGCGAGCTCGGGGGAATATTCTCTTTCCCTCGTCTTGACTTGTTTACTCCTTTCGCCTTGGGTTTCCCCTTCGGCTCGGGCAGCGTATTGGTCTTGGCCAATGCTGCCCGTGCTTGAGACCGTGTGTAGGGTCTTTCGGCAGTGTCTCCTACGAGCCCTAAAACTCTGAGATTATTACCTAACAAGACCTTTCCCGGGACGTTTCTCTGAATGCTCACTGGAATCCTGACTGCTGTACCATTTAAAGTAAGATTTACAGGTATTACTGGGAACATACGGAGTGGGCCGTCAGCCAACTTAGTGGGCATCAGAGTAGCTCTGGCAACTTCCTCTGAGTCTACCAAGGTACAATCCACTACAGTTCGACTGCACCCACTATCCCTAAGAGCTGGAGTATCTACTCCATTGATCAGCACACTGTCTTTAAAGTAGTGCTTGGTATTATCTGGAATACTAGCATAAGCCTCTGCGACTTTAGGCTCCCAGGAACCCAGGGAAACTAAAACTACCTCAGCCTCTATCCCGCTGGGAAATGAGTCTGAGGAGAAGGATGCTCCTGTAATCTCTTCTTCCTCGTAGGAGGAGAAGGCCAGATTAGCGGAGTGGACCCCCAAAGGTCTAACCTTACACCGGGGATCCCCCTTCACGTGGTCAGTTGCTCCACAATCAAAACAAGATCCATTGGGTCTGTTTACATAGGGAGGCTTATTGTAACCAGAGTTCTGTTTTGGAGGCTGACCTCCACTACCCTGTGAGTTCTCTTGTGTCTTACCCTTATTTTTCTTTTTGTGGCCCTTTTGAGAAGAAGATTTATCAGATTCTCCACCCTCCTTATCTTTGGACTTTTTCCCTTCCTCCTGCTTACCAGGATGAGTTTTGTCCGTATGGGACACTCGATGTGACACCCATAAGTCTGCTGCAATGGCCACCTTCTTAGGATCTATCCCCTTCGAATCGGCCAAATGCTGCTTAAGCTCCGGGGAAGAAGATGCAAAAATGTGTTCCAGCATGAAAAGATTTATCATGTCTTCAAAGGTAGAAACCTTATAACCTTCGACCCAGCCAGTTCAGTTTTTCAAGGATTCGGTGACATAAGATACCCAAGTACCACCTTCCTTTTTCTTATACTCTCTGAATTGTTTCAAATATTGGGCCGGAGTCTTCCCAAACTTTAAAATGAGATTTTGCTTTAACATTGCGAAATCAGCTCGCTCAGCCTTTGACATTTCCATAATGGCACTACAGCCAGAATGCGGCAGTCTGCTGAGTAACCAGGCAATCTTATCAGCATTGTCAACTTGTTGAACTTTGCATGCATACTCAAACGCATTCAGCCAGTCCATAATGTCATTCCTTTCCTCATACACACTGAGCAGATCTTTCGGAAACCGTGGATGAGAGGAGGCCCCAGACCCATGTCCAGGACCCTTGGACCCATTTGCAACCTGAAGCTTGGCCAGTTCCAACTGGTGATCCCTGTCTTTCTGTTTTTCTGCCTGTTCGATTTTTAGTTTGGCTATGCTGAATTCAAGCTCCTTCTGCCTAAACCGCAGCTCTTGCTTCTTGAATTCAAGCATAGCCTCCCCATCAGCACTGGCAGAGGAAACATTAGACATCTCATCCTCCCTGTCCTCGTGGTCGCGGTGGATCAGTGCAGCGGCAGAACCGTCAGTTGTACCAGTGAGAGCAGCCCCACCTCCTTCCGCACTGTCCTCAGAAGTTATAGCGTCAAGCTGCGCTTCTTGCCACGCCACGATTCTTTGGATCATATCCAATTTCATGCCTTGAGAGGAAACACCTCTCTCCGCACACATCTTTTTCAATGTTTCTGATTTGGAAGCATTTAAAGTTAACAAGGTATTTGTTTCCATACTGTTAGATAGGACTATGGCCTTTTTAAAGTTATACTACAACAATTCACTACGTGTCCTGGTAGGAATAACTTGAAATGCCTTAGTTTGTGCGCAACACTGGATACCTTCAGTCGTATCCCACCGCTCTACACCAATTTGTTAAGACGGATTTCTGAACTCTGTCCTGGCGGCGCAGAAGTTCAGAAGGCCAACCTAATTACTTGGAACAGGGTAACCTCTGGACAAGCCAGACCAATCAGGGTAGCGATCGCGGCGGTCAAGACTAGGTCTCAAGAGGGGTGAGGGTGACTGAAAGCCCGCAATGAGCACACAAAGCAAGGACACTTACAAACTACTCCAAACAGGTGTTATATTAAAAATATATACACATTTAATCCAAGGCCTTTAAAACAATGACCGTAGCGAGAAATCACAATACAACTCTAGTAAACCAACACATACCATACCAATACAATATATATATACAAATACAAACAAGTCTCAAGCATTAGATGCACGAAATGTGTAGTCCACCTAAAAGGGAAGGAAAACAGGCAGTGCGAAATAATGCTTAGACCCAGTCCGCCTTCAGAGGCACCTAACTAAAAGGAAGTCCGAGCCCTACGAAGAGTGGAGCCTTGTGCTCAAAAGTACCTGCACACGCTGGTGCCAACGGGCAAAAGGGGAGTCTCTTCGAGGGAAATCAGGCAGTTCAGTTTAGTGCACAAATGAAGAAGAACAGTGTTCCGCAACTCAAGCGCAGCCTCCACTGTGGGCAGAAGCAAAGCGCGAGTACGGAAAGGCGTGCTGTTTTGACACAGCGGGGAAAAGCTATGGACTCCAGCAGGAGGGTGACCAGTTCCTAGCTATGCTACTCACCGGTCCCCGATGCAAGCAGACCCAGGCTTCTCCACGTCAGTTTCAGTCGCTGGCAGGTCAGAAGAGCAGGGGACGTCTCGTCGTCGTGTTGAGTCTGCAGCAGCAGAGTTGAGTAAAAGACGTCCCAAACGAAGGAACCCGCACAGTTTGTTACCACAGCAGGGCAACTTAGCGGCCGTGTGTATCTGAGCCATATGTACACTACTCACTTCAGACCTGGGAACGCCAAGTGTACGAATCGTGTGAGAGTGATAAGGACTCGAAATACTACACAACCTGGTGGCGGTTACAGAGCAAGACTCCTGTGTAGGCTGGTCAGTCTGCTGGGTGGCCCAGAGACGCTTCCGAAGGCTTACTAGCAGGAGATGGTGAAGATGCCGAGAATAGCTGTCCCCGCTATTCCAAGGGTCGAAGTACCAGTACAGGCCTTCTGGTTCGATCAAAGGTGAAAAGGGTTTCACAAGGCGACAGCAGTGCAGAGGAGCAGTCCTTCAGCGGGTCACCAGCGATTCCTCGGTTCAGCCTCTTGGTTGCAGGATACTTGACTCCTGTATTCCTTTGTTTGTGAGAACTCAGGAGATCGACATGGTAGTGGTGTTTCCAGCCCCCTCTTACCCACGGTTCCCTTCGCTCCAAAACGGAGGGGACCCAATGGGAGATCTGTTCATCAACACTCACACCATTCGTGGACCTATCACGGACCACGGTGGTCCCAGGCATTCACATCACCCCAGACTCTCTGGCACCCAGGATGTGTATTGGGACCAGACATCCCAGCCCACATCCTGGAGGCACACACCAGGCATGTAGAAGCCCGCAAAAGCATCCGTGTTTCGCGGGAAAGTACATGCCCAAATAAGGAAGGCCCCGGGTCGGCTCGACCTGGGGAAGGTGAAGGGAGCAAGACGGTCAGCGGACAGGACAAAGGAGTCTCGTGGTCTGGCCATTTTGGGAGCCAGGCCACCATTTTGGGCTAAGCGCGAGAAACACGCTTAAAACGCCAAAAGGAGCTCAAAACACAAGAAACGATCGCTGCCACCATTCCCGTCCGTGAATCACTTGCACCGATCAGTTACAATCCTAAAAGAGTATCTAGGGCCTGTAGAAGGCTAGAGACCCAAGAGAGCAGTAACTTAGCTTACAGTGCCCTCTTGTGTCATGTTGCACGAAAGCCGCAACATGATAAAAGAAACTACGGAAAACAGCGTTTCCCGGTACTGACTGTCTTAAGGGCATGTCAGTTCCCCCGTAAGAATGGAGCGAAAGCCCAGAGGAGTGCGGCAGAAGGCTGCACTTCTCTGGCAAAGTCGAGAAAAGGTGAAAAACAACAGCAAAAAGTTTAGGGGTTGCCACATGGAAGGAAAATTACCTACAATTACGAAATCTTTCCTAACAGTGTCGCTGGGACAAGGCAGAAGGGGAACATGATGCACAATATCCAATTTATCATAGCTAAGGATATGGGAGTGGGGTGAGGCGAGGCTAGGCTGACTTTGTCTACACAAATTAGGCTAGTTACAGTAGTCATAAGTAAAGTACCAGTGGGCTAGAATCAATTGTCCTAGGAGGGGCGCAGTCTAGGCTAAATAACATTATCATATAAGCGACAGCATTAGGCTAACAGCAATAATCCTAGGTGGGGCACGAGCTGGGCTAAATATCATTAAAGCACATGGGACAGCATTGGGCTAAAAGCGGTTATCCTAGGTAGGACACAGACAAGGCTCAATACCATTAATGCACATGGGACAACAATAGGCTAAGAACGGTAATCCTAGGTAGGACAGAAGCTAGGCTAAATACCATTAATGCACATGGGACAACATTCGGCTAAGAGCAGTAATCCTAGGTAGGACATAAGCTAGGCTAAATAGCATTAATGCACCAGGGACAACATTAGGCTAAAAGCAGTACTGGTTCTAGGATAAAGGGAGCCGATGCGTGTATTTGCTAGCCTTGTGCTAGTCGTCTTATGAATATAGGGTCTATGCAGAGGAATTTAGGCACCAGTAAATCTAGGGCAGTGCGGTGGGATGCGGAGGGCGCTAGTTGTAACTTAAAATACAGTATGAGCTACAGTATTAAAATACAGTGTTAACAACGGATCAATGTGGCAATTGGGCAAAAGCGGCACAGGAGAGCACTGGTTGTAAGTCGAGGGTACAATGCTGCAGTAGTATGAGCAGGGCAATTGGCGATATGGTCTCTGGTAGTTCACAGGCAGTGCAATGGGGCACAGAGAGGCACTAGCTATAATAGGACGTACGGTGCTAGCAGAAAGTCAGCAATTTATGCAGGTACAGATGACACGTAGGTGCCGTGAGCAATCGGATATTGGCGCCGTGCGCTAAGGAAATTCGTGCCCTCAGTGGGTAGCGTGGACGGCAGGAGTAACCATAGGTCAGAGATGGCAGGAGCGAGTGTTCGTAGTGGAGCTCACGTGGGTGGTGCTAGGCGAACTGAGATGGGCGTGAGGGGTTCAAGTGAAGGAGGGTGAGAGAGAAGCTGGGTAGTTAGCAACCAGATGGGGCTCTCACCGTTCGCAATGTAGTATCCTTTGTCTGGCTACAGGCTCTGGCTGCATGGGGCTGCTCCAGCAGCTGGGGTGAGAGGGAGCTCCTGCTCCAACCTCTGTGAGCCAAGGGATGATCAGATCTTTTAGATCTTCTTCTTGCCCATTGGCAACAGAAAACCTTATGCCCTATTCTCATGAATATATCCTGCAAATGGCGCATCCTTTCTTGCTTTACATTATCCTCACATTCCCACCACGTTCAAGCCGTGCAGCTGGATACAATTAGCGTTTATCTGTGCACCGTAGGTGCCTCTGACCTCAACTTCTCTTCCGGAGAACGGGAATGGGAAAGCCGGATTTATTTTTGGAGCTGAGCTAAACAGAGCCTCGGCTCCATATCAGGGCCTGTATTCTATTCTATTCATTGTGTACTAGGCCTTAACATCCAATATGGTGATACTTCTGCCATGTTAACACACGGAACTCACTTCTACCACAGTACCTTTCTGACTCCATATTCTATCTGTTTCAACTCTTCCCACACATCTCACTACACAAAATAACTAGGAAATTGACAACTAAACACAGAGGCTATAATGCTTCCCTATATATAACTGCAACTGCAACATTAATATATGTGTTGCTCTTTGAGTCAAACCAAACTAAAACAACACATGCGTATTCTGCAGCGCAAACCTCTGTCTGCTTCCTTGATGGTATGTGCTAATAGGTTTTTCTCAGTCTGAACCTTTTTGCCTGGCTGGGACGCTGTAAGTGCATTCCAACATCCGCCCCTTTAGGTAATACTCCATTAACTAACCCTTATGACTCCTTCCTTTTATAGTCGTCATCCTTGTATACCCATGTCCTGCATACAAAACGCAATCGCCCACGGGCATATTCTTCCTGGATACCCGTCATGAAGAAACTCCCTCCATCTCCTGCTAGACCAACTCAGTGCTCAATGTAATTCTGTGGGTCTGGTGTGTGTGTGGTCAAGTTACTCCGGGGGTGCAAAACTCTGCTCTGTTTACACCATCGGGGGTCTTAAAACCCCATCCCATCTATCAGTCTGGGTATACTTGTGTTTTGTGAGAGGAGGAGCTCTACCCTCTGTTATTGACACCATTATCAATGCACTGTTTGGCAGGATCTTCGTACAACATCTCAGGATCATTTGACATGAACAAAAAAGTACGAACCGAAAAATCACAATGGGAACCAGCAATTTTACGGCTATTTCTAGTAACAATGGGGTTCATGAAAACATAGAATTGTACCAATCTTCAGCATTCACTCCAGCGTCTTTCTCTATGTCAATCATCAAATTGTGAAGGGCCCCTATCGTATGGGTCAAGGACCCGTTGTATGCATCATTTGGGGGTGTAGATATGCAGCAAGACAGGCCAATTTTCTTGGACATGCCCCCTTCCATAGCTGTGAGCAAATCCAGAATGTATCTGTTCTGGACGGTCCTAAGCCTGATTGCCTATAATTCAGTCTTTATTGAATTTAGACCCTGCTTTGTCTCTTCGGCAGCTGAAGCATCTCTCACCTGGTTTTCTGCAGTCACTTAGCATTTGCTGTAGTCTAGATACCTGACACCAGGAGGGATGTGAAAAAGGTTTCTGTTTTGGGTTAAAGCCTGTATTGATCCGGGATTGTGTTCAATTTATCAGATGAGTCTTTGGATAGATAATTCAATCTTCTCGGAGTACGAAGCCTTAGAGAACGATGGGCACGCTTGTTTAATGGAGGATGAGTTGATTCTGGGGACAGCACATTTACAACAATCAAATGTGTAGGGTAGTCAGTGAACATACGGTCCTCTGTGGTGGCGGGAGGTGTAGGTGTGTGTATTGGCCACACACCCAATACATATTCATCAACACTGCTGTGCCTCCGTTCAAATTGGGGATACAGTGGGCCTCATTACGAGTCCAGCGGTAACCGAGGTGGTAATACTGCATGGTTACCGCCGGACTCGTATTACCATTCCGCCTCCGTGACTCCCGTAAAGACTAGGGCATTACGACCCTGGTGTCCCGGGAATTCCAGAGGCGGAATTCGGTAAATCCCCATTCCCATTGAGTCCCATAGGACTCAATGGGAACCGGGAAGTGGAAACAACGGCACCATCTCGTGATGGTGCCGGTGTTTCCACGTCCGCCTGCAGGCGGAGCGGTGTTAAACCCGCCAGGTCAGACCTGGCGGGAACATCACCTCCCGCCGGCAGGAATCGGGATCGGGCGGTCCGGAATTAACAGTGGCGGTGGGTTTACCGCCACTGTTATTTCTGGACTGCCTGACCTGTAATGAGGCCCAGTGTCTTATTACAATGAATGTTTGCTCCTATAGGTATGGTACCACTTCCTTGGTAGCAAAAGGAATACTCTGCTGGCCTATGTACATTTGCTGATGGTTTTTTTTTAACTCGATCTATGTCAATTTAGGCGCATAATTTCCCATTTTCTGCAACAGTTCTGATTCACATGTGCCACTACATCTTCTAAAAACCCAAGTAATGCCCCCACTGTGCAGCTCACTACTCCTGCCACCCACAATGCTCCTCTTATTTTCAGCAATATTCTTATTTTACAGCAGGCTTGTTCATTCTTCTAAGCACATTCTTCCTCATCTCTGTCCATTATTGCCACATGTACCATGTGCCCTTGGAAAAGGCTTCCAACCCTGCACAGGGCCAAGTGTACCAAACACGAGCTATAAGAGTTGGTATTTCTTGAGGTATAAACAACCTGGGTGTGCCCGTTGCATGAGGTATCAAAGAACATACATAACAGATCTCATTTGACCTCTCCCTCCCAACTTTGTGCATGTGATTAAACCACATCTTTTCCTATTCGGGGTAGTGCACATCCACCACTGATTATTTTTGATCACTGCCTCAGTTTCACTCCTGGTTCATGTCATTCCCAAAGATACATCTGTGTTGTTACCATATCCTCAATTTATATGCCCCAACCATATGACAACACCGAAATATGATACCTACTTTAAAAAGAAAACAACATATACAACATAACGCATATATTACACAACACTTGTCGTACTAAACCTGCAGAAGGACAGAAAAAACAGACAACCATGCAGAAAAATGCAAACTCCTCATCATCGTAAAAGGACAGACCAACTAAAATATCAGAAGGAAACATGCTACAAAATATAAACTTTAACATCACTTTATAATGCAGTCATTCTTGTGAGAAGGTGATTTGCCAGTTGCTTTCTGAACATAAGATACATGGACCCAGCGGCGCAACTCGTTCACACAACCTGCAAAAGGCGGAGGGATTGATCACTGTGTAAGGCCCCAGGAACCTCGGTTCGTACCAGCGACAGACAACATTTCTGATGAACACCTGGTCCCCTGTATACAAGTGTGCCGCCAGTAATGCATTTCATCTAATCAGTGATGCTTTAACTATGTCTTACCTTCTAGGACAAATCTGCTCAGACAAAACATTTATATACTCCTTGTTAATTCCTACAAATACCCCTGAAATACTTTTAACAAAATTCTTGCTGCCCTGGGAGCATCTGATGCTGTGTGTGCAAGATTGAGAGGTGTGTGAATTCTTTTCCAAGTCACTATCTCATTCTGGGACAATTGGTGGTCTTTAATGGGCTGTGTTCTCAGGCTAAAAAAAGCCAAAGGGAGACAGTGCAGCCAGTTCCTCCATAACAATGTACAAATCTTAGACAACTTCAAAATTCTGTTAATCTTTTTGACAAACCTGTTGGCCTGAGGATGATATATCGAGCAGTTTGTGCTGTATCTCAAATAGGGATGCAATTTCCCTAAACAATCCATTATAAAAGTGAGCTCCATTATCACATCGTAGGACCTCACATTTCCCCCATTGATTAAATACCTTGCATACCAAGAATGTGGCTGCTGGCGGGGCACTGCTGAGCAGCAACAATCATAGCCACTTAAGTGTTTAGAACCATCCCTGACAAGATCCTTTTGTTAATGAATCCTATTTTCAGCCCTTGATTTCCTTCTCTGAAGGCTTGCAGCGGTTAGCGGATCCATTGGTGTCGGTCTATTCTGATTCCTGGAGGGATTGGTGACCGTGTTGTAGCAAAGGAGCACTGGCCAAGCACACTTAGAATTCATAGCCGATTGTGGCTGTGTGTTTGCTGGAGCCAGCAGCGCGTGACCTCCTGGCTTGGTGATGCTGGCAGGACGGAGGTGTGAGGTGGCTTGCCAGTGATGATGCTGGGCTGGGCTCTGGCATGCTCCTGGCTCAGTAAATTGTTTTAACCTCTTCTGCATTATCGGCCGGTGGAGGTCGAGAGGCCCCTTCTGTGTTCCTGGTGGCTGGGCCTTAGTCTGCCTGCCTGGCAGCTGCTTGCGTAGATCCTTACACACCGCAGGTTGCGAGCAGTAATACTGGTTGTCCCTGGGGGCCTTTGTGGAGTGAACTGCTGTGTGTGCAGATCCTTATACTCCTGATACTGTCCCTGGGGCCTCTGTGGCTCTATATTTTCCTGGAGACTGCAGATTGCACTGTTAGAACCATTTGTGATCCACTGCTTTGCTGTTAGGGACCCGGCCTGTGGCAGTCTGCTCTTGGGGGCCTGCTGCTCACCTGCACTGGCACAATCTGTGCTGTCTACTTATTCCTGGCAGGGAGGTTTTTTCTTTGGGCCTGCTACGCTGCTGTGTGCCGGTCACTCCCATTGTGTGTGTAGGTGTGCCATTTCACCCCTGCATGTTTTTCTAATACACTAGTGCTGTTCAGTCAGGTGCTTCGCTGGAAATTCCTGGTACGTGGGTTCTAACTTGGAGGCCACCTGGATTGGTGGTTGGATGGCCTGTTTAGGTGCAGGGCATTGTGATACCTTCCCATTGACTACTCTGGAGCGGCCTTGCCACTGTCACGGCTGGTTTTCGGAGGTATCTCCTGGCAGCACTACTTACCCTGGAAATGGCAAAGGGGGCTGCGAAAAAGTGTGACCTGATGGATTCCTGTGCCAGCACCCCCAGTAGGGAAGAAAATCCTGCCCCCATTGTGGAGTCTTCCCATGCATGCGGTGTGGTACCATCTGCTGGTATGGAACCCATGATGGCAGCGGTGCAATCTTGCTTCACTTCAGTTTATACTAAATTGGATGATATTGTGGCCAACATCGGCTCCCTTACAGCCTCGGATGGATAAAGAGAGTGGGCGCATTACTGAGACTGAGTCACGGGTTGGGCACTTTGAGGACACAGTTGAATCCCATAATCAGCAGCTGAAGGGGGTCAGGAAGGAACTCACTGCCCTCAGGGTGAAGTGTGATGACTTGGAGTTGCCCTCTCGCCCTTATTATATTTGTATTGTCGGGCTGCCTGAGAGAGCGGCGAAAGGGCCTATGGAACAATTTGTGGATGATCTCCTGAGGTCCCTATTTGGGGTTATTAACTTTTCTGCACAGATTCTGGTAGAGCGCGGCCACTGTGCACTGGTTCCTGCTCACAAACCTGGTGTGCCCAATTATTGCTCAGCTATTACATTATTGAGACAGTGATCAAGGATTGCATTTATCCAGAGAGAGGGACTCGCTTCAATCTGACTCCAGCACATTGCATATGTATTGCTGGGGACTTCTGGGGTCCAGCAAGTCAGAAGATCATATGACCCGGTAAAAGCGGCTGCTTCTCGAGCGATGGATACAATATGTTATCCTTTTTCCATCCAAGCTGCGTATTTTACATGGTGAAGGGTGCATTTCTTTGAGACTCCAGGGGACGCTATGCAGTTTATTGAGGCTTCGATTTCCCCTTCCTGGATGGCCTGCCTCGAACAACACATGATTATTCACTGTTCAAATGGGTAGGTTTGAGGGAGACACTGGGCCTGATACCGCCAGGGCAAATAGCGTTACTGCTCCTCGGTCCAGCGCTATTTGCGCCGGATCACGAGTAGTGGGGTAATGGTTATTTTACCATTCCCCATTGGGTCCACTGGACCCAATGGGGCTGGGGGCACTATTGGTACCGACGCAAATTGCCCATTCCGCCAGTGCATTTACCTCCATCTCTGAGCTGGACGTAAATATAGCCATACTCGGGATAGGGCAGAACCTTAAATGCAGCGGTAATAGCATTACGCCGCATTTAAGGGATTCCGCCCAACCCGTGATCAGGCCCACTATCTGGTTGGGGGAGGGTGATTGGGGTGTTAATTTGAAAAGTTTGACAGGCGCAATGGCTATTGTACTGTGGTGACATGGGGTGTTGTGGGGGGGAGATGGGCAATTATAAAGGTTTATGGAAGGTAATGACACTGCTGGGAATGTTAAGCCTGTTACCTTCTTTATGTGGAACTTACGGGGGGTGTATAACCTGATCAAGGCAAGAAAGTTGCTGGCCTCCATTACCAAACATCAGCCTAAGATCCTTATGCTTCAAGAGACGCATGCTTTGGAGAATACTTGTGAGGTGAGATGGGGTCACCAAAGATATTACACTAATTACTTCTCTCAAGCTACAGGCATACTCACCCTGATACATCGCCCGATTCCATTTCAGGTTGAAACAGTAACATTGATCCTATGGGCCGGTATCTGATAGACTGAGGGAAGATCTATGTTAAGGCTGTGGGCTTAATTAATACAAATGGGCTCAAATTGAGGGCCCTGGTTTATATGGCTCTGTGCTTGATATACTCATGCAAGCTGCTGATGTCCCCCTCATCTGGGGGGTGACTTCAGCACATGATGTCCTTGATAGACCCTCCACAGCCCCCGTACAGGTTCCGCTACGGCACAGGCACTTACCGAAAATACGCGACAGCTACAGTTTTCTGATGTTTGGCGATGGCTGCACCCCACTGCAAGAGAGTATACTTTCTACTCCATTGTGCACGATATGATGTCTTGATTATTGGCTGCTCTCATCTGTATTTTCCCTAATGGTCAATGATGTGAAATTTTACCACAAAAGCTGTCTGATCATTCTCCGGTGGTACTGTCCATAGTTCTGTGCTGGCAGCCGCAACCTCCTCCTCTATGGAGGATGTCTTCATTATGTTGCTGGACCCTGGGCTTCTGGCCAACCTGCAAGATAAAATCGATAATTTCTTTAGAATTAATTTGGGCTCTGTGTCCTTGCATTCCACAGTGTAGGAAATATTTAAAGTGTGGATTTGGTGTGAATTGTTGTAGGTCTCAGCAGGGACTCTTAAGTCTGTTAGGGCTTGAGTTGAGTGGGGTTGAACGGCAGCTGAGACAGATGGAAAATGAATATGGTGTGACGAATGATAGAGTCCTATTGGGTGTGATTAAAGGAAAACTGTTGAGGTTCCGAGAGATGGCAGACAGGGAGGTGAGGCATATGGTCAAGCCATTGCGGGTTCGGTCGTATGGGGAGGCCTCGGAGATCATTGGCCGGAGCAGTTAGAGCAGAGGACAGTGTGCAATCCATTACTGATGTTCATAGTCCATCCGGGGAGGTGGTGGTCACCAATGAGGGTATCAATAGGGTGATTGCAGACTATTATGCTGCATTGTACATTAATGCAGACGCATGCTCTGAGTCAGCCTTGCATCATTATTTATCCAGTGTCACTCTTCTGGAGCTATCCCAAGAGAGCATGCTGGCCTATATCAGCCCTGGCCTCTGGTAAAGCACTGAGTCAGAGAGGCTTGGAGTCGAGTTATATAAGCAATTCAAATAGACCTTACCACCTAGACTTTTTCGAGTGTGGGAGAAATCGTATGAGGTGTGGAAATTGCCGGCCTCCCTTTGGGAAGCCATTATTACCATTTTGTCAAAGCCTGATAAGCCTCCTGCTGAAGTTGCCTCATATAGGCCACTGGGCCTCATTACAAGTTTGGAGGTAACCATGCCGTTTTTACTGACATGGCTACCCCCAATCTCTTGCAGGACCCGGACCTGGTACATCCCCATTCCCATCTGAGCCCCCATAGGGCTCAATGGGAATGGGGAGGATGGTAGCAACAGTTCTGTTAATAATGGGACTGTTGCTACCATCCTGTTCTGTAAGCGGGTGCCGCTCTGCAAGTGTGGTCTGACCAGGCATACAGAGCAGCCCCACGAGCAGAACTTGTAATGTGGTGGTAGAGTGATAACGGCGCCGGCAGCACTACCGGCGCCGTTATCACTCTACCGCCAGGGTCGTAATGAGGCCCATTGCATTTAATTAATGTGGACGTGAAGGTTTTTGCTAAAATACTTGCTACCTGTTTTCTCCCAAAGGTATCCCAGCTGGTCTACCTGGATAAGTCCGGGTTTATCCCAGGTAGTTCCACATCGCTGAACCTTAGGTGGCTGTTCTGCATTATGTCTCAAATTAATTAAATTGTGCCAGGCCGGTAGCAGCTTTGATTGATGCTGAGAAAGTCTTTGATTCAGTGTTGTGGATATATTTATTCAGGGTTCTGCAGTGATACAAACGTGGATACTATTTTAGTATGTACGGTTGCTTTATTTGGGGCCTGTGGCCAGGGTTTGCACCCATAATAATATATTGCAGGTACTGTAGTTGGGGAGGGGTACGCAGAAGGATGTCTGCTCTCCCGCTTGCTTTTTGCACTCCCTATAGAGCCCCTGGCGATGCATATTAGAGCACTGAATGGGCATAGGTGCATTCACATATTGGGCCCTCCACAAGTCATCTTGTTATATGCGGATAATACTCTCCTTTATGTATGTGATCCGGAGGTCAGTCTGGGTCCCATGATGGACACTGTCCACAAATGAGCTAGATACTCTGGGTATAGAGTCAACAGAGCCATGTTGGAGTGCTTCCCACTTACTGATGCTGCAACAACTCTGACTGACTTAATGGGTTTCAAGTGGGCCCCCTTACGGTTTAAGAATCTGGGTATAGTGGTCTCCAGGTCGCAGGAAAGTCAAACCAAGCGTGCTTACCGGGTCCCGCGAGGGGAAGAGGGAGCAAACAACGGGCCAACTCGTAATGGCCCATTGTTTGCTCCCTCTCCCATTCCCATTCAGCCCCATGGGGGCTGAAATGGGAATGGGGAAAGACCGGGTCCGGGTCCTTGAAGGGAGGAATTAACGGGCCTTCCGAACTCGGAATGGCCCGGTAATTCCTCATTCTGAGGACCCGGACCCGGACCGGATTTCGGCGGCAGCCATGCCGCCAATAGTGGCATGGCTACCTCCGAGGTCATAATGAGGCCCCATGTATTTTAGAAGAGAATGAAAACATGTGGTAATGAACTCCCTGCTGTTGCTATATACCCACAGAAAAGTCTGTGCAAATGTACGCTTCATCTCCTGGGAAACTACTCTTGATGATTGGTCATCTCCGCACGCCATATTGTGTGCAGCTTTATGGGCATCTTGGGAGTATTACAAGTAGACCATTTTTGATGGTTTTGGTCCTCCAGCCCTGCAAAGAAGCTGGAAAACTCTGGAGAGAATGTCCATTTTGCACACATCATGTTATTGAGGTCACTCTTTATTCCAAATGCAGACATCATATGTTCATCCAACTCTAGATGTTCCCACACAGAATATTTAGCATTTTTGTGATAAGGGGCCATAACACTTTTTATGGCTTTTCTTTGTTTTACAGGGTCTTTGATTAAACTCTTTTGGGATCTACGATTCCTGCATCATTGAACCTGCGTCTACTCTCACTCATGAGTCAGAGCTATTGCTGGAACCCCATTTCCTGTTGTCATCTGGGCCCTTTCTACTACTCTGATTTCAGGAATGCCTTATAAATGCATGGGACACAGGCTCCTCACTTTGTTCTCTTCTCTGGGACTTGCCAGAGTTTTTTTTCCCAGGATGCATTTTAGAGGTTGGTTAATAGTGATTTCTTCCTCTGAGAGATTAAAATAAATGCTGTTTCTTCTCTTAGATGACCTAGAAGAATCCTCCCAGTCTCCATGGTGGGAAGAGGCCTATACAATTCCCTTCCTGAGATGAAGAGTTCAGTTTCTATCTCAGCCAAGTGGGCTAGATGATGTCTCTGCAGTATCCTTTTGTGCAGTTCTACATCTTTCAATTTTTCTTGATATTTTGCCTCAGATTCAGATATATTTTCATTTCCGCTCCTGGCCCCTTCTGACATGCCGAATGGGCTACCCCCCCCCAGTTCTCAATGGGAAGTGCGAGAAGTAATCTATGCTTGATAAGGAATGCTCTCCTTCCTGATCAGAACTATTTGGGAGAGAGGGAATGTTATACACTGCACAGCTCGTAGCTCTCTAGAGGGGTCAAGCATATTATGTACCTTCACATGCATATTTTTTTTTTTTTTTTAATTAAAAATGTTTCAGTTTCAATTTAAACTTTTGATTTTATCTTATTACAGTTGTTATGTTTTAAAACTTCATTTTAGTCAATTCATGTTTACAATTCTATCAATGATCTTCTTCCAAAAATGAAAGATTATGTAAGTCATTCGTTTCTCCGCCCCTGCTAGTATCCAGGCCCATCTTTGCTCAGCACTCAACGTCTTTTGTATTGACTCAAAATAAGATCTGCATATAGTTCTTTCCTTACTGAGGGCGGGACATGTCATCATAAGGTGATACAGACTTTCGGTCTCGTCCTGATTTTTGCATATCAGACAAAAAATGTCTTTATTCACTAGCTGTTTAGTTCTTACAAGTCTTTCTCTAGTGGGTAATAGATTAAGCCGGAATTTAAAAAAAAAAATTCTTATTTCTTTGTCCGGAAATATCACCAGGTACGGTGGGAGGACGTTGATCGATCTAATTTCAGCTTTACTTGCTATATTTTCTTTGTATCGAGTTATACATTCATTGGTTCTTATCCAATCTTGGTACATTAGTCGTTTCTTTGCATGCTGGGGCCTCATTTGTAGCATTTCTTCTGTGATCTCTTCATTTCCTAAAGCTCTTAGTATTTGTTGTTTCCATTTAGACAGGGCCCTAGCGTTTATTGCATTGTGCTTTGCTTTGAAAATTTCTAACGCCGGGATAGATTGTTCCCCAGTTATTTTTCGATACAGATCACATTTTTTCACATGCATATGGGAAGTTTTAGGTAGGTTGAATAAGGTCTTTGGAGGAAGGGAATACTCCCCCATGTCCAAAATACTTGTCTCTTGTGGTTGTGAGGCCATTGTATAATCCCTTACTTCCTGGCATAATGTTGCATGTTTTCCATTTCATTGATCATTTTCTGCTTATAATGGACTCATTGTTCGTCAAATCACACAGATTTGCCAGATTAGATTCCAGTGTTTTGCTATGGGAAGTTAACAAGTCCTTTTTAACTCTCAGTACCTGTTGTAAAAAATAGATTCTCGCATTGGCATATTAAAATTACATGAGAAATGTCATGACTTTCATCTCGCCAATGCAACATTTCATTTTCTTTTCCTGAGTGGAAGAAATGCCATACAACAGGATATTTGACCCATGTTCATTCTCAGATGAGGAGCTCCCACACTCCTTTGAAACTTTGTAAAACTTAGGGTTTCGCCCTAAGTAACCCAGGGTAATCCAGACGTGGACGCCTTGCTCACTGTGTTTTAGGGAGGCTCAGCTTCAACTCCCTGATGAGGCCCGATTAGGACAAAATACATGTCTGGTATTGCTGGTGGTACTCTTGTTCAGAGGAGATAGCATTTGGATGCTGGACTGCCCTTGTGGGTGGGACAAAGACTGCTATGCAAAGGGTAAGTTCTCCTCTGTGAAGGGTGCAGTGAACTAAAACCGGGTTGTAGACCCTCCTGAGTGGAAGACATTTCAAACAGGTATTGGTAGAGGGGCTCCCTCACTCCTTTGTAACTTTGTAACTTTGTAAAACTTGGGGTTTCTATTAGAAAAGATTTCTCTTTACTGCACATTTCCTTCCATTTTTATGGACCCCGAAACCTTTTGCTTTGAATTTTTATCCTGACCAGTACTTTTTACAGTGCAGTGAAGCCATAAGCTTCACTACACTGTATGTTGCTCATCTGTTATGGGGAAACTGACATGTCCTTCAGGCTGTCAGTACTGTGAAAAATTGTTTTCTGTTGTCTAGTTACTTTGTTACTACTTTTAGTAACTTGTTATCAAGTGTGGTAAATGTTATCATTGTACAATACATCTTACAATACAGCACAATGTGGTACACTTTTGTTTTTGCCCTAGACTAACACTCAAAGGATGTTTGGTTCTCTAGGTGTGATAAATAGACAAGATGGTGGCAGCAGTGACTTTTTAACATTTTTGGTGCATTTTGTTTTAGTTTTACCACGTTTACAGCATTTGGCTGCTAACTGTGGCTAGTGACCAAACACGGCCATGCCACAAGGTTTTTGACTTGTTCTTTTGCCATCTTGTTGTTTAGCCTTCATCCTGGCCTGTGAGGCCAGGAAAATCCTTTGTCTGGACTTCCAGTGCCTGGGAAAGCTGCGGCTTTTGGCAGGCTAATGGAGGGCAATGTGTGTTTGCTGCCAGGATGTGGGCTGGGACTGTCTGGTCCCGATTCACAAACTAGTTTCAGTGTGTCTGAGTGCTATGCATGAGTTTTCCAACTAGTGGTCCTGATTGGACCACTGCTGGTGTGTGTGTGGGGCTAGTTCTCCTATTGGATAGTGCGAGTTTCGGCTCTTACCTAGCTTTGGGATAAGAAGAGGACCCCTGCACCCACTCCTCAGAGATCCTGGAGTAATCTGAAGGAGTCAATACTCCTGTCCAGCTGTGAGACCTGTGAAGAGACTGGAGGCCCGTCTGAAGGAGGCCTGGCAACCAACTTCTGCTGCTGTGCTGGAGGAGCCCTGTCTTGCTATTGATTTTCAGCAGGCCTGCGAGGGAGCTGCGACATGTGGAGGGGAGGGAACATCCATTCCTGATGTCTGCTCGGTACCCTGTAAAGAAGAGCTGTCAGAAGTGTCCCGGGACCGTTCTATGGCTGACCAGCTCTGAGTTTGGGCTACCACGCTTCTGATGTCGCCGTTCTGTGTTGAGGCCTGGAACATGGTGGATTCTCAGCTTGTCCTACAAGACTTTCCTCAGCAAATTTCGGAGTCCTAGCATCAAGGCGACCCAAGATAGGAGGGAAAGTTTGACCACGACCAGTGTGTCCACTTGCGTTACCGTGCTGCAGTGACCACTATCTGAAACAGCTTACCTGAGTCGAGTCCAGTCGTGAGAGGGGTCCTGCATTGTGTTTTTCTGCATTCTTCATCCGAGCGTCTTTGCACCAGCTAAAGACACCGACCTGAGAGCTGCTCGAACCTGCTACCTTTGCGAATCAAGGACTGAAGTTGACATTGGGAAAAGTGACATCAGACCTTCTTCCATTGACCTGCCAAGTCCCGTGAAGAATCGGATATGGGGGTGAGTTGCAGTGGTTCTTACCTGCACCTAAACTCCCTTTAAAGGTTTTGGTAATTTTTATTAAACTTTTACTGTACTTTGGCTTTGACATTGCTTGCTTGCGCAAGCCTTCTGAAAGTTAGGGACACATTTGTTGGTTAGAATAAACTGTCCTCTAACCCTTGGGACCATTCACTGGACCCCAGAGACCCTAACTTCATTTTTCCAGCATCACAAGCTGTGTCAGAAACTTTCCTTAACTTTTGGGCATAAGGCCCCAGACAACTTAGGGAAGGACATTTGAAGTTTGGGGTAATTCTCTGTGGACCTCTAGTGTATAAACTAATCTGTACTTTCATTTACAGTGGTTTCATTTGTATTATACCCTACTCTAGTGACTGTATCTATGTAATCTATTATTAGTGTTGTGTGATACTTCGACCTGTTAGAAGTCATTTTTCATAGTGATATTTGGCCATAAATAAATAACTGTATTTTTATACTTACTGTCTAAGTGTCATTTGTGATTCCCATTGTGTGTACTCTTTGTGGACCCTTTACAAGCTCACCACCTCTAGAGACTTAGCCTAGACCTCTCATCACTGATACGTTGAATTGGTTTGGCTACAGCTTCCAGAGTTGTCCATGTCACAATATAGGTTGGCCTTCTATACACATCTGTCCACCAGGCCAGAGTATAGAAAATCAATCCTAACAGCGGTCCAGGACTGGTTTGGTTTCAGTCACAAAACCAGCCTTTGCGGTTGCTTTCTCTGCTGCAATGGTCGGTATCTGTAGGTTGTATAATGCTGATTCTTAATCCTGTAGGGACATAAAAACAAACACCAGCAGGTCTCTTGATTTCGGTTCTACTATGAAATGATTTGCTTTTAATCCCAGATTGGACGTTTTTTTTTTTAAATTTAACTTCAAGTTGTTAGATAATTACTGCTAACGGGAAGATTTCATTTGTGGCTTGTCATATTCTATTGAACATATATTCTTGTTGTATATGGGCTGCTAACATCACACATTTTCTCACACATGTAATTTTTCGGATGCTGTGTGCAAGGTGCAGCTCACATGTTTGCCTTTAAACTGGCACTTGTCTTTCTTTGCATGCTTTTGTTTGCATAGATTTTCCTACAGTTCTCACACATGTCCATGGGAAACCTGAGAGCTCTGCTTTATAAGAGTATTTTTTCTAGGCCACTAATCTAAAATTTGAATATGTGTACCAAGTACAGCTTGTAAAGTATGTGTTCAAGTGCCTTAACTATAACATGGGTAAACATCCCAGCTTCACTGTTTAACCAAAGTGTGTGATCCTGGACAAATATAGTAATTTCTTCTAGTAAAGGGGCTTGACCTCAGCAGCCAACATTATTTCCTCTCCTATTGCTGCCAGTTACCAAAGTTGCATGGGCCATCCAGAAAACATGCCCACAGTAGAATGAGTAAACCTCTTGCCTTTGCCCTGCCATGCTATGTTATTGAGTCTTGTACAGCACACAGTATCCTATTTTCAAAGTTTCTTCGAGGTTCACTATTCGGTATTCAGAATCCACACCCCCTCCAAGCCTCCACTTCACATCTCTATATCAGATCTCTACACCACACTCTGCACAACACCTTTACACCACTCCATACCTCCATGCCACGCTACTCCACACCACACTGCCCCACTCCACCACACCACTCCACTACTCCACCCTAACTCAGCACTTCACTCCATCACGCCACTCTAGCTACCACCTTCACTCTCAGCATCCCACTCTAACCCACCCCACTCTAATCCCATTCCCGTATTCTGCCTCTGCCCCAACTCAAATCCCCACCCTCTCCCCTATTTTTCCCTGTCCCACCACACTCTAACCCCATGTCCAACTATACCCCATTCCCCTTACACATACCACTGCCCACATCTTCCCTACCCCACGCTACCGCACTCACCCTTTGTCACAACTCTCTCCTTTTGCCCACCGACCTTTATCACATCTCTACCCCCAGCTGGTATTACTCCATTACATCAAATGCAATCACTGTGCAGCCCGCTTCATCGAATTTTTTATAACAAATGTGAGCACATTGCATTGAAAATATAGATGGGGGTTGGGTTGGTGTATTGCTTAACGTGGAGGGATAAGGGGGGTGTCGGATTCAGGGGGAAATTCTAAGTTGTGGGCTGGACAGTGATTTTTTCAATGTAATCAGATAGCTCCCCCACCCGCCCTTCTTCATACTTCTACCCCATCCGCCCACAATTCTTTAACCTTCTAGCAACTACCCACAATGCTTTGAGCATCTACCCTCACCAAACCCCTTTCCTACACCTGTATCCCATGGCACTCTCACCCTTCCTCACCTCCCTATCCCATACCTATAACCCTGTATGACCCCCTCATGCTCCCACCCTTCCCCTCCCCTCTATCCAACATATGCCCTCCCTTCCTCATTACTATATCCCCTGCCATCTATTCTCAACTGACCCACCCACTCTTTCTCAGCCCTCTTTTCCACCCACCCCCCTCAACAATCTCTGCTCCCTTCCAGCCTTCATCAATCCTGTCACTGAGCAGACCTTAAACACCCGCTCTCTACCCACCCACCCACATTTACTCACCATTCTGTTCTGCCTCCTACCAACTCTTGCCCACCACTCTCTAATGTCACCAAGCCTTCTACACCCTTCTCTATCTCCACTGTCCATTCATCCTCACATCACTCTACCCCCACCCACCCTTCCACAACACCTCTCTATACCCCAACCACCCTTCCACAACCCTCTCTATGCCCACCACCCAGGCTTTCACAACCCTCTCTACCCCCACCCAACCATGTTGACCCTTCTCTATCCCAACACCACCCACCTTTTCATTCCCATCTCTACACCCACCAACCCACTCATTCACAACCATTTCTACCCCCACACCTTTCCTCACCCATCTCTAATCTCAGCCTTCCTCACCGCTCTCTAACCACACCCAACATTCCTACTCCACCACCCTTACCCCTCTTTACTCCCACACAAACCAATACATCTCTATCCCCATGTATTCGCACCGGACCCACTCTACCTCACCCTTGTCTATTCCAAACCTCCCATCCACACCTGCTCATCTCTTCCTACCCTCACTAATCCTACCTCACCCATGCCCACCATGCTGACCCCTGCCTCCTGACTATACCATAGCTGATCCATTCTCCCTTCCACCTTAGCTCACACCTATACAGCCACCCCATCTCACACATAAAATCGCCATGATTACATAACAAATTCCAAACATAGTGTTTCCTGACATGTAACTTTAGTAATACACATACTAAGAAGACTTCCATACTCTTGAGTGAAGAGAACTCTTTTGACTGGGTCTATTACTTAGGTTATTTATCTGTAAGCACTCATTTACAGACATGTTTGGAACGAATAAGTAGAGCCCAAGTATTTACTGCACTTTTACCTATAAATATAAAATGCCCTAAACAAATACACACGCCAAAAATATTGGCTTTGCCAATGATTGTTTAACGGGCAGTGGGAGATACTGGTTACTAGAACTTTCTGTCTAATAAAGAGCCAAATAATAAAGTTTGTACTGTCTAGACTTTCACTCTTTAAAGAAAGAGACGCTACCTTAACATAATTTTCATTAAAAATAAAAACACAACATCTAATGAGTCACTCGCCTGGTACTGAATCAGGTTTTATCCACACATAATGTTTCTCAAAATGTAATGTTGCAGATGAATATATATGGACAATGAAAACAGTGCCAGGATTGCCATATCTAACATTGTATTCCAGAGTAGACTGATGAAATGTAAAACGTGTTATATAGCTGCTTATCCCTGTTCTCAAGTTCACGCTGACAATGGGGGGTCATTCTGACCCTGGCGGTAGGGGGTTAACAGCACCGTTAAGGATGCCGGTGCCGTTAACCCCCTACCGCCCTATTACAAGGTCCCTTAGCGGGTCCTGTTAAGGGACCATGGAGCTATACCCATTGAGTCCTATGGGGGCTCAAATGGGAATGGGGATCATAGTAACAATCTCAACTTCATCTTCATTTGCTCAGTGGCACTGTGATGTAGCACTTTGAAGCGTCCTCTATACACAAGATGGAATAACCAATAAACATCTTAAACCAAATAACCAGATGGTAAAATACTGCTTTCATCTCAATTAAAGAAAGTAGTGAGTTGTACAGCTATTAAAATAGATGCATGCAATCAAACTTCCTCTTGTGTATACAGAGTTGATATATCTTTTCGTATGTTATCTATGACATCATCCTACGTGGCATTTTACAAAACCTATTAACGGGAGGGATTGGATTAGGGGAACACATCTTTATATTATTTATTTTTACATGTTTAAAGCGCACAACGCAGTCCTTAGGCATTGTGGTGCTTTTACAAGGAAGTATATATGTTACTTAGTTGCAGTGAAGAGATACACAAGCTGTCAGAGGTTTGTGGGGTTACAGAAGTACCTGGTAAAGAAGCACGTACAAAAGTAGCTTGCATAGAGCGGTGAGAACTTATAATGGTCTATGCGGTTCAATGGGTTACAGGCAAGCTGGATGAATCCCAAGTACAATTTCTCACACAAGGGTAGCTGGAAGCCAGTGTGTGGGTTAGTTGAACAGCCTCATGTTGAGGGCTTTGCGGTAAGGTATGTAAAAGTATGTGAGGGTTTGTTTCTGAGAGTGGGTGGCAAGGCGTTCCATTGTCTTGCAGCAATGAAGGGGAAGCTGGCACCGCCTGCTTTGGCGCAATTGAGTATGGGGTTGTTTAGTTGGTTGGAGTAGCGTGTTCTGGTGGGTTTGGAGGAGCCAGCCCTGACTAGTTTTGCTGACAGATATGGTGGGGCTGTGTGGGTAAGGCACTTAAGAGTGATGGTAAGGGTTTTGAAAAGGATTCGTTCTTTGACGGGGAGCCAGTGTGCAGCGCGTCTAGCGCGTCTAGCAGCTGAGATATGTTCCCTTTTGGGTATTTTGAGGGCAGCAGGGGGAGCATTTTGAATTATTTGAAGTTTCTTTACATTTGTTGCTGAGGTGCCAGCGAAGAGGATGTTGCAGTAGTCAAGTTCTGCACCTATTGTGGCTCTGGCAATTGAGAGACAATTCTTAGTAGAGAGGAAAGGTTTTACTGCATTAATCAGCTTAGTGGAGCATGTGCCTGAGGAGGTGATAGCATTGACATGGCATGACATGGAGAGTGTGGCATTGAGGTAGACCCCTAATTTCTTGATGGAGGGGGAGACACCAATCTGTGTGTTGTCAATTGTGAAGGATGTGTATTGGCTGTTGATTTTCTTGAGGGTTTCCTTGGGGCCAACTAAGAGGATTTTGGTTTTGTCTCCATTTAGGCACAGCCCCTTGGCCGCCATCCATGCCTGGATGGTAGAGTAGACTGTGTTGAGTGCTTTTGCATCAGTTTTATAGATGGCAGAGAGTAGGAGGAGGATATGGGTGTCATCTGCATAGTTAGTGTATGCTTTGCCAATGGAGTCCAGGATGTCAAAGAGCGGTTTAGTATATATGTCGTAGAGTGCAGGGAGATACATGAGCCCTGCGGAACCCCGCAGTGGATGGTGGTTGGTACTGCGCAGGCCTGGTCAGATAACATTCTCATGGCTCTTCCTTTGAGAAATGAGATGATCCAGGTTGTGGATTTTTGGGAGAACTGGGCTGATGCTGTGAGGTGTCTGCATAGGGTCTTATGGTCCACTATTTAAATGCTGTAGATAGGTCGAGGAGGAGGAGAAGTGCAGGTTTCTCTGCAATCATGATCTTACATAATTGATTATTTAAGTCAAGTAGTGCTCATTCAGTGCCGTGACCAGAGCGGAAACTAGATTGATGCATCCCAAGGATGCAGTTGGATTGTAGAAAGTGCTGGACCTGTGTGTAAACTGCTTTGTCGAGGATTTGTAACAGGAAGGGGACTGTAGTTACGGGCCTGTAGTTGTTGGGGGAGGCAGGGTCAAGATGTTTTTTTAGGAATGGCCTAACACAAGCTTCTTTAAGGCAAGAGGGGACAAAACCAGAGGCGAATCAGGCATGTATGACTGCGGTGAGGAAAGGGCCTAGGGTTCAGTCTTCTAGGTTCAGTTCCTAGGTTCAGTCTTTCATGATATTGGCTGAGCAAATATCACCTTTACAGTTGGAGGGTTTTATTTGTTTGAGGAGGGTGAGGACTAGGTCTGTGGAATCTTTGAAGGAGAAGAGGGGCTTGTCCTGGGTATAGGTATTTGTGGAGGGAGTGATGGGATGGTATGGTGAATGCAGGGCATTATGGCTGGTTCTGAATTTGCTCTGGAAAAGGTCTAGTTTGTTGAGCATGTCTGTTTGAATGATTGAGCACCAAGAGTCGTCTTTGGAGATGACCTGTGTGATTGGAGCCGGTGTTACAAGTTCCCTGAATAAGGCGAAGATCTCCTTGGATTCTGATTTTGAATTTGCAATTCTGGTGTTAAAGGAGGTAGATTTAGCTAGGATGATGGCTTTTTATATTGGGTAGCTATTTTGTTGAAGTCTTTTTTGGTAGATTATCTGGGTTTGCTTGCTAATTGGTGAGCACAGTGCGCTTCAGGGAACATAGTTCCAGTAATTCTGGGGTGAACCAAGAGTTAGTGTGTCTTGCAGATTTTGCTTTTTTCAATGATAATGAGGCTATGGTCTCCACAGCTTTCTTTAGTGTGGAGTTATAGATTTCAGCTATTATTGTGGGGTTGTTGGAGAAGGGGGGGTCTGAAGACAGGAGAGTCTAGATAATGCTAATATTGCTAATTGGTGAGCACAGTGCGCTTCAGGGAACATAGTTCCAGTAATTCTGGGGTGAACCAAGAGTTAGTGTGTCTTGCAGATTTTGCTTTTTTCAATGATATTGAGGCTATGGTCTCCACAGCTTTCTTTAGTGTGGAGTTATAGATTTCAGCTATTATTGTGGGGTTGTTGGAGAAGGGGGGGTCTGACGACAGGAGAGTCTAGATAGGGTAGGAGGTTCTCTTTAGTTAATTTCTGTGAGCTACGAGCAAGGGCCAACGGTAAGGGTGTGGTGGGCATTTTGAGTTTAGTGGGTTTGGGGATGGAGAAGAGGATAACATGGTGGTCTGTCCAGGGGCAGGGGGAGTTGGAGCTGACTGTGGCATAGCAATTGTGTTCCGAGATCCAATCGAGGATACAACCTTTTGTGTGAGTGGGGTTGGTGACCAGTTGTATGAACCCCAAGGTGTTTAAGTCTTTTGCGAGGGAGTTGGCAGGTAAGTCTTTTGGATCACTAAATCCCAGGTTTAGGTCACCAAGTGGGGTGGATTTGGTGGAGGAATTTAGGTTGTTGCCTAGGAGGTGGAGGAAGTTTCTTATGAATGTTGGATGCCGGACCAGGGGGTCGATAAACAATGTGAATTGAGATGCTGCAGTTGACAGTTTTAGAGATATGTTGTTGATGTGTTTATTTGTCTGAGTGGCAAGGATTTGTTGGCTATAAGGGCAACTCCCCCTCCTTTCATGAGTTGGCAGTCCTGCCGAAAGATGGTGTATCCTTGGGGGAGGGCTAAGGATATGGCAGGGCAGAAGCCTCGTGGAGCCATGTTTCTGAGATGGCTAGGAGGTTTAAGTTGTGGCCGGTGAGTAGGTCCCAGGTTTCCATGGCGTTTGCTGGGAGGGAGCGTTGATTGATGAGGCGAATGGCGGGGAATGGACTGTTTGATGGTGTAGGTGGAGGATGGGCTGTGGGGCAGTGTGGTTTGGATGACGTTGGAGATAACTGGGGTCGTTGTGCTGGTAGGCCTGGGAGAGTGTGTAGGTCTTGCCTTGGTGTCTGCACAGTAGCTGTTGATGCGGACCTGATTTGGCTGGATGGTTTGTGATTGAGTTGCAGCTTTGGGTACTGTGATGTTGGCAGGTGTGGCGATTGAGAGGGGTTGGAGGACATTTGTGTGCAAGGTGGTAGTGTCTTCTGTAGCGTGTGTGGCTGGAGTCATACAGAGTGGCTGACATGTCTTTGGTGAAGCAGAGTCGCAGTGTCCTTTACTAGGGCGTGTGCTTCAGGGGAGGGGGAAGATGAGGTGCAAGGAGCTGTGGCAGATTTAAGCGGGTAAGAGGAGGAGGCTACGGTAGGGTAAGTGGTTGGCGGGTCAAAGGGGGGGCCATCTAAAGAGAAGATGGGAGTGCCAGGGTGCAAATGAGGTGTAGTTTTGCTTCCTGACGGTAGTTTGACCACTTTCATTGGGCACGTGGGCTCAGGTGTGGCTAGGGTGGCGCTGCGCAAGTACAGAAGATCATAGGGTGCTCCTTAGTGGGTACTTGTGCTGGAGAGATGGGGTGTGGCATAGGGTGTTGAGGTGAGTTTGGTGGATTGATTTGTTTGGCGGAGCGTGCATGGTGTGACCCTTTCCTTGGACGGGGAGTTGAGTTGTTAACAGTGGGCGTGATGCTGGCGTCTGGTGAGGGGCAAGGAGAGATGATCTTGTGAGACTTGGATGTGGTTACCTTGGTAGCTTCCATCCTAGTAATAGGTGGGGCAACAGCCTGGAAGGAGCACATGCCTAGATGGTGATTTCTGTATGAGACTGGCCTAGGGTGCGATGCACAGGGCAGGGGTTCCGTGCGGTATCGCAGCATAGCTCTTCTATGGGTCAGGGTGTCATGTAGGTGTAAGGGACCTAGGCTGGGCCCTGCTAAGTGTGAATGTGTGGGAGTGTTCACTATGTCAGGGTGAAGGGTGATGGCTCATGCAAAATGGGCAGTCATGGTGTAGTGTGTTCAGCTTGCTCTGCGGGATTACAGGGTGCAAGTGTGGCGTACGTTAGTGTATATATTTCCAGGCAAGTAATACTAACAATAAACTGACATACCATATGCAAGTGTGCAACGAGAGCCCTGATGGTGCTTAATAGCAGGTGGTTTGCCTTACAGGCTTAGAGTCATCAAGCTGCAAGTCTGCTTCTATGTAGTCCTGGAGTCTTTAGGCTTGCTTGCAGTTGGCAGGCAGTAGCAGAGGTTGCTTTGGGTAAGCGGAAATCTTGTCCGCAGTTGTGAACCGCACCCATGTGTGGGCGGTGTGAGACACTGTTTACAGCATGGACTGGGCTCGTACTGTCTTGGACAGGCTCAGACAGGAGTCTTGGTTACTGGGCCTTGAGTGAGAGGGGCTGGCTTTCAGCCTGCTGGTTGCCCTGATTGGGCTAAGTAGGTGACTGCAGCAAATCGGATGGTACCTGGGAGCTACTATGGTTGCTATGCTGCAAACGTGTCGGCCATTTTCAAATATTGATGTTTCAAACACAAACCATGTGTAAGCACCGTTGTGTGGGACCCAGGCAGCAAATGGGGGCTCCAAATCACATCAGGGAGCTGTAGAGTGCTGGTATGCTGCTCCTCAGTTGCCAAGCAGGCTCTGGGAGGCGCCCAAGTAGATATCCAAAATCATTGTTTAATTCCGGTTTTCACCAAAAAAAACAAGGGTGACTGTGAGGGTGAAAGCGCTGCTCCTGCAGCGGGCGCTGGTGATGGGGGGGCTCCTGCACCCAGGAGGCTCTAGGTGATCTGTAAGAGGCTCAGACAGGAGCCTTGGTTACAGGGCCTTTGGTGGGAGGGACTTGCTTTACGCTTGCCGGTTGCCCAGATTCAGTTAAGAAGGCGGCTGCAGCAAATCGAATGGTAGCTGAGAGCTACTATGGTTTCTAGACTGCAACTGTGTAAGCCATTTTCAAATATTGTTTCAAACACAAACCTTGTGTGAGCACTCTCGTGTTGGATCCAGGCAGCAAATAGGGGCTCCAAATCACGTCAGGGAGCTGCATAGTGCCTGGATGCTGCTCCTCAGTTATCAAGCGGGCTGTGGGATATACCCAGGTAGATTTCCGAAATCATTGTTTTATTCCGGTTTTCACAGAAAAAAGTGAGGCTGACGGTGAGGGTGGAAGCGCTGCTCCTGCAGCGGGTGTTGGTGATGGGGGGCAGCTCCTGCACCCACCAGGATCAGGGTGATCTACTTATAGAATCATATAAGTGTTAACATCTCATTGGCTGGTCCTTGTCTGTAGGACATGCCCTGGGCTACTTCTACATATGCAGTATACTGATTATAGCAGAGGATATGGCAGCAGGTTGGTAACGGCAACATTGTATGTGAAAGTGCATGGCAAGCCTTATAATTGGTTGGCAACCCCATCCAACCTTGGACTTTCAGATTGTTTAGCGGCACGTCAGTAGAAACGAAACCTATGTGCTCCAGATTCATCATTCATTTCTTGTTTTCCCATTAGTCCATCATATGTCATTGACCTGACCAAGACCTTCTGTTTGTAGTTGACCTTGTAGTCTGCTCACTGTTCTGGAATATTGAGGAGGTATGAACAGACCACTATCTACATCTAGGTTTGAATTATTAGCCCTTGTTGTTTACTTCTGAGTCACGTGTTAGAAGACCACATTTTTTTTGCGGCACCATTGAGCAATCAAGCGTGATGGCCGCCTGATTGTGAGGCTCCGACCCCACCAAAAATCCTAGCAATATTAATCTGTGGCTGTGCATACAACAACAGTTTTATGTGACTTATCGGAGACAAGAAGCAACTGTGCACCTGTGGTCCAACAGCGGGATGCGTTGGTACAGTAACCCCAAAGTTGTAGACCTCGGAAGCTGGATGAGGAAACACTGCAGCTACGAAGCCGCATGTGGACAGGGCAGGGGCAGAGCTGACTCCCAACAAGACCAAGGAGGAAGGGACTGGGGAATCTGGACCTGAAGAGGCTCCGTCCCAGCGTAAACACACATGGTCATAGCATTGCTGGAACGGAGGGAGACTGAAGGGGTTGTTGCCCTGAGTTACTCAGCTGTCCCACTGCACTGGGAGAACCCTCATGGAGAAGCCAACCGGTGAAGCGATTGGAGCAGCCAGCATGGCAGGGATCGACTGCAAGGTGACGTAACACAGAGTGGAGAGGTGCCGTTAAAAAAGCCCACTTACAAAGCCTAGTGCCAGCGAGTGAGCTGCAGTGACCCGGTCTCCTACGGGAGAAGCCATTCATAATAAGAAAATAGACCAAGAGATCATACATTCCCCTCCGGTGATTAAGTGCTGTGCACACAACAAGAACTATACAATAATAGGAACCCTGCTAAGTGGCAAAATAAATATTTCTCCCGCGTGGCATGTAGAACATTGCTCATACACGCAAGCAGGACACAGCTTCTCCTGGCTGAGTAAACGACACCCGTGGGAGGCCAAGGACTGTACACAAGTCAGGAACTGCAATATTGCGGCACAGCCTGGCTCCTCTGTGACACTGATAATCAATGCTCATGCTCTGTTCCCCTGCAACGAGCAACCATATTAAGGAACACTGCACTAGCTGAGAGGACACACAGGTGAAAAAGAGTTCCATACTGCTGAAAAAGCATACAACGGGATCGGATGAGTCCCACTGGAAGTGATAATAACCTGCTACATGCCAGCACGTTACTTTGAAGACCCGCTCAGCGACCAGGCGCGGAGGGGCATCCAACAAGCTTTAACCTTGAAGCTCAGGGGGAGGGGGAGTCGTATTCAATCCAGTAGTTCATGCAACATGCCCTGAATATACAGATTACCCGACTGCAGATTCAGAACTCGGCAGAGGTAACTTAGCAGGCTCTCCGAAACATGCAAAGCACAGATAACTGAAAGACAACACACCATGAAGATGTCCCGTGACAGAGACGAAAACTAAACAGTAGACATCATACCTCAACTGGAAAATAGTGAAACAATCACACGTAAAGGATAAAGTTCTTAACATATCTTAGATGCAATTGTGGCTAGGACGTAACCTCATACTGTAGGTAACCCCGAAAAGACTTTTATCCACTTAGAAAACACCTGCATGTGGTGCAAACTGTAATAACTCAACTAGAATACCTGAAAAATCTGCCACAGACACCAGAAAAGAATAATATAAAATCACAAAAGATCCTCACAGTACTGGTCGGGGTCACCTAACGCACCCACCAAAGCATAAAGTTCTGTGATCCGAAAGGGAAGCAGACATAGAAATCGACACAAACTACCCCCCTAGAGTATCACTGAGTGGCAAATCCAGCAAATTTGGGACATTAAAAATTCTGAACTCACACTGGAATTCAGCTGAGGAATTGCACAGCTGACCTAGAACTTGGCACAGTCTGAACCATGACGAAAGGGGCTAAAAAGATGAAAGGCCCCATGGATTTGTTCACTGCCTCCCATCCCTCAACCCCTGAAACAACCAATCCTCCCAACACAAATATGGTCGAAGTCGGAGAAGGCAGCTCTCATGAAGACCAGCTACTACAACCAATGCAAAGTGGGTTTATGTCCATTAATGTTCAATTAGATGATATCGTCACCACAATAAGATCCTTGAAAGCGAAAATCAAGAAAGAGAGCGGTCGCATCAACAAGGTGGAAACAAGAGTCAGTACGACGAAAAACACTCTGTAACGACATGACCGAGATTTAACCTCCATCAAAACAGAATGCAGCAAAATGAAGAATAATTGTGATGACCTAGAATCAAGGTCCAAATGCAACAATATTCAAGAGATGGGGGCGCCCGAGAGGTCGTCTACGGGCCCCATGGAGCCGTTTGTAGAGAACCTCCTCAAAACACTGTTTTATCCTTCTAAACTCTCCTCTCAATTCCTGGTGGAAAGAATTCATCGTACACTTGCACCCCCACCGCGACAGGGCCCGACCCCAAGCACAATAATCGCAAGGCTGTTGAACTATAGAGACAGAGATGAAATCCTCATACTATCTAAAGAAATGGGAACATTGAGCTTTGAATCAAGTAAAATACACATTTACCCAGACTTTGCTGCCGGTGAGCAGGCACAAAGAAAGACGTAAGACACAGTGAAGTGCCTCCTCAGATCAGGAAAGGTACCATACTCCTTTATCTTAACTGCTAAGATGAGGATTCAATATGGGGGTAGAGCACACTTTTTTGAAAGCCCAGCTGTGGCGTTAACCTACATAGATGCCTCTATACCTGCTCCCCCACCTCATCAGAATCGAGAACCGAATGGACCACAGAGAGACGAATCAGAACATGGCAACAAAAATGACTGAACCGGCGCAATAAAGCAGAGGATTATCCTGTGGAACAGTATAGTAACCAAATATGCAGGCAAAGAATAATAGACTGTGATGGGGCAAGTTTGAGCTGAGCCATGTGGGATGTATTAACCCACTTATTCTCTGCCCTGCGGCATCACTGTGGCCTGATGGTGCCAGAATTATCAAAATGGCTGTAAAACCCCTATGCGCGCCATCACCTATGGAAATTGTGCTTTGTAACATGAAAGGATGGCTGCTAAATCTACTATGCATGTTGTCAGTGGTGGAATGGAGACCTCAATCCTGAAACATGTCACTGGGCTGCCCAACAAGTAGAAATGGAGCACAGATGAAAAGCAGTGCTTGCTGAAAGAAATCTGAAATCTTGCATTTAAATCCTTTTTCTTGGTTGCTGAAACTGCAGTATGCCAGTCCAAAACACCAAACATCCAATATTCTTGCTGGGTGTTACAAGTCACTTAATTCAAGAAATCATTATGAACATACAAGGTCCAGAAAAGCTGGATTTGTCATCAAAACATTCACAGCAGAAATGTGCCTACCTGTGAAATCTGTCAAAATCCGGGCGCAGTACAAGCGGCCGCCTGTATGACAGCTGTCAGTAGATCGCATCATAAGCATTTAAACTTGTACCATTGGAATCTAATGTCTGAAAACTAAGTGATCTGTTATTGAGAGTAACCTAGGTTGTAACTATTTAAATCCCATGGTTTAGAAGCTGGAATAAGTGTTCTAGCTGCTTATTTGAAAATTGCAAGTTTGTTTTAAACCGAGAAAAAAAAATGTAACAAAATGACATTGAATGTAAGCTGCCTCAAAGCCACCCAACCAGTATGATAGCTTCCCCCCAATAAGGCCAAGAAATCACACCTCTTTGAGGATTAGATCAGGGTAGGAGATCTTGGGCTGCAGTGGAAGAGGACAATGGACTTCCTCTGGCTGAAAGGATATGCAGAGTGTCAAGAGTCATAAACGGCCTCTCCTAGAAGGAAGGGGGCGGAGATTGCTTCTGAGCTGCCAGAAGGGTAAGGAGGCAGGGACAGACAACCATTTGTTGATTCACAAGGACAAAAAGCACATTTTTAAAAAGACTGATAATTTACTGTGTAAAATTGTGAAAAATATGTACACCCCAGACTTGTGAACCCAATTTTCGGCTGCACATTTTAAGAGGTGCCAGAACTCTGTGCTATGTTCCGGGAAGTAACTGGGGAAATTATGGTTTTGCAGCAAATGTATTTCTGTCAAAAGCATGAAACTTCATACGCTTATGCCCCTATGCAATGCGCACATTTGTGGAAATTTGCTCCGAAATTGGACCATGTGATCCAGACAAAAAGGGTAGAATTCTGTCAAAAGCAGACCCAAGATCCTACAGCGACAGGGCTTGGAAGAGTATCTGCTCCACAAAATATGTGATCTATGTATGTTATTGTTAGAAAGGTTGCACATTTGTAAATATGTATTGTACTAAAAGTAGATTTTATGTTCAAAGGGACAAGGGGATGATTCTCTGACTCATAAACCCACATCATCATGGTGACACCCTGTTTTCTTCTCCAATCAAGGAGGAGAAGAGATTCTAACCAATAGCCTGCAAAGGGGGCATGTTTAGGATAATCCTGCATACACACCCCTTTACCATATGCCTAAATAGAGAAAGCTGAGGACTTAGAAACACACACAGATTCACCCACTATCCTGATCCTGGTGAAGCACCCTGAAGCAAATCCATCCATATTCCTTGCTCCTGACTCCAGAAACTTGGCAAGCAGAAAGGCCCATTTCATTATTTGAACCATTTTCAACTAGGCCTTGAGTTTCCAGGACCAGAAGGAACCCCACAAAATCTAAGGGGAACAAAAGAAACAGCCGGGCTGTGCTGTAACTGCTTTCCTGCTAAAAGAATTATTACCAGAACCAAAAGATCCAATCCAGTTGTGCTGTGCTGTGCTGTACTGTGCCGGGCTGTGCCGTGCTGTCACCTTATAGCTGTGACCAGAGCCATTGCAGACCCAGTCCAGTCCGGCGTGCCCAGCAGAATTCCTGTCCAGAAATCTTGACGGACCAGAATGCCAGACGCTTCTGTTCAAAACATATATAGTGATTATCCATAATATAGGACTGTGTCACTAGCATATGTACTATCCATAGTGATCCCTGTCTTAAATCCATCCGATCGTGTCTTCAGAACCTGCATTGTTAGAAATCTTTTAGTATTGCCTGAACTCTCTACACTATCCCTACTATCTCTTTTGGCACTAGTATTGTTAAATATATTTGCGCTCATATATTTCATATGTCTGAAGAAGGCAAGCTCCTCAGCATGCAGTCGCCCGGATCCAGTGGCGCCCTGGTCCAGTGGCTGTGCTTCCGTGTGGTATTTGCTTCTTCATCGTCATCCCCTAGTGTAAAGAAATCCTCTTTGTCTTTTGAAAGCGCATCCCTGTTTTCTTATTCTTGCACCTATCTCACAAAAACAACATCCACTAAAACGTCCATAACTTCCTCAAATTTTATGCTAGAAACACAATTTAAACATCCTAACATTCTCAGCTTTCCATAGAACCAAAAGCATTTCAAATCCATATAGTTCTTCCGCAATCGCGATTACTGCGCATGGAAAATTTTGCCGCAAATTTTCATTTTGGCAAAATATTACACGTGGAAAACAGCTTTTGATTGCACCTGACCTCAATTTTAAGTTTTCACATTGCTTATTAGTGTCAAATCATTGCTAGTGTTTGTCTGCAACCATATAAAGTGGCTCCCATTACAATTTAAACAATATCAATTCTTTAAACCATATTTAGTGTTTTTACCCAATTCATTCTCCAGATAACTTTAAAACCGTTTGACACTTTGCCAATTAGTTTGGTTTCTCTCCTGTGTTTGCTGGGGGAAATGGGGATTGACATTTTTTTTTTAATTCTGCATTCCGGAATACCTGCTTTATCTCCTCCTATCTCGTTACATTGCTTGTTGGGGGTCGAGGGGTGTGCAGGGGGAAATAGTAACCACACTGCTATTATGATCTGAACACACACAAAAGTATTCCTTCTGTGTTGTATTGTTTTGCTCACTATTACTCCTTGTGATTAAAGAGATTGCTTAGTGTTACCTCACCCCATTGGTGATTATTGTATAACCATTAAACATAGTGTGATTGTATTGTGAACTACATAAATAAATATTTTAACTTTGCAAACCAGCCTGATTCCTGATTCAGTGTGACCGGGGGTACATCGTTCAGAATAAAAGAACTTTTAGACACAAAATAAATAAGGGTTTCAGTTGTGCATTACTTGCTAGGCATTGACTTAGGTGAAGTGCCGGATTGAAATCACTTACAGCCAGGAGGGCATGGCGATCAACATGGCACCCCAGGGTATTTCCAAATATTTTGAGATATTGCATCATCAAGTTGGGGGAGATGGTGAGGGTGGCGGGATGGAGGGGGATACAACAAGACACGAAGTTAACAAGTGATAGAACAATGGAAGCCTACAAAGGCTCATAGTCATTATTGTAGTAATGAAATGCACGAAAGATAGACATGGCAGTGAAAGATAAATGGGAAAGAGATACTGGAAATGTAATAGATGAGGTTAAATGGGAGAAAGTCTGCAATCTTATGAAAGAGGTTTCACTGAATACACAACTATGTTTCATACAATTAAAATGTTGAATAGACTCTATCATAAACCGGCACGGATCTCACGATTTAACCTTGACAATATTAAAAAATGCCCGAAATGTGGTATTGATAAAGCAGACACAATCCATATGTTTTGGAACTGCCCCTGATTAATGACTTTTGGCTACAAGTTGCGAAAACATTACATGAAAGGACTGATATACCCCCAACACTCCTGCATCTGAAATATTTTCTTGGAAATATAGGGAAAGTTAAAATAACGATTCGAAGACTCTTTAATATGGGATGTATAATCGCCAAAACATGTATTTTACTCAAATGGAAAGGGTATCTGATCATTGCATGGAATGCAATACCATCGAATACCTTTCCATCTAAAAAATTGCATCAAGATTAAAAGCACTGGATGCATGTTTTATGAAGGTAAAGGGTTTAGTTTAATTTTAATGAGTTTTAAAGGGTAAAAAAAGGGGGGTTAGGAGGACCCCCATAAAAAAAAACATTAGCAAAAAAATGCATTTGATGCTATTTTTTAATGCATTTTTTTGATGGAATGGTGTGTCGATTGTATGAATTCGATGGAATGACTATAAACCAATGGAAAGCAAAAGAAACACCTACAATACAACAATGGCTTAAGGAATTGACATTTGTTAATGATAAATGAAGAGGGGTATATAAGCACAGTTGCAACATCATGCAGACCCAAGGACATATGGGCTCCATACCCAGTATATATGAATAGGTCACAAAACTCTAAGTATCGAGATATGTCGACATACTCAGTATTGCATATGTATCACAATAGAAAGCAGTGCCATGAAACAGGTAATACCATTGTAACAAATTGAGAAGATAAGGTGACTGTTTGACAAAAAGAATGTAAATTAATGCAATGTCGTGCATGAAATGATGAGTTCCCTGAAACCCACTGTCAATGTGTTAAATAAAGGTTTAAAAAAAAAGAAGACCATGATTTTGTCCATTTCAACCTCTTATTTAGGACTATTTGATTTTATAAAACAGGGTGCCATCACCCTGTCTGGCCTTTAGAGACCACCTCACCTCACCTCACATAGGCTGTTGTCCTCATGATTGTTCAGTGCTTGGCACTTTCAAATGTCCTTGTCTCTCCTAATCTTAGCAGAAATATGTCTTACGCATGCGGTCCGTTCCTTCAACTTCCTTTGTGCCTTGCCTTGCACCCATCTCTCGAAATTGCTTTCTTGATCCTTCGCCAAAGTACTCCCTTATTCTGCACGTGAAAGCAGCTTCTTCATCAGTTCTTCAATTTGCAATCCTAGGCGGATCTTTTTGAGGTAACGGAGTTAATTCTTAACACAGGCTGTCATCCATTTTCTTCCAATGACCCTCCTAAATATTGCATGTATAGCTCTTTTTAGCAAGCTTCTATGTATCCTTTATACCTTGCGTTACAGTGTACAAAATACTCTATTGGACTCTTCAATTTCACACTTGCACTTTTAAATATATGCCTTTTATTGTACAGAAGTACTCAGAGTCTCTTCACAATCACACTGGAACTTTTCTTTTATTTGCACTTTATATTCCAAATATTTGTTATCGTCTTCATCTTCACAGCAACACAAATAAGTGCAAAACCAATAATGCATTGTTTAACTTGATCTCTCATCCATCAACATAAATTCCTTAACTTCATCTGCATATGCATGTTAACTTAATCTACATAAATTCTCACTAATCAACTTCATCTGCATTCTGTGCCTGTACGGCACACAATACTTTAACTTCATCTGCATATGTCGTATTCATTTCATCTTCATCATCTTCATCTGCTCTCTATTTTTAAGCACATACAGTACGGCAATTTAGTCAACATCATGTACTACTCTGAGCTCAAACCCAACATTTGCATGCGTACAAACATTCTAGGTGAACTAGTACCTACATGTATATTAATAGCAAAGGTGGTAGTGATCAGCTACCTCTTTTAGTATCAAATATTACTAAGAAATGGCGTATATCAGACCCCAATCTAGGTAACATGTTGATACTTTCATCAATTTCATAATTGCATTGTACTCATTTTCTTCCACCTTTACATCGTTTTGCACATCTAGATTGAGCATTCATCTCAAACACTGCAGTTAGTCAGGGTGTCATGGTATTTAATTGTAATTGTGCAACTAAGTCTATCCATGAATGCCTGATGGAAATTTAAACTCATGGAACTTTAAACTCATTTAAAAAATGCAGCATAGTAACATTATTGTAGTTAAATCATTCACTATTTGTCACGCATGAAGTACTCAGACAGCAACCGCTCTACGAAATAATCCAACCACCTTCTGTATTTACAAACATATAATTATGCACTGCTGTGCTGTATCTGTCGCCATGATAATGGTTTTGGTGCTTTATTTCCCATCGCCTACTTAAACATTGACATCATCGCAGGCACATGGTAAAGTAACAGTACTTAAATTCCTGTATCGCCGCTTTAAAAGTGTACATCTAGTGCTGGCATCAGTATCTGTAACCTCAGTGCGCTGCCCAGGGATATCATTTAGACGTCGCCAGTGGCCACACCTGCGACCCCTGAGGTCTCCCTTTCAACCCCTGTGGTCTTACTGCTACCCATAAAACGAAATTTTAAAACACTTTTTTTTTTAATTGAGGCTCCTAGGCTGTGGCCAGCATGTGTATCTTTGTTTCTGGAGTGGCTTGTTTCCTGATAGCTATAGTCGGTAAGATAGCTCAGTGGGTTGAGTGCTCACTGATGCAATGTGTGTGTGTTCTGCAGGTTGCAGGTTTGACTCCGAACAAGGTCAACACAGCCTTTCATCCTGCTGAGGTTGAGAAATGAGTACCAACACAGGTTGGGTGATATTGCATGTATATGTGTTCTATATGAAGGGCTTAAGCGTAAGTGCTATATAATAACACATCATTATTGTTTGGCCTTGGATGTCTGCTTGCATTCACAATAATTTGGTAATATGGACCTATACACGCAGATATTAATGATACATTTGGTGATCCAAAACCAGAACTGTGTATTGCTACCCAGTAAGCCCAAATGCACTCCTAATGGAACTAAGGTTCCAATGTTAATTACAATGTTAATTTGTTAGCTTTCTAATAAAATCTTTGCCCGTAGGGGCTCTGATTTGTACAAATGAATTCATAAATTCTCCTTCTAAATTAGAGTGGTTATTCCATATAATTTTCAACAAGTCTTTCAATAAACAATGTGTATTTCAATAGATCCAGCATACAAATCTGGTTTTGTTCAAATTTGTGTCCCAAGTGGCCTTGTGACGTCAGCCCGCCTGCAACTGAAACAGGAATTACATTTTTTGTAAAGACAGACATCTTGAAGCCAAAATATTCTAGGAATTCACATATTATCCTAGTAATAATTTACTGTGCACCCCTATACCACAAATTCACATTTGGTGATCCATTCTTGCATGAAATGCACAACACTTCACAGCGATATCGTAACCATATTTTTCGTAGTGCACTTAGAAACAATGCTATGTGATGCTACTTCCTGTTTTGTCGGGGGTGAAAGGATGTGTTCCATCGCTTCCTGTGATGTCACTTCGGGGTGTGGTCAAATGACATCACTTCCTGTGTTGTCATCAGAGGTCAAGGGTTGTATGATGTCACGCTACCACAGGCATTTTGGTGAAATGACGCCCCCGGCGCCAATGCATTCATTTATTGGCATAGTCACATTAAACACCTTCATTCTTCACCCCCAGCACTTCTGCTTCAGCTTTCCGCTTTCTGCTGCAGGTGCATTCTGCATCGTAGGTATTACACGGCAACTTGTAGCATGCACACGCTCTTTCTTTGATGGAAGAAAACAAACATACATATTCAACTCTGATGCCCACATCACCGCGGACCAAACGCCGATAGCCCCTTTACTTCGTTGACCTCATTCCTTTCAGACCGCAGATCTGTTATCCTTTTTGGCTTGCATCCTTATGCCTGATTCCACCTGTCACCATCACTACACAGCTTGCATTATACGTCATCATGCTGTCTTACGTAGGGGATCCTCTCGGAGCTCTCTGCCTAACAACAGTCATTCGGGGCACTTTACAACCTGGCAACTCGGAGCACCCAATATCTCCCACCGGCAGATTATTGATGGCAAATCTTGCACAGCTGCCCGTTTCTACAAAAAGCGGCACAGTGCTCATTCCCTTAGAAGTGCCTCAAGGCTGCTCTTCACTGAGTGTAGCTCCCAGATGTCCCACACACCCTCATTCCGAGTTTGGAGCTAAGGGAAAAATGATGCCGGTAAAGGAATACCGTCATCGCTTACCTCTACGGCCTATTCTGACCAACCAGACCGCTATTAACGGCATCGTAAAGTACGGTGCTGTTAATAGCGGTCTAGGCGTGTGCACGCGACACACCATGCCGGCATTAGTGACATGCCGTAAACCGGAGAAGATCACAAGTGAGGCGGACATGCAAATAACGGCCTCATGAAGGCGGACAAAGTGCCTACCGCATGGCGTAAATACCGGAATCGCCGACCAGGCGTCAAGAGCCTTGAGCAGTGTTTCCAACTACCAGAGGTGCACACAATAAGCACAGGTGGAGGCAATGGAGTCAGGCCCAGTACAAAAGTAGCACACCCACACACCACACCCCCTCCCACACCAAGATGATACCAATAGTAATAGCATTACTGGAGCTGGAGGACCTGCTTGCAATGCCTCAACATCAACAACAACAACAGCTGCCACCACAGAGGAGACGCAGGAGGAGAAGAAGGGTGAGACATGCCCAGCAAGCCCCACCAGTGCAGCCACCATTACCACTCCAGCAGCCCACAATCCCTTGCATCAGAGCCAGTCCATTCAATCTAACCCCTGAGCAGATCCACACCCTCTACTGGCTTGACCGGGACACCATCACCACCATAGTGGACCTGATACACGACGACATAGTGAGCCTCATAGAAATACGCACCGCCATCCCACCTCTACTGAAGGTAGTGTCTGTGCTCCACTTCCTTGCCACAGGCACCTACCAGCACACAGTGGGGCACATGCATGGCATATCACAACCGTTATTTTCCCGGATTCTGAACCAAGTGCTGGATGCCCTCCTCAAGCACACAAGGGACTAAGGGACTACATATCCCTACCACAGACTCCCCAGGAGATATTCAATACAAAAGTTGCCTTCCATGCACTGGCAGGCATGCCAAATTGTGTAGGTGCCCTCGACTGCACACATTTGGAGTTGGTGGTCCCGCATGCCATGGAGGTGGTGCATCGCAACCGCAAGTAATACCACTACATCAATGTGCAGATGGTATGCAACACCAGCAAGATCATCACACATTGCTGTGCCCGATATCCCGGATCAACTCATGACTCTATTGTCCTGCGGAACTCCACGCTACCACGCTTCATGGAGCGACATGCTGGACGACGTGCCTGGCTGCTTGGTGAGTTTCCTGACTGGGCCATGGCAGTGCATCAGGGCTGTGAGATGGGTGGATGCATACTCTGCCTGGGTGGGAATGGGGGGATGCATACTCCACCTGGGTGGGAATGGGGGGGATGCATACTCCACCTCGGTGGGAATGAGGGGGAGGGGATGCATACTCCACCTGGGTGGGAATGGGGGTGTCAATGCATCCAGGGACATGTGGATGTGGGCACCGATTACCTGCAGGCCTGTGAGAGTAGTACAGTTGTCCAATATGATTTAGCGAACAATTACCTTAATTCCCCTCTCATGCAGGTGACGGTGGCTATCCCTTGAAGCTGTGGCTCTTGACCCCTGTCCGAAACCCACAGAACAGGCACGAGGAGGACTAAAATCGTTCCCATACCCGTACACGTGTGGTAATTGAGCAGACCTTTGGCATATTGAAGTCACGATTTCACTGCCTCAGACGGTCGTGTGAGGCACTGCTCTAGAGACATGAGAAGGTGGCAAAGATCACCATGGCACGTGTAATGCTGCACAATATGTGCATCCGCCAGAACGTGCCCCTGCCCCCTCACATGGAACTGCTACCACCTGATGATTATGAAGGGAATGATGAAGATGTGGCAGGACCTCATCACGTTGGTGATGCGCAGGAGGGACGTGATATGCGCCAGTCAGTGATCGCACAATATTTCTGACTTACATGTCAGCAGAGGGTGACATAATGGTTGGACCTAGGGCACTGGGTGTGGGGGTACATGCACACTATGTACTGTGCAAGATTAATTAACACATGCGCAATGATGAATGTCCACTCTGGTTCTTTTTTTAACACAACCGGTGTATTGAAAGTAATAATATCAAGGTGAATGACAAACCCTCCACCACCCTCTCCCTCCTCCCCCTCCCCCCATAACTCCCCACAAACCCTCACCCCCTCCCCCACCCCCACAACTCCCCCACACACCCTCACCCCCCTTTGCCTCCCCCCACAACTCCCCCACACACCCTCATCCCCCTCCCCCCTCAACTCCCCCACACAAGTCCCATAGGGTCCAAGGAGCCTACATGAGACTGTCAGTACAGTCACTCAGCACTCCCGGAGCCAAGGGGAGGCATGTCCCATTGGCGCACCGCACTGACCGACCGGCGGAGCGGGCTGGTTTGGGTAGAGCTGCTTGTGGATGGTGTGGCCTCATGCTGAGGCTGTTGGGTGGGAAGAGCTGCCTCCAAAGCATCAGCGATGCACCCGAGCACCTCGCAGAGGCGGTTTGTGTTATCAGTGATGGACCGGCCCAGTGCCCTCAAATGCATGCGCCACTCCTCCCTGGCCTGACAGTTGTCCTGCACGAATTCCTGTATTAGTGCAGTGAGCTGGTCAGCCTGCTGTGCTCCTGCCGCTGAACCTGTGGCCGTGCTGGCGATCTGGCTGGCATGCCCAGCCTGCTTATCCTCCCCCAGACTGTATATGGAACTGATATGTCCCTTGTTCTGTACTTGCCCAGACTGCTCCGGGGTGTTGGTATCAACGGTGTCACTCATGGATACCTGGGAGGATGACAATTGTGCTGGGGCGTAGACAACATCCACTGAGTCGTCCTCAATGGTGCCCCATATGTCATTGAGGCTGTCTTCGACTGTGAGGGGTGCTGTGGCTGCCACCTCCCCAGCCACACTGGACTCCTCCGAACGGGGCGTTGGACAGGTGTCTGCAGGCAGTGCAATGAGGGGTGGGGGGGAGGTGTTGTGCCCTCCACGGGCCTTGGTGTTGCTGGTGGTATGTGTCCCTGTGGCAGCTTCCTTGCTGGGACACGGCAACCCCTGTCTTGGCCCCTTGATTTAGAGGGACGGTTGCTGTCCTGTGCAGGGGTGGTGTCCTGCTCCTCACTGTTATGCTCACTGCCTGTGGGGGTCAAAGAGAGGGACGGCATGAGGGATGTTTGGATAGGCATCATACATACATTGGTATGATTGCACATCCACACAATTGTGGGCAATAGGCATTTGTGGTGGGAACGGCACGTCATTCCATACATGGGTGGTAAAGGTAGCCATATGTCAGTCTCACTCATGCTGGCCAGGTACTGTGCTGTCTGACATGCTCACAATTTAGGTAATGCATGGTTTGTGCCTCATGGAATTTCCTACTTTGTGTGGTATGTGTCATGTACGTTACGGCCTTGGACCAAGCATCGGCATGTGTCTCACTTGCTTCGGCATACTTTACAGGGAGTGTGTGTGTGGCCGACCATGGCATCACTCTTTGGACAGACATTGGCATTGACTTTCATTAGATTTGGCTTAGCATTTTTTACTTTAAACACTCACCTCCATCAGCAGATGACGTGGCGCCACACTCCATCTCTCCCACGCCTTCTATGGATTCTGGGGCAATCATGCTCGCACATGTTTCCTCCCAAGGGGTGAGCTTAATGGGAGAACTTGGTCCTCCTCCGGTCTCCAAGGCCTGGGTACGGTTTTGAGAAAGAATGTTCCACACCCTCAGCCGCAGGTCATCCCACCTTTTGCAGCAATCCTTGACCGTGCGGGGGGTGTTGCGACTGCACTGACCTTCTGCCCGACTAGTGCCCAAATCTCCTTTTTCCGCAACACTGCCTACCTCCTCATGTTGCTGTTGAACACTGTCCCTGCATGCTCATGCAAGGTGTCGACGAGCATCTGTAGTTCATCCTGGCTGAAGCGCTCCTTTCGGAGGCGGGCAGATCCTTTGTTGGGTGCTTTTGGCATTCTTGGAAGGTAGGATGTGCTTTCGGTAGATCACCAGTGTCCCAGAGGTCCTGTGTGGTGAGGATGGCAATGGATTGTGTTTTTAAAGATGGCTGCCGTGCTCCTTCCCATTCCTCTGCGATGACGCTATTTCTGGTTAAGCTATTTAATGGTGACTGTAAATAGCGGTGACCGCTAATTACGGTCACCCCTATTTACGGTCACCGATAATGCTGCTTTGGACAGTGTCCGGTCAAATGTTTGAATCAAAAGGATCGAATGACCTTTTGATCGACAGTAAAAGGACTGAAAAAAAGGATCGAATTTTTTAAAAATGTATTTATTTATATATTTTTTTAGTTTAGCATGCATAAAAAAACTTTTTTATAAAAAGAAAACAGGGGCTTGGGGGAGAACCCCCCCGTAAAAAAAATTAAAAAATATTCGATCCTTTTTTTCGGTCCTTTTACTGTCGAAAAAAAGGCATTCAAACTTCTTGTTTTCGAACATTTGACCTATAACCGCTTTGGACTATGGCAGTAGTGTTATCTACGGTGTGCTTGATGCCGGTAAGGGCTTTTTGGGGCCCTTTTGCGGCATGGCGCTAGGTACCTTACCGGCATGGCGCAAAACTCGTGCCCGCAAAGTCGTAATAGTCCTCTGTTATCGGGCTGCTGCCAGCTCGGACACACTATTTGCGCCATGCCGGCAAGGGTTCGATACTTACCTCCAAACTCGGAATGAGGGCTAGTACATTATGAATATACTTGGACTCTCTGTGCTTGTTGCAAAACTCTGCATATGATGCTTACTGTCCCTTGACAGTTGGAAGCTGCACTCGTCTCAGCTCTGCATATGATGCCTACTGTTCCTTGATAGTTAAAAGCTACTCACGGGTGGAAAACCTTAAGCCCATCCTTTTGTCTAATTTTCAGTCTATTTCTTTGCTTTTCTTTCCTATGAAACTCCTGTAGTCTTTAGTCACATCTCTTCTGCGTTCCTTTCCGGAGGACTCTAGAATTCTTGACCCCATACAGTCTGTTTTTTGCCCCAATTGGGGCACCAAGTCCATTCTACTGTTAGTGGTTGATGACCTTGCCCAGATTGCCGATCTGGTCAGTGTCAGTGTGCTGATATTATTAGATCTCTTGGCCTCATTCGACACAGTCGACCACACCATCTTTGTTGACAGGCTTGCCTCTGCAGATATTCAGGTGTTGCATCCCTTCGGCATCCAGGGGCTGGTCGTCCCTGGAATGTTACATGTCATGGGCAGTGGCGTCTGCTTTAGCGCCTAATGCAAGCAAAACCTTGGTGCCCGCTACGTACTACAATCCCCATGAACCTTAGCGCCTCCTGGTCATGTGGCGCGTTGCAGCCTACGTATCACGCGCGTCATCAGGAAGTACAGCATTAAGGCTTTCCTGAACCGCAAGCCAACACTACTAAACCATTGCGTGTGGTTGTGTTACGGTTGCTGTGTGTTTCTTGGTACTTGCACTCCTGTTTATGATTCCGACCTTCCTGGCTAACAACTTTGGAACTGCTTTGTGAGTTTGTCCCTCGATTTGTTTCTGGCGCTGTTTCCTTTCCCTCAGATTGATTACCTGGTTCCCCTGACTTGGCATTCTCCACTCCAGTTACTGCTTTTCGCTTCTGCCCTTGTCCTTTGTCCGGTGCTCAACCCCTCCTCCATGATTTCCTGGCCCCCCATGGACCTTGGCTAACATGTTTTGGATTGTCTTTCGCTCTGCCCAGCTTCAGTTTTCACGACCCAGAAAAGTGTTCTGCGTCTTTTGGATGCTCTGCTGATACATCAAAGATGTTCCCTGCTGTCTCATCCTGGTTTGGCATTTCCCTTTGGAACTCTGCTTTGGATTGCTTCAACAGACCTTGCCTTCTGAGAGATGTGCTCTTTGGACTTCCTTTGCCTACTGGAACTTTTGTGACTGTATCTCTCTCCTAGACGGCGGCCTTGTGGGCCCGGGTTAGGGAACTACTCTGCATTGAAGAATCCGAAAAATCCTAGCCTGGGTTCTCACCGTCTCTAACGAGTTCTGGATCTTCGACCCCTTGTTGGCTGGAGTTTTGTGCAAGTATGTTTCCCGCTTGACATTGCAGCACAACAGGTAAGAGTGGGGTTGTCTGGGGGTTACACAGGTGGTACTTGGTGAGCCCAAAAGAGATATTGAATGTTTGTATCTGTTTTCTCCCTCTTAGCTCTGCTGTCGCTCCTGCCTTTTCACCTAAACCCCTGGCCTGACAGGTTTTGTCATTCTGCAGGCTGCACTCTTGGGGGAAAAGTCTCTTTCATCTGTGAAAGGAGGCCACAGTTGTCCTTTGAGACTGGGGTTGTTCGAGTGTCTCTGCCCCTGACTGAGAGTCCTCGATCCTGACATGCAGGCTGGGTCCTCAACTGGTTTTGTTACTTTCTTTCTGACCGCTTACAGTCATTATTTCTTTCTCTGTTTAAGTCTTCTGCTATCCCTATCACTTGCAGTGTACCTCAGCAGTCTACTCTGTTCCCCCTTCTTTTCAATGTGTATATTCAATCTTTGGTAAACACCTATTCACTCTTTTGGGTTTCTATGCTGTTCCTATGCGGATGACGCTCTTGCCTGCTGAAGATCCACACTTGGATGTCTAACAACTAGATCCATCTCAATGGAGACAAAACAGCAGTGCTTTTGCTCTGGTCTACCGGCTTCTGGCCGTCTGAACTGTGGCCACTCCCTACTCCCAGTTTGGTTGCTAAGGGCCTGGAGGTTAAGTTGTCTGCCTCACTGTCAATGGAGCCCCAGGTGAGTGCGGTCTGTCAGGCTGTCCACTTCAACCCGTGGCCCCTTCTGCATGTCCTCCCTTATCTGCCTCTCTATCTTCGGCCTTTGGTCATGTCGGCCCTTACATCTGGCTCCCTTGACTATTGCAACGCACTTTACCTGGCTCAACCAGCTTACCTTTTCCAGCGACTGCAGTTCTTGCAAAATACTGCAGACAGGGTAGCCTTGGAGGCCCACTGACTTTCGTCAGCCACCCATCTCCTTATCTTGCTTGACTGGCTTCCAGTAGCCAATCAGGTTAATTCCAAGGCCCTGTGCATTGTTCACCACGCCTTTTACAAGTCTGGGCCTGAGTACCTACAGGTTAAATTCTGCCCATGTGTCCATGCGTGCCGTCTCTGCTTCTCTTTGGCTTGCCTTTTCTCTGTGACCCGCTGCTCGACTCTGGAACACCTTCCTTTTATCCATCTGGCATTTCGGTGTGCCCTTGAAACGATTCTCATTTAGTTCTCCTTCTTCCTCATGCAACTAGTCTTTTACAGCGCCAAAATACCCTACCCGGTGAATGTTGTGCTATAGAATTGCCTTAATATAACATAGCATTAGGATGACGTTGTCCTTTGACAGCTATGGCAGTGCCTTCCTTCATCTGCAGTTGGCTGGCACAGAACTGCCATCATCACTTCTGAAACTGCCATCATCACCCCTGCCACTTCAAAGAGCATTTGTCTTCATCTTGCAGGCACTTGCAGATCTTTTTAAACTCGTTGCCAGTGAAATATTTCAATGATGCATCCTGGGACTTCAGGTAAGAATGACACAGAGCAGGAACACCAGGATACAAGAATGTAGAAAAGGAGACTTCTTTATTTCATGTTACATGATTCAGTTAGGCAGGCAGGAGAGTGCAGGTCAGACATCCATTAGGTTTAAGCTTTCCTGGAATCTGGAGATTCACAGATTTCATATTCTAAATCACTTTCAGTGTACAATTGAAGTAAGTAAGGATGCCACACATCTCCCTTCTTTATACAATGAAGAAACATGGCAATAATATAACTCAGTATGCTACAAATGGCCATAAGGATTAGCATGGCATGGGCAGGCAATGGGTGTGCACATAACTAAACAACACCTACAGGCTGTGTGTCCCTCCTCATGTGTCAGCCCTCTGTGTCCATTCTCAAATGCCCCGTTCCTCCCTATCTGTACTCCAATGCAATAGTTTTGGTATATAGGTGTCACAAGCGACGTCTAATAGCCCACACTAAAAAAGACGAAACACTTTAGAATCTGTCCTGCCTCAAAGGAAATTAGTGCTGCAAGGCCTGCTCGTCTTCTATGTAAATGGGGCAAGGCACTTGTCTTGGTTTCAGCAAGGTTGCAAATGCCCCTAGATGGCTCCCACACAAGGGCCTCTATGGTGAGTGAATGAGAGAGAAGAGTCTAAGCTGCAGGGGCATGTTCATACCACATTGAAATGACAGATTACGTGACCCTGGATGGTAATGGTGGCACCACTGCGTACCATACATTATTGATCTGTACAATCCTAGGCAGTTTATTATGCCTTCTACTTATCAAGGAAGTAAGGCTCCATGTCTTATTAGAGTGTGTACTCGGTTTAATTCTGTAAGAATGCTTCTCCTATGTTTTGATGAATTTCCTGATCACTTGTGAGTTCATTACAACACAAAGTTTAATAGCACCCTGAATAACACCCATGAATGTTACCATATGGTGGTTTTAGAAATGTCTGTTGGACTGTTTATGGTGTATACCTCTGGGCACAGTTGAAAACACACACATGAAGATGTAGTATTCAGGTATTAATTCTTAGTAGACTACAAACTAAGGGGGTCATTCAGAGTTGCATGGATTTTCTTTTAATGAAATACCTCTAAAGAAATTGCTCTCTCCGCCTGTGGTATTTCTGAAAAAGTTTACCGACAGCAGAGCTAGTATTTCTGGAATGCCTCCATAGCTATTTCAGAAATACCACCTCAGCAGGTGGTAATGTGAAAGATTTTTTTCACCTTTCCTTCAGTCATTTTCACCATCAATGTGAAGGGGGGTGGATTATGTGCAGTAGTGGCTCTTACCACAACTGCACATTTATTTATGCCCGAAAGTGTTCTTTCTGGTGACGGGGCAATCAGAGATGCACTGTTTTGGGTGGAATTTTGGAGTCTTAAGAACATGAAGTCCCAGGATGGGCTTGAGAACAGTTTCTGTAAGTGCTTAGTGGGTGTTCACACGCATGTCACAATAATCAGCATCCACATCAAATGGGATTAGAAAAGGATTGAGGGCATTATTCTGTACAGGGCCATCAGACTCTGGGCCATCAACCTCTGGGCAAGATTTTGTGTCAGGAATCTCACAGTAATTATGCAGTGACCTGCTGAGCAAATACATAGCTCATAAATACAGAGAAAAGATGAGCATGCTTGCAAACATTAGCACAACCCTACAGAAGATTGGGAAAAGATAGCTGTTTTTTTGTCCTCCTACTCTATTGCCAGCAATGTGTTGGGAGTGAAATGAGTCTATCCCAACCCCTAGGTTCTTAAGCGTGCGGCGAATCCCATGAATAGTGCAATGTTTTAGAGTGGGTTAAAAGCAACTCCATCCTGATGCAATATCACTGGCATTATAGATGCATAGATGTAGTGTGTGCATATAAAGAGACAGCAGTTTTTAGTTCTGCAAAACTTCTGCAGCCCTACATGGCTGCGCGGTAAACGTAGACCCGACAGAGAAAACATGAACAGGCCCAAACACTGGGGACAGAGGAACCTGTGCTGCTAATTCCCACAGCAACTTCTCCTTGTTCACTGACTGTTGCAATTATTTAGTATCACAATGAGGAATGTGCCCTGCAAGGCCGTGAGACAGCACCAGGCTCCTCGCTATGCCCATTCATCACAACTAGGTCCACAGCAGACCTCCAACCCCCACCCAGCCCACCAGGATGCACAGTGCCCCTCTCAGACCCCCTCCAAGGGTCCCTGCATGCCTCAATAAGTGAGTAACCCCAGCAATAAACCCATCGGCCATAAAGAACTCGAACATGCATGACCATGTCACCTCTGCCCATAAATACACCTTTTGTAGTATGGGGTACAGTGAGGGATAAATTATAGATCAAAACAGAGGTGGAGGCCTTCGGTGCGATGGGTGCAACAGAGATAGAGCACAGATTGCGTGGGTCAGCATGATTGTATTTCTTCCCTTCCCCCTGTTGCCAGTCCATGAGTCTCCCAGGTGCATGCCATAATGATGTAGTAGGAGTATTAGCTCATAGACATGGCCTTGGAACAAGCAACATGTGAAGCGCCTGACCATCATTCCCTGGAAAGATTAGCCCAACTGACCCACATGGAGGTTGACAGACGGCAGAGGTGAAAACCAATCATAGCCTGGCATCCCCTATGGGGCAGGATCTTGTATATGCGCTCGCCAATCAATTGTGTGGGTTTAGACCCTATATGTGATGTAATTTGTGACACTGTGGCGGTTTATATTGTATGACAATCAATTTGGAGTCAGAACATTCTCGAGCAGCAGAGTTCTTTGCTGATACCTTTGTATTTTGTACAATTAAACCTTGTTATCCTTTCAAGCAATCTCTTGGCCTTTTTCCCTAGATGGTTGTATACTTTCTGGTGTGAGCGTAAACAGGGACGTAAACGCGTACCCCGAGTGGCCCTGCAGGATTCGTCTTTGCAGAATCCTGCCGGTTTTTTGGAGCAGGGTATGGCCCCAAGGAGAGCTGCAGGCTGGTGTTGGGACCTCGTTAACGGAGGAGTGCAGGTGAACATGTGCACTTGAGTATAGCTTACAAGGGATAACAAAGTAAGGGTGAATTTATGGAAGAGTGTGAATAGTGTGAACACAAGACTATTGGAATTGGGAGTGTGTTGATGTTTTTGTATGTGTTTTATTATACATTTTTTGAGAATAATAAGGAAAAGGAAAACGGAAGAGTGGGAAGTTCCCCGAGTGAGAGGAGAAGGTGGCACCACAATCGTTTAAACAACAATAAGGGAAAATGAGAAATACATAGGAGCTCTGTATAATTAGAGAGCTCGGGAATAGTATTGGTTACTGTTTTAGTTTGTTATTTTAACTTTGTTTTTTAGTGTATTTATGGTGTAGGGAGGAAGGCCAAGAGGGGCACGTGTGGATTGTGTATGGACATGTGAGGAGAGAGTGGTATTTGCATGAATAAAGAGCCCTAATGGAGAATAGGGGCGTGGGGGAATTGAACTGGAAATGTTGACGACATTAACTTATTATTGACAACACTGAACTGCATTGTGTGAACAAACACTTGTATAATTGTGGCACAGCAGCATAGGTATGGCACCACTGACATGCACACGAGAGGGCAACCATAGGGGGGAGAGACACCATAGAACAAATGTGCAAGGCCCTGCCCTTGTATTGTGAAGAAATTAAGAAGACACAACCAGTGGTGACTGACCCTAGAGGAGGGAGAATGCCCCACTCCTGGCCAGATCAGGGATCTTTTGACAGAAGCATGTTGGAACATATGTCTAGCTTCCTGACAGCCAAATACAAGGGGAGACCGTTGCAGAATGGAAGGGAAGTATTGAACCTCTGGAAAATATTTGAGGACACAGAGGATCCAAAAGGGGAAGGGGTGACACACGACAATAGTAAAGATGCAGGATCAGGGGAAAATGGGATGAACTTGGAAGGGAAAAAGGAATATATCTGCTAGCAACTCGCCTGGTGGAAGGATATACTAATCCAACATATGTATCATCAGGCATGATGGTAGCAGCACCAGCCACAGCCCTACCTCCCCCATATTTCTCACCTCCGGAGGTTACTGCCTACACTAAAGTGAGCGCAAGAGACCTGGAAGTAGCACTGGCATCAACGTGGACAGAGTTAGCCAGGGTATGGGCAGCATGTGATGTTATAAAGGCAGGTACACCGATGCCACCTATAGGAGGGATGAGTGGAAGTTGGGAGACTTCTTATTTAGAATAGACAACGCACCCATAATAACCGTTCACGTGGAGTGGGAAGGAGAGACAGACAGCTTAGGCTATGAGAATGTAGGGTCACGGAAAGGAGAGATGAAAGACTGAAGTGAATTTGATGAGGACGATGGGGAAGGGGAAGGGGATACAGAGAAAACACCTCAGCACACACCGAGGTTAGAAAGTTTGTGGGACGGAAGATTGGGGGAGAGATTTGGCAGGATAGCATCAGCAAGAAAAAAAGGATGTGTGACTAAAGGTGGAAAAGCAAGATGGAAATGCAAATGCTACTGATACAAAAGGGAGCATGGAGGCCTCATTATGTACACTGGGTGCAAATGAACAAAAATAACCTCCTTAAGGCACTCCCACCACGGCAGGGGCAGGAAAGTGGATATATGCTTTTGAAATGAACACAGCAATGGGAGACATTAAAAACGTGTTAGTAGCCACAGTTGGGGACCAAGCTGAAAATGTATGGGTGAAAGCGGGGTACCCAGGAGTAACACTGAGCAATGATGCCCATTATTTGTATTTTGTATTTATTGTGTTTATATAGCGCTTTAATCCAAAGCGCTTTACATTATAACAACAAGATACATAAAACTTTATAACTGTAAAAGCAAGGTTAGGGCCAGGGTATGGGATGTATTGTGGTGGGCATTCCCAGACACTTCAAGTTTACAGTCTATTATGCAGTGTACTACGGGGGATGACGAAGATGCTGCTCAGTTTATTCTCAGGGTCAAAGAGATGTGGAGGGCAGAAACAGGCAAAGCCTGGGACCAATCAACACCCTGTTTCTATTTTATAGTGAAACAGGGCCTACCCAAAGAAGTGAACAAGGCACTCGACAAGATAGCAGGAATAGAGGTGAAAGTATGGCCGAAATTTAAAGCATTATAGTACACCATTGTAGAAGAATAAAAGAGTGCAAGAAACAAACTATTCAGATATGAAACTGGTAAAAAATAAGTTAGTGAAAGTAGCTTTGGTGGTAACATGGCCAGTGCCGGCACACACAGAGGAGGGATGGTACACCCCTAACGTGGCAAATGCAAGGGTAGCAGCAATGTGGGCTATAGGAGGACCAGGACAGTGGGAAGGCAACCCGCAATTCCCTGGGCCACAGTGGCAAGGAGGACAGTAATGAGGGTGAGGTGGGTTTTGACGGTCAGAGGAGGGGGTTTAGTGGTCTGGGGCCAAGTGGAGGGGGAACAAGGCAGTGTTGAACATGCAGGAGGTGGCACTTCTCCAGAGAATGTTGGAGCAGGCAGGGTATAAGATAAAACTACAATCAGCAGAATTATGGCTCTCCACCTCAAGGGAATCCCCAGGGGTCACCTCTCAGAATGACCTCAGTACCCTATGAGATCCATCAGGCTTACACACAGCTACCCCTGAAGATTCCCAGCCCCTTCCCACTGCAACACCCGCAGCAGGCAGTTCAACATTATCCACCATAGCCCAACATGTAACAAGCAGAAATCAGGAATGCCTTCGGCAGCGTACCTAATGGCACAGTGGCCCCATTTCAAGGCGCTACAGTAGTAGGGGGAGAACGCTTTTTCATTCCCAGGAACAGATACATATCCCGACTAGGACAGCCAACAGAGAGTACTTGCGTGTCTAGTCCTGTCAATGACCCTAAATACAGAAGAGGAACCATTGGTGGGGGCAGAGATAGGGAACAAACAATTTATCTTTATGGTGGACTCAGGAGCCGGGAAGTCATGCATCAGTGAAAGTGACTTCCTATTATCAGGGAAAACTCTCGACATGCAGGGATTCTCTGAGCTCATTTTAACGGTTCCATACACAAAAGGTTTAGATGTAAAGATGGGAGGGAAAGTCATAAGGGCCCCCCTTTTATACTCTGAGAGCTCTTCTGTCAACTTGCTTGGTAGGGATCTGCTAGGTAAACTAAACATTACAATCTCATTCACCGACAGCTTTATCATCTGCGCCATACCTGGAATGTGTTCACTGAGGGCTATGATTGTGATACATGCCATGGCACATGATGTAGTGGTACGAGGCATCCCTATCAACCCCGACTTGTTCATTTACGGTATTACAGTGCTTGCACAAGCCGTCCCTCAGATTACCTGAACTTGCTGGAGAGTACCCACTGATTTCATTGTTCATCCCTTGGTGTCCCCGGAGCTAGTCGCAGGCACAATACTCTCCCTGGATCTAGAGGGTCTACTGGTTTCGGCCAAAAGAATTGTAGTTTTAGGTACTGACCCTCAGGTTGCCAATGGTGCACCGTCCTGTGCATTGATCCTACTATGCCCCTCAAGCAATTGACCAATGATGAAATTTTTGAGGATAACAGCAATGACAGAGAGCTCATACTCAAAAATGTGCATACATTGTGAGATTATGGAAACGTACTGAAGAGTTCATAGCCCCCTCATGGCTGTTGTCACATCACCCCATTCAGATTTACAACAGGTTCCCATGCACCTATGGACAACCAACCGACATGATGTAGAGATGCTGAAAGAAGTGACCCTGGTAAGGATCACATTAAAATCCGGGGCAGTGTTACCCCTGGTGAAGCAATACCCATTGTCCAGGGAGGCAGAAGAGGGGATAGGGAAATTATACAGGCGTTACTACACCAAGGGATCAGAGTACCCTTCACCTCACCATGTGGCACAGCCAAATACACCATTAAAAAGGCATCAGGGTGCAGTTGGAGGATGATCCAGGATCTCTGCCCGCTCAATGACGTAGTGCGGAAAGAATTTCCACTTGTCTCCAACCCGGCCTCCATTTTGTGCAGCATCCCCAAGGAAGCGAACCATTTTACAGTGGTCAATTTGAAGAACGCCTTTTTTCAGTACCACTGCACCCAGACTCACAGTACCTCATAGCATTTACCCATGGCGGAAAGTGCTACGAACACACTAATTTACCCCAAAGGTACTGCGAAAGCCCGAGCATATTCAACAGAATATTGCACGAAGACCTAGCTAACATCCATATTCCCAGCACAATAATTCAATACGTAAACAATTTATTGGTATGAAGTGACAGTGAACAGAACTACCGCCGAGACTCCATTGCACTGCACTGTTGCAACTGTTAGCATGTAAGGGGTACAAGGTACATAAGGCTAAGATCCAGTATTGCCAGCACGAAGTACTCTACCTGGAACAGCACATTTCTGCAGATGGGAAAATAATTATCACTGACAGGGCAGCAAAAGTGTGTGCCACTCCCAAGCCGATGATAGTGAAAGACATACAGAAATTTTTTGGGTTGTGTAACTACTGCAGGGCATGGATTCTTGATTATGCAGCATACATGAGGCCACTCTTAAAGGGCAGGACAGTAAAATAGAATGGACCGCAAACATGATTCAGAGTTTCAGTGATCTAAAGGGAGTGATATAAACAGCCCCTTTCCTTGCCACCCCATATTAGATGCAGGAGTTTTACATATTCTCATACTCCAATGGCACAACCATGACCCCAGTACTGACACAAAAGAGCACAATGGGCCACAAGCCACTGGCCTATTACAGTAGTACACTAGACCCGGTGATGCAGGGACAGTTTAAATGCGAACAAGCTCTCGCTGCTGTGCCCTTTGCAATTGCAAACAAGTTCCACAATTGTGATGGGGTGCTCAGTGACTTTATATGTGGAACACTCAGTGTTTTCCATCATAGACCGTTCAAAGTCCACCCTCACCACCCAGCAGGCATCAGCACACGAGATTATTCTCTTGAGCCCACATATCTATGTTGCGAGGTGTAAAACAGTGAATCTGGCCATGTTCCTCACCGAACCATACACTGACGAAGACGTGCAACATCACGACTGTGCAACTTATGAAGGCGAGGAAGACGATATCCCCAAAGCCAGGGACAGCCCTTTAGAGGAAGGAACGGTACTTTTTGTTGATGGATCAGCAACCATTTACCAGGACATGGGGCCGAGACATGTAGGGGCAGCAATGGTGTGCCTAGAGGCAGATGATTAAGAGATACTAGTAATGAAAAGGATGCCCATGCATTGCTCAGCCCGGGCAGAGGAACTCGTAGCAACTATTGAGGCCCTTTGGGTGTCCAAGGGATGTTGTAGTACCATGTATTTGGACTCTGCATACGTAATCACAATGGTGCACACAGGTCTTTCACGCTGGAGAAGGAGGGGCTTCAGGCAGGCAGACGGCTCATCATTGCAATCTGCCGCCCTGCTTAATACACACATTTCCACCCTCACAGAACCATGTGTAGTGGCGGTCATCTAATGTGCAGCACAAACCAACAACACTGATGAAATCTCATTGGGGAATGCAGTTGCCGATGTGGCAGCAAAGGGTGCAGCATATCTCCTGGTGCCCTCACCTGCTAAGTATGTTATCGAAGCAGTTACCATGAGGCAAGACAGAAACCCTTACATAGCCCTTCCCATAGTGCAGATAATCAAGCTTCAGCGTAGGGCACCACAAGAAGAACAATAAATGGGGCTCAAACGATGGTGCGTGCAGTCTCCAACTGACCTCTTATGGAGGTTACAATGCACTGGGAAAGTAGTGATACATGTGGAAGTACTACACACAGTGTTTGAGCAGTTACACTACCCTCTCACAGCTCCAAGCAACACATTGCAGCAGACATCCAGGGAGACTGGTTTATACCTAATCTCCATGAACACCTCTCAATGATGGTCATTCAATGCACCACATGTCAAGTGTTCATGACAGGGATGACACTCCAAACATTGTGACACACCCTGCCCTGTTAAACTGTATTTGTACAATACCGCCTTGTTATAAATATTGGCCTAAGCCCATTCGCGTTGCACAGAAAACCACATCTGAAATGTTTTGATATTTAATCAACTTTTCCGCCATTTTAAGAATCACCCGCCATTTTGATTTCAACTCTTGTTTTGTGTTCTAAAATGGTGGACTGTGTTTTCGACTTGCAGACGAGCCGAACGTCCTGTGAGTTTTGTTAATGTTTAGGCTGACCGAGAGCAGACTGTTTTTTCAATGCAAAGAAACCTTGTGACTTGAATGAACTGCAATCCAAGGGCTGTCTGCGCTCACAAGCCTCATCCTCATATAAACAACAGGACAATGTAGAACAAACTCAGATTGTGTGTTTTTTGCTGAACTGCATTGTAGCAATTCTTGAAACAAGGCTTACTATGGATAAGAGATGCCACCATTGTAATTTCATGGAAATGCAAACTTGTTAAATCCGTTGTACAATGTTTTAATATTTGACATGTGAACTGTGCATGAACCCTAGCATGTAACTTATTAGTTTCGGAGAGGGGCTGGACAATGTTTGAAAAACTTTATAGAAGTGTCTGTGTTAAGATATCCAGCACTCACACCGCTCACTGTGCCTACTGGAAGACACTCTGAGGTGTTGGGAGCCAGATAACTATCTGTTTGCTTTGACTCTGTACATAAATAAAAGATACTTGTATCTTTTTGGCCCGTGATTTCATTTTGTGGTACTATGCCTCGATATTTCTTTGGTCTTTCAGATGGCACCCGAATAGGGACCCTCAAGATTGATATCATCTCGCTGAAAAGAAGACGCGGCTATCAGTCCGGGATCGGAGAGTGAGAAAAAGGGGGCCCTTTATATGAGACGCAGCACCCCGACAATACTGGACAATCGGATCCTCGAACGGTGAGCACACGGTTCAAGAGGGCATCTTGACGACGGTCCCCATATCGAGGTGGGCTCTTTGCCGAAATCGCCAACCATGAGGATCCTTTGTAATTCGATCGGACCTCCTTTGCATTTTGTAATCAGGTGAGTCGTGTCCCGATTCCTAAGTATCCTGATATTTGGTTGTAGATTTGCCCTTGCGAGTTCAAACAATGGCAGGTAACACCAGTGATCTGACAAGCCTGGGAAATTGTCTGCCTGTTTCAGAGGTTTATTCCGCAGAGACAGACAATCTTTGGAGTACGGCTGACCAGCGCCACCCGAGGGTTCGCCGGCGTGTACTATGTACTGTAAGTACGGCCTTGGTAGTATAGTAATCAATTGGCACAGACAAACTAGACATGTTTCCGAATTTCAGTGACCAGTTCATGGTAGTTTTAAATTTCCCATATAGAGTATTTAGAGTCTATATTGTTAAAGAAAAAGGGTAGGCCTGCAGCATTTGATGTAATTAAGAATTGGAGGAAGGAAGCTATGCAGCAACTTAAGAGTAAAGAGAAACACGCACGTCGACATATGTCTAACTCTGAAAAAGCATTATTGTATGATCAACAGAAACAGTCAGAATTTATTAGAAACATGGATAGGGCTTTTCAACTTGGCATACAGAAAATATATCCGTCTCAGGACTTTCATGCCTCAGACGAGCTAATCGATACACTTTTAAATGAGCGTAGGACTGTTGCTACAGCACCACCTCCTTATGTGACTCTCCCTGTTGTTTTACCTCTTCCTGCTGTTCTACTTCCTCCTGTTGTTGCCCTTGTTCCTCCTGTTGTTCCTCCTCCTCCAATTGTTGCTCCTCTTCCTGTTGTTGTTCCCCCTTCTGTATCTCTGCCCTTACCGACAGTTGCTGTTCCCTTAATTCCATCTTTACTTCCAGCGGTAGTGTCGCCACTATCCCTTGTACAAGATTTTTCGGAACTTTCTTTTCCAAGTGGTTCTGTTCCACTTGTAGAAATTGAAGGGGCGAGTGCTGATTCAAAAGTAGTGACTCAGTTTCTAAAGCTAGAAAAAGATAATTGTATGCATGGGCTAAGAAATGTATACAAGAAGGTGAAAAATTAGGTGTCTTAACTGTTTTACCTGCAATTTCTGACCAAGGAAGTATTCCTGAACAGAATATTTTGATATAGAGGATGGGAATGCACTTTGCTGATATTTGGAGTGATTTGACAGACATTTGGAGTGATTTGACAGACATGGATGTCCCACAAGGGTTGAGGGATTTGAACTTCTTAGCTCACTCAAGGGACACTGCGGAGAAAGTACATGAGCATGTTGAGAGGGTTTTTGAGTTTAAGAGGGAGTTAGATTGGTTACAGAATGGTAATATGGATGGCGATAGATTGGATGCTTCGTATCTGCAGAAACAATTTCTTCCTTCTTGTAATCCAATGAGTGAAGAAACACGTATTTGCACAAGGGAAGCGCTTAGATGGATTTCGGATGTTTCAATTACTCCCATTGATGTAAATGACACGTTCAGTCAGTATACTCTGGCAATGCAAAGGAAAGTGTTACAGGTAATGGTAGAGTACCTGCAGGATGAGTTTATGAAGAAAAAGATTTGTTGTCCCGCAGAGTTGATGGTCATTTATAAGAGAGCATTTTCGCCTGATACTGCTTTGACTCCTTTGTTGCTAGATTTAACTTTGTTACTAAATGAATGTTCAGAATTGCCTACTTCTCAATTGCCGATGAGGGAAGTTCCTCCGACATTTGTTCCTAAAGTAGAAATTCCAGCTAATGTTGCAACAGGCGCACCAGCCACTACTATTGAAGCTCATTATGTCTCACAGTTTGTTCATGTCCAATTTTCTAGACAGGAAGTGAATACCATTAGACAGACGATTCCAGATATTAGGAAAAATCCAACAAGATTTGATAAGGAAATATAATCTGTCTTGCATTTGTCCGTTTTCACGCTGGGTGATATAGACTTGTTGTTCCCTGTGATCCTACCTGCTGATTTATGGAAACAGATTAGAACTATAGATGATCTGGGTGACACACGGGTTAACTTGGTATGGATAGATGGAGAAAGAAAGGCTGGTGAAAGACCGCCACAGGTGATATTGACACTGCCAGACAGAATAGTAACAAAATTAAAGACTTTGGTCCCAGACAGAAGAATAGTTTGGGACAAGCTTACAGTATGCATCCATGGGAAATCTGAGGGCCCCAACTGATTTTTTTTATCGCTTCGAACAAGTGTTTTCAGATTTTAGCGGTCAGGGCTTAAGTACTGAGTCAGGAAAAAGGCTGTTTGTGGACAAATCTGTGCGTGGATTGTTGCCTGATATCAATCACAAATGATGACTTCCGAAAGCGCCTGGCAAGCTAAATCGCAGTCTGAAGTATTGCACATGGCTCAGTATTATGAAAATAGGGTCATGAAAAAGAGAGGGTAGAAAAGAAGAAGGGAGACTTCAAGACAAAAGTATTGTTGCAGCAGATAGTAAGAGGAACTAGAGGTGGGAGTACACAGTTTAGAGGACAGTTTGCCCCAGAGAGTAATGCACAGGTGGGTCATGTACACATGAACCAATGTGCTTATTGCAGACAAGAAGGTCATCGGCGATCACAATGCCCGATCCTTCAGCAGAGATCGAATACCACATATGGTACCATGGGTAGATGATCCAGAGGCCGTCCTGGGATAGAGGGTCCTGGTAGAAGTCAGTTCACTCAGAACCACAGCCATTTTCACAGGATAGTCAGCAGCATAGTGCAATTAATGGCAACATTTTTGATAATCCTTCGACTGTCTATCTTTCTGAGGTTCTTGCATTCGATGATGTACTGTTCCACTAGGACAGCCCAAAGCAGAGTCTGGAACCAGTACCTATTCCCTTTGATCAGAAAGGGCCCTACATAGAAATGAAGGTGGAGAATAGGAAGCATATATTTTTGATAGAAACAGGAGCACAGAAGTGTTCAGTTGACCATTCGCGGGTTCCAGATATTCCACTGTCAGGGCAGAATAACATTTCTGTAGAGTTTTCTGGTACGCCATTGGTTAGTCCGGTTTCTCAGCCGGTACCGATTTCACTGGGGCCATTTACCGATTCATGTCCATTTCTTTTGATGACGAATTGTGGCAAAAATTTGTTGGGGTTGAATCTGTTGAAAGAATTAAATCCGGTAATTTATTGTTCTCCAGATGAGTGCATTTGACAATTTCACCTCAGCGAACTTCTGTTTCACAATACTTGACTAGGCCTTTACTGACTGAATTGGATAAAGTTCCGGCATGTTTATGGGCGGTTGATGTTAATGATATTGGTATTTTACAAATTGAAACTGTTAAAATTGTGTTGAAACCAGGTGTTAAACTGCCATGTATTCCACAGTATGAGATTTCAGTTGATGGTGAGCAAGTTTTAAAGAGTGTAGTTTCTGATTTTGTACATCGAGGAGTGATTGAGGAAATTGAAGGAAGTTTGTGTTATAGTCGATTCTACCGGTGTATAAGAAAGGGGATAATACAATTCCTTTCCGTTTTATTATTGATTTACCTTCTATCAATAAGATTGTTGCTCCACAATTTCCAATTGTGCCGGATGTGACTACTATATTAACGATGATTCCAGATTCAGCTACTCATTTCAGTGTTGTGGATCTAAAGAATGCTTTCTTTAATATTCCTGTACATGTCGATAGTAGATACTTGTTTGCATTCACCCTAGGGGGATGCTCGTTTACATTCACTCGTGTGCCACAAGGGTACACTGAGAGTCCAAGCATTTACAGTAGAGCTTTAAAGGAACAGCTCGATACACTTGAGTTGCCTTCCACTTGTACGTTGCTGCGGTATGTCGACTATGTAATTTTAGCTTCAGGCTCAGAAGTAGCTTGCAAGGAGGGCACCGTGTTGCTGCTTTTTCATCTAGCAGAACATGGGCATAAGGCTTCATTGAAAAAATGTCAGTATTGTCGCTAGGAGGTCGCCTATTTAGGCTATCTCCTGTCAAAGGAGCGAAGAAGACTGACACCTGAATGGATACAAAGCATCGCTGGCATGTCTGTCCCAAATTAACAGAAAGAGATCAGAGCCTTGATAGGCATGGCTTCATACTGTAGACAGTGGATCCCTAATTTCTCATTAATGATAAAACCAATGTTGGCATTGTCAAAGAAGGGCATTTCTTTGCCTTTAGGGTGAAACTTGGATTGCCAGAAAGCTTTTGATCTGCTCAAGGCTGCGTTGTGTACAGCGCCGGTTTTGGGCACACCAAATTATGGCATGGCCTTTGTTTTGTATGTGCATGAATGTGATGGATGCGCTTTGGCTGTGTTAATGCAGGAACATGTTGGGAAGGGTAGACCGTGCATTTTTGTTCCTCCATGCTTGACCATGTTGCATGCGCTTTGCCGAGATGTTTGAGAGCTGTTGCTGCTGCCGCTGCATCTGTAAAGACGTTCTATTAAACAGAATGCAAACTCAAAATCTCACATCAGCATGATTAACAAGATATGAGCTGATTCTATTTGCACCACATATCCAAATTAAGAGATGTGCATTAAATCTGGCCAAAATATTGCCTCTTCCACAAAAAATTGCTTGCAGTGACAAAATGTCACATGACTGCCTCCATACCACAGAACAAGAGACTAAAGGCAGAATTGATTTAAATGATACACCGTTAAAAGATCCACAAAGTGAGTTGTTTTGCGAAGGCTCCTGTTTCAAACTTCTGGATGGTACATCCACTGCTGCTTATGCCATCACTAAATTAAGTACTATTGTGGAAACCAAAAGAATTCTGCATAACTCGCATGCCGCAGAGATTATTGCATTGACTCGAGCTTGTGAACTTTCCGAAGGGCTTATTGTGAATATATTTACAGACAGTCATGATGCCTTTGGGGTGGTTCACAACTTCGGTAGATTATGGGCAGAAAGAGGTTTCTTGACCTCACATGGAACTAAGATTCAACATGGCACTTTGATAGTTCGGCTACTCTCAGCACTTGCACTTCCTACTCAACTAGCAACAATGAAGTGCGCAGCATACCAGAAGGTAACAGATGAAGTTGGGAGAGAAAACGCTTTTGCTGACAGGATAGTCAAACAGACTGCTACCGATTTGTATTCTGAAATGTATATAACGAGAGAAGTCACTAACACTTGTAAAATAGACGAAGGGATTGGTTCTATAAAAGAAATTCAGACTGATGCCACTTCAGAAGAGCTTAAGCAATGGGCTGAGGGTTTAGCAAATTTAGACAATGAAGGTTGTTGGGTAGATATTGAGAAGAGAAGATGGATGCTACCCCATGCTTATGTCACTGCTATGGTTACGATGGCTCATGGTCCAACTCATATATGTGCTAGAAAGTTTTGTAAAATGTTAGAACCTGTCTGGGTGAACGTAAATATCTTGAAAACTGCTGAGCATTTGGTCCAAAATTGCATAGTATGCTTACAGCATAATGTGGGGAAGGGTACATCGACACAGAGGGGTAGTTTTGGTACCCCCTGTGTGCCTTTTGAGGTTATACACTTTGATTTCATTGAAATGGAGCGTTGTCAGAATTACAAATATGTTCTGGTACTTATTCGTGCTTTCAGCAAATGGGTCGAAGCTTTCCCTTTAAAAGATGCCACCGCAATGACGATGGCGAAAACCATGCTGGAGGAATATTTTCCTAGGTTTGGCTTGCCGAGGGTCATTTTGTCGGACAATGGTCAACATTTTATCGCTGCTGTTATTCTGCAAATATGCGCAGGATTACAGATCGATAAACGTTTTCATTCAGCCATACACGCTCAGAGTGCCGGACTTGTAAAACGCCACAACGGTATATTGAAGAACAAATTGGCAAAAAGGTGTGCCAGTAGCAATTTGAAATGGCCAGATGCCTTACCGATAGCTCTATTGTCCATGCGGATGACCCCACAAACAAAAACTGGGCTCTCTCCCTGTGAGATAATCATGGAGAGACCAGCCAATATTTGGAATATGCCCAAACCCAAGCGGTTAAAAGATGTGGAGCATTTGCTCCTTTCTGAGTACTGTGACCAGTTAACTCAAAACTTGTATTTGATTTATAAACAGGTGAGAGAAGCCCTCCCAGTAAAATACAAGGGGCCAGGTCATCGACTCTGACCCGGCGACTGAGTGCTCGGTAAGGAATCTGAAAGAACATCCCGTCTCACACCTCACTGGAAAGGACCATTGCAAGTCCTGTTGGCCACACAGACCGCTGTACAAGTAGACGGAAAACAACACTGAATCCATGCAACGCACATCAAGAAGATACCTTTTCCTCTGCCCTACGACAAAGAGGAAGAGAAGGAAATTGTTTGCTCTGTTCCTCATCACAAGTCTGTTCTAACCGACACTGAGGGTGTCCCGGAAATCGTTCGTGAGATGGTGGGGCCTGGGGAGACTGCTGCTTTGCCTTCAAGTTCTTCTTCGGATCTTTCTGCATCATTGAGCAACCTTGCTTCTGCTTCATCACTTCCATCAGGAAGCGACAACACTCTGTTTGCAGATCACACCGTACCTGAAGTCTTGAGGTATGATCTGAGTCTGAGGAATCAGACTTCCAGCACAGCATCAGCTGTGTTCACACGGAATCATCGTTGAGCCAGTGCCTTGTCACTCCTTCACTGAAAAATAAATAAGAGGCAGGGACCGGCAAAGCTACCTTCAAGCAAGGTAGGCCACGTGGTCAGGAGCCACTGACGCATGAACTAAAAGAGCCTAATGGAGAGGCTTCTAAATGGACTCTGAGAAACAATGTCCTTTCCTGAATCTACTTGGACGGAGCAAGCTATTGGCCTTGTGGCTGACAAGGAATCTGTTCATCAAAGATCATGGTCCCTGAGGACCCATTGTTTTCTAATCACAGTACTGATCTGTCTAGTAATTGTATTATCACTTGGGTTCTGGTATGTAGAAGGGGTGCGTCCACTTAAGACTTTGTTAGCCACTGAAATTATCTCCACTGTGTCTCCACCTTTCGTGCATCTGCACACTCTTCCTCCTCGGGACTCCCAACATAGACAGGGGTATCACAATAACACTCTTTTAATGATTATGAATGCGACCCATACGATTGTAATTAGAGCAAATTGCTGGGTGTGTTCACATTTGGCACAACATGGGGAAAAGGAATTGGGCCGGTATATTCATCATCTTCCTCTAACTACTGCATGCTATGCCTCGCTTAGGGCACTATTCTTTGGTCGTTGGAATGATAGTATTTCTGGGAACTTTGATGGGACTAATCTGAATGAAAATAGGAGCAAACTCAATGTTGCTTCTATTAGGCCTTCCGATAGACTCTCTAGACCTTTCCAGTCATTAATTTCTTTCAAGATGGCTCCCATAGGCAACCGGGATGCCATGCCTCTTTCCTATACTATAAATCATAGCCCCAACTTTGTTTCCTTCTATATACAAAGGGATGGTTCTCAGCCAAAGGGTACATTCGAGGGTTGTACCAATATTGCAAATTTCAACAGTGAGGAAAAAGTGTTGTATGTAGGAGACCCTGTTTACTTTTTTTGTGGCAATGAAGTTTATCCTTGGTTACCTAGAGATTGGCAGGGTTCTTGGTACGTGGGTATCTTGTTACCAGGGGTATATGTGGCTACCACTTTTGAAGTCTCTAGAGCTCATCCAAGGCAGGATGAGACTGGAGATACTCCTTCACAAGTCATGGGCGATGTAGCAAAATCATTTGTGCCATTTTGGGGACAGATAATGAATTCTGAGGATATCAGAAGACTAGCAAGGGAACTGGAGAAAACCATCAACAGAACCACCAATATTTTGTACAACATGATGCTAGAGCAAAAGGCAATTCGATTAGTGGCCCTTCAAAATAGGATTGTGTTCGACGTCATCTTAGCTGTAGGGGTATGGTGGGATATGTGTGCTGTATTTTCGTCCCTCACTCTTTCCCCACCGTATTCAAGGCAATACGAAATCTGTATACCTTGAGTACGGAAGTACATGTCCCTGAGGGAAACTGGGATCTTAGTGCTTGGTTCTGGGGCTTACTACGTTCATGGGGTTGGAATCTCTTTGCAGTCCTAATGATAGTTCTTGTTACTTTATTGTTTTGTTGTTGTTGTATACAATGTCTTCCTGCCACATGTTCGATGTTAGGAGGATGTTGTGCACAAACTATACGTACATTAGGACCAAAGGTACATGCGCCCAAGAAAACTGCCAACACTTTTGTAATGAAGGACATCACAATCAAGGAATTTATGGCGATCGGTACTTCTGAAGAATGTGATTCATGATGTATGGACATTGAGGAGTGGGGTTTTGAGTAAAGCGAATGTTTGATTAAACCTTGCTAGAACAGTTGTTAACAATTGAACTGCGCCACACCAGGTAGTCCAAAAAGTACAGTTGTACTGTGTTTTAATTCATATTCAGTACAGCCTGACACGTGTTTCAAGCATAGCTCTTCCTCTGAGGTTGTTAAAGTTAAAATCATAGTAATTCATAGTAATTGTGGGCATTGCCATTGAAAATATGGATGGGCCAGACCAAAGGGGCATTAGGGGTTGCACACCATGTTTAAATTACATCCAAACAAAATTATACATTGGTAGTTACCACATTATGTAAAATACATAGCAGTACATATTAGGAAAACAATTTTGTATAAAACAGTTATACAATTTACCAATTCAAGTAGTGGCATCAAGGCAATCCAAATTCGAAAAGAGAAAGGAAAAGTAACAAAAACCACGATTAGCATGGGAGGTATATAGACAACCATGGACAGAATCTGTGGCACTTCCGAGTTTGTCAAAATTTTGATTTTAAGGACAATAATAAGGCATATTTACCTGAAAGTCTTGTCAAATCAGGTACACTACACAATAAATAATTAGAGCCTGTAGTAGCAAAAACCTGGGGTGAGCTAATGATAAATTACCATTCTGACTGCTAAATAGAGTTAACTCATATACACTTACCAATTGTGTAGAATGACCAATAAATAAGCTTGATTGCTGAGTTCTATAGCACAAACAAAACAAAGTGGGTAGTTGCAATTATAGCGAAGTTACAGTGAACAGAAAGTACAGTGAAATGCCATATGTTAGGGAATCACCGCATTTCCTTCAATAATGCTGCAATTGCAGATGCACAATGATTTTAGAGGCTGCAGCGTGCCCAAAAAACCGCCGTGATTGAATGAGAATTGTGTCGCCATGTTCAGATAAGGAATCCACATAGACAAATTAAGCGATACGTGATAATCCAATTAGAAGGACAAAGATACAATTCCCACGTTAGAATAGGGGTCCCAATTGCTTAATATAACAGTCATTAATCACGGTCAGGAACCATATGCAATTATGCAGACGTCTGTCTTACCTGCCTCTCGTCTCCCAATGTTATATTCAACAGCTATAACATGAGCTGCAGTGGGCTTAGCAGTATTGCTGTAACCGCCATCTTGGGTGAGGGAGTGAACCTCCTGTGCGAATGGTCAGGACCTGTAATGTGTTGACAACCAAGGATAAGTGAGATGAAACATTAAAGTAGTTATGTTTGGCGCACTAAGAGAAAGCCACTTGTTAATTATGTGAACATAAATAAATACGAAACTAAATAAAAAACTCAGCGGATGTTTCTAGGTACGCTGCCAGACAGGCTTGTAATTTAGCCAATAATCATTGGTTGATGAATTGGAGTTGCCAGTTCAATATAGGACGCCACAACTGAGGCCATGACTGTTTATTCACCTTTCCCCTTCCCACATATTATTCATTAATGAACTACTCTTTAAGGCAATAGTACATTGCGACTATAACGCATCACTGACAAGTTGGAATTAAAACAATAGCTTGTTGGATGACAATAATGAATATGAACATGAAGTTAGAATAGAGTGCATATTATCAGAAACAGCACATTTTACAGTGGATACTATCACAAATCCTCTAATATTAAAATACAATGCTGTACCATATGAGTTAAAAAGAAATGAGTTACAAAAGAGACCCTATTTCTAGCAGAATAATTCAAAGAAATACATGGAACTCATGGTCTGAGTTAAGGCCTCTGGTAACCAGTCTGTGTTTGCAGATAAGTCGTGCTTCTAGCTGCCTAAGCTTGAGTTCAAAGTTGACTCCTCTCTTAGATAGGCAGACCTAGGCTAATCCAGAGAACCGAATGTCCTTGACATTATCCAATTGGTGACAGGTCTGCCAGTGTGTTGCCAGGGCATATTTAGAATCCTGGTTCGACAGTGTTGAAAAATGCTCACAAATACGGATCTTCAAGGGCCTAATTCTGCTGCCAATATACATTAGACCACAGATGCAGATGATGCAGTAAACTACAAATTTCGTTTTGCAATTAATAAATTAATTAATTAAATGTTTCCCGGTTATTCCAAAATCTGCTGCGTCAGTCTCCAAAGTGTGCATGCACATATTACAGCTCCCACACTTGTGGAAACTGTTGGCCCTACCCTGTGCAAGCCATGTAGCCCCACTGGATGGTTGAGACATAAAAGATGGACATAGAATATTTTTCAGTGTAGGTGCTCTGCTGAAAGTGATTGAAGGGTTGGGCTCAAGCCATTTAGCTAGGTCATGATCTAGATGGAGTAAATGCCAGTGGTGTTCAAGAATCGCATAGATACTATTGCTATCACTCTTGTAAGGAGTAATAAGCCTGATTTTATTGGGTCGCTCATTGGCACAACTTTGTCTCGTTTTGGGTGTCAGCAAATCCACTCTCCTCATACTTGACACTTCCCGTTCTGCTTTGATAAGTGTGTGGGGCCTATACCCCCGTGTTTTGAAATGACCATGGATCAACACCTTTTCCACCTCAAAATCAGCATCAAGTGAACAATTCCTCCTCGCTCTAATATACTCCCCTATCGGGATATTATTAATCACAGAGTTTTTATGACAACTAGATGAGTGTAACACAGCATTAACTGATGTGTGTTTCCGGTATGTTTTAGGGCCTGATCATGACTTTGGCGGTAACGCCGGTGGTATTACCGCAGGCGGTATTAGCCCTACCGCCAAACTTCCCGGCGCTAATAGCGCCGGATCACGAGTTCGGTGGAAATGTAATTCCCCATTCCCCATTGAGCCCATTCGGGAATCCCCCATTCCCCATTGGGCTCAATGGGGAAAATCCGCGCTCTTACCACCGGCGGTAATAGCACAAATTTTCGGCGGATTTCCCCCCAGCTAAGAGCTGGGGCGAAATCCGCCGAAGTGCTGATTTGGCGGCCACTTAAATCCGGCGGTATTAGCGCTACTGCCATATTTAAGGGTTACCGCCAAAGTCGTGATCTGGCCCTTTGGGCCTCATCACGAGTTGGGCGGTAACGCCGGCGCTATTAGCACCGGTGCTAATAGCCCTACAGCCAAACCCCCAACGCTATTAGCGTGGGATCACGGGTTTGGCGAAAGGGTTATTGCCCATTCCCCATTGGGCCCATCCGGGAATTCCTCATTCCCCATTGGGTCCAAATTTCCCGGATTTCCCGCCAGCGGTAATCGTGCCGAAAATCGGCAATTTTGCCGCAGATTTCCCCCGAGAGCTCGGGGGAAATAAACCAAAGCCATGATCTGGCGTACCCTTAAATGTGGCAGTAATAGCGCTACCGCCGCATTAAGGGTTATCGCCAGACTCGTGATGAGGCCCTTAGTCTTGAAACCATCCTTTCAAACTGAAATATTGAGATCAAGGAAATCAATTGAACAGCCACTAAATTGGTGTGTGAATTGTAGACCCCATTGGCATTGAGGAAATCTACAAATTGAGATAAAAGTTCCAGGGTACCAGTCCAAATCATGATAACATCATCAATATACCTTTTCCATAGGTTATTGATGGAAAAAAGACAGTATTGTTAAATACATATTGCTGCTCAAATTGATGCATGAATATATTTGCCACCCAGGGTACAACACTTGCCCCCATGGCAATACCAATTAGTTGTTTGTAATTTGTAGTGTTGAACAAAAAGACATTATTTTGCAAAGCACATAGAAGTAAATCTTAAACCATTTCGATAAGCAGATGGTATGATGCTGATTTTTGGCAAAAAATGTAGTTGATACTGTCGATTGCTTTCTGGTGATCTATGGATGTATATAGTGCCTTAACATCGAGTGTGACCAATAAGACATTAGATTGAGGTGGTAAATTCTCAAGTATATGTAAAATGTGCATTGTATCACGTACGGTGTGGTGCATACTAAAGGAGAAATGCATTCATTCACATATATCGATATTGGTTCCATAATACCGCCCTGCCCTCTGATAATCGGTCTTCCTTCAGGTATATTCACACATGACTTATGAATCTTCCGTAGGAAATACACAGTTGGCATGGTTGGTTGCTCTGGAGTCAAGAATGCTTTCTCCACATCTGTAATGATACCCAGATTAAACCATTTGTCGACGATCCTATGTACTTGTTTGCGTATACTTAAAATCGGATTGGTTTTCAGAATTTCATAACACCCAGGCAAGTTCAAATGTGACAGTGCCATAGTCATATAGTCTTCTTTATCCATAATTACAACGTTGCCTCCCTTTGTCCGGCTTCTGTAATCACAAGCGAGTCATTAAAAGCTAACTTTTGCAATGCTAGTGATTGTAATTTGGTTAAGTTAGACGGTTTGTAAAGTGAGAGGTGAGAACATCGATCACTTAGTGCATGATTGTCATTGGTCACTGCTCAGTGGAAGGTGTCAATAATATTATCTTCTAGAAAGACAGGCGTAAACTTAGATTTTTTTGAGAATTCTTTAATTTTCAAATTTCGTTGCTCAATATCCAAATCTTTCAATGTGTCCAGTACACTGGATTCTCTATCCGATATATCATCAAGAGAGATCAGTATATGTGTGTTCATCATTACTTGTAAGGAAAGATGGTTCAATTTCAGCTGGTTTTGGAGAATATTTTTTGACTTGTGTAGCAAAATATTTTTTAAGTTTCAGTTTTCTAATAAACTTAAATAGATCTATCTGAATCTGTACATAGTCATTAACACCCGAATGTGCGAAAGAAAGGCCTTTGTTAAGCAATGAGTGTTCTTCTGAAGAGAGCTGATATTTGCTTAAATTATGAACTAGATCTATCTGGACTGATTCTGGATGTTCTGATTCTGGAGGGATTTCTGATAGGATGCTCTTGTTAGACGATGACGGGGCAGAGCGGCGCTGCCAGCGCCCATGTTGGCCGCCCCTTGAGCCACTAGGTTTGGACCTGGCATTGTGGTATTGGTGATGGGCGGAAGACGGAACCTGACCTGTTTTCTTATAGCTTCTTGTCTGTTTCCCTTTTTGAACTGCCTTATTTGTTCTAAATAAGACGCAGGGGCAGGGGGTTCTACAAGTTCTTCAGACACCACCTCACCCTCATTAGTGGTATCACCATCCGTTAATGCAGCTTCATCCGATGTCTTCTTACTTGATCTGTCAGAATCACTCTCAATATCAGAGCTGACAGGTGATGATGCTGCACTACTGTTACGAGATCTTGAAACATCGTACAATTTGGGTTGGTAGGTATATACTCGATTATCTCTTTAATCCCTATCATCTCTTGAAAATTTCCTAGATTTCCTCATTTTAACCTCATCCTGGCGTTTCCTTAATATATTATACATAGTTTTGAAGTTTTTATCAATAGTGGCGCTAGGAGCATCAAAAAGGTCAATTTCTTGTTTGAGCTTGTCTATCTGTTTTACTATGCGAGCATGTTCCCTTTCTGCATGTTCAATAAGTAATTTCATCATATTATTTGAACTAGAAGTCAGGTTTGTTTCCCACTCGACTGCGAGATTGCTATCCTGAGGATCCTGAGGATCCTCAAAGTGTGGTAGGATAAGTATACAGAGGCCTCTCAGTATTTTATGTTCTTGTAAATAATCTTTGAGCGTTGTCATCTACCAAAATGTGTTAATCTCCCTGATGCTCAACCTTTCTAATTTAAAGGTCCTTATTGGCACTAATTAGTCATTTGAACGGGTTGAGGGTTGGACCTCGAGGTGCAAAGAGGTGCAAAGAGTGCTTTACTATCCTCATCCCTATTGAGGATATATTCAGCAGCTTCTGCCATATTGATTAGGGGACAAGTCGCATAGCAGCTGGATATCTCAGGCCAGTAACAAGAATAGGAGAGAGTGGGCAAAGAGACCACATAGAGTCACAGCGCTTGCGCTGGAAAGTAAATTAATGGAACGCGGCAGCGGTCAATTGTTAGAGTATGAGTGCATTGCCCTGCACCCAACAGTGAAAACCTTGCTAGAACAGTTGTTAACAATTGATCTGCGCCACACCAGGTAGCCCAAAAAGGGGATTATTCCTTTGTTCGCTGTCTTTTTGCGAGCTTCTGCACAGAAGCCCTCCTTAAGGCGCCTGATAGTCTGGGTAGGCAGGATGTGAGGGAGGGATCTTTGGACCCCTGCCATGGGGTCCCTTAGTAACCCAAGTCACACTCTTGTCTGATTGCTAAGGGGACTGGCCTTACCAGGCCAGCCACCCTGCTGTATGATTGACAGCCAGGATGTATGAATGGAGGAAAACTGCATAAAAAGCAGGTCTCTGGGACTGGAAGAGCAGAGTCGCCACTGGAATGAAATAACCAACGAGGAACTGGAAGAAGAAGACCCCTACCAAGACTGAACCGCCCGGTGAAGCCCTGCTGCAGGTCCAAATCTCCAAATCCGATGACAGAGAAGATCCTCCAGGAAACTTCTTCCCTTGAGCTGGTAGGACCAACCAGTTTGCCCAAACTTCAAGCCAGGATCCCTCCTCTCGGCGAATTCGTTGTACAGGGCTACAGTGGGCCGGATAGCCAGGAAGGTCGGAACCTGCTTGGGTTTCAAGGAGCGCACCTTTTATTTGTTGTTTTGCTCGGCTACTGGTTTCTTCCCTAGGTGGCGCAGGACCCTCCAGTCTTTCTACTTCGTGTCAGTCTGACAGTCGCTTCAGGAACCGTGAGCCTGCAGGAACCACCAGGAATGTCCGCCTCAGCTACAGCTCCCTCTCTGTTTTAAGGTACTGTGCAAATCCGGTTGCCCGTTTCGGTCAGCCGTGGTGAAAGTGTTTGAAATCTATCTCCAATCTGAGGGCTTGTCCTTCTCTTCTCTTTTAAATAACTTTTCTACCAATCAACCACGTCTGGAATCTGTGCCACGGACTTTACCGCGAACTACACTGAACCATATTATCTTGAGCAAAAGACTTTTGACCCATTGACTTTGGCCCTAAGCCTTTTCTATCTGATTTTAACATTGTAGTCCCTCTTGTTCTATTGCCCTGATTACTTACCTGTTGGGTTTGCCTAATTCATAATAACTTTGTCTTTCCCTCCCTTTTAAATTGCTTTAGTGCCAATTTGCTCCCACTTCATTTTGTGAGCTTAACTTGTCTGGAATTTAAGGGAAGTGGTGTGGTGTATTCATGATTGTGATTTTTAACTTGCTTAGAATAGTGAAATGTTATACAACTGTTGAGTAAATGCAAATATATTCTTTTACTTAGAAACCTTGAGTCAGCGTTTGCCTGAATCATAGTAATTGCTGTACTTTGTGTAACTATTTGTACTGCTCACTTACTCTTGAGATAAGTCTGGCTGCTCCGCTACTGCTACCACTATAACTGTGTAGTACAGGCTTGTACCAAAGGTGAAATTGTACTGTCACTTGTAGTCTTAATTGTGTGTAATGTTCCCAAAGGGTACTGCATGTAATTCTGCCTAACACCCCTTTACGAACCTTGATGTCAAGAATTGCATGTACCTCAAACTCATCTGAACCTTGTACAGAAATAGGGGGAGCGCGAGATGAGAGCCTAGTGGCAGGGTGGAAAGGTTTACCCAGGGAAACATGAAAAAACAGAATGTATCTTCCAAGACACCGGCAATGCAAGTCGTATGGCCAAAAGGCTGATGACTTTGGTGATCCTGTATAGTCCTACGAAATTGTGCAACAGTGCCCTGCAACCTGATATTCGAAGGTTCCTTGTGGATAACCAAACCCACATACTGGTCTGATAGACAGGAGCAGGAATTTGATGCGTGTCTGCCAAGACCTTGGAACATTCCTGGGCATAACCAGATGTTGCCTAATACCACGGTGAAAGTCCGTTAGACCACTAATGCAGTCAAGAGCAGCAGGATTCTTCAAGGGAAAAATTGGGTCAAAATGAAAAGTGCGTGGATGTTGGTAGAGTACAAAGAAAGGCAAAGAGCTGGTGTAGGTATGTACAGATTTGTTTAGGCAAATTCAGCTGCAACCAGAACAGACAGACAGGTCTCCTGATGTTGAAGAATGAGACAGCGTAAATACTGTTTGAGGGTGGCATTTAGCCTCTTGGTCTCGCCATCCGTCTGGGGATGATATTGTTACGCTCACCTGGTCTCTGTGGGGTATGGCCGCTCGGGTCCGACTTCATCCTCTGCACTTATGTGGTGACTAGTGGTAATAGGTGATGCTGCTCAGGACTGCTCCTGCGTGGAGAATGGGGGGCGTGACTATGCCAGCTTGTGTGCCTGATCCCCTTCCAAACCCCTTCTCCCAAACTGTGGACCCGTGGGATGCGCTGTCCCTGGAAAGCTCACCTGTTGATTACTTTTGGCAAGCATTCCATCCTGCTGCTTCTGGCAGGGGCGCTTGTATGACCTGGACCAAGTTCCTTCACTGGTCCCTTGCACGTGGTAGTCCAGTCCTGCTGCGACTAAGCCACTATACTTCAGGTAAGTGTTCCTGTTTGCCTTTGTCTTTCCTCATTTGTTTTTGTTGTATTGTAACGTTTGTTGTCTTGTATTGCTGTCCGTTCCACTTTTGATGTTTGCTCTTTTGCTTTCTTCCCTTAGAGGTGATGTTGTCGGCCCAGCAGAAGCTGCAGAGCTTGAGGCAGCAGCCGGGGGGAACAAGGAACAAAGCTACAGTGGTACAATAGCTGGTAAGTTGTTAACTAAGGGGCGCGCGGGGGTTCAAATGCGGCTCGGCCCTAGGACGGATGTTCTAACCTTGTCTTTCTTCTTCTTCACAGGGTCCGAGTTCGTGGATGCGGAACACGGTGCTGTGGCGTGGGGATCAAGATCACTGGATGTCAGGAGATGAGTCTGCAGATGAAGTGATGAAGCACCGGTTTCCTGGAGGTGAGTATGCAGGAGAATGCCTGTTTGAAATGTAAGTAAACTGGTTCAAGTGGCGGTGAGCGTCACGATGCATGTGAGTGCACAGAAACGCAAAGCACTGGCCTTAAAGATGGAGCAGCTTATATAGCTGAGCTTCTGAAGCCACGCCTACCAGGTTCAGCCTGCCTGCCACATCCTGCCACACCCGATGAGTGAGCACATGAAGACCAGGCCTAGGGAGCCACACCCGATGAGTCAGCACATGAGGATGTATCAGCTCCTGGAAAGTTCTTGTAAAATAAAAGCACTCCTGCACTGAAATAAAGTAAAAGCACTCCTGCACTGAAATAAAGTGTTCCTGCTCACATCTCTATATGATCCTAGCACCAAAGGCGCCAAGACTGAGTCCAGCCAGGGCCCCTGTGTTTATGGGTCCCAAAGAGACATACGTGAGTCAAGTGACCCATTGCCTCCATCACTAGATGGTGTGGTTTTTGTGTTCTGGGGCCTGTGGCCATGACAGATATGCACTGGAGTACCTTTTGTCAATACCAAAATATGATATGAGAGCCCTCCAGAAGTGTGAGGTAAACTGTGATACTCGATCTGAGACGATGATAGCAGGAATTCCAAAGAAATTAAAGATATTTCTGAGAAATAGATCAGCGATCACTGGAGCAGTTGGATGTCCACAACAGGAGACAAAAAGAGCAATTTTTGTAAAGTAGTCAACGGCTATGCATATCGTGTCATATCCCTGCACAGACAGTAGTTCCACTATAAAATCCATTGATAACATGGTCCAGGCACACTCGGCATGGCTAAGGGTTGCAGAAGACCCATGGGTTTGGCTGCGGTGCTCTTGCTTTGGGCACAAACAGTGCAGGACAATATGTATTCCGCAACGTCTTTGTGCATAGTTGGCCACCAACACCACCGGCAAAGGAGGTCGATAGTCTACCTCCTACCAGGGTGGGCCACCAGCATCGAATCATGGCACCACTGCAAGGCTGCACGGCGTGTGGCAGCATCAAGGACACACACCCAACCTTTTCATAAGGCAATGAATGGACCACATCCATGTTGTACTCAGTGATTTCAGAAGGATTCCCCGAAACCCAGTCCTAAATTGAGGACTGCAGGGAAAGCTGGAGCGTGCAACCACAAACCACCTGTTTGGGGAGAAGGAGAGACCCATTCATTGCACTTTGTGCTCTGGTGCCATGCATACGGGAGAGAGCATCCGCCTTCGAGTGTAAAGGCTCAGGGCGATACGAGATGATAAAGTTAAACATGGAAAATAACTCATGCCATCGGGCGTGTTGGGCAGTAAACACTTGACGGACTGTAAGGCCAGTAGGTTATGATGATCGGTGTACACCTGTACAGGATGAGCCATCCCTAAGAGGTGATTTCTCCATACCAGGAAGGTATTGCGTACTGCTATCAGTTTGCGCTTGGTAAAGGTATAGTTCTGTTCATATTGCGTTAACTTTTGAGGATGAAAGCCAATGGGATGAAGCACGCTGGTGTCAGCACATTGTTGGGTCAGGACAGCACCTACAGCTACACCGGAAGCATCTGCCTCGAAAAAATAAGGTAAGACAGGGTCAGGATGCTGCAATATGGGTGTAGTTGTAAAAGCAATTTCAAGTGCCTCGAAAGCCTGCTGAGCTTCAACGGTCCATATGAACTTTCTTTTGTTGCTGGTGAGGGTAGTCAGAGGGGCAAAAACACCAGAGCAAGAACAAACAAATCGTCTGTAAAAATTGGCAAAGCCAAAGAATGACTGAAATACTTTCAGATTTGCAGGAATGGGCCATTCGAGAACCACCTTCACTTTGGCCAGATTCTTCTTTACTCCTTTGCTGGTTAGGTGGTAGCCAAGCCTCTGTTGCATGCAAAATGCATTTTTCGGCCTTGGCATACAAATGGTTCTCCCGAAGGCGCTGCAAGACCGAAGAGACGTGTCTAACATGGAATATTTAAGAAGGTGAATACACCAATCTGTCATCTAGATAGATTAGGACAAATTGATTGAGCATGTCCCGGAACACGTCGTTCATAAAGAACTGAAACGTGGCCGGGGCGTTACAGAGCCCAAACGCCATAACGCAATATTGAAACAGGCCATGCCGGGTCTCAAACACAGTCTTCCATTCATCTCCCTCACGGATCCTGATAAGGTTGTACACCCCACGCAGATCCAACTTTGTGTATAGAACAGAGGTACCTAGTTGATCCAAGAGGACCGAAATCAATAGCAAGGGATACTGGTTTCGGATAGTGATGGAGTTAAAGGCCCTGTAGTCTATGCAGGGCAGTAGGTTCCCTTCCTTCTTGGTACAAAGAACAACGAGAGGCTGCGGGGGACAGTGAAGGATGTATGAACCCTGTGCTCAAATCCTTGTCTATGATTTCTTTTAGAATGATGTCTACCTTGTGGTTGAGGGAATACACACGTCCAGGAGGTATCTTGGCTCCAGGAATCAAATCAATTACGCAGTCATAAGGTCTATGAAGAGGTAATTTTGCAGCATTGCACTTGTCAAAGACATCATTGAACCCCTCATATTCTTTGGGCAATGGAGTTGCTGCAACAGCCCCAACGACTGAAGCAGCATCCAAGGGCAGACGACAAGGACCTAGCCATCTAGTGTCTGAACCAAAAACACTGTGACTCACAACAGACCGAGATGAACTCAATCCCATGGGACTTCTAGTTATAACTGGGTTATGTTGGGTAAGCGAAGGGAGACCCAAGATGAATTTGAATAGTGGTGCTGCAATCAGGTCAAATGAGATTCAGAGTGACTGCATCTGATTATCATCTCCATGTCGATCTTTCATTCAGTCACTACGCCAAAGCGCAAGGAAGTCCCGTCCACCGCATTAGCGATTTCAGGGCATGACTTTGAGACAATAGGAATTTCCATCTCCTGAGCATAATGAACATCAATATAAAAGCCTGTGGCTCCTGAATCGATGACTGCCAACGTATCGCAGGGTTTGCCCGAGGGGTACATACACTCTACTGTTCTGGTGTAAGGGGTTAGCACGTCAGAGTCCTGAGGTTGGTGGCTCAACAATTGGACTCCGTCTATTGTTGAGCTCTGGCATTTCCCTGTTTCTTAGCTGGTCTCTTGGGATATAACCACAGAAAGTGTTCAGAAGAACCACAATAGAAACAGAGGTTGTTTTTGCTCTGATTTTCTTTGTCTGTTGGAGACAATGGGGCACACACAGCACCGATTTGCATGTGCTCACCCTTCCAGGTGGATACAGTGTCTGAGCGTGTGGGGACCGGAGGAAGGGTTTTCTTCTCGCCTTTTCTTTTGGCCTTTCTAGCATTAATATGCAGAACAAGGTCTAGTAGCTCGGGGAAGGCCGTAGGAACCAAAGGTACGGTGGCCAGAGTGTCCTTCAATGAGTCAGAAAAGCCCTTGTAAATAAATTGAAGCTTTCTTATCCTCCGGCCATCCTGTTTCCGACACTAATTGGTTGAACTTCGCTAGGTAAGTAAATAGGGATGTTTCCACCTGTTGCAATCCTAAGAGTTCTAAATCAGTGGCCTGCATTTTATATTGCATGTCAAAGACACGAGCCATGGCGGTGATCAGAGCATCTCAATCATAGAGCATGTAACTGCCCTCTTCTAACAGAGGATTGGCACACACAGCAGCTGTACCACCCAAGTAAGACAACACAAATGCAGCCTTGGTTGTGGAGTCGGGGAAGGAAGTGGGCGGCACAGGAATTGGAGCCTGCATTGATTTATGAAGGTCCTGAAGTCCTTTGGTTCTCCTTTGAGCCTTTCAGGAGGGGCCAGCGGAAAGTGGGCAGACATGATCACAGGGACTGGATCCTGTCTTGGTAATGAAAAACCGGAGCCGGAGGCAGTTCCAGGAAAAGAAGCCTCTGCTCCTGAGGGCCAGGTCGTGGCCTGTAAGTCATCAATATGATGCTGTGTGGATTTGTGTGCATCCGCCATGTCGGCACAAAGTTCTGCAACCATTTGGACTATGGTAGCCAGGGTGTCATTGGTGTCCATCTTTATATAGGCTTCTCATTTTGTCAGGATCACCGCCTGGGATCTCTCTGAACATGGAAATAATTCAGAAGCAAGTGAGTGTGGCAGCAGAACTTGTATGGTAGACGACGAGTTCTTCCTACCAATGTACCCCACTGTCGTGTAGAAATAACAAACAGAGGGGTCTATTAATTGTAAGATTGGAGGACACTCCACCAGACACCACCAGCTACAAGGTCATGGTATAGGTTACTTTTCGAACCCAACAAGAGAACTAATATAGAACAAGGTTGGTATTGGGCTGACCTTATGTGAAAGGAATCCCCAGAATGGGTTGAGAGTAGATGAGGATTACAACCAGTCAGATCCCTTTTGAAAGCCCAATGGGAGCGTGTGCTTGTAACAATATTGCCAAATGAGTAAGAGGAAAGAGAGTGCCTGAAGAGTAAGGGAACTGATTGAATTATATGCAGGGTGAATTTAATAAACCTCTTACCATGAGTACTGTGACCAACGGAATAAAGTAAATTGTAGTCCAATAGTTCAACAGTCCAGGTGTCCAGGATAGGAGTTGAAGGAAAACCAATGACACAAGGATGCTTGTAGTAATATGCAAGTGCAGCGGCAGAAAACGTCTCTAGTCCATGCACTGTAAAAACCTACCCCGATGACACAAGGACTGCTTAGTGTTTCCAGGAAAAGCACTGTATGGAATAGTCTCTAGTCCATGCACAGTGCCGTTGGAACGGCTGAATGTTCCCAGTGGAGTTGGCCATGAAGTGACATTGGAATCTAGGAGACAAAACAGGGTCTCACAACGGGCGAGCAAATTCAAATACAAGGGAGCGAACCAGCAATCCATAAGGCAAATCCAAAGTCAGCTTTGCACGGGCGGTGGTAGACAGAACATGAGGTAAGGCAGTCTGAGTAGAATAGCAGGGTCGAGCACCGTGGATCAGTAGACAAGGGAGCAAGCAGAGTCAAGGTCAAAAGGCAAAGCACTGGTCGAAAAATGGGAAACAGGATAGACAAAAACACCAGAATCTACTGCAATCAGAAGCACCGGACAGAAGGGGAGGTGGTCCTTAATACTTCCGTGTCACGTGATTGGGAAAACCGTGTTTTCCCAATCAAAGCATGTGACATAGGGTATGGTAGGGTTTCCATTGTTTCCAGGGCAAACCACAATGTGCACGGAACAGCATGCTCTGTCTGTGGTTTGAATGCCTTTTCTGTATACGGGAATGCATACTAGTAAGTTTGGGATGACTCATAGCATGGGTGTGGGTTCTTTCCCAAGCACGGCAAGATATGGGCGATACCTTAGTAGCTTGTGAGTGCGATGCCTGGGAGCTAATGTAGGCAGATTCCTGACAACGTGTCTCACACTCTGGCTCCGAACATATCGGCAGCATGGGGGAGGGGTCTTGGGGGGGTCAACATCAATCATAATCTTCATTCCTACTGCCTTCTATGCAGTCTTCTTGCATTGTGTGATAATTATCCTAACCACTCAAAATCCAAGCAACACCATCACTATTAGGGCTCCACGGAACTTGAACATACCTGCCATCCATTGTGGAACCCACGACAAAATGTATTCAAACCAACTGTCATCAGCAATGTCTTTCAGTTCGTCTATCATCTGGATGTGTAACTTTGTCAGCATCGTTATGGCCTCTGTCAAAGTGCCATTCTCGTCATCATGAGAAGGTATGAATGTGCAACATGATTCTCCAATTTTGGCACAAACGCCTCCATCCATAGCTGTAATCATGTCCAGGACATATCTATTCTGAAGAGTCATCAGTCATATGGCTCTCAGCTCTTCTTTGATAGCATTGAATCCCTTTATGGTGGTGTGAATCGTCTGCAACAATTCCCTTCTGGTTATTTGTAACCACTTAGTATTTGCATGGGTCTGGATCCTGGGCATGAAGATTATCGTGAATATTGATGAAGTCTTGCTGAACAATCTATGCCCATATGGAATGGAATTGAAAGCCTATATTGACTTGGCTGAAAAATAGTTCTCTCTCTTCATTTGATTAAGGAGTTCAGCTGATCTCTTCTTCCTCAGGTGGGCATCTGCTTTCAGAAACTCACCAATATTCAGGTCACTTTTAGGAATTACATGGATGTTCACTATTGAACACAGTCCTCCTCAATCTCAGGGCAGCTTCATGTATGCTTTGGATCCACAAACCCAGTAGTGATCCATTATCACTGCTGTTCCAATGCTAATTCCTGGTATGTCAAAGATTCAACCACAATTATGATTCTCTCCAGGTTTTCTTTTGCCATTATTTCTGAATCAAAGATTTTCGTTTTCCAGCGGCAGTATCTGCAATGGACCTCTTTGTCTTCAACCCAAGTCTAGTCCATAACGGGTTGCATCCATTTTCCACAATGCCAATGGTTGATTTGTAGCGGGCAATTACTATCCATGCTCTGCAGATGACCACTCCTTCTTCCCATCCGTCTGGAGAAAGTACTGATCCCCAAATCTGCATTTGGCCTGTTTTTCCATATCCAAATCCGAATTACTTCTGCAGATTTTTCTAGACTCTCAAGTCTTCTGTTCTCTTCCCATCTGATTCCAGCCCCTTTCACTCAAGGCTGTTCATATCTTATCACATGATTTCTAGTGTGGGTTCTTGCTCTTGTCTTCGTGTCTTAAAAATAATCATCTTTGTATGGATCTGTCCTTTATGTTGCCCATACTAAAGAAACTGTTTGGCCTATGAACTGACCTCCTGTTCGGCAGAGTGCAATGTGTGATAGACAGTGTGCTGTCTGCACATCTATTTCAATAGGTATGAATATCTTAGACTTTCCCATACTATAAGGCAGACATGCACATACATAGCATTCCTCCTCAGAGATACTTTTGCCCACTTCTTTCATACGCTGATACCACATATTGTTACCCAAGTGTGCTGTACTATCTAGGTAGTCATTTAAATCATGATCATCATCCCTTGCACTTCTCTTAGGTATCTTCCGTGCCTCATGAGCTCTTATAATCATCTCATGAAGTATGTCAGCATAATTCCTTCTTACTGGGGGTATCATAGGGACACTTGTCAGTGGAATCAGTGTCGGTACATGTACTTCTAGTGTACTAACAATCACATACGGCCTTGGCGGTCTTACAATCGCCATAGCTGTACCTTCCTGCTGCATAGGAAGATATACAGGAACTACTGCTCTATTTGGATCAAAATATTAAACAGTACGTATCGTGAGGGAGTGAAGAATAACAATGAATATGACACATGTATATATTATGTACCAATATGGCAATTTTATACAGAAATAGCTTCTTGCACGTTGCGGTGCTCTCTCATTGTTTGCTACATTGTTGTTACTATCAATGTTGCCCATATTGCCTGTGACTACTTTAAAGGATGGAAAAAACTATTTTTAAACTGACAATATTCTGGCAACTGTTGAATGTGCTCAACAAGCTCCACAAGCAGCTGGCTGATTGCAGGACGATTGACAGGATTCTGGATGAATACAAAAGTGTTATCTTTGCGCCAAAGAAGATGAGGATGAGTTTCAGGAAAATAGTAAAAGATCAACGCCAGTAGATTGTGAATGTCATCACACAACAGTACCATCTATACTTTCAATACAAGATATTTAGGCAACAAGCGAATCTGCTTACAAATTTTACTTATCAGCCAATTTATCACAGGTCAATTCCTGGGATCTCTCAGAAATATACGAGTATTGGTTTGTCATCCAACAAGATAAGGATGCTCTTCAATCAAGAAAAAGAAGACCATTCCAAGCAGTTTCTATGCATCTTCGTCAGATATGACCATCTGCCTTTCTGTACTACACTCAGGTAACTGGAGGATTTTCTCAATTATAGCTATGAGCAGCCTTCTTACAATTGGATCATTTTAAGGATCTTGCAGGAACACGTGAATGTCAGCAGTTCTCCCAACCAATGCAGGACATGCACGAAGAATGAAGAGGAAAACAGCAAGAATGATCCGGTGAAAGTTGCCATTAGGCATTACCATGGGTGCCTCCAAAGAGAAACTCAGTGAGAAAGGAATCGGGGAACTGCTACCTTTTCCAGTCGTCAAAGATGAACTCGAGATTTGGCATTTTTTTCTTCTTCTGGATCTCAATTCTTCACAATCCAATGTTTAGCAAACTCCTGTGGCTCAAGAAAAATAGTGTTTTCTCACTTCTTGCTTAGCAGCTACCAAGAGTGTCTTGATAGAACCACTGTCCACTGTACTCTTTATCTGTCTACTGGACAGTCTCTGCATCCTTCTTCCTTGTCATCGATTTAGTCTGCATGTGCTGAACTTCTTCTCTGTGGCTTGCTTCTGAATGGGGTGGAGGTGTGGGGGTCTCTCCAGCATAGACTTTAGTACCTCCCAGGTGCAACCAAGCACATCTCCCTAGGACCTTCACTGCCGATGGAGTTACGTCCTCTACTACGAAAGGACCGTTAAATCTTGGTGCCATTTGCGGGTAAAGTTCCTGATCAAAATCTTATCTCTGGGAAACAATTTTACCAATAATAGTTCTTTAGTTCCGGTTGCTGTATGGTCTTCATCTGTATTCTGAGCCTGACATCCTGTTTGCTTGACTTGGTCTGAAATGACAGAGATGGGTGTAGTCATATATGTTAAGTAGGCACGTAACTCATCTCCTAACAATTCTGCTGTTGTCTGGGCATCACTTCTAGTCCTCGATGGAGGAGTAAGGGGTGTTCTCATTCGCCTCCCGATTACTAGTCCATTGGGTGGGAGGTGATGGTCAGAGCCTGGTTGATTCCTCAGTTCATAAAATGCAAGAGTCAGGCAATGCAGCCATCCTTTTTTCAATGTTAATTTTAGCTTAGCTATCCTTTCCTTGAGCAGACCGTTCAGTCTCTCACAAAAATTCCATTAGCTTGCGGGTGATAAGCAGAAGAAAATGTATGTTTTATGCTGAGCAATACACTAATTTGGTCGAACAATTCATTCACAAAATGTGGGCCATTATCTGATCTCAACACCTCACATATTCCCCATCTAGGAAATACTTCTCGAACTAAAAACTTCACAGCGCAAGTGGCATCTGGGTGTTTGCATGGACCAGCCTCGATCCACCTAGAAACGGGGCACACAACCTCTATCATACACCTATATATATTACATAGCTGCAGCATATCAACATAGTTGAAATGTAAATGCTGAAAAGGACCATTTGGTCAAGGAATAACTTCTCTGACCATTCGCCGTTTGTGCCCAGCAGTAAATGTTTGACACACAATTTAATTTACTACATAAGAAGCAATGTGTTCTAATAAATTTGGTTCAAACCATTCCTCCACAATGGTTGCTGCAAGGCTTTCCCTAGTGACATGTGCAGGGTAGTGCAGCTGTTCCAACACCACCCTTAATAAGGCTACAGGCATCACCAGTTTACCAGTGCTTTCCTGTCACCACAGTGCCTCGGAAGGAGATAAAGAACACCCCCTCCATGTCCACAGGTTTTTCTCATCCTGTGGGGCTTCACCTTGAACTTCCATCAATTGTGTCTTTTATAAATTATTAAAGTTTTCATTTACTATCATCATCACCACCCTTCTTTCGTTCACATCAGGCATATCAAAATTCATTATGCCAATTGAATATACAACTCTATTTGCTTCTTCATCCACGGCTTCATTTCTGTGTGAAATAAAACCTGCTCTCTTAGTGTGCACTGCACACTTGACTATTGCAATGGCTACTGGGAGTTGTAGTGCCTTAATAGGTCTGTCCAATAAAGCAACGTGTTGCACTTGAGTGCCATCTGCTCAGAAGGAGCCCCTCCTTTTCCAACATGCTAATCCTGCATGCACTGTTGATGTAACATAGGCGGAGTCGCTGTACACGGTTACTTCCTGGTCTGCTGTTTCTTGAGCGTGACACTCAGTGCCACTAATTCTGCAGCCTGTGCTGAAAAGTGAGACGTAGTCGTGCACTCGTCATTACATCAAATTCCCCATTAGCATTGTGCATTAGTACAGAGGCACCTGCAAATCTTTGCCCATCAGTATGATCGATCATTGAAGAACCATCAATAAATAGAATCTCCCCAGCTAACAAAGTATTTTCTCTTACCCTTGGGATCTCGTCATGGAATTCCTTGTATTTTGAACAATCACGTACATGCTTGTCTTCTGCCAGTGGTTCAGGTACAAATGTATTATTTTAATCGCTGGATTCGATATAACTACCTCATAAGCAGAAGCTCTTTGAGACATCAATGTACCTTTAGGTTTTTCCAAAACAGCACATGATGCATGCTCAACAAACAGAGCAGATTTCTCAATAGTGAAAGCGGTGGCTGCCAAATATTGTTCGCAAGGGAAGTGACCACTCATTACTGGGTCCAGAATCGCATTGTAATATGCTAGAGGCCTTTACCCCTAAGTAGTTCTCTGTGTGAGTACCAGTGTCATAACTGTTTCATTTGTGTGTGAGAATAAAAATAATTCCTCAGAATAATTAGGAATCCCTAAGACTGGAGCCGTGCAAATAGCCTTTTTGAATTCATCAAACCCTTCCTCCATTTCCTTAGTCCATACAACCTTTTCTTGGCTTTGTTGTGCCTTTTCAGGGCCTGCAACAATGGCTTCATGTATGAACTATAATCAAATACCCATGCTCTTACACAATTGCACAGTCCTAGAAATTGCTGCATGTGCTCTATCGTGTGTGGTTTTGCCGTTTTCAAAATTGCCTCAGCCCTTTCAGGTGTGACTTTCTTTCCTTCATGCAAAATGAACTGACAATTTTTCTTTGTCCACTTTGTATCCTTTCTCGGCTAAAATAATCATTAGCTGAACTGTGTCATGTCTACACTCTTCCTCTGACATGCTGCAGACCAAAATATCATCTACATATTGCAAAACAGCACTCAGCAAATCAATATTGCTGAAGTCTATTTGAAGGACTCTATTGAAAATCGATGGAGACTCACTGTAACATTGAGGTTAGCTTGTGCTTTTCAAGTTAGTCTGACGAAACGTAAATTACATCAGATCCTGAGAATCTTTATGCAACAGGATTGAGAAAAATGCATGTTTCTAGTCAATCACAGTGAAATATCGCGCGGCACCAGGGATACTACATAATATCATCTGCGGATTAGGAACTAGAGTAAATTCAACCACACCTTAGATTTTTGACCAGATACACTGCAGTATTGTATGGTGACTCTGACGTCACTAAAATGCCTTGATCCATCATGGTAGATGGTGTGTTAAAAATACCCTTGTCTGCCTCTCTAGACGTGGGATACTGCTGTGCTATAAAGTAAAATTGCTCCTGGCTTTAGTTTAATCTTGACTTCTCCAACCCCTTTTAATAGGCCTATGTCATAAGGGCCCATAGTCCTTAAAGAAACTGGCACTTTTGCCATGTCCTCATCAAAAAATGTAGAATGATTCGAACACTTGATTACACCAGCAAAACCCAGACAAGAACGCTCAGGTGGAGCAGGAATTGGAATATATCCAAAAAGAAAGTTAAACATAAACAAGGCTCAAGTTGTTAAGCAACATGGTACAGGTACATTTATTCATATTGTATAATGTCATGGTTTTAAAGCAAAAGTATATAAAACGTTATGGCATTGAAGTGAAAATACACAAGATAAAATGCATATAATTTGGAATGATCAGACTTATGAATATTTTAGTTATTTACCATTCTCTATTGTTTTCTTTATTGTTATCAGTCCCTGAAGAAGGTCTAGGATAGACCGAAATGCATTGGACAGTAAAATAGTTGCAAACGGCCTTACAAAGATGATGTATCAACAATAAACACATATATATTTAACTTCATCGAATCCAAGAACTTTTGTCAACATACTGTGACAACTCACGGATATTTTTAAGATAACGCAGTGGGTTTCCCACATAGGTTCTTGCAGCAGACCGGCAATACTAATCCGGTCAACATCATATCATTATATCCTCACCACCCCTGGCAACGGGGAGGAATCTGGCGACAGGATCAAATACCATATTGAATATTGATTACCTTAAAGTAACTACGTAGTGCCCACTCATCTTTCCTTCTTTGACTATCGTCATTTCAGTTTGCACACTGAATGTTTCCAGTACATGAACTATGTCATATGAAGAATTAAGCGGTCTAACTAACAAAAAAGCAGAAACTCTGGGATTTACTCCCAAAGAGGCCAATGCAATATTAGACTCCATAAAAGACACTGGAACAAACCCTACTATCACTGATCCTAACATTAGAATCAAAACATTGGAACGTCTTATCCGTAAGGAGATTAACAGAAAATTACACGCTGTCACTCTTACTAAATATTACAGAGCACAAAGAATCCCAAGAGGACTAAGGATTCCATTGCGACCGACCCTATGCAAAGAGAGTCATGAGTTTGTAAAAAAATGGGAACAAATTTTGAACAAATGTTCTTTAGATTTAATACTACTAACAGTCCAGGAACTTGGTAAAGAGTTGGATAAGCTTATGGCAGAAATAGCAGAGATACAAGCAGAGCTAACCGAAGCTCTAAGTGCATCTGACCTGTCGCTGCCTTAAGCTCTCTTAAAGGATATAATCCTTCCATCCATTAAAAGATCTCTATTCAATGACACTGGCAACATATCCTTGAATAGACCTTACATTCTATCTTTATTTGCATCTATTCCTGAGTTAAGTCTAATAACGTCAGCAGATATAAATTTAGTCGACTACATTCATAAATTCAGATACGACTATGTATGTCTGGTTATATCCTCCCCCTTGGTGAGGTCACTTCTTTTGAAAGAAGCGGAATTGTTACAATGCAGAGGCTTTGACATTTTTTTACTGAATTTTAAGATTTCTACTGCTCAGATAAATGCACCAGGGTCAACGAAGAGTGATTGGGGTTACCAAGAAGTAAACCGTGAAAGGGCAAACTGCAACCTGGAATCCAACTCGGATAAACATGACTGAAGGTGGTTGGCTCTGTCTCTGCATGAGTCAATCAACACGTTGAAACAGTTGGGCAGACCCCTTTTGCTTTCAAAATAGTTTAAAGTTGCTCATTTGGAATTCGAGAGGCTGCTTTAATTTAATGAATAATGAGAAATTGATGTTAGATTTGGCACAGTTTGACTTTATTCACATCAAAGAGTCGTGGTCCAGAGAGAAACTGTGTTGGGAAGGTTTTACTATGTCTACACTTTGTGCTCATGGTGACAATAACAGACATCCAAAGGGTGGTCTTATCATAGCAGCTAAAGACTTTAACCAATTGCTTAAAACTGGGGAATGGTGCTTTTCACATTTCTTTCTGGTGGTGTCTTTTTTGGTGGGGGATAAAGAAGTGGGTGTACCACTACTCAATCTGAGTGTACTGGAATCCCAGTGAGCAGTCCTATCAATAACTAGAGAATGAGCTGACCAACCTGGACTCCTCCATTGAAGTATGGATTCAAGAGAACCCAGGGGGGCAGCTTGTTATTGCTGGTGACATGAATGCAAACTGCGAGGGAGACTATGGACCCATTTTGCTGAGTTATGGGGGCTTGATCTGTTGCACAATGACCATTTCACCTGGAGAGCCAGGGGACATGAGTCAATAACTGATTATATTTTCCTTTCGGGTGGTTTGGCGAATCGCCTGGAGAAATTTGAAATAAAGGAGTAAGCAAGCAGTGACCATTGTATGCTTACCATTGAAATATCGGTTAATTCTCAATGTTCAAGCGTCGATACTTATAATGAAGGTATAACGTCAAATAATAAGGGTAACAGAATCAAATGGACCCAGAAAAAAACTGTAAAATGCACAACCACTATGGTAAGAGACTATGATGTACTATCTCATTATCAGCGGGCGGATTATTACTCAGCTATCAATTTCACACATTGTATAACTACTATATCAAAGTTGGAGGACAGCTCATCTAAGAGGCTAAGGTTAAATAAAACGCATAATCACCACACAGACAATGAGGTACACAATCGTAAATGTCTGCTGAGGAAAGAATTAAGGCACCTACATAAATCAGGGCTACCGGAAATTAGTATTTTGACTATGAAAAAGAAAAATCAAAGAAAGGTACACAAATTGGATGATTAATCACAGAGGGCACAGATCTCAACTGGACGGTGAAGCAATGTTAAAGTCTTTGCAGGGGGAAAATTCCTCCAACTTCTGGAATTTGATTAACAATTTAGAAAGACCTCAGAAGGATTCAACTCTGAACCCCATTACAGAAGATATATGGTTAGGTCATTTTTCTAAGCTTTATAAAAGCAACGACCAGAATGAGGGGACAGGGACAGATTTCAGACTGAAGTGGACCCTGAACTATTCTCTGGAAAATATTGTGGGTTTAATTAAAAGATCCAAAAATTCAGTAGCTCCAAGGCCGAACAACTTATCTAACAAACTATTGAAGTTAAATCGAGTGTTGTGGGCCAGAATATTGTATCTACTATTTGATAACATCTTGTATCTCAAACACATCCCACAGTCTTGGAGAGTTTTGATTAGTATACCTATGTTTAAAAAGGGATCCCACCTGTGCCCTTCTAGTTATAGGCCAATTGCCATAGCTGATCCAGAGTCTAAATTGTTTGCCTCTTTGGTGCTCCTTGACATATAGAAATGTATCTCGAACAATCATATTTTGGATCCCAAACAAATTGGGTTTAAAAAGAACATTGGTATGGATTGTGGAGGACTAATTCTAAAATGTTTAACTTTGAAATCGATGAAAATAGGAGCAAAGCCCACTTTCATTGCGTCAATGGATTTAAGTATGGCCTTCAACCTTGTCGATAGAATGACTATATGGCAGCTGCTGAAACATCTAGATATGCCAAGACACCTTTTAGACATCGTAATTGCTCTTTACTCTGATACCAGGTTGAAGATTCATTTAAACTCTGAGGGACATCTTTCTACAGAATTCAAAATACTGAATGGTCTACGCCAGGGCTGCATGATGGCCCCCACAATATTCAACATGTATGTCAGTGGTGCGGAAGTTGCGTTGTCTAATAAAGGGTTAGTTTCCCTCAGACTTAACAATGTTAGTTTTTCATGGATGGCCAACGCAGACGATTTCCTACTGAAAGATAACACAAAGGTGGGTCTCCAACGACTAATACAATTGTTTGAAAGGTTTGTATCTAATCTATCACTTAAAATGAATCCAACAAAAACAATCATTGTTCGCTTTGGCAGACCTAACAAGAGGCAAAGTGCCTTCACTTGGTCATGCGAAGGTAAATCGATTAGATCTCAACCTGCTTTTAAATACTTGGGTTATCATTTTTCGGGGGAGGGCTCCACTGCCAAAATCAAAAGCCAGCTTAAATTAAAAACGGAATTTGCAATAAGGCAAATGCGCTCCATAGAAATGAAATTTGGTAAATTTTCCATGGTACCTTTGAGGGAATTCTGCATTATAAAAGTGATACCCGAGACTGGTGTATGGTATGGAACTGTTTCCAAATGAATTCATGGATTACTTGAAGTACTTGGAGGGAAAAATTGGAGGACTGTTATTTTTCCTACCAAAATGTATCCCGATTGAACTCATAAAGTACGAATTTGGCCTACAATCTCTTTCAACCTGTGTAATCTGGAAAAGAATGTGTTTATGGAGAAAATGCAAAATGTCTAGCAAGGGTAAACTATATGTGTGTGCAGGCAAAGAATTTACTAATCCTTTTATAAACACCTTACACACAAAGACGATGCGTTGTCTTGGCAACCTGGGTATGTCTGTCACATCAATGCTTAATAAACCTAGTAAAATCAAAGAAAGCCTTATGGGCTTCGATTGGCAGAATACTGTGAACTGAACTTTGGAGACTAAACTGTACAATCAGGTTTGCTCGACATGGAAATGGTTTCCAGCTATGGAAGGATATTTAAAGAAATATCCCTGCAAGAGGCTACACAATGACTTTATGCGTTTTAGATTTAATGTGATCCAAACCAATCAAATTAAGAGTATTAGAAACCGCTGTTCAGAAGACTGGCAATGGGGTCGATTTTGTAAATTTGAGGAGGTTGTCGAGTCACTCCAACATATTCTTCTTATATGCCCAGCACTTAAGAATCAAAGGATTATTTACTTTGCGCAATTTGTACAATCAACTGAAACAGTTAATGGGGAATTTATTTGGAATAGAATGTTGCACGATAATTCTACTATTCTAAGTATATCAGTAACCTCCTTCTTGAGAAATGTTTGTGATTTGTGTTAATATTGTCATAAAGATTCAAGGACTGGTAAAGGTTTTCTATGTTCTCTGTGGAAGTTTCTTAGCATAATTCAAATTCTCAAAGTATTCACACTTCTACGTTGTATAGAATGGTTATTTCTTTTGATGTTTGTGATACCTATGCTTTTAATGGAAAGAATGGTGGGTTCTGTAACAATTTTGTGAAGTTTATTAGTATATCTTAAATTTTAAAATGATTCAGAGTCCGATGCTGTATAGAATGGATATTTTATTCAATACTGGTGAAACTTGTGCTTTTAATGGAAAGAATTGAATTATTATTTTTCTTCTATGGTTTTGTATATATCTTTAGATTGTGAAATTGTTCTTTGAATTTTGTAAAGCTTTATAATAAACCAAAAAATGAATTTAAAAAATCCTTCATCCTTTGGACTATCGCCATTTACTTCAGGCTCGGTAAGGGGAGCAGAAAGCTCAACACCCCACTCTTTACACTGGTTAAGCATCCAGTCTTCAGGGGGCAGGTTTTCCCATTCCTCCTTCCAAAGCTCTAAGCAAGCTAACCTTTTTTCTAACTTTTTTCCTGTATATGCTGCATGCAAATATGTTGTCATGTTTTGCAAAACTGCTTTAGACATTAACATTGTATCTGCTGTGCCCTTAACCCATTCTGCACTGGACTGCTTGAGCTTAGGTGCGTGTTTCAGCAACTGTCTGCACTAGTGTTTGTGGAGTAATATCCTACATCATGACTTAGTCACAATCGACTGTCACTACTTACTGTTATTTTACACAAATAAATGCTTTCCAGAAAAATAACACAATATGACTATGCACCCATCGTCGCAGCTCCAAGCCTCTATGTCATGTTTCACCTCAATCTACCTATTCACTGAACATCATTGCTCAACTAATAAATAAATAAATAATTTTCAACTCTTAACATTCTCTAGCTTAGTCTATTTCTTCCTTATTTCTCAATATTTCATTTCTTCATCACGTACATAATATACAATGTATAAACAGACAGACAAACTGACAGACTGCCCGGCTCACATAAATCTCTGTCAACACTCCTCGTGAATTATTCCTGCCCCTAATAATGACTCAGATCAAAGTATGATAACAATACTTGATTGTTCATAGCCTGGGTACGTCCACTTGGACTTCCTTCTAAATGTCCTTGATGTAGGATTCCAGGTTTATTATATAGATGGCTTCTCATCTGTATACCTTAAACTATGATGCTCTTCATCTTAAACCATGACGCTGTTCATCTTAAACCATGACGATCTTTGTCTTAAACCATGATGCTTTTCATCTTAAACCATGTCGCTCTTCGTCTTAAACCAAAAATAAAATATCCCACCCAACCCTCTGTTACTCTTTCCCTGTTATCACTCTTACCCACTCAGCGCTCATTCAGTTTGCCACCTCACTCAGCCTACTCACCATTCGCGTTTTTGTTTTACTTCCAACCCTTGGGATCGCCTTCTCTTCAACCAGCCTCTTCAGCCTTCGGTCCGCTCAGCTTTCTGTAGAGGTTAGGAGAGGATTCTGTTTGAAAAATCGAGGGACCTGTCCCACCTATACGTGCAAGATTTTTTAACTAATGGCCGCTATCCACAGAGAGCTTCACGTTCCTCCAGCTCAATGGCGGAGGACATCCGATATTTCCGGGACCCCAAAGCTTACTAGGTCGATGGATTTTTAACCATCATCTCTCTGCTACCATGTGAACCTGTGTACCTACACAAGCGCGTTCAGACGAGGTAACAATACTAAGAGATAGATGGAGATGCAGAATACACTCAAACATCAATGATCAAACTGACTCGGGAAGTTGGCAAAGTTCATCTGTTTTAATATCAATTATCTAAAAGAGGGAGTATAACAAACATCAACTAACTCGCTAGATCTTTTTACTCAATGCATTTCATAAAAAACAAATTGTATAAACTAAAAACTCATCATCATTGATGTCAATCTACGTTGCAAACTACAAAATCCTATTTGGGGATGTGATAGGATTACGGGGAACCTCTAGGTATACATTCCATACTTGTTGGTAAGGTGATTGGGTCTCTATCATCAGGTGGGGCAACTAAGCCCTCCTCTACACTATGAATGTCATCAAATAGACGATGTCCCATTGGTTATACTCTCTAATACGTGGCCCTTTATAATTGGTTGGCACTCTTGTAACCCTCTGTTATATTTCGCCTACGCAAGCAGCACACAGGCTAACATCCAGGTGCTAGTGGGTTGGACATAACCATAGCTTCCCACCAATTATCCTGTCATCTATCATCACTCTTGCAGTCTGCCAGTCAATTAAGGCTTTGAACTTGGCCTTGGAAATGTTCTCTGCGCTTGAGAATAAGAGGGTGTATAGGCATTCTCTGTCTCTTGGTTTTGATACAGCTCAACTCAGTATCTATTTTCATCCATCCATGTGACTGCAGACCATGTTTCAGAGTCTTTCTGCATTTAAAATACTATTAAATGATGAACCTCTGACGTCTTCAGTGTTCTCATTCCTCATCCAAGACAGGAGTTTGTTCTTTTCACATGTTCTGTGACTACTGCATAAGCATTCAGGATCATGGTGGCCTTGACTTTCTGCTGCTGGGCCAACCAAGCCTCTCTTGATTCACCTCTGAATGTTGATTGCTTTACCAACTGCGACACACTGAAAGTCTTTCTTTTCACTGGATCTAGCTCTGTTAAAATGCGTTGTGGAATCATCCCAGTTCATACATTCCTATGCATATTCATTGGCAAATTGCCGCAATCTATTCACTACGTAGCTAGCCTTTAAGAATATTTTGTCTACTTGTGTTACTGCATCCATACACTTTTAAAATGACTTGGTATCTTCTTCATTATTTCTGTAGCATGAGCATCTTCATCTGGAGCCCGAAATGTTGCTCATCTTTAACTCCTCCTCCTTTGTTTCTACAGAATGTCTATATTCTTCAGCCTCTTCTTCTGAGTGTGTCAGCCCTGCTCTGTATGAAATCACCAGGCTTCTCTTTTGCTCAGTTTTCACACTTCTTCTGGGATTTCATTCAAATGGCCATCATTTTGTCATGAAGGTTTGTATGGCTTCCTCAATGAGAATCTTACTTCCAAGAACCTTTACGGTATTGGTACCTTCACCGGTACTGCACGCGTCTCATACTCTGGCTCCCAACATATAGGTTAGCATGGGGAGGGGCTTTGGGTGGGGGTACTTTTCTCCACCTCTACAGATGCATGCAGACACTCAACTCCCCTCTGAGGGGGACATCAGATGCCCATCGAGCTGCAACTATTCTAGGAGCAGAATTCAAAGCATATTTAACAAATCAAACACGCGTGATCAGATATGTCTCACCACAAATCGCACCACTTCACCCAGATGACACCCAAAACACTGTGGCTCAACCAGATGATGCAGATCCCACCCAGCCACTTTTGCCGGAGGATCTGGTATATGTCAGAAGCTGTGTGTGAAAATTGAACAATCCCATTTTCCATGGGTCCTACGAAGTTGTGTTTTCCACCCCTCTCGCTGTGAAGGTAAAAGGGCTTTCCTATTGGATACACCTCTCAGAAATTTGCAGGGTCCCACCGAATTCTACACCAGTACCCTAAAAAATAAACATAACCAGTCTGCTTCACCCAGCTTAATGCTAACTATATACGTGCATGTAAAAAAGAGAGTAAACATGCATTGCTGCTAAAAGCATAATAAACAACTCTCTCTCTTTCTCTCTCCGTTCTCTCTCCCTCCATCCTCCTCCCTCTCTTCCCTCCCCTCACCCAACCTGTTCTTGCTCCCTTTACAGGTGGAAAGAAGATGAAAATCTCACCAAAAGTGATAGAAATGTTATTAGTTTGACTAGAATGTATTCATATGATTGCACCCTACATTTCACAGCCATTTAGTTTACACTTCTAATGTTATCGTTAGGAATATACTGGGGGACATCTTTTATCTGGGCAAGCCATCTAAAAGAAGGGGCAGGGTAGCATAAATAACAGTGGAAACACCAGAATTGACAGGAATAGACGACCAAGACGTTATGTATTGCCCCATGACAAATGAAAATGCAAGCATTCAAACCCAAATCCCCTATTGAGCAGGATATTGTATATGCTCTCACCAATCAATTGTGCGGGTTTCGACCATATATATGATGCCATTAGTGACTCTGTGGCGGTTCATATTGTACTGACAATCAATTTGGAGTCAGAACGTTCTCTAAAATGGCGGCAAAGTAGATCCAAAATCGAAACTTTGCAACGCGGTTTTCCCCATAGAGCGACTAGGCCTAGGTCAATATAAATCAAAAGGAGGCACTATGTGATATACAGGGTAATTCATAGAAATTCGCACAAAAGTGGCACACGCGACTGGCACACAGCGAGCCCGTGCGAATGTCTGCGCCAGCCGCGTGCGCTAAAATCGATTTCCGCACACAGCGTATTCATGGATTTTCGCATCCAAAACCAGCCGCGGCGCAGCGTGGCGCAGCGACCCTGCAGCAGCACCAGTTACGCCCCCAAGAACGCCCTCGTGCAAGGAAAAGCCTTCAAAATCCCCAAATAATCGCAAAGGGCTGCGCTAACCCTGAACCAGTTCACAGGGCTGGCAAACAGCAAACGCCAAGCGGGGAAAGTGTATTTCAGTGGTTCGCGGGAAGTTCCACATGCGATTGTCCTGTGTACGTGTGCATCAGGGGTGCGCGGGAAGTATCACACGCAAAATCAGCAGGGTACCTGTATTTCAGGGGTGCGCGGGAAATATCACACGCAATTTCAGCAGGGTACGTGTATTTCAGGGGTGCGCGGGAAGATCCACACGCGATTTCAGCGGGGTAAGTGTATTTCAGGGGTGCGCGGGAAGTTCCACATGCGATTGGCCCCGTGCGAGCAGGGTATGTGTATTCCAGGAGTGCGCGGGAAGTTCCACACGCGATTTCAGCAGGGTACGTGTATTTCAGGGGTGCACGGGAAGTCCCACACGTGATTGACCCCGTGCGAGCAGGGTACGTGTATTTCAGGGGTGCGTGGGAAGTTCCACACACGATTTCAGCAGGGTACGTGTATTTCAGGGGTGAGCGGGAAGTTCCACACGCGATTTCAGCAGAATACATGTATTTCAGGGGTTCTGGGGAGTACTACACGTGAATTGGCCGTGTGGGTCCTCCCAGGTGTTCTCTCTACAACCTCCACGGCCCCTGCAGGCAGCCCACACCATGGGGGACTACCCTGCACCCCTGCTCATGTCCCGAAGGCAGCCCATCCACCATGGGCATGTCCCCCAGCCAACCCACATGTCACCTTGCACTACTGATCAACAATGCATGTCTCCCAGCACCCCCACCCCCCAGCAGTCAGGGGCACCCTCCACCAGGACCCCACTCATGTCCCCTATTAGCCCCACCCCCCAGCAGTGCAGGGGCAGCCTCCACCAGGCCCCCACTCATATCTCCCACCACCCCCACCCCCCAGCAGTGCAGGGGCAGCCTCCACCAGGCCCCCACTCATGTCCCCTATTACCCCCACCCCCCAGCAGTGCAGGGGCAGCCTCCACCAGGCCCCCACTCATGTCTCCCACCGCCCCCACCCCCCAGCAGTGCAGGGGCAGCCTCCACCAGGCCCCCACCCATGTCTACCACCACCCCCACCCCCCAGCCACCAGGGGCAGCCTCCACCAGGCCCCCACTCATGTCCCCTATTGCCCCCACCCCCCAGCAGTGCAGGGGAAGCCTCCACCAGGCCCCCACTCATGTCTGCCACCACCCCCTACCCCCCAGCAGTCAGGGGCACCCTCCACCAGGCCCCCACTCATGTCTCCCACCACCCCCACCCCCCAGCAGTGCAGGGGCAGCCTCCACCAGGCCCCCACCCATGTCTACCACCACCCCCACCCCCCAGCCACCAGGGGCAGCCTCCACCAGGCCCCCACTCATGTCTCCCACCACCCTCACCCCCCAACCACCAGGGGCAGCCTCCACCAGGCCCCCACCCATGTCTCCCACCACCCCCACCCCCCAGCAGTGCAGGGGCAGCCTCCACCAGGCCCCCACTCATGTCCCCCTGCACCCCCACCCCCCCGGCAGTGCAGGGGCAGCCTCCACCAGGCCCCCGCTCATGTCTACCACCACCCCACCCCCCAGCCACCAGGGGCAGCCTCCACCAGGCCCCCACTCATGTCTCCCACCACCCCCACCCCCAGCAGTACAGGGGCAGCCTCCACCAGGCCCCCACCCATGTCTACCACCACCCCCACCCCCCAGCCACCAGGGGCAGCCTCCACCAGGCCCCCACTCATGTCCCCTATTACCCCCACCCCCCAGCAGTGCAGGGGCAGCCTCCACCAGGCCCCCACTCATGTCTCCCACCACCCCCACCCCCCAGCAGTGCAGGGGCAGCCTCCACCAGGCCCCCACCCATGTCTACCACCACCCCCACCCCCCAGCCACCAGGGGCAGCCTCCACCAGGCCCCCATTCATGTCTCCCACCACCCCCACCCCCCAGCCACCAGGGGCAGCCTCCACCAGGCCCCCACTCATGTCCCCCTGCACCCCACCCCCAGCAGTGCAGGGGCAGCCTCCACCAGGCCCCCACTCATGTCTCCCACCACCCCCTAGCCCCCAGCAGTCAGGGGCACCCTCCACCAGGCCCCCACTCATGTCCAACTCATGTCTCCCATCACCCTCACCCCCCAGCCACCAGGGGCAGCCTCCACCAGGCCCCCACTCATGTCCAACTCATGTCTCCCACCACCCTCACCCCCCAGCCACCAGGGGCAGCCTCCACCAGGCCCCCACTCATGTCTCCCACCACCACCACCCCCCAGCACTGTGGGGCACCTACCAGCAGGCCCCCACTCATGTCCAACTCATGTTCCCCTGCACCCCCACCCCCCAGCACTGTGGGGCACCTGCCAGCAGGCCCCCATTCATGTCCAACTCATGTTCCCCTGCACCCCCACCCCCCAGCACTGTGGGGCACCTGCCAGCAGGCCCCCACTCATGTCCAACTCATGTTCCCCTGCACCCCCACCCCCCATCACTGTGGGGCACCTGCCAGCAGGCCCCCACTCATGTCCAACTCATGTTCCCCAGCCAACATGTCATCACAATCTAAATCCCCGGTCCCTATGGTCAGCCTCCAAATGCAAAACACCCACCCGAGTATTGCATCCACCCACTCAGAAATGGGAATAACATGATAGAACTGCAATTGCAAGTTTGGAAACGAACACATGTCCCTCACATACACCCAATGGGTGTCAGTGAATCTCAAAACCCATATCATGATATGCATGAAACCAATGAGATGATACTACACATTGAAGTTTGATCAAAAAATATGTATTAAAGAAAACATGAATTGAATCAAAAATAAACTAACAGAAATGGGAATGTAAAAAAAGTAAAAAGAAGCATGTCCATGAAAAAGTGCAAAACCAAAAATCAGAATCCAAAGGAATGGTGTCCAAAGTCACAGTCCAGAAAAGAAAATCCAATGGGAAATTATAATTGGAAGCCATTGCTCCATGGGTAAATTGTAAAAAGAAAAGAAAATCCAACAGTGAACTATGTACAGGTGAACAAGCCAGGGTCCATGATCCCAACAAAAGAAATGAAACAACACTACCTAATAAAAAATAACTATATACAAAAATGTGGCCCATTGTCCAAAAGGTCCAAAGAAAATGCAAAAACAAAGGAAACCTAACACTAACTACATAACTAATTACATGGGCAGCGGGCTAGTCCAACGGCTCACTGGATGTTGTCATGGGCCAGGGCATCATCGAACTCCTGTTCAATGGCATGGAGGTGGGCATGTTCCCTGGCCCCGAGGTCTCGCAGGGAAAAAGCAATGTCCAGCTCCAACTCCCTGCGAAGAACCTCGAGGCACTCAGCCCGCCTCAGCGCCCTCCGCATGGAGTTCTCCGCCCTGACCATTGTGAGCCGTTCCTCCTCTGCCCGCTGCCGCTCCGCACCCATCTGCTGGCCCAACCGCTCCCACACGGAAGCCACTCCCATTCCAGGGTTCTCCTGCCCTCCGGCCGATGCCTGCACCCCTGATGTTGATGGCCCGAGCCATGATGCCTCCCACATCGAGCCTGCCGCTGCCTCCGACGCAACTGCCTGTGCCAGCACGACGGCATCCAGGCTGATGGTATCCACCGACACCGTTGTGCATGTGCCCTGCCCGATGATGCCGTCACATCCTCCATCTGCTGGGGTCCAGTTGCTGGTGTGTCCACCCCTGCTGGACCTCCGACTTCCGACTGTGGCAGGGATGGGATCCCCACCGAGCCGGCTGCATTGGTCGGGGCAGGTCCACAGGGGGCCCTGGTGGCATTTGGGCCGGAAGACGGCATGGAGAACGACTGGTGCATAGTCGCCACAGAGGAGGAGAGGGTCGCCAAATTGGCCGACACATGTAGGAAACCCCCGACAATGGCCTGGCCGTTCCCAACTGGGCCACGTCGGCACGCTCCTCCCGGGAATGCTCCTCCCGGGAAGCACGCACCTCATCACGAATTGCACCTGTGCGCAACGCGACACCAATCAGGACCTTCTCCATACGGCCAGGGGTCCCCTCGTACGCAGGTGGAGGGGAGTCAGATGACATGGACATCCCCCCTACCTGCGGACAGGCCTGGGATGGGGCATCCCTGCTGGTGCATGATGGTGCAGTCACAGTGTCAGGGCCAGTGACATGCACTGGCCCCTCCACGGCGACCTGTGCTGCCTCCTGCCCCTGCCCCTGGACTGCAACACTTGCACCAGCAGGGATGCCCCCACCAGGCCCCATGTGCGCCTCAGTAGTGGCCTCCTCCTCCTCTGTGGAAACCACCAACCTGGATGGCTCCACCCCGTCTTCCGCCGTTGCAAGCCCCTGTGGGGGCTCACCCACCCCTTCTGCTGCAACCGTGGGGGCATCCCCGCCGCTTTGCTCCACAGAGCCGTCTCCGCCCTCTTCTTCACGTGGCGCTCTGTAGAGGGAGACATAGAACTCAAGCATCAGGGTACTGTACAATGGTCCCCTAGACAGGAAGCAATAACAGATGAGTGGCACTTTCAAAGATCACTTCCATCATGTCCCTCCACAACACATGGCTCAGTGCACGTAAAACACTTCGGTAACAGGCATGGCGCATGCTATGGACATTAGCATACATGTCCAAGTGATTCTTGAAACATACACTGTTGTTTTGGAACTCACATGCATCATGTGCCATGCCTATCACATGCACACACTTCACCCTAGTTTCATCCATCTGGCCTCGTACACCACAGACACAGTGGATACAAGGATGACTAGGGTGCATCAGTGAACCTTAACATTGCGACAGACATGTGTCATGCATCCCTGGCATTCACAAGTCACAGACACGCAGGTCAGACACACAGACATGGACAGCATACATGTACATGGCATCAGCACCCATCCCTCACCCATGTCCAGGAACAGAGACTGGAATGCTTTCATGTGGCCATTCCGTATAGGGCAACCCATGTTGCATTTGAACACATGCACCAACCGTGTGGTTCACACATTACTGGTCTCACATGCATGACGTCCCTGCACACACACATACAGGTAGGCAGGCAGCAGCAGATGGCTCGTGGGAGGCTGCTCGGGGCTCTGGGGGGCAGTAATTTGGCCTTTTGGGCTGGAGCGTGGTCTTCCGTGTGCTTACGCGTGGCCAGCTTGATACGGAGTGATTTGGCACATGAAATTCCTGCACGTCTGCGTGTAAATCGAGGAAAGGCCCTTAGCGCGTATGCACGTCAGCACGCATATGCGATTTTATTGGACCAAAGGCCCTTAGCGCGTGAACGCGTCTGTGACGTGAGGCGCCCGGGTGTTTCCCTCATTACACGTGATGACAGAGCACACGTGGATTTCCACCAATCGCATGTGGAACTTCCTGTGCACCCCAGAAATACATGTACCCAGGCCAATCGCGTGTACGCTCACTTCCCTCCGATTACACGCGATAACACTCGGACGTGCAGTTTTACCACGTGTGCTCGCATATGCGATTTCATTGGCCCAAAGGCCACCATGCGCAGCTGTGACGTCACACGCATGGCCGTAGAGAATGGCGCGTGTAAAAATGAAGAGATACACGTCCGAGTGGCAAAGCGCGTAGTTGGTGGAAATGGCCTCATTGCGTATGCGCGTCTGTGATGTGTGTATAAAAGGTACGTGTAGAACGCCATTTCCTTGTACGTGCTTTTCGTGGAGAGCGAGTGGGTGAAATCTGTACTTCTTGTCGGTTCACACGCGATTTACTTCACGGCGATTCCAGTTCGTACTTCCTGTTACCTCTGTCAGCTTTTTCTCTTTTCCTCTTTTTCCCGGGCCTGTTTCCTCAAACAGCATTCCCTACTACTGTTGTCCTGTCTCCTCAGACAGCGTACAATTCTTCTTTTGGCGGGGGTGTTGCCAACGCGCACACGCGCATATTTTTCACCCTTTTGTTCCTGGCGGACGGTGAGTCGCGCACGTATTTAACATCTGTGCTTGCCCCGTGTGTCGCGTACCCCTTCAGATGTCATTCTAGGCTGCGTGTGACACGCATACGTTCATTCTTGTGTTCCTGGGTGCCACAGCGTAGTGCAGGTTTATTTTTCCACGCACGTGGTCTAGGAGGGGTTGCGTGCACCTTACTTCGCTTTTTTGGGGTGCCTGTGCGTTGCGTGACCCGTCATCTTTCCCCAGGGGTGACATACAGCCTTGCTAGAGCACTAGGGTACGATTACCATCTGGTACCCAACCCCTTTGACCCCCAATTGCCCAGGACAATAGTTCACATCGACTCCCATACGCACAATAACATCAGTGCCATGGCTGGGAGGCGAACAAGCCGTAAGGGTGGCAAAGGTGGCCGAGCCCCAAGTGGTGGCCGTGGTGGATCCGGTAGGGGACGTGGCCGTGACTTGCAGGGTGCCCCTAGCCCCCCATGTGTGGAGGAGCAGTCAGGGACACCCATGCCCCCCCCCTGGTTGAGGTTACCGTGGCTGACACCATTCATGCTCAGCCCTTGTTGGACCAGCCCACTGTGGAACCAGACCTGGCACAGGGTGACTCCATGGCTGACTTCCAGGTCAGCAGGTCTAGGCCACGTGTGCCGGTGAACGTTGGTGTCATCAGGCCACGTGGATCAGGGGCAGCTAGGTCATCTGCTGCCCCGCGTAGGCAGGCTGGGGAGGCTGCAGGGGCAGCTGCGGCTGCATCCACCCCACCTCTCACACACCCATCCAGGACAGTGTTGGTCCAAGTCCATCATGCTGACATTCCCCCTGACACCATCACACTTGAGATAATGCCTGCACCAACTCCCATGCTGAGTGTGCAATCCCACGCTCCTGCCCCTAGTGTCCAGAGTGGCGCAGGACACTCCGGATCCCCACCACCTTCCAAGCGGAAGAGGAAGAGTGCTCGTCCAGTAGAGGCTGATGCCCCAGACACGGCTACTCAGTCCGGCCCATCAAGGAAGCCCAGCTTCAATGAGGCCGAACTGAATGCACTTGTAGAGTATGTGTCCGCACATGACCGCGAAATGGTGATTGTTGCAGGATCCAAGACCACACCTGCACAACGTCAGGCACACTGGCAGACCATTGCGGACATCATAAGTGCCCTTGGAATCGTGAGGCGCACAGCTAATGAATGCTACAAGCGCTGGAATGACCTGAAGCGCAGGGCAAAGAATAAGCTGGCCCCAAGTCATGCCGCAACTCTAGTGACTGGAGGTGGGTCTCCAGCAGTCGACATAGAACTCACTCCACATGAGCAGGTTGCTGGGACCTACGTCACGGAGGAACAGATCCAAGGCGTGGGAGAAGTGGCAGATTACGAGGCATTGTCCGGTGAGTGCACATGCATGTGTGTGTCATCCATGTGCATGGTGTGTGTGGGAGGGCTTCTGTTTGGGTGTCAGGGGAGGGTGTGTGTGCCTGAGTGGTTCGGCTCTCCCATGTGCCTCTTCCTATACATTCTTGGCAACAGCATTTGGGTATAGCAGCATCCCTTCGGCCAACATTAGACATCCAGCCCAACACCACGCCAGTTGCCCTTGGAGTGTCATCTTGCCACAACACTGTTGCTTATTTACCTCTGTTTATTCAGGCAGATTGTTTGCATACCAGCACTTTTACTCCGGGATTTCACAGTCCTATTGTCACATGTCTGCAATGGCTGTGGTACAGTGGACTGGCTCAGTTTCGTAGACATGTTTAGTTTGGACATGTCCCTGTGCTATAGGACCATTTTTGACTGGCAGCTGCAGGTTAAACATTTGAACCATTACAATGAAAATAATCAATTATATGAACAAACTGGACTGAATGAACAATTGGTGACCTCCTCTCCCTCTTCACTTCATGGCTAGGGTACATGCCATCTGTGTGATGGCATGTGTATTTGACCTGCCAATCACTGGCCAATGTGTGATGCTACTGCTAGGCAGCATGCAACAAATGTGTTCATCTTCCATCTTGGTGTCATCAATGTGTGCCATCTGCCTCCCCATCACACGCAGTGACGGTGCATGCATGGGAGTGATTTAGTCATGTGGGACATGTGTCAATCAAATACTGTTTCTGTAGCCTCTCAGCCCTAATTGTGTGCCATAGTGCTAATGCCTGTTTCCAGTTATTTTCTTTCATGTGTTTGCAGGGGTAGACGCACTTGATACTGCTGGGGTTGTGGAGATGGTGCAGACCCAGGAGGGGTCTGAAGGCCGACCGACCACCAGTGAGGGACGTGGTGTGGTGGTGGGTGAGAACCCACAACTGCTGCAGGTCGTGCTCTCAAGGGGTGTCTCTGGCTGCACCTCCCCCGTGCTGTACTCAGGTGTTGATTCGGATGATGAGACCTACGTGCCGCCGCAGGTGAGTGTTCCTGGGAGGGATTCTGTTCTGTCCGACCCACCTGCACCAGGGTTAGAACCCTCAATGGGGATGTCAGTGTTGGCAGGTACGCCTTTGGTGGTTACGGATGCAGGGTCACACTCCGCGACATCTGATCCTGTTCCTGGGCCAGCAGATCAGAGGGGGAATGCAGTCCTGCAGCCTCAGGCAGTGCCGGCACAGCAAGGCGCAGTTCGCCTTGCCCCAGACAGGTGTGGTGCCCGCCGACGTGGTGGCCGTACGCAACCTGGCAATACCGCATGGGAGCAATCCATTTACGATATGGCAACCCAACAGGCAGCATCATCAGAGATGATGGCTCAGGCCATGGATAGGGTGGCCACTTCCATTGCCCCCCCCGAAAGGCTGATGGAGCGACTACAGCAGGCAACCGACTCCATCTGCCAGTCACACAGGGAGGACATGTTGGCGTCCGACAGGGACAGGCGGGCGGCACTGGCGACTCTGCAGGAAGCCATCTCCATAGAGTCCCAGGGCCACAGGGCAGCCCTGAGGCTGGAACTCCTTCACCTCAGGACGACTCTTGTTGAGCTTGAGGCTTCAACAAACCGAAGGACAGAACAGCAGCTGGAGTGTCTCACCCGTACGCTCTCAGCTGAGATGCAGGCAACTAGGGTGGAGGTCCGGGAATCCCGTGAGTTGTTGCATGGGGACCTCCGCACACTTATCCTCCAGAACGAGACCTACCACACCCGCATGCTTGCAGCCATGGACGAACAGACTAGGGCTTTGCGTACGCTGCCTCCCATATTGCCACCACCTCCGGATGCAGCTGCAGAGGGTGAGGATAGCGACAGCAGTGATACTCCCACAATAGGGTAGCCGTGTAGGCCATGAGCCCATGGAGGTGTTTTTTTTCCGCAAGATCCACACAGGTGGGTTTTGGTGTGCACCCTGTTCTCGGACCTCCTGGGTGGCCTCCCCAACCCCCCTGCCCCCGGGCCCATTAATGGCCATTTTTGGATTTTTGTTTTTTTTTTTTTTTTTTTGGGACAGTGTGTTGCCTTGTGTGGCTCCCATGGGCATACGCTGCATTGTGGCTGGGCACATGCAGGCTTGTCATGGATTTGGTTCAGATGCTTGGGTTTTTGTCACACACACCCCTCCTGCTTCCCGTTTCCATGGGCTTGCAAAGGGTGTGCCCAAGTGACATTGACGTACATGGTGACATTGGACTCCCATGAGCTGTGTGGGCAGTCTGTAGTCAATACGGTGTATACATTCATAGTGCATATTGTTGTTGTATTGTACACTGCGTGGTGTATTGATATGTGCCTCTGCATCCATCTCATCCTCCATATTTGCATGTCCATTCCTCATGTCTTCACAATGCGGTCCACCTTGGAACTGGAGTCCATGTTGTAAGCAGTGCACCTACACTCTTGGTTGGCGCTAACACTGTATACTTGGAAGTGTTCGGAGGGCTGTCATCATCAGGTGGTGAGGCTAGCTAATTTTCAAGTCTGTAATGTCATGTTTAAGGTAGGTTGGAGGTTGTGTAGGTGATTGGTATTCTTGGTAAGTATTTGGTAATGTGGGTTGTAGGTCCTGCATTACTGTGAGCATTTCATGTGTGGACATGTTTCCATTAGGGACACTGTAGCTGCTGACACTTGGGGCATGTTGTGGGGAATAATTTCTTTCCTCTCACATTGCATGACATGCCATGGTGTGTTGTGTGGCCGTGCCGGGGAGGGGGTGGGTGACATGGCACTGTTTTCATGTAGTATTTTGCAAGTGGGTATTCATTTCTGCAGCATGGAAGTGTCTTTTCATGACACTGCATTGGTGGTGTTTGTGTAGGTAGGGATGCACACATTGTGAAACTTCCACATGAACAATCTCAGGCTGCTATGGTTCTGACAGTTGACAGTCCCTTTGTTCGTATTAATTGTCAGGTCGAGTCATCATTGCTTATCAGATGGTATGTGCCAGGCCTGTGTGCACTCCACTGGGGTGTGATTTCTATGTGAAGTAATTAGCCACCAGCTGCGTACGGGCTGCCTCACCACGTGCCCTCTCCCCTCCCATGCGCAGCGGGTGTGCATGTGGTTGGGGATATGGGGGCACCACCATGTCCACGGCCAGGCCCCGGCGTGTTGCAACATTGTGCAGGACACATGCTGCCACTATGATCCTGCACACTACTGGGGGCGCATATAACAGCTGCCCGCCAGAACGGTCAAGGGAGCGAAAGCGTGACTTGAGCACTCCGAATGTGCGCTCCACTATGCCCCGGGTTGCAATATGGGCTGTGTTGTATCTTACCTCTGGAGGCGTGATGGGGTTCCGAATTGGCGTCATCATGTGGGTGCTCAGAGGGTAGGCACTGTCCCCTGGTGAGGAGGTGATGGGTATCATTAGTGGGGTAGTGACATAACTCTGCATCTGACATGCATGCATGTGCAGTAGCATTCATACTCACCAAGCAGCCATGTATCGCCATGCCGCCCAGCTTCTAGGTCCCGGCTTAGGGTAGACATTCGGTAAATGAAGCTGTCGCGGGTGGACCCTGGATAGTTGGCATATACTGAGGTGATGATTCCCTTAGCATTACATACTACCTGCACGTTGATGGAATGCCAGTGCTTGCAGTTCCTATAGAATTGCTCAGATGCCCTGGGGGGACGTAGTGCCACATGGGTGCAGTCAATGGCACCTAGAACTTTTGGGAATTGTGCCACACCGTAGAAATCGAGGGTGGCAGCCTGCCTTTCTGCAGCTGTCCTGGGCAGGTATATGTGCCTACGGACTGATGGGCGTGCAGTGATGATGTTCAAGACCTGGTGTAGGCAGCGTGACTGCGTGGCCTGTGACACCCCACCCACTATGGCACTTGTCCGCTGAAATGATCCTTTGGCCAAGAAGTGCAGTACATTGAGGACCTTCTCCAGGGGGCTGAGTGCTTGGGAGCACAGGGTGGGTGATGTGAGGTCATCCTCCCACTCACTGACCAGGTCCAGTATTATGTGTGGGGGAAACCTGTACCTCCCATACACCTGGTCATCAGGAATCCCAAAAAGGCTGGTTCTGGGAGTGAAAATGTGGGCCCTCACTATCCTCCTCCTCCTCCTTTGGTAACCCACGGCCACTGCTGCTAGGAATGGTATATTCATCCTGGCTTATGAGCTTGTTTGTTGTTTGCGCGCACTTTTATGCTGCGCGGGTCGACGTACGCCTGCTTCATGCTGGCGTACGTGTCTCAGGATTGGACCATTTATTTTTCGGCACGTCGTAGGCGAACGTGTGAATCTTCCCGCCCACCCCAGGAATACACGTAGCACGCTCTCACAGGCACAGTCGCGGGTAAATATTCCCGCCCACCCCTGGAATACATGTACCCCACTCTCACAGGCCCAATCGCGTATGGAAGTTCACGTGCACCCCGAAGTACACGTACCCAGGCCAATCGCGTGTGGGACTTCCCGCGCACCCCGAAGTACATGTACCCAGGCTAATCGCGTGTGGAAGTTCACGCGCACCCCGAAGTACACGTACGCAGGTCAATCGCGTGTGAGACTTCCCACGCACCCCGTAGTACACGTACCAAGGCAAATCGCGTGTGGAAGTTCACGCGCACCCCGAAGTACACGTACCCAGGCTAATCGCGTGTGGAACTTCCTGCGCACCCCGAGGTACACATACCCAGGCCAATCGCGTGTGGAACTTCCTGCGCACCCCGAAGTACACGTACCCAGGCAAATCGCAGGGCTGTGGGGTGGGGGTGGTGGGAGACATGAGTGGGGGCCTGGTGGAGGCTGCCCCTGGTGGCTGGGGGGTGGGGGTGGTGGTAGACATGAGTGGGGGCCTGGTGGAGGCTGCCCCTGCACTGCTGGGGGGTGGGAGTGGTGGGAGACATGAGTGGGGGCCTGGTGGAGGCTGCCCCTGGTGGCTGGGGGTGGGGGTAATAGGGGACATGAGTGGGGGCCTGGTGGAGACTGCCCCTGCATTGCTGGGGGGTGGGGGTGGTGGGAGGCATGAGTGGGGGCCTCGTGGAGGCTGCCCTTGCACTGCTGGGGAGTGGGGGTGGTGGGAGACATTAGTTGGACATGAGTGGGGGCCTTGTGGAGGGTGCCCCTGGTGGCTGGGGGGTGGGGGTGGTGGGAGACATGAGTGGGGGCCTGGTGGAGGCTGCCCCTGCACTGCTGGGGGATGGCGGTGGTGGTAGACATGAGTGGGGGCCTGGTGGAGGCTGCCCCTGGTGGCTGGGGGTAATAGTGGACATGAGTTGGGGCCTGGTGGAGGCTGCCCCTGGTGGCTGGGGGGTGAGGGTGGTGGGAGACATGAGTTGGACATGAGTGGGGGCCAGGTGGAGGGTGCCCCTGGTGGCTGGGGGGTGGGGGTGGTGGGAGACATGAGTGGGGGCCTGGTGGAGGCTGCCCCTGGTGGCTGGGGGGTGGGGGTGTTGGGAGACATGAGTGGGGGCCTGGTGGAGGCTGCCCCTGCACTGCTGGGGGGTGGGGGTGGTGGGAGACATGAGTGGGGGCCTGGTGGAGGCTGCCCCTGGTGGCTGGGGGGTGGGTTGGTGGTAGACATGAGTGGGGGCCTGGTGGAGGCTGCCCCTGCACTGCTGGGGGGTGGGGGTGGTGGGAGACATGAGTGGGGGCCTGGTGGAGGCTGCCCCTGGTGGCTGGGGCTTGGGGGTAATAGGGGGCATGAGTGGGGGCCTGGTGGAGGCTGCCCCTGCACTGCTGGGGGGTGGGGGAGGTGGGAGACATGAGTGGGGGCCTGGTGGAGTCTGCCCCTGGTGGCTGGGGGTGGTGGGAGACATGAGTGGGGGCCTGGTGGAGGCTGCTCCTGCCCTGCTGGGGGTTGGGGGTGGTGGGAGACATGAGTGGGGGCCTGGTGGAGGCTGCCCCTGGTGGCTGGGGGTAATAGGGGACATGAGTGGGGGCCTGGTGGAGGCTGCCCCTGGTGGCTGGGGGGGGTGGTGGGAGACATGAGTTGGACATGAGTGGGGGCCTGGTGGAGGCTGCCCCTGGTGGCTGGGGGGTGGGGGTGGTGGTAGACATGAGTGGGGGCCTGGTGGAGGCTGCCCCTGCACTGCTGGGGGGTGGGGTGGTGGTAGACATGAGTGTGGGCCTGGTGGAGGCTGCCCCTGCACTGCTGGGGGGTGGGGGTGGTGGGAGACATGAGTGGGGGCCTGGTGGAGGCTGCCCCTGCACTGCTGGGGGTGGGGGTAATAGGGGACATGAGTGGGGGCCTGGTGGAGGCTGCCCCTGCACTGCTGGGGGGTGGGGGTGGTGGGAGACATGAGTGGGGGCCTGGTGGAGGCTGCCGCTGCACTGCTGGGGCGTGGGGGTGGTGTTAGACATGTGTGGGGGCCTGGTGGAGGCTGCCCCTGCACTGCTGGGGGGTGGGGGTGGTGGGAGACATGAGTGGGGGCCTGGTGGAGGCTGCCCCTGCACTGCTGGGGGGTGGGGGTGGTGGGAGACATGAGTGGGGGCTTGGTGGAGGCTGCCCCTGGTGGCTGGGGGGTGGGGGTGGTGGTAGACATGAGTGGGGGCCTGGTGGAGGCTGCCCCTGCACTGCTGGGGGTGCGGGTGGTGGGAGACATGAGTGGGGGCCTGGTGGAGGCTGCCCCTGGTGGCTGGGGGATGGGGGTGGTGGTAGACATGAGTGGGGGCCTGGTGGAGGCTGCCCCTGCACTGCTGGGGGGTGGGGGTGGAGGGAGACATGAGTGGGGGCCTGGTGGAGGCTGCCCCTGGTGGCTGGGGGGTGGGTTGGTGGTAGACATGAGTGGGGGCCTGGTGGAGGCTGCCCCTGCACTGCTGGGGGGTGGGGGTGGTGGGAGACATGAGTGGGGGCCTGGTGGAGGCTGCCCCTGGTGGCTGGGGCTTGGGGGTAATAGGGGGCATGAGTGGGGGCCTGGTGGAGGCTGCCCCTGCATTGCTGGGGGGTGGGGGAGGTGGGAGACATGAGTGGGGGCCTGGTGGAGTCTGCCCCTGGTGGCTGGGGGTGGTGGGAGACATGAGTGGGGGCCTGGTGGAGGCTGCTCCTGCCCTGCTGGGGGGTGGGGGTGGTGGGAGACATGAGTGGGGGCCTGGTGGAGGCTGCCCCTGGTGGCTGGGGGTAATAGGGGACATGAGTGGGGGCCTGGTGGAGGCTGCCCCTGGTGGCTGGGGGGGGTGGTGGGAGACATGAGTTGGACATGAGTGGGGGCCTGGTGGAGGCTGCCCCTGGTGGCTGGGGGGTGGGGGTGGTGGTAGACATGAGTGGGGGCCTGGTGGAGGCTGCCCCTGCACTGCTGGGGGGTGGGGTGGTGGTAGACATGAGTGTGGGCCTGGTGGAGGCTGCCCCTGCACTGCTGGGGGGTGGGGGTGGTGGGAGACATGAGTGGGGGCCTGGTGGAGGCTGCCCCTGCACTGCTGGGGGTGGGGGTAATAGGGGACATGAGTGGGGGCCTGGTGGAGGCTGCCCCTGCACTGCTGGGGGGTGGGGGTGGTGGGAGACATGAGTGGGGGCCTGGTGGAGGCTGCCGCTGCACTGCTGGGGCGTGGGGGTGGTGTTAGACATGTGTGGGGGCCTGGTGGAGGCTGCCCCTGCACTGCTGGGGGGTGGGGGTGGTGGGAGACATGAGTGGGGGCCTGGTGGAGGCTGCCCCTGCACTGCTGGGGGGTGGGGGTGGTGGGAGACATGAGTGGGGGCTTGGTGGAGGCTGCCCCTGGTGGCTGGGGGGTGGGGGTGGTGGTAGACATGAGTGGGGGCCTGGTGGAGGCTGCCCCTGCACTGCTGGGGGTGCGGGTGGTGGGAGACATGAGTGGGGGCCTGGTGGAGGCTGCCCCTGGTGGCTGGGGGATGGGGGTGGTGGTAGACATGAGTGGGGGCCTGGTGGAGGCTGCCCCTGCACTGCTGGGTGGTGGGGGTAGTGGGAGACATGAGTGGGGGCCTGGTGGAGGCTGCCCCTGGTGGCTGGGCGGTGGGGGTGGTGGGAGACATGAGTGGGGGCCTGGTGGAGGCTGCCCCTGCACTGCTGGGGGGTGGGGGTAAAAGGGGACATGAGTGGGGGCCTGGTGGAGGCTGCCCCTGCACTGCTGGGGGGTGGGGGTGGTGGGAGACATGAGTGGGGGCCTGGTGGAGACTGCCCCTGGTGGCTGGGGGTGGGGGTAATAGGGGATATGAGTGGGGGCCTGGTGGAGGCTGCCCCTGGTGGCTGGGGGGTGGGGTGGTGGTAGACATGAGTCGGGGCCTAGTGGAGGCTGCCCCTGCACTGCTGGGGGGTGGGGGTGGTGGGAGACCTGAGTGGGGGCCTGGTGGAGGCTGCCCCTGGTGGCTGGGGGGTGGGGTGGTGGTAGACATGAGTCGGGGCCTGGTAGGGGCTGCCCCTGGTGGCTGGGGGGTGGGGCGGTGGTAGACATGAGTGGGGGCCTGGTGGAGGCTGCCCCTGGTGGCTGGGGGTGGGGGTAAAAGGGGACATGAGTGGGGGCCTGGTCGAGGCTGCCCCTGGTGGCTGGGGGGTGAGGGTGGTGGGAGACATGAGTTGGACATGAGTGAGGGCCTTGTGGAGGGTGCCCCTGGTGGCTGGGGGGTGGGGGTGGTGGTAGACATGAGTGGGGGCCTGGTGGAGGCTGCCCCTGCACTGCTGGGGGGTGGCGGTGGTGGGAAACATGAGTGGGGGCCTGGTGGAGGCTGCCCCTGCTGGCTGGGGGGTGGGGGTGGTGGGAGACATGAGTGGGGGTCTGGTGAAGCCTGCCCCTGCACTGATGGGGGGTGGGGGTGGTGGGAGACATGAGTGCGGGCCTGGTGGAGGCTGCCCCTGGTGGCTGGGGGGTGGGGGTGGTGGTAGACATGAGTGGGGGCCTGGTGGAGGCTGCCCCTGCACTGCTGCGGAGTGGGGGTGGTGGGAGACATGAGTGGGGGCCTGGTGGAGGCTGCCCCTGGTGGCTGGGGGGTGGGGGTAATAGGGGACATGAGTGGGGGCCTGATGGAGGCTGCCCCTGCACTGCTTGGGGGTGGGGGTGGTGGGAGACATGAGTGGGGGCCTGGTGGAGGCTGCCCCTGCACTGCTGGGGGGTGGGGGTGGTGGGAGACATGAGTGGGGGCCTCGTGGAGGCTGCCCCTGCACTGCTGGGGGGTGGGGGTGCTGGGAGACATGAGCGGGGGCCTGGTGGAGGATGCCCCTGGTGGCTGGGGGGTGGGGTGGTGGGAGACATGAGTGGGGGCCTGGTGGAGGCTGCCCCTGCACTGCTGGGGGGTGGGGGTGGTGGGAGACATGAGTGGGGGCCTGGTGGAGGCTGCCCCTGGTGGCTGGGGGGTGGGGGTAATAGGGGACATGAGTGGGGGCCTGGTGGAGGCTGCCCCTGGTGGCTGGGGGTGAGGGTGGTGGGAGACATGAGTTGGACATGATTGGGGGCCTGGTGGAGGGTGCCCCTGGTGTCTGGGGGGTGGGGTGGTGGTAGACATGAGTGGGGGCCTGGTGGAGGCTGCCCCTGCACTGCTGGGGGGTGGGGGTGGTGGGAGACATGAGTGGGGGCCTGGTGGAGGCTGCCCCTGCACTGCTGGGGGGTGGGGGTTGTGGGAGACATGAGTGGGGGCCTGGTGGAGGCTGCCCCTGCACTGATGGGGGGTGGGGGTTGTGGGAGACATGAGTGGGGGCCTGGTGGAGGCTGCCCCTGGTGGCTGGGGGGTGGGGATGGTGGTAGACATGAGTGGGGGCCTGGTGGAGGCTGCCCCTGCACTGCTGGTGGGTGGGGGTGGTGGGAGACATGAGTGGGGGCCTGGTGGAGGCTGCCCCTGGTGCCTGGGGGGTGGGGGTGGTGGGAGACATGAGTGGGGGCCTGGTGGAGGCTTCCCCTGCACTGCTGGGGGTGGGGGTGGTGGGAGACATGTGTGGGGGCCTGGTGGAGGCTGCCCCTGGTGGCTGGGGGGTGGGGTTAATAGGGGACATGAGTGGGAGCCTGGTAGGGGCTGCCCCTGGTGGCTGGGGGGTGGGGGTGGTGGTAGACATGAGTGGGGGCCTAGTGGAGGCTGCCCCTGCACTGCTGGGGGTGGTGGTAGACATGAGTGGGGGCCTGGTGGAGGCTGCCCCTGGTGGCTGGGGGCTGGGGGTAAAAGGGGACATGAGTGGGGGCCTGGTGGAGGCTGCCCCTGGTGGCTGGGGGGTGGGGGTGGTGGTAGACATGAGTGGGGGCCTGGCGGAGGCTGCCCCTGCACTGCTGGGGGGTGGGGGTGGTGGGAGACATGAGTGGGGGCCTGGTGGAGGCTGCCCCTGGTGGCTGGGGGGTGGGGGTGGTGGGAGACATTAGTGGGGGCCTGGTGGAGGCTGCCCCTGCACTGCTGGGGGGTGGGGGTGGTGGGAGACATGAGTGGGGGCCTGGTGGAGGCTGCCCCTGCACTGCTGGTGGGTGGGGGTGGTGGGAGACATGAGTGGGGGCCTGGTGAAGGCTGCCCCTGCAGTGATGGGGGGTGGGGGTGGTGGGAGACATGAGTTGGGGCCTGGTGGAGGCTGCCCCTGGTGGCTGGGGGGTGGAGGTGGTGGGAGACATGAGTGGGGGCCTGGTGGAGGCTGCCCCTGCACTGCTGGGGGGTGGGGGTGGTGGGAGACATGAGTGGGGGCCTGGTGGAGGCTGCCCCTGGTGGCTGGGGGGTGGGGGTGGTGGTAGACATGAGTGGGGGCCTGGTGGAGGCTGCCCCTGCACTGCTGGGGGGTGGGGGTGGTGGGAGACATGAGTGGGGGCCTGGTGGAGGCTGCCCCTGGTGGCTGGGGGGTGGGGGTAATAGGGGACATGAGTGGGGGCCTGGTGGAGGCTGCCCCTGCACTGCTGGGGGGTGGGGGTGGTGGGAGACATGAGTGGGGGCCTGGTGGAGGCTGCCCCTGCACTGCTGGGGGGTGGGGGGGTGGGAGACATGAGTGGGGGCCTGGTGGAGGCTGCCCCTGCACTGCTGGGGGGTGGGGGTAATAGGGGACATGAGAGGGGGCCTGTTGGAGGCTGCCCCTGGTGGCTGGGGGGTGGTGGGAGACATGTGTTGGTGATCAGTAGAGCAAGGTGACATGTGGGTTGGCTGGTGGGCATGGCCATGGTGGATGGGTTGTCTGTGGGACATGAGCAGGGGTGCAGGGTAGTACCCTGTGGTGTGGACTGCCTGCAGGGGCCGTGGAGGGTGTAGAGGGAACACCTGGGGGGACCCACATGGCCAAATCACCTGTAGCATTCCCCGGCACCACCGAAATACACGTACCCTGCAGAAATCGCGTGTGAATCTTCCGCGCACATCGGAATACACGTACCCAGGCCAATCGCGTGTGGAACTTCCCGCGCACCCTGAAGTACACGTACCCAGGCCAATTGTGTGTGGAACTTCCCGCGCACCCCCACCTACCCAGGCCAATCGCGTGTGGAACTTCCCGCGCACCCCGTAGTACACGTACCCAGGCTAATCGCGTGTGGAACTTCCGGCGCACCCCGAAGTACACGTACCCAGGCTAATCACGTGTGGAACTTCCCGCGCACCCAGGAACACGCGCACACGCTATTTTTCACACAGCGGGTGTCCGTGTTTGTTGGTGCCCCCTTGCACCTCATTTGTCCTAGAGGGCCACTGTATGGGCCATTCATCATGGCTGTATATGGGTGCTTTTTGTTAGCGCACATTTTGGTGCACATTTTTTTCAGTCGCAGGGGCGCTACCGCCTGCTTTCTTGTGGCGTACTTGTTTGGCCCTGTGCGCTTCTTTGACCGTGCACTGGTTTGCCCTATTCGATTCCATGAATACGGGTTGTAGGCGAGCGTGTGGGCGTTCCGCGCACTTGCCTCCTGTACTTCCCCCGTGACGCCCATATTTTCACGCGTTGCTCCCCATTCCGAGTGTTACGCCCCGTGTTCCGCCTACTTTTGTGATGTGCGCCGCGCTATGTGCGATTTCGCAGTGGCCATGGCGCACGCTGTTGGATGACCTGTGCGCCGGCGTGCGCGGCGCACATTTTTAGCGCACATCCAATGTTTTTCTCGCGGCCGGACTTCCATGAATCGCTGTGCGCCGGTTTTCCTGCGATTTTCGCACTTTTCCTGCGATTCGCACGTTTTGGCACCTCTGCGCAGGAATTTTCGGCGCACATTAATTCCATGAATCGACCCCATAATGTTGTGGAAAAGGGAACTGCTTGCAACTTTAATATTGCACATAAATGGCCCTGACCTTCTTCATTAGTAATTCAAGGTAAAGGATTTGTATGGAAGTTATATTTATGTATTGCGCTTTTTAGCCGCTAACGACTATGCTGCTGTGGCGCAGGATCTATGGTATCTTTTACACTTGCTCCTTGTTGTGACCTACCTTCTTCCAAACCACTCTGCTCTATATGGCTGTGATGTCATGAGTGCCTGGGAGTAGAATGGGGTGTGAGCGTTCTCTGCTGGGTGTTTCTTGGATGACAGTTGGTGAGAGGCTGGCTTAGAGAGAGAGTGGCCAGTCGATGTTCCCCAATGTACCGGTCTCCTGTGGGCTGATCCTCTCTATGCTGTACCTAATGAAGAGATTCCCTTTCTACTTGACACTCCGTGTGATCTGTGGACTGAGCCATCTCGCAACACACCGCCAAACGTAAAGCTTTTTAAGAGTGTATAGATGTGCCTCATGAGTTTATGATGTGTTACTTAAGATCCATTAAGATGAAATACGATTTAATGTGCTTGCTTATCGTATTTACAATATTCAGAAGAAATAATTGAACGGTTGTACTGTTGTTATTTCTGATATCAAGCCATTCCTCCCACAATCACCCTATCAAAGCCAAATCAACACTGCATGGATCCAATTCAATGGGGACTTGAGCCTGTGGTTAACAACACATTGGGCCTCATTACGAGGTTGGAGGTAAGGGGTTACCGGCACTGGTAAGGATGCCAGTGCCGGTAACCCCTTACCTCCGTATTCCGAGGTCCCTTAGCGGGTCCCGCTATGGGCGCCTGGTTTTACCAGGCTCCCTTAGCGGGAGCCGCTAAGGGACCAGGGAGCTAATAACGGGCCCGCTGCTAGCGGGCCCGTTATTAGCTCCATCCCCATTCCCATTGTGCCCTATGGGGGCTCAAATGGCAATGGGGAAGGGTTCTCAGAATGGGGACTTACCGGGTCCTCCAAGAACCCTGACCCAGAATGCGGTAAGGGGGTAGCCATGGTGCTAATAGCACCATGGCTACCGCCTACCTCGTAATGAGGCCCATTGACTTGATTTGAATGTTTTTATATCATACTATGCAGACTAACAGGCTAATCAAAGTAAATTGCCTCTAGGCGCAGTAGCCAACTAACACACCACTAATCCGAGAGAGCTAGAAAGTCCAATGATTAAGTAAAAATTAGCAAAACAGAACTGTTTTCATGGGTTTGCAGAAGGTCGACACGTAGGACATAAGTCGAATCACCCCGGGCATTTCTACGGAAGTGCCTCGTGTTTATTTCAGATGTGGAAAGTAGGTGTGACATAAAAACACCCCTTATGTACTGAAGAGTTCGAGAACAAGTCAATATAAAACATGAACCATCAGTGGATAAGTCTAAAGAATCCTAGAACTCAATGATATTAATTTGCAAGGAGTTATAAGACATATTCTAAAGGTTCAAGCTGTAAAGTGCTGAATGGATAAATGAAATAATGAAAAAAATAAAAAGGCCAATGACATACCTTGTTTTGATTAAGAATGAAGTGAGCAATGGGAGGCGAAACTAGAAGATCTATTGGTCTGCGTTTCTTTACCCCAAGAAACTTCATTGCAACAGAAGGCCTACACGCGTCCTATTGATGAAAAAGGCAATTCTTCATCGTCCTTCAAAGGACCTGTGTGATTATACGCAGCAAATGATGATAGTAATTATGCATTGAAGATGATTAAATGCTTATGCTGCAAATGCATGCATTATGGACCATTCAGAAGAATCGCTGTGCTTTATTCCGCGCACATTTAGATTGAAAGTACTTTGAAAAGTCAGCTTGATAAATGGCAAGCTTCTAAGACCCTGAGCAGTGCAGTCATCTTCGGGCTCTGGAGGATTTCGCATATTGTATCCATTGTATCTTGTTCCGCATGCTCCGGTATCAATGCATTAATAGCAACATTCTGTAAGTAGGCTGGAATGTGACATGATAGGTAAAAGACTTGCAAACCTATGAGATGGTGCACGTGTTTATGTGTCGAGTTATCCAAATGAGTCACATCGTTGCTTCTTTGCAGTATTGCTTCTTCAGTCCATGGGCATAGCACCTGAAGGTTTAACCCATTAGCATTGTGAATTTATTTCAATGTTTTCAGGGCCGGTTCTAGGTTTTGCAGGGCCATTTGCTGCAAGAAAGGTGTGGGGCCATAAAACATGTTTGCGTTTGTGGACATCTCTAAAAGTGGCATCAAAGAGAGTGACGGAAATCTTCGATACTCGAATGCATCATGGGAAGCTACGTTGCAAGAAGTTGCCACGAGTGAGCCAAGAGACGAGCAACTTTGTGATGTTAAATATATGACAATTCACTGTTATTGTTGTATATGGAACCACATTATATCCTAGGTAAGCAAGTTTGCAGTTTTTTCACAGTAGACCCTGTGAAGATGATTAACCATTAAGGCCCCCAATTTTGATAGATATGGCTTACATATGGAATGCCTTTTCAAGAATTTCCTTCTTCAGTTAAACAGTGAAATAAGGGTTTGAATCCTTTTTGCGACCTGGCAGTTCACTACGTATTTTCTGAGCGCTCTATAAATCTGTACTAACGTTTGTCTTGTGGGTGCTGAAAGAATACTGTTTTTTTCAGAGATTTATTGAAACATGTTAAAGAAGCGTGTAAGCAAAGTGTATAATTGTAGAGGTATTCTTCTAGTCCGCATGTATAAACAGACATGAAGATTCTTATTATGCATGATCTCAGGCTAAGTTGAAGTTCTACATAAAAAGGAAACATGTTTGTGTGTGTCAACAAGCATACACCATTGGAAGAAACGAGTTGGTTTAAAAAGCCGGGTTTATTGTAATTCAGTCTAATTGTCTTGAGAGAAGTGACAGATTTGCGAGCTAACCAGGGCTTTCTTGAGGTCTTCCAATGCAAATGCTCTCATTGTTGATTTTATAGGTTAACATTCACACTTACTTGGGGACAAGTTGTCAAAGACCATGGGCCTCATTCCAAGTTGGGCCGTGAGGGATACCGGGCACCGGTAAGGAGACCGGTGCCGGTAATCTCTTACCGCCCTATTACAAGGTGCCTTGGCGGGGACCGTTATGAATGTGTGGTCAGACCACACGTCCCTTACGGGTCCCGCTAAGGGACCAGGGCGCTAATAACGGGCTTGCAAGTCGCGAGCCTGTTATTAGCACCCTCCCCATTCCCATTGAGCCTTATGGGTGCTCAAATGGGAATGGGGAATGGCATGTTCAATGGGGACTTACCTGTCCCGCCAGGGTCCGACTACACCGGTAAGTCCCCATTGAACTAGACCGGTGCCGGACCCGTTATTGGTGGCAATCATGGCGCAAATAGCGCCATGACTACCACCAATCTCGGAAAGAGGCCCCATGTGTCATGTCATGTAAATGAGTATTTCCCAGTCTCTACTGTGTCAACTGCGTCCATCAGTACTAAAGAGTTTTCTATTTAAATGCACTTCTAAAAACAAAGAGACATGTTAAACATATGTGTGTGGCCCTGTGTAATGTGCTGGCAAAACAGTGCCCAATGAACCACATCACAGCATCCGCCCCATGAAGACTTGGGTGGCAAAGAAGGTGAGCTAGAGCTTGGAGGTCCCCACACAACTGACCAGGGGCAAGGCATTGTGCCATTAGACAATTCCATGCCTCGAAGCTGTCATAAATCTGTGTTAGGCTCTGCTAAAAGTGCTTGGAGGCTTGCTTAGCCTTCTAATACTAGTAGGATACCATATAAAAGTGCAACTCAGAGAGAAGTATACTAGTGTTATGCATTAAAGGTTTGAGTTTGACAGCCATCTCTTACCATGTCAAATGTCCAAGGGATGTACATTTTATTTCATGTTCCTCTGATGCAGTGAACTGCTTCAAAAAGAAGCACTGTACACATGTAATATTGGCATTAGTAACACTTCCCCACCTGGTGCTTTAGAAAAGTCAAAGAAAATGATCACGCATAATACGGAAGCAGGTTTATTTACTGGTAATAGCCAAGAACATTCAAAAGGGCACAACACACACTCACAGATACGATATGCGGCTACCAATATTGACATATATTGGTCCAAATCAAATCGTCGAAGGGTGGTATAGCTCTGTGGCAAAGCGCTCGTCTTGGAAGCAAGATGATGCAGAGCAACACAGGCTCGAATCCCACGTCTGTGCGTTATAAATAACCAATTATAATAAGATAGTTATTGTAGTTTTGGCAGAATGCCATTGGTGAGGGGGGATTAGCCTGAGATTTTTATTTTTTTGTTTAGAGATAATTTATGTGGGTAGATCTGTTTCTGAAAGTGAGGCCTACTTACCAGACCTCTCTTTCATAATGCTCCATGTTGAAAAGCATATATATATCTCCTTGGGGAGCGATCTAACATCACTCACTAGCTGTCTTGTAGTTGGTTCCACCTGACAGTGCAAAGTGACATATGCATTCCTGATGGTGTATAAATCTCCAACAGCTATGAGCTACCTTTTACCTTTGACAGTTCTGATTCAATCATATAATTGTGTGCTACCAGTGCTTAGCAGCAGATGAAAAGTCTAAATATATGCCATGTCTAATTATGACATGGTCGTCTCTGGGAATCCAGAATTCTACTGGCCAAACCATGTGGTGTCATTTTGTTGTCAGCTTGGGTTAGGGTGACCCTGCTGTTAGGGCCTCCTGTTTATTCACTGGCTGGGACTGAGTTTCAAGCAAAACAGACAATGTGGATTCTCACCAGCAAAATCCTTTGTCCTCCATGGGAAAGGTTTGTCATCCTGCAGGGACAGGGGGAGGCTCAGTGCTTCAAATGAAAGGCTGTGTCAGGCCATAAGAACTTGTAGCAGGGTGGTAATTAACAGAGACTCTTCGATGTAGGCAGACAAGAGAGGCAGGCAGAGACACTTGCCAGGAGAGATGCATCTGTTCAGAGAAGGGCCAAATCTTCTTGAATTCTCCCACAACTCTCGTCTGTGCCCCATCTCACTTCCATCATACAGATCACTCTAGGTATGATATTACAGGGAAGAAAACTCTTAAACATAAGCCAGGGTTGAACCCCTTGCAAGATGCTGTAAGGGAACCATCCAGCTGCAGAAGAGTGCCTTCTTAAGAGGATGAGATGGCCTAGTAGTCATTTTGTCACACTTTTGGCCAGCTGTAGATCCAGTATAGGCTGCACCCATAACTTAGTCAGCCAAAGGGGGGCATGGCTAAATGGCTGCGTGAGAGGACGTGTCTGAGAGGAGCTCCTGAAGATCCGACACTGATCCTCTAAAAAAACAAAGTTTCCAGTAGATAATGCACGCCGGCAATACTGCCATGGATGCATGAATATCTGGTGCATAACCCGGGCGCTGGAAGGGCCCGATTGGTAGCAGGAGCGGGAAGTTTCTGCCAGCGACGAGAAGAAGGGTGCCCACGACTGAGAGATTGGCAAGATTGGCAAGATGGCGGACAGGGACAAAAGGTCATAAACTGTCTGCAGTGCCGTGCCGGGAACACTAGCTGGAGCGGCGGTGTTCAAGCCTGCTGCGGCCGTATAGAAGTGATGCCCAACTCGAGTGCTGACTAGCAGACCCAGCCGGAGGAGGGGCCTGCAGGACCAAGGGGCAGACATCGAAGCCCGCATCGAGCACAGGAGGGATAAGGGATCCCTGCCAACTCGGACCACGGGATGCTGCGCAGGACTGGGACAGAACGCCCCCGGATGCACTGATGCCACTGAACGTGGTGGGCGAAACAGCTGGTGCCGTGCGCCTGGAGCCCTGCTGTTAGATCGGGGGCCCCTGGAGGAGCGGTGACCCCCGTAGGGTCCCGACCCAGAGGGGCTGGAAGAGACAGGAGGCGCGACCTGCGCCTCCTGTCCGGACAACCATCGGGAAGGTGCCGGAGCATTCCCCGCACTGCCGCAACGGGCTCCACAGCGAATATAATAAACAGGAGCTAGCGTTGGCCACGCACAGACCCAACACACTTGGAAACCGGTCAGTGGAAGTGCGGGTGGGCCTGGAGAGGAGATCGCCACGGGATCTCTCAGACAACGGGAGTGCCCTGCAGGCAGTGCCCAGCCGGCTCCCCGTGGAACACCCAGTAAGAGCGCAGGAACGCACACCCGGACCTGGACATTCGTGTGGGCACAAGCCCCCAACGAGACACAACTCTGCCCCGATCGAGCGGCCACTGACACAAAGTGCAGGCAGAGGAGAGGACGCCTGAGTGCCCAGGCCTGGGGACCGTCGTGGGGTGCCCCGCAGCTGGTGGAGCGTGGGTAGAGTGACGGGTGTCACCAGAGCGCTCAGCCCGTCAAGACCTGCCAGACACGACCACCTGGTGCCAGAGCCCCCACGTAAGCAGCCACGTAAAAGAGACAGATCCACGGGCCACCATGACAGGGTCCCGGTAAGGGGAAACTTGTGGGTGCACCTAAAAGACACACGTAGTGGCAGCACACAGGCCCGCAGGGCCACACCAGCACCGGGGGATCGACCAGGGCAGGTGCCTGGGACACGGGAGGAAGGATTGTAACCACATGAGTACGCGGGAGGACACAGTACGGACACAGTCCACTCTGAAAGTAGGATAAGTGGCTGGGGACACCCCTGACACGATTGGGCTGGGCCCTGACACTTTGGGCAACTTAGCATGCTCGAAAAGAGGGCCGCATGCGGTGGGGCCGGCCCACTTGCCCCCGACGCATCAAGATGTCCAATAAACCCCTCAGACAGAAAAGCAAGCAGCCACACTGGATGATTTTGCCAAAACGCCACCAGGCGCTGAAGGGGCCAGGAAGAAAGACAAAACCCCCAACAAGGGCCCGGGCACTATGGGCAACCAGGAGGTACTTGAGGCGATCGCAGACCTGAAGGTGGCCTGGGAGACTAAACTGGGTCTGGCAATGGACGAACTGAAAGCTGCACTTGAGCTCAAAGTAGGAGCAGTGCAGGAGGATGTAAACCTTCTCCGGCAAGACGTAAGGTCATTATCTGAGCGCACAGGGGCCCTGGAAAAAGAGGTGGCCCGAACACGGCAGCCTGCGCGGCCCATAAATCGGAACTTCACGCCCTAGTGCAACATGTGGGCAACCTGGAGAACAGGGCCGAGGAGGCGGAGGGACGCGCCCGAAGAAACAAAATTTGCATCGTCGGATTGCCGGAAGGTGCTGAGGAAACTAACCCCACCGAATTCATCGAGTCCATGCTAATGCAGGAGATACCTGGGGGTGCTCTGTCCCAGGGGTTCGCTGTAGAGAGAGCGCAGAGGGCCCTGATGAGGAATCCGCCACCGGGGAACCCCCCTAGGCTGGTGATCGCCAAGATCCTAAACTACCGGGACCGTGAAAAAATCCTTGAACACTTTCGGAAGGGAGGCACGATACAGAGGGGGGCTGCGAACATAACAACATACCCGGACTACACCTTGCAGGTACAGCACAACCGTATGAACTTTGGGTCTGTGAAAAGGAGATTGTGGGAAGCTGGCCACAAGTATAGGTTGCTCTACCCAGCTAAACTGAAGGTATTCCACAAGAGCAGAATCTTTTTTTTCGACAGCCCAGAGGACGCCATGGGATGGTTGGATGCGCAGAGCTGTCCCCAAGAACCGGATATCCAGGAAAATGAAGGTGGGAATAAGTAATATGCGTCTGGAGCACCCTAGGTGCTGCAGCTTATGACAATGGGTCTTGAATATAGCTTTGTATTTAACTGGCGGGGGAGTGTGCATAGAGCCACAGTTATAAGTATGATCCAGTGGTACTGGAAACTTTGATATTAACATGGGAGCTACACGGAGCTTGACCTCACACCCCCATAACGAGAAGTTTAGTTAGGTCACTGGCAGTCCGGTGACACCCTGCTGGGTTCTGGGCCTGAGTTTTCTAGGGCAGAACCAAACGCAGGGGGCCTGAGATCCAGGGATGGAGCTGGCCATTTGTTGGGGTTGGGGTTGAGGTTGGGGGGAGGGTGGCGGGGGTGTGCAGTGGCTTGAAGTTGGGGAACCGGGAGTTGGGAAGAGGGTGGGGGGGGAGTTTGATGGGAGGGAAAGGGTAATGAGCCAAAACGTGAATCTGAACAGGCGGAATAAGAGGCGGAGAAGGAGGGCGGGACACTGTAGTTATGGCGCCAGGGTGCCTTAGAGTGGTCACATGGAATGTCAGGGGCCCCAACAGCTATCTGAAATGCAACAAGGTGATGATGTATCTGAAAAGGATGAGGATTGACATAGCGTTGTTACAGGAGACTCACCTCACCAGGGAGAAACTGCAGGTGGTCAAGAAGAAATGGAGGGGGTGCCTGGAGGGAGCCACATATTCGGCCTACACTAGAGGAGTTATCACCTGGGTGGCACCGCATGTACCATTTCAGCTGCTTCAGGTCGCGGCGGACCCAGACGGCAGATTGATTTTTATGAAGGGAATATTGGAAAACCAGGAAGTGTGTATTGTAAATTTATACGCCCCTAACCAGGACACATCGGCTTACTTTAGGACTCTATATGGTAAAATTAGCCCCCTGCTGGGTGGCGGGATCCTGTGGGGTGCAGACTTTAATTGCGTGCTTAATCCTAAGGTTGACAGATTGTATGGTAAAATAGACAAACCCACCCCAGCAGCAAAGGTGCTACAGGCCCTCCTGAGAGACTTTGACCTAGCTGACGTCTGGATGCTGCTGCATCCTGTAGATAGGCAATACTCGCACTATACAGCACCACACGACCTTCACACAAGACTGGACTACGTGTTCACCTCCACAGAGTTGGCAGAAGAGATGGAAGTCGCGGAATATAAAGCCAGGGTGCTCTCAGACCACTCCCCCCTGGTCCTGGAGTGGCGACACTAGCCTCCCAGGGCGCGGATCCCCACTTGGAGGCTCAGAGCCAAGGCTCTGCAGGACCTGGGATTCTGGGATTCTGGGAGGATTTAAGAGAGGCAATCATTGAGTACTTTGAGATCAATACTGGCAGCGTTAGCTCTATGGAAAGCGTGTGGGAGGCGTTTAAGGTTGTTTTGCGGGGGGTTGCCATATCGAAATCTAGTGGGCTCCAGGGGGGCATAGTGCAGGAGTTGAAGGGAATTGAAGAGGAGCTGGAGGAGATGATGCGCAGGGGGGGCACCTCTAATGATGATAGAGATAAGATAAGGCAGCTACAACATGCTAGTGGAGAACGTTGGGACAGGTTATGTAAAATAAGCTATAAGAAATATGTGGAAAGACAGCATGCAGGGGGAGCGAGACACCGCGATTGGTGATCAGGGAAATTAAAGGGGAAGGAGGGTGGACCTAGAATACCCAGGGGGGGGTGAATGAAGAGTTCCTGAGATACTATAAACATCTCTATGAGGACCCAGGCGGTTCGAGAGACCACGAAATCCAGGGAACGTGGGAGGATATGGGCCTACCCACCCTAGACGATGCAGAACGCACAGACCTGGATGCCCCTATTACAATGGAAGAACTCAAGCTAGTGGTTCAGCACCTGCCCACCTGTAGGGCCCCTGGGTCTGATGGGCTTCCGAGTGAATTCTACAAAGCTTATAAACAGGAGTTGCTTCCCCAGCTGCTGGCTATGCTGAACGAGTCGTACGAGCAAGGCAGGCTACCAGAGTCCCTACGGGAGGCAGTGATTATTCTGCTTTTGAAGCCGGGCAAGCCTAGCACGGACTGTGGGTCGTACAGACCCCTTTAGATGCTCAATCAGGACAGTAAAATCCTCACTGCCGTGCTGGCAAATATGCTTAAGGCTGTCATTGGTAAACATATACACCGACCAAACGGGCTACGTCCCGGGCAGGAACATAACTGATAACCTCAGAAGATTGCATCATATCATCGAGAAACAAAAGAAGACCCAGGGGAATTAGCTATAGTCTCACTAGACGCGGTCAAGGCCTTCGATTCAGTTAGATGGCCCTGGCTGATCGCGACCTTAGAGGGCTATGGAATGGGACCGGGGTACCTCAGGTGGGTGAAAATGTTATACAGCTCCCCGATTGCCAGGGTTAAAACGGGCGCTATCATATCAGATAAATGGCAACTAAGCAGGGGTACTAGACGGTGGACAGTCATAATGTCGAAAAAAAAATGTCGACAGACAAAAATGTCGACAAAAAAATGTCGAAAAAAAAATGTCGACTTTCTCTTTTTTTAATTATATATTTATTTTAGGGGTTTGGGAGCTAAAAAAAAGGGAAAAATAAAAAAAAATAAATAAAAAAGGGGGGTTGGGGGGGAACCCCCCCCATATAAAAAAAAAATGCATTGAAAAAAAAAGTCGACATTTTATTTTTCGACATTTTCTTTTCGACATTTTGACTGTCGTCATTTTGACTGTCGACATTATGACTATAAACCATACTAGACAGGGCTGCCCGTGGTCGCCCATGTTATACATACTACCGCTGGAACCACTGGCCATCTGCCTAAGACAGCAATACGAGGAGGTAGGTATCCGCACTGCGGGGGGTATGCATCTTGTTTCTTTATATACTGACGACATACTGTTATCTGCGCTACCCAGAAGAGATCATGCAGTACATTCTGGATGTGATGGATCAATTTGCTGCCCTTTCCGGCATAGTGGTTAACCCCAAGAAGTCTAGCGTGTTCCCCCTGGGGGGGTACAAGCTTGTCCAGCCCGGGAGCTTGCCAATATTGCCAATACCCTGGTGCACCAAGTTGTTCCGATACCTCAGAATTGACATATACCATACAGCAGGAGAAGAACATGCACATAATACGGAAGTGGAAGGAATCAAAAATAGCATGGGATTCTGGTCCAGGCTACCCCAGGCTATGATGGGGAGAGCTGCTCTGCTCAAAATGGTAGTCTTGCCCAGACTGTTGCATTTCTTTGTTAAAATCCCTCATGTAATCCCGAGGCGTTTCTTTGCTAGTCTCCACAGCGTGTGCCGGGGCTTCATTTGGAACAACTCCAGGAACAGGGTGGCCCTTTGGAAATTACAAAACTCGTGTGACAGGGGAGGGATAAACTTGCTGAACTTTGAACTATACTACTTGGCGGGAGAGCTGCAGTGTGTAGCGAGGTGGTTGTCGGATGAGGAGATGGCAGAATCCAGGCTGCTGTGTGGGGAACCGGCTCCCTTCTTCCTCGGAGAAGTGGTGTGGCTGTCCAAACCAAGGGTCCAGGGGATGGCAGGGCTGCTGGCTCTGGGCTGGGAGGTGTGGCATAGAGCGTGGCAGCCTGGTTCCGTACTCTACGCAGGTGCCGCTGGTAGCACTATGCAGAGAGGATCCCCAGCTGATACAAGGGGTCCGCAGGTACTGGGAACCAGTAGGCCTGGCCACCCTGGGAGACATATGGCAAGAGGGGGAGGCATTGGAGTTCCCAAAACTGATAGAAGACATTGGGGCGCATAGGGGGCAGTACATAACTTACACCAGAATTGTTAAAAGAGTGCGAGCGAAGTGGCCAACAGCGGTGCTCACTGAACAACCGGATGCCTCCATGGAGACGATATATGATATATGATATCTCAGAGGGTTTTCTGAATATATGAGCTGTTGGGGTCCAAGGTGGGGAAGGAATTGACCCAATTGAGACAACTTTGGGAAGAAGAGGTGGGAGAGCCCATGTCAGATGTGCTCTGGGAAAGAGCCCAAAGATATCATAAAAAAGTGTCCTGGAACACAAGGCTGCAACAAATTCAACTGTATGTCACGCATAGAGCATACCTCAACCCCAGTAAGATCGCCAGGTTTGGTGGCCAGACGACCCAGAAATGCCCTAGATGCGGGGAAGAGGAGGCTGGGCTGCTACACATGTTCTGGGCCTGCCCGGAGGTGGGAAGGTTTGGGTCAGAACTGAGGACACGCTTAGCAGGAAGCGGTATTACATTGGAGGTGGAGTCGGCCTGGGCATACATGTTGGGGGGTTTCCCTAGGGCACGCAACTTAAGGCACATAAGCAAAATGAAAGACCTAGCATATATCCTGGCCAAACAAAGGATAGCAATGGGCTGGAAGGCAGCCCAGAGACCAAGGATGGAGTTGTGGTGGGCTGACCTCTTGAAATGGGCAGAGGCAGAAGCTGTTTGGTTTGATATGGTTTGCAGGGGAGGGGAGGAGGAGGTAGGACCCTTAATTGAATGGAGACAGCTAGTAGAAACTATGAGAGGCCCCCCCAGTGCGATCAGAGTGATGCTGAGACGGATAACGAGACGACGATAAACCCGCCTGAAGAATCACGGGCTGATGACATGGACAAATTGGCTCAAGTTGTGCGGGACTGAAGAACGCTGTTTGTAACGTTATGATGTTGAATTGCACACAGAAATCCCAAGTATTGTAATGTTTGGTGTGTTGTTATATAAAATAAAAACTGTTTTAAAAAAAAAACTTAGTCAGCCAAAATAAAAGACAGTGCAGGTAATGTTAGAAACACTGCCAGGTTAATTATTTGAATTTTGCCCAATGGAACTGAACCTGAATTCTGTGAAGGGCTTCAAATATAGCACACTCCTCAATCTACATCAGAAAAGGGAACATCCACTAAGCAGTAAGTTTAGCCTCCAAAAAATGCTGAAAATCCTCCAAGACTTGAACAAGCAAGAATGGCGGTGGAAACCCAGGGGTTGAGTAGTGATTTTGAGCCCCACGCCAAGTGCCCATTTGAATGGGGGCATGGTAGTGGAATGGCGATAGCAGTAGTGATAGCCGTTTCTGTCATTCTTCCCAATGGGTGAGTAGTATGGTGTCACAAACATCCCAAGTCTCAGGTAAGTCCTAGGCTTTAATTAGGTTCCAAGTCTAAGCCAGGTTCTAAGGGCTGCACCACACAATCCTTCATCCACTTCACCCACTTCCCAGAGCTGGAAGGCTAGCTCCAGTCCTTTAAACCAGCCAAAGATACCTTTCACCACCTCATTAGGCTAGACTAAGTCCTCAGTGATATGGTGCTGCTGCATGCCCTGGGTGCCTTGGCGTGAAACACTTCCCTCTCTCTCTTCTAGAGATGTGTTTGTGGGCCTCCCTCTGTTCCTCAAGTTGTAATTTGAGAAACATCACTCAAGTGTTCTGTTTCTGCTTCTCATCCTTTGATTCTTTTCTTCTAGTGTCACACTCCTTTGCTCTAGAATAAGTGTTCTAGAAGCCACCTCCACCTTAGATATGCGGGGTAAGCATTTTATTACTAAAAAATGAATAGGGTGGAGCAGGTTTAGAGGTCACAGGTGTCCTCTTGACACCTTTAGTGACACCCAAGTCTCTGCAGCGCAGGGGCTGAGGGGCTTTGTTTAAAATATGTACCCTGTTCATACAACTGCATAAATCCGGAATATCACGTCCTGGTGGCACATACAACAGTAACTATAAGCCATACCCGAGTTAGGGTATGATGGCCAGCATCCCTAAGAGTTATCCCAGCCACATTAAATTGATATTGCATATGTGTCAGCCCTGTGGTCCCTGTTCAGCTATGGAAGTGCTATGTGTGTTCCTCAAGACGGGCTGGATCCTGCCCTACTGGCAGGAAGGTAGCCTGCTGGGGTGCCTCTCTTTGGTCCTTTGTAGGGGCAGGTGACAGATTCTTTTTGGGACAGCCACTCCATGGGATGCTGGCCTCGGAACAGAAACCGAGGGGCACACCCATTTACATAGAGCCAGAACTCACACCAGGGGGCTACATTTGTAAAGGCCTTTGTTTCTATTGAAAAGGAAGGGGGGCAGGGTTGTGCAGCCAGAGAGGGATCTGTACAGTCTTGGGAGGATGCTGCCATCTTGATTCTCTCTGCCTGCCTTTCTCTTTTCTGTATCCTCCACTTTTTCAGGATCAAAACACTTTGGGTGTGACATCTTAAGGGCAAACTCCACACATTTCAAGAGCAGGGATTGGACACCTAAAGCAAGCTAGCTTTACTCAAATCTACTGGCGACTTTTGCCTATAAAAGAAGGGATCTCCCACCACTTCTCCGAATCAACTTGGGAATCGTCTGGAAGCATCTTTGGATCATCACTTGAGAATATTTCACAGACCAACGCTGAGAGAGCAATCCTTTCTAAAGTCCTCAAGTTGCAAGGTGTAGCCAGGTGTTCCAAGGTAGAGACCGGCGCTGTCCCCTAACCATCCCCACAGACCATTGGGAGTGATTCGCTTCTGGAACAAGACCTGCCTCTCTTCGAGCCACAGTGGTACCCTGGGCCTCACTATGTTTGAGGACCTGTGAATTGTGTGCCAGCCTCCACCATGGTTGGGAGCTTGAGTACAAGAACCCATCTTGTCCCTGATTCCCTGGAGTGGTACTCACAGCAACCTAAGATTTGCTGTGCTACAGGAGCAAGACCTCCTCTCTGCCAGCCACGGGGGCGCCCAGGACTTAACCATGCCCTGCAGGAGCATGCCACCCTCCCCCGTGTTTGGAACCACAAGACAAGTACTAGTCTTGTCCCTGAGCCTCTGGGTTGGGACTCACAGAACCCTGAGAGCAAAGACAGCTGGTAGCCTAGGATGTTCCACCGTTGAACTGCTTGGAACATGTTTCAAGAACTGTTGAATACATTTAAACCAGCAGGATCCTCCATCGCTGCCTTTTTCTCTCTCCCCATTTTCACACAGTGCTAAGAAGTCTGGTTCGGCACTGCTGAACCACCAAGAACTGCAAAGACGGGCTATTGAAAGCTAACTGCCCCTTTGGTCAATTTATGGGGCCTAGACACTGGTTAGGTCACTTTGAACCCTTTTTGCAACTCAAGGAAATATCCTTTTGAAGATTGTGGTCTTTTTCCCTGGTCGCTTCACCCAGAGTGCTACAACTATTCTATCTGTGCATATTCTGTATTTCATCAACAGGGGTGGGTTTGTCCTGTGATTTCTAGTTAGTTAGTATTGTACATGGTGTTGTCTCACACAAGTATATGTTTTTATAGACCCTTGATTGGACATTCATTTATTTTGGACTGTCATACTTTGCTGTTTGCGTTGCTACTGAACCACATTCACACCACTCTAACAGCATAGACTTCCTTCCGCCCACATTACCACAAAAGGTAAAGGAGGTATATCTCTTGAATGTGCCTCTTTTACCTTTATGGTTGTGTTGCTCTTGGTTTGTGGAAGTGTGATAGCTGAGTGGGCATTTTAGTCTGTACTCATCCTTGTTCAGCTGTAGAGCAGAAGTCTGCTCGTCACAGCAGTAGCACAGGATTCAATGATCACAGGTTAGCCTACTGGCATAGAAAGGTTACCAGATAAGGAGGACACAGTAGCGCCAGACCCCAGGAGTCCACCAGAACTGCATGGGTTGTCCTCAGACCCAAGTCAGGCTCGGAGAGACTGCAACACTGTAGCACTGTAGCAGGTCTGTGAAAGCAGTCAGAGGAACAAGCTAAAGGCAAGGCCCTCAGGTTCATCAAGTCATATTGGAAGAAAGCACTACTGTACAGTGAGCCAAATAATTCTGAGGTGGTGTGCAGCCATTGATCCATTTTTACCTGATACTACAGGAGGTTTCTACTGGTCTTCACTCATGTCATTCCTTTGGCATTTCATTTAGGAGTGAACAAGATAATTGGCAGGTTGTCTGACCATTTTTCTCTTCCTCCTCAGATGGGCCTACACATTAAATAATGTGTGTGCTCCTACCATACTTACCAAGATTCTTGTAAGTCAGGTGAGGTGAACAAGGCCTCCTTAATTCCAGTAACATTGGTTGGGAAGTCTTTCGAGAGGGTAGGGATGAAAAGTGTGGGTCCACTGGAAGCTCAAACCATTTCAGGGAACAGCAACGTTTGCTGTGGTAAATCATACCATAGGGAAACCTGTAGCAATCCCATTGAGGATTATCATAGCCCCTTTGGTGGAGAAGGCTATGGTAAGGTTGTTCTCTGGTGTGCGGACATGGGCTTGTAAGTGGTTTCAACCCAGCACTCCACCTAAGTCAATGCCTAGTGTGTGATGCCCAGCTGGAACCCTTAATTATATATTTTTTATGTCTATAGTTCTTTTATTTCTGAATGATGTACCCTTAAATCACGCCCCTCTCTTTGAATCCCCCCACCCCGGTCTCACTGAACCAAGAAGTAGGTTGTTTTGCAAAGTTAAAAGATTTATGTGATGGATTTGAACAAGATATATATCACACTTTTATGAATTTGAACAATATCTAGATATCACACTATTAATATTTATACAACGATCAGCGTTGGGTGATATTACAATCAACAATATCTTTAATCAGTAGGAGTATGGATGAGAAGACTAATGTAGCATAGAATAAACTTTGTGTGGGTTCAATGAAATGCAATGATCGGAAATTAATGCAGCACCGAAATAATACTTTTGTGTGTTCAATCAAATGCACTGTAATCACTCTTTCCCCCTGATACTACTCAATCCCCGCTAATATGCAATATAGAGATGGAAAGAGAGAAAACAGGTTTCAGGAATAAACACTCTACAAATGCAGTTTCAATCCCAGTTCCCGCCAGCAAGCTTAGAGAAAAACAGGAATGATTTTAAAACAAGTCAATCGCATTGGAATGTGATTTTAAATGAATGGGAAAAATACTGAAAATTAATTTAATTCTTTAAAGTGGATTCAAAACTAGTGGGAGCTGCTTTGGATAGCTTCAGGTAAAGACTAGCAATGATGATTGAATAACTAGCAGATTGGAAACTGAATTGTGAGGTTAGATGTAAGTAATAGCTATTTTACATGTGAGGAAATTGAGCCAAATGCAGATTCGCTGCAAACTTTTCAGCACGCGAGAAACGCAATTGCAGAAAAACTATGCGTCTTGCAATTGCTGTTCTGTCAAGTCAGAGCACCCACTGTATTGATCCATCTGTGGCTTCTTTATGTTTGTAGCAATTCAGGGAGGGAATCAATCTCTTTTCAGACTCACTATCATTCACCAGAGCCAACACAAGTCATACCTTGTACCATGTAGATTCACCCTGTTGACATGAAATAAGCAATGCATCTAGTAGGAGCATTTGCATTAGTGAGGTAGTTAACCTTGCATACCTTCTCCAGAACCATGTAGCATCTAGTCTTCTTGCTCCGTAACTAACTGGGTTTGACAGGTTCCAATACCCAGACCAACTATCCTGGAGGGTACTTTGTCGTGGCCTTCTGGTCATGCCAGCACTTCATCACCTCTTAGATAACCTTTAGATTCTAGGTAGACTGCTACATATACTGGGTCATTCAGGATCTTCACTCAAGTACATAGTCTATTGAAATGTGGAAGGGCTTTGGGTGTTACCCTTCCATTCTTCTCACACTAGACTTTAATGAGCCCTAACAGAATGGCCAAACAGAAGCTGAAAGTGGCTGAACAGTACATTTATGGCAGCTTTCTGTATGCAAACAGCATGCATGGCAAGAGAAAATTCAATGTGCTCCTCACAAGCTACCTACCATGTATCCTAGGATCTTGTTCACTCTCTCCACAAACCCATTGGTTTTGGGTTTGAAACATGTAGAGAACTTATAGGTTACTCCAAACTCCTCCCACATCACCTTCATAGATGCAGCTATAAAGTTGGAGCCTGTGGGATGTTCTGACCCACAGGCTCTGCCCTGCAACATCACTGTGCACTGCTTTTATCAAAACAAACAGAATGGCTGCCGGAAAGCCTTATGCATGCTAAAAAATCTCTGAGAAGTGCGCAGGAAAACCTGAAAACTAGGCCGCCAATCCATTTTGCCTATGTCAGTGGTAAAACAGGAGACCACACTGCCAAAACCTATCATTGGGCTGCCCGCAGAGTGGAATGAAACTACTTAAAAAAGCAGTGCTTCATTGCCAGGAAAACCCAGAAGTGCTGTAAAAATCTGTTTTTCCTAGGCTGTTGAAAAGTGCAAAATCATGGTTCCCAAACAGCAGAGAAGATCCAACATCCTTGTTGGGTGTTAAACATTACTTTATTTAAATAATTCCCACAAGCACAATGTCAGGAGAAACGCCTTTCATCATAAAAAATCCACATTCAAAAGGTGCTTGCATGGGAAAAATATGTCAGATATGGGCTCAGTACCACTGCTCGCCTGTGTCAGAAGCTGTCATTACTTATACTGTCAGTTTAAAACTTGTATTAAAATCAAATTGTGGAAAAGCAGAGACTTGCCATCAAAAGCAATATGGGTTGTTACAATTCAATCTATATGTTTGACAAAGACTGAAATGAAGAGATCTGTGGGTATATTTGTTGAAAATGTAATTTTATGTTAGAAAAGACAATTTTAAGCAGTGTTTTAAAGTGGACTAATGTCAGCTACACTGAACTTCAAAGATATTCCACAGTTTCTCCCAAACAAAAGCATCTTCCCCCCTGCTCTCAGCTCAGGAACTGGCATGGGGTTGTTAATGGAGGTGGGCGGAGATTTGCTCTGCTGTTCTGGGAAAGGGACAATAGGCTTCTTGAACTGAAAGGAAATGCAAATTCGGGTGTCGACAGAAAACAACTGCTGGCAGGAAGAGCCTCAGGTTGCTCTGGCTCAGCCAAACCTTGGAGGTGGGGACAGACAGTTTTGTTTATTCTGAAAGCACAGAAACGTATATTTTGAAAAGGACTAACACAGAACTGTACAAAATTGGTAAAAATCTGTAAATATAGTGTCATTAAAATGAAATTTGTGCTCATAGTTTGAAACTACTCTGGAATCTGTGCGATATTCAGAGACCGGACCATAACATGTTGATATTGTAGCAATTGTGATCATGCTAGGAATAGGAAAATTTACAGGATTATGCCCAGATGTCATGCACATGTTTGTGGAAAAATGTGTACAGATCTGACAATGGGTAACCAACCAAAAGCGCGAAAAACTGTCAGTTTTGAACCGAAGCTCTCAAGAAGGTGGGACTCGGATGGATACATACTTTATTAAATATGTGATATGAATATGTATTATTAGCAAGTTGGTGATATTGTAGATATGCTTTTTATGAAAAATAGATTTTCTGTGTAGAAATAAAGGGGAGGTTTTTCCCTGGACCATAAACACAGCATCATCATGACACTCTAGTTGCTTCTCAAATCAGGAGAGGGGAGAGACCTTAACCAATTGGATTCCTAGAGGTTGGGCTTAGTATAATCATCCTACCCACCCCTTTGGGAAATACATAAATAGGGACTGTTTTAGGAACTAGATGCACACATTCACCTATCAACTGATCTACTGGCGAAGCGCTCTGCAGGAGAACCCAGATCCAGACTACAGAACTCTGAAAGCAGAAGGCCCAACTCAACAGCTGAACCCTTCTCAGCTTGGCCTTTAAAATCTTGCAACCTGATTTTACCCCCAGACTTCCAAGGGGCACATCAAACATTGTTGCTGTGCTGCGTGCAGAACCAGGTGCCTGAGTCCTGTCTGGTGGGCGAGCCGAATTCCAGTCCAAAACCTTTGACCAGATCTTGACGGGCCTATTCCAAACCATAGGTGTGAGTTTCTAGCATCGAATTGTCCATAGTCAATCTCTTAGCTTAAGTAATCCAATCCCAAACCATTCTAGCATATCCAGACTGCATTGTAGAATCTCTTTTTCTGTTCTGAATCTTTCCTTCATCCATATAGTCCTTTGTTAATTGTAGTGATAAATTCATCTTTGCGCTGATATATTTAGTGAAGAAAGGCAAGCGTCTCGGCAGATAGAAACCATCCGAGTGCGTCACTGAACCGTGGCTCTGCTGTCGTGTAGCTTGTAGCTTCATAGACTCCTAGTGTAAAAAAATCTCTGTTTGTAATATTCAAAAGCGCATCTGTCCTTTGAAAATCCTGACTCTTTTTGAGAAAAATCGACCTTTACTAAAACCTTCATAAATTCTGAACCGTACATGCTAGAAACTAAATTTAAGTGTCATATTGAAGCTAACATCATCAGCTTCCACAAGAACCTAGAACCGCATTCCTGATGGCCTAATGGTGAAACTCAAATAAAGATTAAGACATTAGATGTTTTCTGTAAAATATTTCAAGGAAGACTTGCCATCTTTCCGGACTATGGCCGGGCATCAATGGGTACTTGAAAGGGATAGCAGAAGAGAAAACAGAACATTGAACGTAGAAAGTGTGCAGGCAAGAGATGAGAGAATACTTTCAAAGTCATTATATAAAAAAAAGTTAATTGCTGTTTCGTTTTTACTCATGTGTCTTAAAGCCACCTTGTCTTGACTAGGTGCAAAACCGAGGTGGAGTCCATTGCAATGCATTTGTTGTACGCCTGCTTGAAAACGTCATGCAGGTGAACAACAAAAATGCACTGACAAGCTGTAGGAGGAATGCAAGGCAGGGGCCTGATTTCCGCTCCATGCCCCTCCTCCGTCTTGTTGCTGCTGCAAAATGGGGCACAGAGGAAAATGGATGAGCAAAAACATGAAGCCTTGCTTGTACCCCTCTATTTCCCATACTGCCCCATTGGGAACAAGGCTGCATATGATCTCACAGGAAAGGAATTATTAGAAGACAGCTAAATCATATAACTACACCACAAAATAAATCGCGCAAAAGATATATTTGAAAAGGAGAAACAAAGGGGTGATACAAAGGTCATCATGTAGAGCTTGGCTGTAAATCCGCTTATAAAACCAAGTGGCAAGATTATTTTTCTTGGACCTGGTTACATGAGCCACATTGCTCGATTCTGGTCTCACTGCCATGCGAGACGCAATGGTAAAATCCACATGCACAATAAATAAAGACACTGCATGCAAAAGTCACTGGTAAAGTGCTAAATGCCAGAAACATGACTATGGAGACACATTAAATGCTTAGCTAAAACCAGCAGACAGAGTTCACCACTAGAAAGTGAGTCCATTGTGAATACAGACAATAGTCCGATCTCTATAAGAAATGAGTGTCACACATGATTTAAGGAATGTCCCAGGTGGCAAGGATACTGATGGACATCAAGGGAAGCCAACATCCTTCACCCAGCAAAAGATGGCTCTCTTGGCAGAGGAGGTGGTCAAGTAAGCACTCAGGCTTGTGGGCAACCTGATGGTCGAAACTGCTCACAGCAAGCGTGCTGAACTACAGGACCATGCCCACCACCATGTCAGAGCTGTGTGCACATACCCCTGGAAACAAAGGACTGCCATAAGGGATGGGACAGCATAGAAAGATGCGTGCAACACATCCTGACCGAACACCATCGAAGAGTGCATGGGAGCAGGGGGTGGGTGGGTATGGACCTGATCCCTTATGCACCCATAAAAGTTGACTTTTTTCATTGTGTACTACATTATTTTTTAAAGGAGTTTTGGTTGTGTACATCACAGCATTGATGGGTTCGGGGATGCTAAAGTTGTAACTGACTACCAGATTGTAGCTGGTGGGTACCAATCTATCGCAATGTTATAGGTCCCCATTGGAGGATATTTGGGAACATGCATATGTACCTGGGCTCCCTGTAATTGGCCTGTGGACTAAACACAGTACTTTGAGCAACAATTGGGAGTCATGTCTGCGGTGGTCCCTGAGAAATGAAGAACGGCATGTCGACACAGAGTCAACACAATCTGAAAATCCGTCAGGTGTACATGGGAAAGTACTCCTCAAAACAGTAGAAGAGTCAGATATCACTTGTACACAAGCTCCAGGTGTGCTGCACAGAGCTCTCAAGTTACCACAAGCGCACATAGACATTCACGAAGCCCTAACTTGCAGCCAAATGCATGACCACCCCCTAGGCAGCACCTACATGCAGTGAACTAAACTTGCAATGTGCACAGCTGCCCACTGTGAAATAAGTGCATGCACGCATTATCTCACCAATGCAAAGCAATGTCTCTGAACCCATTTTCATACTGAGAACTCCTTCAGTGATCTGGAGGGAACATCCTCCTCCCAATGACCAGTGACTCCAAGGGCATGTGTTGGCACCAGAGCCTGCAGCAACATCACTGCTTCTTCTGGACCACAGCCACTACCACTTTGCTTGCCTTGACAAGTAAGCCTCCCTCTACAGGCCAGTAAGTGGACCACAGTCACTACCACTTTGCTTGCCTTGACAAGTAAGCCTCCCTCTGCAGGCCAGTAAGTCATGCCCTGCAGGCAGAGCGTGAGAGCCACCGAGGAGACACCAACCCCATGCACCTGTCCAGGACATGCTGAAGAGGCAGGCGACATCCCACGAACCATCCCCCCTTATGAACTACTTCAGGTTGCATTCATGGCTGAGGACACTGGAGACCAGAACCATAACCCATAATTTGCATTGCACAATTGTCGCCCATGATGATGATTGAGAAAAACCCATTGAGGATACCATGCAACATCCTATGCACACTGGCAATGGACACATTCTGTACAACCACCAGGATGGGATTCTGACCCCCGGCCATTCCCTGTGACCACTGGGGCAGGTGAGGGATGTGGTCTCTAAGGCATACACAAGGCCTGCCTATAGGTCATCCTTTTGCAGCTACAGGACATGGAGGCATAGCAGAACCATCACGAGGAGCTTGCCTTCTGCCAACAAAATGCACAGAAGGCCTCTGTGATGAAACAACTACTGTTCTGCAGGAGCAAAGGGATGAGTAGTGTCTAAAATGCCTACTCAGCCCAGCACTAGTCAGAGATGATCCCAATCATAAAGGTGAAACATGCACTGCCGATCAGGTATACCTCCTTCACCTCATTTGGTAACATGGGCTGAGTGCAGGTTATACTCTTCGGGGGGTGGAGGGGCTGATACAGTTGCAACACTGACAACAATAGCCCTGTGATACCGAAATAAAAAAAAAATCCAATCAAGGTTTTCTGTAACTAAGACCTTAATGAAAAAACCAAACAATGCACACCATTAATTAATTACACTAAATATCCACCCTTGTAAAGGCAACACAGATAATGCATGCTTAAGGATAAAGGGGGGCACTCTGGGTGAAGACAGTGGTGCAGGCAATTGATTCAAGCAACACATGTCAAAAGTAATTGAACATGTCTTGAATAGGCAAAGAGTGGGATCCTATAAGTTAGGACCCTTTTAGGCAGACTAGAGGGACAGCACCATTGAACATACCTTGGTCTCTTGTCTTGGGAGCTTGACAACATTGAGGTAGGTTTTTTTTCGTGCTTTCATGCAGTCGAGCTGGTGTCAAGACAATTGAGTCAAATTGTTGTACTGGCGAGGTGGCATTGAATTTGCTTCGAGATGGGGTTCTATGTGCTTTGGGTGAGCGCTCAGGATAAGTCGAGTCACTGGTTCCCAAATGGTTCATTAGGTGGTCAAGTCAGATCAAAATGATGCAATCGCTTTGTCAAGTCTACATTCCAGATGGGTGTGTCAATGGCTTCCAGTGGGTTCAGTCACCTTTCAAGTCGTGTTGATACAATCCTTCTTTTGGGTTGTGCTGGTGCATGGAAAGTGGTGTGTGGGTTCTTACACAGCATCAAGTTGGCAGTCATAATGTGTGGGTGATACGCTTTACGAAATCAAGGCGATGTTGAGACAGCTCGATGAAGCAGGTAAGCAATTTAAAGTTCAGGGAGTCCCAAAAGCATCACCCCTTTTCCTTTAGTGGCTCGAAGTGAGTTGAGCACGGTCAAACTGGCTCAAAATTGTCTTAAGGCAATAAACACTATTCCGAGCTGTGTCTCGACTTCCGAGTTGCTGGGAAGCTAAGCACAGGATCTCCAGGGACATGGTGAATCCTTTGTTCTACACTTCCTCTCCAGCAAGAATCTCTGACACCTAGTGAGGAGGCTCCGGATTCCAGTGCACAGGCAGCAGGGAGACCTTGATCCATAGTGGTGTCACCCCAAATGTGCCCGTATGTGGGCAGGGAAAGAGATTTCTTGATCCTTGCAGACTTCTGTCTCCACCTCTACGACAGAGGACTTTGGAATAGACTGTGTCCTCTAAGTTCCAATAGAATTCTTGTTTTGAAGTCCAAATATGAATCAACTAAGGTTGAGGTCCCCCCCCACCCCTTATACAGGCAAACATTGCTTGGTCCAATGCAAGTCTGTTGTCAGGGGTCCAATCCAGGCTGATGTAGTAAGTGTAATTTGCTTCCTGAGGTAATATACAGATGTTGTTGTCTGCAGGAAGTGGGAGGGTCAGAATGTTTGAGGAGCCGTAGCAGAATCCAAGATGATGGAACCTCTCTCCTGGCCTAAACCTCTGCTCCGGCTACTCTACCTCCATCCATTCCCATTTAGGCCTATTTCAAAAGGTCTCCATTGTATTGATCAGACTCTATTATGTCAGGACTGTCTCTGAAGCACTCTTTCTCAGGGGATCTTCCAGGAAGTGTTTCTGTACCCTCACTCAGGGGAATCAAAAGTGCAGCTTCATAGAATAGAATCCCATTTGGTCGTTGAGGAGGCACTCAGACCCGACAGCTAATGCACAGCACTAGACTCGAACACTGCCCACCAAGCTGTCACTAATATGGCATACAAATGGTGTGACTGTTTAATAGTGTGATGCCAGAAGTCACCATATCATCAACAGCAATGGCTTGTATTTATAGTTTAACGTACTCAGAGGTACAGATGATTAAAAAGTCACCACTGTCTTTTGGAACTTTGTGTGTTCCAGCAGCTATCAAGAATGCAAATGTGACCCTTTTATCTGCCCTGTTGCCGCTGGGGCGCAGCTGCTGAAGACGGCAGAAGACTGTGATACCTAAAGCACATAAGTGCGCTTTGATTTTGGCATGCATTATTATAGAAAGGGGAGTCTGCTTAGAAGGCTTCCCTTTCAGAAACCGAATTACCTGCATCATTTTGTTAATACAAATCAACAATGTATAGGCTATTCCATGATGCTGTAAAGCTACACAATGGGGGAGTCCACAGAGGTGACTTCACAGATTCCAGGTGATATCTGGAATCCTGTAGCAGATGAAGAAGTCTCTCATCCAACTACACACATGCATGTATCATGAGCCTACACCTTTGATCTCTGCAGCACCTACCGAGGAATTCTGACAGGTTAGTCCTGCCCAGGGCTCAGCCTGCCTGCCCCACTGCCTGCTGTGATGGGATGGGGGGTTGGATAGGTGTGTTGAGGGGTAGGATAGGGGGAGGTGAAGAGCTGGATGGGTCTGCTGAGGGAAAGGATAAGGGAGAGGGTGAAGGGTTTGACGGGTGTTTTTGAAGGATAGTATAAGAGCGGTGTAATTATGATAAACGCATACATAGATCTGGCAATATGTTTTGGGAAATGAAGAGTGTGTACAGGAAGTCTTTCTCAGACACACATGTTATGTTGCACCATATTCTTGATTGCCAGGACTTGAATGTCAGGTGCGTGAGAAGCTTTTAACATACACACATAGGCAATATACTATCATGCAGTAGTGCCTCTCTGTGTCCCATGCACATTGACATGACAATAGAGCATGCTGCTCTTGCCAGGGGAGATTGTGGAAATGACAGGCAAATCTACACATCCTTGTATAGTCACAAGGAGTTGGCAAAAAAGAATAATTACTTTCCACGATAAAATTGACAGATTCCTGGCGAATTTTCCCCAACTTCATCAATGGAGCCTTTTCCTGCTCATGATAAAACACAATTTAATTTCATTTTTTTTAAAAACGAAATTTTGGGCAGGAAACGGATGTTTCCCTCCCAGCTGAAACTTTTGTTTCGGCTGGGATCGTAAGCGGCCTCTTGCCTCGAGCATGTTTGATGGGCTGAGGTGCGGCTTGATTACTGCTTTCTGCATCTCTGTATTTTGATCCGTCTTCCACTGGAGCACGCTGTGAGCACGCTGCGAGGTCCTTTCCTCTCACATTCAGCAGAGCCCGGTGTGCCGCGGGTTGTAAGCTGAAGCATCGCCGAAGCATCGCTGAAGCATCGCATCGGGCCCTCGGCCCTCCAGCCTTTGTTTGACCCCGTGGTTCGGCTTGCTAACTCCCTGGTCCTGTGCTTCCTCAGTGGGCCCCTTGAGTGGTCCTATGGTGCAAGCCTGCGAGGGTTTCCACGGGGTAACGGCGGAGGGGAAGGTGAGCTCTAGATTGAACGGCTTGTCTGAGCCCTGGACAAGGACTCCTCTGACTGGAGTGAAGGGTAAGTTTGCTGGCATTACCGAGTCTCCTGAGTCCTGGGCTTAGGATGGTGGATGACTGGTAGCCTATAGTGGCTGATGTGGGGAGCTTGGTAGCACCATAAAGTTGCTACTTTTTTAGCCTGTGCTAAAAATAGAAGGAGTGGACAGCACTATCTGCCTGGCCTTAATTAGTGAGGCACACTTGCGCCCTTGTGCTGCCCCTGTGTTGTCTTGTAGGGAAATCTATCCCTAATTAAACAGATAATATATACGAAGAGTGGTGCACTCTCAGGAAGCCATTGCACAATCCTTCGCCCATAAAGGGAATCCATTCTGCAGAAGTGGTGGGTCCTCCTACTAGAGGCTTACTTCATTGGGTGATTTCTGCCAATATTATTACCTGCCATACGATAAATAACAGGAGACGGCGGGCCGCAAGCCTTTGATCCTGTTCAAGGGATATTAATCCCCAGTGATATGATAACAGGAGATTGTAGGCAGCCAGCCTTTGATCCTGTTCAGGGGATCAAAAACCCAGCGATTCTACAGACAGCGCTCCACAGGGTGAAGTAGGAACATACAAACTGGTCCCCTAACCCTAAGAGGGCGAGTGTCTGGGAAGTCTGAATGCCTCCCAATAAAGGATCCACACAGCTTAAGTACAATCTAAGAAGAACTAAGGGAATGGAGAAAGCCAAGAGCCCTCCAAGCAAGGGTGTAGTGCGGGCTAAACCCAGAAAGAAAGCTAAAAACGCTATTCCTGTGGACCAGGGCATGATCACTGAGTTTTTCCCACAAACCTCCCCCCCCGGAAATAAATTCCACCACAATTGAGGAAGCTATTGCACCGGCTCCATGCAATATCGCCTCATCTAGTGCTTCAAACTATGATGATATAGACAATAATTAATTATTGGAACTTTGTCTGAATATTCAAAGAAATATGTCTCTCTTACCAGGAGTAATGCCTATTAATATCGACTGCACCCAAGAAAGCAAGCAGGCAAATATCCCATATGGGACACCTACACCAGTGGAATCACTGGGCAGACTATCAGTCTCACTAGATCTGGCTATGGCTTATATGAAGGATACCCCTGACATCGATAACGATTGCTTGGCTAATCTCTACCCTGGAGCAGCTGAGATTGCCGAGATTCAGTCATCAGTAGCATCCCTGCAATTCGCTCTTAAAATTCTACTGAAGATATCTGGGCGAATATTGGATAATACCAATGCTTTAACTTCGGACATGACCAAGACGGAGAAAGCTTGTGGAATAGCTGAAGTCAATCTGTTGGCAGAATCCAATTTGTCAGAACTATACAGTTTGCTGAAGAAATTGAAGAACAGCAGACTGAAGATCAGCAAAACCAGGAGGCGGAAGCAGACAAGGAGAATGCTGAACCATTCTTTTCACGTAAGCAACGCAGAATGACTAGGGGGGCCGAAGAAAATAAAAGAGCTAAGGCTATGGCCCTACCTAGATTTGAAAAGGAACCTGGTGGGCTCCCCTCCAAGAAAGCCAAAAAGAGAGCAGCAAGAGCAAAGAAAAGGAAGATCAGTGGTGAGGGCTGTCTGACCAGTTGGCTAATACCCGAACAAGAAAAGATGAACGAACTCGATGAGGAGGCTGGAGTGCCAGAGGGCGATAACCTGAGTGAAGCAGATGTGATAATTGACAAGGAGACGCCTATACGATTACCAGAGCAGCAAGCCCCAACGACTAAAATAACCACATCGACTGGAATTAAAGCAGCGACCAAAGGAAATCATATCTGTCTGATAAAGAATCTTTACCTAAATGAAGAACTGAAGTGACTCTCGCGTTCTGAACTGCTAATCAGACTGAACTATATACCACAACTGAGGGTCCTTAAGTCAGATGATTTCCAATTCGTGGAACCGTTAAAAGGCCCCAGTCTTCAGGTTTCAGCGCTTCATTGTAAGTTTCTGACAACTGCACAACTGATAAGAGACTAAAAGGACGAATTGAAAGCAGTCGATGTGGAGGTGGACACTGATCTGAATGCAATTGAACGAAACTGCTTGCCCAGAGAGGTAGACATGCCCGTGGATGCTATTGTTTGCCCATACCTGCCTCAAGGGAAGAAGGTGGACATCTCAGATATTCAACAAATATTAAAATGGTTGGCTGATTCGTTACCTGGAGTACTTTTGAAACAATGAGACATCACAATTTTGTCATGGAATTGCCGGGGTTTCGCACACTTACTATCAATAGAGGACTCAACTAAGATTCTGGATAGGCATAGCTGTTTCTGCCTTCAAGAAACATGGGCTATGGACCCCATGATTTTAGATGGCTTTGTTACTTACCAAATGGCAGCAAAAAAAGGAGAAAAGGGTAGACCATACAGTGGCCTAATAACGGGGGCGGCTAATACTCTGGGTTCGAGACAAGTCGAGACACAACTAGCTAGTAACATGATTGTGGTAGAAGTGTGCTACGACAATCAGGGAGCAAAGGATCAATTCCTACTAGTAAATCTATACAATCCCCCGGGTGCACTATTAAGGAAACAACTGCAGGAGGCTCTCCATGACCTATTGGCTACCTGGCTATTAAAACTTGAGAACACTGGGATAATAGTGGATGGTGATTTTAATTGCCATATGACTGGGAATAGAGGGAAGTCCCACAACCCTAGGTTGAGAGCAAAAAGTCACATGCAACATACTAAAATGGATCCTGAAGGACAAGGGTGGGAGCGTGTGTTTGAGTCCTGGGATATAGAAATTATTAACGGTAAAACCATTAGTGATTACCCAGGACGCCATACTTGTCTAATGGAGTCTCTTGCAGTACATTAGACTACATTTGTATTTGCCCAAGGATGTATGGGATGGTGGAAGATATGCAAGTAATGCCCAATGAGTGGAGTGACCATGCCATAATGACATGCAAACTTAATACCGTGGTGAGAGATATCCCTGTAACTAATATGGGTAACATAAAGCTAAATAAAGCAGGAGCTTGGATCAGCTAGTCTGATAATAATGTTGCACACGCCCTGGCAGCATTGGCCATAGATAAATTGCATCTCCTACCGAATTTTAGGGAGATGATGATTAATTCTATTGAGGACTGGATCTATTCCTTTGTTGGGATGCATGCTACGCTACCTACAGGGGCTATGATAAGTATGGGGGATAAAAAGCCTCCCTATGATAAAATGATTAGAGATGCTAAAAGAGAATTCAGAGCAGAACTTCGTCACGCCAAGAAACAAGCTTGCGCCCCTGACCAATACCATATCAATGTGAGGCGCATTAAAAACAGATATAGAGCCATTATTAAGGCGAAAAGAAAGTCTGACAAGATCCAGTCCTGGCAAAGGCTAGTAAAGACAATTTGTACTGGGAAAACCCATAATATATGGTCTTTATTGGGTGAAACACAGGGCATTGCGAAGGGCCCACTAGTTAACCCTATTGAGGCTGAAACATGGATAGCATTCCGAGAAAACCGAAATGCCAAGGCAGATATGGAGGAATCCTGCTCTTTGGGTAGCCCTCCATCAATTCCACCCATTAATGTATCATATGAAATGGTGATGAACAAGATTAAAGAACTGAAATCCTCCCGGGCTCCAGGTCCAAATGGACTGGAAATATTGTAATGAAATCTCACCCTGAATTTTTGGCGTCATTATTAGTCATCTTATTTAATAAGATCCTGAAAGAGGGGAGAATACCACAATCTTGGCAAACGGCGGTACTTATTCCAGTTTTCAAAAAGGGTAATCGTTCTGATCCTAGCAACTATAGGCTTCTCTCAATGTTGGACTCCACGGGGAAGATATTTGCCTCGCTTCTATTAAAAGAATTACAGCTCTGGGTGGAGCAATCCAACATATTATCCAAATTCCAAAGTGGGTTCAGACGGGATACTCTACTTCTTAGGTCACGAGCAAGATCAGGGGTGCAACCTCCATTGTACGCCTTTTATATAGACTTCTTGGCAGCATTCGATTCTATTCCCGAGAACGTCTCTGGCAGAAATTAAAGTCAATGGGTTGCCCTGAAGGCCTGTTATACTACCTTAGACTGCTCCATCAGAATACCTCAGTAAAATTAGATCAGGAAGGTTATACCACTAGAAGTGTTTACCAAAACAGGGGGGTCAAACAAGGTTGTGTTATGGCTCCTTTAATATACAAATGATACGTACACGACATTCCGGCAGCCATAAGGGCTGCGGTAAATTGCCCTGTACTAGCCTATGTGGGCGACCTAGTAATCTTTGACCACGCTATCAGTGGGCTATGTAGGTCGTCGACTGCTCTTTGGGAATACGCAGAGAGAAATGGCCTTAAGATCAACCTGGAAAAAATGAAGGTTATGAGATTTACCAAAAGGAATACTACCTGGGTGTAGCTTAGAGCAGGCACAGATAATATAGCTTGTACTCCACATTATCGATACTTGGGTATTGAATTTGAGATCGCTGGTGACTATAGAATATGCAAACAGTCACATACCATTAGAGCGGCACAACTGACTGGCCTGTTCCAAAGATTCACTGTTAACCAGGGAGGTTTCACCATTTGGGGTACACGACAATTGTATATACAAGTTCTGTCCCCAATGATTACCTATGGTTTGGAAGCTCTCCTGGACATAGATCTGAAATGGTTACAGGTGTTAGAAGGGAAATTCTGGTGCTCTATTCTGGGCCGACCACCAGGCATACCCATGGCAATAATAAGACTGGAACTTGGGTTGATCTCATTGAAAGCCTTGGTATTAAAAAAGCGTGCCACACTCTACCTGAAAATGACCATTAATACTAGCAATGGGTTATTAATTGCTGCCCACCAAGAGATATCTAAGATAAATTCTTGGTGCCCCATCAAGAAGCAGATGACTAAATTATTTGTGGACATTGAATGGCAAACAAGGGCGGGCAGTGTCTCAGAGGAGGTACAGAGGGCATTGGGAAAACGTATAGAGCTCGTGGACTGGTTGGAGAATTATGACCACCTCCGGGAGCTAAAAAGCTACCAGTTCGTCCAGTACAGACTATACAATTTCAAAAAGCCACAGAGCTACCTAAACCTGTGCCCAGCTGTGAGACTCAGACGCTTTATTTTACTACTAAGGATTGAACAATTACCTTCACTGATGGTTACCGGTAGAAGGGATAAGATTGCAGCGGAACTACTGCTTTGTCGTTTATGCAGCAAACAGGATCAGCTGCAAACAGCTAAACATTTATTGACTGAATGCCACAAAATGTCAAGTGTTATCAATATCTGCTTGGGTAGATTTGTACATAGTCACAAATATATTAAGGAGGAACTATTCTGACATCATTGTATCAACTCCAACAGTATGAGTTTACTGTTGGCATTGTATAATATCTGGCTGAAGGTTGAAGTTAGCCTCAACGTAACTATATAGGAGTCAACAAAGCCTAGTTGCTGAACCGAAACTGCTGGAACTCAAGCAATCCCTCTATGTGCCATGGGAACGCAGCCAGATAAGGTCTACGAGACATTATTTTAAGCCACTAATGTTCCTTTATTTAAAGCCTTGGATGCTTACCCTGATGAGTAGTTGACATTCAAAGGCAGTTTGTGGCAGCTGATAATGCACTGAAACTGGGAGCATTGAGGTTTTTATATGGACGATGATGACATTTTTGTTTGTTTGGGGAATATTATCTTTTTATAAGAGATACCGAACTCTATTTATATGATGTGTGTTTGTATATGATAATCTTTCCTCTTGCTTAGTTGTATATGTATGTGCAAAGTTTCAATGTAAACTAAATCACAATAAATACTATTATTATTATTATTATTATTATTATTATTATTATTATTATTATTATTATTATTATTATTATTATTATTATTAACTTTCGTTTTACTGCAAAATTGAATTTTATGTGTGCTTTGGTCCACACAAAAAAGCAAACGCTGTCAAAGAAATTTCCAACGCTAAAAACCCCCACCAAGGGTGTGGCATGGAAGGTGAAAAATCGCAGAGCCGGCGGAACAGAATTGTTGGTGAATTCCAACTGTGTTTGCCAGCAGGATTTTCTTCCACCCCTAATAGTCACTTTGATGATGTCATGACTGCTTGTGGAAGGCAATTTTGTTAGACCTCAGGAAGCAATAACATCTATTCCCCCTCCACTAGGGTTTGTATCTGTATAACAGTGTTATTTCATTGGAATTGCTGCACGCGAAGTGTGCATGCAGTGTGGAATGTTACAACAATAACTTCAATGTGCTTGCACAAGTATGTTGTGCCCTCTGGTGTCACGCCGCTGCACACATGGAACATGGACATCAACATGGAAGCCACCATTGCCTTCAAGGGAGGCTGCCATGATCAACCACTATCATATTAAATCATTGGACAACCAGCATGTTCAATTTTGCCTGGGAGCTTTGCAAAGCCATAGGATGCCACCACAGCCATGCCAAATACATATGTACGCTTGTGCACAAAAAACAAGTGTACCTCCCTATGACAAATGTGCTAGCTGGGGGTAGATCTCTGTCTTCGGCTGGGGCCTCCCTCTGGAACAGCCTCCCTGCCACTCTAAAACTTGAGGAGAACCATCTCCAGTTCCGGAAGCACCTCAAAACCTTCCTCTTTTCTTCTGCCTTTGCTCCCCCTCTCCCCTGCTGATCTGTTCTCTCTTGGCACCGTGCACCTGGCCACCCTCTGGCTTACCTGCTCATCCTGCCACCCTCCCGCACTGCCTCCGGGCCTACCCCTTGCACTGGGGTCTGTATCTGTACCCATACAGCCCCCCCTTTTTCTTCCTGCACTTATCAGACCTACCCTGTCTGCTGCCTTAAACCTAGCACTTGCAAATTGCTGGCTGCATTACCACTGTTTGTTGCCTTTATTATTTATTTATTGTTATTTATCTGTTTCTCCTCTGCTTCACACTTTCCACCTCTCCCCCTTTCCATGCACATTTCCCCCCCCCCCCTCTCTCATGTGCTTGCGTGTTCTCAATGTCACTGGGCCTAGTAAGATTGCTGTTTTGTTCTCCCCTGTTCCCCTCCCTTGCTTTGTCGCGCTCTGAAACACTTGTGTGTGAGCGCGATAGAAATAAATTATCAATCAATCAATCAATCCCTTGATTTAAAAAATTGGTGACTATTTCCTGTCAACTGATCGACCCATCATTCTCATACCATTCAAGACACCCAATATGCACCTCTTCATCATCACTGTCATGCATTAAGTTGTCAAGTATTGGTTTCGGGACATTTCTCCTGATGCAAAGATTGTGTAACATATATATGTATATATTATTACGAGATTTAATCACATTACCGACTTTTACAAGCTGCTGGGTTCATAGGAGTTCCAAAAGAAAGAAGGAGAACTTAAGGCCAAGTGACTCTCTTCCAACAACAGAGATGACGTTGGTAGTGGTTCCTAAGTTATGTTATGTGTTGCAGCCAGGTGATGTGTCAAGTATGAAGTTCTGAAGCTGCTTGTGCCTTGGCAATAGAAGGTGTCGTATTGATTAGATCTCTGGGGCATTACCACATAATCTACAGTGGTTCGTTCTCGAGAGACCTCTAATGTTCCGAATTTCATTTGACGGAAGAAGGTTTAACCAGGCCCTTGGAAAAATATTTCTCAGTCTTCTGTGTGGAAACTTCTTTAAAAAAAAAGGCTGGGTTTCGTTTAGTTTTCTTGCCTCCAGTGGGAGGAGAGATGCAAGCTTGTATTTTGATGCTTTGTCCAAAGTCAAAATCCAATCTGTGTCATCCAGTTTTCTTTTTATTTTAGTCGGATTTAAAATCAATTCATCGGGGGTGCTTTTTTACGGTCCTTGTCCCACTGATTTAGCATTTTGCAGCGTCCAGTTGTGTAACATATAGCACATAATATTGATGTTGCCGTTTTTTGCGGGTGTGTAAATTAGTGCTACGTCAGTTTGATGCAGGCAGTTGAATCTTGCAAAAAGGGCAGCAGAAGACCCTGCCAATTTAGCATCTGGTATTGCTGTGCACATCATTATAGTATCTTTCCTGTGAGCTGTGGGGGTTGTGATATAGTGTGGATTGCCATGGCAGGAGGTGGTAACCCTCGTCACCTGTCATGATAATTTTAAAAGGGCAGGTTATTGCACAATTGCATTCGTCTCCTTTTATGAATATATGCATACAATTACCCGTAATTTCTCAGTGATTCCATCTGTATATTCGCCCTTAATTTCCGAAGGATTCCATATGTGTACTCCCCCTTTATTTCTCAGATATGCCATCTGCATACTTGCCCTTCATTTCTCACGGATTCAGTCTGCTTCCTCCCCCTTTCATTTCCCCGGTATTTCCACTGTTTACTCACCCTCAAATGACTGAATCTACATGTTAAGTTAGAACATCATATCTAAGAGGAATTTGTATTACCCCCTGTGGGTGACAATGTAAGCTGTCCACCCACACCTACTGTTGTTATACATTACCATAGAATCGTAGGTAGTATCAGGGACTGTGTGATGGTTGGGTCACCAAGACTTCATCTGCATTTTGTGGGTATGTTACACCTTGCGATTCATGAAGACATGCTCCCAGGCTTTTAGGACCACCAATGAGACATGTGTTCAGACCATTGCACCTATGATGTTAGGGAATTGGCCAATAGTGTAGAATATTCCTTTCATAGCATGGATGGCTTTTATGATTGTGGGTAGTGTAATGTAATCCATGGCATGACAACGGAGCACACATAATACCTGTGTGCGCACATGAGTAAATGTGGGCTGTGACATTCCAACTCACCAGGGATGTCATTTGGGAGTTGCCAGGGGTCGCAGCTGCAACCCGTGTTCTCTCTTGCTACCACTGTACAAAAAAAGAAAACAACATTGTTTTTCCTTTTTTTAAACTTAAGTTCCTAGAGTAGCAGGGACCCCCGAGACCCCTGCGTTGTGGGTGCCCTACCACGCCAGGTCTGGGGGTGCCCCGGCACATTCTTCACCCATCATGGTGAAGGCTAGGCTGCGGCTTGCAGCATAAGCAGGTAGCACTCAGTAGGGGTTGGAGCTGACCGTGGCATGTGTCACATGCCACGTTCAGCTCCAACCCCTTCTCTTCCGGCTTCCTCATGGCTCATATACACAAACTGTTAACAAAGCTTATAGGTTTTTGAAACGTCTATGGATGAAAAATGCCTAACAGCATTATGAAATATTTAAGTGGTGCATGGTCATTACGAATGACATTTTTAAACTCAATTACATGATTTTATTTTGATGTATTAAGCTCATTTTAACTTTTTGAATTGTTAAGTTATACATCTATGCAATATTAATGACTGTTATTGTTGTATGTCATATTTTATGGCCGAAATAAAAAAGATTGAAGATGATAAAGCATGAGAATTTATGGGGCTGCTGTTCATTTTGTAAAAATGTAATTTGTGCGCTGCCTTTGTTATGGCTCCACTGTTGTTTTCGTTATTAAAAAATAACATTGCAGTAGGCATAAACAAATGGAAACAGATGCTCTGCTATTGGAGGGAGACAATAGGGCATTTTTCTTCATGCTGACGATTAGGTTTTGGTATGAAAGACACCTGTTGGCCTCTAAAAACAATTAATCCTACTCTCTAATATAGGTAAAGAAAAATAGTTATAAATACATATATCTAAATATAAAAACAATGTTTTTTTTTCCCCTACACACGTATTTTGTATCAGAGATGTTAAACTAGAACAGGTGGAGGGTTATGATTGCCTAGGCCTCCATTTTCAGAATTCAGCTAGATGGGGTGACCATCTAGTGATACGTGTGACCATGCTAGCCCGGAGAGGAATGGCAGTCATTAAGTTCAATAATCGGTATGCTGGGCAGAGTATATCTAACGCTATTGAGATTTAAAGAACGCAGGTAGTTTTTGGAGCAGAAATCTGGGAGTAGACAGATCCTAGAAGCTTGGTAACAGAGTAAAACAAGATACTTAAACAGCTTTTGAATGTGCCAAACAGTGCCCCTAATGCCCCAATCAAATGGAACTGGGCTTGATTAGTATTGAGTTTCTAATGATCAGTGGTGGCTGGTGAGTTTCAAAGCTGGTGGGGCGTAAAGTTCCTAGGGGTAATTTGGTCAGCGAGCGCACGCAGCGCGCCCACACCACACAAGCGAGGTCTGGGGGTTACTCCCCCCCACCGGAAATTTGGGGAAAAATGGCCTCCAAAATGTGCAATTGACTGTTTACACGCACTGAAATATGACATAAGCATTAGGTTTTACATACTAATGGTGGTACATTATTCTTACGTGTGCAAGTGTGATGGTGTATTTTACAGCAACTTGTATTGAGAATAGCTTGTACTATGGTGTATGCATAGTGTGAAAGAGAGTGAGTGAATCTTAGTGTTGCGACTTGCGGCTGTCGCCCACAAGGTATAAGGCAAAAGATACTAGGCATCAAACACACAACATAAAGCACCTGTAATCATTATAACAGGGATACATTTAAATGGGGCGAATCATTTTGCATACCCCCCTCGTGCTACATTATCCCCTGACAGTCACCTAAAAAGCTCAGCAAGATGTCATTTTAGCAAAATCATTGCCCTATTGTTCAGCCAGCTTCGTTCTTGCATCAGCCTCCGCTCCACACCAAACACAGACCATGCCAGGCGATCATTAATGAGAACACATCACCCTAAGCTCTGCTCATCCGAGACCTGACATCTTCAATTACCATCAGCAGAAAAGTGACACAAAAACGAGCGTGGCCAGGGCCTGACTTCACATACCACTTCCCATCCTTCCACCAAACGCTGCACAACATACTCTTCCAAGCGCCACTCCCAGTTGCAAAACAATGATTAAGCTGCATCGAAAGAGAGCAGCTCCTGGTGTGTGGGACGCTTCATTCACAGAACAGAAGTGGGGGTTGCGCTTTTGCAAATTCACTATTATCGTAATGGGGTCTGGGGAGCACCCATTCCAGGTGAAAGCCAGCCCTCACCCCCGCACTTTTCTCTGAGTTCAATTCCACCTAAATGGCTTTCGACATAATTGGGTAGTGAAATGTGTATTGTTCAATAAACATACACTTAAGAGGCAGAGTCTCATTCACAGAATTACACTCCTTGCCCATCCCATTTCCTACAAGCAGATGCGATCAATAGCCTTCACCGAAAGGGGTTGGGGCCTCCAATAACATACCAGTAGCTGTTCGCATGCCAGCCTGACACATTAAACCCCCAGCCCCCGATGGAAGGGGCTGCAATGCAAAGGTAGCGCCCATGTGACATTACACCACCCCTCCCCCGTGCGGAATGGCCACAGATCACACAGTGCGTGAGGGATCATTTAAGCTGGTGCTCAGACTGCTCGCCGTTAAAGGGACAGGCTCGCAGGCAGCCAAAGGCATCAGAGACTCGCTTACTTTTCACTTGCGTCTCGTATCCGGCGATGATTTCTTTGTCCTTGAACCTGCTGGGGTGTTGACATGGTTCCAGGATTTAAAAACCACAGGGCCTTGGGGTCTTTGCCACAGCCGAGCGCCGATGCAGCAGGGCCTTATAGCCACGCATGGACGGTGCAACTTTTCCAAAGTGAAAGTGGGCCGTAGGTGGCACGTACCCTACGTCACCACCCCGCTCCCACACTCAAATGTCATTGGCTGGCAAACAGCCAATGACATTTCTGTTTCTATGCGTGTCATCAGGACACAGACACAGTGGAATCGTATTGCGCTATTTGCATATATGTTATTACTGGCGGGGCCAGAACTGAAGCGCCCTGCCAACATCCTACTTGAAATGGGTTTACGTAAAGTGCGTGGAGCTACGAGCTCCACGCACTTTACTGTAAGAAAAGCTGCGTAAAACGGGACGCGCCCCGCTGTTATAGCCAGCCCTGAAGACTGTGAAGCTCACAGCTGACTGAGCCTCACGGTAATGACTGGTATTTAATTCTTATTGTGATTGCAGCATCGCTGCGCTGCTGCTGGCAATGAAAAGGCAATGAAAAATACAATTTGTATTTGCCAATACTCATCAAGATCTGGGAGGGAAGTCCAATAACTTTAAATTAAATATACATCGGCAGGGTCCTTTGGGGGGGGGGGGCGGCGCCCCCCCCCGCCCTATGAAAGCGGCCGCCACTGCTAATGATAATGAAACTTTTGCTTTATTGGTTAAAACTCTGAAATACCCACACACATACATCTTATCACGAGGGCCTCTGTGATTTGTTATTCCATGGTTTGCTTATTTTAAAGAGATATAAACAAAAATGAATGTACCCCTGTTGTGGAATAATCCTGTTAAAATTGGTCATGATTATAAAACTATGGTGAAAACTGATATGATGTGTGGTACTCTATAGAAATATGTGAATAGTGTATTGATAAGAATTGAGTTACATACTTTAAAAGTAATTTCTCTCCGGAATTGTGTTTGGATATTCCTTGCAAGACATATGTGAAGACCTTGATGGCTAAATGTAGATTAGGAATACTACTGGTTCAACAAATTACCGCTCGGTGGAACGTAGGTCAGTCGGACAAGTGTGAACACTCGGGTAGAGGATGTACAGCACCTTCTTTGTATTTGCCCTTTATATCTCAATCAAAGGAGATCACACTTAAAACTGCTGTTTATTGATAAAAATATAAGAACAGTTAACAAAGCTTAAAACCACTACGGAGAAAAATAAAATGCCTAATAGCCATTATGAAATATTTAGGAGCTGCAGGGTCATTACAAATGACATTTTCAAATTCAACTGCATGCTTTTATTTTGATGTATTAAGCTTATTTTAACTTTTGAATTGTTAGTTATACATCTATGGAATATTAATGACTGTTATTGTTGTATGTCATATTTTATGGCTTTGACCGAAATAAAAAAAAGTTTGATTATGATAAGGCAAAATAACATTTGGGGCTGCTCTTCATTTTGTAAAATGATATCTAGAGCACTGCATTTGTACTGGACTCAAATGGATTACCAGATACCTATTCATATGTCACTTACAATGGGTTCATAAAGATAAATTGAAGAGCTGTGTTTACTAATGTGAGGTGTATGCTTCTAAAAAGCTAACCTACATGTCAAAAATGCAAGTATTATGCTGTTAAAATCAATGCATTCTGCAGTATGGTCAAGTGTTCTGAGTAGAAACCCTTCTATTCCTATCATAAAAAGCCATTTGAATTTCAGTTTCATAGTTTATTCCAATGGAACGATTTCCTGATATCATTCCAATTGCATAGCACACTAAAACATTTCATTCTGCACACTTCATGCATGATCATGTGCTATTTCAAGACAGTTCAGTGTTGATTTTTGAGAGTCTTAATTTAAATGCAAATGTCATTGATATAGTGTTTTTTCAAACCACAATTATCAAGCCTGACGTGATCTATGAGTGAATGCAATCTTTTGTGTCTATAATTATTAGTTAATGTTGATGCAATCATGCCTTGTTATGTGAAGTTCCAACTGCATTTCATTCTTACTCAAAATAACTATTTATTATTAAAATACCCGATCATGATATACAGAATGTCTATTCATATTGCAATATATATGCATAGTAGCATATGACTAATTGAAGCTGATCAAACTAAAGCTGCAAGATATTGAAAACTGATCACAGTTCATTAACATATGGATCCTGGGCATCACAGAATCGACTTAGAAGGGCCAGATGGAGACTTTTCTTGAGACAATATCACTGGATCTTGTGCTTGGCCTGGTCCTATCATGACACTTTCAGATAAAGTGTACTCATAGGTCCCCAGCCTGTGCATGCCCTACCACCTGACTGGTCATCGCTACACTATTCAACTACAGCAACCTCATCCTGAAGGCAGTGTTGGAGAAGGGAGACCTCCAATTCTAGTCATCAAACATTATGATTTTTCCAGACTACAACCTGCAAGTACAAGCTGCAAGACCAACCTTTTATCAGGTGCGCCAGAGACTCTGAGACCGAGTGGTACACTACTACATGCTGCTCCTAGCTAAATTGAAATCCTATAGTGTGAAAGGACACACTTCTTCACATCCCCAAGAGTTGTTTCATACAAACAACCATCCAGATGCTGTCCCCAAAGAATCCTGGGTTGGCCACAGTGCATAACAATGCGTCAGAATAATTGAGAACCTGATACGACCTAAATCTTTACTAAGACTAAAATATCCAATTTGGGAACGAGATGGGCCCAAAGTGTCTAGGCCACCACTTCGTATGATCACACATTTTTCTATAAAATTTTCTTTCTGGGGTTTTGCATTCTCATTCTTTTTTTTCCTGGTTATTCTAGTATTTGCACAGTCATTTGTGCAGTTGATTAAGAAGCTGTGATTGTTCTCTGATTCATACCTGAAGTTCTGTAATAGTTACATGCAATGGGCTGGTATGTTGCATGTGGAAACACTAACTGTAAGTATCCTGTTGCTTTCTGTTTGTTTTGAGGTGCGGCTTGACACAGACGTGCATAGGTTGTAGGTCCTTTCCTCAGATGCATTGCACGCCGACGGAGAGAACGCTGAGACACGAGCTGAGCGAACTGAGTGCTGTATTGACAAGCTCTGAGCCGTTCGCGCTCCGAGCTGAACCATGCTGATCTGAGGAAAATATTGGATTAGTCCAGGAGGGGGGCAGAAGAGCAGAGGAGCAGCACTCTGCTTTTCCTGCTCCTGCTACTCACTTGGCAGCATAGCCAGTGAAATTGCCGGATCTGAAAAATGAACGCGTAGTCTGTGAAAAGGTGATATTGGTCTAGTTTGGTGGGGACTGTGGGTGTTCTGCATTTGTCCCGCCTGAATAAAGACATCACCTCTTGATCTGCTGGCCTGTGAAGACATCATTACTGGGGTGGCCTTTGAATGTGTTCTCTATCAGTTTCACCCACTCCTCACAACTCGCATCTAAGCATAAAGCAAAACTCAGACAAATTGACTAAGAGTAAGACTGAGACTAAGACCTCCTTAATGAAGACTTATAACCTACAGAGTGCCTCATCAGGAATTGATCTACGAGCACCTGAAATTGAGGACTCGGTCACCAGGGGTGCTAATTCGCGGCGAGCTAACAGATCTATCTTCAAATCACTGACCATGAGTAAAGATATTAGTAACTTTTTTAGCAAACTAAGTATTTTTCTCATTGATGAACAATTACAATTGGGATTGTGCCTACCCCAACAATGTATTCCTGCCAACAGTGAATGAGAGGCATCGACACCTAAGGCTGCCCCCCCAAATCAAGACCTTCAAATAGGGACTATACCCTTACAGCCACAACCATTAAAAACAAAATACTGAACTATTTTCTTCGTGACTAGGTTCGGGTGTTAGTGAGAATTCTCTTATAAGGCTAATTTCCCAAACCTAGTGAGTCCCCCAGCAACTTTGATGGATTTTTGGGGTTTGTTTTTTTCTCCTGCAAAGAGTGAGACTCTTTTCTTCCCACTCTTAGGCATGATTTGAGGTATGTCTTTGACTCTTTGTGTGCTTATGGGCTATGGGGTTTTCTTTTTACTCCATAGGGTATCATCTATTTTTTAGGTGTGTGTTACACAGCACCCTCAGTGCAGTACCACAGGGGTGTCACAGTGACCCCCAAACATAGAATCCATACCCTGGGACTGACTACTGTCTCCCAGGGCATGTAAAGTCTCCATTGACTTTACTAGTCCTAAATTGTGAACAGAACCAGTACAAACCATCATATTGTGGAAGTACTGGAAGGGGTTAATTATATTGCCCCTGGGTCTGTTTTCAAGGGGGCACTGTCCAGTCCCCCCTTGTTGAGTTTCTGGCTGGTGGCAGTGGTTATCACACAAAATATTCACCCAGAATATTTCCTATGGGATTTTCACATTGATTTTAAATGCACCACTTTTTGGTGCAATGTTAAAGATACTGCTGGTTTATTTATTTAATATTAAATCCACGGTTGGGTCTTTTTGCCAGAACTCTTTTTAAAATGGCATTCGTGTCCGTCTCTGTAACTCTGACCAAGGTCGAGCCCTTTGTTCCACTTTTTGGCAGACTTCTCCACAGAAGCCCTCCAAATGGTGCCACTCTATCTGGGTTCCACAGGATGTGTGGGGAGGGGAATTGGCACCCTGGACTGTGTTGCCTTAGCAACTCAAGTCGCACTCTGTTCTGATTGGCCCATTGGTGTGCCGCCCGGCTCACCACTTAGCATGTGTGAGTGACAGCTAGGCTGTTGAATGGGGCTTTATCTGCATAAAAGCAGGGCCTTTGGGACTGGAACTTCAGCAGTCTCCACAGGACCTAAGAATCCGAAGAGGGAAGAAGCTGAGCCATCTGCAACGACAACACCACCGGTGAAGCCCTGCTGCAACAAACTCACCACTTTCCCAACGACAAGAGAAGATCTTCTGCTGGGCGAGTCTTCTTCCTCTGATCTGGTGGGACTAACCAGCTCACCCCTTTAGCCTTCCAAAGGTGTCTCTTGGTCGTATCTCCTGTGCCAAGCACACAGGCGGCCGGATAGCCAAGCTTCACCACTTTGACTGCGAATAAAAGGAACGCACATTTTACCGACGAACTCCGCGGCTGGTATCATCCCTGTGCAGTGCATTGACTCCACGTTTCCTCCTCGACGAGATCCTCTCTTCCCCTGGCTGAAACAACAAACTGCAACCACTACCAGGAACAACTGCCATCGCTGGAGCTTCCTCTCTCTTTAAGGTACTGTGTCCTGTCTGGCCTCCCTTTCTTCGGGTTTGCCCAAGGTGACCATTAAATCCTTGGCTTTCCAACTGGGTTGGCCCCAGACCTTCTAACTTTACCTTCTTGAATCGCCCCGACCTCTTTTGAACATCCTGCAAAGACTTAAGTGCATTTTAAACCGTGTGATCCTGGGCACATTTCACTTTGCTCCATTTAAAGTGGGCCTGGCATATGAACTTTGGCTCTACAGTATATACTGCCTTTATTCCCTTGCTGAGAACTCCTAAAAGTTTTGGGACCTGTTTTATTTCTATGTTCTGCCTTTTTCTCTCCCCTTAACTGAACTATTGGAGTGCCATCAGGTTGCGCGCTCACATCTGTTTTAACAAATTGTGGTGTTTTAACTCTTACTTGTCTGATAGTTAGCAAGGGAGGTGTGTATACTTTACCTGACTGTGTTTTAACTTGCTTTTGATTTAGAGTGCTAGTATATTGGCTAAAGTGTGTTTTAAATAAATAATTATATACTTTTTATACAAAGCTCTGGTCAGTGTTTGTTTGCTCTACTGTGTTTTTAGCCCTGTTGTGTATACTCTATATACTTCCCTACTCTTCTTGAGAGAAGTCTGACTGCTCAGCCACAGCTACCAGGTAAATCTGGGTGGTGCAGACTGCTACCAATTGGGTTTACTGCTTACTCCTGCAGTCTTAATCTTTTGCAGTGGTCCCCAAGGGAACTGCACAGGATTCTGCCTAACATCAGGATAATCCAAAAATATGCATAAATGAAAAAATTGATAAGGAGAAATATGTATCAGTGACTCATCCATCATTGGCCTCGGCTGAGGGAGGTCCTATCATTAATCTACCAGAGTAAGATCTGGTTAACTCGGATATCCTCCCAAATCTAGACTCTTCATTTGAACTGATGCACTTTCAGCACTATTGGAGGTATCTAGAGTCGCAAAAATCTATCGGGAAAAAACAGCTGGGAGAGACCATGATGCTCTAGATGAAGAGCCTAGGGGCCACTAGCACCAGTGAAATCCCCACCTCCAGACCCCGTGTCTGTCCCTTGCACGGCCTCCTCCTCCACCAAACCCCCACCAGCCTGGATGACTCCGTGCCATCTTCCTCCGTCGGACCCTGTGGGGTCTCAGCTGCCCCTTCTGCTGCCGAGGAATCCAACTCCGACTTCCGCCTCTTGGACCTTCCCTCGGCAGCTGCGGCCTGGGACGGGGCACCGGACTCCTCACTCCCCGACAAGATGACAACCTGGGAGGGGAGCCGGGCCTTGCGTTGCCGGCTGGCGGGATGATCCCTGCCACTGTGATCCACAGCACCCTCTCCGCCCTCTTCTTCAGTTGACGCTGCAGACAGGGAGAGATAAAACACAGGCATCAGAGCACTGTACAATGGACTGATACACACATGACAGTTGCACATGAGTGGCATTGTTTAACTACAGACACGGCATCACACTCCACGACACACATGAAATTTTAACTCACACACATGAACATTTCAACAGCAATATTGCACCAGGCAGCACCATCCATACACATACAACCGCATGAACAGCCAAAGGTGAGCCTGACATCACATGAAACACAAGGAGTGCACTAGACATGCACACACGCCACCACACTTACATGCATGTCTACATCTCCTCCAACTGTTGCAGTGATGAGATCGACATACATGTCACATCTGCCATTCATCCTTCTACATATCAGTGTCACGTGCATCCATGTTGCATCACAGTTGCACACTTGTCAGATACACATACATGCACATGTACACAGTGCAGATACATGCTTTATGAACCACCATTCATGCCACAACCATGCCAATGTACATACACAGAGATTCAAATATGTGTGCTCCCACACCTGCATTTGCCCTGCATGCTTACCAACAAATACACCATCAATGTGTCTCACAACTGAGAGGACACACATGTGGCAGCCTCATGCCCATGTTCATACACATCCCTACATGGCCCTACATAAACACATGTGCAACCTGCACACTACTGGCACACCACGACACGCACAGCGTACTATCAACATGCATGTACACTTACCGCTCGACTCCAGACGCGTCTGCCTCTCAAGGATCTGGACGTAGAGCGCTGGGCATATGCGTTCCAGGACCCTCATTTGATTGTTCGACAGCTGGCCCCGGCGCCCCTTGGCATCCGCTGCCTTAGCGAGGTGCCGGGCCTTGTTGAGGGTCCTGGACCTGAAGTCTTCCCAGCGCTTCGTGACATGATGTAAGTCGCGGACTGCCACCCCCTCCGCGTTGATGGCAGTCATGATATCCATCCAGATCCTGGACCATCCTTCATTGTTGGCGCGCAAACTTCCAAAGAGTGCATCATACTGCCCCAGGACTTGCTCCACCAGGACACCAACTTCGGTGGCAGTGAAGCTGGTGGCCCTATGCCTCTCTGGCTGGGGGTTGCCAGTGCTGCCAGATGGTGTTGTGCTGGACATGGCAACCCCAGAGGCAGGAGTGGGTGGGCAACTGGGTCCTGGGGCTGGGCTGTGGAGCGATGGAATCCCAGTCGGGAGTCTTCGGTTCCAGCAGTGGTGGTCACAGCAACTACACCCCTGGCTGACATGCAGGCAGCAAATGGCAGGGCACGTGGGCAGCAGGCAGTCAGGCAGCAGCAGATGGCAGGTGGGAGCGTGCTCGGGGCTCTGGGGGCAGTAATTCGGCCTTCTGGGTAGGAGCATGGTCTTCCGTGTGTTTTCGCGTGGCCAGCTTGATACGGAGTGATTTGGCACGTGAAAAAAATGCACGTCAGCGTGTAATTCGAGGAAAGGGCCTTAGCGCGTAAGAGCGTTAGCACACGCACGCGATTTCATTGGACCAAAGGCCCTTAGCGCGTAAGCGCGTAAATTACATTACGCGCGCGGGCGTTTCCCTCATAGCACGTGATGACAGAGCACACGTGGAAAAACTGCACGTCTGATTGTCATTGCGTGTAATTGGAGGAAAGGGCCCGCATACACGCGTATCTGACGTGTACGTGTGGGCCGGTTTAAAAGCTACGTGTAGGACGCCATTTCCTTGTACGTGCTTTTTCGTGGAGAGCGAGTGGGTGAAATCTGTACTTCTTGTCGGTTCACACGCGATTACTTCACAGCGTTTCTAGTTCATACTCCCTGTTACCTCTGACAGCTCTTTTTTGATTTTTTGTTGGGCCTGTTTCCTCAAACAGAGTTCACTTCTCCTTTTGTCCTGTCTCCTCAGACAGCGTATAATTCTTCTTTTGGCGGGGGTGTTGCCAACGTGCACACGCGTGTATTTTTCACTTTCTTTTTCCAGGCAGACGGTGAGTTCCGCACGTACTTAGCAACTGTGCTTGCCCCGTGTGTCGCGTTCCCCTTCAGAGGTCATTGTAGGCTGCGTGTATTACACGTATGCTTATTTTTGTGTTTCTGGGTGCCACAACGTAGTGCGGGTTCATTTTTTCACGCACGTGGTCTACGAGGGGTTGCGTGCACGTTTATTTTTGATTTTGGGCTGCCTGTGCGTTGCGTGACCCGTCATCTTCCAACAGGGGTCACAGACAGCCTTGTTAGAGCACTAGGGTACGAATTCCATCTAGTACCCTACCCCTTTGACCCCCAATTGCCCAGGACAGTAGTTTACTGCAACTCCCATACGCACAACAACATCAGTGCCATGGTTATGAGGCGACCAAGTGGTAAGGGAGGCAAAGGTGGCCGACCTTCAAAAGGTGGGCGTGGTGGGTGCGGTAGGGGACGTGGCTGGGATTTGCAGGGTGCCCCTATACCCCCATGTGTGGAGGAACAATCAGAGACACCCATGCCCCCCCGCGCCCCCATGGTTGAGGGAAACATGGCTGACACCATCCCAGCTCAGCCCCTGTTGGACCAGCCCATTGTGGCACCTGACCTGGCACAGGATGACTCCCAGGCTGACTTCCGGGTCAGCAAGTCTAGGCCACGTGTGGCGGTGCAAGTTGTTGTCACCAAGCCATGTGGATCTGGGGCAGCTATGTCATATGCTGCCCCAAGTATGCAGGGTGGGGAGGCTGCAGGGGCAGCTGCAGCTCCATCCGCCCCAGCTCTGACTCTCCCAGCCAGGACAGTGTCTGTCCAGGTCCATCAAACTGACGTTCCCCCTGCCAACATTACCCTGCAACCAATGCCTGCATCAAGACCTATGGTCATTGTGCATTCCCACACTCCTACTACCCAGTCCACCGGTGATTCTGCCCCTACTGACCAGAGCGGCGTAAGCTACTCTGGCTCCGCTCCACCTTTAAAGAAGAGGAAGAAGGGTGCTCTGGCACGACAGGCTGTGACCCTAGACGCGGCTACACTCTGGCACGTCAAGGAAGCCTTGCTTTAATGATGCGGAACTTGATGCACTTGTGTCCTATGTGTCGGTGCATAGCCGTGAAATGCTGGTGACTGCAGGGTGCAAGACCACACCTGGTCAACGTAGGGCACACTGGCAGACCATCGTGGACCGCATAAGTGCCCTTGGATTTGGGAGGCGCACAGCTGATGATTGATACAAGTGGTGGAATGATCTGAAACGCAGAGCAAAGAACAAGCTGGCCTCAAATCATGCCGCTACTCTGGTGACTGGTGGTGGGTCTCCACACGAGGACAACAAACTCACTGAACATGAGTCTGTTGCTGGGGCCTTCGTCACAGAGGAACAGATCCAAGGTGTGGGAGAACTACCTGATTATGATGCATTGTCCGGTGAGTGCCCATGCATGTGTGTGTAATGCATGTGTATGTTGTTTGGGTGATGGGTTCTGATTGAGTGCGAGGTGAGGGTGTGTGTGCCTGGGTGGTATGGGTCACCCATGTGCTTCATCCAAAACATTCAGCGGCCTTGGATTTGGGTGTGACAGTATCCCTTCTGCCCACAGTAGTAATTTAGCGCAACATTACGGCAGTTGTCCTTGAAGTGGCATCTTGCAACAACATTGTCTGTATTTTTCACTGTCCCTTCAGGCTGATTGTTTCAATTCTCCCACTTTTGCTACACATTCCTCAGCCCTATTGTCACATTTGTGACATGCTTCTGTCACTGATGAACCCCACATTGGCCCATATGTGTTACCTTGTTAGGTGAATGATTTGACCATTCAGGCTGATTGAGTATTGGCCTGATCACATACATTTTTGGGGCCTGTTTGAATGTGGAACATGATAGTTGTTTCCTGTCATGTTGAAGTGCACAACCATTGATGTGTACATCGGCCTGCAATCACTGTATTTTTGTACACTGGATGTGTTTCAGTGTGTGGCACATGCGTATTTTGTCACACTATGTAGCATTTTTCATCTCATCATGTCCATCTCACATGGATGGCTGACAGTACTCATTCACTGACATATGGATGTACTTGTGGAATGTACCATGGCTATGGTATTTGCCATCTGTGTGATGGCATGTGTCATGCATGTGTATTGGACATGCCACTCACAGGCCAATGTGTGATGGCAGTGCTACCCAGCATGCAGCAAATGTGTTGCTCTTCCATCTTGGTGTCATCAGTGTCTGCCTTTTGCCTCCCATTCCAACTTAGTGACAATGTATGCATGGGAGGGCTATAGTCATGTGGGACATGTGTAAATCATGTACTGGTTCTGTAACTTGTCAGGCCTATTTGTGTGCTATGGTGCTAATGCCTGTTTCCATTTTTTGTCTTTCATGTTTTTGCAGGGGATGACGCACTTGATGCTGCTGAGGTTGAGGAGATGGTGCAGACCCAGGAGCAATCTCAGGCAAGACCGGGCACCAGTGGGGGACGTGGTGTGGTGGTGGGTGAGAACCCAATCTTGCTGCAGACCATTCTGTCCAGGGGTGTCTCTGGGTGCACCTCCCCAGACCTCTATTCAGGTGCTGATTCGGATGACGAGACCTATGTGCCGTCGCAGGTAAGTGTTTCTGGCAGGGATTCTGTTCTGTCCAACCCAACTGCATCAAGGGTAGAGCCATCTATGGGGATGTCAGCATTGGTAAGTCTGCCTTTGGCGGTTACAGATGCAGGGTCACACTCCACAACATCTGATCCTGTTCCTGGGCCAGCAGATCAGAGGGGGAATGCAGTCCTGCAGCCTCAGACAGTGCCGGCACAGCAAGGCGCAGATCGCCTTGCCCCAAACAGGTGTGGTGCCCGCCGACGCGGTGGCCGTACGCCACCAGGCAATACCGTATGGGAACAATCCATGCACGGTATGGCAACCCAACAGGCAGCATCAGTTGAGATGATGGCTCAAGCAATGGAGAGGGTGGCCACTTCCATTGTCCCCCCTGAAAGGCAGATGGAGCAACTACAGCAGGCAACAGACTCCATTTGCCAATCACACAGGGAGGACATGTTGGCATCCAACAGGGACAGACGGGCGGCACTGGAGACTCTATGCCCATCGATATCAATAGAGTCCCAGGGCCACAGGGAAGCCCTGAGGGTAGAACTCCATCACCTCAGGGAGACTCTTGTTGACCTTGAGGCTTCCACTAACTTGAGGACAGAACAGCAGCTGGAGCGGCTCACACGTTCGCTCTCAGCTGAGATGCAGGCAACTCGGGAGGAGATCCGGGCTTCACGTCAGGTGCTGCATGGGGATCTCCGCACTATAATCCTCCAGAACGAGATCTCCCACACCCGCATGCTTGCTGCCATGGAGGACCATACCAGGGCTTTGCGTGGGCTGCCTCCCATAGCACCACCACCTCCTGATGCTGCAGCAGAGGGTGATGAGAGCGACAGCAGCAGTTCTCCACAATTTGGCATAGCCGTGCAGGCCATGAGCCCATGGAGGTGGTTTTTTTTCCCAATATCCACACAGGTGGCTGTTGGTGCGCACCCTGTCCTCAGACCTCCTGGGTGGCTTCCCCCCACCCCTGACCCCCACATGGCCATTTTTGATTTTTGATTTTTGATTTTTTTTTTACAGTGTGTTGCCTTGTGTGGCTCCCGTGGGCATCCACTGTATTCCGGCTGGGCACATGCAGGCTTTTCCTGAGTTTGGGTTAGATGCTTGGGTTTGTGAGACACACACCCCTCCTGCTTCTCATTTCCATGGGCTTGCAAAGGGTGTGCCCAAGTGACAGTGACTTACACAGTGTCGTTGGACTCCCATGAGCTGTGTGGGCAGTCTGTAGTCAATACTGTGTATACATTCCTAGTGGATATTGTTGTTGTATTGTACAGTGCATGGTGTATTGATATGTGCTTGTGCATCCATGTCTTCCTCCTAATTTGCAGGTTCATTCCTCATGTCTCCACAAGGCCGTCTACTTTGGAGATGGATTTCATGTTGTAAGCAGTGCACTTACACATATGCGTGGCAGCAACACTGTACAGTTGGAAGTTGTCCATGTGCTTGCATAATCAGATTGTAAGACTACCACTACTTTAACTTAGTACTGTCATGTTTTTGCTATGTTTGAGGTTGTGCAGCTGCATTGTATTTTTGGTAAGTATTTGGTCATGTGTGTTGTTAGTTCTACATTACTGGGAGCATATTGTGTGTGGCCAGTTTCCATTAGGGACATGTACTTTGTAACACTTGTGTCAGGTTTTGGGGATTGCTTTGTTTGCTCTCACATAGCATGACATGCCATGGTGAGTTGGGTGGCGGTGCTGGGGAGGGGTTGGGTGACATGGCACTGTTGTCATGTTGTATTTTGCAAGGGGGTAATGAATTTAGCAGCATAGAAGTCTGTTTCTTGATGACACAGCATTGGTGGTGTTTGTGTAGGTAGGAATGCACACAATGTAATACTTCCAGGTGACCAATCTCAGGCTGGTATGGTTGTGACAGTTGACTGTCCCTTATGTCATCATCAATGATTGTCAGATGGTATGTGCCAGGGCTGTGTGCACTCCACAGGGGTGTGATTTTAGGTGAAGTAATTAGTCACCAGCTGCGTATGGGCTGCCTCACCCCGTGCCCTTTCCCCTCCCATGCGCAGCGGGCGTGCATGTGGTTGGGGACGTGGGGGCACCACCATGTCCACAGGCAGGCCCCGGCATGTTGCAATGTTGTGCAGGACACATGCTGCCACTATGATCCTGCACACTACTGGGGGAGCGTATAACAGCTGCCCGCCAGAACGATCAAGGGAGCGAAAGCGTGACTTGAGCACTCTGAATGTGCGCTCCACTATGCCCCGGTTTGCAATGTGGGCTGTGTTGTATCTTACCTCGGGTGGCGTGGTGGGGTTCCGAATTGGCGTCATCATGTGGGTGCTCAGAGGGTAGGCACTGTCCCCTGGGGAGGTGGTGATGGGTATCATTAGTGGGGTTGTGACATTACTCAGTATCTGACATGCATGCATGTGCTGTTGCATTTAGACTCACCGAGCAGCCATGTATCACCATGCCGCCCAGCTTCTAGCTCCCGGTTTAAGGTCGACATTCTGTAAATGAAACTGTCTTGGGTGGACCCTCGATAGTTGGCATATACTGAGGTGATCATTCCCTTGACATCACATACTACCTGGAAGTTGATGGAATGCCAGTGCTTGCGGTTTCTATAGATGTGCTCTGATGCCCTGGGGGGACGTAGAGCCACATGGGTGCAATCAATGGGACCTAGGACTTTGGGAATTGTGCCACCCCGTAGAAATCCTGGACGGCAGCCTGCCTTTCTGCAGGTGTTCTGGGCAGGTATATGTGCCCGCGGACTGATGGGCGTGCAGTCATGATGGCCAAGACCTGGTGTAGGCAGCGTGACTGCGTGGCCTGTGACACCCCCCCCCCACTATAGCACTTGTCCGCTGAAATGATCCAGTGGCCAAGAAGTGCAGTACATTGAGGACCTTCTCCAGGGGGCTGAGTGCTTGTGAGCACAGGGTGGGTGAGGTGAGGTCATCCTACAACTCACTCACCAGGTCGAGTATTATGTGAGGTGGAAACCTGTACCGCCCATACACCTGGTCATCAGGCATCCCAAAAAGGCTGGTTCTGGGTGTGAAAATTCTGGGCCTGACTATCCTCCTCCTCCTCCTGCGGTATCCCACGACCACTGCTCCTAGGAAGGGTATATTCATCCTGGCATCTGAGCTTGTTTGTTGTTTGCGTGCACTTTTATGCTGCGCGGGTCCACGTACGCCTGCTTCCTGCTGGCGTACGTGTTTCCGGATTAGCGCGTCGTTTTTGGCGCACGCATTAGCCCCGTTCGAATCCATGAATATGTGTTTTGAACGTGCGTGTGGGCGTTCCGCTCATTTCCCTCCTGTACTTCCAGCGTGGCACCCACATTTTCACGTGTTGTTCCCCATTCCGCGTGTCACGCCCTCTGTTCCTCCTACTTTTGTTGTGTGCGCCGCGCTATGTGCAATTTCGCTGTGCGCGTAGCGCACGCTGTTTGGAGACGTGTGCGCCAGCGTGCACCACGCAGAATTTTGGCACACATCCTGGGATTTACACGTGCACGGACTTCCATGAATCGCTGTGCACGGGTTTCGCTGCGATTTTTGCACTGGCACTGCGATTCACACGCTTTCGCACGCTTTCACACGCTTCCGCTGAAAATTTCAGCGCACATTAATTCCATGAATCGGCCTGAAAGCCTTTTGTTTTTTGCATGTGAAGCTGTAATTCAAGGATGAAATGGCACTTCCATTCCCCGTGTCGAAGCTCCCATGCAAACAAAAGGAAAATGGCCCATAGTGCATAGGTGGTGTTAAGCAGGAGTAACATTTTTACACCTGTTTTTTGTCCCACTTTTTTTACTCTGGGACTTGGAGAATGAGTCCCCCTTGCGTATTTTTGTAAGTATTATAAAACCACTGATCTTCCTTGCGACTACCACAGTGTCCCTTTCTTTTAGTTTACTCTCAAGTTGTGACTAAAATCTGCCTAACCACACACTAGTAAACCTCTGAATAGTTCCAGAATAGACCATCTTTTGTCTCAAAATGTATTTCTCGCCTTCTGTCCCCTAAAATAGCATAGCCTTATTCACCAACCTCAGCTCAAGGTCTCGATAAGGCATCATGGGAGGGTTTTTTCTTTTTTTTTTTCTTTAAGAAAAAGGGGAAACTGATTACAATTTCCATTGTGGAATCTGTGTGCACATGGTTACCTTGTGTGTATGACACCATAAATAAAGGAAGTTTTTCTATAATAACCTTCCTTTTCTCTGTGGTTGCACTCTCAGCCTAAGGTTGTACCCATGCTGGTCTCCATTTTTAAAACACCCCCTTTCCTTGTTTTCAACATTCATTTTAAACACCCTTATTCCCGAAATCAAAGAGTCCGTAGAACAAGTACACCACACTTATGCTTGATAATGTCTTGCCTTCCAAGAGACAATCAGACATCCCTGTATACTGTTTTATTGTAGTCACAACACCTGGGCCGCTGTGTCACACAAGCATTGTGTGAATAAAATGTGCAAGCAATGCATTGTTAACACAGAGTTTACATGTCAACACATTAGACTAGTCGGAATTGGGAAGTTAAACAAATACATGCTTATGTGGTGGAGGTATTCACTGTGGACTATACACAGGATGAGGGTCTTCGGAATGCTAATGGCCGCTTCCACATGATCTGAGACCTGTCAGGATAAAGGGCCATTAGCCTTCTCCATTTAACACCTGTGCAGCGCAGTAGTAAAAGCAAAGACTTGAAAGAAATAGAAATAGAAATAGAAATAGAAATAGAAATAGTTTGGGGAAAACACCTGGGACATGCAAAGCCCGGCTATGACTTCACTATCACATTATGTCAAAGCCCTTGATAGGTGCCAGCCTTCAGCATACCAGACAAAACAACCTTTTTTAGGATTTCATGGAGGCACCTCTTCATGTTTTACACTCAAAATGGCACTCTTTTCAGCGATTTCAGGGGTGAGGATGGTACCACACAGCAATTTAAGTGCCAACAAACTGAACATTTGGGCTGCATTCCTTGATTCTCTTACCAATCTGTTCTAACTAAAACGTTATTGTTTAGCACTCCACAGGCTCATTCAATCCCTTATTAGTATTTGTTGTATCTAACTCCTTGTACCACCCTTTATTTCAAATCATTTTCTGTATTGTCATGTTGAAGTAAAAGTGGCATGAGTGTTGTGGTGCTAATCGTATTCGCAATGCAACTTCTATTTTCAATTGTCCTTGCAGGGGCTTTGTTGATAGTCCTTCCTAGATTCAAATTGTTGCATGGGCATTTGACTGCACAGATGACCATGGGTGTATTGCAATTTGTGAATGATCTTTGCTTGCACTGCATATTCAACCCTTTGTCAGTTTGTTGACTGTGAGTTGCGAGATTGCAGACTTTCCAAGTTCTGCATGGGTGATGCCTTTTGATCACTAACATCACCGGAAAACCCTACATCTCAGTAAGGGTGGGCTGGAGTCTCATAATATGGAATTACATCACATCAAGAATATTTTTCAAGTAGTTTCAATGATTACACAGTAGTCTAGACAGTTTAAAAGAGGAATAAATAAATCTCCAATAAGGACGAGCTGTCTCTTGAACAAAGGTTTGATTCCCCTCCAGGTTGACTCATACATTCATCCCTCTGTGCTTGCAAATTGCGTAGAACAAATGTGGGAAATAATGGTGGTAATTAGTAGCATCTTTTACCAAGTGTTCTGAAACTGGAATTCCTGGCATGCAACGCTGTATACAACCCCAAACCATATTATTACATATGACGTCGTTGTTATTAATGTTTTTGAATTAGCTTACATTTTAGTTTTGGGTATTGGGTGGCTGTTAAGTGGCATGAATAAGCCAGAACTATGGCATTTGAGTACAGGTGGGAGGGAGCTAGGAAGTGGGGAGAAACACATAACTTGTGATTGTTGTTTGGTTATTTACCCACCTATTGACTGCCCCTGCTAATCCCTACGGACATTCCCACTTGTTAGGCGGAAACCTGTGCAGTTCCCTCTGGGACCACTGCAAAAGATTTAGGACTACAGGTGTTTGGCAGTAAACCCACTTGGTAGCAGTCTGTACCACACAGATTCACTTGGTAGCTGTGGCTGAGCAGTCAGACTTCCCTCAAGAAGAGTTAGACAGTATGTGGAGTATACAACCTAGGGCAATTCTTCACAGTAAGTCAAGCAAACATGCAACAAGGCTTCAGTGTAAATATATAAAGGTATTTATTTATAACGACACATCTATAGAAAACACTTTGCCACTATTACGGCAAACTCTTCAATTACAATTACTCTACGAAGAAAAAGATCAATCCCCCTAACAATAGTTCGACAAGTCTAGGTTTTACCAGCATCACTTATTTGCAGACAGAGGTGTATGCCTCAACCTAGATGGCACTCTAGTATTCGTTAGGATGGGAGACAAAAATAAGCAGGTTACGAAATCAACTAAAGTTCAGAGGTCAGGCCCACTTGGAGAGGGGCGAGGCGATATGTCCCAAAAAGTATCTTAGTGGAAATGCGTTTGAGTCTTTGTAGCAAATTGTTATCGGCAGATTGAACCAAGACATAACAACACGCTAGAGAAACTTGGAGGCGACCCTATGGAGAGGAGAGGATTAAGAAACCTCACTCTATCCGTCAACAAGGGAAGCCAGGCGGACACAGTACCTCGATTGTGGAGTGGCAGCTCCGGCGGGGGCAGTTGTTCCTGGTGGTGGGTAAACGTCTGGTCTTTGCCAAGAGAAGAGAGGATCTCGCCGTCGAAGAAAAGTTGAAGATCGTTGCACCACCAGGGAAGAGACCAGCCGCTGAGTGCTCCGTCACAAGGCACCACCTTTTGGTCGCGGTACAGGGGTAGTGGCTATCCGGTTGCCGAGGTGCTCTGCACGGGCAATTCGACCACTGCGTCCTGAGGCGAAGAAAAAGTAAAGGGGACTGGTTGTTCCCACCAGTCAGGGGAAGAGACTCTCCTGCAGGGAGATCTCCTCTGTCGTCGGGAAGTGGTGAGTCGGTTCAGCAGGGCTCCACCGGAGGTGTCGTCGTTGCAGGTCGGCTCAGCTTTTCCCTCGTCTGATTCTTAGGTCCTGTGGCGACATCTGAAGATCCAGTCCCAAAAGTCAGGCTTTTATGCAGAAAACCCCCATTCATTCAGCCTAGCTGTCAATCAACACACGCTAAGTGGTGAGCGGAGAGGCTCACCACTTGGGCCAATCACACCAGAGTGCGACCGGGGTTGGCAAGGCAACTCGGTCCAGGGTGCCTAAACCCCCTCCCACACCCCTGTGGTAACCCAGACAGAATGGCACCACTTTGGAGGGTCTCTGTACAGAAGCCCGCCAAAAGTGGAACAAAGGGCTCAACCTTTGGTTTAGGAGTCACAGAGACAAACACAGACGCCATTTTTACAAACCGAGTTCTGGCAGAAAATACCATCCGATAGACTTATTTAAGATAAGTAGACCGGTGGTATGTTAGAGACTAACGAGAAAAAGTATTAATCTCTAACAATGGGAAGAATCCCATAGGGTTATATTCGGGGTCGAACATAACAAGTAGTTTCCACTGCCACCAGCCAAAACACGACGAGGGGGGACGGGACAGTGCCCCCTCGAATAACAGACCCAGGAGTAATCAAATTACCCCTACTAGTACGTCCACAATAGGATGGTTTGTACTAGTTCTGTTAGTAAATTTAGGTCTAGTAAAGCCAATGGTGACTTTACATGCCCGGGGAGACAGTAGTCAGTCCCCGGGTATGGAGTCTATGATGGAGGCCCGCTAGGACGCCCCAGTGCTACGGCACGTAGGGTGCGGTGTAACACACATAGAAAAACATATGAGACCCTATGGAGTAAAAGACCCCATAGCCCACAGAACACATTGACATTCAAAGGAATTACAAACATACATGTCCAAGAGTGGGAGAAAAAGAGTCTCACTCTTGGCAGGATGGAAAAACAAACTCCAGAAATCCAGCAAAGCTGCTGGGGGACTCACTAGGCTAGGAAATTCAGCCTAAACAGAGAATTCTCCCTAACACTCGCCCCCCCCCAGACTAAGGGACAGGAGGATTTAATCCACTCCTGGATGAATCTCATACCTCTAGTCGATGACATACATCCTAGAGAGACCATCAGCATTTTGGTGGTGACACCCTGACCTGTGCTCAATGGTGAAATCAAACCCTTGCAGGCAGATCGACCATCTCAATAGTTTTGGGTTTTCCCCTTTCATTTGCATTAACCATCTCAAGGGTTGGTGGTCAGTCTGAATGACAAAAGTAGAACCATACAAGTATGGCCTAAACTTCTTCAGAGCCCACACAATAGCAAAGCACTCTCTTTCGATTGTTGCCCACCTTGTTTCAGGATCCTTCAGCTTGCGGCTGATGACGCAAACAGAGTGCTCCCTACCTTTCCCATCCAGTTGACTGAGTACAGCACCTATTCCTACATTTGAAGCATCTGTCTGCACAATGAAGTGTTGGCGGTAATCAGGAGCTCTGAGTACTGGGGGTTGGCAAAGAGCCTTTTTCAGGTTTTCAAAAGCCTGATTGCACTCCTCGTTCCATCTAACCTTTTTAGGGAATTTGGGCGAGGAGATGACATTCAGTGGAGAAGCTATGGTCCCATAGTTCTCTATGAAATTCCTGTTGTAGTACCCAGTGAGGCCCAGGAAGGCTCTCACTTGGGTTTGAGTAGTAGTTGTTGTCCAGTTTTGCACAGCTTCAATCTTACTGAGCAAAGGCCTTATTTCTCCACCTCCTACCTCATGTCCAAGATAGACTACCTTTCTCTGTCCAATTTGGCATTTACTCGCCTTTATGGTCAGATTGGCTCGTCCAAGAGCCTGCAAAACATATCTCAGGTGGGCTACATGTTCTTCCCAGGAATTGCTGAACACTGCGATGTCATCCAAGTATGCCATGCAGAAGTCCTCCATCCCATTCAGAACCTGGTTTACCATCTGTTGAAACGTAGCAGGTGCATTCTTCAATCCGAAAGGCATTACCTTAAACTGGTATAAGCCAACGGGGGTAGAAAATGCAGTTTTCTCCTTGGCATGGTCTGTCAGGGCTATTTGCCAATAGCCTGACGTCAAGTCAAATGTGCTGAGGAACTTGGCGGCGCCAGGTTTATCCACCAACTCATCTGTTCTTGGCAAATGGTGGGCATCAGTCTTGGTGACTGCATTAAGAGCTCTATAATCCATGCAGAATCTAAGCTCTTTAGATCCAGTCTTTGGTACTAACACAACTGGGCTAGACCATGGACTAGTAGAGGGCTCTATTACCCCGAGATCGAGCATCTTGCGGACCTCCCCTTTGATGTGGGTTTGTACGTTTAATGACATTCTGTATCCTCTGCTTTTGACCGGTAGACAGTCACCAGTGAGTATGTCGTGCTGGCCCCAAGGGGTCAAGCCTGGTGAAAGCGAGAACAGAGAGGCAAACTGATTCAACATAGATTTGCACTCTTCTTGTTGCTCGGGTGTCAGATTGGAGGAGAGATTTACTCCTTCAATTTGTTCGTCTAAAGGTAAGCCTCTGAGGAGATCCGGAAGAGCTTCACTCTCTTCTTCTTCCTCGGATGATGCTAGAAGCAACGCTCCTACATCGGGTCTTGAGACATACGCTTTGAGTCGGTTGGTGTGAAAGACTGTCGGAGCCTCCTTGGGATTGCCCAAGTCCACCAGATAGTTGACCTCTCTGAGTTTACCCACAACTCTGAAGGGTCCCATCCACTTGTCTTGCAAGGCCCTCTGCCTTGTTGGGATCATAACGAGAACGAGCTGGTCTTGAGCGAACTCAACCATGTTAGCCTTTTGATCGTGCCAGTGCTTGACCAATACTTGTCAAGCTTTCAAGTTATCGTTTGCTTCCGTCATCATGTGCGACATTCTCCTCCGGAGACCTATCACGTAGTCAGTCACTCTGACTGGTTTGGGGGAAGGAGGACTCTCCAACCCCTCCTTAATCAGGGCCAATGGACCTCTGACGGGATGACCATAGAGAAGCTCGAAGGGAGAGTAACCTACTCCCTCCTGAGGGACTTCTCTATAAGCAAAGAGAAGGCATGGCAGTAGAAGGTCCCACTTACGCTTAAGGGGTTCTTCTAAAGCACCTATCATGCTCTTCATGGTTCGATTGAACCGTTCTACCAACCCATTGGTTTGTGGGTGGTAAGCTGTTGAGAACTTGTAAGTAACTCCACAGGTTTTCCACATGGCTTTCATGTAGTGGGACATAAAGTTTGACCCCCTGTCAGAGATTACTTCCTTAGGAAACCCGACCCTAGTAAAAATACCAAGGAGGGCCTTAGCCACAGCCGGAGCTGTAACAGTCCTCATAGGAATTGCCTCAGGATACCTAGTAGCATGGTCTACTACAACAAATATAAACCTGTTGCCTGAGGAGGTTGGAGGAACAAGGCGACCAACAATGTCAATCCCTACTCTCTCAAATGGGACTCCCACAACTGGGAGAGGCAGTAAAGGTGCCACATTCTTGGAGCCAACCTACCAGAGGTCTGGCAGGTGTGGCAGCTCCTGCAGTGTTTTTCCACTTCGGCCCCCATCTTCGGCCAATAGAAGTAGAGAGAGAGCCTTTCCTTAGTCTTCTTGAAACTCAAGTGACCAGCCAAAGGAATCTCGTGGGCTAACTGCAAGAACTGTGGTCTGTTCTCTTGGGGTACTACAAGTCGTTTGTAGTCTACAGGTGCAGACTCGGTCGGTTCACTGTAGAAGAGGCCATCTTACCAGTGCAACCTGTATTTCCCAGGCTCTTGCCCTTCAGCCTGAGCTTCTGCCTGGTGGCGAAGACCTTCCAGAGTTGGACATTCTCTCTGTCCCTTACTGAAGTCTGCCCTGCTGGGTCCACCTTCTGCCAGTAAAGACTGCAGCTCAGGATGGTCAACAGGATCCAGATCTCCAATGAGTTCCTGGCCTTCCATTAGCTCTTCCTCAGAGTCTAATTCTACCACACAGGGTTGTACCTCCCTCTCAGCCTCAGCCGGAGGTGGAGTTACGGGTGTAACTTTGGACAACCGCGGGGAAGTCCGTGTTGGCTGCACTGTAATGCCGGCTGCTGGTTTCGGGGCAGAAGTCTTAGGTTTCCCTTTCACTTCTGTTTTCTTCGAGACAGCGGCCGATAATTCCAGTGGAGCTGGAGTGATTTCTTTCTTCATCATCTCCTGGAGAGTACCGCGCATGGTCCTCTCTCTTGCGGGTCTGATTAGCTCCTGTAACCGTTTACTAGGAGGTCTGGGAGTATGCGATACAACTCCGAGAGTTTTCAAATCGTTACCCAACAGTACGCGTCCTGGTACCTCACTCTGTATGCTGACAGGTATCTTTACAGTCATGTCTTTACACTGGATGAGAACTGGTAATTGGGGAAGCATCTGCACAAGCCCTCCAGCTAACTTGGTGAGGCGTTTGGGTGCCTTAGCAACATCCTCAGCCTGAAAAGACAATTTATCCACCACAGTTATGCTGGCCCCAGTGTCCTTAATGGCAGAGGTCTCCTGACCATTCACTTGGACACTGTCCTTATAATACTCTTTAGTATTATCGGGGATATAATTATAGACATCTAAATTCTGCTGTTCCCACAACCCCAGAGATACTAAAGAAACGCTGGCTGAGACTCCAATGGGTTCGTCAGTTAGCAGTAGAAAGTTTCCACTTGCCATTTGGACTTCCTCCTCTGGAGCGAAGGCTAAGGAGACAAGCTGGACCCCTGAAGGTTTACCCTTACACCTGGGATCTCCTTTCACGTGTTCAGTCGAGCCACAAACAAAGCATTTACCGAATGCTTTCTGGAATGGTGGCTTGTTCTGGCCTCCTTCCGGTTTGGCACCAGAAGACACACTATTCTGCTGTGGTTTTCCTTGTGGCTTACCCTTCTGGTTTTGTTTGGGGCCCTCTTTGGAATTTGAGTTATTCGAATTCTCTTTTGAGTCTTTTTTAGGCTGTTTTCCCTCATCCTTTTTCTGAGTTGTCCCAGAATCCTTGTGAGCAGCCCTGTTGGCAACCCACAAGTTAGCAGCCTTCGCCAGCTTCCGGGAATCTAATTCCTTCGAATCAGCCAAGTGCTGTCTGAGCTCAGGAGAACAGGCATCATAAATCGACTCCAACATAAAAAGATTCTTCATACCCTCATAAGTGTTCACTTTGTAACCCTTAATCCATCCCTCTAAGTTTTTTAACCCTTCACTCACCCAGGTAGCCGAAGGGGTACCATCATGCTTTTTGAGGGTTCTAAACCCCTTAAGATACTGGGAAGGGGTCTTCCCAAATCTAGCTATCAAAGCTAGTTTCACACTTTCGTAATCTGTCTTATCCGCCTCCCCCAATTCCATTACCACATCAGTCGCAACAGGAGGGAGCCTAGAGAACAACCAGGGAAGTAAATCGTTCCCGGTGATGTCCTGCAGCCCATGATTGTATTCAAACAGTTTTAACCAATCCAACACATCCCATCTCAGTTCATACATACCCACTAATTCCTTCGGCATCCGGGGTCGGGGTCCGAGAGAAGCATTTTCCATAGACAACTTTTTCATCTCTAACTCGTGATTAAGTTCTATTTCCCTGAGTCTTAACTCAGCTTGCTTCTGCTCAGCCTTGGCATTCATCCGTCTGAACTCGAGTTCTTGGTTTCATTCAGATTGAGCCAAGAACTGTTTGTATTCTAATTCGAGCTTCATTTTTTCGAGTTCAAAATAAGCGGGGTTACATGTGAGACCTGGTATGGGCCCCGTAGGTACAGATGGTAAGGCAGGTAGAGGAGCAGGGGAGACAGTTTCGTTAGCCTCTCCTTCCTCTTCAGCCTCTTCATCGCTATCATCAGAATTACGATTTAGATCAACACCATCACTGTTATCTACATTTGCTGGAGAAATTGGTTCCTCTAAACCAGTACCCAGACTTTGGTTCGCCAGCAATCTCTCTATTAGTTCTAATTTCTTGCCTCTTACAGAAAGATTCTCTTGCCTACAGAGAGCTCGCAAACTCTCAGTATTTTCACCTGACAAGGATTCTTGACTGTAAGCTTCCATAGTAGACATGTTTTTTGAAAGTTGCTTTTTAGTGCTAAGCTTTGTGGTTAGTTATCCAAAAGTGTCGAAAAGCACTCTAAACTGTATACTCGATACAAATCCCACCGGTGTACACCAGTGTTAGGCGGAAACCTGTGCAGTTCCCTCTGGGACCACTGCAAAAGATTTAGGACTACAGGTGTTTGGCAGTAAACCGACTTGGTAGCAGCCTGTAGCCTGTACCACACAGATTCACTTGGTAGCTGTGGCTGAGCAGTCAGACTTCCCTCAAGAAGAGTTAAACAGTATGTGGAGTATACAACCTAGGGCAATTCTTCACAGTAAGACAAGCAAACACGCAACAAGGCTTCAGTGTAAAGATATAAAGGTATTTATTTATAACGACACATCTATAGAAAACACTCTGGCACTATTACGGCAAACTCTTCAATTACAATTACTCTACGAAGAAAAAGATCAATCCCCCTAACAATAGTTCGACAAGTCTAGGTTTTACCAGCATCACTTATTTGCAGACAGAGGTGTATGCCTCAACCTAGATGGCACTCTAGTATTCGTTAGGACGGGAGAGAAAAATAAGCAGGTTACGAAATCAACACAGTTCCAATACTTAACGGATAAATGCAAAGCAAGAAGACAAAAACCACGGTAGATCATAAAGTTCAGAGGCCAGGCCCACTTGGAGAGGGGCGACGCGATATGTCCCAAAAAGTATCATAGTGGAAATGCGTTTGAGTCTTTGTAGCAAATTGTTATCGGCAGATTGAACCAAGTCAGAACAACACGCTAGAGAAAGCTTGGAGGCGACCCTATGGAGAGGCGAGGATTAAGACACCTCACTCTATCCGGCAACAAGGGAAGCCAGGCGGACACGGTACCTCGATTGTGGAGAGGCAGCTCCGGCGGGGGCAGTTGTTCCTGGTGGTGGGTGCACGTCCTGTCTTTGCCAAGAGAAGAGAGGATCTCGTCGTCGAAGGAAAGTTGAAGATCGTTGCACCACCAGGGAAGAGACCAGCCGCGGAGTGCTCCGTCGCAAGGCACCATCTTTTGGTCGCGGTACAGGGGTAGTGGCTATCCAGTTGCCGAGGTGCTCTGCACGGGCAATTCGACCACTGCATCCTGAGGTGAAGAAAAAGCAAAGGGGACTGGTTGTTCCCACCAGTCAGGGGAAGAGACTCTCCGGCAGGGAGATCTCCTCTGTCGTCGGGAAGTGGTGAGTCGGTTCAGCAGGTCTCCACCAGAGGTGTCGTCGTTGCAGGTCGGCTCAGCTTTACCCTCGTCGGATTCATAGGTCCTGTGGCGACTTCTGAAGATCCAGTCCCAAAAGCCCTGCTTTTATGCAGAAAACCCCCAATCATTCAGCCTAGCTGTCAATCAACACACGCTAAGTGGTGAGCGGGGAGGCTCACCACTTGGGCCAATCACACCAGAGTGCGACCGGGGTTGGCAAGGCAACTCGGTCCAGGGTGCCTAAACCCCCTCCCACACCCCTGTGGTAACCCAGACAGAATGGCACCACTTTGGAGGGTCTCTGTGCAGAAGCCCGCCAAAAGTGGAACAAAGGGCTCGACCTTTGGTTTAGGAGTCACAGAGACTAAAACAGACGCCATTTTTACAAACCGAGATCTGGCAGAAAATACCATCCGATAGACTTATTTAAGATAAGTAGACCGGTGGTATGTTAGAGACTAACGAGAAAAAGTATCAATCTCTAACAATGGGAAGAATCCCATAGGGTTATATTCGGGGTCGAACATAACAAGTAGTTTCCACTGCCACCAGCCAAAGCTCGACGAGGGGGGACGGGACAGTGCCCCCTCGAATAACAGACCCAGGAGTAATCGAATTACCCCTACTAGTACGTCCACAATAGGATGGTTTGTACTAGTTCTGTTAGTAAATTTAGGTCTAGTAAAGCCAATGGTGACTTTACATGCCCGGGGAGACAGTAGTCAGTCCCCGGGTATGGAGTCTATGATGGAGGCCCGCTAGGACACCCCAGTGCTACGGCACATAGGGTGCGGTGTAACACACATAGAAAAACATATGAGACCCTATGGAGTAAAAGACCCCATAGCCCACAGAACACATTGACATTCAAAGGAATTACACACATACATGTCCAAGAGTGGGAGAAAAAGAGTCTCACTCTTGGCAGGATGGAAAAACAAACTCCAGAAATCCAGCAAAGCTGCTGGGGGACTCACTAGGTTAGGAAATTCAGCCTAAACAGAGAGTTCTTCCTAACACCACTCTCTACATGCCCCTCCTTAGCTAAAACACATAGGGCCTCATTACGACTCTGGCGGTAGCCGTGCCGGTAAAAATGGAATGGCTGCCGCCAGGGTTGTATTTTTTCCGCCCTCTGGCAATGGGGAATTACCGGGGCATTACAGCCATGGCGGTCCCAGTAATTCCCCATTGCCAGATGCCAGGAAAAATTATTCCCCATTCACATTTGAGTCCCATACGACTCAAAGGGAATGGGGAGGACGGTAACACTGGCACCATTCATAATGATGCCGGTGCTACCATCAAGGTCAGCGAGCGGGTGTCATTCCGCCCGCCAGGTCAGACCTGGTGGGCTGAAAGGCACCCGCTCACAGAACTCGGAGTATGCTGGTCCAGTAACAACGGTGCCGGTACCTTACCGGCACCATTGTTACTGGACTGGCATACTCATAATGAGGCCCATATTCCTGCAATGTATTTGAGCTATCTCTCTCAAACAGTAACATCAGGCATTGTGCTGTATAGGCTAACAGAGTTATTTCTGAATAATCTTAAGAGAGGTAATGTCTTAATTGCAGCTGTAAATGTGCTACTGGTGTAATAGAAATGTCTTAACCAAGAAGAGCTCAATTCTTTTGGCAGTTGGCTTAATATGCGTGAAAGTTCCATCAATTTCACCTTTGATGCGAATAAAGACAAAATTGCCTTTTTGGATCTTGCAATTTATCGAATGGCTAATAACAAGATTGGGACCTGTCTTTTCAAAAAGCCCACCCAAAAAAGCACTCTTCTACAGTTTAAAAGTTTCCATCCTCAATCTTTAAAAGAGAACTTACCTTTTGGGCAATTCCTTAGCATTAGGCGAAATTGCACAGATAAAGAAGATTTAAAAAAATAGAGTGAGGCACTAAAACAAAACCTAAAGACAAGAGGTTACCCATCCCATATTATAAGGAGATCTTACAAAAGTGCTGCGAATGTCCCTAGGACAGAATGTCTTTCTAAACAAACTAAAACCATGCTGGATAAGATCGCATGTGTATCGTCCTTCACCCCCATATGCAACGATCTAAGAAAATCAATATTAAAAAACTGGCAGCTGATCAATACTGAGGATTTCAAGATCCCTCCTCTGCGTTTTGCATTCAAACGTTTGCAAAATCTTAATGACAAACTGGGCCTTTACTTACCCACAACAGAAGTCCAATGACCTTAAACAGTCCACATTATGGCACCTTCCACCTGTCATAGGGCATTTTAAATGTGGGAAATGCTCGATGAGTAACTTTACTCAAAATCTAAAGGCCATCGATCTAAAAGGAAAACATTGGCAGCTAAAATCCTTCACCAACGGTGCAACCAAGTGGGCAATCTATTGCATCAGGTGTCTATGTGGGCTCTTGTATGTCGGCAAAACCAAAAGATCAATCTGAATAAGAATCGGAACACATCGATCGTGTATAAAAAATGGCACTGTAGACAAACCTTTGGTCGAACATTACAAGAGAGCCAACCACACTCACAATGACATCTTTTGGTGTATTTTGCAAACCTTGCGTGGGTGTGATAGAGATCTGAGACTTCGCAAGTTGGAACAAAGGTGGATTTATAATCTTGATTCTGTTAAGCACAGATTAAATCTATATATTGAATGGAACCTTTTTCTGTGGAAATGATGTTCCCACATTTCAATTATCATGACAAGCTTTCACAAATCCTGCATATTAAAATTCTGACAGGCCCCTGCTGGAGCTCAGCCCCCCCTCCTTTTTTCCGGTCTTGGCCTAGCCAGTCTATACCACTAAGTCGGCTAGACATCAATGAATTACCTTTACCTGGTGCCCATATCCCAGTTGTGCATTAATGTCGGCACCCCCAGCACTTTTACTGAGCAATAAGCAAACATCCTGCCTGTACCGCATAAGTAAACAGATGCTCCGCCACTATTACGTATATGTTGAGCAATTACACTTTTCCATTTGGTGTGACACGATATGTGCCCCATCTAACGATCAATAGGGTCACCACAGCATTTACGCTGTAGTTGAGATGGCAAAAAATCGTTTGATTTCCTTCCCAAAATGGCATCCAGCAATGGTGGCAGCACGACGAGACCGCCTGAGATTTGACGGACTAGTTCCATAGGCCAACACGTCATCAGGCAGCCGTTAGATCGTCTATATCACATGACCACGATGTTCAAGCTGGATCGGATCCGCATAGACGCAACTAGATCTCAGCGAGTCGTCTCGGAAAAAGAGAAAACCTTCCGTGCAAGTAAGTTATATTGCTCAATGTGGATGTGCGCTTCTAGACCTTGTTCTTGTTTGATTTCAATTTGGTCACTGAAACAAGCTCTTCACTTCTCTTTGTTCCCCATGTACGTAGCTTTGTGTGATCCAGGCGCACATAAACCCCGAACCCACTAAGTAATAGACGGGGCTAAAAAGAAAATAAACCAAATAAGACACGCCTTTCGTGACAGACGCCGAATACATCAGGTAGGCGTCCCAAAAATTAAATATGACAATGATGTTTAAATGAGTTCCACCAAATACAAAACTCAGTAATTTGGTGTTCTGCACTTTTTTCTGCAGCTTTATTAGCAAGAGATGCCTGTCGTGCCTTTTTGATGTGACAATGTTTCACAAAACCCTTAGAAACTCGCAGGTATGAATCTCAGATTTTTTCTGTCCAGACTTAGATTGGCCATATCTATTGATGATAAATCCCCGGAGACACAACTGGAAAAGCACGTCTTTTACTTTTAGCCTCCCACTTCCCCCGTTCCCCTTCCCTTCCCTTCCTTTCGGCACAAATAGGCAACCTCGGCACCTCGGGGCACATAAAAGTAAATGCAACAATGCCGTGATGTACAAATGCATGGAGGTAGCCAATTCTGCTCTAGAAACATATTGCAAATAAGATTGGCCAAAAAGTATAGAATGAAATAGGTAGAGTTTAATCATTTGTAGAAATAGAAAATAATGATGCGCACTAAGATTCTTTTGAATTGTTAGCAGAACTGCCTAACCCATTGTGCAGATATGCAAAAGAGTTAATATTAGTTATGACTGGTCGGTTAAAACATGAATGTCAGGTTGAGTAAAGCTGTTTTTTCTGGTTTATTGTAGATACGTTGGTACAACATGAAATAAGACTCTAGATACATCTCACACCTGGAAATAAGGAGTCCTGTGTCCGGAACAAAGCCATACAGGGGAGACGAAACGTTGGTTGAATAACCAATAAAGTCCAACGTGTGTTCAATAATAAGACTGGAAACAGACTAATTCTGTCGACACAACAGATTGTTGGATTTTTTCAAGATATGAAAATGAATTGTTCTGAAAAAAGTTGCCTATAGGTTACTAACATCACTGTAGCTTTGTGTACAGTTGTATAGACCAACATAGTTAAAAAAATACCATCAATAAATAACCAGATATTGTTTTGTGGTGAAAAACATGTTTTATGTTGTTTTGATTTGCAAATGTAACCAAGAGGTCTGATTTTTAGAATGTTTTTTATTGAATACATTTTGATATGTTTTTGTTCTCCCGACCATTTCATCTTTAATATATGGGGATGAAGATGATTTCAAAATCGTGCCTGGGTTTAGGCCATGTCTCCAACCTATAGGGAGAGGAGGCAGACCGGCAGGCGAAGCCGTAGTCTGGCGAAGGCCGTTGGAAAAGGCCGACGCCGCTCTCTGCAGCTCTGCTGCGAGGGCCTCACGCCAGGAACCCCCCCAGGAACCACAGCTGCAGCCCCCACCCCGCCGCCATTGTGATGCACGTGGCCCGGCCCGCGGTGCACATGGAGGAGCAGAGCCCCTCCCACACAGCGCGACTCCGCACAGCTGATCCCAGCACAGCTGATCTGCCTGCCGCGCCCGCCAGCCCCTCCTCTCCTGGTTTAAAGGGAGAGGAGGCAGACCGGCAGGCGAAGCCACAGTCTGGCGAAGGCCATTGGAAAAGGCCGACGCCGCTCTCTGCAGCTCCGCATGCGAGGGCCTCACGCCAGGAACCCCCCCAGGAACCACAGCTGCAGCCCCCACCCCGCCGCCATTGTGATGCACGCAGCCCGGCCCGCGGTGCACATGGAGGAGCAGAGCCCCTCCCACACAGCGCGACTCCGCACAGCTGCTCTGCCTGCCGCGCCCGCCAGCCCCTCCTCTCCTGCTTTAAAGGGAGAGGAGGCAGACCGGCAGGCGAAGCCGCAGTCTGGCGAAGGCCGTTGGAAAAGGCCGACGCTGCTCTCTGCAGCTCTCCGCTGCTCGACGGCGCGCAAGGCGCTATTATGCTGTCCTACACAAGGTAAGGCCACTTGCCTTAATATCTGCATGTCCCACCCATCATGGGGGAAGGCCCTCCCTACTACTTTGCGCACAGTGCCGTGCAGCTTCAGGAACGCACGACTCCGGTTGCGCACCTGCCCCACTATCACCTACACCCCGAATATAGTAGACCGTAACCTAAAGGTAGGTCTCAGATGTTTGCCACCGTCACGCAGGCACAACTCTAACTCGACTTACACGGATGACACTCTTGTGCCCCACAGGCCTGCCTGCGCCATGGTACCATTGTACACTGAAGCCATTCCACCTCATCTTCGCCCGAACTCATCAGACGCCCAAATCAAAATGCCCATTACTAACACTGTCGCGGAACTACCATCCACGCCCAGGCCAAGTGATGCTTACAAGTCCAATGTTGCTACTACTGTCTTTGCTGCACTTATACCTCATGTGGATTATGCACCGCCTGTTATGCCTAGTGATGCCCCCATGCCAAATGCTGATATTGTTGACACTGTTGATACTGCTGCCCTTATGCCCAATGTTGTTTCTGCATTGCCTGTTATGCCTAGTGTTGACACCACGACCAAGTCCAAAAACATACTACCCCCTATCCCTGACCCACCCACTACGCCCCCCAGACCACCCACTTCCATCACACCTCCAATGGTCCACACCCTTAGTTGCGCCCTGCTCAACGCTCGCTCCGTACCTGCCCACGCCCTCGACATTAACGACCTGATCATCAAGGACAATCTTGACCTCCTATTCCTTACAGAAACCTGGCTCAATGAAAGTTCTGGCCCGGCACTATCTCTGGCTATTCCGTCTGGGTACTCCATATTCAGGAAGGACCGCACCTCTCAGAGAGGTGGTGGCGTGGCCCTCATCGCCAGGGAAACCTTTGCTATTAGGGAAGTGGCAGGGCAACTTGACCACAATAGTGACTACCTCCCACTCAAAATTAATGTTTCTTCTAACTGCACCATAACTGTGCACATTGTCTACAGACCTCCAGGTCCTTGTACTGACTTCCATGACACCCTCATTTTCGCACTGTCCAATAACATCAAAAAGACTTCCCAGGTCATACTCTTGGGCGACTTCAACCTGGGGCTCAATGACCCTAAGGACCCCCATGCCAAAACCCTCAAGAACGCCCTATCCACCCTGGGCTTTGCGCAATCTATCTCTGGCTCCACCCACATCAAAGGGCGCACCCTCGACTGGATCAGTCAAGATAGCTGCTCACTACTTGTCACGGAAAACACGGCCATCCCATGGTCTGACCACCATTACATCCAATTCAACCTTTGCACCAAAAAAGAGACCAACTCACCTCCCGCCCCTTGCCCAGCTACTCTCGCCAGGAGCTCCCGCCAGCTCACAGTGGAGAATCTAGCACCCTACCTCCGCAACCCGGCCTTGCAGGCCCCATTCTCTAACAACCCAGAAACCCTAGCCAACACATTCAAAGAAGTCATCACCCAAGCAGTTGACGCTGTTGCGCCACTGACCCTCAAAAAAGCCAAGAAAACCAAACACGCTAATTCATGGTTCTCCAAAGAACTCCTGGAACAACGTGCGCAGAAGAGGACTGCCCTCTCCATCTGGAAAGCTAACCCATCAGAAACCACCAAAAATGCGTTCAAAGCCATCTCTAAATCCTACAAAACCAACATCATCCTAGCTAAAGCTGCCTCCTTCAACGCTAGGATCTATGACGCCGAATCGGGGTCAAAGGAAATCTTCACCATATTCAGGGAACTGGAAAAACCATCCTCTCCTCCTCCCGCTCTCATCAAAGATGACAACTGGTGCAATAGCATTCAATCCGCAATGCTAGACAAGCTTAACACTCTTCAAACTAAAATTTGTGGCCACCAAAAAGCCCTTTCCCGCCTCATAGCTAACCTGCATAGTCAACCCACCACACCCTCCACCACCAATCCCTCTTCATCTTTTGACTTCAAAGATATTACTGAGCACGAGGTCATCGCCCTGCTCAAGTCCATCAAACCTTCCAACTGTAAGGGAGATGCTTGTCCAGCTAGTCTCATTAAAGACTCAGCACAGATCCTAGCTCCATTCCTCACAGCATTCATTAATTCATCCTTCCAGTCTGGCCACGTTCCAACTGGACTTAAGGAGGCCTGGGTACGCCCACTCCTCAAAAAACCCTCGCTGGACCCAACGATCCCGGGGAACTATCGACCTATCACCACTGTACCCTTCCTGCTGAAAATTCTGGACAAAGCAGCTTACCTGCAAGTCCAAAAGTTCCTTGAAGAAAACCGTCTCCTCGGCCTGCGGCAATCTGGCTTCCGCCCACGACACGGTACTGAAACGGCTCTCTTGGACCTAAAGAACCAAATGGACGATCTAAGAGACGCAGGGAAACCTGCTCTCCTTCTGCTCCTGGATCTATCTGCCGCCTTTGACCTGGTGGACCACAACACATTGTGCCACCATCTAGCTACTCAAGCTAACTTTTCCCCCAAAGCTTGCAAATGGATTACCTCAATCCTCCAAGAAAGGGCCATGAAAATCTTCTCTGACTCAGCCTGTGCCACCCCTAGCTACATCACCTGCGGTGTGCCTCAGGGCTCATCTATCGCGCCCACGCTTTACAACCTCTTCATGAGGCCACTGTTCAGCATCCTTGACTCCCTGGGCATCTCGTATACAAACTATGCGGATGACACCCAGGTCCTCATCCCACTCACAGGCGATTACCTGGCGGATACTAAAACTCTTACCACCATCTACTCCACTATCCAATCATGGATGGCAGATAACTGGCTATGCCTCAATAGTGAAAAAACCGAACTCCTCCTCATAGGAGCACCTTCCACGCTGGGGAACCTCGGTGAACAGTACACGTCCTTCACTATTGACAACATTCCCATCAAGGTCTCCAATCACGTGAAGACACTCGGAGTCTACCTAGACTCCGACCTGTCAATGGATAGACAGGTCAATGCCATTGCCTCCCCCTCAGCCTATTACTCGAAAGTCCTCAACGCTGCCAGACCTTTCCTGTCACACCAGAATTGCCTCAACATTGCTAGGGCAATAATTGGATCTAGGCTGGACTACAGTATTGCCCTACTCGTTGGGACCTCCAATAAGAACCTGGCCAAACTTCAGCTAGTTCAAAATAATGCACTTAGGGCGGCCACAGGTACCGCGAGAAAAGACCACATCTCCGAAGTCAGAAGACAGGCACACTGGCTTCCGGTGAAAGAGAGGATTGTTTTCAAAACACTCGCCCTCACCCACAAATGCCTCCATGAACTTGCTCCACCCTACTTGACCCAAAGAATCACCAAGCACTCTGCCACCAGACCATTAAGAATGTGCTATTCCAACACGATTGTCACGACCAAATCACGCAAGGTGTGCGCCGGTGGTGCCAGCTTTCCCACCCGGGCCGCCACCCATTGGAATGCACTGCCACCTCACATCAGAATGATTGAATCCCACCAAGCCTTCCGCAAAGCTGTTAAAACCAAGCTCTTTGTATGAAACGTACCTGACTGCATTCTGTTACTGTATTACGAATATCATGCCTCACCTGCAACTATGCCTGTAATTGTGTATCCATAAGACCTCTGGTCTCATGCATATCTGCTGAATTAAGAATCCAACACTTACTTGTAACAGCGCCTCGATGTCCATGGGCTGCAAGTGCGCTATACAAATGCGAATAAATAAAAATAAATAAATAAATAAGTATAGTGCTACATCGAAAGGTAGTTTTTTGTGGAATTTTTCTTTCACATACGTTCCACAGTCCTCTCCCAACAAACCCCCACAAAAAAAGAGGACACCCTGTATTTTGCTCATTGAGTATTTACTTAACCAAGTGTGCCTCCAGCCGCCTGATTTATCAGCAGCAGGTGTGCCCTGCCATGTGTTACTTGCACTGAAGTTCTCTAAAAAACAAGCATTATTAAAGTAGCTATCACACACCTACACAAAAGTCACAACTGTTGTTTGGGCTATTGCATAGGCATGACATAGGCAAGTGCCAGGCACTGCCAAAATGGTACTACTACCTGGCCATGGGGTGACAACAACTGGAAAATGGTGTGAATACGTGCGCATATAATGTCAGTGACTGGCACATGATTATCTATTACCTTTGCACACGGCAAAACCAATTCGTTCATTTTTTTCATTTAATGTATGCATTGTATAAGATACCTAATATAAACAAGACAAGCATTGACGGAGCAAAGAATTAAGAGCGTCTTATTATTCCAATAAGACATAATAACTGGAGTATGTTTTTGGCCTCTCTCACAGATGTCCTCAGTCAATGTATGCCTTACTTGCATTAATTTTTAATACAGGTTAGCAATTCCCTCAATTGCCAAGAGATGGCGGCAGTGACAAACACATTGTAAAATGGCGTGCTTAAATGTCTGGCGATAAAGGACAGTCACATGTATAAACATATTCTCGGCGTCATTTCTTGTGTGTGATTTTTAAAGATACGGTCATTCAATAGTATAAATGTGCTTTAAAACATTGTGCGCGTTAAACTGAGTGAAGGATTAGACGATAAAAGCTTAATAGGGTGGTGCCCTTCACCATACCCTTGACCAGTTCTTCTCTGCTGTAGAAGGGACGTGCGTTAGATGAGGCACTCACTACTCTGGGGCCTTTTCAGTGTAATTAGAAAGCGTCTGCGATGGCAATGCTCGGGGTCAAGTTCCTGAAAACGTCCTTGTGTTTCGCATTTAGCTGTTCTGCTGCTGCTGGGAGTGAAACTGGGATACTATTTTTAAAGCAAATTCATTATGATGCTTAACCTTAGATCTCTGGAAGTAAGCTGTCTCCATTTGCTTAACTCGTAGCATTCATCCTACCCGCATTTACCGGCGCACACAAGGATTCAATCATTCACGCTGAGTCTTTTCAGACATCGATCACCCCCACCATTTTGAGGAATGTGTTAAACATGGCTTAACATATTTTTCTAATTCCATTCTATTTATTTGTTACAGAGCACACTGGACAGATAATAACCCCTGAAGTTGCCGACAGGCTTTGAAAAGGACTTATAGCAAATCCTGCAAAGAATGAGAAGGCAGGGAGATCGACACACAAAACTAGGATGAACAGAGAGGAAAGAAAGAATCCAGGGCGGAAGATGAGTCCAATCAGCAGAACACTACACCCGGAAAGCAATGCCCAGCTGACAAGTGAATTCAACACAAAGAGAGGGGGAAGTGTCCCAGAAGCAGTAATGGAGAGGGACTGTAAATTTAGCAAAGTTGGATTATTCTATATTCTTCATTTTATTGACAGGACTGTCAATAAAATGAAGAATATAGAATAATCCAACTTTGCTAATCCAAAAAAATGTATGTATTGGTTGAATACAAGCCAACTCTAAGAGTGTTGGCTCAGTTTTAGGCCACCACTTAGTTTTTGCAGTTTTTGTTTGTTTTCTTCCAATTCTTGAAGTAAGTCCACTATTTCTGTTTTTGCGTTTTCAATGTTCAACTGTTTAACCAACAGATAAGTTTAGCAATTTTTTTTAGTTATTTATACATTGTCTACGGTGTCTGTTTGCAAAATAAATATGTTTACTGTTTTCAACTTGAGACTACCCTGATTGCTTTCTGAGTCTGCAGTAGCCTAAATTAATTGGTTTAATGATACCTCTTTGGTACACTTATTAAATAACTCACCATTCAAGCAATTTTCTAATTGAATTCATAGCAGTATGGACCCCATTGGTTGTGCTTAGCTGACAAGTGACCCAGCCGATGAATCTCAGGTCAAGAAGTCTATCAAGGACCACCAGCCACAAAGTCCCGAGCATTCACTGGAACAGGGGAGTCATGGCAGGAAGATGTGCAATGGCCACTGAGAGAGACCACACGGTGACAGCAGGGTAGAGTGACACACCCTAGCAGACAGAAGAAGACTCAGCGAGCGCCCCCAATTTATGGAAGAACCCAACCTGGGTACGGCATGCCTCCTACCAGACACAAGGGAGCACGGCTAAGGGGTATCTCAAGGCGTTTGTTGGACACTACAAGTGCTTAGTGGAGCGAGTGGGCAGCAGTTATGAGGAAGTCACATGAGGTTAGCATGCCAATCTGTAGATTGCAGGGACATAAGTGGGAAAATAAGGGCGCAGAGAATTATGGAGAAACGCCCTACGTGCCTCTTATTCAACTCACACACACACACACGCGGAGCGCGGAGGGAGCCTAAAGGATCTTCTCCACCAGACCAGCAGCTATCCACAGGTAGGCCCCATGGCCATCCAAATGTTTCCAGCTGAAGGGCAATTCCTTCTCCATGGGGAATTCACTGCAACTTTTCCATTCCTGCTCGGCATCCTCTCTGTACTTCGAGGCTGATGTTCCTTTGTGTGGGATGTTTCAACCCACGCATCCAAGCCATACAACAACATTGTGCATTACTGACATGGGAAACATCATAATTGTCACCGGAAAGCATGCGGCTGGCCAGAAATCACCAGAAAGTGCGCAGTGAGAACCTGACAGACAGGCTGCCATCTTCTTGTGCCTCTACAGTGTTAATACAGGAGACCATTGCCAGCCCCATCCTTTGGCTGCCCATAGAACAAAAGCAGACAAAGGAATACAGAGCTGTTCAACAATTCATTTCTTGATTGTCAAAATTGCTAAAATCATGGGCATGAAACCACCAAAATAAATCCAACTTCTGGTTGGATGTTCTACATTACTCTACTGCAGAATCCACATCAATACAATGTTAGCAAGGATCATATGCTATCAAGTAAAATCCCCTTTTTGAAATTTATTAATTTAAGGCAGCTGTCAAAAATGGGTGCAATACCGGAGCCCGCAACTGACCTGCGCTAGCGATCTAAATTCTGACAGGAGACTTGTATTTCAGAAGCTAAACAGTGAACCTGAGTTAGCTTGGACTTGAAAGGCTTGCTTGTCTATGAGAAGTCTTCACACCTAATATTCTCAGCAAGAAGGCAGGAAATCACATGGTTCTGTTAATCAGATGGAGAGTGGCACCCTGGACTGATGCCCTGCTAGCAGGAAAAACCAGACAAAGGATTCCTTCAGCGGAATAGGGTATGCTGATTTTGGGTGTGAACTGTCAACATTGCTCTGGGGGAAGGCAAGACATTTGACCTCTGAGCCAAGCCAAGTTTCTAGGGGCGGGGACAAACAAATGGGTGTACTGCAGTGGAAGCAAATGTGTGTTTTATTAAATTGCTTATAAAATATTGTATCAAGCTGACAGAAATGTACAATTTGGGGATTCTTAATATGAAAAATGCACCCACAATTTGAGACGAAGCTGGACGTTGTAGGATGTTCTGAGGCCAAGCCCTGTAATTATTAATATTGTAAAGTCTGTGTTTATGCTAGAGACCTCAAAACTTATTGTAATATGCCCAGAGAGGGTGTGTACCTCCATGTCAGATTTGATGAAAAACCAATATTGCGAAACCCATCAAAAGCGCGAAATGTAGTCACTTCTGCACCCAAGCTCTTAGAAAGATCAGGGTTGAACAGAGACCTGTCTTAATTCATCTGTGATGTGTACTTGTAATTTCAACAACTTGTGTATCTGGGAAGCATGTTTGGTTATGAAAAAATGTTTTTCTAAGTAAATGCTAAGGGAGGGACTTCAGTGAAGCCATAAACATAGCATCACTCTGACTCATTCTGACTCACTACTCCGTTCTCCAGTCAGAGGACAGTAAATCCTTTAACCTATCAGAATCCTTAGTGGGTTGGGCATAGAAAGTCAGCCTTCCCACCCACTTTCAAAAGACATAAAAAGAACCTCTGAGACCCAGATAGGGACATTCATTTTCCACTCTTTAATTGATTTCTGCGCAGCACGCTGCCCAACCATATCCAGACAAAAACTCCAGGCTCCAGAACTTACACTCCAGATAGACTCCAGAACTTGAAGCAGAGAGGCCTGAACCAAAAGCTGAATCCTCCTCAGCAGGCCTCAGAATCCAGCAACCTAACCAAACTATTCAACAGCCGGGCGAGCTGTTTTGATTCTGGCTAGAACCCTGTGCCAGAACCATTTCCAGACCGCTGTGCCGTGCCGATAGCAGACCCAGACCAGACCACTGTGCAGTGCCGATAGCAGACCCAGACCAGACCGCTGTGAGCAGAACCAGTGCCAGAGACCGTCCCGTGGCGAGAGAACCGCAGCCCATATCTGACCAGATCTGTGACGAGGTCCATTCCAGTCCAAAACTAGGAGTGACTATCCAGCCAAGAACTGTGCATAGTCATCTCTTAGTCTAAAGTAATCTCATCCCATCCATTTCAACCTATTTAGAACTGCATAGAAATTGTGTGTCTATTCTGTGATTTCAAAGCTGCAAAAGTGTCATCTGTCATTCTGAAATCTTGACTTCATTTCTGAAAATCTACCTCCACAAAAACGTCTGTATCTTTTGAACCGTATGTCCTAGAAGTGAGATCTAACTGTCATTTTAAAGCTAAGAATCTAAGCTTATTTGTTCCGTAATCGCGATCGACGCACTCAGAAAAAGTGCAGCGAATTGCAATTTGACTCAATTTCACCACTTGTAAAAATAGCTGCTTCTTGCTTTCCACTGCTGAAATTCGTTTTCACTCTGATAAATCACTCCTGAATCATTGGTAGTGTTGCCCTGAACTAATTCAAAGTAGCTATCACCTTCCCTGAATCTCCTATAGGGAATTAAAATCATTTTTAGCATATTTTCCACTTCATTGGAACCACATTTAAAAGTATTTGGCCTGTGTTTTAAAATCATCCCTGTTTCTCTAAGCTTGCTGGGGGGAACGGGAACTGAACTACTTTTGATTGTATTCCTGAAAACCTGTGTGCCCTCATTTCCATCTCTTCATATTGCATAGGGGGGGAATGAGTTGTCACAAGGCAAAAAGTGATCATATTATCTCTTGTTGAATCCATATCGAGTTTTATTTCTGTGCCTGCATTTTTTCCATCATTGCTCTTCCTTGAAACCATACAAAGTATTCTCTGCTACCTTATCCTTTCTATACCAACTCCTAAGTAATTAAGGAATTGTGCTACTGTAATATTATCCATTGTAGATCACTGTTCATACTCATAACTGTGCTATCAAATATTAATGTATTCATAAAAGTGTGATATATATATATATATATATATTGTTTAATTTTTCCAATAAACCTTTTAATTTGCAAAACAAACCTACTTCTTGGCTCAGTGAGGTCAGGGGGATTCAAAGAGAGGGGCGTTATATAAGGGTTTGTCATCCAGATTTAAGAACTTGACATACAAATATATAAATAAGGGCTTCCATTGGGCATTCCAGAATAGGCATTGACTTAGTGGGATTGCTAGATTGAAGTCACTTACATTAGCGATCTTCCACAGTCCCTACACACACCCCTCCAGTCTTACCTGCTACACAGAAATCAAAAGGGGGCATACATGTTTGCCTCAAATAGGAGGGAGTGCCCAGGTGTAGCGAGGGTGCTCGAACAAGCCATGGAGAGTTTGGGGGAGTTTTCTCCCTGAGAACATTTTTTAAATAATGTGGTAAAATTGTGGATTTTACAGCACGTTCCGGTGAAAAATTGGTTAAAAGCCATACTATTTGCAATCGGTTTTGTATGGTAAAACATGGAGAAACCTAATAAATGCAAGTCACATAGACAGGAACATTTCACAATGTATTTTCATGATACCTTTGCCAACAATGTATGCCAGGATTGAAAATAATGTCAGGCTGGCTGTGCCCATGCATGCCCACGCAGGCTGAACCAATATATGCCAGTATTACCATATAAGAACTCCCATCCAGTAAAAATGAAGGCACGTTTATTTCTTAAATGTATTATTGTTTGCTTGTTAAGCACTTATACAGCAAGTAAAATACAGTTTCAAAGCACCCACAGGGCGAGGGGGGATACACAAGAGAGTGAAATACATTACAAAACAAAATAATGAATAATGGCATTTGAGGGAAAAGGAGGAAGGACAAATCTACTTTAGTTTGTGAGTATTCCAAACGTACAAGTTCAGCAAGGGAAACAGCAGAGCGATTAAGTGCTAGGGAGTCCATGCTCATGGGTCAGCCACAGATGAAGTGCTTGGGTTCTTGAGTGCTACATGGCCAAGGGCCACATTAGGAGTAAGTGTGAACCTCGAGGGTGGAGGGTGCACCAAGGCAAGTGCTGAAGGAAGACAGGACCTGGCCGATTTGGTGTGGGAGATCAAGGGTCCCGGGGATGCATAAGGGTGCTGGACAATAATCACAGCAACTGTGGGATTAGCAGAGAAGAAAAGAAGGGAAGGAGGAGGTGAAGAGGAAGGTCTTGAGCAGCTTCCAGATTTGAAGAAAGTCCTGCTAAAAGCACAGAGGCATAGGGAGTCTGTTCCATAGAAGGGAGCCAACTGAGGAAAGTGATCGGCCCCCTACCCTCTGTTTAGCAAAATGCTTTACTCACATAATTGGTGCCAGAGGAAGAAAGTGGTCTACAGGGAGAGTATTTTGTAAGATAAAGTAGAAGATAGTGTGCCCCCTGGGCCCAGACAGTCTTGTGGATGATGCAGAGGGATTTTAATTTAATCTGTGCAGCAACCAGGAGCCAACTAAGACTATTTAGGGCAGAAGAGATGCAGTCCCTGGGCTTACAGCCAACCATAAGTCTTGTTGCCCTATTCTAGATTGGCTGGAGGGTTCACACAAAGTGGAAGAAGGCAGATTGAGGAGGAGGCTATTACAATAGTCAAGCCTAGAGAGAACCAGGGTTCGGGTAAGATTGAGCCTCTGGGGGAAAGTGAGAAAAGGGAGAATTCCTTTGAGAAGGAAGAGCTGAAAGTGTGACTTCTTGGCAATGTCCTGAGTGTGAGGGAGGAAGGAGAGAGGAGATTCAAAGATGATTCCAAGGTTTCTGGCTTCAGAAAAAGCAGGGGGAGAGCCAAGGAGGAAGGCCAGCATGAAGGGAAGGAGGGAGCAGGGGTCCCGGTGGTAAGGATCTCACTTTTAGGGGCGTTGAAGCAGAGACCTTTGGAGGTGCACCAGGACTAGATGGCAGATAGGCAGTCAGGGATGATGGAGGGTGCAAGAGGGTCAGGAGGAAGTTTGAAAAAGAGCTGTGTGTCATCTCCATAACACCAGAAGTTAGAGGAGGAGGAGAAGAGGTGTGCAAGCAGAGCGAGGTACATGTCAACGAGCCAAGGGGAGAGGATAGAACCCTGGTGGACACCACAGGTAGAGAAGGAAGTAGGAGAGGAGAAGGTGCCCAAGATGATTTGGGAAGAGCGGTCAGTAAGGAAGGATGTCAGCCAGTCCATTTCCCATTCCGAGATACCAAGAGTATTGTGTAGCATTTGTATGAGGATGGACTGGTTGACTGTGTCACAGGCAGAGGAGATATCGAGAAAAATGGGGATAGCAGGGGAATTGGAGTCCAGAGATGTGAGCAGTTCTTCACAGGTGTTCAAAAGAGCAGTTACCGTGCATCTGGATGCTTGGAATCCAGAATGATGGTTGTGGAGACCCTCAACAAGTTTGGTGTGTGAGCTGAGAAGACTGTGTTCAGTCTCGGTTAGGCACAATAGGGTCATCTAAATACTAACTTGGTGGCTCCTTTCTTTTTTTGCCATTTCTAGAATGGTTGTTCTTTGATAGCCCTTATTCAACCATTCTGGGAGGAGGAGGTCTGTGTGTGTGTGTTGTGTGTGTTTTGCCTTTGGCGGTAACGCTTGTGAGTCCCCGCCTAGGCTCCAATGTGTCTGGGCAGACAGGAAGTGGGAGAGGAGTATTTCACTCCCCTGCCCTTTATCTGCCCAATGGAACCAGCTCCCACTGGGGGTCTGGCTGTCCTGATTGGACATCCACCTACCCCTTTCTTTAAACTACTGAGAGAGATTGCAGAGGAGTGTGTGCTGAAACTGAATACAATGTGAGGCTCCTGAGGTGAAGGGCAGGTTTTCCACTAGAAACTGAAGTAACCGAAGAAGAAGCCAACCAGAGTAGTCTGCAGACCCTTTGCAACACTGTGAATCAACCACTGCTGCCCTGACCAGGGAAAGGTATTGCTTACCTTAATCCGAAAAGTCGCTCCAGAGCATTGGAGTGCACATAGAAGTGCCCCCTCTTACCTCTGACCCAAGCTGCTGCTTGTGTCCCTTTAGCGAGTTCTTTAACAGGGTCTGCAATGTTGTGTTAATCTTCCTGCATCTTAAAGACTAGAGAATAGAAAGTAACCACATGAACTTTTGTTCTGCTTTTTCCCAAGACTTTGAGACCTCTCAGAACTGCCTTTTGCTAGGGTTGCGAATTGAACATTTAAAGACTTGCTGTGTGCAGAAACTGCTTCTGTAACATTAAACTCTGCTAGTATTTGGCTAACCAACTGTGTTCCTTCCTAAAAGACTTTGGGCCCGATTCATGATATTCTTTGCACAGTTCAAAGTGACTTTGCACTGTTCAAAAGTGACTTTGCACTGCCGACACAAATCCTGATTCATAGAACTATGCAAAGTTTATTTTTGCCATCCAAAGTCTGTGCAAAGCCAGAGAATAGCCATTTTTGCAGTACAAAGTTAATTTTCCCAGACTTTGCACAGCAAAAAATACACTTTGTACAGTTACATGAATCAGGGTTTGTGTCGGCAGTGTAAAGTCACTTTTCAGCAGTGCAAAGTCACTTTGAAGCGTGCAATAAATTCCATGATTCGGGCCCTTTATCTTATGTGGTTTTGCTATCTTAATGTTATTACCGTATTTTTTCTGTCTTATGTAAGTGTGTCGTAGTACCGATAATACGGTAGACTGTCATTAATGTCAACCGCTGTGGCAATTCTAACCCGCAAGCAACTACAATCTAAGCAGTGGCCTTTGAAAAGTATCTACAAGTGATTTTATGTGTTTTGGTTATATGTGTATTTTAAAACATCTCTTGTGTAAATATAAAAAATATATATTTTAATATGCATGAATGTATGTTTCTTCGAATTACATTACTAACTGGGTTCAGTGCACTTACCTAAAGCTCACATCTTCCTCTTATGATGAGCCTGACTGCTCTGCCACTCTACCAAGGTTCCATTGGTAGTACAGACGGAATACTAAGAGTTAAGAATCTAAAAGCGATTGGGATAGTTTTAGAAAGTTATAGCTCACAGTGGACCTTAGGAAAACTCCCCTAACAGTGTTCTATCCACTCCCACTACTCCTACCAGCTCTCTCCGCCAGTGCCAGTGAATCTAACCCTAGCGAGTTAGTTGAGGGATTTAACAATTCCATGACCAAAGCTCTGGACTTGATTGCCCCTATCAAACTCCATAAAAGTAAACGTGAAGCTCACCTTAACTCATGGTTCACCCCCCAACTCAAAGAAATGCGTATCCAAAAACGCAAACTCCAAGCTATCTGGAGGCACACTCCCTCTGCTGACAATAAAACCACACTTGCCAACTTTGCAAAAAGTTACAAGAAGGAAATAATTCAAACTAAAAAAGACTCATTTAATGAAAGAATCAGTAAAGCCAACTCGAACTCTAAAGAACTCTTCCCTATTCTCCGGGATTTGGAAAACCCAATTGCCCCCACAGACAGTGTCCCCAAGGACAAACTTTGGTGCACTAGCATCCAAAATGCCCTAGCAAATAAAATGACAACCCTTCAATCTAAAATTGCAAAGAAAAAAGCCTCCTTGAGCCCTAGTGGAACTCATACTACCCCACTGAAAGTGACACCCAGTATATCCACCCAAAGCAATAGTAATCCCTTCAGGTTTACTAACATCTCTATACTGGAAACTGAAAAGGTTATTCTATCCCTTAAACCATCAAACTGCCAAGGCAACAGCTGCCCTTCGCAAATCATCAAGGATGCAGCCAGAGATTTCGCACCCTTCATCTCGAAATTAATGAACGCCTCCTTCAATACGAGTACTGTACCTACTAACCTCAAAGAATCCTGGGTACTGCCCCTACTCAAAAAACAGACACTTGACCCAGCAATCCCCACTAACTACAGGCCCATTACTACGGTCCCATTTCTCCTTAAAATCATCGATAGAGTAGCATAGCTCCAGATCCAAAAATATCTGGAGTCACACCAGCTATTAGGCTCACGGCAATCTGGCTTCAGACCACTTCACGGTACTGAAACGGCCCTAATCGACCTCAAGACCCAAATCGACGAGTTGAAGGATAAAGGTAGAACAGCTATGCTCCTCCTCCTTGACCTATCAGTGGCCTTTGACCTGGTGGATCATGCAGTATTATGCAACCACTTAGCGTCTGCCGCCCACTTCTCAAGTAAAGCTATAGCATGGGTACAATCCTTCCTAGCTAACCGTACAATGAGAGTGTTCTCCCCTGTAGCTGCAGCGGACCCAATCCATATCACTTGTGGTGTCCCACAAAGCTCATGTGTCTCCCCAACTATGTATAATATCTTTACCAAGCCATTCTTCGACAAACTTGACAGATTAGGGGTAACCTATACCAATTATGCGGATGACACGCAGATTCTCATACCTTTATCAGGCAATTTTGTCGAAGACACAGCTCTAGTAAACAAAATCTACCTCCTCATTTAGGCATGGATGGCCTCCCACAGCCTCTGCCTAAATGACGACAAAACTGAGATACTGATCCTGGGCTCCGACTCCTCCCTAAAAAAACTCAGCGCCAATTATCGCAATTTCAACATAGATGGTAATACAATCAAGGTGGCAACCGAGGTAAAAACATTAGGCTTTTACCTCGACTCCACTCTATCTCTCAAAAAACAAATCAATACCCTGGCATCCTCTACAGCGTATACCTGTAAATTAATCAGGACTTGCAGACCTTACCTCTCTAAAGCTAACTGCATCACGCTAGCTAACGCACTAGTAATGTCGAAGCTGGACTATTGTAATGCCCTCTATGCAGGAGCTAATAAAACCATCATAAATAAAATGCAAATCCTTCAAAATAACGCTCTTAGAGCAGCCCTTGACATACCCCGTAGAGCACATATTTCCAACATCAGGAAAGACCACCACTGGCTAAAAATCAGCGACAGAGACCTCCTCAAGACACTTTCTCTCACACACAAAGGGCTTAACAACACAGCACCTCCCTACATCTCGGCCAGACTAACTAGAAAATCGTCCAGCCACTACACCAGAGCTAGTAACCTCTTCTTGCTAGAAACCCCTAGATTTAGACGATCCAAAGCAGGCGGAGCAAGCTTCCCTGTTAGAGCTGCCCAGGCTTGGAATGCATTGCCTTCTGCATTAAGAGCAAACCTATCCTACTCCAGCTTCAGAAGTAAGGTAAAAAACTGTCTCTGGTCCAACGACAACTAACCTTGTTGCACCTAACGGTCGTGATATTCCTGAAATCCGGTTCCATGACCACTCTGCCCTTACCTTCCTACCTCTCTGCATACATGTACTCTTAACATTGTAACTTGTTAGCTATCATCTCTACTGTTTGTACTGACATATATGTATTGTTTTGGACATGTTCCCTATCATCCATATGCATGTAACCTAAGCTTAAGTAACCTTGTACCTGCTGCGCACGGCTACCCCAGGGTTTTGTGCGCATTATCAAATAATAAACTAAACTAAACTAAACTTCAAGAATTTAGCTGGGTGTATTTATTTAAAGGGACTTACAAATATGTGCCGGTCTGGGTTTGAAATCAGTGGTTCCTTGCAAATATTTGCAGGTAAAGCAGTGTAATGTAACAATCACAGTACAGTGGGGATTTGTTCCTGATGTTTGGCAAAATGCAAAACACGTGACAGTTGAGTAACTACTGGTGTCTGGGAAAGAACCCTCATCAACAGTGTTAGCAATGGGGTCTGGGGGAGGCGGAGAGCGTACCTTTACTCTTGACAAAGGTATTGGGTAGCAGGACCATGACGAATCTGGGGGTGCCACAGTCTGTCATCATCGAATTGCTAAGACGTGCTGCGAGGACAGAGCTAAGGATCTTGGAGGGAGCTTAGGGGGAGGGGCTAGAAACATTTTAGCGCCTGTAGGGGAAGGTGTCTTACAGCATATTGTATCTTTTTTTTTGCATTTTAAAACAAATGTCCGTGTCCCGAAAACAAACACAAAAAAAATCAGGGAAGAACCCCATACTTTAAAAACATTTGTGAATTTTCATGAAAACCATGAATAGTCGGGTAATACTAGGTTGGGCAGAAATGATGTGGCGCTTCGTATTCAACTTAACATGTGCTGCGCAGTCTCACCTACCTTCCTATTACGTAACTCACCAATGCACCCATATTAACAGCGGAAGGATATATGTACCCATACACATTGGCATGAATTCCCCACCTACCACATCACTGCTGTATGACCTTCCTCCCGGCATCAAGTTCTACTCTCTAACATTTGCCTGTACAGAGCTACACCACACGCACCCCCCATCCCCCACCCTCTTCTCCATAAACCCACTTCTCTCTGCACTTATGTATTGATCACTTCTTCAGCAGATACTGGCAGCAAGTCTGCATGGATGGTGGATTCCTTGATATGGGCACAGCTTTACATACATTCAATAGTGCCAGGGAGGTGAGGTGGGGTGCTGTGACAGTCAACTTCATGTCAGGGTGTCAGAGAAAGAGGGGGCTGATGCTGTCCAACCGAAGTGGGGCCACTCCATTATCTCTACGCCCTTCTTTTCCGCCCCGGTACTTACTCACGAGGTGCCAGCCAATCCCATCGTGGGTATTTCACTGCTTTGGGTAAAACTGCCTTTGAGGTATATTTTTAACAGCTTTTTTAGGGGAGGACGGGTTAAGGTACATTAAAAAACGTATTATTGGGGTAGTGGAGCTGGGGGGGTGCTGGGGGATCATGGGAGAGGTGTGTGGGGCAGGGGAGGGGTTGTGGGTGCCTGCACCCATAAGAAACACCACAAGAAATGCAGCAAACATGCCAGATATTCCCGATCCTGTTATGATGAATACACATTCTTATTTATCATAGAGTCAGAGAGCCTGTAGCCTAATCGTGAAAGTTAACTCTCGAGTAGTCAGTTTTACAAAGATCAAGGCAAGCATTGGCAATGCCAACAGTCTGGGCTTTTGTGTAGGCCTGTCAAATGCCTAGTACTTATACACAAGCCAAAACAGTTTGCTTTGCCAATGCTTGTTTTCAACAGGACGTCAGTGAAGGGCGTGCATAGTGCTTATAAATCAAGTGGCTAAAAGCAGACCTGCTTAAGACATTTTTATTACACGAGTAGTACGTTTAGAGCTCTAATTAAGTCAACAACTTTCAAAAGGCTGCTTTGACACTGGCAGACACTTTGAGCACAACATTTGATGGCAAGGCATGAATAAGTGTCCCTTTCAAATACAATAATAGGATCCATTTTAAAATACCAGTTAGGAATCGCAGGGACACGCATAGTTTTCTAAGCTCCAGCTATGTGCAGACATGTCTCCAACAACCCCTTTCACCCCAGTTATGCCCGCTGATCAGATTAAGCTCTACACCCACCTGTTCCCAGAACCTTACTAATGAAAGGCATTTCCACCATGTGAGAGATGTCCCTTCTCCTCCGCAGGCTCTGAAGCACAGTCCTCCCTCTCCTCCAGCGAAATACCTCGAAGTGTCTGCGACTGGGCAGCACCTAAATAGCATCTTAAAATAGTGTTCCTTTAGTTGGGTCCAAACGGGTGAAGAATGAGCCCTGATCCCTATGTTGTGCCTCGCATCAGCGTGAAGCTCAAATCCTAGCTATTGGTGGCAAGCTCCGAATAATTTTTTTTTTAATCTGATGAAATGTTATTAATATGTAATTAATTTTTGTTTTTGTTCTTTTTGAAAGGTTGATTCATTTCAACCAAGACAAATAAAAAAATAAAAATAAAAAAAAAGATGTGTGCGGGCGCTGTTTGCATCGTAACACTGTTTAAAGTGTAAAGCAGCCCCCATGGATTAACCAATATTGCTGTTGGAAATATGGGGGTCTCCCTTTTTGTGCATTCATGATGTGATCTGATATCCTGCTAGAATATGCTTCACGATATCACACCTTCCCAGGTGCCAACAATCAAAATCCCTCCCATTGCATGGCAGCTTACAGACTGTGTTACCCTGAATAGAGGAACATGGGCCTGAACACAACGTAAGACCCCTTTTGACTGCTAACGTATCCGACACCCTGAGGTCGTGCTAATCGTATGTAATTGATGCATTGTTAATGGCCTGCCTTCCCCTGGAATCCAAAGCATGTCATGCGGGTCTCTGATCTACATTCTCTTCAATACATTGCCATTGATTATCAGCATCTGTGATGGATACTGTCTGGAAAGCGTGTACAATTGTTGCTACAGCATTAGTTTTAATTGACATCATCCGGCTGAAGTTCGAAGTGGCCAAGAATTTCCATAATACCCAATTTTCCTTTATGTTGGTGGCCAAACAGGGGCATCTGCAGTAAAAAGAGCTGAGACTTTACTAGTCAAATGTATGCCTAACTATTTCAGAGAGGAGAATGCTACATTGAATGGACAGAGCCTTTGTACATTATCAATCTGAGAAAGGTGCAAGGCCAATCTAAGAAATGCTTACTTACCTAAGAAAAAAGAGTGTATGTTGCTAAACAGCGCAGTGACCCTTAAAATTATAATCATCTAGTCGAAAATAATAATGCATAAGAGATCCAATTCAGTATGGAGTCCAAATATGTTCCAAGCACAAGATTTGATTTATTGGCTCCAAGATTGTTGTAATTCCAATCTCAGTACTGGATCAAAAGGTTCAAATCCAATAGTCCTTCAAGAAGTCACTAAATACTAACAAAATTCTTCTTGTTCCAAACAAAATCCTAAAAAGCCACTTTTCTTCATGCTTTCACATAAAATGTGTGTGAAGATTCTTGTGCTCAAGGATTATGGCAGATGGGGAGCAGGTGCAAGTGGATCTAGGTCACCTGGCCTAAGCCCCGCCCACCTGGTGCCTTCCTGCCTGCTGCTCTTTTTCACCACTTAGCAAGCCCCGCCCACCTGGTGCCTTCCTGCTTGCCGCTCTTTTTCACTACTTAGCAAACCCCGCCCACCTGGTGCCTTCCTGCTTGCTGCACTTTTTCCCTACGTAAGGAGTCCTCCGGCCTCTTTTCCTTTGCAGATGGGGAGCAGGTGCAAGTGGATCTAGGTCACCTGGCCTAAGCACCACCCACCTTCTTAGCCCTGCCTCTTCCTTCCTGCTCTTAACTATTAGATCAAGGGTGTCTCTCGCCTGGGCGTCCTAAGCAAAGGGCAGACGAAGAAAAGGGCAATTCCTGTTTGGACCAGAAGGATCCTGGGCCCGACCCCCTGCTCAGATAGAAGGTAAGCATGCACCAACATGTGTTACTCCCTCTGTCCCCACAGGCCATCCCCACCCCCTCTGATCCCCCTGTGATGTTCCCTTGTGCCCCCACCATTCTCGCACACAGGTGTTGCCTGTTTTGCTTGATTCTTCTACCCTGCTCCCCCCTCATCCCCCTCAAGCATACTTCTGCCTGAGTCTGTCCTGATACATTCTGGTTTCGCCATCAGCGTCTTGTGGCCAATGCTGGATTCGACTTTTATGGACTTCTTTCATTCACGGTGCGTCACCCTTTCTCAACTCTCATTCTGAACTTCCTTTGCATCTTGTACTCATGGTGGCCCTGAATCATGCTGTTCCCATCTTCATCTTGTATCCTGGCTTGCAACATTATGTGTTACTACTGACTTCTGCAATTGTATTCACTCTCCGCTCTTGCTTCTCCACTCTTTTGACTGCTAACTCTCTGTTCTCTACTCCTTTCCCTTCTCCCTTTTCCTATCTCCTCCCCTTACTTTCTTCTATGCACTTACTCTATCAGAATTGTCCCTGGACCTAGTATGATAGCAACCTCATCTGTCTCCTCCCCATCCCCTTACTGGTTTTTTCCTCCCCATTCCCCTTCCAGCACTATCTGAAATGTCATCAGTCCTAGTATGATAGTCGCTTGTTTTGTTCCTCCCCTGCCTTTCTGCACCCCTCTCCCTCACCTCTTGTTTTTCTCTGGCTCTACCAGAAATGTCGTCAGGCCAAGTACGGTAGACACCTGTCTGTTTCCATTTCCTTCCCACTCTCCCCCTCCCTTCCTTATCTGTCTTAGCTCTTGCCCTATCTGAAATTTCATCGGGCCGAGTATGATAGTTAATTTCTGTTGGGTGTCCTGACCCACGTTTGAGCTATCATGATGCAACATTTGGTGCTGTGGGCTTAGAAAATCCAAGATGGCCAAAAAGCCCACATGTACGCCAGAATAGGAAAACTGTGCAGTACTGGCATGGAAAACATCATGATGGCCAGAACTTCCCAGAAAATGCAAAGGGAAATGCATGAAGAATAGGCTGCCACCCATTTTTGCCTAGGTTGTGAGCACAGGAGGGCACTGCCTAAAACCACTATTGGGCTACCCACACAGTAGCCTGAAACCATTGGGAATGGCAATGCTGATTGCCAAAAGCAACCTAGAACTGTGGGGAATTCATTTTCTTAAATCCCAAAAATGGTTGCATTACCAGTACTCACCACTATCAGAAAGCCGGCGTTTTAAAACCACCAGACTTTTGTGTAAAACTGAACAAATGAAACAAAACCAGACCAAGGAAAGACTTGCTAAGAGGTGGATACAATGTAAAACTATACTCTGAAATGACTTGAAGGAAGTAATTATTTAATGTGTATGTAAAAATCGTAATAGACTTAAACTGGGGGACAAAAAGTGACATTTAGCTGAAACCTGGCTTAATGAAACTGAATTCTGCCTGACATCTACCCCCACAGGAGTTAAAACCTGCTCAGCCACTCTTCCCCTTGCCAAAAGGAGTTGTCACCTCTCTGATTAGATTAGGGGTGGAGCAGCTACAGGGAGTTGAACAAAGGCCTGTCCTGGGCCCAGGCAGATGGTTTATTGGGGGCGTTGTAAAAGTGGCTTCCTCTTGGCAGAAACGGGGAGGGGCAGCTCCTCTGAGGACAGGCTGAGCTTAAAGAAAGTGGATAGACTGGTTTCTCCACCATGTGACCTGGGAAGACACACCCCTGTTGGCCAGAATATGATTTTAAGAAAGATGTATAACTCATGGTGCAGACTTGTCAAAATTATCTAAATGATACCATAATTCTTGTGATTTTTCTGCCCACATTTTAAGAGGTTTTAGGACCTGGTGGTATGATCTGGGGGGTTGCTAGCGGAAAATAGGGTTTCACTCCAAATGTCTGCATGTTAACAATCTTACACTTCATCAATTAATGTCCCCACTCCTTGCGCACATGTGTGTAAATTTGGGTAAATGTCCGATATTGCAAAACCAGTTAAAAAGTGCAAAATGTTGCCATTTCTGAATGCAAGCCCCCAGGTAGAGCAGAGTTTGAACAAAGTATACCTCATGTGATATGTGATGGGTGCATGTAATTTTAAACAACTGTGTATCTGTGCAATATGTATTTGAATCAAATATAGATTTGTGGGCAAACTGACCAAGGGAGGATCCTCTGACCCATAAAACCTACAGCATCACTCTCACTCACATTTCCTTCCCCCAATCATGGGAGAGGGGAGAATTGGGCCAATGACAAGTAGAGAGGGGCAGGCTTAGCTAGGCCCAGGCACACACCCATTTTCAAAACACATAAAAAGAGACTGCTGGGACAGGTAGAGACATTCAAATCCAGTTGCTGCAACGCGCTCTGCCGGACCACACAACATCCAGAAGATACCAGATCCAACACTTAGACTTTAAAACTCCAAAGAACTTGATTCAGAACTCAAAGCAAGGGCCTAAACCCACAAACTGAGAACTCTTCTCAGCAGGCCTCAGCATCCAGCAAACCTAACAGCGGTAGCAGCATCCAGGAGCCGTGCAGATCAGCGCTGTGTCCAGAGAAAGCTGTGCAGAAAGATCCAGGAGCTGTGCACAGACGCTGTACCCAGAGATCCAGGAGCCGGGCCAGGAGCAGTGTCAGACCAGACCAGCAGAGCAGAGACCAGACGCTGTGCGCAGAGACCGTCCGGGGCGAAACCAGAACCAAAGCCATCTTGACCCGATCCGTGAGACCTAGACCTTCCAAATACATTGTGAGTACAGCTAGGACGGTGTGAAACCAAATCTCTTAGTTTCCAGTGATATAATTCAATCTATTTAATCTAAGTAGAACTGCCTCCTAACTGTCACTTGTCAATTCTGCAGCCGCATAGCTGTCACCTGTCATTTTTAAAAGCTGTCACCTGTCAATTTGAGTTACTTTAAATTCGAAAAACTACCTTTACAAAATCGTTCTTATCTTTGGAACCGTTTGGGCTAGAAACTTGGTTTAACTTTCCTCTGAAAGCTTAGAATCTTAGCTTTTCAACGAAACGAACCTAGAACCGACTTGCTACTCCTTATACCTTTGCCGTAATCGTGATTCACACATTCGCAAATTTTGCCGCGATTCGCAATTTGGTTAAAAATCCTGCCACGTGTGAAAACAGCAGCTTCCTTGCTTTCCTTTGCCAAAAATTTGTTTAACCTGCTAGTTACTCCTAGAGCATTGTTAAAGGGAGCCTGAGCTCATCCCAAGTATCTTTCACTCACCCTGAACCTCCTAAAGGGAATTAAAACCATTTTCAGCATATTCCTCACTTCATTGCCAGCACATATAAAAGCATTTTGGGCCTGTGTTTCAACTTCCATCCGTAGTCTAAGCTTGCTGGGGTGAACGGAATTACATTTGATTGCATGTCTGAGAACTGTGTGCTACTCTTCATTTCCTTACATTGCATAAGGGGGGGAGTGGATTGCCAGAGAAAAGTGATTACATTGTTTTGTTGAAATCATATTGGATATTTTCTGTACTGCATTTTCATTCAACATTGCATCCATCTGAACTTATATAAAGCATTCTCTACCACCTTATTCTTCTGTTCCTATTCACAAGTGTGCAACCTCATCCTTATACTACTCCTGGGTAACCAAATCAGTTTACTAGTGGGACATTATTCACTGTTGATCACTGCTCATGTTTTAAGTGTGATATTAATTATTAATTCATTATAAAAGTGTGATATATATATACTGTTAATTTTTTTTCAAATAAACCTTTTAAACTTGCAAAACAGAACTACTTCTTGGCTCAGTGGGGTCAGGGGGATTCTAAGAGAGGGGTGTTATATAGGGGTAGTCATCCAGAACTCATGAAATGGACATAAAGATATATCAATAAGGGTTTCCATTCAGTATCCCAGACTAGGCATTGATTTAGCTATAGTGTTGAATTGAATCTTCTTACAAAGTGGGGGCTCGAGTCGGACGTCTGGGTTAGACCTATCACTTGTGCAGCTTAATACAGTGTGCTAACTGACGGGATACATACATCCGGTCGGATCACCACGCTGTTTTACGCTGTAAAGCACTCTTCAAAGGGACACTCTAAGGAAAAGGTCTGTTTTGCAAAAATAAAATACTAATTTCTGTAAGTCAGGACAGAGATCAATCTCTAGAATGACGACCTTGGTAGACATGAAAATAGCGAGGGAGCACCTCTTACATAAGCTATTTGTGAGAGGTGAGTGGACTCACCAGGACCAAACGGTCTGGTTGCAGGCCATCGCGCAACAGGTCACTGAAACAGGGTCAGACACATGGAGAGATCAGGGTCCATTACATGTGGCCCTGAGTGAACTATATATGTCTCCTAAAGCCAAAGATGAACACAATAAGATTGCCAGGATAGCGGCATACCTGTACCTATATATGGGAGACATGCAGGATAAATGTACTGAAAGCCAAGATCTGGCGAATAAGCGACAGATGGCGTTAGAGAAGGTCCAATCTGACCTGGTCTCTTCTGAGCAGAGGCTGCAGGGGAGCCAGGAGTCAGAAAATGATAGTAGGCAGTATATCATTAAAATAAAAGAGGACATGGATAGACTGCAACAGGAGAAGGCTGATCAGGATACCAGATTTCTGGCCTTGCAGAAGGAGTACCAAGAAGGGTTGGACTCCCTTCTGCAGAGCCAGAAAAAGCTGGAGCAACAACTGGACTTCAACAGGGCATGCACAGTACAGGTAGCCACCCTGCAAATTCGATTAGACAGAGAGAAAGAGGAAAGCAATAAATTGATTCTGAAAGACCTGGATACCCAGGCAGAGTTTGATCAGGAGCACCAGAAAGCTGGTGCCTTCCAAAGGCAAACGGACGACCTGGCGGCACAGATGCAGGCTCTTAGTCAGGAAAGGGAGACCTTAGGCCAGGAAGTCTGCCACTTAAAAAGGAAAATGGAAGAAAATCACCTGGCCCTCCAGGGACTGGGTGACCTCCAAAAAGAACACCAGAACTTGTTAGAGCACACCAGGATGGTGGAGGATGCTCTGGCAAGAAAGGAGTAGGCCAATAGGGACACAGCTCAGGAGGTAACCCTCCTGCAGCAGAGACTGGCCCAGTACTCCAGGACCAATCAGGAGGCACAGAGAGAAAATGAGGCTCTCTGTCAGCACAATGATAGGCTCCAACAACAGGTAGCGATGCAGGAGAGACTGATAAAGTCTAGTAAGGCCTTAACTGAGGAACTGAAAGCGCAGGCTCTTGCATTGCAACAGGGAGCAGGGGCGGATAGAGACCAGGTTCGCTGAGAGAGGGAGACTCCTGAGCATAACCTCAGGAGCCCTAGTACCAGAGGCCTTCATATCTCTCAGTCCCTGGACTCTGCCACCCCCATGTCCCCTCGCGCACATGAGCACCGGGCCACAGGGATGGCAGATTACTATCCAACCAGAAGTATGGGGCTCATAGGCCAGTACCTCCCAGGAATGGAGGGGCGGGCATCCGGGTATGGGCACCCAAGCACAGTGCAATTTAGTGGGGAACCCCAGGAGAGTAGGCCCATTAAGGGCATCCTGAAAACTTCTGCCCAGTTAGGTCAGTGGGGGGGGTACCCATCAAATCCTGGCAGCAAGGAGGAATCTGAAGACTCCTCTGAACGGCTCAGGACACAGGAGACCAGGTGCCCACATTCTGCCAGCCATTCCCAGGCTTGCAGAATCCGGGAAAACCTGGAAGATCAGACAGGAACCTCTGGGAGCAGTGCCTCTGAGTCAGAGGATGAATGGACCAGGGTTACCCGAACCAAAAAGGCCAATAAGGCAAAAAGGGCCTTGCTCAAGGACCCATTGAAGCAAATAAAGGCAATAAGGAGTGTCATCACGCCTTATCATAAGAACGCCAAGTATTCCGTTTGGGAACACTTGGAGCTCTATGAGCAAATCATGGAGACTTTCCATTTGAAGGACAGCAGTAGCTGCATCCAGTACGTTAAATGGACATTCTCCCCAGAATACTCCAGTTTCTTTGCGGGGCTGGAGGACCAAAATCATTTAAGATGGTCCACCTATAAGGCGGCTATCTTGAAACATTTTTCTGCTCACAGAAATCCTCAAGAGGCTCGTAAGGCAGCCTACAATTTGCAATGTGGGTAGGATCAGGCCCCACAAGAGTTTGTGCAAGAATTAAAGCGTGCTTTTGCGCAGACCACCAGAAGGGTGCGCACAGACAGCAAAGAGTTTGTCATTAAAGCGTGCTTTTGCGCAGACCACCAGAAGGGTGCGCACAGACAGCAAAGAGTTTGTCAATACATTTTTCCATGTTCTCCCTAAATATATAATGACCCAGCTCGTGAGAGATTTTCATGAGAAAAGATCTTTAGACTGGGTCATTGAACAGGCTACCCGGATCTATGAGGTGCAGAAGCCTATCGAAAATAAAAATAACGCGCCGAAAAACCCCAAAAACCAACAGCACCCCTGCTGCTGCCAAGGTGGCAGAGGTAAAGGTTGCCCCTGTTTTAGATTTGGAGATGGGGGGAGCCTAAAAACCTGTCTGCACCAAATAATTCACAGCCCAGAAGGCCCTCGGGCCAGTCACAGACAGGGAGTCCAGGAGGTAGTCCCACAAATGGGGTCCCCCGCTCCCCTTACTTTGTAAGTCCCCGCTACAAGGGAAACCGACCAATCCTGGGTTATGTGTGGACTCCTCCAGCCCAAGGGGGGGGATCCAGCCAAGCACCTGACCCGGGGAACTTCCCTCCTAACTTCCCCCAGGAGGGCAGAAATTCTCCAAATCCTGGGCAGACATTTTTCCCCAGGTATCCACCCAATTTCCAGCCCCAAAATCATCCATCCTTCTTTTCCCAATTCCCTGAGCCCAGACAACCTAATCCGGGAGAGGAAAGGCCAAGGGTGGAGGGGTACCAAAATCTTCCCAACCAGGGGTACTACCAGAGAAGGGATAGCTACCCTTCCCGGGATCAGCCCAGGGGAGAAAATAGAGCCCCGTATCAGCCTAAGCGGGTTTCACAACTTGTGCGCCAGGTCCAAAATATGGCACGAGATCTGGGTCACATACTGAGGGCTCAACAGAACCCTCAGATGAGCATGCCACCGCAGAATGCCCCAAACTCGGGACCTGGTGCTCCAGAACAATGACGGGGGCAGCACCCCGATAACCCACCGGTTCCCAGGGAGGAGGCACAAGGGGAAGGGGGGTGTAAAGCCTTGGAGGAAGCTTCCTTCCCAACTTGTAAACAGCCCCTGGAAAAGCAAGACCCGGAAACAAAATCTCCTACCCCTGAAAGCCTGCCTCCCAAGGAGCAGAGGGGGGGTAGGAGAAACAAAGGACCCAAACAGACCCACTTTGTGGAGGAGGTACAGGTCTTCCAATTTGAGGGAGAGGGATCCTCAGAAGATCCTGGGAAAAGGATCTTCTCCTTCAGAGATGGGGGAACTCCCCCCAAAGAAAAATGGGTCCCAAGGGATTCCAATCCAGACTGGGGAGATATGGAGACTGAGCTAATGCCGCCCATCATCTCATCCCAGAACCCACAATACCAAAATCCCCTGGTTCAAACTCATCCTGGTGACTGCCTCCAAAAAGGGTGGGGCGGCCCAGAACCGGAACCAGGGGAACCCACAATGGCTCTGATCTCCAGTTGCCAACTTTTCCTTTCAGATTCCCAAGGCTCTCCACGGAATTCTGCCCAAATCTCTTCGCTAGCAATGTCCAAAACCAGAAAATTAGCCCACCAGTTGTCCAAAAATGTGCATTATCTGTGCCCCCTTGAGGAGAAGGAGGGAAGATACTATGCCCCGGTACAAGTACAGGGGCAGGGTACAATTTTGGCACTGGTGGACACTGGATCCCAAGCTACCCTTCTGTCCAAAAGGGCCTTTGAGGAACTAAATGCAGGAAGGGGGGAGAATTACCGTATTCCTCTCACCTCTCTTCCTGGACAACTGCAGAACTTTGACGGGAAGGAAATTCCTGTTGAGGGGACTGCAGATTTGGACATCAAAATTGGGCGACACAAGGTGAAACACCCGGTCATAGTAGTGACTCCAGAGGGCACCCCTTGTTTACTAGGGAATGACCTCCTGAGAAGGTTGTCACCCCTAATAGATTGTGTAAACAAGGTCCTCTGGACCCAGACTAGCCGACCAATAAAATTAAAACAGAGTGTTAACCATGTTAGTTTATACGGCACCTGCCACATGGTTGAACAAAAATCTGACCAAGTAGAATTTCACTTCCAGAACAACAAAACTCCAGACGTGACAGTAATAGCAGTAGGACAACAGACTGGTGATGGGGGGTCCTCTCTATTTCTGAAAATCAACCTTCCTTCCAGTTTAAGGTGGTATTCCACACTGGAAGGAAACACTCTGAAATTCTTCACCAATCCACAATCAGAAACTCCCACTCCTATAGTCCAGAAAGATGTGAAATCAGCTCAGAGCCTGGCTGATATTCAGCAAATTGGAGAGCAGTTGTTCATCCCTGTTCAGTTAAATGATGGGAAGGACTCTGTTCTCGCTCGAGTGTGTGTGAACAACGGTAAGAGCTTCATCAGCGAAGCCATGTTCCGCCAACTCCCAAAAGATCCAGCCATTCCCACATTCAAACTGATAGACAAATGGGAAATGGACCTGGAAGCACCTAATTCCAAACATCTCCTGCCAAGCAGGTGTATGCTCAAAATCTCCATTGGCAACAAGAGCATAGTCCATAATTGTTGGGTCGTGCGAGACGTCACTGCCGCCTTTTACTTAGGCAGTGACATTCTCAATCGCTTTGCCATTAGTTTGGACCTAATAAACTTCAAAGCTTGGTCCCGATTAGCAGATAATCCCATGGGCTTTGATGATCCAGAAAAAGCATTTAGGTCAGCTCAATTGCTACCTTATGCAGTTGAAATTCAGATCAAAGAGGAAGTCACCATCCCAGAAAGGACCCGACAATTCTCCCTGGAAGTGAAAGTTAAAAGAGGACAAAAATTGCAAAACCCTGATGCTTATATTCATCTAAATGCTTCTCTCCAACAGCAAGGGTTAGGGGTAAACCCAACACCATTAGTCAACATAGAACATGACACCATTCCAATAGAGGTGGATAACAGCGACTTAAAGAGTATTACTCTAGCCACAGGCACCATTATTGGAATGGCGGTTGATGACCAACATTTTTCCATCGATTTAGGAAATGAACTGTTAGGACCGATCCCCAAGGACTGCTTTGACAGTGACAGTGATGACAATACAACACCAAACAGGATTTTCACCCGGCATGGGGGGAACTTCCTGGTGTACACTTCTTGCCCTTATGGTAAGGAAGATGTGACTTGTGACTTCAGGAGGGATGAGGTGATTTTCCAGGTCCATAAGGGCTGCCTTTCCCACCTGAAGCCTCCAGTCCAAATCAGCACTCTGACCAGGGACTTCTCCACCCAGCTGGAGGAGGCCGCTGAGATAGCCAAACCAGAAGTCTTTCCAGGTTTCAGGCAGATGGTGGAAGAGAGAGTCAACCTAGCTGATGCCTGTTTGACTCTGGAACAGAAGCAAAAGTTGAAACAAGTTTTCTTGGATTTCCAAGATCTCTTTGCGGTAGACTCATATGACTGTGGTCGCACCGACATCCACACAACAATTCCCACGGACCCTGGAATGACTCCAGTGTTTGTGAAGCAATATCGCTTGCCTCTTGCATCCATGGAGTCCCTTACTGAAATAATTAAGAACCTTGAGTCCCGGGGAATAATCCGTCCAGTCCACAGCACTTTCAATAATCCGGTGCTGGGAATATTGAAGCCAAACGGCCAGTGGAGACTCTGCGCCGACCTTAGGGAGCTCAACAAACGGGTCCATACTTCCCGATGGCCTCTGCCCTACATTGACCAAGGGCTGGCCCAGATTCAGGGGTCACAGGTATTCACAGCAATAGACCTGACCAATGGATACTGGACCGTGCCTGTCAGTAGGGAGGACCAATACAAACTGGCTTTTACCTTTGGGGGCCAGCAGTACACATGGACCCGGACTCCCTTCGGATACCTCAACTCTGGCAATTAATTCAACAGTTTCCTACATAAGGCCATGCCCGACCTGGGTGCAAGGGGTAACCTGGCTTATGTAGATGATGTCCTCATCAAAAGTTCATCTGTGGAGGAACACATAGCGGAGATCCGTTATGTTCTGACCCAGTTGAGGGCCGCCGGAGCAAAACTTTCCTTTCAGAAAGCACAGTGGTGTAGAACCCGTGTTAATTTCTTGGGGCATGAGATTACTCCTCAGGGTCTCTATCCCCAGGAAAAGAAAGTGGAAGCACTTCAGAAACTGAAAGACCCCACAACTCTGCAGGAACTAAGGAGCCTCCTTGGACTGACTAATTACAGCAGAAAGTTCATTGAGGGCTACGCAGAGATCACCAGACCCCTGATTCATCTCCTGAAGGGGGGGGTCAAGTGGGAATGGGGTCCAGAACAAGCCGAGGCAGTAAGACAACTCAAAAGAAGCCTCTCACAAGCGCCTTGCCTAGCTTACCCTGTCAGAAACAAGGAGTTCTTCCTGGAGACGGGGTTCTCTAATACGTGCTTGACGGCAGTATTATACCAAAAGCATGACAAGGTCAATAAAGTAATCTCCTATGCGAGCAAAACTTTATCCTCTGTGGAGGAAAAATTCAACGATTGTGAGAAGGCACTCCTGGCAACGGTGTGGGCATTGAAGAATTACCACCCGTTTATCCATGGGGAACACATCATAGTGGAGACTCCACACCAGCCTCTGCAATATCTCCAAAGTGACAGAATCCGGGCCAGAAATGTGAGTAATTCCCGAATTACTTCCTGGATTCTGTCAATGCAAGGCTTTCCTGTGGAGGTCAGATATGGCCAAAGCAAGAAGAGTCCCCTCGCGCAAGGTCTGGCTGACTTGCATGATTGTGCCAGAGAAAACTGTCTCGAGGACGAAAGTCTAAAAATCAAGGACAACACGGAGGCATACCTTAATTCCCCACACAAAGTCTTTGAAGAGGACAAGTGTGAGGGAATGCCCACTGTCTATGTGGATGGATGCTCTTACCATGTTGACAACGACGGGGAGAAAGAACTGGTGGCTGGCGTAGGGAATGCATGGGTGAAGGAGTTCCCAGAACCCTCCGCTGGATACAAAATTGGTCCCCGAAGAAGTCAGGTGGCAGAATTGATGGCTGTGCATCAGGCCATCCTCACTGCTGTCCAGCATCAACTCCACGAACTGGTCATAATCACAGATTCGGATTATGTACGGAACGGGTTCGTGGAGCACCTGGTTAATTGGAAAACCAGAGGCATGTTATGTGCCAATAACAAACCCTTGAAACATGGGAAGTTAATCCAAAACATTGATGATCTGGTCACATCGAATGGGATGACCATGTACTGGAAAAAGATCAAGGGTCATTCCAAAGTAGAGGGACCTGACAAAACTGGAAATGACTTAGCTGATCAGCTGGCCAAAACCGGGGCCATCCAAGGGGATCTAATCGAAATAGAGTCCCTGTTGGGGGAAATCCAGGTCACTGCTATCACTAGGTCCCAGACAAATGCTCACAATGATCTTTCAACTGCCCAATGGAGCAAGGAGACCCCTGATGCTGATTTGATTACAGCTCAGAAGGGGGATCCAATTATTGGTAAGTTTTACCAACACCTTGAGGACCCTGAGAACTTTCCCCTGACGGATACCGATTACATTGGGAAAGAGGACCTAAGAGTGTTGATGAAATGTCCAAAAATGTTCTGAATCCAAGACGGTTTGCTGGTAAGGAAATCCAAAGCTGGCCACGATCAGTGGGTGGTTCCTACCTCATTCCGAAGCCTGATGTTAAGTCACGGCCATGATGCGGCCACCGCCGGTCATAGGGGGTTTCACACAACACTGGAAATCTTAAGAGAGGTTGCATACTGGCCACACATGGGGCAGGACCTTGACCAATACTTGAAGGGGTGTCTTGTGTGTGCACAATTTCAGCCATCATCCCTCACGCACCGTGCACCCCTCCAAAAGAGGGGGATGACACTGCCATGGTCAGATTTGCAAATCGACTTTGTAGGCCCCGTGATTCGCTCTGCTAGGGGAAACAAGTACATGTTGACTGTTACATGCTTGTTTACCAAGTGGGTGGAATGTCTCCCAGCCCCCAAACTGCAAGGCAGAAACAGCAGCTGCCCTGATGATTAACCACATCTTTTCCCGTTTTGGTCTACCTCAAAGGATTGAGTCAGACAGGGGTAGCCACTTCACCAGTGAAGTAATGACAAAGATGTGGGAGATACTGGGGGTTAAAAGGAAGCTACACATTGCTTACAGGCCAGCTTCTTCTGGAGCAGTGGAGAGATACAACCGAACCATTGTGAGCATATGAAAGAAGTTTGTGGCAGATTCTGGGCCAAGTTGGGATATCCGATTACCTCTGGTCCTAATGGCCATCAGATCTACCCCTTCATCTGCAACCAAAATGTCACCATTTGAGGTGATGACTGGACGCAAGATGGTGCTTCCCCAGCATTTGCTCTACAGAACCCAAGAGCAAACGTTGATAAATGCCTCCACAACTCATGAGTATGTGGAGAATTTAAGGAAACACCTTCAACATGCTTTTGCCTATGCTCAGCGGAATCTAGAAAGATCAGCCGAGAGTATGAAGACCCACTATGACCTGAAAACTTCCGGGAAGGAATATCAGGTGGGGGATCGGGTCTATTTATACAACTTCCAAAGAAACCAGGCAAACAGCGAAAAATCTTGCCTACATGGAAGGGACCCTTTGAGATTATAGACAAGATCTCCCCTGTGGCCTACAAGATCCGCATCCCCAAAGGCGGTTTGGCAGAGGGGGAAGACAAGTGGGTCCACATAAACCAGTTGAAGTGTTGCCATCCCAGGCACACTTTGCAGCAACTGGAGGAGTCCTCTGTAATCCCAGAGGGTACCGCTCCAGAGTAATTCAATTCCAACCCTAAAATATCCTACATATAACCTATCAAATTCTGTGTTTCTCAAGTTTATGTGTTCCTGTCACTCAATTTAAAAAAATGTGCATGTTCATATCTGTTGAGTTCTAAAATAGATATGCCACCCCACTATATCAATGGTGGGGGAGAAATGTCCATGAATAGGTATTGCCGCTTTTCCTTTGTCGTCCTAGGAGAAAGAAAACCTGGAGACTGGCCAAGGAGGACGATCCGGAGACCGGGAGCAGAGACCCAAGGGGCCCGGGGTACCGCTCAATATTCCCATCAGGACCGGCGAGGAGAACCGATCGATCAGTACCGGATGGAGGAAAAGATGCTGAACTGTGCCATTTGCAGAATTGGAAGAAGATTATGCAGACATACCAGTGCGTGGGTCAAACCATTCTGTGCACCCGACTCCCCATCGACTCAAATTCAAAGTGCAGTCGCGTGGGGGGGCTTTGTTGGGTGTCCTGTCCCACGTTTGAGCTATCATGCTGCAACATTTGGTGCTGTGGGCTTAGAAAATCCAAGATGGCCAAAAAGCCCACATGTACGCCAGAATAGGAAAACTGTGCAGTACTGGCATGGAAAACATCATGATGGCCAGAACTTCCCAGAAAATGCACAGGGAAATGCATGAAGAATAGGCTGCCACCCATTTTTGCCTAGGTTGTGAGCACAGGAGGGCACTGCCTAAAACCACCATTGGGCTACCCACAAAGTAGCCTGAAACCATTGGGAATGGCAATGCTGATTGCCAAAAGCAACCTAGAACTGTGGGGAATTCATTTTCTTAAATCCCAAAAATGGTTGCATTACCAGTACTCACCACTATCAGAAAGCCGGCGTTTTAAAACCACCAGACTTTTGTGTAAAACTGAACAAATGAAACAAAACCAGACCAAGGAAAGACTTGCTAAGAGGTGGATACAATATAAAACTATACTCTGAAATGACTTGAAGGAAGTAATTATTTAATGTGTATGTAAAAATCGTAATAGACTTAAACTGGGGGACAAAAAGTGACATTTAGCTGAAACCTGGCTTAATGAAACTGAATTCTGCCTGACATCTACCCCCACAGGAGTTAAAACCTGCTCAGCCACTCTTCCCCTTGCCAAAAGGAGTTGTCACCTCTCTGATTAGATTAGGGGTGGAGCAGCTACAGGGAGTTGAACAAAGGCCTGTCCTGGGCCCAGGCAGATGGTTTATTGGGGGCGTCGTAAAAGTGGCTTCCTCTTGGCAGAAACGGGGAGGGGCAGCCCCTCTGAGGACAGGCTGAGCTTAAAGAAAGTGGATAGACTGGTTTCTCCACCATGTGACCTGGGAAGACACACCCCTGTTGGCCAGAATATGATTTTAAGAAAGATCTATAACTCATGGTGCAGACTTGTCGAAATTATCTAAATGATACCATAATTCTTGTGATTTTTCTGCCCACATTTTAAGAGGTTTTAGGACCTGGTGGTATGATCTGGGGGGTTGCTAGCGGAAAATAGGGTTTCACTCCAAATGTCTGCATGTTAAAAATCTGACACTTCATCAATTAATGTCCCCACTCCTTGCGCACATGTGTATAAATTTGGGTAAATGTCCGATATTGCAAAACCAGTTAAAAAGTGCAAAATGTTGCCATTTCTGAATGCAAGCCCCCAGGAAGAGCAGAGTTTGAACATAGTATACCTTTGGGTGCATGTAATTTTAAACAACTGTGCATCTGTGCAATATGTATTTGAATCAAATATAGATTTGTGGGCAAACTGACCAGGGGAGGATCCTCTGACCCATAAAACCTACAGCATCACTCTGACTCACATTTTCTTCCCCCAATCATGGGAGAGGGGAGAATTGGGCCAATGACAAGTAGAGAGGGGCAGGCTTAGCTAGGCCCAGGCACACACCCATTTTCAAAACACATAAAAAGAGACTGCTGGGACAGGTAGAGACATTCAAATCCAGTTGCTGCAACGCGCTCTGCCGGACCACACAACATCCAGAAGATACCAGATCCAACACTTAGACTTTAAAACTCCAAAGAACTTGATTCAGAACTCAAAGCAAGGGCCTAAACCCACAAACTGAGAACTCTTCTCAGCAGGCCTCAGCATCCAGCAAACCTAACAGCGGTAGCAGCATCCAGGAGCCGTGCAGATCAGCGCTGTATCCAGAGAAAGCTGTGCAGAAAGATCCAGGAGCTGTGCACAGACGCTGTACCCAGAGATCCAGGAGCCGGGCCAGGAGCAGTGTCAGACCAGACCAGCAGAGCAGAGACCAGACGCTGTCCGCAGAGACCATCCGGGGCGAAACCAGAACCGAAGCCATCTTGACCCGATCCGTGAGACCTAGACCTTCCAAATACATTGTGAGTACAGCTAGGACGGTGTGAAACCAAATCTCTTAGTTTCCAGTGATATAATTCAATCTATTTAATCTAAGTAGAACTGCCTCCTAACTGTCACTTGTCAATTCTGCAGCCGCATAGCTGTCACCTGTCATTTTTAAAAGCTGTCACCTGTCAATTTGAGTTACTTTAAATTTGAAAAACGACCTTTACAAATTCGTTCATATCTTTGGGACCGTTTGGGCTAGAAACTTGGTTTAACTTTCCTCTGAAAGCTTAGAATCTTAGCTTTTCAACGAACCTAGAAACGATTTGCTACTCCTTATACGTTTGCCGTAATCATGATTCACGCATTCGCGAATTTTGCCGTGATTCGCGATTTGGTTAAAAATCCAGCCACGTGTGAAAACAGCAGCTTCCTTGCTTTCCTTTGCCAAAAATTCGTTTAACCTGCTAGTTACTCCTAGAGCATTGTTAAAGGGAGCCTGAGTTCATCCCAAGTATCTTTCACTCACCCTGAACCTCCTAAAGAGAATTAAAACCATTTTCAGCATATTCCTCACTTCATTGCCAGCACATATAAAAGCATTTTGGGCCTGTGTTTCAACTTCCATCCGTAGTCTAAGCTTGCTGGGGTGAACTGAATTACATTTGATTGCATGTCTGAGAACTGTGTGCTACTCTTCATTTCCTTACATTGCATAAGGGGGGGAGTGGATTGCCAGAGAAAAGTGATTACATTGTTTTGTTGAAATCATATTGAGTATTTTCTGTACTGCATTTTCATTCAACATTGCATCCATCTGAACTCATATAAAGCATTCTCCACCACCTTATTCTTCTGTTCCTATTCACAAGTGTGCTACCTCATCCTTATACTACTCCTGGGTAACCAAATCAGTTTACTAGTAGGACATTATTCACTGTTGATCACTGCTCATGTTTTAAGTGTGATATTAATTATTAATTCATTATAAAAGTGTGATATATATATATATATACTGTTAATTTTTTTTCAAATAAACCTTTTAAACTTGCAAAACAGAACTACTTCTTGGCTCAGTGGGATTCTAAGAGAGGGGTGTTATATAGGGGTAGTCATCCAGGACTCATGAACTGGACATAAAGATATATCAATAAGGGTTTCCATTCAGTATCCCAGACTAGGCACTGACTTAGCTGTAGTGTTGAATTGAATCTTCTTACATTTCACATCCTTACTGTTCATGGCCTGTAAGAATGTCATTGCATTTTCCCTTTTTCCCTCCCTTGTCTTGAAGCACTTTGAAACACATTGTGTATAGGCGCTATATAAATAAACTATCATATCATATCACATATCAATTGTAATGGCTGCTTCACTGTCAATAATAGCAGGTATCAATACCAGAAAATCCGATTGAAATGGGCTAGGTCTTGTGTTCTGTTTCCGTAGCGCACTACGGGACCAATTCTGGAATTGCAACAATCTTGGTGCCTTCATATTATCTCTTGGTGACGTGATTAGCCCATGCAACATTAGGAACTCTGTTATTGACCAAATCGCCTTAAGGAAGACCGAATGGTCGAAACACGTGTCGGCTGTTGATTTGTTGGATCATACCAATAAACTAAATCTTTTGCTTGGAACATATTTGGACTCTGTACTGAATTGGATCTCTTATGCATTATCATTTTCGACTATATGATTATAATTTTAAGGGTCACTGCACTGTTTAGCAACATACACCCTTTTTTCTTATGCTCATATTAGGAGGCCCAGGGGGACCTTGTATGCTGCTGCTGCTGCACTTGAGCATTTGTTAAACAAGTAAGGCTAGCGCATCCCAACACGTTACTCCCCACAGTTCCCCACTAACTGCTTACTTACCTACATTAATTGTAAACCCCACAGTTCATCTGAACTCCCAGGGTAACTACATTAATGCTGGGATGTGAGTGATGCGAGGACATTGCCCTTAAACAAAAACACTTGGTAGGGTCCCCCTACCTAATTTATGGCAAAGATACTTCCTCATGGCCTGCACAGCAAATTCCAGCACTACGACAGGGGGAACTCTCATGAGTATCCTTCGATAATGGTGCAAAATCATTGCCCGTACCTGGGCTTTTGGATTTGCATATATAGTCATTATAGCTCTACAAATACCCTCGCCAATTCCTACTCTCAACAATACCCCATGAGAAAGTTCCACTCCAACCTATCAAATGCTTTTTCAGAACCAGGTGATAATAGTGCTACGAGGATCTTTTGATTTTGGGCGATCCGATTCACAACCTTCCCAATATTGTCTGCTGAGGAATAAAGCCACATTGGTCCTCCACCACTAAGGATGGCATCCACAGCTCTAGCCTATTCACCAGTATTCTAGCATACACCTTGACGTCAATGTTGATTGGGGCTATGGGCCTATATGCCATGCACCTTCATGGAGTACTTCCGTCTTTAAGGAATGCACTCATTGTGGCTTTTCCCATCAAAGTAGCAATCGGTCCTTGGGTTTTGGTGCAATTAAATGGACTGGGTCTACTAAAAGAGGGGGTTAGCCATCAGCACTATTATCAGGGAGGAGCTCCAGACTTGTCCTCCCCTGGTTGACTGGAGACGGCTTGCTGTCAAATTGACCACCCTCACCCTTCCCCACCGCTAGCTCCCCACTCCCCTGTATTGATCCCTGTGATATGATACCATCTGATACATCACAGTGTACTTCACTTTGTACTTCCCCCATGAATTGCAAAGAGCTCCATTGCTTCCCAGAGCTAGTTACAAACTCAATACACGTCCTAGTAATAATAGTCCTTTTAATCAGACTCTGAGTATTTATTTAGTTGTAATGCCTGCATTTCAATAATGACTTCTCGAATTCTAATTTTCTTTTTCCTATTTGCCCTTCCAATCGGCCACCCACTTGCAAAATCTTTAGAAGCGCCCCATGTACCTGCTCAGATGGGTTGAGCTGACTATTTTAAAAAGAAAAATCTCGGATTGAGGCCCCCAATTCCTTTGGCATGAATGGGTCATGGAAAGGTTCCAATGATAACCTCCACATGTTTGGCCTGCGTTCAATGCTCCTTCCTCCCTTAAAGCTGCAGGATACCTGTGCATGGCCTGAAATCATGAGGTTCTTGTTTTTGCCTCAAGTTTCATGGACTCATCTAACATACAAGCAATGTGAGGATAACTCATGCTCACCTTTGAGAAATAGGAACAATCTTTGATTGCGGGATGCTGTTCTCTGCAAAAGGCTCTCAAACCCATATCTCTCAAATCCACAATAATGTTTCTTGAACTTTGCACATTCCTCCACCTATCCCTACCAGATCTATCCAGGGCTCCCTCCATTGCTAGAAGGACTCCCATCATTATTACAGACCCGGCCACTATGGGTTGGAGCCTAAGGATAGAGGTTTTCAGGGATAGATTGCGTCCCTCCTTAGGGCCGCATGTTATGGCTAGCGTTACTCTCTCACACTCTTCTCACATACCTGAAAGGCCTGAACAGGGCCGACATATTGGCCAATGAGAGCCCTTCATACAACTAACACAGAAGGGTGTCTAGCAGAATAACCCAACGGGAGCGCATCCCTCACCCACAGCCCCCTAATACATGTACCCAATCTTATCAACATCAAGCGCAGGAATGTTTGTCCAGGCATGCATGAAAGAAACGATGAAACATCTCAAATGTATATTGTCAACCTCAGAAGCCTCAACAGTCTCAATATTAGTACTCTCAAAATATCTCCTTCAATAACGTATTCTCAAAAGTCAATACACGACTACCTTCCAATCTCTCAACGGCTAAGGGAGCTTCAAGAGCCTCATTTTCACAGCAGAAGAAATCAGTCAGCACCGAGGCTCGGACTGGCTTATAGGCCAATAGGGCAATGCCTGAACCAAAAACTAAAAATGCTGGTGTAGGCTTTTTTGGCCAATGTGGAGTTTGATGAGTTTCTTCACTATGCGGTTAGTAATTTTGGCCAGTGTTGCTGAATAAATATCTTTAAAATGCACAATTCGCATCACATTTTATCAAAAAACGCCCCCTTGGGTACTATTCAGTCTGCCACAAAAGGAATGAATTGCCATTTCCAACTGTGGCCACTTTTTCATTGGTGCCCCAGTCTGACCCTGCCAGCACCACTTAAGTTCTGCACAGCCTTTCCTCTATGACAATCAGCTTTTATCCATCTACATGTGTACGGATCCCAGGGTTCAACAATGGGGAACTCTGGCCCAAAATATGCGCTGCTTCTTTCGATACTCTGACTCAATGAGCTGCAAAGTGAAGATTAAGCAAAGGGTAACACCCATCTATATTTCAGATTTGACAGTCTAAACATAAAAATGATTGATCAAAACGCTAACCTTTTATGCTGAATGTTTGGTGCTAATTCTTGGTAAAGAGAATATAGCCTTGGAAATAGATCTTATTCTGCTCCCTTTGCTATATTCCTCTGAACAGGCTAATGGCGGTCATTACTTTCTAACCTATTTTTTGGATGCATTGTCCTGGACTGTTTTTGTGGACCATATGCAGAAAATGCCCCTTGTTAATGTTTGTTTTTAATCCTGTTCAAGATGGCCTGCCCTTTGCTGGCCATCCTTCTACCTTTTCAGGGGGGCGGGGGGTCCCTTTCTTCATGCAACTTGGCATGATATGATGTGATATGTCATACATAACGTGCCTGTATTTAGGTGTTTACACTTGGCAGGTTTCCTGCAAAAGCCTGCAAAGGATTTCCTTTGTCACTGTGCTGGCAGGAAGTGAGAAGAGGGCTGCCTTTCCCCAATTCGCATTCTTCCAGGGGCTTTGATGCTGCTGGGAAGATGCTGGTAGGCTTGCTGTCCACTATTTGACCTCCACCACCAGGTTTGAATGTTTCAAAGTGTCCTTATTGGGGGGCTGGTGTACTCCAAGCCCATTTTCCAGGTAGGAGAAGATGAGCTAGACCCAGGAACCCAGTCGACCTCTGAAGCTGAAGAGATCTGAAGAGCTCTGAAGAGCTCTGAAGAAGAAGATGACAGGGATGCCGGAGGACTGATGCAGTAACCAGCATTGGCCTTGCCAATAACACCTCATAGCAAACGCCAACTTTTATGACGACATGGTCGATCTCTGCAAGGTGCCTTCTTCACCACTACTGGTGAGACCAACGAGTCACCTGTCCTGCCGGAGAAACATTGCCAGTGTTCAGTCTTAAGAGCATGAACCTTTGCACTTCCTCTGCAAGGACCAGAACCAGCTGTTGATTGACGCATAGACTTCTAAGTGCCCCAACAGCTGAATTCTTTGAGGGCATCCTCAAAGCACTTCTGGAACTCTAGGAAATCTGCTTAACTGGTCTACCATCAGGCAATGAGCATGCAGGAAATCCGAAGTGCCGACTCCATCAGCGGTTAAGGCAAGAAGTGCATCTTTCCATGATGGTCTCTCCTTTATCATGGAATTGAAACTAGCAGTCCCACCTGCAATCTGCTGTCTCCTGTGGAGCCAAAAGATGGCAGGTGAACCTGGTTTTCCCCAGTGATGTACTGTTGCCTGGGGCTGTTTCTAACTTTTAAGTGGCTCGGGGCCCTGAGATTCCTTCTATCTCTTCAACTAACCACCTACCCTTTAATCTGAGCATAACGTCCTGCTTACCTTAGCCCCATCCGGGACTGTCCCAGGATGGTGGTGTCTGGGCAAGTTCTTCTAGCATCTTCCTTGAAAACCCCAGGGGTGGTAACTGCTCCTCATCATTTTGCTGGAACTCGACTTCAGACCCTTAAGTGTCTCTTTCACATGGTTGCATTTGCCCTGCGCTAACTAAACCTCAATGCTTTACCTGCAATAGCTGAGCGGGCCTTCCTGGCTACTCACCACTTTCCTCGGCAAGCTGTTTGGGGCACCTAAAAGGCTATCAGAGACTTGGTGCAGAGCTGTCCAGAGCTGGACTTCTGATGTTGCAGTGTGTGGTGCTAGGTGCCTTATAATTAATAGGTGCTTAACATCTGCTATCCCTACTGTAGTGCATGCATTCATTGTAAGTTGGGGGCTGAGCTACAGCCAATGGGTTCCCACGTTTCTTGCCTTCCATTCAACGGCTTTGTTGAAAGTATGACAGCCCTGTTCAGAAGTGCCAGTACGGTGGCATTAAAAGTATCCGCCCAGCAGGGAATTGCTGTATAACTGCTTTAAACGCATAGCAATCCAGCTAAGAAGTGGTGGACTGCCCAATCAAACTTTTAGCTGTCTGACTGATAAGGGTCAGTCCCACTAAAGGGGCACTGCCAGGCATAATTTATTTTTAAATTGAATTGGCCGCATGGTGCTTACCTCAGTGTTTAAAACAATTATGCATGGAAGTGTCATTTAAAAGTGCCTTGATGTGAAGTGAAGTGCTAAAACGTGCTGCTTCCGTGACATTAAAATGATACCAACTCTCCTCTGAAGTGTCAGTCATCTTGAGCACATGAAGGCTAAGGCTGTCCAACTGGCATGTTGACCTATGACGTGCATGTTAAACGCATATCTCTGCATGGATTCGAGACATTAACCTGCCAAGCTACCTGACAAGGATTGGAAATGAAACAGTCAGTTAAACGCCGGTAAAAACTGGATGACCTGCATTTACTATCCGCCAAGTAATGTAATGCTGGGGCTGTCGGTCAAGCGAATGAGGCCTGCGGGCAATAACGCCTGGGCGGTGTCAGTCTCTTATGAGGCCTGGGAAGACGGACAGGTGAACGCCGTGGGAACCTGCAGAGCCTCACAGCAGTGCCTCCCCCCACACAGACTGAGAGGTTGCGCTACCCCCACTCGGAAAGGTAAGCAGCGAGTTCAGGCGATGTGCCCATTCCGCCCCATGGCTCTCCTCAAACTGCCAACGTAGGCTATTACTGTGTCATAAAGGCAGAGCGGCGTGTCTGAATAATTATGGTATTTAAGTTATCCTTAAAAAGTGTGTTAGCGCGTGTAGCACTTTCTTGCACTGTCTCATTTAACCATAGCAACCCTTAAGCAAAATGCTGATAATGCACCTTTAAAACGTGATTGGCAACCTAGCTAAGAACTGCGGGTACCGTGCCATTACACGTCCAGCAGCCCCACAGAGAAGGGATGTTACCGTTCCGCTAAATACACAGCAGCCGTGGCTGGTGAACAGGGTGAGTATTATCCACCTAAAGATATGGCAAAGGTATGGCGTCTGAAATTGACAAGCGGTGCACTTCATGCAGCTGTGGAGCATACACTGAAACTTACAACACATGTTTGTTATTTGTTATTTGGTATGTGTTTTAAGTTTCAGTGTATGTTCCAAAGCTGTATAAAGTGCAGCACGTGTCAATTTCCCGCTGTTTCCAACAAAAGAGAAGCCCCAACTACATATTCAGCAGAGAACATCTTTTCATTATAAAAAAGAAAGAAACATCTACTGAACGAGAATCTACAGGCACACCCGGCAACCGATTAAAGCAGAAGCAACGACAATGCACAGTGTGTGATGCCGAATGGGCAGCTCATCCTAACAGTGGCAGCACATTCATACCATGAAAACATCTCTGAAACCTAGTTGCCAAATTCTGTTGCTGCTTTGCCTCTATTAACGCATTAAGAACAAAGGAACGTGTCAAAATAAAAGCGCAGCTCCCGACAAAGACAGGGGATAATGAAGTGCTACCCAAATCTTGCACATTAGACATCATAAAGGCGCAGATACAATGCATCCCCCCTCCTCCCCCAGTGTTATTAAACGATGCAAAATACCTACAATTTTCAGGAATTTTATTGAAAACAAAAATAGGAAGCTAGCAAGTAAATGACGTCCCAGGTGGTACAGAATCCATCTTTGAAACGCTTAAAGCTATCTGGCAAATCCCTCCTGAGTGATCTTCTGCACTGGTGAGGAAGCAGCGTTCTCTTGCCTGCTGCTCCAGTCAAGGAGCACAGCTTAGTCCTGTAAAGCTCATACACTGAAGGAATGGGGATGTCCATTCCGTGAAATCCCTGCTCCCCAGAATGTATGGGAGTGACATAGTCTCACCAGCACACTTAGTTCCACTGGTTGCAGTTGGCTGCTCAACACTCGTGCCAGAATTTTGTTGGAAGAGAACCTGCGAGTGTGCGAGATTTTGGGGCCTTAGTACCACTCTGAATGGGAAGCAAGCAAAATCCTTCAGGAGGAGAGTACACATGCGGAGGAGGTTTCATGGATTGGCCGCTCTGGTGTATCATAATGCTCCTTCAAAAAGTCCAAACGCCTAGACACTAACAGGACTGCTCGCCTCCCTCCAGTATGATGGTTTCTTCTCTCTCATGTGTATGTAGGCCTTCCCTCTTCAGAACATGTATCTAACCTATCTCTCAGCTAGCATGTCCCAGCCAGTGTCATCATGTATGTTTATTTTAAAGATGGACATGTTGGGAAAATTTACAGCCTCAACACAATAAAGACATTAGTAGCCAATAATTGTACGTTCATGGCTATTCAAACAAAAACCTAGTGATGACTACAGTTTGAATAGTAATAAGGAACATATGTCTATATATCTAAACACATGACTATTAAAGTGAAACACGGCAAAAAGAAGATTCAAGGAGCTTGCCCAGCCAAGAAAGGAATCAATGCTTTGCAAATATACCACACACTTGCCCACCAAGCTGCCAGGTCCTGAAGAAAGCAAAGTATAATAATTGCTTAATCCTGAGGCTGGAACTAGTCTACCTACTATGAATGAGTTGCGAATGTTTGTATTGTAAAGATGCGTAATAATAATTTAGCATTTATATAGCGCTACGAACCCTCGGGCATCTGAGCGACAGATAAATTGAACTGTTGAAGACAGTTTTGAGCTAATGTGTCTATTCCAGACACAGATAAAGGAACTAGTCCCAGTATGAACTTACTGGAAACATGCTTTTTCTTGACTTGTGGTACACCGGGACACCTTGAGTATGAAAAAAACATCCAGGGCATTGTAGAGAAACATCGAAATGCCAGATTCAAACCCAATTTGTAAAAAAACATTGGCAATGCCAACAATTTTGGCTTTTGGTAGAGCAGGGGAAGGTGTTTACCATGTATTGCCATAAAGGTACTAACTGCCCATTAATGATAGCAACTGGAAAATGGTGTGCGTACCTGGTCATATGATAGCAGTGCCTGGCAAATGCCTAACTAATACCTAAACAAAATCAGAACTGTTGGCTTTGCCAATGCTTCAGTGAAGGACAGGCATACTGCTGATAAATCAAATGGCTGAAGGCATACCTTGTTAAGACATTTTACTACACTGCTAGCACATGTACGGCACCAAATAACCATAAACTCTCAGAAGACTGCTTTGAAAAAACCATAGCAGGCACTTTGAGTACAATGTTTGATTTTAAGGCTTGATAATGTAGCCCAAGGATATCCCAGGAGGGTGTATTTTGGGTGGGGAGGGGCAGGAAGTGGGTGGGAATAGTAATAGGGATTAGCTTGGCCATGGGCAGTGAATGGGTGGGTAAATAACCAAACAGCACCTACAAGCATACTAGTCCTCGTCATATGCCATCGCTCCCTAGCTGTACTCCAATGCATTCGTTTTGGCTTACAGGTGGTACTAGGGTGGCACCTTGTAACTAAAACAAAGAAGGAAGGGCTGTTTCACACCTCCCCACACAGTTTAAAGTCGATCACAGGTACAGTTGACTTATAATTCTATTGCTTCAACCAGTCTCCAGTTTTTACAAATAGAATGGTCCTCATCACGAGTGTGGCACCCCAGAAATAAGAGTCCTGGTAAACTTACTGTCACCTCTATTTCCGGGCCACCACCCAACAAGTCTGCCTATAGTGGCCATCGCGCCCAGGATGTCTGACCCTGCTTGGCACAACAGCCCCGATAGGCAGAGTTGTCAAGGAGGCACCAGCACCATTAGCCACAATAACGGTGAATCCGAGTCCCCATTACTGTGACTTACCAAATCTGCTGCCTGACTTTCCATGCCGCTGGGACTTGTAATGTCCCGATATCACCAGGAAGTCATGCAGCAGATTCAGTGTTTTGGGGTCTGGGGCAACACGCAGGTAACACCGGCGGGTTACCGTCAACCTCGTAATGAGACCCAATGTTTCTCTGCATCTTCTTAGCATCCACACTCATGCAATTACTTTTGGTGGCGGTGTGGAATCAGAAAATACAATATTAAGGCTTTTACACCATGCAAGAGGAAAATACACCGACACAGGCTTGTAAAGATTCCCAGAATCTTTATTACAAAACTGAACAGTTATAAAACAAAGTACACAAATAGCTATTTGGCTGTCAATACATCACAGAGACCACCAGCAGGGTTCAATGTGAGCAGTGAGCAAGATTTGCTAGCTGGACATCAGCGTATTTATACAGTTTATTATAATGATGTCCAGCCTCCTGTAAGTTAATCATGTACTGGGCTAGGGTCGCGCCAGTTTCGTTCCTAATTTACATATCTCGTGCATGCGGTTTACTTTTTAATACATTCACTAACAAACATTATTATTCTCTAGTTGGTTACACTCTTTACACATTGCTTTAATACAGATCAAACAAATGTTTCGCATGTCATATTTGGATAGCGTTATTGTTCTTGTATACTTGTAGGTTAACAATGCTGATTCAAGTAATCCCCTGATCCCGAGGTCAACAAAGGACAAGGTCTACATGACACTAACATGTAGCTTGAAGGCAGGTTGGACATTAACTCTCCCACAGAGGTTGAAGAGGTTTAAGGCAAGAACAAGAGCACACGAGACGGACATTTTAGACTACAGGATGACTTTGTACAATAAACTAAAATGGCGGCTCTAACTTAAATGGAGGCTTGATTCACTTGAGGTTGCAACCTTGTAATACGGATTTCCTCGCAAAGCGACTGGGCATAGGCCAACATATACAATGAGGACAAAACAATATTTTATCAGTTCTAACAGCGGCAATGCCAAAACTACTTCAGGATGCACACTGCACCAGTGTGCTAAAAGTAAATTGTCAGGGTAATGAGGATCACTCTACTATTTTAATGTATGGGATATATTGACCCACTCAGCAGTACTCCCATCCATAACAAAGCTGCACTCCAGCAGAAACAGCAAGAGGGCTGTGCTAGCTCCTTTGAGCACCACTGTCTGACAGCAAACCTGCATTTTGCAACTACAAAAATATGGCTGCACCATCTTTTCAAGCACATATTGGGCAGGATGGAACAAGGGGGCACACTGAGAAAGCCTGCCAGTGTGTTCTTACATGTACAAAAGAAGGGGAGTGAAACAGCAGCGCTGCTTCGCTGCAAGCCAAAGTTCCCATTGAAAAAGGGAAATATTTACATTTTAAAATGATGCTGCTCTGATGCTCTTTTTCCTCTGTTCCTCATCACAAAATGTTTATTAATGAGACCCTGCCATGCCGATTCACATTCACATTGTGCTCCAGCAGACAAGAACAGTATCCAGGAATGGCAGGCTGTGGTTCAGCTCTGAAGATATCAAAAGAAGCTTTACTTCAGCTACCGAGGAAACGCTTTACTTTTGGGGCCAAAATATCAAAGATCAATGCGTCAAAGAGGCCCTGGCTCTCTGGGACTATGGCAATTTCAGTGCGTCTGTGTTTAAACAAATTGCTGCATACAAGAAACTAACTCTGGTTACAAAACAATGTGGGAATTCAGAGGGAAGAGAAAAACCGAATTTGCAAGGAAAATGTATGTATCTTCTGGTAGTATCACCTTCAAGCAAGACACACAGGAACCACCAGGGAGCCATGGTTATAAAATGTAAGTGTTTCTTTATTAGATACAGCTTCAGTAGGTGGGTGAGAATAGGAGATCAATAGTATGCTGCCCCTGTCCTTGGCTCTCTCCTTGCAAGTCCCTAACCTTCAAACCTGGAACCCTCTCACTCACCATCTTCCATACCTCACACCAACATTCCAAGCTCCACTCACAGACCCATAGCTCTCATACGAGATATAAACCATACATATTCTAGGATACAACACCATCCACCTCGTTACAAAACAAAAGAAATGTTCCAAAGTGCAAAGAAAATAACCCTCAAGAAACTGACCTCCTTTTGTCCTGGTCTGCCCCCCAGGACCTTGGGGCTGCCACCCCAAGCACAATCTGCTCACTCTGAGTAAATCCCACTAACAAACTAAAACCCTCAAAACAAAACCTACCTCCTTCCGTAAGGGCCTACCACACCCAAACCCTGAACCTGCCACGTCCAGGCACAACCTCACCCTATGGCAGGACACTACCATCAACTGCACAGCGGGAACACCTACCTACATTCAAAATCAATGCAACATCTGCAAAATAACTAAAAGGTCTGACAATCTCTAACCTAGTAAATAACTCTAAATACCAACCAAAAAACATCACCACCTCTCTCCACATAAAATAAGCAAGACAAAAATAGGACAACCACTAACAATACAGAGATCACAAATAAAACACAACACAACCACAAAAGATGTGGTGTGCTAAAAAGGTACACAGACACAACCGTGCAAACACAGGAAATTCATAGCACAAATGCTGAAAAGATGAAAATAAGCACTTGTAGAATATTCCCTAAAAACACCAAAAATACCCACAAGATGGAAAAATGTGCTGCATTGCAAAACCATTAATTTGCAAACAAAATAATATGGACGCACATGAAGATGGGAATAATTATGTGCAGTGCCAAACTCACCACAAATTTAGAATAAATCTTCAAAACAACTGTCTGTGTGGTTAAAACTCACTCTGCAATAGCTATCTCCCAAAACACCACACACAAAACAGTGGCCCCAAAACCTGTGTGCCAACCTAAGACAGTCAACTGGCGAGCAACTACTCTCTTAAAAAAAATCGCCTGGCACCACAGAAAACCTGCCTAGGAGTGTAAACTCCACCCCCAAAACATCAACCTCATCTCTGAGGAACAAAAAGTACGATAACCCATAAAGCACAATTATCAACAACATGGGCCCTATCCCCTAAAATCTATACCCAACAACTTACGCAGAAAAACTTCCAAATACTGTATGGGCCCCCCTGCCCTGGCATCTCACACCACTACCCTACACCAAAAGGTTTAAACTCCTTGGAGAACTCACTACAAAGTGTCCTTCGTCCTCAATAAATGGGTTCCTCCGAAGGTTTTCAAACTACAAATGGTAACCACACCTGGCCAAAGCGTAGAAACCAAAACCCAATTTATGCATGAAACTCCTCTATAAACGCGCTTACATGACATGTACACTACAACTACTGATTTTGCTACACTGACACACTTACTAGACTCCCATAATATCCTTTGTGCCCCCCCCAGGTCACACACCCACAACTACACATTACACACGTGCCCACATACGCAAACTCCGTGCGCTCACAGACACAACTCCTACTATATTGTCCACAATATACATACACACACACAAATGCACATTAATGTGTACATTTCCTACAAATATAGGTCTGTATTGCACAACCAGCCATGGTGGTGATCAGTCACCATGCTGGGGCGCACATGAATCACGATAATGCATCCAAAGTGATTTCTTTCAAAATAACTCTTCATATCACTTCTCTCCAATTGTACAACATCTCTTTGTAAATTCATAATGCCTACAATAGAACTCTGTGGACATCTAAATCCTTATAATTTAGCTTCAAAATTATACTCCTAAAAGGAAAACTTTTCATTATTTGTTAAACATGTAATCATGTGCAGTCCTATTTAAACTGTGCAAATGCTCCAAAAATACACTTTCCACTTATTTGCGTACAACCCATGCTCCACCCAACTCTCATGCATACAAAATTGCATTTAAATGCCCTTGGCTCTCTCCCTGCAAGTCTCTAGTTTAGTTTAGTTTAGTTTAGTTTATTCATTTGTATTGCGCACCAGACCCGAGGGTATGAGGGCACAGGAGCAACAAGGTTATTCGCAGCTTGGTTACATGTTACAATGCAGTACAGTAATTACAATGGTTTTATGGATGCAATGCAGTAATACAATGGATAATAGATGATTGAAGCAGTCATGAAAAGGCAAAAGTTTACGGATTGTCAGGGGTTTTGACCCATGTTCGAGTTATTATGCTGAAACATTTGGGGCTGTGGGCTGAGAAAATCCAAGATGGACGAAAAAGCCCACATTTGCGCGAGAATCCAGGAAAACCGTGCAGTTTTGCGCACACCAAAATGGTCGCCTAACCTACCACCCACCAGTGCAAGCGTGAGGGACCGGGAGTGCCATGGGTAAAAGGTGGTGCTCAAGGAAAAACAGCAGTGCCGGTTGGCTCAAAAAGCACTTTGCAATCACCTTTGTTTCTTTGAAATGCAAGCTAAAAATGCCTATTTTAAACATTGCAAGATATTCAAAAATCTCAATGAACACCAGCAAACATTTGGCAGAAGGTAGACCTGTGTGCATACAAAATCTGGGAAAAGAAAGAGCCTAAAATAATGTTCATAATGAAACTGGCTGAGCTGTGGATGTCAGCAGCTGAAGTGAAATTGGACTTAAAGCCACTAAAATCGAAATGTTTAAAATAAATGAGTGACTACTGTTGAGTGTCACATAATTTGCAACTGTTAAATGACATAGTTTTGAACTTAGAATCAGCATTTTAGCTGCATGTGTAAAAATTGTAAGTTTGTTTTGAATGAAGAAAAACTGGGAACAAAAGTGACATTTGGCTGAAGCCTGGCTTGAAGAGAGTGAATTCTGCTTGGCAACTACCCCCGACAGGAGTTGAAACTTGCTCAGCCACTCTTCCCAGGCCTGGCCTGCATTCTCCTGCCCTCACCAAAGGGAGATGCCACCTCTCTGATTGGATTAGGGGAGGAGCAGCTGGGGACTGCAGAAAACTGAACAATGAGCCTTCCTTGGCTCACGCAAATGTTAAATTAGGGAGGGTTGTAAATGGCTTCCTCTTGAGAGAAACTGGGAGGAGCAGTGCCTTTGTTAGCAACCTGAGCTGGAGGAAGTGGACACACCAGAAATTCCACCATGTGCTTTGGGAAACCACACCCCTCTGGGCCAGGGCATAATTTTAAAAAGATGGATAATTCATAGTACGGACTTGTCAAAATTATATAATTAATATCATTATTCTTGTGATTTTTCTGTGCACATTTTAAGAGGTGCTAGAACTCTGTACCATGTTCTGAGGCAAAACCCCATGAATTATGGAGATTGCAGACACAGGGTTCACGCTCGAAAAATGAAAATTTACTGGAATATGTGTAGAGAGGCGGGGTACATCTGTGTCATTTTTGGTAAAAATCTAATATTGGTAAACCAACCAAAAAGCGCAAAATGTTGTCATTTCTTAATCCAAGCTCTTAGAAACATCAGAGTTGGAACAGAAAGTACCTTATGTGATATATTATGTGTATATGTAATGTCAACCACTTGTGCATCTGGGAAATGTGTTTAGTTATGAAAATGATTTTCTAAGGTAAAAGCAAAGGGGAGTGGTCTTTCTGTATGCCATAAAGATGCCACCTTATGACTCACTGCTCCCTTCTCAAATCATGAGTGGGGTGGGCACAGAAAGTTAGCATCCACACCCATTTTCAAAAGACATAAAGAGAGCCACTGGAAGCCAGACAGGGACATTCATTTTCCAACCTTCAACTGAATTCCTGCGCAGCACTCTGACGGAGAACTCCAGAATCTAGAACTTCACTCCAGAAATTAAAGCCGAGAGGCCTGGACCACCAGCTAAATCCTTTTTCAGCAGGCCTTCAGAATCCAGCAATCCAACCAACTATTCTACAGCCGGGAGAGCTGTTGGATTCTTGCCAAGAACTTTTGCCAGAACCGGTAGCAGACCCAGAAAGCAGTGCTGTATCCAAAGAGACCAGACCCAGATCGCTGTAAGCAGAACCAGAGATCCAGACCAGACCAGCAGAGCAGAGCTGACCCAGATAGCTGTGACTTCAGAACCAACCGCCTGGAGTCCAGTCCCAACCTGATCAGACCCTGACGGCCTATCTCAAATTCATAGTGTGAGTACTCAGCCAGAACTGTGCAAAACCAATCTCTTAGCTTAAAATAATCCGATTCAAAACATTTGAACCTGTCCAGAACTGCATCATAGGAATCGTGTGTCCCTTCTCCGATTTTAAACCTGTAAAAGTGTAATTTTGCCATTTTGAATCATTATTTCATTTCTGAAAATCTACCATCACGAAATCGTCCGTATCTCTTGAACCAGTTGTGCTAGAAGCGAGATTTCATTTTAAAGCTAAGATGCTAGGCTTTCTAACAAACCCAGAATCGACTTTCTATTCATTATACTTTTTCCGTAATCACGCTCGACGCACTCGGAAAAAGTGCCGCAATTTGCGATTTGGCTCAAATTTCTTCACTTGTCAAAATAGCAGCTTCTTGCTTTCCTTTGCTGAAATTCGTTTGCAACCTGACAATCATTCATAGAGCATTGCTAAAGTGATCCTGAACTAATTCAAAATAGCTATCACCCACCCTGAATCTCTTATAGGGAATTAAAAACCATTTTTAGCATATTTTACTTCATTGCCACCACATTTTAAAGGATTTTGCCTGTGTTTTAAAATCATCCCTGTGATCTAAGCTTGCTAGGGGGGAACTGAACTACATTTGATTGTATTCCTGAGAACTGTGTGCTCTCTCTTCCATCTTCTAATGAATAGGGGGGAGTGAATTGCCACCAGGGGAAAGGTGAACATATTATCTCTTGTGAAACCCTACCAGTTATTTCTGTACTGCATTATTTCCATCATTGTTTTTCCTTGAAACCATAAAAGCATTCTCAGTTACCTTTTCCTCCCTATACTAACTCTTAAGTAATTAAATCAGTGTGCTAGTGTAACATCACCCAGTGTTGATCACTGTCATATTCTTAAGTGTGATATCAAATATTAATTTATTATAAAAGTGTAATATATATATATTGTTTAATTTTTCCAATAAATCTTTTAAATTGCAAAACAAACCTACTTCTTGGCTCAGTGAGGTCATGGGGATTCAAAGAGAGGGGCGTTATACAAGGGTTCATCATCCAGATTATAACTTGTCATAAAAATATATAAATAAGGGCTTCCCCTGAGCAATCCCAGACAAGGCACTGACTTAGTGGGAATGCTTGATTGGAGTCATTAACAGGATTTACAAATATACATATTTGCAGGTAGGTAGCGGTGAGGTGGGATGAAAGGAATTAGCGGTCATTATTCTTTATCCAGTGTATGTAGTTACGTCTGAAGTGTGTGTAGGTTTGGGGTGTTCTTAGAGAAGGTGGTAGGGAGTTCCAGTGTTGTGCTGCTTTCACCTGGAAGCTGTTGCCACCCATTTTGGTGCGTTTGAATCTAGGAACTGTGAGAAGATTAGAGTTGGAGGTTCTAGTAGGTCTGTTGGAGGTGTGTTTACTTATTCTATCGACTAAGTAGCGGGGGGCAGCGTTGTTGAGGCATTTGTGTGTTAGTGAGGCTACTTTGAGCAGGATTTTATCTGTTGTGTTGAGCCAGTTATGGGCTCTCCTAATGTTGGAGATGTGTTCTCTCTTGGGGATGCTAAGCGCTGCTCTGAGAGCATTGTTTTGTAGCGTCTGTATTTTGTTAGTAACTTGTTTGCTAGCTCCTACGTAGAGGGCATTGCAATACTCCAGTTTTGATAATACAAGGGCTCTGGCTAGAGTAATGCAGCTCTGGGCAGATAAGAAGGGTTTGGCTGCTCTTATAAGCTTACATGTGTAGGCCGTGGAGGATGCCATAGAGCTAACCTGTTTATGGAAGCAGAGGGAGGAGTCAATGTATATTTCTAAGGTTTTCACTTCCTTAGCTACTTTGATCGTGTTCCCGTCTATAATGAAGACTGGTGTAGTTGTGGTCCAATTTGGTTAGGTTTGCAGTGGAACCAAGTATAATGAGTTCAGTCTTGTCATCATTCAGGCATAGACTGTGAGATGCCATCCATGCCTGGATGATGAGGTACACCCTGTTCACCAAGGCCAAATCATGGTTGTAATCTCCCGTCAGCGGGATGAGGATCTGGGTATCATCGGCATAATTAGTGTAGGTGATACCCAGACCATCTAGATCATCAAACAGGGGCTTCGTGAACACGTTGTACAGTGTAGGGGAGATGCATGAGCCCTGGGGGACTCTGCATGTGATGGGGATGGGGTCAGCGGCAGCTGTGGTGGAGAAGACACGCATGGATCTGTTGCTGAGGAATGACTCGATCCAGCCGATGGCTTCTTGGGAAAAGGGGGCAGCTGAATCCAGGTGATTGCATAAGATTTTGTGATCAACTAGATCAAATGCCGCGGAGAGGTCAAGGAGAAGCAGTAAAGCCATTTTCCCGTTGTCTCTAAGAGTGTCAATTTGAGCCTTCAGGTCGATAAGGGCTGATTCTGTCCCGTGTTGGGGTCTGAAGCCTGATTGTCGGATACCAAGGAGATGGTTTAGTTCAAGGTATTTTTGGATTTGTTGGTAGGCTGTCTTGTCTAATATCTTGAGCAGGAAGGGGACGGTGGAAATAGGCCTGTAGTTGGTGGGAATGGAGGGGTCCAGAGAAGGCTTTCTGAGAAGGGGTAGGACCGAGGACTCTTTCAGGTTGCTGGGGATGGTGCCTGAGGAGAAGGAGGCGTTGATGAATCTTGTGATGAATGGTGAGAGGTCTCTTGCTGCATCTTTAATAATTTGTGGGGGGCAAAGGTCGCCCTGACAGTTAGATGGTTTTAGGCTGAGAATGATTTTTTCCACTTCAAGAGTGGAGACTTTGGAGAAGCTAAAGCGGGAGGGCTTGGGCAGAGGGTGTTGGGGCATGGGGTGCGAGGTCGTGTTAGTCGGGTTGGTTGGTTTGGCTAAGGAGTCTTTCTTATTTTTGATTTTAGTTTGAAGGCTTGTGACTTTGTTGTTGAGTGCATTTTGGACACTGGTGCACCATTGTTTGTCCTTCACACAGGTGTCTGGGGTTAGCACAGGTGTTTCCAGTTATTTAATGATCGTAAACAACTCTTTGGTGCTGGAGTTGGATTGGGCGATTCTCAGGATGTATGACTTTTCTTTGGCAGCTATGATTTCTTTTTGTAGTTGGACGTTATTTTATTGAGCAATATTTTGTTGTGGTTTGTGGGAGAATGTCTCCAAGCTTGTTCCATTTTGCGTTTTTCTAATCTAAGGGTTTTGAGGTGATTGGAGAACCAGTGGTTGAGATGCTTTTTCGGTTTACATTTTCTTAGTTTTAATGGTGCAATGGAGTCTAGGGCAGTGCGCATAGTTTTGTTATAGCCTTCTACAAGGTCGTGAGGGTTGGAAGAAGCAGGGAGTTGGTTAAGAGTAGGGAGGATGAGAGGTATCAGTTTTTCCACTGTGATATTTTTTTTTCTTCTCGTGGGGATGGCTGAGGCTAGCACATTGTTGGTGATGGGGCTCGAGGCTTCCAGGGTAAAGGAGAGGAGATGGTGGTCGGACCATGATTGAGGGGAGTTATCGGTGATGGAGGCTGCACAGTTGTAGTCTGCTACCTAGTCGAGGGTTCTCCCTTTGTTGTGGATGGGGCCAGATACTTTTTGGGTAAAGCCTAATTCAGAAAGAGTATTATTGATGAGGGTAGCCTGGTGATCTTTGGGGTCTATAAAGCCTAGGTTGAAATCCCCTAGGAGGAGTCTCTGGGAGGTGTTTTTCAGGTTATTGGTGAGGATGGTGCTAAGGTCTTCGTCAAAGGATCCTAAGGATCCGGGAGGTCTGTAGAGTAAGTGAATGGATATCGTTTGGGAGTTAATAGTAGGCAGCTTAGCAGTGAGAGTTTCACAAGATGGGAGGTGGGTAGAGGAGTCAAGTCTAATGTTGAGGTGTGTTTTGGCAATTACGGCCAGGCCACCGCCTCTAGATTCTGTTCTATCTGCTCAGAGGATGATGTAGTCGTCGGGGATGGCTAGTGAGAGGGCTGGTCCTGCGGCTGCGTGGAGCCAGGACTCGGTTACGACTAAGAAATCCAGATCTTCTGCTAGAATGAGGTCCGCTATATCTGTAGCATGGGCTATTATTGAATGTGCGTTGATGAGGGCGCCTTTTATGAGTGCGGCAGTGGTTTTGGTGGGGGTGGGGATGGCGGCTGTGTTGTAGGTTTTGTGTTTGGGTGTAGTATTAGGTGGGCTGGTTTTAGATCTTTCCAATGTGAGGTTGGCGCAGATGCTAATGGTAATGGAACGGTTATTCAGTTTGGACTGGATAGAGTCCCTGGCTCGAGGCTCGTACAGTTTAGCTAATCTGGACCGTAATCTGGTATTTATTTCTGGGAGGCTGCATGGTAGGGAGAATTGGAATGGCATGGTTGTGGGGTGGGGCTCTACGGAAGGTGGCGGAATGGTGCTGACGGTGGCCAAGCTCAGGGTGGAACTAGGCGGACAAGAGGAATTAATGAGGTGGAGAATAGTTCTCAGCAGCATTGTGAAGATTCCTGGTAGGAACATTTTGTTGGTGGTGGGTGGCCTGGTTGGTGGTTGGCAATCAGAGGATGCTTCATATGTGGCTGGGATGTGCACGGAAGGCGTTTTAAAGAGAGCTGACACGATGCCTAGGTTTGGAATACAAAGTAAGCTGACACAATGCCTAGATTCAAATTTGTAGGGTAAACTGACACAATGCCTAGATTTGGAGTACAGAGTAAGCTGATACAATGCCTAGATTTGGAGTACAAAGTAAGCTGACACAATGCCTAGATTTGGAGTACAGAGTATGCTGACACAATGCCTAGATTCAATTTTTAGAGTAAGCTGATACAATGCCTAGATTTGGAATACAGCGTAAACTGACACAATACCTAGATTTGGAATACAGAGTAAGCTGACACAATGCCTAGATTTGGAGTACAGAGTAAGCTGACACAATGCCTAAATTTGGAATACAGAGTAAGCTGACGCAATGCCTAGATTTGGAGTACAGAGTAAGCTGACACAATGCCTAGATTCAATTTTTAGAGTAAGCTGACACGATGCCTAGATTTGGAGTACAACGTAATCTGACACAATGCCTATATTCAATTTTTAGGGTAAACTGACACAATGGAACAGGTAAAACACTTCAACATCGACAAGGAGGCAAGGCACAGAATGAAGAGTTATACGTACAATGCGCAGCATATGATGGGCAAGTTAGCATGACCAAAGTGTGAAATGTCATTTAGATCCATGCACAATAGCATAGGATACCTTTGAAATACCGGGCATTGGTGGAGCATGGGATACAGTTTCGCTTTGCATGAATGCATGGGGTTGATGAGAGAGGAGTTTTTTATCGGGGAGATGCGCCCGCAGCCATGTACTTGGCTTGCATACTATTTGTCAGTGGAGAAAGTCACTTAAGGGAGCGTGGCTGTGCTGTAGCTGGGAGGGGTGGGGAGCAGGCCACAAGCGGCGCACACAATGTGTTGACTTGCTGTAAGGAGGCGGGAGGTTAACAGGTGGGCGTATGAGTTGGCGAGCATCTCACCTGGTTAATGCGAGCACCGTAGCACAGCCAGCACAGCCAGTGCTCGGCCAGGCTCAGTCAGGAGGAGCCTTTGCCTGTTGCCTTCGTCGGGGGCCGGCTTTGCCTGCCGGTGCACCCTGTTTAGATAAGATGCAGCAGGCGACCAATCACAGGGCAGCAGGCTTCTGATGCTTGGCAGAGAAGCAGAATGGGTAGAATTAAGTGGGGGCGGCCATCTTTAAATTGCAAAAACCTTGTGTTTTTGCATTAACAATTCTAGAAGGTGTGGGCTTTGTTTTCAGTGCCCATGAAGCAGGTCTGCTGTGCTTGGCAAAGCTGCACAGAAGGGGGGCCTTAAATTAAAAATAACATTTCAGGCGATTTTCAGGATGGTGAGGCAGAGATGCCTAAAAGCAAAAAGGTGTAGCCTCCTAGCTTACCTAACATCAGGCAGGGCTCGTGGCAGCATGGGGCTTCACCTGCAGCTGGTGGTTGAGGGAGCTCCTGCTCGACTTCATGGAACCCAGGAGAGACAACCAGGCTCAGTCAGGAGGAGCCTTTGTCTGTTGCCTTCGTTGGGGGCCGGCTTCGCCTGCCGGTGCACCCCGATTGGATAAGAGGCAGCAGGTGACCAATCACAGGGCAGCGTGCTTCTGAGGCTTGGCAGAGAAGCAGAATGGGTAGAAGGACGCGGCGGTGGCCATCTTTAAATTGCAAAAACCTTGTGTTTTTGCATTAACAATTCTAGAAGGTGTGGGCTTCGTTTTCCATGCCCATGAAGCAGGTCTGCTATGCTTGGCAAAGCTGCACAGAAGGGGGGGCCTTAAATTAAAAATAACATTTCAGGCGATTTTCAGGATGATGAGGCAGAGATGCCTAAAAATAAAAAGATGTAGCCTCCTGGCTTACCTAACATCAGGCAGGGCTCGAGGCAGCATGGGGCTGCTCCTGCAGCTGGTGGTTGAGGGAGCTCCTGCTCGACCTCATGGAACCCTAACCGTCCAACCTGGAACCCTCTCACTCACCACCTTCCATGCCTCACACCAACATTCAGGATGATGAGGCAGAAATGTTAGCAGTCACCACATGTTTAAATGTACTTTTGCAAATAAAGAAAAATGCTGGTTTAAAAGTGTATATTGGATAAGGCCCTGCCCTTATCCAGCAATGTGAAGGGATTTTGTGCTGTGAAACATATATGGTAGATCTTATTCAACAGGCTTTATTCTGATGTATAACAAAAATAAATAAAACAAGGAATTTAATTGCATTGGCTCCATGGGGGAAATCAGCCCCAAGCCGGTTTCTGCTTGGGGGTTGCCAGCAACAGAAGTCCCCTCACAGTAAATGCTAGAACACACAAGTGATAATTGCTACCTTGGCAGACCTTTGTCTGGGCTGAGGCCTCTTACAATGGAACCTCTGGGACACCAACCTGTGAAGTGGAGGGGGGCATAAACATTCAATCAAACTGAGAAACCCCCTCACCACACTGGGCTGAATTGAAAGTTGGTGGTAGCTGAAGAGAAGAAAATGGTCCCAGTGAAGGACAAAGGATACCCATTTTGTTTCAAAAGACTATTTTATTAAGAAACTTTGAAGACGGTTATGTTTGCCACAGAAATTCACAGGAATGTAAAAAGTTAAAATTTTAATGTAATTTTGTGGGTTTTAATTTAAAACGTTGTAGCCTTCACTGCCACCTTGGGAACAGAAATGGCAGAGATTTGGGTATTCCACAGAAAGTGCACCTGATGCCAATGTGAAAATCAACACTGATATGCCTAACGATAATCCATACATATGTATAAAGTTATAGAGGCTAACCCTGTCTGAGCCTCTGTCCCACACTACATCTCCTGATGGTGCTCGAGCTGGAGCTCGCACCCCCTGCCAGAGCAGGGCTTCCCCCATCATCCGCTACAACCCAGGGAACCCCAGCCGTATCCTGGTCCCACTCGGAAGCATCATCACTTGCCATCCGAGGATTCCCCTACTAAGGCAGGCATCACCTTTTCAATTTGCCTCCCGATCCTGCTTTTCAACACGGTATGCCGACAAGAAGGAAAGGACGCCTTACAGATCTACTGTAAACTGGGGCATCCCTTCCACATGTGTTTTCCCTTCCTAAGATGGCCGCTGCCATCCCGACATAGGAGCGACCTGGCTACGCTGGCGTCGCACAGCTGACTGGCTTTGTGTCCAACATAAGCCAATAGAATCAGCCGGCAGGCGGAGCCGGCCGTCTGACGAAGGGCAGAGGACAAAGGCTAACTCTGTCTGAGCCTGTCCGAGATGGAAGAGATGAACCTCTCTCCCAATATGTTTCAAGACTTCTGGACACTGGATTCTACCATACACGGCGTTCACTGCCTGGTAAGAGCCATCCTGCCTCTCGTGTACATTTGTTAATGCAATACAAGTATTCTAGCAGAGCTCATGCATTCTAAAACGTAATTTACCTGCTACCTGATTTCACGTACACATGACTGTTTTCACTAGATACCGATGTCTACAGTGCAACTGTAACTCCGTTCTCTAACCTGGTACCTCACTTGCTCGCACCTTGGTACCCTTCTGACTGTGCACTATGCCCAACGACCTTGCTTTCTGCCTGCGTTTTTAGGTGATCCATCATCTGCCTAACTGTCGCATTTATAGTGATTTCAGCTTGTAATGCTTATTTCGAATTAAGGTGGCCCAATACCTCCTGTGTTCACTGTCGCATGTATAGGGACTTTAGCCTGTGTTCATTGACGCATTTTCAGTGATTCTCAGCTTTTAATGCCTATTTCGAATGTAGGTGGCCCATTACCTGTGCTCATTGTCGCATGTATAGTGACTTTTAGCCTGCGTCCATTGGCACATTTTCTGTCATTTTCAGCTTGTAATGCTTATTACCTGTGTTCATTGTTGCTTTATAGAGCTTCTGAGTCCACCTAGAATCTACCCTCAGGAACTTGCTTTCCTGCATTAGGTCAGTGTGCCCTATTCTGGACTTCTAGGTGTCCTACACCACCATCATGCACTTTCCGTATCCTCTACTTTTGCATAACTTTACAGGTAGCCACCCTAGCTCAGCTACTTCCGGTGATAATACCCACACTTCTCCCGTGTGCACACCCCATACCCTGCCCACAACCCCTTCAGCTATCAGTTAGTGCTCCCTATCCCAGCTCCCACCTCCAATTACTGTCCAGTTCTGGACCCACATTGGGCTGCCCGGTGACCACTACTACTGAACACAACTTTAGTAGTAACTATACCAACCAATACCTCAATGACCCCGCCCTTTGGTTGGATCACTTTGCAAGGAAACCCACCCCTAACCAACCTTGCTCCCTTCCACTCAGAAACAAGAGACGAGGCTCAAGATTCCGCAGCTCACACACCCGTAGCTTTTTCCCCAAGCACACTAAACATACTCCACCTCACTCACCCTCACCCACTTCCCCGCTGAAATCCTCTACTACAGTAGCCAAACCTCCACAGATCAAGGGTGCCCTCATTAACGACAGATCTCTTCTAGCTCACGCACTAGACATAGCAGACATCATCACTACCCAAGAACTCGACTTTTTGGCCATTTCCGAAACTTGGCTACATGCCACATCCGGACCATCACTAGCCCTAGCCTTACCACCAGACTCTGCCATCACGCGATGTGATCGCACCACTGCCCAATCTAGAGGTGGTGGAGTGGCCTTCATTCATCCCACGGCCTAAGAGTGTCGTCCAACTAAAAACTTGAGTCAGCTGAACTATTCACAGTTAAATTACAGCTAACGCCCAACCAAACCGCCACACTTCACCTAATCTACAGACCCCCAGGTCCTACACACTCCTTTGTTGGTGAAGTCTCCACCCTTCTCTTTGACAAAACTAAAACCAACTCGCAAATTATCATCCTAGGTGACCTCAATCTGGGATATGGTGACCCTAAAGACTCCACTGCTTCTGACCTAGAGAACGTTCTAACCGACCTCGGCTTCACCATGACCATTCATGATCCTACCCATACTAAGGGCAGGACCCTAGACTGGTTAGCCGGCTCCAACTGTAATATCAAGGTCCTCTCTAAAACCCCCTGCCTATGGTCTGACCACCACATTATCACCTTCAACATGGAAGCAGTCCCACGTGCCCCGACCGTGATAGCTCCAGCTCTCCCCACCAGAAATAAAAGAGATGTAACCAAGAGAAACTTCTCCCTCTACTTCTCTGAGCTCTCAATGCAGCGGCATTCACCTGCACTGATCCTACTTCTCTAGCAGACACATACAATCATAGCATGCTTATGGCTATAAACTCCATCACCCCTATCAAACTCAGGAAGGCTAAGCCTTGTTCACACCTTAACTCATGGTTCACACCTCAGTTAAGAGTGCTTCGCAAAGCTAAACGCTGCACCGAAAACCGCTGGAAAAGCCACCCTTCTGATGAGCACAAAAATGGTTTTATCCTTGCATCCATCTCCTACAAAGAGGCCCTTATCACTGCCAAAAAGGAGTCACTGAATAACCGTATCCTGCAGGCAGACTCCAACACTAAACAACTCTTTAAGATCTTAAAAGAACTCGAATCCCTAGCCACCCCTTCTGACACCTGCATTAAAGACAGTAAATGGTCTGCTAACATCCAAGCGGCTCTACTGAATAAAATCGCGACTCTACAATCTAAAATCAAAGACAAACAAGATAGCCTGCAGCTGAACAACCGTCAACCCACCACTGTAAGGGACACCCCTCCAGATTCCCCCAATATTAAACCTTTTCCCTTCTCCCCGCTTTCTATAAGGGAGGTAGAAGACATTATCAAGAAAATCAAACCGTCAAACTGCCATGGCGACCCGTGCCCCGCTCCTAACATTAAGGAATCTGCCCATGACTTTGCCCCCTTCATCACAGCCTTTATTAACTCCTCTTTTAAAACAGGCACTGTTCATGACAACCTCAAGGACGCGTGGGTGATACCTTTGCTTAAAAAACCTTCCCTGGACCCAAGCATTCTCACTAATTTCAGACCCATAACCACTGTCCCGTTCTTGCTCAAGATCCTAGACCGTGCGGCATACCTTCAGATCCAAGACTACTTGGAATCTAATAATCTCCTTGGTCTACGACAATCTGGATTCCGCCCTAGACACGGGACCGAAACAGCCCTGATAGACCTAAAAACCTAAATTGAAATTATTAAAGACAACGGGAAACTGGCAATGCTACTTCTCCTAGACCTCCCTGCGGTGTTCCATTTGGTCAACCACCAAATCTTATGCCGACACCTTCACTCCGCTGCCCACTTCTCTGAATCAGCCACAGCATGGATCAAATCCTTTCTGAGCAACAGGTCCATGAGGGTCTTCTCACCCTCTGCAGCCGCTGACCCCGCCCCAATTCACTGCAGCGTCCCCCAAGGTTCTTGCGTGTCAACTACTCTCTAAAATGTTTTCACTAAACCGCTCTTTGACGTTCTTGATTATCTGTGTGTCTCGTATACCAACTATCCTGACGACACCCAGATCCTCATCCCTATCTCTGGTAACTATTTAGTTGACCCCAAGGCTTTGAACGACGTTTGCCTGGTTATCCAGGCATGGATGGCCAAACACGAACTTTGCCTTAACGACGACAAGATTTAACTCCTTATTTTGGGTTCATCACAGCATCTGAGCAAACTAGAGCCTTCCTACCAGTCATTTATCATAGATGGCAATACATCAATGTCTCCAAAGACACAAAAACCTCAGGTTTTTACCTTGATGCCACTCTATCTTTGTCAAGACAAACTAATGCAGTCAGATCAGCCTCTGCTTATACGTGTAAACTTATTGTAGCCTGCAGACTGTTTCCAACCACCATGAACAGCATCACCTTATCCAGAACACTCATTATGTCTAAAATTGACTATTGCAGTGCCCTTTACTTAGGGACCAGCCAAGAGAATCTGAATAAACTACAAATCATCCAGAACAATGCTATTAGAGCAGCTCTAAACATCCCTAGAAACCACCACATTTCCAACTCCAGAATCAACTTGCATTGGCTTCCGGTTAAGCAGAGAATCGCACTGAAAACTCTTGCCCTCAAACACAAATGCCTGGCTAACAAGGCCCTTCACTACCTTTGCAACAGACTCTCCTTCCACTCCTCCACCCGACCGCAAAGAACGGCACACTTCCACAGCCTTACGACCCCTAGGTTCAAACTCCAAAAAGCGGGGGGCACAAGCTTCCCTGTCCCTGCCTCTAAGCTGTGGAACTCTCTCTCTGACACCATCAGATCAGAAGACTCATTTAACACCTTCAAGTCAAAAACTAAATCTTGGCTTTTCGCTCAGAACTGAGGCACTCCTCTCTGCTCATATTACTTTAGGTCGTATGCATCACATCTGCTAATTGCTTCCCTGTAATCTTGTATATTCCTATGGTTGCTTCACTACACTTTGTATATAACTATGTTTGTATTTAAGATATGTAAATGTATGTATACTTTGCTTCAAGTTGCGCCCTGATGCCCCTGGGCCGGATGGTGCGCTTTATAAATAAAGTAAATACAAATACAAATAGAATCTTAGGCCGAATATTTTACACTTAAAATGACTAAAAATTATTAGAAGGGCAAAACAATGTCTTACGAACTGTAGAGTTGGACTGGCATGCTCTGCAGAAAAAATATGTAACCTATTTATGTAATTTGTTAAGATGCCCCAACTGTACAAATGTGCCATTTATGGCAAAACTGGATTTTAGCTAAAATAACTGTGGGAGGTTCTGGAGATTGGTCTTGAAACCCAACCAGCTGAGAGGGAGGCGGTAACTATCACCCATGACCAATCCAGTTGTTTAGAGGCGTGCTTAGCTAAGCCTGCCCTACCCTATAATTCTATCATGTCACCATGCTTTATAAAAAGGGTGGCTGACAGAACTCTGGACAGCCACTCTTTCCTGAATTTCCTGCGCCTGCGTTCCTGATCTTCTACATTCATCTTGCCAGATTCCAAATTCCACTGCAAAGCCAAACCATAGCTGATTCCAGATCTCACTGCAAAGTCAAAGCATATCTGACCATCCCAACAAGGCCTCAATCCAGAAATCCCACTAAAGAATCCCCATAACCAAAGGGAAAAGGTGTAGTATTATTTTGGGAAACATCCTAAAACCAGCCTGGCTTTTTGCCCACAAACTGCAGGCCCGCTGCAACCCTGCTATCCAGCTGTTCTGATTATCCGGTGACCAGACTGTTGTTCTGCTAGGAGAGTCTGCCGCTACCTGGTGACCAGAGCCCTGGAGTTGACTGTTCCTAATCCCAAATTTAAAAGCGGACTGTGAGTACTCCCCATCCCATAACACATAGTCTACCCCATCTTGACTTTTGTCTTTGTTCCACTCTCTTAGCATACCTATCCATACCCTGACAACTTGTATAGACTGTTTCAATTCTCTGTGCACGTTGGTTTTATTTTTCCTAGTGTTAGCGCAATTCTTTCATTCATCTTATCTTGTAGCTCATTAGTAATATTTGGAGTAATTTAAATTAGTTCCCACATGGATCAGAACCCAGCGTGAAAAGGTTGGCGTTGCAAATCAATCTTTGAACATACCATGGCTTTCTTTAACAATATAGTCTAAATAATTTAGTTTAAGTAACATTTGCCTTTCATTTGAAAACCGATTTTATCTTTTGAACTGCTTTATTTTCCTAAAAACAAACCTCCTTCTACCTTCCAAATCTCTCTCAATTCACCAGCTATAGCCTTTCACTTCTGTATTGTCCCTGTGCTGTGCATCTCTCACCATGCTAAAAAACCGCATCCCGATTCAGTGTTTTTCACCCATTTAAAAAAAAAAATGTTTTGGCATTTAAAACTGCAAACTAAAAAAAAATGCAACTTTTCCATTTGTGAATTCGGCTGCTCTGGGCTTTCAATTTTAACTTGCTTTGTGAAATGTATGCTTTTGTGATAACATACCTTATTGTTGATATTTATCTAACATCCCTGATACTGTGATAAAATACATGTATATCATTATTTAAACATACATATAATTAATTATTTGTCAAAATCCGAGTGTCATTTTAGGCCTTTGCAAAGGGTTTTTGCCTCTTGTTTTGTGAGGGAAGGTCGGACTTTGGCTCTATTTGATGCGTCTTATCCGTGACTACCTGCTGCTTATTTCTATCCACTCAGAATTCGATTATTCGTAGGTTGAGGGAACAATGCAGGGGGAAACCTTAAGTTGGGTGCTATCTATCCTAATTCAAAAAGTGCTTTGGATATGTTCTACTAGAAGGTTAACCAGGCGCATTGCTTTCATTTCCATTGTCATTATCACCCCATTTGTGATTGCTGCCCAATATTTAAATTTGTATGATTTTTGTGAACTTTAAAAATAAATAAATATCATATTGTATTTTCACCAACCGGCCTGGTTCATGGTCCATTGTGACCCAGGGTATTTGTAAAACGCGGTGTGAGACAGGTCGGGTAACGGCTCAATTTGAATTCGTTGAAATTAAAGAAAAAGCATTCCCATTGAGCACCAAATCCCAGGCTAAGACCAAGTGTCCTGGTCCAGTGTGTGACGCCAGATTGCAATCCATAACAAATGAGAAGTGACAAAACAATAGGAAAAGTACAGAATGGGGTGACTTTTAAATGCAAAAAAATACTTGCTTGAAGGGCACAATGTCTACAGAATTAATCCTTTACCTCTCCAGAATTCCCTGATGAATTGTATAACAGCAAAACTAGGAAAGTTAGTGATGTGGTAGGAGAAGCAAAGTAAAGTTGCACTTAAATGTATACAACTGTTGGGAAAGCATCTGTAGGTAGAAAGCTAAGAGTAAAGTACAACGAATGAAGGGTAATCGAGGACATATAAAATAACACATTAAATACTCTGGTGAAGTCCTTGCCAATCACCCTGTCATTTAGTCACTGCACAGTTACTTTGTAGCCTGGAATAATTTGGTGTAAAGGGGGTGGGGTTCCAGAATGAAGGTTTGCGAGTACCCACTTTGAATCAGTTCCTTGGCAAATAGCCTGCCAAAAGTGGTGGGACATGAGGCCACATGAGATGGAGGAGACATATATCATGAATGTCCCCATTAGCATGTCCACAAAGAGGAGAACATATGCTATTTACATGCCAGTGAAAGCAATACACTAGAATCACTGAATGTAGGTACAGTACGGGCTAGTAAGATTAGCAACCAATGTGTGTGAGGGGTCTCCCACCTCGCAGAAATGAAAGGGACCTCAGCGCAACAGGGTTGGAAATCCGCACCATTAAATATCGAGAAATCTGTCCCCACGGACACACAGAAATCCCATCATTCTGGTGAGACCTGTGGCCGATGACACAGAGTTTAAAGGGAAGAGAAACTGTGGCATGAGTTGGTGGATGCACTGTGTGCCAGCATGGTTTGTGAACACATCCAAAGTTACTGTTAGTTTAGTTTGTGGAGTTCCATTCGCGGATCACTCCTCACTGAAATATGTGAGTTCACATTGATTTGTGGAGGGATTGCTCCACAGGAAACTGCAGATAGGTTCTCATTTGGCAACACTGTTATGCATTTCAAACTTTAAAAAAATATACAAACTAGATTGAAAACATAAGCTTTCACATGTAAAGGTCAAGGCGAACCAGCTTATGTTTAGTTTCCTTGATGCACATAACACATCCATGTGAAAAAAATAAAAACTTGCTTCCTGCTCTCTTCAAATCCCACCACTTCCCTGCATTGGAACTGATGAGTGGTGACTGGAAAGTAGAGGATTACACTAGGTATTGGTTGTGAACTGGGTATGTAGCATGCACTGCCAGCCCTCATTATATCCCACGCCCATAAAAAGGCTGTTGAATGCTGCTAATTTGCAGCTGTTCCGTAAAGAAACCAAGAATTGTGCAAGAGAGGTGTTCAGGAGACCCAACCACCCCCACTCTCTTGGCTTTGGCATCTCCTGGGGTCAGGAATACACTCTGGAGCAAAGCAGGACACTCAAACTGGTTTCTGGTTTCGGGTCTGGTTTCTGCTAAAAGTTATACAATTTCCCTCCTTATATACCCTTCTTGGTTGGCTCTGCTCGCTGCCTATGATGCAGAACACTCTTGTTTGGTTCAGTCACTCCAAGACAAGCCTCTTCCTCCTCTAGGGCTGGCTGACTGAGCTGCCAATTCACAAAAGCTCCCATGTCATACTTACATCGGTAACTGATTAAAATTGTGTGTGCTGTACTTGACCTTGAAAATGGGAAACTACTGATGTTTGTCAGGATACAGTTTTAGGAACAGCATCATGGTTTCCTGTCCCAGAGGCCCAAATATGTGCATCAGCTGTATCCTCTCTGCTAATTGAACCAGCTGAATCCAACACCCGCTATCTTCCCTTAAGTGCTACCTCGCTCCCACGGCTTGTCACTTTCAAGATTAGAGATAGGAATCCCAGACACCATGTCCTTGGCTATAGAACTCTCAGTGAACTATAATGACGTAATGATTGTATCCTTTCAGCATGGTTTCACATAAATGCACTTATTTGTATGCCCAGCATCCATTTAGGGTGCCTGACTTTGTCCGGAATCCCAAAATGGCGGATCACTTATGAAATGCCTGACCAACCCAATTTTTACCCATAACTTGGTACCTGCTCTGATTTGAATCCTGTTTTTGGTAAAATATACTTAACATGTACTACTTAGCAATGCCTTTTATCATTCAAGATATTCTGACCTCATAAACATGGATCGTCCTTTGAAGCGCTTTCCTGCAAAGCACTATAATTCTAATTTCTACACCATTTAGAATCACTGATCATCCCAATAGTTTATCATCATTCGGTTTGAGGTAGAGGGGGTCTATCTCCACTACATTCAATTTTAGTGGGAGGGGTACTCATTCCTTTACAGAGGTGCACGAGCTTTCACCTGCAAAGTGTGCACCCCTCTTGACTCATTGCCTGAAAAGGGTCCGCAAAGGTGCACTGAAAGCCTATATCACGGAAACAAAAGAAAGGGGGTAAAAGATGCCCACAACTGGGAGCATGCTGTGTTGGAGAGTCCTCCTCGGTATTAGGAGGATAAACGTGCCCAGTAAATTGAACCAAAACACGTCAGAAAAGGCATCCATATCAAGTTAAACTGTCACCCCTTATTTATGCACAATATTTTGTAGTGTGGCCAGTAAAAGAGCAACTCACTCACCATTGAGTCCTCAAAACCTACATTTTCGATGATTTACCTTTGATCCAAAGCCCCAACATCTGCTGCTTCTAGGTCGTCAGAGCCTAATCACATTATACAAAATTGCGGGAAGTCCAACAAGGAAACCTTATGAACTATCCCATACAGGGGTAATGTTCTTTTCCATAAATATTTCAACTGCACGCTTCAAGCATTGCATTAATGAGTGTTTTATTGTCCAATTTCATGGTACTCAGTTCATCAACCTTGGAAGGACGAAGGGCCTTGTCAGCACTGTCGACATTGTAGCATTGCAGCATGTGACCGGCAGGCTCAGTAGCTGTGTCTGTGCCGAGCACAGAGCTTGCTGTGCTATCCTGCCAACATAAAGCAGTAATTCGAAAACCTCTACAGCTGGATGCAGAAAGTCCAAACAGTGAGTTTGAGTATTTTGGAGGAGTCAAATGTGATATCAAGGAAAGAGAGTGGACACTCCATTTAATCACTGTCTGATAGATGTGTATCCCCCCTAATTTGGCAATAATGACTAATTCATTATCAAGATAACTTACTAATCTAGTATTTAAACCATGGGAACTAACAACAACAATGGGCGTGGCAGTGGAATGTATCTGCATATAATGGTGCTGCTGATCTCTATATAAACTGTATGCTAACTGCCAGGGACAGCATGCCCCATCAGCCATTATGACATCATAATTGACAACAGCCAAGCGACTGCGGTGTATGAAAAGCACAGTAGACCTCAGACACAGAGCTAGGAGGACCATGAAGTCAGGTCTATGGCTCTAACTAAGACCCCTGTATGGATTTACTAGATATTAATTTAAAAACAGCAAAAGAGGCAAATATTGATGGGATATGTAAACTCGACCTTGATGACTGATCAACATGTAGCAAAGGTAATGCACGCCAAGTATAGTGGACATTACAGAGGTTATAGTACACATGATTCCAAACACCTGAAAGTGCACACGACCTTCATGCACACCCGGACACTTGTATGAATATTTAAATAAACAGCGAAAATCCCAAAAATAAAAGGATGGCTATTGCTATCCTTTCTACTGAGGCTAGAAAATCTAAGAAATACATCACATGGCGGGGCTCAAGACATGGCTTGCAGTCTCACTTCCCCAAAGTACTAAACGTATGAAAGCAGGTTGAGAAAACTGCAATGTTTAATTGTCTATTGCATGGCAATGACCCAGGCTGGTTCAAATAGTAAACATCTTCTACACATAGCTACTCTGGAGGAGAATCGGACATTCTGACCATGCTAACCACTTTAGCTACGGATACTAAAATGACAGGATAATTGGTTTATAAACATACAATCTGTGATGATCCAAGGGCCAGGTTGTTTGAGAGCAGGTTCTGGGTGCGCCCAAGATGGCCATAGGTTGTTCATGTTTTTCCAAGGCCCCAGTGTTGGCTCAACTGCTGTATCTACACTGAATTTCCGGGCTGTACAACCTGCTTCTGAAGAGACTGCAGCGAGATTAGGCCATGAGGAGGAGAGTGCTTCTAAAACAGGAAAAACAGCGTAGAGAAGCTACTCCTTTTGCTTGTGATCATGAAAAACACTGTGTCGCAGCCCCAGAAGCACACAGTTGCCCGCTCCTTCCTGAAATGTGGCGGTGAAGTAATGCTGTTATCTTTACAGATTAAGCCTGGGCTAATTTTCTCAAATGTGATCCACAAGGGGGCATGTCCTGCTGCCCACGAAATGACTGCATAGCCGTGGAGATTGGATCCCCAGAGAACTTCCCCAGATGAATAGCCTGACTGGAATGGCACTGCACATGAAGAAAGTGGCTTTGCAAAATATCTAGACACTGGGGATCACGCTGTTAATGTTGTCCGCCTCCGTGGGGCCCTAGAAGGCAAGCAAAAGGAGCGTTGAAGACTTGGGTGCCAAAAATGGCATCCGTCACTCATCAGAGGCAGCAAAGAGGCGTCTGAGAGGAAGGAGCAGAGTTGTGAGCGCACCGAAGGCAAAGGAACACGCTACAGGCAAGGCGGCCACCACGTGGGATACAGGCGGAGGCAAGATGTGAAAATCCTTTGTGTAGAGGTGCAGGAGACGGCTCGGTAAATGAGCAGCTTTGCAGGAGGTTGGACTGCTGGTGCGGAGAAGATGCGAGAGCGCCCCCATGGAGAAGACTAACAAAAGCGCCAGTGATCACCGACCAGCTTCCTCGCGGGTGAGGGGCTGCTGGAGGTGGCCCGGACACCGGAGGCGCTGCAGCAGGTAAGGAAGCCAAGCCACAGCGGTCTTAAACGGAACATATTATATTAAGATTGTGTGGGTGGAGGCTGGTCACTGCAATGAATGAGGGGCTAGCCTAGGTGAACAGCATAGAAGGCACTGCATTATGTCCAGAAAAAATTCAAAGCACACGAATTGCAGCCATGAAGGTTGACTAAAAGTGCTGGCTAACTGCAGGAAGGCTGTAAAGATGCACAACAAGGATGGTGGGTCACATGCATGGTATATATGATACCAGGAGAGGCAGTACCTGGATGAGTAGAAGGACAAGAAGGATCCCTACAGCACACATCAGGAACAGAAAGCACATGACTCCTTAGAACTGCAACCATGGGAAGGGGCCAGGCGCGCACAGGAGAACCGAACTAGACTGCAGGTCAGCACTCCCTGGCCTCTTAATTTAGCTGCCTTCACTACTAACGTTCAAAGAAGGTCAGGTGAGGTAATAGAGTGAATGCCAGATACTGCAGCAGCTCATCTTGAGGTGGGGGCCAGGCAGGCACTACCACAGCTCTGACGATAACTTCATCAGGCGGGAACTGACTGCAAACTGACAGCAACCCCAAGAGGGGTAGAGTCAGCGAGGGTAAGAGCTATGACAGGTTAAGGGCATCGAGAGAGAAGAGAAGTGGCGAAAGAGGGCTGTGTTGAGGAGGTGAACCAGTGTCACATCTAAGCAGGAGAAGATGGAGTCACCAAAATTGGACCTAATTCTGCAGCTTAATGCAGCTTAATGCAGCCATCGAGGGGATGGACGCTAGAGTGAGAGACACACATACCAAGTGTTGGCAGTAAAGATGGAGATGAGTAGGCTGGAGAACCGATTGACGTAGGTGGATGAGAGAGTGGGCCAGGGGAGAAAGTGGCCGACAAGGTATGCACATTGCAGACGCAACCTGAGGCGGTGAAGACAGCCTCCAACAAACTAGTAGATAGGAGTAGGAGATGCGATGTGCGCTTCTTTGGGTTCTCGGAGAAGGTTGAGGAGGGAGACCCAATGGCGTTTTTAGAGAAATGGATACTGACGGCCTTAAAGGTTGCAGCTGAGCAGGCCCCTGGAAATACAGAGAGCACACAGGATCAGAAGAAAGAATGGCAGCAATGTGAAAGCTGCCCGGCCACTCATTGCATGTGTGCTGCGATATCAACATGTCTGTCAGATCCTGGTGCTGGCTAAGAAAGGAAACCCCACGATCTGGGAAGGGCATAAGAATATATATATATATACGGTAGCGTCCATGTAGTTATGGTTAAGTTGGTGTTTCCATAGGAAGAGCATTTTTTGGGTGGCTTATAACTTCGCTCCCTCTGGACGAATCCTCACCAAACTTTGCAAAAGAAAGTATATGGCCCACTCTGAATCTTTTTGCAAAGTTTGGAGAGGTTTGGTCCAGGGGGGGCAAAGTTATAGGGGGGGTCCCAAAACATTTGTTGTTTCCCATAGACATAATGGGAAAAAAATTTGCGCATGCCTATAGACCAAACCACTGGATGGATTTACACCAAATTTGCGGCAGGAGCGGGGGCTTGTTCCCAAAAGCGTGCTTTTGCAAATTTGGTGTAAATCCGTCCAGTAGTTTATTTTAAAATGACCAAAATTTAAAGCAGAAAAATTAGTAATATCTCCGTTCGCTCCGCGCACGGACTTCCTGGTTCGCTCCGCGGACAGTGCCCTGATTGGCTGAGCGGCTTGCGCGATGTCCGCGGACATCCAACGTGTTCGCTGATTGGACGGCATGGGGTGTGGAGCGTGTCAGATTTTTGGTGGCGCCCGACATCTTGCATTCGCGGACGACCGTGGACAGCGCGGTGAAACTTGGTTTAAAAATTGTATTTAGTGGAGTGTGTTGGTGTGTAAGAGTGTTTGGGGAGGGTGGGGGAGTATGAGATAGGTTCAATGTTCTGTTTTTTTTATGGGCTAGATGCTTTTGTTGTGTTCGATTTTTCTGCGGACAACACGGCTGTTCTGAAATGTTCGTAAATAAACAGAATAGATTCGGTGTCAAGTTGAAAGTGTTCCAAGAAGACTCGTGGGGTCCTGGAATGTTCGCAGGGGGTGTCCTGAAGACGTTGTCTGTATTGTTCGTTGTCAAGCTGAAAGTGTTCTAAGAACACTCGCGGTGTCCTGAAATGTTCGTACATAAAGAAAATGGGGGTGTTCTGAGGACGTTGTCCGTATTGTTCGCTGGCAAGTTGAATGTGTTCTAAGAACACTCGCGGTGTCCTGAAATGTTCGAAAATAAACAAAATGGGGGTGTTCTGAGGACGTTCTCCGTATTGTGTGCCTGCTTAGCTGTATCCAATGAGGGAATGGCACAGAGAATGAAGTGGAAATGGTAGAAGGGCTGTCTAAGAGTTACGTGGTCCGCAGACAGGACGTGCTACATCCGGCGTTTTCCAGCAAATCCAGCATGGAAAGAAGACTGTAGGGATCAGCCAATCAGATGTTGAGGTTCTGGATTTGTGTTCAAAGAGACTGTGTGTAGTGAAGATGGCAGAAGTGGAGAAAGTCAGGGTGTTGGTGCTTGGAGATATGTTTGTGCATGGTTTACAACAGTATGCTCAATGCAGGCATGTTGCAAATAATTTTGATGTTAAAGGAATGGAGGTGGTGTGGAGCACTGTGCCTGATTGCAATGTACAGGGAAATTGTACAAGTTTGTGAAGATATGGGCAGGATGAACAGTCCCCATGTGGTAGTTTTGCACAATGGTCCTTTCCATTTGGGCTATGTCAGTGCCTCTATTTTGTTGGCAGATTTGAAATACTTGGTTCAAGCAGTAATGAACATCCTTCCAAATGCCAAAGTAATTTTTTCTGGATTAGTACCGAGGGCAATATGGGACAATAGTTCAGTTTTTTTTCCTCAGCAAAACAATGCTAGGTGTGTAATCAACCGAGGCATGTGTGCCTTCATGCATACAGCTGGTATGTTCTTCTGGAAAAATGAGAATATTGATTCCAGTAATGCTGTTTATTTTAAAGAAGATGGCATTTCCTTATCTTTTATGGGAAATGCCATTCTGTTTTGGAATGTAAGGGTTGCTTTGGAGAAGGTTATGTGAAGATTTTAGGAGTAAAGTAAGAAAAATAAAAAAAAAAATACAAAATAACAGGTGTCTGTCAAGCATCTGCAAAAACCCCCCAAAAAAACTGCTCTTTTCAGAGCCAACCTCAAAGGGGAAATGGGGCACACTATTTAAATTTACATTCACCACGCTCAGATTTGCGATATGTCTGCGGACATGGCGGTAGTCTGCGGACATCGAATTGATGTCCTGGGTGTTAGTGTTAGCAGTGCACGGTGGCGCGAGTTATGGTTGCTTATTTTACCATAACTGCCGAATTTCAGGGGTTTTTGGTTTTACTTTGAACCATAACGTCCCTTTAACAAAGTTTTTTTACTGAATTTGATAGGTTTTTAGTAGCGCAACTTAACCATAACGTCCCTTTTAACAAAGTTTTTTCATTGAATACATATATATACATACACATACATCAGTAAACTACTCCAAAGAGACCATGGAAACCAGAAAGACATTTTTAGCACTCAGACAACAACTGAGAAAGCTAGGCGTAAGATACGGACTGCTGGATCCAACCACGATGCTGATAACGAAAGGGCAGAATACGCTGGTGTTCAGAGAGCCTTAAGCACCATGGAAATTCCTGCAGGAGCAATCACCAATATCTATGGGCACATCTCAACTGGAGCGTAGTAGAGAGACATGGCACAACAAGGCTGCGACTGGAGAAGGACAAGATGGGAGAAAATGAGGGACTTCATAGAGAATACCAGCGTGCAGGAAAAAGTTCTATGGGCACATCTCACCTGGAGCGTAGTACAGAGACATGGCACAACACGGCTGCTACTGGAGAAGGACAAGATGGGAGAAAATGAGGGACTTCATAGAGAATACCAGCGTGCAGGAAAAAGTTAATGGCTGAAAGGCCCACAGTACAAAGAGTGCCTGGAGGGGAGAGGCAGAGAAAGAGGTCCAGGTCCTCAATAAAGTATTCTCCATGAAGGACCAGAGAAGCAGAGAGGCGAAGGGAGGAGGGCAACGGGGGCAGCGTCAGAGAAACTGATTGGGCAATCCCAGAATTTGTGGCTAGTATGACAATTAAGGGGAGGAAGCAGAAATTGGCAGGATGTCTAGGGGAGGGGAAGGAAGGGTGGGAGGGGCAGGCAAAAGGCACCTCTGAGGAAATGTATAATGAGAGGAGAGGGTTACACAATGTGGTATGAAGGAGAAGTTATGGAAACAAGAAAATGTGTAGGAGAGGCAGAGGGGGCAGCCATGAGACCCATGAGTCTGGAGGTTAATGTATATAGTTACTCACAAGTGTCGTTACATATAAGTATGGTGTGAACCATCCTTTGGGACCCAGGTGGAGGCTAGCGATTGGGGGGCAATAGCAATTCAAGCAGATTTCAATGATATATCTCAGCAAACAAGCAGAATGCGTAGTGGAAGATGAGGATGTCAGGGGTTCAAGTAAGAGCGGGAGGGGATGGTGGATAGACCTTTCAATATCCTTTCGCTGAATGTGAATGGCCTCAATGTGTCAAAGCTCAAGAAGGTACTAAATGAAAAGCGTGCAGATGTGGTAATGTTACATGAGACTCACCTGGTGAAAGCAGAGGCTAAGAAACTGCGTAGGGGATGGGCGAGGAAAGTGTATGACAGCTGCTGGGAGTGGGGGAAAAAACTGGGGCAGCCATTCTCATCAGGAAGTCCTTGCCTACAAAGGTTAGTAAGGTATGGACAGATGTGGCGGGCAGACTGGTAGCGATTAAAGTGCATGGGGGACAAGTTAGTGCTGGAGTCAGTGTATGTGACCACGACTGACAAACAACACTTTTTGCCATACCTCACCAGGTCACTACATGAGATGCACAATCTTAGCATAATATTGGGAGGGGACTGGAACTTAACCCTGGACCCATTCTTGGACAAGTCAGACAAACATGTGGAAGGTCTAAGGAGGGAAAGAGAAATCCTAAAACAGGTTCACGTCCTGTGTGCATGGCAAACAATCAAGAATAGATTTTGTGTCACAGGGAGCGGTGCCTCAATTAGCACGGAGAGGAGATACTTCCCGGGGGGATTTCGGACCATGCTAATGCTAGATACCGCAGTGGAACAACAAGGCTCAAAAAGATGGAGGCTGAATGTAAGACAACTGAAGCCGACAAATAAAAAGGAGGTAGGGGACATGATTGATGAATTTTATACATTTAATGAGGGTTCAGTGAAGAGCGCGGACACGCTATGTGCAGCAGGGAAAGCATACTTGCAGGGGTTGCTGGTTCAGAGGGGGGCTAGGAGGAAGAAGGGGGATGAACAGAAGCTGATGAGGCTGGAAAAGGAGGTGAAAGAGCAAACACGCAAGTACGAAAGAGAGCCCACGGATGGGACACTTCTGGCACTGAGGAAAGCAAAGTATGAGGTCAACACGCACTTCACTAAGAAGGCAAAATATTCTCTTTTCCTTCTTATTATGAGCAGGGGGAAAAGCAGGGCAATTGCTGACAGCGCAACTCAAGAAGCTAGAGGAGCAGGGGGGAATTACAGTGATCCAGTGTGGGGACACATGGAGGCGGGAGATGAAGATAGGGGAGATCTTGCAGGAATTCCGGGCCTTCTATTAGGCACATTACACAGCGGAACCGGCAGGGGACCTAACATCAGAATGCCAGTTTCTGGACCCATTGCCAATAGCACAGTAAGGAGATGCTGGGGGGTCCAATAAAAGCAGAGGAAGTGTGTGAAAGCCTTGTAAGCATGAACAGTGGGAGGTCGCCAGGAGGGGATGGTCTGCCTGTAGAGTTTTACGTGGTGGGGAGATCAAGTTTGCTACTAGGCTGCCACAGGTAGTTAACAAGGCAGTAACGCATGGGGAGTTCTAGGCAGAGTTCAATGAGGCGTTAATAACAGTGCACCCTAAACCAGACAGGGACCATCTTGTTTGCAGTAATTATCAACCAATAACACTGATCAACGCAGATATCAAGATCTTTGCTAAGGTGTTGGCTCCAACGCTGAAGAAGGTCTTACCGAAATTAATTCATTGGACACAAGTGGGTTTTGTCCCAGGCAAAACAGAGAGAGATAACATCAGGATACTGCTGCATGCATTGTGGCAGGAAAGAGAAGCCCCCATGATGTCTTGTATTCTGATAAGAGCATGAAGGCACATAATGGTGGAGTAGTTGTGTTGTCTTTGAGTATGCAATCTAGTATACCCATTGTATTTTACTGTTGGTGTACATATTACATCAAAAGATCGTCAACAACATATCAGGGACCAGATCAAGGTCTTGGAGGAGTCAGAAGATTTCAGAGGCGTGTTTGACAGCAGAGCAAGAGTTAAGAGTAGTGATGTGGAGCAGATGACCACGTTTTTTTATTTTTGTATTTAGCAAACGGTTTTCTATTGAAAACTTTCAGCTTTAACTCAATGTGTATTCAATGCATTTACAATAAAAAGTAGAAGGAAGAGAAACAACAAAAAGAAAATGAAATGTAATAAACCCTCCCCATGTAAGCAATAGCAATTACTGCTATGGCATCTCAAAAGAACCAAACATTAATTTAGGTACAAAGTCAATTTTGTCAATGACCACATTTGAAAGAATTACGTGGAGGGGTACAGGCATGTGGTATGCCCTGCAGAGGTGTTAGAAAGGTCTGAAAGTGGACAGAGGAGGAAGAAGGAGAAGGCAGAGTAGTCAGAGCAGAAGACGAGGGTTCCAGAGAGGTGACGAATGAAGGAGGAGGCAGAGCAACTAGAAAAGCTGAGGAGGGTGCCAGTGGTGGCAGAAAAGGGTGGCGGAGGAGCCGGAGAAATGTAGGTAGGAGTAGCAGGATAAGGAAGGAAGTTGATAAGATGCATGAAGTGTCTATCAAAAAGGAGGAGATTGGGCTGAGGGCCCTGGACCAAGATTGTGCCATTCAGATAGACATTAATGATGGTTCTGGAGGAGTGGAAGGTGGGCCAGGAGGACCTTCCATGAGTGCCACCATTAAATGGAGAGGAGGACAAAGGAGAGAGAACAGAGAGCATATGAGGGGTCCATAGATCTGGAGAGGGAACGACAAAGAGGATGTTGGTAAGAGTCTGACAAGAGGAAGCACTGGTGCAGGTATCAGCGATAAGGAGGCTTGGGTTGGAGACCAGGATGTCCCTCTTGAACGTCTTCCTTCCAGACTTAGTGAGAGGGATAGGGTAAGAGATAGAGTAGCAGTTAGAGAAGATGGGAGAGAGGGAAAGCACCATATGGGTTGCGGGGAGGACAGTAGGGGAGGAGGTGGATCAGAGAAAGTGTGACACACAGCCAAGAGTGCAGGAGGGGTATGGGACCTAAATTGAACTTTAGCAGAAGGGATAAATATGGTCAACTTTTTCAATGCAAAACACCCAGATTCAACTTTAGCAAAATGGCTAAATGCTGTCAACTTTTAAACACAGCAGCAATGTAAGGAAGGCACTTTCCTGGGAATAACTGAGGTAGGGCTGATCAACAGGTGACTGGATGCTTAATGTGGTTATGTATACGACAGGAGTGAGCCGGGTGTGTAGAAGGTTAGGCGAGTGCAGTGAGTACTACACCAGCCGCTTACCTGAAGGTAGTAACAGGGAGATGGCTCAGGCTGTACACTACGACAGTGGACATCGGCAGACACCACTGGGGCTGATGATAATACTGTTTCTGTCCTTGACCTCGGGTCCTTTGCCAAGGGGCATCCTGGAAAGCTGCCTTATTGGGGCCTGTACACCAATGGGAGGCTTTGGGCGGGAGAAAGGGAGGAGGGGGAAAGGACAGGAAGCAACAAGGGGAGGGGGAGAGGGAAACACAGGCGAGGCGGCACCAAGGAGCATTGCCAAATGATTTTAGTTAATTAAATTAGTTAAGTTAGTTTAGTAGAGCCTAGAGCCCTCACAAGCGCTGCAATGCTACAAAGATTGCAGAATTCAATAAGTATGAGCCCACGGCCTTAGGCAGCAACACTTACCCCAGCAACGTCCATACAAAAAAACAAAATGGAAAACATTCAATAATAATAAAAAAATGAAAATACAACAAAAATGATGGGGGATTATAATCAGATATCGTTGCAAGACCGTCGTACTGTGCCAAGCTTAAAGTTGTTCTTGTTGTTCAATCTACTGTTCTTTGTAGTTCTATTTGGTTTTCTTTTTTCTTCTTATGGGTAACATAGAAGGAAGAAATGCACTGTTGGGACAATGTTATGGGGATATCTCTCACAATATCTGATCCAGGAAGCAGAGGCTTTGCACAGAGCAAAGGACATGGTCTGATATGGAAGGACATTGTTCCTTTTGAAGGACTCAATCAAATGAACAACAGTTCTGGCAGAGCACCTTTGGCTGTTTAGGTTGGCTTGAGTCTAATGAACTGGGGTATGGAATGAGTGAATGAAATCCGGTCAATTTTATTTTTATTTTATTCAATGAATTGAACTAGGCAGTGATGGATCATCAACATGGAGAGGGGGGGATGGTGGAAAGTAGTGATATGCTGGGAGAGATTGTTGTCAATGTTACCAAGATTCTTGTCATGAACTAATTGTAATGAATTCATACAGGATTGTTTTGAGTTTTAATTGTAGAACTAATAACAAGGGATAATGATAAAAAGAAGTGGTTCCCAAGGTCCCATAAGATTCAGGTAGATTCAGGGTTCATATCCATACATTGTCAGGGAAGTGTTATGACAGGATCTCAGGAATTATGCTCAAAGGATACTCTGTCAAGCTGCCATATTCATCAGGTTACTTTATTCAGGTAGCTCAGTTCATCAGGTTTTATCAGGTACATTATTAGAAAGTACAGTTACAGGAACCCACTGGGTCCCACCACCAAGGCTACATCTTTCAACTGCCTTGGATGGAACTCCTTTCACACACAAACACTCCAATCCTTCTGCTGACATTCCAAACATGACATCACACAAAGGCCCTGTTCGCCGCCTGTTCTGCGCATGGGACGCGCGGCCCGTTGCCTTGTTCCTCGTAGATGTCTCGTAAGGAGCCGTGTCCTCTGCTATAATGGACCCCAACCCCCACGGTAAGCCCTAGGGCTTTATTTTGTACCTTCAGCAGGAAAGTAAAAAATCTGCTAAAATCGAGTTTTTTCATCCACTGCCACATTAATGCTAAATGGCCTTTCTGTAACCCTTTTTGCGCTTCGGCGAGTGGTGCAGATTTAACTATGCCCACTATCCCGCAGCTTAGACAGTCCTATAGCACGAGGTTCTCCATTCCATAATGGCCGCTCTACCTCACTTAGGTGCGCCTGACCTGTGCTGAAACCAGCCCCCACAAGGCTGCTCAGGACTGCCTACTACTACAGCTCAATAGGGAGCCATAACGTGTTACCCCTCGTGCCCAGAAAGTGATCTGGCCAGTTTCTATGATTATATAATTGTTGTGTTTCCAGTTTCCCACTGCCTACAAACCTTGCAACCAAACTACCACACCCACCATGCCCACCAACTAGCCGCACGTTTCACCTTGTACATCCTAAATCACACGTATGCATTGTTAAATTCACTAACAGTACTAGTTATCTCATATGTTGGACCTCTTATGGTCCTGTGGATATATCTCTTCTGCTCATGCTTCTGCCCTTGCTTTTGCCTTTGTTGCCTGAACTATGCCTATGCTATCTGCGATGTAATCATTATAGACTATTGCACCTATGCAATTCAGTCATTGAAGCCCACTGCGCCCAAGCTACTCGAACCTAGTAATTGCAGCCCATTGTACCTACGCCTCTCTTTGCTTGCTGCATTTAGCCCTAGGTGGCTCCTCATGTGATTGATGCGCCTAGCTCATATGTGCCCCATTTGATTGCTGATTTTTGCCCATATGTTGCTCACCATTTGATTGTTGCATTCAGCCCTAGGTGGCTCCCCATTTGATTGCTGCATTTAACCCATATGTTGCTCACCATTTGATTGTTGCATTTAGCCCTAGGTGGCTCCCCATTTGATTGTTGCATTTAGCCCTAGGTGGCTCCCCATTTGATTGTTGCATTCAGCCTTAGGTGGCTCCCCATTTGATTGCTGCATTTAGCCTCAGGTGGCTCCTCATGTGACTGTTGCACGTATGTGCCCCATTTGATTGTTGCAATTAGCCCAAGGTGGCTCCCCATTTGATGTCTGCATTTAGCCCTAGGTGGCTCCCCATTTGTTTGCTGCATTTATCCCCAGGTGGATCCTCATGCGATTGTTGCACTTAGCCCATATGCTGCTTACCATCTGATTGCTGCATTTAGCCCTAGGGGCCTCCCCATTTGATTGTCGCCATCATACCAAGCTTGGCACGAGGCCGAAATATTGACCTAACCTTTTAAGAGTGATCCGCTGCCTCCAACAGTTACATATTCCATAGAAAGTTTATCTCCACCATATACTAATATGCTCCCCACAGTGACCCGCCAAACTGTCTACATCACAGTCCTTATACAAAGCATTACGCTTTACATCATGTTATTCCACACACCAACCTATGGGACCCCACCCACCTTGGCATCCCCCACTATTTCGATTAATACTACTACTAAAGTCTTCATAGATATGAAAGATTCTGAAGATCTCATACCAAGCAATCCTTTCCCAACTACGGATAGGAACATACGCCTTAGAGCTAGGTTAGCCAAAATATATGAGCCTCCTGTCAGCTCTCTCCCTACCATTATGGGAATAAGGACTCCTAAAACTCTACCTAGCCAAACGACTACAAGCACAAACCTAGCTCACAACTTTGGCCCTAGGTCAACAAACAGCACAGCCAAGTACGGCAAACCCAAACCTTCACAAGCCCCCCAACCAACAACAACAATCGCTATGAGCCCGCAGATCAAAGGAGATCTAATAAACTCCAGATCCCTGGTTGCACATGCAATGGAAATTGCTGACCTAATCCAAAGAGATGACCTAGATTTCCTCGCCATCACCGAGACATGGCTACACCCCGCTGCAGGCCCTATGCTTATGCTAGCAGTCCCTGATGGCTACTCTATTTTGAGACAAGACAGACTAAAATCTAGAGGAGGAGGCATAGCTATTATTTACAAATGTAGCCTCTCTATGAAATTAGCCACCTCGATTGACGTCCACTCATGTGAAATATTATCAGTTAAAGTTCCACTTACCAATTCCCAAACTCTTAATATCCACCTGATATATGGCCCCCCCAGGCCCTACCGGGACTTTCGAGGATGATAATAACACTATCCTGTCGAGTAACCTCAAAAGCTCAACGCAAGTACTTTTACTTGGAGATTTTAATATGGGCTTTAATGACCCATAAGACCAGCCTGCCCTTATGACAGCAAACATCCTCTCAGAACTTGGATTCTCCCAAAGAAGCAAAACCTTCACCCACAACAAAGCTAGAAAACTTGACTGGGTGGCAGACCATAACTATCAGGCCAATATCCTCTCCATCTCACCACTAGCCTGGACTGACCGCCACTTTGTGTGTCATTAATGCTTTCTACTAACAGACCCCCACCTCCACCCGCCCTTAGGGATCCACCCACACTAACTAGAAACAAAAAGAATATTACTGTGCACAGGCTTATCCCGACCTTACTTCCCACCCTCAACCTGCTCCCAGAAAACACTGATCCCGAGAGCCTGGTCGAGGAATACAACAAAATTATGACCTCCCCTTTGGACCAGATCGCCCTCCTCAAACTTAGACCAAGCAAGCCGAAAACTCACTTGAATAAATGGTTTACACCCTTCCTAAAAAACCTAAGGCAACAAAAAAGAAACTGTGAGGCTGCCTGGAAAAAACTTCCATCAGAAGCCAACAAACTTAAACTCACCAAACTGTCTTCTCCTTATAAAAAAGAAATATGTCTAGCAAAACATATATCCTTTGACACGCGCATATCCCAAGCCAAGTCTAATATGAAGGAACTATTCACCATTCTTAAAGAAATAGAGACACCTATAGCATTACCTGACACAGGTACCAGAGATAAAAAATGGTGTTCAGATATCCAACACGCTTTAGCCAGCAAAATATCCACCTTACAAAACAAAATGTCATGTAAAAGAGCTTCTCTAAATGACCCTCCTCCATCCAAAATAATTGGGAATACCAATGCAGATGAATCAACCCGATTCAACTTCACCAAAGTTTCTATCCCTGAAGTGGAAATAATTATTCTGTCCCTTAAACCCTCCAACTGTCAGGGCGATCTCTGCCCTGCGCAGCTCATCAAGGATGCAGTCTGAGACCTATCACCTTTCATAACAAAACGTATCAACGCGTCCTTCTCTACTGGTATCATCCCCACTAACCTTAAACAATCCTGGGTACTCCCACTCCTAAAAAGAAAACACTCTTGACCCATCTACACCTACCAATTATAGGCCAATTACTGCAGTGCCCTTCCTTCTAAAAAGGTAGCTTACAAGGAAGCACCTGGAATTACACCACCTACTAGGAGCCAGACAATCAGGCTTCCGTCCCCAACATGGAACGGAGATAGCCCTCATCGAGCTTAAGAAACAAGTTGATGAGCTTAGAGATAATGGCAAATCAGCCCTACTCCTCCTCCTAGACCTCACGGCTGCGTTCGACCTGGTCGACCACACTATTCTGTGCAAACACCTTGACAAAGCAGCACACTTCTCTGACAATGCTGTTACCTGGATTAGATCCTTCTTATATGATAGAACTATGAGGGTCTTCTCACCTCTAGCATCTGCTGACCCCATACCTATCACCTGTGGTGTGCCTCAGGGATCGTGCGTCTCGCCCACACTCTACAACATTTTTACTAAGCCCCTTTTCGATGATTGTGCTCATCTCGGTATCACCTACACTAACTATGCAGATGATACCCAGATCCTCCTCCCGCTTTCAGGGGATTATGAAAAGGATTTGGCCTTGGTGAATAGAGTGTACATCATCATCCAGGCAAGGATGGCCACGCCTAGTCTATGCCTGAATGATGATAAAACCGAACTCATCATCCTGGGCACCCCCTCTAACCTGACAAAAACTAGGATCTGCCTACTCCTCATTCATAATTGATGGCAATAGCATTAAAGTAGAACATGAGGTAAAAACACTAGGCTTTTATCTTGAATCAAACCTCACATTTGCCAAACAGGTCAACTCTTTAGCGTCCTCTACGGCTTACACGTGCAAACTTATTCGAACCGGCAAGCCATTTCTCTCTGACAGTAGCTGCACCATCCTGGCCAGAGTCCTCATCCTGTCTCACCTGGACTATTGCAATTCCCTCTATTTAAGATCAACTAAAGCAACTATAAGAAGAATCCAAACACTACAAAACAATGCCCTTAGAGCGGCATTAGGCATTTCCAGAAGAGACCACATCTCCGAGAGCAGCCGACAGAACAACTGGCTCCCAACCAATGACAAAAGCCTCCTAAAAACACTGTTGCTCACCCACAAATCTCTCAACAATGCTGCCCCCATCTACCTGGCTGAGAGATTCCAAAAACAGACCTCCCTGAGACCTCCTAGATCATCTTACAGAGATTGCCTCTCCATACCTAGTTTCAAATGCTCCACAATCGGAGGTAACAGCTTTCCCGTGAAAGCAGCCAAATTGTGGAACCACCTGCCTCCCACACTGAGACTAAACCAATCTTACCAAAACTTCAGATCCAATATCATTTGGTGGCTGAAATCTAATGACCAGAAATGATAACCCCTGCTCAGCAAGCAGCTAAGACTCAATGCTACGGTACTTTATGCCTTTATGGAGTGTATCCTTCCCTGCTTCTCTCGACCTGTTACCCTTGTAGTAACTACAACTGCCCTACTCACTGCCTGTATACCTGTACTTATCTCCGCCCAACCTATAGCTATAAACACCATGGGCCTCATTACAAATCAGGGGGTCCGGAAATAACGGTGGCGGTAAACCCGCCGCCACCATTGTTTCCGGACTGCCTGATCCCGACTCCTGCAGGCGGGAGGTGATGTTCCCACCAGGTTTGACCTGGCGGGTTTAACAGCGCCCACCTGCAGGCGGACGAGGAAACACCGGCAGCATTACGAGATGCTGCCGGTGTTTCCATGATCCCCATTCCCATTGAGTCCCATAAGACTTAATGGGAATGGGGATTAACACCATTCCGCCTCCGTGATTCCCGGAAAACCGGGGTTGTAATGCCCCAGTAATTCCGGGAATCACGGAGGAGGAATGGTAATACGAGTCCAGCGGTAACCAGGTGGTTTTACCGCCTCGGTTACCGCTGGACTCATAATGAGGCCCCATGTATATATTGCTTCGGCAAGATGTCTGTATCATTTGTATATACCCTCTTGTATCCTACGCCTGTAAATATGTACCATCTGTATATACCATCTTGTATTTAATGACTTGTATGTAAATTGTATAACTTTTCTGTTGTGACTAAGCCTTGCATATACTTGTAACTGCTGCGCCCTGTTACCCCCGGGTCTGATGTGCATTCTAAATAATAAGACAAACAAACAAACAAAACAAACAAACACCTTGCATACCTCATGCAAACAAGATACAGGACACAAGAAGGGAAATCAATCACAACACCTCCTTCCGTTAGTACAAAAAGCACACCACACAATCAAGGAACATCTCAGCACTCTCAATCAAAGAATACTACAATACCTCCTTCCGTTACCACGAAACCAACACGCATCACAATAAGACAACACCACACTCAACACCTCAGCTGTGGAACCCCTGACCATGGGAATGGGAATGGCGGACCAACCGGTTTTAGCTAACATCCATGTAATGGCACCACACCAGCATTGCAAACAAAAACTGCCATCTCAATAACCACTCAGACACCTTCCGCCCACCACTGCCACTGGCAGATCACCAGCCTGCCACACCTGAGCACAAACTGCTTCCTATATGGGCTGGCACGCGGGCCGCTACAACATTGCAAGAGAACATCTCTAACCTACTGAGACAGACCATGAGACCACGGCTAAAAGGATCAGGCAAATATTTCCCTCAACACCTAAAATGCACATTTACACCACACCTACAATGCACATTCACACCTGACCCATTCTCACACAGCAACCAACTTGGCGGCAACACACCGGTCAACCAACTCGCAAACACCAGCCCCAAAGTGTTGGCCTGACACCCTGAGCTCTCAAAACCAAGAACTAAACCAGACCGGCTGGGCCCCACCACCCAGATGTTGGGATTGTCCAGACTTCCAGAACCACCCTAAAAATGAATCCAGGAAGATTCCAGAAGAACTCTAAAATCGAAAATTGACAACAAAGCAAATACTAGGTGGAGTACTGGCACATACCAACTGTATGCATGACAAACAGATCCTGACAACTCATAAGTGGAGTACTGGCACACACTCACTGCATGCGTGACACACATCCTGACAACTCCACACAAACTCCACCTACAGAAACACCACTGCTGAGGAAACCCTCATCCAATAGCCAACTGCACCACTGGATGCTGGAACCTGAACCAGAGCATTCTTGACCAGCCACTACCGGTCACTAAACACATAAAACTCCTAAGGCTGCATGCTCACCATGCATCACCACACTCTGCAGCAGAGTCTCTTGACCTGTCACCAACGGTCACTACACACTAAACTCCCGTGGCTGCATACACTCCATGCACCACGCACTCTGAGACAGAGTCACTTGACCAGCCCACCACTGGTCTCTACACACATCAACTCCCGTGGTGGCACACACATCATGCATACCCACAGACCCTGCACCAGAGTCTCTCACCATCCAACCAAGCTCTGCAGTCGCTTAAACTGGATACTTTCACTCACACAGTGCAACAACATAACACATAGTCGTATTGAACTGTGAGGTGTGGGCAAGGCCCTACCCACACCACATCCATAGTTGGACAGTAAAATCATACATCATCATAATGTATGGACAATTCAACTCCCCATTACACAACAGTAAAACACAGTACTAACATATACTGTTCTAAAAGTCCATGTAGGAATTGGCCCACCTAAAACTCGCTGCAAACCTCAAACAAGATCAACACTACTTAGTTGAAAACATCAAAACTAAGAGTCCATGGGGGTCATTACGAGTATGTTGGTAGGGGCTTAACGGCACCATTAAGGATGGCGGTGCCGTTAAGCCCCTACTGCCATATTCTGAGGTCCCTTAGTGGGTCCCAGCAGGAACGGTTGGTTGGACCAGCTGTTCTTTGCGGGACCCGATAAGGGACCTTGGAGCTAATAACGGGCCTGTAATTTGCGGGCCTGTTATTAGCGCCTTCCCCATTCCCATTGAGCCCTATGGGGGCTCAAATGGGAATGGGGAATGGCTTACTGAATGGGGACTTAGCGGGTCCGCCTAGGTTGGAATGTCCCGGTAAGTCCCCATTCAGTGACACCAGACCCGGACCCGGGTTTGGAGGCAGCCATGGCGCTAATAGAGCCATGGCTACCTCCAAACTCGTAATGACCCCCCATGTTGCACATTTCCAGAGTGCAACTTAACTTCCTGCAAATCCTCCAAGATGTTAGACTAACTCTTACCCAGAATCCCCTCAAAATTGAAACATACACATCACAATGCCATTCTATGTCCAAAGTCATGTAAGCCACAGGGCTGCAAGGTCTCAAAAGGTTATTTCTAATAATGAGGCAACCTAATGTTACACATCACCCACTCTGTGGCAATCATGCTCACTAATGATGTAACCTAATGTTACACATCACCCACCCTGTGGCTATCATGCTCACAACAGGAACCGTCATCTTCACACCTTGGAGCAACAAAAACGTACACTCACACCAGTAACATCACACTAGCTGCTCTTAAAAATCTACAAAATAGTTATCTATAACATTTCCAACATCACTTGGCCCAAACTCTACCTTAATGTGTAATCATAATAATGACGCTGCATACTAACCGCCACTTTCCTCATTATGAAACACAATGTCACACTTGAAAACCCTTAATAATATCCACGCCACCTTTAAAAAATGACAGGACACCATCTGGATACGAAAACACCTTTGTGCCCTGTATAATGCACTTTACACTCGGACGACATTCCATATAGCAAAGTCCAGACAGTTAGCTGACCTCTACGATAAACTGCTACAGTCCTCAGGCCACTCACATTGTGCACCTCCAGCACAACTGTCTCTCCTATTTTTCCTGTGATCATCCCTCTGGCAGTCCTCGCTCCGAGCCGCCTCATGGTGACGCTCTACAAATATAGTGCCATCTGAACATGACACCCGAACCACCTTAATCTGGAAACCGTTACCTCTTAACGGCCTGCCGTCAAGCTTAATGAAAAACAAAGCTCACTTCCTGATGACACCGTAGGACGTTAGTGGGTGCTTTCTTCCAATCTTCACTTGAATCTTCACGTTGCTCTCGGCACTGCCCGAACACTTCTAGCAACTGTGACCTCACTCTGTGGTCAGCATCGGCGTTCCAAACTATCGCTGAATCCCCCAGCTGTCCATCTGACTTCACCATTACAGCAAAGGAGACAGAGCCGCACAGAGCTCTGCGGCCCCAACCGTTACCTCAGCTGCACTGCGAATCGCGTGTCACCCACAACATTGGGCCACACCAGAATCCAGAGGAGCAGACAGAGCTCTAGGCAATCCATATCCTTTACCAGCCCGTATACCGTTATAATGTCTTTGCGCACTTTACTCGCTGTGGCTACCTCTTCATGACCTCAGTCACTCTAGATGCCTAACACATGCTGGGACCTTCATGGCAAGTTAGACCCTATCAAGCTACTCATTCAAAACTATGGGGGTCATTACGGCCCAGGCGGTAACCATGGCGCTAGTAGCACCATGATTGCCGCTGGTATTTTACCGATTGCGCCATGGTGAATGGTGGAATTACCGCCCCATTCCAAGGTTGGCGGGGCGGTAATTCCGCATTCACCATTGGCCCTTCCCCATTCCCATTTTTGCCTCCCTAGGGCTCAATGGAAATGGGGAAGGCGGTAGTTACGGTACCGCAAATTGCGGTACCGTAAATACCTCCAAGGTCCCTTTGCGGGTCCAATACTTAACGACTGGTAAAAACCAGCCGTTAAGGTCGGGACCGGCAAAGGGACCTCGTAATTAGGAGGTAAGGGGTTAACGGCGCCGCCACCTTTTATGGCGCTGTTAACCCCTTACTGCCTGGCTCGTAATGAGGCCCTATATCTGGAGTCTCTGCTGGCACTGGGTGCTAACAGGAGCAGTCCCACGCATCTTAATCACACCTTGGCACCTTTACCAACTATGCACATGGCACCTTATCAGTCTCTGCTGACATGCCCTGCCCTGGGTGTCCACCAGGGAAATCCCCTTTACTTCACCCAGGAAATCTCCTTTAATTCTCTGGGTGCCCATCAGGATAGTCTCCTCACTTCGCCCTGGATGTATACCATGGCAGCCTCCTTTAATCCTCTCTGGGTGGTGGGACTCATCATGGGGGCAGTGGGTTCCCTCTCCTTCATCGCAGTCTCTCAACTTCCTCCTGCTCTGCACCCTCCACAGCAGTCTCTCCTCTCTCCTTGCCCAGAGTCTCAACACAGGTACCTGTCCACTCCAGGGTCCTTCTCCAGGGTCCTCAGCAAGACCAGGCCTCGTCGCCAAAATGGTATGACAGGATCTCAGGAATTACGCTCAAAGGATACTCTGTCAAGCAGCCATATTCATCAGGTTATTTTATTCAGGTAGCTCAGTTCATCAGGTCTTATCAGGTACATTAGGACATTAGGAAGTACAGACACAGGAACCCACTGGCTCCTACCCCCTAGGCTACATCTTTCAACAGCCTTGGGTGGAACTCCATTCACACACAAACATTCCAATTCTTCTGCTGACATGCCGCACATGACATCACACGTTGCAATCCCACATGCTAACAAGCTACAGGACATACAAAGGGAAATCAATCACAACAGGAACTTTGGGGAAGTTCAGACATGTTAGGGCTTATTCAGGGGAAAATAAATAAAAAAACGTATAGAAGAGAGAGAAAGGTTAGGGGAAATTGAGGAATCAGGTGAGGTTGGCTGGGGATTTAGCAATAGCAAATGGAGCCCTGTGCATTTGTATACGTTATACAAGTAAGAAAAAGTATTCAACTAAAAAAAGGTAATTATACATTTCTTAACTAGGACTGAGTCACCCTCTTAAGAAGCCCGTATGTTTAGATTTTGACTTATTTTTAGTAAATGAAAAACCCCTGTCTGAATCTGCTTATCAGTTGAATTGTGGACACTTTATTAAGAATCAAAGTCCATTCATACATGGAATCATGGATGTTATGTTGGTTGGTGTGTGCTTGTTCATGCTTCAAAGCTAGAGCACTGTCAGTGTAGAGAAACAGACAAACCCTTTGAACTTTTCTGCTGCGGCCCCATATTTTTATTGTGTTAATGTACATTGTTATGACTTAAATGGTCTACAAATTGCTTACATTTAAAACACATTGTTTGATTATTTAAAATACACTACACTTTCTGGCATTCAATGCAAGCATAAGCATGTCTTAATGATGGCTTATTGATGGCTTGGTGGAGAGTCAGAAAAGCAGCACCTAGTCACAATACTGCTGATGGGGAGGCCATGCTTGAATTCAAGAAGCAAGAGCTGCTGTTTAGGTAGAAGGAGCTTGATTTCAATATGGCCAAACTAAAAATCGAACAGGCAGAAAACCAGAAAGACAGGGATCACCAGTTGGAACTGGACAAACTTCAAGTTGCCAATGGATCCAAGGGTCCTGGACATGGGTCTGGGGCCTCCTCTCATCCAAGGTTTCCAAAAGATCTGCTCAGTGAATATGTGGAAAAGAATGACATTATGGACTGGCTGAATACATATGAGTATGCATGTGAAGTTCAACAAGTTGAATATGCTGATAAAATTGTCTGGTTACTTAGCAGACTGCCCCATTCTGGCTGCAGTGCCATTATGGAAATGTCGAAAGCTGAGAGAGCAGATTTTGCAATGTTGAAGCAGACTCTCCTTTTAAAGTTTGGAAAGACCCCTGCCCAATACTTAAAAAGATTCAGAGAGTATAAGAAAAAAGAAGGCAGTACTTGGGTATCTAATGTAACTGAATCCTTAAAAAACTTGACTGGCTGGGCCGAAGGTTATAAGGTTTCTACCTTTGAAGGTATGATAAGTCTTGTCATGCTGGAACATATTTTTGCATCTTCTTCCCCTGAGCTTAAGCAGCATTTGGCAGATTCAAAGGAGATAGATCCTAAGAAGCTTGCCATTGCAGCAGATTTATGGGTGTCCCATCGAGTGTCCCATAAGGACAAGACTCATCCTGGTAAGCAGGAGGAAGGGAAAAAGTCCAAAGATAAGGAGTGTGGGGAAACTGATAAATCTTCTTCCAAAAAGGCCACAAAAAGAAAAATAAGGGTAAGACACAAGAGAACTCACAGGATAGTGGAGGTCAGCCTCTGAAACCGAACTCTGGTTATAATAAGCCTCCCTATGTAAACAGACCCCAGGGCTTTAAGTGGGCCGGGGCCTGCCGGGGCTGGGCCCCGGCAGGCTCCGAAATTTCGTTTTGAGGCGGGGCCCTGCCGGGGCCCACTAATCTCCCCGGGCAGCCCCGGCCACTACACGAAAAGGCATTTTTTTCTACAGCCTGAAGCTCTCGCTCGTGTGCGAGAGCTTCAGGCTTCAGAAAAAAATGCCTTTCAGCTATAATGGTGGCGCCGCACCTGCGAGGCATCCCTTTAATCAAGGGATGCACGTGGGCCGGCGCCACCATTATGGAGAAACGTGAGGCCGCTGGAAGCAGAGGCCTTGCTTTCTAAATAATGAAGCTCCCGCGGATTCGCGGGAGTTTCAGTCTTTAGGAAAAAGGCCTCTGCTTCCAGTGGCCTCACCCTTTCAGCCTTAATGGTGACGCTGCCCCTCCCCAGCTGGCGAGGGGCAGCACCACCATTAAGGCTGAATAGGCGAGGCGCTGTCCCCTGCCAGGCAAGCCTATACAAAATAAATGCAGAGATCAGCACCCTCTCCCCATAGGGGAGAGGGTGCTAATCTCTACAAAAGGCTGCCTGGCAGGGGTGCCAGTAGCCCATTGAGCCGGGGCTCGTCAAGGGGGCGTGGCCTAACGGCCCATCAAGACCCCGTTGTTAGGCCACGCCCCCTCGATGGGCCCCGGCTCGATTTGTAGTGCCACTTAAGGCACTGACAGACCCAATGGATCTTGTTTTGCTTGTGGAGCAACTGACCACGTGAAGGGGAACCCAGATTTAAGGTCAAATCCTTGGGGGTCCACTCTGCTAATCTGGCCTTCTCCTCCTATGAGGAAGAAGAGATTACCGGAGCATCCTTCTCCTCAGACTCCTTCCCCAGTGGGATAGAAGCTGAGGTAGTTTTAGTTTCCCTGGGTTCCTGGGAGCCTAAAGTCGCAGAGGTGTACGCTAGGATTCCAGATAACACCAAGCACTACTTTAAAGACAGTGTGCTGATCGATGGAGTAGATACTCCAACTCTTAGGGATAGAGGGTGCAGTCAAACTGTAGTGGATTCTACCTTGGTAGACCCAGAGGAAGTTGCCAGAGCTACTCTGATGCCCACTAAGTTGGCTGACAGCCCACCTCTCATGTTCCCAGTAATACCTGTAAATCTTACTATCAATGGTACAGCAGTCAGGATTCCAGTGAGCATTCAGAGGAGTGTCCCAGGAAAGGTCTTGTTGGGCAATGATCTCAGAGCTTTAGGGCTTTTGGGAGATACTACTGACAGACCCTGCACAAGGTTTCAAACGAGGGCAGCACTGGCCAAGACCAATGTCCTAGCCCAGCCAAAGGGGAAACCCAAGGCTAAAGGAGTCAGAAAACCAAAAAGAAGGAAAGAAAATATTCCCCCTAACTCGCCTACCACTGCGGTGGAGGTAGTTGGTCAATCACCCGGAACTAACGAGGAGGTGGTGATGCCTGAGGTATTTGACCCCAATGACCATCCTGAACTAAACGATTTGTTAGTAGAAGGTGGTCCTGACAGTGAAGAATTCAGTAAAGGCCAACGTGAGTGCCCATATCTGGAAGGCCTAAGCTGACAGGCCTGCTCCCAGCTTGAGGGTGAACCTCCTGGGAAGCATCAGATTTATTGGGAAGGTGTAGTCTTGTATAGTGAGCCCACAGAGTCTACAGAAGGAGACCATAGAAGGTTGGTGGTCCCCCTTGCTGTAAGACTCTTCCTCCTGCAGCTGGCACATGAAGTGCCCCTTGCTGGTCACCTTGGTATTAAGAGGACCAAGCAAAGGTTATCCATGCACTTCTACTGGCCCAAGATGGGGGTGCAAGTAGAAAGTCACTCAGGAGTTGTGCCTCCTGCCAGTTAGTTGGTAAGAGTGGTTCAACAATCCAAGCTCCATTGGTACCACTCCCAGTTGTGGGAATACCATTCGAGAGGGTAGTTATCGACATAGTTGGTCCCCTTGACCCCCAAACATCCTCAGGCAATAGGTTTATCCTGGTATTGGTTGACCATGCCACCAGATATTCTAAGGCCATCCCATTGAAAACGGTGACTGCCAATACAGTCGCAAGCGCTTTACTCGGCATCTTTACTAGGGTTGGCTTCCCTAAAGAAGTTGTGTCTGACAGAGGCAGCAACTTTATGTCGAAGTATATGCGGGCTATGTGGAAAGAATGAGGGGTCACCTACAAGTTTTCTTGTGCATACCACCCCCTGACCAATGGTCTGGTGGAACGGTTTAACTGGACCTTAAAAAGTATGATTGGGGCTCTGGAAGAAACTCAAAGAAGAAAATGGGATCTTCTTTTACCATGCTTACTGTTTGCCTACAGAGAGGTACCACAGGAGGGTGTTGGCTTCAGCCCCTTCGAACTTCTGTTTGGTCACCCTGTGCGGGGACCCTTAGCCATAGTCAAGGAGGGTTGGGAGATGCCCTCTCCGCCTATTACTACCAACGTAGTAGACTATGTGTTAGGGCTCAGAAAAAGGATGGTACTCCTGATGGGTCTGGCTAGTGGTAAGTTGAAGGCAGGACAAGCCCTGGTGAAACATTGGTATGACCAGAAAGCTTCCCTCATCAACTTCACACCTGGTCAGCAAGTCCTGATCATGAATCTCATAAGGCCTAGAGCTTTACAGGATTAATAGTCAGGCCCTTACACAGTGGTGGAGCCCCTGGGTGAGGTCAACTATTTAGTGGACATTGGAAGGCCTGGACAAGCTCCAAAAGTGTTCCATGTAAATAGGCTGAAGGCTTTCATCTCAAGAGTTGAAATCGGAGCACTGCTATTGGCTTCAGATGTTGAGGAAGAGGAGTCTGAACCTCTCCCTGACCTGTTTCAAAGCAATCCTTCAGATAGCTCCTTTGAGGGTGTCCGAGTGGCCCTTCACCTGACTTCTGATCAACAGGCGGAGGTGAAAAGTTTGCTTAGGCAGTTTTCCCCCCTGTTTTCACAGTCCCCTGGTTTGACACCTTGGTGCAAACACAACATAGACACAGGAGACAGTGTACCTACCAAATGTAGGAGATACAGGATGTCTGACAAAGTACGGTCTTACATTAAGACAGAGGTCAACAAAATGTTAGATCTTGGGGTGATTGAACCCTCCAGTAGTCCTTGGTCCAGCCCTGTGGTTTTGGTTCCAAAAGCAGGCACTTCTGAATTGAGGTTCTGCGTGGATTACAGGGCTCTGAATATTGTCACCAGGACAGATGCACACCCCTTGCCTCGAACAGATGAGCTGGTGGATACCTTGGGTGCCTCCAAGTACCTCAGCACGTTTGCCCTCACTGCAGGCTATTGGCAAATAGCCCTTGCAGAACATGCCGAGGAGACATTCTCAACTCCAGAAGGTCTTTACCATTTCAGGGTAATGCCTTTTGGGTTGAAGAATGCACCTAGCACTTTCCAGAGGCTTGTGAATCATGTGTTGAATTGGTTGGATGAATTCTGCCTTGCATATCTGGACGATATAGCAGTTTTCATGCCACCTGGGAAGACCACGTGAAACACCTTGGGATTGTGTTACAGTCTCTTCAGAAAGCCCACTTGACCATAAAGGCCAGTAAATGCCAGATTGGGCAAGGCTCGGTGGTCTACCTTGGACATGAAGTAGGTGGAGGGAGGATATAGCCACTACCCTGTAAAGTACAAGCAGTACAAGACTGGCCTACCCCCACTACACAGACCCAAGTGAGAGCCTTCTTTAGACTCACGGGGTATTACCGAAATGTCATGGCAGACTATGGCACCATAGCTGCCCCTCTGACAGCTCTCACCACTCCGAAGAAACCCAAGAAGGTAACTTGGACTGGAGAGTGTGAGAAGGCCTTCAATTGCTTAAAAGACTCCTTGTGCCAGGCCCCTGTCTCAGGGCCCCTGATTACCAAAGACCTTTTATTGTGCAGACAGATGCCTCTGACACTGGGATAGGAGCTGTACTATCACAAGTAGATGAGAAGGGTAAGGAACACCCTATTGGTTTCATTAGTCGCCAGTTTAAGGACAGAGAGCTCAGATGGTCCTCAGTAGAGAAAGAATGTTTCTCTGTTGTGTGGGCCCTACGGAAGCTTAGGCCCTACCTCTATGGGACCCACTTCACTATGCAAACTGACCATAAGCCCTTAAAGTGGCTGATGAACATGAAGGGAGAGAATCCAAAGTTGCTTAGGTGGTCCATAAGTCTACAAGGCTTTGACTTCACTATTGAGCATAGGCCAGGTGTCCAACATAGCAATGCTGATGGGTTGTCCAGAATGTTTAACCGACCTGAACAAGAAACTCATCCAGGGGTGGATTAGTTCCCCCTGTCCTTAGTCTGGGAGGGGCAAGTGTTAGGAAAGATTTTATATTATATGTAATGTTCCCTCCATGTGGCAACCCCAAACTTTTTGCTGCTGTTTTACACCCTGATCTAGACTTTGCCAGAGAAGCGCAGCCTTCCGCTGCACTCCTCTGGGCTTTCGCTCAATTCTTATGGGGAAACTGACATGCCCTTAAGACAGTCAGTACTGGGAGACTTTGTTTCCCTTAATCCTTTCCTCATGTTGCAGCTTTTGTGCAACATGAAACAAGAGTGCACTGTAACTTACTTTACCACGCTCTTGGGTCTCTAGTCATTCGAAAGGCCCTAGAAACTCTTGCTGGACTTATTATGAACTGAGCAAGTGTGTCATGGACAGGACTGGTGGCAGCTATCGTTTCTCTTGTGTTTTGAACCCTTTTTCGCCATGTTATCCGCGCTTACCTCGTTTGGCACAAATGAGTGGCCTGGCTCCAAAATGCCATGCCACGAGGTTCTTTGTCCTGTCCTCTGACTGTCTTGCCCCATCACCTTCCCAGGTCGAGCCGACCCGGGTCCGTCCTTATTTGGTCATGCACTTTCCCACGAAACCCAACGCGTACGCAGGCTTCTGCATGCCTTGTGCGTGCCTCCATGATGTGGGCTGGGATGTCTGTTCCCAATACACATCCTGGGTGCCAGAGAGTCTGGAGTGTCCTGAATGCCTGAGACCACTGTGGTCTGTGATAGGTCCACGTATGGTGTGAGTGTTTGTGAGCAGATCTCCCATTGGTCCTCTCCATTTTGGTGCAAAGGGAACTTTGGATAAGAGGAGGCTGAAAACACCACTACCATGTCGATCTCCTGAGTTCACACTGAACAAGGGATAAGGAGCCAAGTATCCTGCAACAAGAAGCTGAGTCGAGGAACCGCTGGTGACCCGCTGAAGGTTTGACACCCTGAAACGCTGTAGTCCTGCGAGACCCCTTTGCATCTGATCGTCCTAGAAGGTCTGCGAAGGCGCTTTGACCCATTGGAATAATGGGATCAACTATTCCCGGCATCTTCATCAAACCCTGCAAGTAAGCCTCTTCAGAAGTGTATCTGGGCCAACCAGTGGGCAGACCAGCTTACATAAAATGCTTTGCTCTGTCACCGCCGCTGATTTGGGGAAGCCCTCGAAACTTGGTCTACTGCTTGATCTGCGTCCACGGCACCCTCACACCGAATTTCGTACACTTGGCATTCCCAGGTCTGAAGTGAGACAAGTGCGCCCGGACCAGAGTAAACGCAGTTGCCGTGTTGCCCTGCTGCGGCAACAACCTGTGCACGTCCGCTGCATTTGGGACACCCTCGACCCTGCATACTGCTACACAGAATCTACACGGTGTCGAGACGTCCTGATAATCGCAGCTGAACCTGCCAGCAACGTGAACTGAACTGGAGAAGTCTGGGTCTGCCTGCGTCGGGGACCGGTGAGTAGTCCATACCCCAACCGGTGGCCCCTCGTGCAGGAGCCCGTTTCTTTTCTACCGCAGTTGCGAAATAGCGACTCTATTCCGCACTCTCACCCTGCCTCTGCCCACAAGTGGAGGCCTTGCTTGAGTAGTGGGGACTTGTTTTGCATCGCTTCATTCACCTTCCTGAACTGCCTGAGACCCTTGAAGAGACCCTACTTTATCCATTGGCACCAGCGCGTGCAGCTACTTTTGAGCATAAGGCTCCTCTCTTCGTAGGGCTCGGACTTCCTCCTAGTTAGGTGTATTTCTGCTGTCGAACTGGGTCTAATGATTACTTGCACTGCCCGTTTTCCTCCCCATCTAGGTGGTCTACATATTACGTGCTCATAACTCCTTAGACCCCTCGGTCTTGTATATATATTGTATTGATTGTGATGTGTTGGTTTACTTTCATTTTATTGTGATTCTTTGCTATGGTCGAGGTTACAAAGGCCTTGTAATAAATGTGTCTATATTTTTAATATAACCCCTGTCTGGAGTAATTTGTAAGTGTCCTTGCTTTGTGTGCTCATTGAGGTCTTTCAGTCATCCTCACCCCTCTTGAGACTTACTTTCAGAGGCACGGCAAATAGTTTCAGTTCACTAGAAGAGGCAATTCAATAGGCCTGGGCCAAAGTCAATGGTTCCATGTCTTGGATAGGATAGCACAGTTCTTGTAGTAAATGGTTAAGTCTTTGCCAATGTTCTCAGAAGTAATTTGCCAGCAAAAGATGTATATGTCGGTTTAGGAGCGAACAAGTCTCCAAAGTTGGGAAAGTTTCACAAACTTTCACCACGGCAGAAAGGATTTCCACACCGCATTTGCACAGTACCTTATGGATGAGCTGTAGCTGAGGCAGTTGTCCCTGGCAGTTCCTGCAGATCTTGCTGTTCCTGAGCTTCATTCGTGGTGACAAGAAGTAAGACGTCGGGAGGTTCCTGCACTGCCCAGGGAAGAAGCCACAAGCTTGGCCAAATATCGGATTTAAGGTGTGAGTGCCTTAAAGTCCACAAACTGCTATCCTTCTCACTGGCTATCTGGTTTTCAACAGCAATCTGAAGAAAATTCGACCAGTATGGAGACGGTGTCCAGGTGGCTTGCGAGTCGGTTGTTCCCACCAGATCAAGGGAAGAAGTCGTCCTTGAAGGGGCTTCTCTGTTGAGGGAGTTTCAGGCAATTCAAACCTGCAGCAGGGTTTTACTGAGCAAACCAACAGTCCAGGAGTTGCAGCAGTCGTCTTTCTTCAACTCGTCTTCGTTTTTTTCATTCCTGTGTTCGACTCTGCCTTACAAGTCCCATAGACCTGCTTTTAAACAGTTTGCTCTCATTCATTCCAGCCCAGCTGCCACTCAGCCAGCAGGGTGGCTGTCCTTGCCAGACAGCCAGCCAGCCAATCACACCAGAGTGCATTCAGATCTCCTAGGAGACTAAGCACAGGGAGTTTCGGGCACCTCCCTCACATCCTGTCCACCGCAGACACTCAGGCGCCAGAGGAGGGATTCAGCACTGAAGCCCGCCAAAGGGCATCGAACAAAGGGGCCAAACCTGGTTTGGTGTGCAGAGTTAAACACAAGAAGGACCTTTCCTAAAAGAAATGGCAAAAAAAGATTTCCGTAGTCTGTTTTTACAGAGGGGTCTTGGGACGCCATATTGAAAAACATGGCTGACCCAATTTTTAGCTACCGGTGTTCGCGGTCGGGAAAAATCATGGTAGTTTGTTCTAAAACCACTGCCACCAGCTATTTCAAGAGGAAAGGGTAACATTTGATTGTTACATGAGTGTTTAGACATAGATGATGCTAGTCAACCCCTCCAGCACTCTATAGGAAGATAGTTTGTGCTGGGTCTATGAATTTAAAAAGACGAGCAAAGTCAATTTAACTTTACATGCACTGGGAGACGGTAGTCAGTCTCAGAGAAGGTATTTAAACCTTGGGAAGTCTGAAAGACATTCCTGTGCCACTGCACTGAAGGTGCTGTGCGACACACAAGAAAAAGATGATGCCTATGGATTTTGCCTAAAAACTCCATATCCACAGAACACAAAAGTAAAACACACATCCAAATACATGAAAGAGTGGGAAAAAAGGCTCACACTCTTTCCAGGTAAAAATTTAAATCCTAGAAATCCAGCAAAGTTGCTTGGGGTCTCAAAAGTTAAGGGAAATTAGCACATTCTTGAAAATTCTTCCTAACACCACTTGACAACAGGTATGTCCTTCTATTGCTCCAGTGCTGTCCCTTGATATGTTACTCAGACATAAATCCTCCTGGTTACTGATACTCTGCATTCCTTTTAATGGCTGTGTTTCCAATTTCTCTGGTGTCCTGGTATCTGTTCTCAGCATACCAAACCCAATGACCTATCATACGGATGGTGTACTGATTCTCCCATTGTTTTTTTTTGTTATCCTGGTCTACTTAGCCCCACACTTGTCCCAGACCTGCCCTATTCTTTCTACAGTTCTTCTTGCGACTGTTTTCTGCCTGCTTTGCCCCTGTATCCCATTAGCCCCTGTTGTACTGATTGTGCGCCTTTCCTCCCTCTCGTCTGCCAACTGTAGGCCCAGGATCTACTGAAAACATATTTGTGGAATATACATACTAGTGCCAGATATAGAGGGTTTATAGATATTTGGTGTGGGTTAGTGGTTTGATACTAGACACTCTTCTTATTTGTTTATTTCTTTTCCCAGTACTGACACTCTTGATGGCATCCTTATCCCTCGTACCAGTTCAGGCAGTCCTCCCCTAAGGCTAGCCTCAATCCTCTGATGGCTGGATGTTTGGTCCGTGGGTACTCTTGGGAAACCTGACACCAAAATATTTGTTGAAAGTGCATGCAAGGGGCATTGCCAAGTATGACAAAATACCCATAGTAATCTTTGAAGGGATAATGGACACAGCTTTATTCTAGTAGAGCATTGTGTGGGGCCACTTGGGCCACTCATACTGTGTTTAAAACCAAGAGCACACATGATGTTATCATAATTAGGGCCAAAGCACAAACTATTCCACAGCTGGGGTTTTACTGAGAGCATAGTGCTTGGTTGGGTCCTAACTCCTCCTAAGTCACTGGGCCTAAATCCAGTTGTAATGTTCTTTGTATTGCAGAATGGTGATGTAAGGCATGTTCACAAACCGATGAAAAAGGCTGAGACGCAGAGTGACATTTAAAAGCTTTTTTTGTTGGGGAATTCCAAATTCACTATTGCAGGCCAATTGGCCACATGGCAGAGGTTTTTCCACTCATCCATTAACAGAATTGGGATGTCACAAACACGTGAGAGTGGATTCCCATAACTGTCCTGTTCCTTCCTCCTCACTTTTTTGGAAAAGCAACAGAAGATACATAAAACATGACGCTAAATCTTCTGTCAGTGGTAATGCACTAAACAGTGCTTCCAGTGGTGATTTCAGATCCCCATATCAATCCCGCTATCCTATGCAGATCAAAAGCTAAATTGCACCAACTGGAGCAAACCATTTTGTTTTACAGCTTACACCTTACTGTCACAAACATGACAGCAGGACCCACCCCCAGAGTATAAACCATACAGGATAATTTGGTGCCTAACATAGTCGTGATATATGTCAATGAACCAACTGTTTCGGATTAGAAATAGATTGACAGATCCAAATGTCAGTCTTAAGTACTGTATATTATTACTCCTTTGTATCCAGTTAGGTGCAGTCAGTCGTGTGCACTCTGACATACCCAGTCCTACCTTCTCTGTTCCTGCAATTCTAATAGAAGTTTGTGACCGCTTGTCATCCCTTCGAACCCTGGTTTAACGATGAGCTAAGACCAGCTTCATTCAAGAGTAGCTCAAATAGTTACCCACCAGGAAATTCTTCTGGCAAATTTGTTTTTTATACACAGAAGGTGGAATGTGTGCTTAACCAGCTTAAGGAGCTTTTCTCTTTGGTGCAGTCCCTTTCGTCGAGAACAGACACATCTGCTGGCAGTGCACCCACGCAAGCATTATGTGATTCTTCGTCCGATTTTTTTATTAGGAAGGTCAGTGACATTCACAACCTAATTGTCTCTACAAGGTTTCATACTTATAGCCTCGATTTATCGGCTTTGACTAAGGTGCAGAAGGAATCCTGGTCTGTTTTTCCATCCTTGTCACTGGATAATATTGTAAGGGCTACTAAGCACCTTAAATCAGTCTCCCGTTTGGATGTTATTCCCTTGAGGATTGTCCAGGATATTATACCTCAAATTGCGTCTTGGGTGTCTCAGGTAGTTTATTTATCTTGCTCATCTGGCCTCATTCCTGCAGAGCTAAAGCAGTCCGGTATCATTCCTCTTCTAGAAAAAATCTTTCTTGACCTGAGTGTGCCTACTAACTTTCTCCCTATCTCTCTCCTTCCCTTCCCCTTGAAGCTCTTGGAATTTATGGTTTTACTCACCTCTTTTTTGAAAACTCTAAGTTTCTAGATTCTTTCCAATCAGGATTTCAGCCTGGTCGAGGTGTCAAATGAGAAATTATATTGTGCCTCCTATCGCAATAAATATATGTTTATTGGCCTACGCCAAGCTGCTTGTAAGTCGCTTGCAAAGGAATCCGTGTTGCAAGGTCCTGACCTTAGAATCAATGTAAGCCGCCATTTTAGGTCAATCCGCCATTTTAGGTTCGCTTTGTAAAGTCACCCTGTGAGTTAAAATGGTGGACGATGTCATTCCAAAATACAACATGGCTGTCTTGACCTCTGTACGTAGCTAATATGTAACTTGCCTCCAGGCCACTTCTTGAGGTCGTGAACTGAGACCTTGTCCTTTGTTGACCTGTGTGTAAAGGATTACTCATGCAATGAAACTAATCAACAAGCATACGTTAAGAACAATGTATTCAAATACTGAACGTAGAACACTTGTTTAACTACATTGTATTAATGTTTGAGAAAACCTGCATGGAAAATCCCAGAATACACAGTTGCCGTATAGGCTTGTTGATATATGTATTGAAAGCAAACCAGTTATATGCGGATGTGCACGACTTGTCATGGACCCTAGATCGGTGATGTATTAGTGGAATATTATTCCGAAGTGGGGCTGGACATCATGCTCACAAAGAGTATAAAAACCAATGCATTCTAATGTACAGCGTCTCTCACTGAACACACTGAACCACGCTGGAGTTCGTTGTGTTGCACTCAGGGCCGATAGCTATCCGAATCTGCTCTGTTCTTAGTAACTAGATTCAGTATAAAATAAAGTACTTTGTATGTTCCTTTGTAACCCGTGTTCGGTGTATTTCCTTTTGGGGTACTCAGCCTCGATATTTTGATTCTGTTTTCACAGTTGGCGCCCGAATAGGGACCCTCAAGATTGATGCCGGATTATTGAAGGTTGACGCAGGCTCTCGGACCGGGATCGGACGGTGTGACAAAAGAGGGCCCCACTGAACGAGACGCGTCACCTCTGCAGCGCTGCACAAACCGATCCCTGGATGATTAGCTTGTGGTCCGAGACGGCATCTTGACGAGGGTCCACTTATCGAGGCGGGCAGATTTGCCGAAATCACGGTACACGAGGTAAGATTAGTTAGGTAAGATTCTTTTAAATCCGATCGGATCTCCTTAGGTTTGTTCAGGTGAGTCGTGACCTGACTCTTAATTCAACCCTGATAATTTGAATTTGGCGCATTGTATCTGCAGACACAATTATTGACCAGGTAACACCAATAATTTGATATGCCTGGGAATTTGTCTACCTGCTTCAGGGCGTTGTTCTGCAGCGATAGACAATCTTTGGAATTTAGCCGTCCCGCACCACAGGAGGGTTTGGTGGCATGTACTATGTACTGTAAGCATGGCATTGGAAGTATAGTATTTAATGACATTTGGCACAGACAAACCAGACATGCCTCCGAACTTCAGTGGCCAATCAATGGTAGTTTTGAAATCCCTCGTATTGAGTATTTAGAGTCAATTCTATTAAAGAAAAAGGCTAGACTTGCAGCATTAGATGTTTTGCAGAATTGGAAAAAAGAAGCATTGCAGCAACTAAAAAGTAGAGAAAAACATGCGTGCCGTCATAAAACGAACGCCGAAAAGGCATTATTGTATGACCAAGATAAACATTCTGAATCGACTAGGAATATGGATAGGGCTTTCTCACTTGGAATTCAGAAAATCTATCCTTCCAAAGACCTCCATGCTTTCGATGAATTCATAGACAAATTGTTAAATGAACGAAGGCCTGGTGCCTCTGCGCCACCTCCGTATGTCCCTCTTCCTGCTGCTTTGCTTCTTCCTCTTGCTATTCCTGCTCTACCTGCTGTTGTTCCCGTTGTTCCTGCTCCTCCTAATGTTCCCCTTCCTCCGGCTCCTCCACCTCTTCTTTTCGCACCAGTTACAGTACCTCCATTGAATTTGCCTGCTCCCTCTCTTCCAAGTGATCCTGAGCTGCTTGTAGTCGATCGAGGTGCAGGGTCAAAGGTTGTCACTCGCAATACTGTACCACCAGAGAAGAAACGTGATTTGATTGCATGGGCTAAGCAATGTATGGAGAAGGATGATCAAGCTAATGTTTTTGCCACACTTTGTAATATGGATAATTTTACTGAGAAGAATGTTTTTATTGAAGGTTTAGGGATTCAATTATATGTAATGTGGGGAAAATTAAATAATACAGATCTCCCGCAAGGGTTAAGGGATCTAAATACTTTAGCGTTTTCTAGAGACACTGTGGAGAAAGTAAATGAGCATGTCGAGAGGTTATTTGGGTATAGAAAGGAGTTAGAAAAGTTGCAGAATGAGGATGACGAGGGGGAAAGTATGTATGTACAGAAACAGTTCCTTCCTTGTCGTAAATTGACATCTGAGGAAGCACGAATTTGTACGAAGGACGCACTTAGATGGATTTCGGATATGTCGATAACTCCAGTTGAAGTATATGACACATATAGTCAGTATACGCCAGAAATGCAGAGGAAGGAGATACAGGTAATGATAGAGTACCTACAGGATGATTGTGTAAAAAGAAAGATTAGTTGTCCCACAGAGTTATTGAATATTTATAAGAGAGCTTTTTCACTTTACACTTCTTCGACTGCTTTAGCGCTCGACTTGGCTCTGTTGCTTAGTAAGTGTTCGGAGTCACCTACTTCCCAGTTGCCTATGAGAGAGGTTCCTCCGACATTGGTCCCGAAGGTTGAGGTTGCAGCCGATGCTGCACAGGGTATAGTTGCTGTGAACATTCCTGCCCATTATGTATCGCAGTTCGTTCACCTCCCGTTCTCAAGACAGGAAGTGAATACTATTAGGCAATCTATTCCTGATATTAGGAAAAATCCGACAGGATTCTATAAAGAAATAGAGTCCGTCTTGCAATCCTCAGTGTTCACCTTAGGCGATATCGATTTGTTATTCCCTGTACTTCTGCCCGTAGATTTGTGGAAACAAGTTAGAACTATAGACGACATGCCAGGGTTGGGAGATACATGGGTGAATATAACTAGACTCGATGGAGAAAGACCAGCTGGTGAAAGACCGCCTCAGGTGATATTAACTTTGCCTGATAGAATAGTTGTAAAATTGAAAACCATAATTCCAGAGAAAAGAATTATTTGGGACAAACTTATGGCCTGTGTCCAAGGGAAGTCTGAGGGTGCCACCGAGTTCTTTAGTCGGTTCAAACAGGTATTCTCGGATTTCAGTGGACAAGACCTAGGCACAGAGTCTGGGAAAAAGGATATTTGTGGACACATTTGTGCATGGATTGCTGCCTGACATCCAGTCACAGATTATGTCTTCTGAGAGCACTTGGCAGGCGAAGTCCCAATCAGAAGTACTGCACATGGCTCAGTACTACGAGAATCGTGTCAATAATGAAAAAGATAGAGTTGAAAAACGAAAAGGTGATTTGAAGACTAAAGTGCTATTACAGCAAATTGTTAGAGGCCCCAGAGGGGGAAGTTCTCAGACTAGAGGTCAGTATGTCCAGCAAGGGAATGTGCCCTTGGGTCCTGTGAACATTAACCAGTGTGCCTATTGTCGTCAAGAGGGTCATTGGCGTGCACAATGCCCCGTCCTTCGATAAAGGTCGAATAACCCATTCGGGAATATGGGTAGACGATCCAGAGGTCGCCCGGGTGTAGGGGGCCCTGGTAGAGGTCAGTTTACACAGGATCCTCAGCAACCTTTTTCACAGGATAATCAAATTCCGAGTGTGGACACCAGGAACATATTTGATCATCCTTCTGCTGCATATTTATCTGAAGAGCTTCCTTTTACAGAGGGGTCTTGGGACGCCATATTGAAAAACATGGCTGACCCAATTTTTAGCTACCGGTGTTCGCGGTCGGGAAAAATCATGGTAGTTTGTTCTAAAACCACTGCCACCAGCTATTTCAAGAGGAAAGGGTAACATTTGATTGTTACATGAGTGTTTAGACATAGATGATGCTAGTCAACCCCTCCAGCACTCTATAGGAAGATAGTTTGTGCTGGGTCTATGAATTTAAAAAGACGAGCAAAGTCAATTTAACTTTACATGCACTGGGAGACGGTAGTCAGTCTCAGAGAAGGTATTTAAACCTTGGGAAGTCTGAAAGACATTCCTGTGCCACTGCACTGAAGGTGCTGTGCGAAACACAAGAAAAAGATGATGCCTATGGATTTTGCCTAAAAACTCCATATCCACAGAACACAAAAGTAAAACACACATCCAAATACATGAAAGAGTGGGAAAAAAGGCTCACACTCTTTCCAGGTAAAAATTTAAATCCTAGAAATCCAGCAAAGTTGCTTGGGGTCTCAAAAGTTAAGGGAAATTAGCACATTCTTGAAAATTCTTCCTAACACCACTTGACAACAGGTATGTCCTTCTATTGCTCCAGTGCTGTCCCTTGATATGTTACTCAGACATAAATCCTCCTGGTTACTGATACTCTGCATTCCTTTTAATGGCTGTGTTTCCAATTTCTCTGGTGTCCTGGTATCTGTTCTCAGCATACCAAACCCAATGACCTATCATACGGATGGTGTACTGATTCTCCCATTGTTTTTTTTGTTATCCTGGTCTACTTAGCCCCACACTTGTCCCAGACCTGCCCTATTCTTTCTACAGTTCTTCTTGCGACTGTTTTCTGCCTGCTTTGCCCCTGTATCCCATTAGCCCCTGTTGTACTGATTGTGCGCCTTTCCTCCCTCTCGTCTGCCAACTGTAGGCCCAGGATCTACTGAAAACATATTTGTGGAATATACATACTAGTGCCAGATATAGAGGGTTTATAGATATTTGGTGTGGGTTAGTGGTTTGATACTAGACACTCTTCTTATTTGTTTATTTCTTTTCCCAGTACTGACACTCTTGATGGCATCCTTATCCCTCGTACCAGTTCAGGCAGTCCTCCCCTAAGGCTAGCCTCAATCCTCTGATGGCTGGATGTTTGGTCCGTGGGTACTCTTGGGAAACCTGACACCAAAATATTTGTTGAAAGTGCATGCAAGGGGCATTGCCAAGTATGACAAAATACCCATAGTAATCTTTGAAGGGATAATGGACACAGCTTTATTCTAGTAGAGCATTGTGTGGGGCCACTTGGGCCACTCATACTGTGTTTAAAACCAAGAGCACACATGATGTTATCATAATTAGGGCCAAAGCACAAACTATTCCACAGCTGGGGTTTTACTGAGAGCATAGTGCTTGGTTGGGTCCTAACTCCTCCTAAGTCACTGGGCCTAAATCCAGTTGTAATGTTCTTTGTATTGCAGAATGGTGATGTAAGGCATGTTCACAAACCGATGAAAAAGGCTGAGACGCAGAGTGACATTTAAAAGCTTTTTTTGTTGGGGAATTCCAAATACACTATTGCAGGACACTTGGCCACATGGCAGAGGTTTTTCCACTCATCCATTAACAGAATTGGGATGTCACAAACACGTGAGAGTGGATTCCCATAACTGTCCTGTTCCTTCCTCCTCACTTTTTTGGAAAAGCAACAGAAGATACATAAAACATGACGCTAAATCTTCCGTCAGTGGTAATGCACTAAACAGTGCTTCCAGTGGTGATTTCAGATCCCCATATCAATCCCGCTATCCTATGCAGATCAAAAGCTAAATTGCACCAACTGGAGCAAACCATTTTGTTTTACAGCTTACACCTTACTGTCACAAACATGACAGCAGGACCCACCCCCAGAGTATAAACCATACAGGATAATTTGGTGCCTAACATAGTCGTGATATATGTCAATGAACCAACTGTTTCGGATTAGAAATAGATTGACAGATCCAAATGTCAGTCTTAAGTACTGTATATTATTACTCCTTTGTATCCAGTTAGGTGCAGTCAGTCGTGTGCACTCTGACATACCCAGTCCTACCTTCTCTGTTCCTGCAATTCTAATAGAAGTTTGTGACCGCTTGTCATCCCTTCGAACCCTGGTTTAACGATGAGCTAAGACCAGCTTCATTCAAGAGTAGCTCAAATAGTTACCCACCAGGAAATTCTTCTGGCAAATTTGTTTTTTATACACAGAAGGTGGAATGTGTGCTTAACCAGCTTAAGGAGCTTTTCTCTTTGGTGCAGTCCCTTTCGTCGAGAACAGACACATCTGCTGGCAGTGCACCCACGCAAGCATTATGTGATTCTTCGTCCGATTTTTTTATTAGGAAGGTCAGTGACATTCACAACCTAATTGTCTCTACAAGGTTTCATACTTATAGCCTCGATTTATCGGCTTTGACTAAGGTGCAGAAGGAATCCTGGTCTGTTTTTCCATCCTTGTCACTGGATAATATTGTAAGGGCTACTAAGCACCTTAAATCAGTCTCCCGTTTGGATGTTATTCCCTTGAGGATTGTCCAGGATATTATACCTCAAATTGCGTCTTGGGTGTCTCAGGTAGTTTATTTATCTTGCTCATCTGGCCTCATTCCTGCAGAGCTAAAGCAGTCCGGTATCATTCCTCTTCTAGAAAAAATCTTTCTTGACCTGAGTGTGCCTACTAACTTTCTCCCTATCTCTCTCCTTCCCTTCCCCTTGAAGCTCTTGGAATTTATGGTTTTACTCACCTCTTTTTTGAAAACTCTAAGTTTCTAGATTCTTTCCAATCAGGATTTCAGCCTGGTCGAGGTGTCAAATGAGAAATTATATTGTGCCTCCTATCGCAATAAATATATGTTTATTGGCCTACGCCAAGCTGCTTGTAAGTCGCTTGCAAAGGAATCCGTGTTGCAAGGTCCTGACCTTAGAATCAATGTAAGCCGCCATTTTAGGTCAATCCGCCATTTTAGGTTCGCTTTGTAAAGTCACCCTGTGAGTTAAAATGGTGGACGATGTCATTCCAAAATACAACATGGCTGTCTTGACCTCTGTACGTAGCTAATATGTAACTTGCCTCCAGGCCACTTCTTGAGGTCGTGAACTGAGACCTTGTCCTTTGTTGACCTGTGTGTAAAGGATTACTCATGCAATGAAACTAATCAACAAGCATACGTTAAGAACAATGTATTCAAATACTGAACGTAGAACACTTGTTTAACTACATTGTATTAATGTTTGAGAAAACCTGCATGGAAAATCCCAGAATACACAGTTGCCGTATAGGCTTGTTGATATATGTATTAAAAGCAAACCAGTTATATGCGGATGTGCACGACTTGTCATGGACCCTAGATCGGTGATGTATTAGTGGAATATTATTCCGAAGTGGGGCTGGACATCATGCTCACAAAGAGTATAAAAACCAATGCATTCTAATGTACAGCGTCTCTCACTGAACACACTGAACCACGCTGGAGTTCGTTGTGTTGCACTCAGGGCCGATAACTATCCGAATCTGCTCTGTTCTTAGTAACTAGATTCAGTATAAAATAAAGTACTTTGTATGTTCCTTTGTAACCCGTGTTCGGTGTATTTCCTTTTGGGGTACTCAGCCTCGATATTTTGATTCTGTTTTCACAGTTGGCGCCCGAATAGGGACCCTCAAGATTGATGCCGGATTATTGAAGGTTGACGCAGGCTCTCGGACCGGGATCGGACGGTGTGACAAAAGAGGGCCCCACTGAACGAGACGCGTCACCTCTGCAGCGCTGCACAAACCGATCCCTGGACGATTAGCTTGTGGTCCGAGACGGCATCTTGACGAGGGTCCACTTATCGAGGCGGGCAGATTTGCCGAAATCACGGTACACGAGGTAAGATTAGTTAGGTAAGATTCTTTTAAATCCGATCGGATCTCCTTAGGTTTGTTCAGGTGAGTCGTGACCTGACTCTTAATTCAACCCTGATAATTTGAATTTGGCACATTGTATCTGCAGACACAATTATTGACCAGGTAACACCAATAATTTGATATGCCTGGGAATTTGTCTACCTGCTTCAGGGCGTTGTTCTGCAGCGATAGACAATCTTTGGAATTTAGCCGTCCCGCACCACAGGAGGGTTTGGTGGCATGTACTATGTACTGTAAGCATGGCATTGGAAGTATAGTATTTAATGACATTTGGCACAGACAAACCAGACATGCCTCCGAACTTCAGTGGCCAATCAATGGTAGTTTTGAAATCCCTCGTATTGAGTATTTAGAGTCAATTCTATTAAAGAAAAAGGCTAGACTTGCAGCATTAGATGTTTTGCAGAATTGGAAAAAAGAAGCGTTGCAGCAACTAAAAAGTAGAGAAAAACATGCGTGCCGTCATAAGACGAACGCCGAAAAGGCATTATTGTATGACCAAGATAAACATTCTGAATCGACTAGGAATATGGATAGGGCTTTCTCACTTGGAATTCAGAAAATCTATCCTTCCAAAGACCTCCATGCTTTCGATGAATTCATAGACAAATTGTTAAATGAACGAAGGCCTGGTGCCTCTGCGCCACCTCCGTATGTCCCTCTTCCTGCTGCTTTGCTTCTTCCTCTTGCTATTCCTGCTCTACCTGCTGTTGTTCCCGTTGTTCCTGCTCCTCCTAATGTTCCCCTTCCTCCGGCTCCTCCACCTCTTCTTTTCGCACCAGTTACAGTACCTCCATTGAATTTGCCTGCTCCCTCTCTTCCAAGTGATCCTGAGCTGCTTGTAGTCGATCGAGGTGCAGGGTCAAAGGTTGTCACTCGCAATACTGTACCACCAGAGAAGAAACGTGATTTGATTGCATGGGCTAAGCAATGTATGGAGAAGGATGATCAAGCTAATGTTTTTGCCACACTTTGTAATATGGATAATTTTACTGAGAAGAATGTTTTTATTGAAGGTTTAGGGATTCAATTATATGTAATGTGGGGAAAATTAAATAATACAGATCTCCCGCAAGGGTTAAGGGATCTAAATACTTTAGCGTTTTCTAGAGACACTGTGGAGAAAGTAAATGAGCATGTCGAGAGGTTATTTGGGTATAGAAAGGAGTTAGAAAAGTTGCAGAATGAGGATGACGAGGGGGAAAGTATGTATGTACAGAAACAGTTCCTTCCTTGTCGTAAATTGACATCTGAGGAAGCACGAATTTGTACGAAGGACGCACTTAGATGGATTTCGGATATGTCGATAACTCCAGTTGAAGTATATGACACATATAGTCAGTATACGCCAGAAATGCAGAGGAAGGAGATACAGGTAATGATAGAGTACCTACAGGATGATTGTGTAAAAAGAAAGATTAGTTGTCCCACAGAGTTATTGAATATTTATAAGAGAGCTTTTTCACTTGACACTTCTTCGACTGCTTTAGCGCTCGACTTGGCTCTGTTGCTTAGTAAGTGTTCGGAGTCACCTACTTCCCAGTTGCCTATGAGAGAGGTTCCTCCGACATTGGTCCCGAAGGTTGAGGTTGCAGCCGATGCTGCACAGGGTATAGTTGCTGTGAACATTCCTGCCCATTATGTATCGCAGTTCGTTCACGTCCCGTTCTCAAGACAGGAAGTGAATACTATTAGGCAATCTATTCCTGATATTAGGAAAAATCCGACAGGATTCTATAAAGAAATAGAGTCCGTCTTGCAATCCTCAGTGTTCACCTTAGGCGATATCGATTTGTTATTCCCTGTACTCCTGCCCGTAGATTTGTGGAAACAAGTTAGAACTATAGACGACATGCCAGGGTTGGGAGATACATGGGTGAATATAACTAGACTCGATGGAGAAAGACCAGCTGGTGAAAGACCGCCTCAGGTGATATTAACTTTGCCTGATAGAATAGTTGCAAAATTGAAAACCATAATTCCAGAGAAAAGAATTATTTGGGACAAACTTATGGCCTTTGTCCAAGGGAAGTCTGAGGGTGCCACTGAGTTCTTTAGTCGGTTCAAACAGGTATTCTCGGATTTCAGTGGACAAGACCTAGGCACAGAGTCTGGGAAAAGGTTATTTGTGGACAAATTTGTGCATGGATTGCTGCCTGACATCCAGTCACAGATTATGTCTTCTGAGAGCACTTGGCAGGCGAAGTCCCAATCAGAAGTACTGCACATGGCTCAGTACTACGAGAATCGTGTCAATAATGAAAAAGATAGAGTTGAAAAACGAAAAGGTGATTTGAAGACTAAAGTGCTATTACAGCAAATTGTTAGAGGCCCCAGAGGGGGAAGTTCTCAGACTAGAGGTCAGTATGTCCAGCAAGGGAATGTGCCCTTGGGTCCTGTGAACATTAACCAGTGTGCCTATTGTCGTCAAGAGGGTCATTGGCGTGCACAATGCCCCGTCCTTCGACAAAGGTCGAATAACACATTCGGGAATATGGGTAGACGATCCAGAGGTCGCCCGGGTGTAGGGGGCCCTGGTAGAGGTCAGTTTACACAGGATCCTCAGCAACCTTTTTCACAGGATAATCAAATTTCGAGTGTGGACACCAGGAACATATTTGATCATCCTTCTGCTGCATATTTATCTGAAGAGCTTCCTTTTGATGATATTCTGTTTTGTTAGTATTGTCCGAAGCAGGGTTTGGAACCTACACCTATTCCCGTCAATCAGAAAGGTCCCTACGTTGAATGGTAGTGGGAAATAGGAAACATCAGTTTTTGATAGATACTGGAGCACAGAAGTGTTCCATTGATCATTCACGGGTTCCAAACATTCCACTTTGAGGGCAAACCCATGTTTCTGTAGGGTTTTCTGGCACACCAGTTGTTTGTCTGGTTTCTTCGCTGGGACCTATTTCTTTGGGTCCCTTTATGGACCACTGCCCATTTCTGTTGACTTCGAATTGTGGAGAGAACCTACTGGGGTTGAACCTGTTAAAATAATTAAATGCAGTGATTTATTGTTCTTCTGATGGAGTGCGCTTGACGATTTCACCACAGCAATTTTCTGTCTCGCAATTCTTGACTAGAACTTTGCCGCCAGAATTCATTGATGTACCAGAGTGCTTATGGGCTGTTGATGACAATGATGTTGGTGTTTTACAGATTGAGCCTGTTAAGATAGTTTTGAAACATGGAATTGAGCTGCCACGCATTCCCCAGTATAAGATTTCAGTTGAGGGCGAGCAAGCTTTGAAATGCATTGTTTCCGATTTTGTGCATTGCGGGGTGATTGAAGACATTTCAGGAAGTTTGTGTAATAGTCCGATTTTACCCGTCTACAAGAAAGGCGATAATTCAATTCCATTCCATTTCATAATTGATCTACGTGCCATTAATAAAGTTGTCGCTCCACAATTTCCAATTGTGCCTGATGTGACGACAATGTTAACCATTATTCCAGCTACAGCTACTTACTTTAGTGTGGTGGATCTAAAGAATGCTTTCTATAGTATTCCTATACACAAGGATAGTAGATACTTGTTCGCGTTCACCTTAGGGGGACGCTCGTTCACATTTACTTGTGCACCTCAAGGGTAAACACAGAGTCCTAGCATCTATAGTAGGGCTTTGAAAGAACAGCTTGATACCCTTGAATTGCCCTCTACTTGTACATTGCTTCAATATGTTGATGACTTGCTTTTAGCTGCTGACTCTGAGAGAGCCTCTAAGGAGGGCACTGTGTTATTGCTTATCCATCTAGCTAAACATGGTCACAAAGCTTTGCTTAAAAAATTTCAATATTGTTGCCAGGAGGTCGCCTATTTAGGCTATCTCCTGTCAAAGGAGGGAAGAAGATTGACAGCTGAAAGAATAAAACACATTTCTGGCATGTCTGTCCCAAATACACAGAAGGAAGTTAGAGCCTTGATAGGTATGGCTTCTTACTGTAGGTTGTGGATCCCAATTTTTTCACTAGTAATCAAACCGATGTTGGCTTTGACAAAGAAGGGCATTTCTTCGCCATTGCCGTGGAACGCGGAACACCAGCAATCGCCTGACTTGCTTAAGACTGCATTATGCTCTGCACCAGTTTTGGGCACACCAAACTATGAAAAGGCCTTTGTGTTGTTTGTGCATGAATGTGATGGGTGTGCTTTGGCTGTATTAACACAGGAACATGGAGGGAAGAATAGACCATGCGGTTACTTTTCTTCCGCCCTTGATCCTGTAGCATGCGCTTTGCCAAGATGTTTGCGAGCTGTTGCTGCTGCTGCTGCGTCTGTAAAACAGAGTGAGGGAATGGTCCTAGGACATGATCTAACCCTGATGGTGTCTCACTCTGTAGATGTTCTACTGAACCGAACCCAAACGCAACACCTCACTTCTGCACGGTTGACAAGATATGAATTGATCTTGTTTGGTCCTCACATTCAAATTAAGAGGTGTTGTGTTCTTAATCCGGCCGAACTCCTAACTTTCCCTCAAGATACTACTTGCGGCAATGAAGAGTCACATGACTGTCTGTATACTACCAAACAAGAGACAAAGGGTAGAATTGATTTGAAAGACACTCCTTTGGATAATCCGCAAGGAGAGCTGTTCTGTGATGGCTCTTGCTTCAAACTTCCGGATGGTACATCCACAGCTGCTTATGCAATCACCACATTAAGCACGGTTGTGGAAACTAAGAGAATCATGCATAATTCTGCACAGGCCGCAGAGATTATAGCATTGACCCGAGCTTGTGAACTTTCCGAAGGGCTTGCAGTAAATATATATGCTGACAGTCCTAACTTCACATGGCACTAAAATCCAACATGGCTCCCTAATAGTACAAATACTCTCAGCACTTGCGCTCCCTACTCAGTTAGCAGTTATGAAATGTGCAGCACATCGAAAGATTACAGATGACATAGGGAAAGGGAATGCTTTCGCTGGTCAGATATCTAGGCAAACTGCTACCGATCCCCTTACGGAGGTGTATGTTTCAAGGGAGACTGTAAATGCTTATGCAATGGATGAGGGTGTTGGGTCTGTACGGGATATCCAAGCTGATGCCACATTAGAAGAATCCAAAAGGTAGGCTGAAGGCTTGGGGAAACTTGATGATGACGGGTGTTGGGTGGACATAGCGGAAGGGAAATGGCTATTCCCTGACGCGTATATAATGATGATGGTGATTATGGCCCATGGTCCTACGCATGTATGCGCCCAGAAGATGACAAACATGTTAGAGAAAGTTTGGGCAAATGACAACATTTCGAAAATTGCCCAGCGCTACGTCCAGGATTGCATGATTTGCCTACAACACAATGTGGGAAAGGGGACAGTAACTCCAAGGGGAAGTTTTGGGCCACCCTCTGTCCCCTTTGAAGTTATCCACTTTGACTTTATTGAAATGGAACAATGTGACAATAAAAAATATGTACTGGTGGTCATCTGCGCTTTTAGTAAATGGGTTGAGGCTTTCCCTGTTAAAGATGCTACAGCCATGACTACTGCAAAAACCATGTTAAAGGAATACTTCCCATGGTTCGGGCTACTAAGAGTTATCTGGTCGGACAATGGTCCACATTTTGTTGCTGCTGTAATTCTGCATATATGTGCGGCATTACAAATTGACAAACGGTTCCATTCGGCCAGACATGCTTAGAGTGCCGGACTAGTAGAAAGACACAACAGTATCATCAAGAACAAGTTTGCTAAGACGTGTGCCGGCACCAAACTAAAATGGCCCGACGCCTTACCGATCGTGTTATTATCCATGCGTACAACCTCTCAAACTAAGACTGGGCTCTCTCCATTTGAGGTGGTAATGTGGAGACCTGCCAATATCTGGAACCTTCCTAAATGCAATTAATTGAGAAATGTTGAAAATGTATTACTTTCAGATTATTGCAGCCAGTTGACTAAAAACCTGTATTTGATTTATCACCAGGTACGAGAAGCTTTACCTGTGCGATACGAGGGCCCGGGCCACATTATATGGCCTGGAAGTTGGGTGCTCATCAAGGCATTTGAGCGCTCTTCCTGCCTTGCGCCTTGCTGGCGTGGCCCGTTCCATGTCCTGTTGGTCAAACAAACAGCGGTACGGGTCTCTGGAAGAAAGAACTGGATCCACTCGTCCCACGTCAAGAAACTTCCTCACCCAGTGCCACACGTTACAGAAGAAACAGAACCCCTCGCTATTGCTGCAACCAATGATCCCAAAGCAGTAAATAGCGCCGAGAGTGTGTCAGAGAATCTCTCTGAGCCTGTGAGGCTTGGGGAAGCCGCCATTTTGTCTCCACACTCTCCAAAAGTTTTGCATCCGGAAACTGCTGTTTCAAATTCGGCATCTTCACTTGTCTCTGACACGTTGCTTCCAACGGGAAGTAACAACATATTGTTTCCGGATCAATCAGTGCCGGGAAAAGTAAGGTACAATTTGCGTCCAAGAAAATAGATTTACCGCACGGTTTTGCTGTGCATCTGATAGACCTACGGCACGGTTCGGCTGTGCATTCAAAGAAGAAAAGGATCATCGAGGGCTTGTTTTTGCCCAAATTTGAGAAAGGGGATTCTGTTGGCTAGGGTTGTGGAAGGACTAAGAAATCGCGCAGCCGGGAGGTCGCCAGCAACGAACATTGGGGGTTTCCATTTGAAGACTACAATGCCTGCCACCGCTACCGCTCTTATGGGACTTGTAAATGAGGGGGTGACCAACTGGGACAATGGAAAAAATGCCTGGGCCCCAAAAACGTATTGCTGTGTTTTTATAATGATATTTGGGTTTTTAATAGTCGCTGCCTTAGGGTTGTGGTACCTTGAGGAAACTCATTCTTTGGAATTTTTGTAACCTACTGAAAGTATACCTCCTGTTCCTACTCCCTTTGTACATTTTCATACTCTGTCCCCTAGGGACTCTCAGCATAGACAAAGGTACCACAATAATACTCTACTACTTATTATGAATGCTATGCATGCCATTTTTAATAAGTCTAACTGTTGGGTCTGCTCACATTTACCGCAACACAGGGATAAGGGGCTGGGTTGGTATATTCATCCTTTAACTCTGACAACTGCTTGTTATGCTTCTCTTAGAGCACTGTTCTTTGGCCGTTGGAACGATAGCATCTCAGGGAACTTTGATGTCACCAATTTGAATAGTTTTGAGAAACGTGTTTTGACTCCCCTGGGATGCTTGCTTTTCGCAAACAGGAGTAAACCTAATGTTGCTTATATTAGGCCTTCTGATAGACTGTCTCGTCCTTTCCAATCTTTGATTTCCTTTAAAATGGGTCCGATAGGCAATAAGGATGCCATGCCTCCTTCTTACACTGTTAATCATAGCCCCGATTCAGTTTCTTTTTGCATAAAGAGGAATGGAACCCAGTCAATGGGAGATTTTCTAGGCTGTGCCAACATTGCAAATTTGACTGGGGAAAACAGACCTCTGTATGTAGGCGAACCTGTCTACTTTGTCTGCGGTAATGTAGCATTCCTATGGTTGCCCAGGGATTGGCAGGGAACCTGTTATTTAGGGATCCTGTTACCTGGGGTGTTTATAGCTAGTACAAAAGAAGTTTCAAAGGCTCATCCACGGCAGGACAAGAATGGTTACACCCCAGCACAAATCTTGGGGGATATAGCAAAATCAGTTGTGCCATTTTGGGGGCAGATAGCGAATTCCCAAGATATCAGAAGACTAGCGAGCGTACTGGAGAGAACCATCAACCGGACCACGGACATACTCTATAAGACTAGTAGCACTTCAAAACCTGATAGCATTAGATGTCATTCTGGCTGAACATGGTGGAGTGTGTAAATTAGTGGGGTCTGCTTGCTGTGTTTTTGTGACAGATTCCTCCCCAACTATCTTCAAGGCAATACAGAATCTGCATGTCCTTAGTTCAGAAGTGCACGTTCCCGAGGGAAACTGGGATCTCAGCGCTTGGTTCTGGGACTTCTTGCGATCTTGGGGTTGGAAAGTCGTTTCGGTCTTGCTGATTATTTTGGGAATCCTGTTGTTTCTTTGTTGCTGTATTCAGTGTCTACCTGGTATATGTTTGATGGTGGGGGGATGTTGCGCACAAGCGTTAGGTTCGATAGGACATAAAGTGTATGCCCCAGATAAAACTTCCAAAGAATACGTGTTGAACGAAATTTTAGCGAATTACCTAATGGCAATAGATATTTCTGACAGCGATTCAGGGTGCATGGACGATGATGCATGAAGTTATTTGCAAGTAGATCCAAAGTAGTTTTAGCACTTGGCATTGGCCAAAAGGAGGGTTTGTCAAATGAGAAATTATATTGTGCCTCCTATAGCAATAAATATATGTATATTGGCCTACGCCAAGCTGCTTGTAAGGCGCTTGCGAAGGAATCCGTGTTGCAAGGTCCTGACCTTAGAATCAATGTAAGCCGCCATTTTAGGTCAATCCGCCATTTTAGGTTCACTTTGTAAAGTGACCCTGTGAGTTAAAATGGTGGACAATGTCATTTCTAAATACAACATGGCGGTCTTGACCTCTGTACGTAGCTAATATGTAACTTGCCTCCAGGCCACTTGTTGAGGTCGTAACTGAGACCTTGTCCTTCGTTGACCTGTGTGTAAAGGATTACCCGTGCAATGAAACTAATCCACAAGCATACGTTAAGGACAATGTATTCCAATACTGAACGTAGAACACTTGTTTAACTACATTGTATTAATGTTTGAGAAGACCTGCATGGAAAATCCCAGAATACACAGTTGCCGTATAGACTTGTTGATATATGTATTAAAAACAAAACAGTTATATGCGGATGTGCAAGACTTCGCATGTACCCTTGATCGGTGCTGTATTAGTGGAATATTAACCCGAAGTGGGGCTGGACATCGTGCTCACAAAGAGTATAAAAACCAATGCATTCTAATGTACAGCGTCTCTCACTGAACACACTGAACCACGCTGGAATTCGTTGTGTTGCACTGAGGGCCGATAGCTATCCGATTCTGCTCTGTTCTTAGAACTGCATTCAGTATAAAGTAAAGTACTTTGTATGTTCCTTTGTAACCCGTGTTCGGTGTATTTCCTTTTGGGGTACTCAGCCTCGATATTTTGATTCTGTTTTCACAGAGGCACGGAGAGCGTTTGATGATTTGACATGATTGGTTGACCGGAGGGCAGTAGGTGGACTGGTTTTATTAGAACTTGCTGCAGCTTTTGATACAGTTGATCAGTCTATGCTGATCCACCGCCTCTCCTGGGCTGGCCTCATCCGCAGGTTCTCTCCTGGTTCTCTTCCTTCGTGACAGATAGGACACAGATTCTTGCTCTCTCCTCTTTTCTGTCACAACCTCATACAAGTGCTTGTGGTGTCCGGTAGGGCTTCGCCTTGTCTCCTGCTCTATTCAAAATGAACATCCAGCCTCTTTTGCTGCTCATATGCTCCCGCGGCTTCCATTGCTACTCCTATGCTCACAACACCCAAGTCATCATCTGGCATGACTTGGCACAGCCGAACACAGCATCTCAGCTTAGGGGTTGCTTGGCGGTGGTGGGTAGCTGGATGGGAAGCAATTGTCTTAAGTTGAATGTAGACAAGACATAGGTGTTGGTGGTGGGTCCTGCCCCTCGGCCCCGTTTCTGGCTCTCTTTCCCCCTCTTCCTTCTGGTCATCTGCCTGTTGGCCTGCAGAACTGGGCGCCGTCCCCTCTCCTGTTGCTCAGGTGAAGAATCTTTGATTCATGTTCGCCAATTCTTTGTCCACCTCAGCCCAGGATAGTTTCATCTGCAAAGCGGGCTTATATCAATTTAGGGCTCTGAGAAAGGTTCTGTATTTCCTTCCGGCTCATCTTCATGCCTAAGTAGTCTCTTCTATTCTGAGCCACCTAGACTATTGAAATTCCATCTTTTTGGGTGAACCCCTCTACATTTGCACCGCCTACAGGTATTGCAAAATTGTGCGGCTCCAGTCGCTACTGCAACTCCTTACAGCTCGCATATCGCTCCAGTTCTCTGGTCACTTCACTGGCTGCCAGTTCAAAAGCAGATTACTTTCAAATATCTGTGTATAGTTCACTGGGCATACTATGGGCTGGGAGTGGAGTACCTACAGGAGAAGTTTCTGCAATATGTTCTAAGCCACCCCCACCGTTCGTCTGATGCTCGCCTTCTTGTGGTTCCCCGATACTCTATGTGGCTGCTCCTTTTCTCTTGTAGCAGTCAAATTATGGAACTCTCACCCTTTTTCTCTTCGAGCTACGTATGACCAATTTACATTTCGTCACCTTTTGAAAACCCATCTGTTCTAGGCAGCCCCTAATCAGGTAATTCCTCAGGACCATGATGCCCTTGATGACTGTGTGCTTTATAAGAATATATAACATAACATAACATGTTATTGAAGATGTCAAATCTGTGAAGTCGTTTATATATGAAATAAAAGGCAAGGACCTGAAAAAAGAGTCCCAGTGACAAATCATTTAATGTAGGAGAGGGAATATATGAGGAGCGGGCAGTCACACTTGATTCTCCAAATAAGGCTGGCACACACCCTAAAGAAGTTCATTCACATATTATGCTTTCTCCAATTAATAAGATAGAGACAGAATTAATATTAATTGGACATATGTGAATGAAATATAAGCCCTGATTTGAAAAAGGCTCTTGTGAAGCCGAAACACATGTCGACACAACCTTTTTTGAAGCATAAAGCATTAATTTTGAAATCAAACCAATCACTTGTGGTGCAGTTCTTGTGTGAAAACAACAACTCTACACCTAACAGAAGTGACTCCTTCATTGCAGACATCCACAGCTTACTGTCCTCTGCCAAATAATCAGATTCAAATAATGTCTTTCTCTGGGATTTTAATGTCCCAGAGTCACAGGCTGATGACCACACTCGAAGCACCCTTTTCACACTGACCGCTTCCATGGACCTTAAGCAAATTGTGCTTTCCACCACTCACAACAAAGGCAACACCCTAGACATAGTCTTCGCATCATCCCCCTGCATATCCTGTGCAGACCCTATCCCACTTGACTGGTCTGACCATGCCGCCATCCCATTATCAGTCACACACTCAACTATGGCTCACAAAGGACAGGCTAAACAACCTCTCATTCAATGCCGCTCCTTCAAACCCTTCTCGGTCAATGAGCTAGAAGCAAACTTTGCAGACTTCCCCACCAGAGGGAATGCATCGGGCCTCCCAGAATTATTCAGCAACACTGATATGAAACTGTTGGACACTCATACCCCCCATAAAATCCAGCTCGACTAAGACCAAACCTTCTGCCCCATGGTACACCCCCAAGTTAGCCTCCAACAAATGCTCAGTCAGAGCCGTAGAGAGCCGTAGAGAAACGGTGGTGCAAAATCCATAACTCAGGAGACATCACCAACCTCAAATCTCTGTGCATAAACCATAGGATTCTGCTTACTATTCCACAACCATTGTGGTAGCCTCTAACAGGAGCAAAGTCCTCTTTGAAGTAGTAAAGTATTGTACCAAACCTACTGGCAACTCAACATTTTTTTGACTGAATCAACACTTTTTTCATTAAAAAAATAGACAAAATCCAAGAGACCATTGAATCAACCCCTTACAGCATTAGCATCCCCTGTACCCCGGCTTGCACACTGCCCCTCTGGACCAAATTCTCTACTCTGTTTCCCACAGATCTCCTTAAAATTATTGCCTCACTCAAACCTACTTCTTTCTCTGATGATATAATTATGGTCTCCATCATTAAACAATTGACAGGCCCGGCACTCAAAAAGCTCCTCAGCATCATCAATGCTGGCCTTGCAGAAGAATCATTCCCAGACACCCTCAAGACTGGTCTCATACAACCTCATTTGAAAAAACAACCCTACATCCAGACGACCTGGCCAACTACAGGCCCATTACGAACCCCCTGCTTAATGGCAAAATCTTGGAAAAAGTAGTCGCCAGAATAGAACAACTACTTGCCACAATCAAACAACTCCACCTCCTAAATGATTATCAGTCAGGGTTCTGCCCAAAGTGTAGCATCGAGACAGCCACCATCCAGGTGGTGGATGTTGCTCTCCAAATCAAGGATAAGGGCAGCTCATGCCTCCTCATCCTCCTTGACCCCTCAGCTGCATTCAACACTGTCAACCACTGCATCCTTCTCTCCCTCCTTGCTGACAGGATGGGATTCTCTGGCATAGAACTGAATTGGTTGACCTCCTACCTCTCAGGCAGACACCATGCTGTCCAGATGAACTTGTTGCATTCTGACCAACTCCAGGTTTCCTGCAGAGTCCCCCAAGGCTCCATCATCTCACCAATCCTTTTTAACCTTTATATGGTGCCTCTGGGCACTCTCCTCAAACATGACAATATAGCCTTTCACCAATGCGCAGGCGATACTCCGTTGTACATGAGAGTAAATAGTGCATCATTTGTCTCCATGTCCTGGATGTCGACTGCCTACCTCAAACTAAACCCATCCAAGACTGAATTTGTCCTCAGCGGTCCACCCTCTAAAAATCAACTTGTCCAACAATGATTCAATGATATGCGCCTAGGAGGATTTGATCCAAAACTCTCAGAAGCAGCAAAATCCTTAGGCTTCACCATTGGCAGCAGTCTGTCATTCCAGAAACACATAGCCAAGAGGACCCAAATAGCCTGCCCCAGAATCTCTAACCTTCAATAAAGCAAACCCTTCTTCCCGCTGCAGGACCTCCTACCGTAGTGCAGGCCCTTGTGGTCTCACACACCAATGAGGGGAAGGCTCTACTGACAGAGCTCTCAGCTGCTCACTTAGCTCCCCTAAAAGCAGCCCACCACGCTGCAGCATGTCTTATTATGGGAGCATGGAAATTTGACAGAATTACCCCAACCTACACAAACTACATTGGCTCCCACTCCAAGCATGAATCATCTAAAAAGTAGCCACGAGTATTACACAAGCGTACCTCAGTTGCAAAGAGAGGACCCGCAAATAATCCTTCTCTTGTCATGCACCCACCCTCTGGAACTAAATCCCGGTGTCGGCTCGGAATGCCCACACAATTCTCAAATGTTGCAAATTTCTCAAAACATAGCTCTTTCAAAAACACATGACCAAAGACCAAGGACTAATTCCAATGGACACATATACTGACACACAGACCTCACAGTACTGCGCTTCTGTTCAAAGATGCCAACCCAAATGCTGGTTACCCACACACTGTATGGCACTCTACGGCTCTCACGCTAGTCCTGCGCTTAAAATGATAAAATACAATTTTCTTTACAAACATATTCTGCTCAAAGTGACACACATCAGTATGCACTGAAAAAAGATTTGTTAAACTGGTTATAGTTCTTCCATATATGTTAAAAGTGGAATTATTAATGACGAACATCGAATGCTGAAACAATATGAATCTTCATTTATAAATACCGTTGAAATTCAGTGAAAAATCTTTGTCAAAAGGATGTTATTGTTAGGTTGCCTTAATAAAAACGTGTGAAATTCACTGAAAAAACATTGTTAAAGGGACATTATGGTTGCAGAGCAACAGCTCAGTACATCAAAGATGATATCACAAATGACATCATCCATGAAACCACTGATGCCATCAATATATATGTCATCCCCCGTGATATATACAAATATCATCCAGCCAGCAGCTATTTGCATTTTGTAAGTTTTACCTTTGCTTTCCCCTTTTAATTTTGGGGCTACACTTTGGGGCATGAAAGGTTCTGATTCCTAAAAGGGTAGGCATGACTGAAGGAGTCACCCATGTATTGTGGCTGTTTGGCTACTATACAGGGATCTTTCAAATATCATTTAAAAGCTGAATGTTACAGTACACCTTGTTTTTACGTCATTGCAAAATGTGATAAGACTATGGGCCTCATTACACGGAAGGCGGTAAGGGTTAACGGTCACCGGTAATGGTACCGGTGACCGCTAACTCTTACCGCCCTATGGGGCAAAAATGGGAATGGGGAAGGGCAATGGTGGAAGCGGGAATTACCGCCCCGCCAACCTTGGAATAGGGCGGTAATTCCCATTTTGCTATTAGCACCTTGGTCCACCGCCTACCGTGTAATGCGGCCCTATACCTTTATAAAAGCAAATATGCGTTAGTAACGCTTGAGAAAGGAATACCCACACAATGTATAAATCCCCATCTACTAAACATACACTCATACAATGCAGAGACCCTTAAAATGTTGGTACACCCCACATTACCCCCAGACACCCAGACATACTATGAATACACCCACACACTGTGTGTATACCAGCACACTATGTAAAGACCTGCACACTGCACATACTAACTCACACATACATAATATACAAATACTAATTCTGCACATATACACACACCATACAAACTTGCCCATGCACACTTAAACTGCACATACATCCACAAAATGCATGCGCACCCTCACACTGTGCTTATTCCCACACACTGCATAAGCACCAACAGACATCAACAGCACATAGATGCATGAATTATACAATACCAATACAAAACCCCAAACTATTGGTTTTGGCTAGGTTTGTAAGCGCGCTATCAGTTTGCCGATTCAATCACTGTAAAATAACCAGCATGTTAGAAACATTAAACTTACAATGGAAACCCTTTACTTATGAATAGTTAGTGCAACTGGGTGATTAGTCCAGCTGCAACAGCGTGGCCGTTCAACTTTTATTCATAACAATTGCCAAAATTGCGCAGATCATTTCAGACGTGTGCTATGCTCATGAATTCCAAAATGTATTTGCTTTAACCTCATTGTTTTTATCCGATTTAACATGAATGGCTTTTGTTTGCAAAGCAAGCCCTTTAAGGAGCAACGATAACATGGCCTACTCGAGAGTAAGAGGGTGCCTGCATCAGTAATTAGCTTCTAGAAGTTATAAAATGGGTTTTTAGTTTCTATAAATAAAGTTGTCATGGAATTCTGCAATGCGTTTGTGTATTCAATTAATTTTCTTGGAAACATCAATGAATCTGTTTTGCTTGATTCATGTTACACGACCTGCCAGTGAAGTCTGTAATGGAAGGCAGAACGACATGCTTTGACTAAATTACATGTTTTAAGGCATCATGCCAACATCTAAGAATACCGGTAAAATGAATTACCTTTCCACTACAGAAATGAATTCTCAGGGTAAAGTACTTATTTAGATGAAACTCAATTAAAGTGTATCTCAAGGTCAGGCAACAACGTGGATAGCATCTCTCGATGAAAGAAGAACCGTTTTAGGTAGTGAGGAAAGGCACGTGACTGAAAGGAAAAAATCAGTACGATGTCCTTTTGCCCACAGTTATTTCGATGGAATTTTTACCTAAAGAAAATCCATCAAAAAAACTCATTGAAATGTATATAGGGGTTGGGTAATGGGTTAAAAGTGGTTGGGAGGGGGTCTGGTGGGGTTAATAACATAGCGAAATTGGGGCTTGGGGAGGGACCCCCGGATTAACAAAATTAAAAATAAATACATTTCAATTCGTTTTTTCGATTGATTTTTTTCGGTAAAGCCAGAAGGAAGCCAGTGGGACCTTGTCATCGGAGGGGGTGTTGCTGTAAGTAACTGAATCCAAACAGGGGATGAAGGTAAGAGCAGAAATTGAATTGTATTTTGTATGTATAAACGTGTATGGTGTTATGTGTGTATGTGTGCTTGTGTGAACTAGCGAGTGTATGATGTATGGTTGGAAGAGCATGTGAATAAGCAAGTTTATTGTGTAGGGGTGCACATGGGAATGAGAGATTGAATGCCGTGCAATTGTCTGTTTGAATGAGCAAGTGAATGCATGTGTGCTGGTGTTTGTGCCATTCATATCGGGTGCTGATTTGGACTTGGAGCAAGGAGTTATAGGGGGTAATTCATGGAATAAATGTGTGCCGAAATTACTGGCACAAGCTGGCGCAAGCGTGAAAAAGCCAGTGCACGCGTATGAATCGCACGCGTGCGATTCATGTAAGGCCCTGCGCGTATATTTCCCAGGATGTGTGCCAAATCCACGTGTGGCGCACACCGGCGCACGCGTCACATCCACATCCCGAACGCCATGTGCGACGCGCACAGTGAAAGCGCACAACATCAGCGCACACATCAAAAAGGGCGCAGATCAAGGGGCGGAACACGCGGAATGGGGAACAACGTGTGAAAATAAGGGTGTAACTGGGAAAGTACTGCTGGGAAGTACACGGAACGCCCACACACACGCGAACTACACGTATTCATGGAATCGAATAGGGAAAACCTGCACACGTCAAAACACATGCACACGCACAATTACGTCCATCACACGAAAGCAGGCGGAAGCGCCCCTGTGCAGCATAAAAGTGCGCGCAAACAACAAAAAAGCATATACAGCTACGATGGCTGTCCCGTTCCTCGCAGCAGTGATCGTGGGACACCGCAGGAGGAGGAGAATAGCCAGGTCCCACATTTTTTGCCCAGGACCAGCCTTTTCGGGATGTGTGATGACCAGGTCTATGGCAGGTATAGGTTTCCACCTCATATCATCCTAGAGCCGGTCAGGGAGTGGGAGGATGAACTCACATCACCCACCCTGTGCTCCCAAGCATTGAGACCCTTGGAGAAGGTGCTCAATGTACTGCATTTTTTGGCCACTGCGTCATTTCAGCGGACAACTGCCGTAGTGGGGGGTGTCTCACAGCCCACACAGTCACGTTGCCTACACCAGGTGTTGGCAATCATCACTGCGCGCCCCTCAGTCCGCAGGCACATATACATCCGAGAACACTTGCAGAAAGGCATTCCGTGGTCCTGGACTTCTACAGGGTGGCACACTTCCGCAAAGTGCTCGGTTCCATAGATTGCACCCATGTGGCCCTACGTCCACCTAGGGCGACTGAGCACATCTACCTCAACCGCAAGCACTGGCATTCCATCAATGTGCAGGTGGTATGCGATGCCAAGGGAATCATCACCTCTGTCTATGCAAACTATCCTGGGTCCACCCATGATAGTTTTATATTCAGAATGTCTGTCCTGAGCCGGGCCCTGGAAGCTGGGAAGCATGGCGACACATGGCTCCTAGGTGAGTACAAATGCCTGTGCACATGCATTCATGTCACACACAGACAAATACACAAGCCCAACTAATGACAACCATTATCACCTTACCAGGGGACAGTGCCTACCCTCTGAGCACCTACATGGTGGCACCCATACGGAACCCCACCACATCACCCCAGGTAACATACAACGCAGCCCATATTGCAACCAGGGCCATAGTGGAGCGCACATTCAGAGTGTTCAAGTCACGCTTCCGCTCCCTTGACCGCTCTGGCGGGCAGCCACTATATGCACCCCCAGTAGTGTGCAGGATCATTGTGGCAGCATGTGTCCTGCACAACATTGCAACATGGCGTGGCGTACGGGTGGACATGGTGGTGCCCCCACATCCCCAACCACACGCATGGCCACTGCGCATGGGAGGGGAAAGGGCATGTGGCAAGGCAGCCCGTACCCAGCTTGTGGCCACATTTTTCACCTAAACTCTAACCCCTGCAGAGTGCTTGGCCTTGCCTGGCACATACCAGGTCACAATCGATGATGAGAAAGGGACAGTTAACTGTCACAACCTTACCACCCTGAGAATGTGTACACGGAAGTGCCACATTGTGTGCATCCCTAGCTAATTAAACACAACCAATCCCATGTGACCAAAGGGAACACATGCAAGGTGCTTCCCCACCTTGCTAAACAGGGCATGAAAGTACTGGTATGCCACCCAAACCCCCCCCCCCCAACACCCCTGAACCCCATCTGGCACACCATACCATGGTATGCAATGGCAAAACATCAAACCATATGCACAACACATGATACAATATTCATGAAGTGCCACGTGAGAAATATAAATAGGCACCAGACAATTATACCTGACATGGAATCTGAAGAAATGACTGACAAAACCTCACACCATGAAAACGGTGGCACAAATGCATGCCACCAGTGGTGCAACCAACAAAAGTCAGAATACCTGTTGCCATGCACATTGTACAATTGCACATTGGCATATCAAACACTGCTCACTGGACAGCACAGTGAGTGTGCATTGCATTGGTGAAAACCCTTCAGCATCATTTGAAAAAATGTCTTTCAACCAAATAGTACCCTGTCATTCATGTACACGATCAATGACTCAGAAGTGAACATGGATTGTCGTGACATAGCATGCTTGAGAAGGCAATCTGGGTGCACGCGTGTGCATTGTGTCAATGTAGTTGGGTGGGTAGTTGCCTAAGTTTATTTGTCAGTAGGGACATGCATTGAATACATGCATGTGAAATTAAGTGAGTGCCAGTGTCCTGTACACAGCACATGTTAACATAGCACACAAGGGCCCCCCTGTGTGTTAAATGACACCCATCCCCTGACACTTCAAAATAAAGCACAACACTGCATCAGCCATTGACCAGTAGAACATATCATGTACAGAGTACCCGACATTGACAATGGCAGACAGTGACCCATTACTGAATCATAGAAATTCATAATACGACCTACACACAAAGTTCATCAAAGCGCATCAATGAGGGAGTGAACAAGGGAGAAGAACAGTGCATTCCTACGTGTCCTTCAAACAGTCCACAATGTGATAATGAACTGTAAAATCAAAGTACATATTACAAGTGCCTGGAACAATAAGGGACAGTCTAGGGAGGGAATGTTGGATGACAAACTAGCATCAACATTCCTCTGCCCCGACGGCAATAGTCACAGTGCAGGAGTCACATAAGGAATTAAGTGAGGGAAAAGGAGGGAAGAGGTGAGGAGAGTAACAAAACAAGTGACAAACTGTGGTAGGTCGACAAAGAATCAAGATAGTGCTGGGGAGGGGTAGAAGAAAGACAGAAGGGAATGGGGAACAGCCAACCTGTAATCAGTGGTGGGAGGGACTAATGATAAAAGTAACTTACACAATTATACTAAAAAAGTTGAAGGTGGGTTGTGGAAGGACAGTGGCAGAAGGGTGAATGTCTGCAAAGAACAAGCGCCTACGTATCACCATGGCTGATGGCAATTGGGGTAGTGGTGGAAAATGACAGCCAGAGTACAAGGAGGAGGGTAAAGGATGGCGGAGAGGGAGAGGGCGGAGAGAAGGGAGGAGGGTGCCAAGCTCAAAATGCATAATGGGGAAGATGGCGAAAGAAAGCACACACAGGGGGCAGAGGAAAACCAGACTTTGCAGAAGAGTAGGGGATTTGATGATGAAGGGGGGGAGATAGAGGGACACGGACAGGGGAGACAGGGGGACAATCAAGTGACTCAGAAGGCATGTGGACAGGTCTAGACAGGGCCTCCTTTGTGGGCTTTTGGTAGTGGTGGCAGGCTCAAGCATCCTGGTTTGCCAGATTGTCGCAAGGGCCAAGTGCATCCCGTAGGAGGGGGAGCAGGTCCAGGACACAAACAGGACAATCAAATCATGAAGAATGCAGTCATACCTCAAATGGCACATCAAAACACCAGCCAGGGCTGCAAAATGGCCAAAGTTGTGCTAGCAAGAAATGGGTGGTTGTTGAAATGCGTGGTGACATGGGTAACTCAGCGTGCAGCTTTCATGTGGCATATCAAAATCACTGGTGGGAAACTGTCCAATTCAACATTTTCAGCACATGGACCCCTCCGACCATCAATGTGTCGTACACAGCCAAAGGGTGCATGGTACCACCTACAGCAGGAAGTGCATTAACATGGACAGTCAATACATAACAAACATCTCAAGCACCATGATGAAATGCAGAGTCAGCATAACACTCACCAAAGTGAAGTGCAGACATGCATTGGAGAAAACATCCGAATACCCACTAGGGATGTACACACAAGTAGAACTGCAGGCTGGCCACAGAAATGACGGAAGCCCAATGCCCATGTGAGATATGCTGTTACACCGAGCCATCCTAGCTAGCCCATGGAAAGGGTAAGCAGGAGTAGCATATGTGTCAGGACCCCAAGCAAAACACATACACAAGACAAGCCTGAATGGGCCCAGCTGGAACACACAGTGGATGCCTTCCGATGCCACAAAGCACCACATTGTCACACGTATGCACAATAGACAAAAGAAAATTGAAAAAAAAAATCTGCAGAAAATACAAAAAAAATCAAATAATCAATTGAAATAAAAAACAATTGAAAAAAATATAAACAATTAAAAATAATTAATGAAAAACAAAAAAAGATAAATCATTGGACAACAAAATAAAGTAAAAATAAAAAAACTACTGAAAAATGAAAATAAAAAAACATACCCAAAACCATACAATTTGGATGAAAAATCAAAAATATTTGCATAAAAAAACTGCTGGAAAAAAAATAAAAAAAATGCAGGAAAAAAAATCAAAAATGGCCATATATGACCCAGGGATTGGGGGGCACCCAGGAGGGGGGGGGACAGGGTGCACCTCAACACCCACATGTGTAGATATTGAGATTTAAAAAAAAACACTGGGCTCAGCGCCTGCACGGCCCGACCTATGTGGGAGATAGGTTGTCATTGTCACCCTCTGGATGGAAATCAGAAGGTGGACATGGGGCAGTTGACTCACCACGCCTAGCCACGGCTTGCCCCTCAATGGCAGCAAGCATGTGGGTCTGGTAAGCCAGAGCCTGGTTGGCAATGAGACTGAGGTCAGCATGCATTACCTCACGTGTCACACGTGTTTCCTCCTGCAAGGGCTGACGTGTGAGACGGAGTTCTGCCTGCATGGCCGTACATGACAAACGGAGCGACTCCCGGTTTGCATGGAGTTCAGCTGAGATGGTTCTTTCAAGCTGTACCATCATGTCTTCTGTCTGCCTACTCTCATCCTTCATGAGGTCAGCCAGAGTTGATCGAGGGCTTGCTGTTCCACCCTCATGGCCTCACGGAGTGCCTCTGCTTGAGCATTAAGTGATTGATGCAGAGCCACCATTTCAGCCCGTCACTCCCTGTCAGACGCCGCCATGCCCAGCCTGAGTGAGTGGCACGTGGACTGCGTAGCCTGCTGCTGGAGCACCATTTGCCTTGCAGAGAGGAGGATGGAATGGGCCACACTTTCCATACCTTGAGCAATCAACTCAACTGCTCCCCCCTGTCGCTGTGCTATGGCAATAATGGAACGCTCCAACTCAGTTGACCCCGGTGGCACACGGCCACCGTGTTGCCGGACACCACACCTCCTGGGCCCAAGGAGCTGTGGTCCTTGCTGGGTTGGTGCCGCCCGCGGCTGCAGGACTGCATCCCTCCGTTGACCTGATGCTCCAGGAACATGGCCAACTGGTGTTGAGTGTGACCGTGCACCCGTAACCACCAAAGGCGGACATTCCGACCCTGCCATGCCCCCTACTGCAGGTGTCGCGGACAGAAGATCATCCAACACAGGATCACTTACCGGCGGCGACACGTCATGATGCAGATCCGGCTCAACATAGTGGTCAGAGGTTACATCAGAGCCTGACTCAGAGTCAGCTCTGGACACGATGGCCTGGAGTACCTGTGGGTTCTCATGGGCTGCCACCCCACAACCACCACTGGTGCCTGGTTGGTCATGTGAACTGACCACCGTGCCTGGGATGACATCTGCATCCTCTGCCGCCAGTGCGTCATCACCTGCAACAGAAACAATCGAAACAAGGACACGCATGTCAGTACCACATACCACACACATACAGTTCACAACATTGACAGCCAAATAATGAAACTGCCATGTCACAGGCAACTCAAACCCCAACATGCATCCAGTGGCATTGCAATGCAAGGCCATCCCAAGAGCAGAAAAAGATGTGTGCAAAATGTGAAGGCAACACATGTATTGCATGTTGCACACCACCTGCATCACACACAACCTCTAGCAGGCATATATCCAATGCTAAAATGAGAGATGGAACAAAGAGATGGCACCTAGCATAAGCATGTGTGAACACACAAATAGATACAGCTAGAAGTCTAAACAAACACACCATGATACATGTAACATGAATGTTCATGTTCAGCAACCAACTACCATCAACTATGCACAGTACATGTGTCACAGGAGGCACCTACGCTAGTGCCTTTCCATACAGTGAAAGGAGGGACATGGGTACATAGATGTCAGGTCAACATCACACAGCAGCATTGTGTTTGCATGTTGATGGGCTTAACTTGGCACAGGAGTGGATGTGTGCGGTGCAGTGCATGTACAGCCCCTCAACTCACAACATCAACATGTACGTAGTGATGACAATATTCAAACATGTTAACAGTGTAATGGCAATTGCAACCATCATGTGCAAATGGCATGCAAAAGGTAGCATGGTTTCCGTGAAACACCCATCCTCTGGGCAATAGTAGGGAGGCACTGCATGGCAATGACATGTTTCACACAAAACTGTGCATTGCCTGTGTAGGCGTGTGTCTATTGCATTTCATCACTACAGCCGATGAGAAGTGGACATGATGGAGGAGAGGTGAGGAACCATCCATAGTACATCCATGCATGTAGAAGACAACACCAGTTGAAAAGAGGCAGTCGGCCTGTAACAGGGGGAGCCATGTGCATGATACAGATGTGGACAGCCTAAAGTCGTGTGTGATGACACACAGACCTACAGTGAGCATGACATGGCTGTCCAAATGAGATGACACTAGGGGCATACATGGAATGCACATGGAACATGATTGTGAACATATGTGCATGGGGAGCCACTGCCATCAGCACAGTCAGAGTGAGACACACTGCACCAAGGACAACGGATATGTATGACATGATATGACATCTCATCAAGATTGCACTTGTACACAAGTGGCTCAGAGTGCAAACAAAGGGAGGGGAACAAGGGAGACAAGGCCGAAAAGGAATTCAAAACAACTGTCATACTGGGCACAGGGACATTGAGAACATGCAAGTGCATGGAGAAGGGATAAAGGGATAAAGGGTTGAAGACCCAGGAAGGGGAGAAGGGGAACGTGCCAAACAGAGGAGACCCAAGAGGGAAAATGAAGTCCAATGATACAATAGCCATTCAAAAAGTGGTAGTGCAGCCAGCAAGTGGCAAGTGCAAGATGATTTGGGCAGGGCTAATCTGATGAGTGCAGACGAAGAGTGCTGGACTGTATGGGTACATGCACTGGACCCATTGATATGAGAGGCCTTTCGGCAGTGCAGCAGGGAGGCAGGGTGAGCAGGTACCTGGCCCGATGGACAGAATGTGTGGAGGGGCACAGTGCCAACAGAGGAAACATTTTAGCTGGGGAGAAGAGGGGCTAATGCAAGAGCAAGTAGGAATGTGTTGAGGTGCTTCCAGGAGCAGAGATATTTTTCCTTAAGTTTCAACGTGGCCAGTTGGCTGTTCCAAAGGGAGCTCCCAGCCATAAACACATATCTTCTCCTACCTTATTTATTCAATTAATGACCAACCTTGAGGGAGTGTGAGGTAGAGGAGCAAAGGACTCAAGAGGGGAGGAATTGGTAGAGGGATTGTTGAAGGTATTTTCTACTCAGTCCCAAAAAATCCTTGTGCACAATGCAGAGGGTATGAAGTATCATCCTTGCATCCACTGGTAGCCAATGCAGGGATTACAGAGCAGGAAAGATATGATCCCAGGGCTTGAGACCAAGGACAAGTCTTGCAGTCCTGTACTGGATTAGTGGTGGAGGGCGGAGTGTGGAGGCAGTTCGAATATTGAAATAGACTGTCACAGTACTCCAACCTTGAGTAAACTAGAGCTTCAGAGACTGTGAGCATGTAAGTGAATGATAAGAAAGGCAGAGTACCCTTGAGGAGGTGACACAAGAAGTTAATCCATCTCAAGATACGTCACAAATGTGTGTGTAAAAGGAATGTGTTGAGTCAAAAGTGACCCTGAGGTTGTTGGCCTTGCAGGTGGAGGCAGGAGGAGGGCCAAGTGGGGCCGGTCAGAGATTGAGGGCAAAGGATGGTGAGGGTGTATCGATGAGGAGGATGTCAGTCTTGCTGGCATTCAGACAGAGACCATTGGTAGTACACCAAAAGCAAATGGCAATGAGGCTATCAGAAATAAGGGAGGGATAAGAGGTGGCTAAGGGCAGCCAGGAAATGAGTTAGTTGTCATCAGCATAGCACTGGAAGTCGTACAAGAAACTGATAATGCAGTAGCCAAGAGCTTCCAGGTGCTCTTCATAAATTGAGGCCGAGAGGTCAGACCCCTGGTGAACAACACCGGTGATGAGGGAGATTAAAGGTAGGAAAGAGCCAAATTGTAGCTAGCGGGTCACACATGTAAAACACACATGTAATTGAGTTACACGCATCAATACTCAACAGATGATGCATCATAATCCATCCTCTCTCCCACTCCATGGATTTGTTCTTCCGGGATGAACTCTGAAGCGATCTCCTCAGGCTGAGTTAGTTCATCCTCCTCTGATGGAGGCTCACCACCAGTCACCAGATACATGGAGTAATTGGAGGCACGCTTTTGCTTAGCACTGCGTCTAAGGTAATTCCAGTGCTTGTAGCAGTTCTGAGCTGTGTGCATCTGGAATCTCATGGATGTCACACCATCTGCAACATGCTGCCATTGGACCCAATGTTGGTGATGGGTTGTATGGCACTGTGGGCCCACAAGCAAATCGCGTTGGTGTTCTGACACGTATTCCAAAAGGAAGTCCAGTTCCTGCTTGCAGAAAAGCTTCTTCCTTGACCTGCTGGAGGCGGGAGCCATGTATGGGGTCCCAACATGTTTTGCAGAGGCATGCTTCCTCCTTTTGGGCGGTGGTACTGACCCTGAGTGGGCAATGTGGCCCTGATAAGTAGGGGCAGTGGCGCTGGTGGACTGGACCAAGGCAGTGGGTGTTGGTATGAGGACAGAAGGTCTGGCTTAGGTCTGACTCACTGCCGGGGAGGTGTTGGCTGCATCTGCACATGCAGTTACCACCACCCAGCTGCTTGGAGCAGCAGATGTCATAACTGCTGCAGATACGTGAGCAACAGTCACAGCTACAGTGGACACACATGACCTCAACCTCCGGACAAGATGGAAATCATCATGGGAGTCCTCGTCACACAACGCAACATGCGCTGCCTAACCCAGAGCCCGGGTGGAGGTGCCCACAGCTGCACCTGCAGCAACCACCACCGATGGGCCCGTGACAGCAGATGTAAATTGCTGTTGGGTGATATGGGCGCCAGGTTGTGATGCAACAGCTGCCTCACCATGAGCCACAGGGGTGGTGGCATGTCTGCACTAGCACGTGGCTGGGCATCTCATCCCAGAGGGACACCCCTGCCTCTTCCCCCCCCTGTAGCCACCCTGGCCAAACTGGACTCCCCGTCCTCCCTGGTGTCCGCGCCCACGTGCCCGACCACGTCCAGCCCTGGGATGATGCCCAGCTTTGCCACCCTTAGCCTTTGGTGGCCTCCCAACCATGGCACCAATGGAAAATAGGCTATGGGAGGTTCACTCAACAATTGTCCTGGGCAAATGGCTAGAAGGGGGCAGGATACTTGATGGAATAGGTACCCCAGTGGCCCTGCAAGGTTGTCTGTGACCCCTGCGGAAAAATGACGGGTCACGAAACGCTCAGGCACCCCCAAAAAGAAAAAGAAAAAAAGAAAAAAGATAAATTTATAAATGTACAAAATATAAGAACAGGAAAGTAAAAAAAAAAAGTGCACGCGACCCCAGTAGCCCACGTGTGTGGATTTTACCTCCAGCAGTACGGTGTGGCACCCAGGAACACAAAAAACACATACGCGTGGAACATGCGAGCTACTATGATCTCGAAAACGGTACGCGATGCACAGGGGGAACCACAGTGGTAAAAATAGCGTACGCGACTCACTGCGTGGAAAAAAAACACACACACGCGCTTGTGCGCGTAGGCAACACCCCTCAAAAAGAAGAGGTACGAACTTCAGACGCTGTGAAGTGATCGCGTGTGATTCCAGCAGAGTAAATGCATGCGTTGGTCTCCATAAACAGCACGTACAGTGCTCTGCTGGCCCACGCTCACATTTAACCCGTGCTGAAGGCAACTCCTGCGTGCGTAATGTGACTTACGCGCTAAAGCCCTTTCCTCCAATTACACGCATTCACACACGCACGTGATTTTTTGGCACGTGCGGATGTACCCATGCTGAGGGAAATGCCCACGCGTGTTACGTCACAGATGCGCTTACGCGCTAAGGCCCTTTCCTCCAATTACACGCATTCACATGCGCATGTGATTTTTTGGCACGTGCAGATGCACCGTGCTGAGGGAAATGCCTGCGTGTGTTACGTCACAGACACGCTTATGCACTAATGGCCTTTCCTCGAATTACACGCTGACGTGCTATTTTTTCACATGCCAAATCACTCTATCATGCTGGCCACGCGACAACACACGGAAGACCACGCTCCTGTCTAGAAGGCCATTTTCCTGTCCCCCAGAGCCCCGAACAGACTCCCACCTGCCATCTGCTGCTGCCTGCCTGCCTGCTGGCCACGTGCCCTGCAATTTGGTGCTTGCACGTCAGCCATCTGCAGGGGTCCAGTTGCTGTGACCACCCCTGCTGGAACAGAAGACTCCCGACTGAAGTTCCATCGCTCCCACAGACCAGCACCAGGACCCAGATGCCCACCCACACCTGCCTCGGGGGTTGCCATGTAGGGGGAAACAGCATCAGACACCACTGGCGACCCCCAGCCAGAGAGGCAGAGGGCTGCCAGCTTCACAGCAGGAGAGCTTGGCATCCTGGTGGAGCAAGTCCTGGTGCATTATGATGCCCTCTATGGAAGAAGACGCGCCAACAAGGATGGACGGGAGAGGATCTGGCTGGACATCGTAGTTGCCATCAACGCAGTGGGGGTGGCAACCCACAACATACAACATGTCCGTAAGCGCTGGGAGGACTTCAGGTCCAGGGCCCTCAAGGAAGGCCGAGTACATCTTGGAAGCAGCGATGCAGTGAGGCGCCAGGTCCACCTTACCACCAACAACATGAGGGTCCTGGAACGCATTGACCCAGCGCTTCACCGCCAGGTCCTCGAGAGGGAGACAGGTCCGGAGTCGAGCGGTAAGTGTCCATGCGTACTTGTTGGACGCAGTGCATGTTGAGGTGTGCCAGGAGTGTGCAGCTTGGACATATGTCTGAAAAGGTCCATGTATGGATGTGTATGTGCAGGGACATGACCGTGCTGCATGTGAGTCCTGTCATGAGTGATGCACATCGATGGTGTATGTGTTCCAAAGCATGATGCACAACTGCATGTGGAGATGCACACATGTTGGTATTTCTGTGTGTACTATGGCATGGTTGGGGTGTGACACATGGATGCTGGTTCCACCTTCATGTATGTGCAAGGCATACATGTGCGTGTGTGGGTAGCACGTGTGCAACAGTGATACAACATGGATGCATGTGACATGGACATGTAGGAACCCAATTGGCAGATGTGACATAGTTGCTGATGATTGCACTGTGACAGGTAGTGGAGATGTATAGATGCATGTTTGTCTGTTGGCGTGTGTGCATGTGTTCGAAACTCCCCATGTTGCTTGTGACATCATGCCAACCTTCAGGTGTTTATGCTGGTGTGTGTATGGATGCTGCTGCCTGCTGCATGATTTCTGTCAATTTGTGCATATGTGTGGGTTCAAATGATATGTGTGTTGGGGGGGTGTGATGCCATCTGTGAAGTTTGACACTGCCACTCATGTGCAACTGTCATGTGTGTATCTGACCATTGTACAGTGCCCTGATGCCTGTGTTCTGTCTCTCCCTGTCTGCAGCGTCGACTGATGAAGAGGGTGGAGACAGAGCACGGAGGCAGGGATCCCACCGCCAGCCGGAGATGCAAGGCCCAGCTCTCCTCCCACGTTGTCATCTCTTCCGGTAGTGAGGAGTCTGGTGCCACATCCATGGCTGCAGCTTTGGGGGGGAGGGTCCAAGAGGCGGAGGTTGGAGGTGGACTCCTTGGCAGCACTAGGGGCAGCTGAGCCCCCACAGGGGCCTATGGAGGAAGATGGCACGGAGTCATCATGGTTGGTGGGAGTTTGGTTGAGTGGGAGGCCATGGAAGGCCCACGCACAGGGCCTGGAGGTGGGCATTCCACTGGTGCTTGTGGTGCAGTCCAGGGGCAGAGACAGGAGGCAGCACAGGCCGCCACAGAGGTGCCTGTGTGTAACCCTGTCCCTGATCCTGTGACTGCATCATCCCGCACCAGCAGGGATGCCTTCGTCCGGACCTGTTTTCAGGGAGGGGATGCACGAACAACAACTGGCATTCCTCTCCCTGCGGATGTGGCAATCCGTGACCGGATTGAGCCTGTCCTAGCTGGTGTGGCGATGCTTCAACGGGGTATTCGGAATGACCTGCAGAGTTCTCTTGTGGACAATGCATGTCATTTTGAATACCTCATTCACCACGTCACCCTACTAGGACAGGTCACCAGCACTGGGTTCCTCCATGTGCTGGATCTTCTAGCGAACCCCTCCTCAACTGAACCCCCTATGCGCCAGTCATCCTCCGTGCCAATTTCCTGCCCAAGTATCACCTGGGCACCCTGTGGAGCTGCCCCTGACCCAGCGGCCAGGCTGGTGGAGGACACATCCCTGCCACAGTCGGGAGTCGGAGGTCCAGCAGGGATGGCCACCCCTACAACTGGACCCCAGCAAGAGGAGGATGTGCAGGCATCGACAAGCAGGGCACAAGCACGGCAGCAGCAGGCTCAGGGTGGGAGCGATGATGGCTTGGGGCCTTCAACATCACAGGGGCAGGAATCGGCCGGAGGGGAGGAAGACCCTGGATTGGGAGTGTCTTCCGTGTAGCAGCGGTTGGGCCAGCGAATAGATGCGGAGCAGCGGCGGGCAGAGGAGGCACGGCTCACTATGGTTAGTGCAGAGAACTCTGTGCGCAGGGCATTGAGGCGGGCTGAGTGCCTCGAGGCATTTCGCAGGGAGTTGGAGGATGCCATGACTGCATCCCTGTGAGATCTCAAGGCCAGGGAAGAGGCCCGCCTCTGGGACATCGACGTGGAGTTCGATGATGCCCTGGTCTGGAACATCAACAAGTGAGCCGTTGGACTTGCCCGCTGCCTTTGTACATAGTTCTTTAGTGTTAGGTTTCCTTTGTGTTTTCTTTTATTTGGAGTTAATGGACTTTGCTCCACTTCATCTATATAGTTTTTTATTCATAGGACTTTTTGGTAGGTTTCATTTGTTTTTGGGATCATGGACCCTTTGGACTTGGATTGTATATAGTTGAAGACTTGTACATACTTTCTTTTTTGACATTTTCCATGGATCAATGTTTTTTGTTTTTTCGGATAATTTATTTTTCATGTTGACATTGGCGATGGACCACTTTTCTTTTTTCATGCCGTGGATTTTTGGTTTTCATTGGATTTTCTATTTTCTTTGGTAATGTCTGTCATTGTTTATTAATTTTCAAGTTTGATTTTCTTTATGTTATTTCATTATGTTTTTAATACATTTATTCTAACTTTATTATTGCTGTTGTGTACTATCATTGTTTTTGTGCATGTCTCAATGACCATTGCCTCAGTCATGTGTTGCCACTGTTTGGCTCTGTTGTGCATTTATGCATGGGCATGGTGGTTCTTTTAAGACTGTCATGGCATGGGTAATTTGGGAGTGGGTGCAGTGGATGGTTGCATGCTTGTACTGGGGGCAAGGGGGATTTGGGTTGGCATTAGGGCCATGGGTCTGTTTTTTTGGGACATGTTGTTTGGTGGGCCATGTGTCAGGCCTGCTGGCATGTGCCCGTCAATGGGGGTGGGTGATGGGTGTGGGGGGACATGAGTCGGGGCCTGCTGGCAGGTGCCCGTCAATTGGGGTGGGTGGAGGGCATGGGGGGACATGAGTCTGGGCCTGCTGGCAGGTGCCTGTCAATGGGGGTGGGTCGGGGGTGTGGAGGGACATGAGTCGGGGCCTGCTGGCAGGTGCTCGTCGATGGGGGTGGGTGGGGGGTGTGGGGGGACATGAGTCGGGGCTTGCTGGCAGGTGCCTGTCAATGGGGGTGGGTGGGGGACATGTGTCGGTGCTTCTGAGTGCATGTTGCCATGAGGCCTGCCTGTGGGGTATGGTCTGGGGTGATGGGCTGCCTGTGGGACATGGTCTGGGGTGATGGGCTGCCTGCGGGGTATGGGGAAGGGGGGCACACCCAGGAGGGCACACACTGCCAAATCATGTGTGAAAGTCCATGCACACCCCCAGAATACAAGTAGGCCAGCGAAATCACATGTGAAAGTCCACGCACACCCACGGACTACACGTAGGCCAGCTCGCGCTAGCGAAATTGCGTGTGAAAGTCCACGCGCACCCCCGGAATACACGTAGGCCAGCAAAATCACTTTTGAAAGTCCACGCGCACCCCTCGGAATACACGCAGGCAGCCCATCCACTCTCACCATGGCCCGCAGGGATCCCATCTCCCCTGTCATGGCCCAAAGGCAGCCCATCACCCCAGTCCATGGGCCACAGGCAGCCCATCACCCCAGTCCATGGGCCACAGGCGGCCCATCACCCCTGGGCATGCCACGCAGGCAGCCCATCACCAAAATGTCCATGGCCTGCAGGCAGCCCATCACCATCCCTGGGCATGCCCTGCATGCAGCCCATCACCCCTGGGCATGCCCCGCAGGCAGACCACACCACAGGGTGGACATTTGGCATGCATTTTACCTGACACAGCAGGGTATGTGTGCTCCCAGGTGTGCGCGTGGACTTTCACACGCGATTTTGCTGGCGTACGTGTATTCCGGGTGTGCGCGTGGACCTTCACATGCATTTTCGTTAGCGCAAGCAGGGTACGCGTAGTCCGAAGGGTGCGCATGGAATTTCACACATGATTTCACTGGCCTACGTGTATTCCGGGGGTGCGCGTTGACTTTCACACGTGATTTCGCTACCACGAGCGAGTTATGCCTATTCCGAGGGATGAGCATGGACTTTCACACGTGATTTTGCTAGCGCGAGCGGGGTACGCATATTCTGAGGGGTGCACATGAACTTTCACATGCAATTTCGCTGGCGTACGTGTATTCCAGGGGTGCACGTTGACTTTCATACGTGATTTTGCTATCGCGAGCGGGGTATGCATAGTCTGGGGGGTGCGCGTGGAATTTCACATGCAATTTTGCTAGCGTGAGCAGGGTACGCGTATTCCAAGGGGTGCACGTGGACTTTCACATGCGATTTTGCTGGTGTACGTTTATTCCGGGGATGCGCGTGGTCTTTCACACGCGATTTTGCTAGCGCGAGCAGGGTACGTATATTCCGAGGGGTGCAGGTGGACTTTCACACGCGATTTCGCTGGCCTACGTGTATTCCGGGGGTGCGCATGGACTTTCACACACGATATCGCTAGCTAGCGCAAGCGGGGTACGCGTATTCCGAGGGGTGCGCAGGGAGTTTTACACGCGTAAATTAGATTTCCCAAGGTTTAAATACCCTCTCTGGGACTGACTACTGTCTCCCAGTGAATGTAAAGTTAAATTGATTTTGCTAGTCTTTTTAAATTGCTAGACCCAGCACACCCTGACTTACAGCAAAGTGCTGGAAGGAATACTTAGTGTTCCCTATGCCTAGAAAACTCATGTAGCCCTCAAAAGCTACCCTTTCCTCTCAGAATGGCTGGTGGCAGTGGTATTACCATGATTTCCCCGACCACGACCCGTTTAAACGCTCGGGTAGCTGAAATCCACCGGAGCCATGTTTTTCAAGATGGCGTCTGAGCCCTCTCTGTAAAAACAGGTTGCTATTGACTTTTTTTCAGCATTTCATTTTGGAAAGGTCCTTCTAGTGTGTGTCTTTGTGGGCAAAACCAGGTTTGGTCCCTTTGTTCATTGGCCTTTGGCGGGCTTCTCTGCTGAAGCCCCCCTCTGGCGCCTAAGTGTCTGGGGTGGACATGATGTGAGGGAGATGCCCGAAACTCCCTGTGCTTAGTCTCATAGGAGACCTGAATGCACTCTGGCATGATTGCCTGTCTGACTGTCTGTCAAGGACAGCCACCCTGCTGGGTGAGTGACAGCTAGGCTGGAATGAATGGGAAAAAACTGTTTAAAAGCAGGTCTCTGGGACTTGGAAGGCAGAGTTGACCACTGGAACGAAAGAACCGATGACGAGCTGAAGGAAGATGACTGCTGCAACTCCTGGACCATTGGTTTGCCCGGTGAAGCCCTGCTGCAGGTCTGAATTGCCTGAAACTCCCTCGACACGGAAGCCCTTCAAGGATGACTTCTTCCCTTGAGCTTGTGGGAACAACCAACTTGCAAGCCACCTGGAAACCATCTCCATACTGGTTGAATTTTCTTCAGAGTGCTGTTGAAAACCAAATAGCCAGTGAGAAGGATACCAGATTGTGGACTTTAAGACACTCACACCTTAAACCGACATTTTGCCAAGCTTGTGGCTTCTTCCCTGTGCAGTGAAGGAACCTCCCGGTGTCCTTTCGCTTGTCCCCACGACTGAGGCTCAGGAACAGCGAGATCTGCAGGAACTGCCATTAACAACTGCCTCAGCTACAACTTTTCTTCATACTAAAAGTACTGTTCAAATGCGGGAGAGAAATCGTCTTTGCCGCGGTGAAAGTTTGTGAAACTTTCCCAACTTTGGAGTCTTATTCACTTCTAAACCGACCTATAACTCTTTTTTGTGCAAAATACTTTTAAGAACATTGCCAAAGATTTTACCGTTTACTACCAGAACTGTGCTATCCTATCCAAGACACTGAACCATTGACTTTGGCCCAGGCCTATTGAATTAAATTGCCTCTTGTAGTGAACTGAAAGGTGTCCAGTCATAATTTCGAAAACATAATTTCGAAAGTCAAAAAAGTCGAATCAAAAATGTCAAAAAAAAAAATGTCGAATTGTTTTTTTTTTCGATATTTTTTTTTGGGCTCTAGTTTCTGTGAAAAAAATAGGTAAAAATAAAAAAAAGGGGGATGGGGGGAACCCCCCCATTTCGACAAAAAACGTCATTAAAAAAAAATTCGACATTTTTTTTTCGACGTTTTTTTTTCGACTTTTTGACTTTCGAATATTTTGTATTCGAAATTATGTCTATGAACCAACTGAAACTATTTGCCCTGCCTATGAAAGTAACTGTGCTTTGATTCTTATAACCTTTGAATTTCTACCCTTTTTGAAAGTTACTGAAGTGCCATTTTGCTCCCACTTCAGGGGAGCCTAACTTATTCAGAAACTTATTGGTTTAGTACCTAGTGTATTGGTGTGTGATATTGAGCTGCTTATTTCTAGTGGAATGTTTTCTAACTAATTGTGTAAATAAGGTTTCTTGGTAAAAAAAAATATATTTGAGTAAGTGTTTGTTTGAACTACTGTGATTGCAAGTCCTTTGTGTAACAACTTGTACTGCTCACATCCCCTCTTGAGATAAGTCTGGCTGCTCAGCCACTGCTACCACATAACTGTGTAGTACAGGCGTGTACCAAAGGTGAGATTGTGCTTACACTTGTAGTCTTAATTGTGTGTAATGTTCCCAAAGGGTACTGCATGTAATTCTGCCAAACACACATAAAAAAGCCAGGTCTTCTACACGGTTGCCAGATGACAATCCTACACAGGCATATTACAGAAACCTTGCACAGTCACAAGTGGGATTTTGCAACATTTTAGCATTAGGGCACAAAAGACTATTAGGCAAAAAACACATTTATTCAATGCATTTTTGTACCAGGTCAATGTTGCGGTTGCTTCAGTGCAAAGTTTCCATCATGAAGCCCCATGTGTTCTCTTTGGATCTCCTAACTGAGGAAATCAAATCATGATGTACGTGCAAAGCTACACCTGATAAATTAATCCAAAACAGGCCAATCCTAGGAACATTCAACACAGTCTTAGAAATGTAGAAAACTGGAATACTTTTTCCCCTCTTATGCCTGGAGACAAGACATTGATTGAAACTGTTTAATGATTTAGAAAATTATTTCTGAAACTCCTGGTTCTTGCCATTCACACACTCTCCCATCTCTCACTCCCAAGTAAGATCTAAACCTTCAGAAGTCCTGGAAATCCTCCTGTTCTCGTTTTGAATGTCAGCGTGTGGATAAGCCTGCCCCCAGAGTACCTCCACTTGAACGCACTGCATGACACACTCTCAGATATAATACAGTATTTAATGTTGCTGTGAGTGTTCATCTATAACCTGGCTCTAAAGCGGATGCATCCTGTGCTCCAGGTGTTGAGCAGGGAACCTTTCGTTTCCAAGGCCATTGCTTTTGTCAACGAGAAGCGATTGAGCTGTTTTTGATCCAGAGGAGGGGTGACATGTATGTTGCTGCGAATAATGCCTGTTAACATGGGCAAAGGGTTCTTGAGACCTGATGCCATTTTGGGGCTGGTGCTGCAGCTTGTCTGCAAAACAATGATGTTGCAGAGGGCTGCCAGCCGAAGGCCTCCCCCTGTAAGGCAGCGATCTGCTTTCCTTCACGCTATGTTTTCACGGTCCATGGCCCCTTACATATGCTCTATTTCCCTCCTATCCGATCTCCCATCTGCCCAACTCAACTTTACTCCCACGCTCAGTTCATATTGCAGAAGGGAAAAGCACGTTCCACAGTTGTGTGTCTTCTTTTTCGGTCACTCTTTTTTGTGTTGCACCTCCCCCTGGTGGTCTATAGCCTGCAATCAGAGATTTTAGCTTCAGGATCTTCAGTATCAAATGTTCTAGGAATTCAATTGAGTATTATCGTCTAAACCTTGTCGTACCGCAAAAATAAGTGGTCATGCAAACTATGGTTGAACTCAATAATAGTGCCCTTCAGTTCTTCTGATTGCCTTAAAAATCTCTGACCTCAACTTGAAATATCATTAATTAGAACTATTGTTTCTTTGGCCTTGTCTGACCTGCTTCACATTGTTGCCTTCCTTCCCTCGTGACCTCAATCTCCTTATGAGTACCTTGTCTTTTTAGAGGTTATGTAATGTTAAGTTGATTAATACTGCGCACCACTGCCATTTCCATGGTCTCCAGGTGCTTTCATGGCTCAGATTATCCTACCAAGCATTCAACAACATAGGCTTCAAATTCCTGGCTAAGCAACTGGTAATGGACGTTTTTCCCGCATCCAAAGGTTCGCATGAACCAAAAGTTCTAAAAATGCTACCACCAAAGGTTCGAACACCAAATGTTCGAACCTTTGGTGGTAGCATTGTAAAAAAAAGAAAACAGGGGCTGTGGGTGTGTCCCCCGCAACACCCTGCTCACTATACTGTGTGGTATGGTGAGCGGGGTGTTGCGGGGACACCCCTGCAGCCCCTGTAAAAGAAAAAAAAAAAGGATGCTGCGGCGCTGGTTCCCGATCACGGAAGTGAAAGGGAATTGGCACTGCAGGGACTCAGCGTGAAGAAAAAGGTAAGTGGGGTTTGTTTATGTTGGGGGTGGGTGTGTGTTGAGGGTGTTGGTGGGGGGCGTGTTGGGGGTATAGGTATGTATGTGTGTTCACATTAGAAAGGTGCAAACTTTTGGTGGTTCGCGCCTTTCTCATGCAAACTTTCCTGCCGGGGGCAAATCATCCGCGGTCGGATCACGTAGATCCAAGAAACTGCAACCCACAATCAACTAACAGCTTACATTTTTCCCCAGCTCTCAATTCAAGAGGTGGAGAGCAGCAGTGTGTCCAGGAACTGGCCTGGGGTGGCATATGCTACCCCTGGAATCAGATTGGCCACCCCAGGTGCGACCACATTATCCTAAACTATGCCACCCCAGCCGAAGTCAGTGCCCCACTTGAGTCACCCAAGTCAAAGGAGTCTGGACACACCACTGGTGGGGAGCTATGCCCTTCTCCACCAAAGCTTAAATCTTGTGAAATTGCTTACCACTGCCACGTACCACTGCCACTTACCACTGCAGCCACTGCCACTGCAGCCACTGCCACCGCGAGATTGACAATATCTAGCTTTCTGAATAACTGCTTTACTTCTTTGCACCAAACATAGGACCTCCCTTATAAGCCAGTGCTAAGCAACTGCGAATGATGGTGCCATTTTAGCGCATATTCTTGCCCTTTATTAACTTCTTTTACATAACCTAACATCCTTTCCATGATAAACATATCCAAAGTTAAGGGTAATGTATTCTGTCCATTTCCGTTAGCCATTAATTAAGAAGAGATGTTCATTTTTAATTAGATTGTGGGAATAGCTTCAAGGTTACCTCATCAGTTCCAAGTGATTAGGCATATTAGGCATCTTTCCAGGGAGCCGTGGGACCGCCTCAGGTCACCCACTTTTTTAATATTATTAATATTTGTTTGATAAATTAATCACGGTTTCATATGTAAACTGAGAACATCGTTACAGGGAAACAACCCTTCCAGAAGCCAGGGGGGAAGGAGGGAGGGGGGTAATCTCCTTCCCTTAAACCCTGGAGCACATCACTCTGCAGTTGTTGGCTTTTTTCTCGATTCTCCCCTTCATTATGCCAATACACTGCACGGTAACCGTCCTGCTTACAAAATTAGAAGTCATCAAACACCTTAAAAGGCACCATCCCCGTTCTTGACAGACTTCTGTTGGCTTTGTGTAAAAAAAATGCATTTCTTTCAAACCTCTTTGCCAGGTACCATTTCCTCTCCCCTTCCTACAATCTGTTCATCTCATCCTAAAATGTCTACTTAATTTTTTTCTCTTGTTTTAGTAAGCCATGTCCTCACACACACCCAAGCTCTGGTACCATACCTTTTCCTCGCTTTAGTGGGGAATCCACTCTCCGTCATTATCCCTTGCTCTTAACCCTGAAAAAACAGAACTCCTGATAGTAGCATCGGGACAAAGACTACACAAACTGTCCCCGGAGTAGAAATCCTTCTTAATAGCTAGAAATCAAATTCAGGTATCCAGCAAAGTAAAAACATTAGGAGTGACCCTGGACGCAGAAATGTCAATGAAATCTCATGTCGCCAACATTCGGACCTCTTGTGGTTATGTCGCAAAGTTATTGAATCACATCCGCCCATACATCTCACTCAAAAGCAGGTCCCTTATCGCCACTGCTCTAATCAACTCAAGCCTTGATTACTGCAATAACCTGCTGGTAGGGAAATCCAAGACGAATCTTCTGACACTGCAGGTAGCCCGTAATGGCGCTGTTAGAGCCGTGTATGGGTTATCCTGCAGAGAACACATCACTGAAGCCAGGTGCAGTTTACACTGGCTCAGGGACGTCATTTCACCAAAATGCCAGGGGTAGCGGAAGTGACATCACACAACCCTTGACACCTGATGACATCACAGGAAGTGATGTCATTTGACCCCACCCTGAAGTGATATCGCGGGAAGCGATGGAACACAACCTTTCACCGGTTGACAATAAAGGAAGTGGCATCACATAGCATTGTACACTACGAAAAATATGGTTACAATATCACTATAATTTGATGTGCATTTCATACCTGAATGGATTGCCATATGTATCGTTAAGATCAGTGTGTATAGGCCCATATTAACAAATTACTGTGAATGCAAGCAGACGTCCATGACCAAATGATAATGATATGTTATCATATAGCACTTACGCTTAAGCGCTTTACAGAGAAGAAATATACACCCAATATCACCCAACCTGTTTTGGTACCCCTTTATCGACCTAAGAAGTATGAAAGACTGAGTTGAGGCGTTTGAGAACAGACTAAATCAGTGACTCACCCACTGAAGTGTGCCTGAAATAAACCTTTATTGAGTCTAGCAATTACTGTATAGAATTCCAGAAAGACATATTTTTTGCCATTCCTATTCTTTCTTATTTAGGTTCAGTGCTGAAAGTGTTAGACTTGTGGCCTTCATGTTAATATTTTTCTTCTTTTTTTAAGGGGCCTGAACAAAAAAGCTAGCCACTCCAGAATTAAAGAGCCACATGGTGCTGGCCACAGCCCAGGAGCTTTCATTGCATTGCATTGCATTGCAAAAGAAAACAAAAACTTTTTAACATTTTTTTTAGAGGTCGCAAGGGAGACCACAGAGGTCGCATGGAAGACCTCAGAGGTCGCACTTGCGACCTCTGGCGACCCCCAAATGACGTCCCTGCACTGGCTCCCTGTTAAACAACGCGTCATACACAAGCTACTATCTCTGACCTACAAATGCGTTTACAACAAAGCTCGCCAATGCCTTCTTAAGCGCCTCACCACCATTCCTGCGGGTCATAATCTGAGATCTTATGACCCACTTATACTTAGTCAACCAAGGTACAACTTGAAAACCTTTGGCGGCTTCTCCTTTGATGTACAGGTACCCCTGGTACCAAACTGGAACAAACTTCCTTCGGAACTTAGGCATTCTAAGTCCTGTCTGGAATTTAAGAAAAGACTCAAGACCCATTTGTTTAATCTTGACCCAGACTAACTACCTCTCTTACACTTTTGCTGCTTCTGATGGATCACCCGTCTCTTCTCTTGGCTTCCTGTCGTATGTTCTGTCTCTGTTTTTTGTGTACTTTGAGGCCTACAGGCGACTAGCGCTATATAAGAATTACAAATCAATTCAGTTGTGCCTTTTTCTATGTGCAATATTATCTATTGATTGTACTTGGGTATCCTGAGCGGTTTATAGTCATAATGTAGAAAAAAAATGTCGACTTACAAAAATGTCGAAAAAAAAATGTAGAAAACAATAATGTCGAAAACCTATACATATAATGAAAAGAGTCAATTTTTAGAAAAAAAAATGTTGAGAAAAAAATGTCAATTAGCACTATCAATAAATACATAAACAAAAAGAGTATCATTTACTAGGGGGGGTCCCCCCCAACCCCCCTCACCCAACACCCCCCGGCCACACCCCCACCCCCGCACCACCTTCTCACCCCTCATACTCAACACATTTTAATCATATATATATTTATTTATTTCGAAAATTCGAAAAAATTTAGAAAAAATTCGACATTATTGGTTTTCGACATTATTGTTTTCTAAAAATAAATGTTCGACATTTTGACTTTCGACATTATTGCATTCTACATTATGACTGACCACCATCCTGAGCATATCCGCCTGCAACCCCCACTCTGTTTTTTAAATTTATTTTTATTAAATTCAATAATGCCCATCTGTTTCCCCACATCGGTCTGCCCTCGATAAAGGTCCAGTCATTTTACTATATACCGCAGTCATGACTACAAGGATATGGGAAAGGCGTCTGCGGTAATTTGACCCAGTCTCCTCTATAGAACAGTAGCCATGCAAAGCACAGCTAACACAAAGAGCTATTTCAATAAACATATGCAACATGTCAGTCTCGATACAGAGATAGATGCGCTCCAAGGACTGATGCACAGAGCGTTTCCTTATGGGATCGTGCCAATATAAAATGCTTCTGTGAATCAGGCACTAAGTGTTATAAATCTACTGCATCCGCACCCCACCCATGTGCATGGCCTTCGGGTTACCTATTGCTGAGTTTACCCATGGAACCTCTGCTTCACCCTGCACTTTCTGTAACTCTGTTGCCTCAATGCAATCCTTCACATAAATAGCCACTATTTCACCTTCTCCCACTGCTCTGATTGAAAATTGCTAAGTAGAGTAACTGATGCTAATCAGAAGGAAATAGCCGTTTAATGCGTAAGACCACACAGGCTGATTACAATTTCTGACGTGGGATATTTTTATGAATTGACTCAAGACAATTTTGCTGCATTTTCGAGGCAAATTATATTTTTTAGACAGACCATGATGCACGCTTTCTAGTTTCATTGAAAATACCATAATGGTACATTTGCCTTGAAGGAAAAAATCTTATGCTCTCCACACAAATGGTTTGAACATTCTGTAATCACACATTATATGAAGCCCTGAGTGTGCGCAAAAATCCATGTGCTGCTTCAATTCACCATAAATCGATTTTGTTTTCAGAATCTAAAAAATGCCTCAATAAACTTTAAGAGCCAAAAGGTTATATTCACTCATTGTGGAAATAATGGCAAGAAGTAAGCACAGCATTTTTCCTTCATAGCAAATATGCCATCTTAAATCAAATGTTCCCTTCTTCCCCTGTTTCCATGCATCCCTGTCCTTCTCTCCTCTACATCTCCAGCACTTTGAGACAACCCAAGAACTATGAAAGCAAAATGGAGGGAACACAGTTTTATGTTGAATACATATATAGCATCTGTTAGGATATGCAACCCTTTCCCAAAACTACAGTGATCATAAGATCCCATGCTGGTGGCAGGGTAAATTCTAATATAAAGCTAGGCCTGAGTTTAGGAATAGTGAATGGCACTACTTATGATCATGGCAGCCACATCCCAATTGATATCGTACCTGTTTCAGCTCCTGTGAGTCAGCTTTGCTCTGGAAGGTGATGTGTACTCTGGTCAGCTGGGTGGAGACTGCCAAATGGCAGGACAGAAACCTGGAGGATCGGTCTCTTTGTGAGGTCATTTAACACACTCTTCCAGAGACAGCCGCACATAAGGCTGCTGTTATGGGCATCAAAGGAGAACACCTGTTGAAAAGAAGTAGCCTCACACCAGTGTGCTGTATCTTGAAGAGCCTTTGTTCTTAGTTGGAAGGGAAGTCGGCAGTATTAGAGTAGGCAGAAGTGATCTGGTCAAAGGCAAGAGACTTGTACCATTTTGTTTCTCTATGTCTCTCTTTCTCTTTCCTGTTCTCTCCACTTCCGCTAGAGCAAAGAACGGTGGGTGTGACATCAGAAGGGCAAAGTCCAGTCTGTTCAAAAACAGGGGTTGGACCACTAAGGTTAGCTTTAGGCCATCGCCTTGGGACATTTAAAAGAAGGGGTCTCCCTCCCCTTCTTCAGATCCTCTCAAGACAACCAAAATACTCACTCTAGAAACACCTGAGAAGAACTCACTGGACCTTCTTTGGGAAAGTTGCACGTACCAAAGGCCTCAGCTTGAGGTGAAGAAGGAGCTGGCCAAGGCAGAAGAAAGATCTGCCTACTTGCCACTCCAGGGCACATTGAGGGTGAAACTTTGCTGTGGATCAGGGCCTACCTCTCTGCACTGGAATATCCTAAAACTGGGAGAGCAGAAACTGAAAAGAACCATCCTGCCCTCGAGTCCTTCGGAATGGTCCTCACAGCAGCCACATGACCAGACCAGCCAAGGCTGCCTTTTCTGCTGCACCAAACATCCATGTTCACCACACCTTGAACGAGAGGCAGGATGCTGGCGCTGGCTTTTGTGTTTTTCAACCAATCTCATCTATTGCTTGCACTTCAATCGGCTCAACGCTGCATTGAGTCTTAGCTACACCCGTCACTTGCTGGGTCGAATCAACAGCACGACTCCAGAACCCCAACCACGCTGATTCTAACCAGGGGTTTCAACCCACCAACTAGAACCGTTGGAGCATCATGCATCGACCCCTTCCAGGGGCTAGAAGCCTGACTCGGCCTGGCCGAACTGCAAAGAGATCTTGGGACCCTGTTTGACCACACAGAGTGACTGCATTCACCACTGCTCAACGCCCTCTTGCTGCTCAGGCCCACATGATCCAACATACCCGATCTGCTAACATCAACGTTCGACCGCGGTTGCAACGTCAGTCAACCCAAAAAGAACCGAAAACAGGTACAGGTGAACGCGAGCTGGCAGTTGGTCCAACTGGGTTCAAGAGACTGTTTAGTGCACCTCTGCACCTTCTTTCACCTGAGAAATATCCTTTCACAGTTGGTATTTTCCTACCGCGCCTGTACTCATGATCAGAGGACAACTTTCTTCAGTCTGTTACTTCCTCTCTGTGTTTTTGTACAGTGTTTCTATGTCATTCTTTGGCAGATGATGTATATTTTTATAGAGTTTTGATTGGACATTCTGTTTATTTTCAACTGTGCTACTGTGTTGTGTCACTACTGGATCACATTTGCGCCCCTCTTAAGATCATAATCTTCCCTCACCCCTCGTTACCACAAAAGGCGAAGGAGGTATACCTCCTAACTGTCCCTGTTTACCTTTATGGTTGTATTGGGTTTTGATTTGTAGAAGTGTGAGGGCTGAGTGGGCCATTTCACCCCTATTCATCCTTTTACATCTGCAGAGCAGAATCCGATTTGATACATAGATCTCTCCCTCTGATTCAGCAACCGTTGCTGTCCTTCATGACCCTGCCTACACCTTCACCCACTTCCCCTCCTCACTGGCAGGGTGGTGGTATAGGACTGTTTCCATCTTCCAAACTTCCCAACTCTCGTACTTCAATATCTCATGCTAATTCTCCCTCTTTCAAATACACTATCTTCACAATCATTGCCCCTGCGGGATTCATAGCAGCTCTCTCTCTCTGACACCCAGTATTGTAGGTCATTTCTTCTACCACTTCTCCCACCTTATTGACTCTCTCGATTCCAATTACCACCCTCATTGTCATTGGTGACTTTAATCTCCCATCTTTCTCTCCTGCTCTATCCACTGACTTTAACTCTCTTCTCCTTATGAACTCACTCTCTTCTGTCTACTCTTGGCCCACCCATTTAAATGGAAACAGAAACTGCCTCAACCTTATTCTCGTCTACTTTCAACTCTCTGTCGCTAATTTCTCCACAGCTCCTTCTCCCTCTGATCACTCCATTACCTTTGCCCCAATCTCCACTCATATTTCGTCCTCACTCTACTCATCTAATACTCATGTAACGGAGCCCATGTTTCACTCCTCCAAACTCCCTCAGTACCTCTCTGACCTACACCAATCTATCTCCCCTTCTATGCTGAGCTCACATTTCCAATTTACTGAAGAAGCATTCACTAACTTCAACACTGCTCTCTCTGCTCCCTTCTCCTTTCACTACCCTCTTTCCACATTTACTCCTAAATCCTCTCTCCCGCAGCCTTGGATTTCACCTGACATCCGCATCCTGAAAACAACAATGCAGAAGAAACTTTGCACTTGAAAACAGGAAGACACTCCTCAGATCTCCAACTCTGTCTTACTGCTCTTCAAAACAACTCCTCTGCTCTTGAATCTGCCAAATGTGACCTCTATCTCTCTCTCATTTCACATCCAACTTCCCAACTCAGTTACCTCTAAAAATCTCGCAACTCCTTATTTTCACCTCCTAAACCCTTCTCCATCTCCTGCACTCCTTCTACAAATGATCTTGATCTCTACTTTGCTTCTAAAAATGTGCAGTGCTCTCACTACTTACGCTCTATCCCCTCAAGCTCACTTTTCTCTACCACTTCTACCCTACTGTCCCTCAACTATGACTTCCTTTGCACCCATCATCCCTGATGAGATTCTTGCCTTACTCTGCATGGATAGCCCTTCCTGTGCCCCCACTGACCCACTGTGCAGCACATAGCACATAGCTCCCAGTTCTGCACTACATATTACTTCCCTCTTCAACTCCTCTCTTGATAATGCTACTTTTCCCTCATCCTATAAACCAGCTACGGTCATCCCTCTCTTTAAGAAACTTGGTCTCGATCCTAACGGTCCTGCCAACTTTCATCCTGTCTCTCTTCTACCACACTATTCCAAAATCCTAGAGTGATAAGTATTCAATCGACTCACTGCGTTCCTTTATGCTTACAACCTCTGTGACCCTCTTCAATCCATCTCCAGACCTCTGCATTCTACAGAGACAGCTCTCCTCAATGTCAACAACTTAATTTCTTCTGCACGTCATGCAAACCGTTAATCTATTCTTATTATTCTCGACCTCTCTGCTGCCTTCAATAATGTCGACCATTCTGACGTTTTCTCTACATTATCTCTCCTTAGCATCAGGATAAGGCCCTTGCTTGGTTTGCTTCACACCTTGCACCTAGACACTTTCAAGTGTCTTGGAACAGCCTTACCTCCCCACCCACCCCCTTATTGTTAGAATTCCCAAAGGGCATGTCCTTGGTCCACTTCTCTTCAATCTCTATACTTCAGCTCTTTGCATCCTGATCTCCTCTTGCGGTTTCTCCTTTCAACTCTTTGTTGACAGCACTCACATGTTCTTCTCTTTTCCTGCCTTATCCGTGGAGCTGTTGTCAAAAATGTCAAACTGTCTCTCTACCATCAAATATTGCATGACTTCTCACTCGCTCATACTCAACTCCACTAAGACTGAATTTCTCAACTTCCCAGCCAAAGAGACTATCTCTTCCCCTGCCCCTCTTCTTCTCTTCTATCCTGATGACCTTCCTTAGTCTGCTTCTGCTCGTAACCTTGGTGTCATCTTCAACCATCTCACAACTTCTCGCTCTTCAACTCGAAATCTGCCACAGTAGCCAGACTCAACCTCCTCAATATGAGAAAGATCTGTCATCTTCTCCCTTTTAATACTGTTAAACATCTAATCTCCTCCTAAGTCCTTTCTACATGTGACCTCTGGCCCAGAATCCTCTACAGCCTTTCCAACTATACCTTTGCACCTCTGGACAGTGTCCTCAATTTCACGGTCCTCACACTTTTCAACCTTTCTCGCTTTTCCTCTACATCCTGTGCCTGTCGGGTGGCTATCTATGAAACAAAGAGCTAAGTAAAAACATCTTCCCATCATCTTCAAAACTATCTGTACACTTGCCCCACCTTGCCTACCTGCTCATATCACTCCCTACTGTACACCTATCTCATTACAATCATCCTCAGGTCACCTCCTTGCCACTACTTGAGCCTCCTGTGCTCCCTCTCATTTTCGCTCTCTCCCCACTCATTCCCCTACTCTTTAATGCTCTTCCTCTCTTGCACCATGCTTCTCCAACTCTGCCACTATTTACATACAACCTCAAAGCACTGCTCCTTTCTGAAGAACCTGTTTCCTAGCACTCTATGCTACTCCATCACCCTGCTTCCCTTTCTCCCTACACTCATGGAGCAGTGGCATAGCATATATTTGCCCCCCCCTGCGCGCCATGCTGAGGGGGCAACCCCCACCCAGCTTGTCATCAAATCATAGGGCCGCCACACTCCGGGCCAGCCTACATTACCATGCTTGTGCAATATGCATGAATATGCTTCTGCGAGGTACGCCGCACACTGCACTAGGAGAAAGACATAAATATGTGTTTTAATGCCTTATACAGCACACTTTCTGAGAAAAATTGGTTAAAAAGCCAGTTTGCAATTGTTTTATAGGGTAACAGCAATCCAAAAATCCAATACATGCAAGTCACCAACAGTGCACAGGAGCATTAATGCTTTAATTAATGCAATGCTTTGCTATTAAAAATGCCATGCCACAATGAAAACATGTCCAAATGGATGCACAATGGAGACCAGTCTAGGCACATAATAACATATTGCAGTAAAACATGCCAGGCCACATTTAGACAAACCTAGATTGGTTGCACCAAAATGTCATAGCAAAAATACTTATCATGTTTTTTTTTTATTTTTATCACAGATGCCCAGAAAAATATACAATGTCACAGTAAGAAATGACTTAACTGGCAGCACCCAAATGCCAGTCTGGCCAGGTTATTACACTTACCAGGACTGCTTTATCAGAGATGCCCAGTCAAAAAAAGTCAGGGCATACTAATGAATGACTAGACTGGATCCACCAAAATGCCTCTCTAGCCACTAATACCACATATCATGCCTGCTTGGTCTGGACATGGATGAGCATTATGATTTATTACACAATCCTTGCCATGCCCCACGACTCCATGCATCCCCTCTCCCTCCCACACCCTGCCTCAACCCCCAAAATCAGCTCCTTGTCGAAGAATGACCTCCAATTCCCTCGTCCTTGTCCCAGTGCTTACCTATAAGGCACCTTGCCTCATAGGTAAGTACTGGGAAGAGGAAGAGTGGGACTATGAGCAATAGAGTTTACAAGTAGCTAAGCCAGGCATTACCTCCATGTCCCTCTACCTCATCTCAGTACTTGTCTATGATGAAATGTGTCTCATACACAAGTACTGGGACTAGGAAGAACGGGGCTAGGAGTAATGAAGATTACCAATAAGTAATCAAGCCATTAAATGCAAGCAGTACCCTATCACCATTGGGCTAACTGGGCTTCAGTCCCCCCTCTGCCAAAATGTAGGGCTATGTTGACTCGACCTGGCTGACCTACAGAGCCATTGCCGGACAGAGCAGGACACAGATGTTAAAAGGCGCCTGGATGTCACTGTTAACAAAGGCCTGGCAATTACTAACGTAAAGCATTTCATAGTTAGTACATGCATTCAAATGCATAATTTTGTAGGGAATTGAAATCGTGATGTGGGTTTAGTACTTTCATGCCAGGGGAGTGATTGGAAGGGTAGAGAGGGGACAGGAGACTGCTCATTCTCACAGCAGTCCTTAAGTGGATGCTTTCAGACTTAAAGAAGAGAGTTGACTCCTTGTAACATTGAAACTGTACTAGAATAGTCTCATTAGAATTTAGATGCTCCCACACAAATACGTTTGCCCCTCTCCCACCACCTCTGAAGTTAGCAGCTCTACCAACATTTGAAGGGTTCGACCCCCGCCCCTCGGAAATGTAGGTTTTGCTGTACCCTGAACACAGGCACACACACACCATTCAACATACACACACACACGCAGAGCCAGCCACCCATACAATTGAGTGTGTACCCTTTCACCATACACTCACACAGGCACACCCAGACAGCCACCCATACATCATCCACTCACTCAATCACGCACATTAGATTATATACCTATACACACACACTTACATGCATGCACCCACATTTAAAGAAAATAAATGTTCTTACATTTAATTTGTTGGTCCAGGGAAGGAGGCCTTTAGCTCCCTGCAGCAGACAGGCATGCTTGTTCCTGTCATCTGCAGACGATCTAGAGGCCACCATGTCATCGGGTGGAGGGGAGCCCTATTACATATAAAAAATGGTTTATTTTTTAAGTCACTGTGACTTCATAAAGAAATAATTTATGTAACAGAAATAATTTCTTTATGAAGGCAGAGTGACTAAGTCATAGCGCTCCCCAACCCCATGGCATGGAGGCCTCTAGCCCAGATGCTTCCATGCCATGGGGTGGAGGCAGCACTCAGACTTCAAAAATAAATAATTTCTTTTTGTAGTCATTCTGCTTTAATGGCCAGACTCCTTGGGTCCTCTCCCTTCACCCACTTTTGAGGCAAAAAAACATGGGGTCATCTTTGACTCCTCTCTCTCTTTCCCTCCACACATCATGGAACCTCGCTAAGAAGTCCAACTTTTGGCTCCACCTCCTTGGGGGCATTCTACATTTCCTCACCTTCCCCCAGATGCTCAACATCTCCAGAGCCCTGGTTCTCTGTAGGCTGGACTACTGCAACAGCCTCTTCCTCAATCTGCCTCTTTCCTCCCTTCGTCCCCTTCAACTAATCTAGAATATGAGTGTAAAATTAATCCTTGGCCTCAAGCCCAGGGACCACATCCCTCCAGCCCTAAAATCTCTCCACTGGCTCCCAGTGACCACAAGGATCAAATTCAAGACCCTTTGCATCATCCACATGGCTGTCTGGGGCCTGGGACTTCTCTACATCCAGCATTCTCTCCATAAATAAATCCCTACCAGAGTCCTTTGGCTCCAACTCTCTGCGGGTCAAACGTTTCTCCAAATAGTGAATGGGAGCTAGATCCCTTTCCTCATCTGGTTCCTCCCCCTGGAAACGCCTCCCTGCCGACATTCTGACTTGAGCCAGATCTTCTTAAGTTCTGGAAACTTCTCAAGACTTTCCTTTTCTCCTCTTCCTTCCTTCTCCCCCTCCTTTGCTAACTTTCTCTCTGCCACTGCGATGGGGGCCTGGTCCCTTCAGAGTCATACAGGGGCCAGACCATGTCCATACCAGTGCCTTCCGCATCTCTTGCCAGCACTTGCCTACGGACTCCTTTCCCTGAACTAGCCATAACCTGGTCCACCCTGTCCACTGTACTTACCCTCCGATCCTACTCCCTTTTTCCCCTGGCACTTGCCTCTTGGCCCCCAAGCACTTGCTCCCCCTCACTTGGGCACCCCACTCCTGCACTTCTCACTCTACCCCCACCCCTGCACTTACCATCTTGTCTTGCTCTTTCAAGGTAGGATTTCCACAAGGCCAATATAACCGTTTTTGTTGTTCTATTCTCTTCTATGTTCCCCTCCCCCATCTTGTCTTGTGGTGCCTGGAAACACTTGTGTATAGGCACCATACAAATGTCCAATAAAAAAAATAAAGAAATACAGAAATTATTTCCGTTATTCTGTAACAGAAATCATTTCTTTAAGAAGGCAGAGTGACTTCAAAAAGAAGCTATTTATTTGTTTAAGTCTGAGGGGGCTCCCTCCCACGGCATGTGGTGGTGGGCCCCCCACACCACAGGGAGTGGATGGGTCATTTAAAACTGTCTACTGTCTCATTAAAGGTTCACACTCCATCTGTCATTCTTTCGTCACTGAAATAGACCTTTTGGGAACCCACTGTACTATGCAAAGTTCCCTAAATGATTTTGAAAGGGGACAGCATTCCCAGAATGTAAAAAAGTGGGGGAGTGACAGGAAGGAGGGGCATTTTGAGGGGAAATCAGGAGTAGCCAGAATGTGATGAGATCAGCTATGTGCCGTCAATACATGTAACAGAATAAGGGAACTGTGAAAATAAAGCATTGTAATTATAGTCCGTTGAGCATTGGTGTCATTTTTATTATATGGAAGAGCACTGATAGGGCAAATGTTAATGAGCGATTTAACAACCTCTGGCACATGCCTTCTCTCACACCATCCATGCTTTCACCTCTCCTGTGTGTGAGCAGAGCATTGCCAGGATTCCCTAGCAAGTGGGGCCTGAAAATAATGGAGATCAATTAGAAGAGCACAGAAAGACTTGACACCCACGCGCTCATGAACAATGAAAATTAATCCAAAGAGGAAATGCAGCAGGTGAGTGTGATTGTGGGTATACTGCACTATACACCACTGTTGAATACTATACAAACTCAGAGGTACATTCACACTGCGCAACAAAACTCAAAATTGAAAGTGCGTAATTCGCCGCTGATTTATTATATAGCGGATTCATTGTTTTGGTATCAGCCTGACACGTGTTTCGAGCTATGTGCTCTTCTTCTGAGGCTTAAATGCTCCTCGTAAAAGTGTATGGATTATTTGTACTGATGCTACTGCAAAATCTTTAATTTCTTTTCTCTATATGTGCCTCGCAAGTGCGGGATGGACAGCACTAGCCTTTCAGCGTAGCCCACCGTTGTCAAGAATTCCCTAGCAAGTGGGGCCTGAAGATAATGTAGTTGGGCCCACCGCAGTGACATTACCATCTGTAAATGCCCAAACAGTGCTGCTGGGTGGGCTTTTATAGATGTTGGGTGGGCCTTGCTTGCACAGGCCCTACCCTGTCTATGCGTCTCTGGTGTGAGACCCTGCCCGCACCCCCTGGCAATACCAGGATCCATTATCTGCCCGGGAGTACGATCTGGCTATGATATGCCGAGAGTCACACTGTCTCCTGATCAGCATCTGTGTGAAAGTCTGTCTCTTCCCCACAGTAGCGCATGTGTGGGATTTTCAGTCTCCAGTGCAGCCTGCAAGAAACAAAACTCTGTCCCCCTTTTTGCTGCCATCATCACCCTATATATTTTTCCTTCACTTCTGCTTATCATTCTTCTTCCTTTTCTGCATGCTTTCCTTTCACTCCACACCACCACTTGGATCTAAACCCACATTTCTTGTGACCAACGAGCAGGAATGTACTAGGTGTGCGTTGTTTTTATTTCTCTTCTAAAGCTTTTCAATGACAACATAACAGTTCATGTGTTTTGTTTGATTTTTCTATTTCGATTTATACCTCGGATTTTGGTTGCAAACTTCACATGTCTGGGGTGCCAACCGCCAGCCAAACAGCGACTTTTATAATTTGCTTGTGCAACCAAATACAGAACTGTTTCACTTCAATTAAGTTTTCTGTCTGCTGTTTATTTGTTGTCTTATCTTTGGTGTCCCAATTGATTTGTCAAGCCGTTTAGATGTGATATACATCAAGGCATTCTTTGCAACTACACTGGGTTGGCAAGGGGAGGCTACGGAATAATACTACCCCCCTCTGCCTTCAAACACCCAGGGCACAGCAACACCCCCTATCCCATGATTTATATGCAAGAAACATCACCTCATCAACCAGCTTTTCAAACTCAAGGGGTGTGTTTCCTTCTGCTTTTCGTCTCTCATATCTATCATGGTTGTACTATTTTCCAGGCCCTGTTGTCCTTTGACCACTAATACTACTAGGTCAGAACTCTCTCATCACTCCAGTTCGACTAACACGTTGCTTCCGTTGTCATCTAGTGTCCGCCTGCGCCTTCAGCCATACCCCTCCACAACTGGCAAGGATAAATGCATGCTGTCATCCCTGTGGCCATTTCCTGTGTGTGCCATCGACTGTACCCTACTTTTGGAGCCAGCTCCAGACTGCAATCCTGCAGTCGCTCTCTCTCTCGCAGTAGACTGCTCTGGGAACTAAGTCAGTTGGCTATTCCTCAGTCGTGTTGGCGATGGAGTGGAAGACGTGCTGCCTACTTTCCCGACTGACAAACAAAAGGAATACAAAGGTGAAGATTTGACCATCAATGCAACCTTGACTTTGAATGAAATGTTTTCAGTCTGGTTTGTCAATTGCCAGGGGAATCTTTCGAAATGTTCACCATGCAACCATGTCCGGCGTGTACCATTGAGGCACCTGCCTCAAGCTGAGCACTTTGCCCACTTCAACCTACCTACCTGTGGAACAAGCTCCAGACAGCAGTCTTCCCCTCGTCTCTCTATCTCTGTCTCTGTCTCGTCTCTTTCTCTCTCGCTCTCTCTCTCGCCGCCCCATTGCTCACATTGCTGCAAGGAGCAACAGCACAGGACTGTCTACTGGGTGAAGATGATCAGAGTGAAGGCGAGAAAGGCCTTCCCGCATTCAGCCCCACCCTCTTTGACATGTCTGACACAAAGGCCGTAGGACGCTGTTGGGAGATATAGATCCGAACATTTGAACATCATGTAGAGTCCCAGCAAGATGACTCCCCTGTATCCTGCACCACATACCTACTACTCAATCCTGTTGGTCACAAAGAGGATGACCTTTTGCCTACTCTCCCAATTGACAAACAAAAGCGAATAAGTAGTGCTTTGAAGAATATGTTCATTGGGGTGAGCTTGTCACCTGTCTTCACCGACCCTCCCCTAGGCCAAAGGAATGACGCCATTCTTTTCTCAGCCACTGCCTGCTGCATCACTTTCTCTTTTTCTAGTCGGTCCTTTCTTCCTGGCCCTCCCTGGGCTCTCCCAGTTCTGTTCCCTTCCAGCTAACTGCCTTACCTGCAGACAAGTCACTGTGCCATTGGTTGCCAGAAGGAGGCCCACAAGAACAACATCGGGTGTGTTTTGCATGTCGACGTCCTGCAGCTGCTTTTTGCGTGCTGCCCTACTCCCACAGCCTCTGCATGTACATATGCAACCAGGCCTACATACTGCCAGAGGAAGCTATTGAATTGTTCACTGTGCGTCTGGTAAAACCCAGTGCACATTCCGATTTTCACAATTGCGACAGTGAACACACAATCAAATTAAGAATCACTGAAGTTTGATGGCACGAATGGCGGACAACCTCACAAACACCCCCCCACCTCCCACCACGCAGGCCCCCCACGGCCAGTACAAAACCAAAAGCAGACGCTCAAGCAGCCCATAGGGAGAAATGCAAAACATGCTGGTAAGAATTTGTATTTATAATGTCCGATCTGACGCATAACCTGGGCATTTGTCCATCTCTGTACCATCATACTTGCTCATTCCTCTTTGCCCCTTTCCTCTCCCACCCAGAAAGGTGCAGAATGAGACATGTCTTCTTTTTTGGCATAAAAAGGCCGCAGATTTATTTTCACAACATAATAAATTCCAAACAGCCTTGCTTTCACTACTTTACAGGGTCATAGAATTCACTATCCCTCTGCAATTTCATGTCTCTTTGACATTTAATAGAACTATCACTCAGCCATTTCACGCCTTAATTTGACATTAAATAGCATATACTTGCTTATTTCTCTTTTCAGGGTTTGCTCGCAACCATGACTATAGTTGCATTTGTAGATGTCTTCAAGTAACGTTATTCACGGAATTCCTAGCCTGTAGTCTTCACCACACTGATTTGACCTCTTGACAGCCACAAGAGTGAGTCTTACTTTATTAGCCTTGTTTAGGCATCGCCCTCTAACATAACATACTCACCAGTTGGTTCAAACAGACCTTATGACATGGTTTCTTTCCTTTGTCCTTTAACCTACAGATCAAGCTAGTATCAAGTTGGATACATTTGTACTGTTTTCTCTACAATCGCAAGGATTCATTTATTTCTAGCTACAAAGTATACACCTTCACCTACTCTTTAATATATGTGAGTAAGAACAACTACTTTTTTACCACGCTACCAGTAGCCTGACGGGTCACTGTCTCTCTATATTGCATTAACAGATGTATTTTATCTTCAACGCCATATTTACTATCGCTCACTAAATGGATTGCACTATTGCCGTGCTCTTTAGAGAACTGAGTCAACTATTGCTCGACCAAATTTGTGCCCACCGGGTCCCCTTATAACAATCCTCAACAAGGTGTAATATGCAAAACACTTGAGTGTCTAACAATAATATGTAATCAGACACCATCAGGACTGTTAATTGAAGGTATAATATGTTACATAACCATCACCAAAGTTTTTCTGCATTTTTTGGTACTTTTTTAGCACCACTAGGAGTAGTCCTTCAACATGTGTTTAATAATGTTTGTCACATATAACTGTAAAGCATACTTATGGGATCTACCTTCTTTTTCCCTCCCTTTACCCCCATTTCCATACCTGTCCGGTATGCGTTCCAGTGCTATTAGGCTCAAGAAGAAGAGGAAATTGCCTCGAAACGAGTCAGCCCCAAGCATATTGAAATTATGGACACTTTTCTTTTCCCTTTTTCCCTTCCCCCGCCTTTTCTTTGCATTTAATGCCGTTATACTCACAGTTACTCATAGTAAGAAAAAGATGTATGTTTGGTTTTCTTTAATTAAATGCTTCTACATTTTCTAAATTGAGATCTCTATTGATTACAATTGAATGTATTTTGGGTATGAAATTTGACTTTGAACAATTGAATGTCTTTTTGACAATATTACATAGTGTGCAGGGGACGGGAGGGCTCCCAATCTGGATCCTCTTTCTCTTCCTACTTTTTGCAATATTGGTCTTGTGCCAAGACCATTTTTTCTCCCCCGCACCTGAAAATTCTAGAAACTTTAAAACTAAAGACAGTAAATTGACCTTAAATGATTAGTGTGCGCCGACAACCCCAAATCTTTCCCAAATCACTTTACATTACAGTGCCTTTGTTTCCTTATCTGACAAAACTGTTGTTACCTAGAAGGGGTGCTTTTAGGTGGTGTGCACTACACAGCGTCGCACACAGACATGACTTAACAATGCTTCATCCGACAAACCTAAGGCACTACAACGAAAATCAGAAAGTACAGGAGGCCCAGTAATACATAGCTATTGTTTCTATTAAATGAACATAAAAAAGTGCCATGTAGGGATGTCACTTGAGGGTCGGGAGACCACTGACAACCCCCCTTGTATCCCTGGCACTGGCTTAACAAGAGATGGGGCGGGGCTGCAAGATTAAAGGCATGTTGGAACAGGGCGGCTCCAAATGAACATGTGTTTAATTTTCTTTTGTGCACACATCTTTGATCTTGGGAAGAGCTGCGAGGCTGACACCGGGTCTGGGTCACCCCTCCTAGCGCCTAGCCCTTTGCTTCTGTGAGCTAAGATAGCACCGCTCAGCCAGGCTACTGCTTATCATCGTATGCCACTGTGGTGTGTGATGGCTTTCTGGCCAGGGCAGAGTCTTGTGTTTTTAAGAAGGAATAGACTGGTTCCTGCTCATCCCCAAGTGTGAGTCGGCAGAGCTGGGGCAGTTGGCGGCTTACACTGAGGGGCACCCTAATAGTGCACACAGCCCACAAGAGCGCTCTGGGATTTGCTGTTTTCCCTCCCTACCTGGGAATGTTTCTACAGACTCTTTCTTTACCTGTCACACATCTTTGCATATCAGTTACAATATCACGCTCTCCGCCCTGGCATAAAACGCAGTGGCAGGGTTACAAAATGTAACCTTATCTTGTTAGCAAGTGGTTGTTAAGCTAAATAAATCCACCTGGGAATCGTCTTATTGCGTTTCCCGGCAATAGCCCTGAGCCAGCCTCACTCACCCTTTGGAACAATGGCTATAACAACATTCTGCAACATAAGGCTCGCCAATGTTTTGGACTATGGTTCCCATGATCCCTCACTATTGGCAATGCTGGCTGGGGCTGATGGGATTTATAGTTCAATCACTTAAGCCGCCCGATTCTCGGCCTTTGCACTCAGTGCACCCCTATTTCATGGGGCTTGCATTCCTTCTGGTATTTCACACGTCGGCCCCCGTGGAATTAATCTGCCTGAACCTCAAACCCTCACTGCCCAGTATATTTACCTCCTTCTTTGATAATGTTGTACCTACGATTCCTTCTCCCTAGAACTGGGCTACATCTTCTGTGGAACTTCTGGAACTTCCTGCACCGCACCCCTTCCTTCACTGGACAACTCGAACCTCCTCGACCTGGTCACAGCAACACGAACAAGAGGAGGAGCGGGAAACAAAACTAAAATCTTGTCCTTAGGTGCAGCGGGCGTCCTTCTGCTTGGGGCTGGATGCTCTAGCAGCAGGACGCTCTCTGGCTTATATGGGGCTTGTCACGCCCCCATCCTTTGTTGCCCTTCGCTGGCTTTTCTCGTGCTTTGGCGCGCTTTCACCAACCCTCCCCCTTACCCAAGGGGGGGGGGGAGGACCCTGCCCAGATTATCGGGGCGCCTCCTCCATTGCTCTTCGTCGTCACCTTCAAAACACTCGCCAAAAGCAGCACATGACCAATGACAACATTAACAAAGTTGATGTAACCTGTTTCTGGTGTGGTCTGACACTCCCACATGTACGTTCATAGAAAGGGGGACATGTGGCAAGCACAATCAGATCTCTAGATTCTGCAGGTTGGCATCGAAAATACAGCAAGGTGGAACGAAACAGGGGCCAAAGAGTCACCTTCAAAGCCTGGAAATAAAGCAACACGTCTCTCCATGAAAGGAACTATGTGATGACTGTTCAAGAGAAAACAGATCAAAAATGCCCATAACGTGGCAACAGCAAGAAAATAGCACGAGTACCTGAGCCAATAGATTCAGCGCATGGCGCATGCTTATGCAATGCGTATACACAAGGCAACAGTGTTGGCTTTACACATGCAATCATTAGGGTGCTGTCCAATGTGTTTCTTTTTAAGATCAGCTTATTAAAAATCATAGGATCCTCATTTGCTCAGCGACAGGGCATGTGAAAAAGATCTTGCGGAAAGAGTTGAAAAAGCCTCAATATAAATAGCATGGTATTGCACTGCGACTGCGCATTGGTGACATTGATGTAACGACGCTATCAACGCGCTGACCCATCAAGATCTCTGTTCTCTCACTTTCCACGGGACTATTTTAAGCTGCACGCTGTGTGAGATTGCTGCCTCTGTTTATCACTCACGCTGAGGCATCATTTCGGCTCTCCCAGATCAACCTTCAGTTTAAAAATCTCTTTCTGAACGTCTCTGAACTGGAGTAATGATGCATGCACACCTGCACGCTGTCTGTGACGTTTTAGCAAATTAGTATTCATTAGTAGCTTACTGTCTTGCTGTCGCATGCCCTGCGCAGTGCAGAGACTGTACAAGCGGAGTCAAGAAGGGAATGTTCAGACTACAATTGGCACTTTCTTTCTGTACATTTAATGAAGAAGAGGGAGTGCTGTGTGTCAGGGATCTGAGTTTGTGGTCTGTCTCTTCTGCAAAGATTCCTTAAATGGCACCCATCTGGAAACTAGACGCATTATTTAAAACACGCATTGCTAAAGACAATAGTTTGGAGGTTTCTTGCTGTTCTTTCCATTTTGCATTTATAGGCACCAGGTTGCAAGGAGGAGAGTGCTCGGTTTCAAAGGTGGATTCAGTAAGGGGAAAGGGTGCGCAAGAGAATGAGAAGGAAGAAGAATAGATTAAGTGAGGGAATGACTAAAAGGGGGTGCCATCGAAGAGCAAGAGGAAATATGAGCAAGAAAAGTTTAGAGTGAGAGGGCAAGAAATAAAGCGACAGAGTTAGAGGAAGGATTAGCGTGTGTAGAGAGAGGGAGTGGGGTGGGTTTCTAGTATGAAAAGAGAGTTAGGTGGGTGGACTTAGAGAGAGGTGGGTGGGTGTGGTAGAGAGAGTGGAAGTAGAGAGAGTGGGGGTAGATAGAGTGGGGGAAGTTGGGTGGGGGTACAGAGAGTGGGGGCAATGTGGATGAGCAGAGAGAAAGTGGCATTCAGTTGGGTGGATGTGGTAGAGTGAGTGAAGGTAGGGTGGGTGGTTGGGGGTACATCTTGTGGAGGTAGGGTGGGTAGGGGTAGAGTGAATGGGGTAGGGAGGGTGAGATTAGAGAGAATGGTGGTAGGGTGGGTGTTTGGGGAAAGAGATAGTGGGGGTACGCTGGCTGGGGGTAGAGAGTGGGTGTAGAGTGGTTCTATGTGATATTTCCACTTTTTGAAGGCCGCACGCACAAAAGGCCAATTTATTTCAGTCAAATTGTGCTGCCCTCAAAAAGCAGAAATAGCACCTGCCGGGCGGGTTTCACAACCCCAACCTCCCAGATAAGCCATTCCACTGCCCGCCCCTGCACCGAGTGGACAGGTTTTCTTTAAATTTGGGGGGTTTCACCCCCGCTGTCTATTGGCTCCTTATGATACAAGCATTCCACTCAATCTTCCACCACTCACACACACAAACATACAGTTACGTTTACCCACTGCCCCCATTCCCCTTCACAAACATTCTCCCTTTTCATGCACAGTCACTCCCCATGGGACTCCTGCAACTCCTCTTTCGGTTCCCCCCATGCCTGTCAGCCCCTGCACGCACTTGTGTCTGTCACATGGGCTGGCAGTTTGATTTAGAAAGACCACTCAGAGTGGTCTATGAGCGGTCTTTCTAAATCAGTCATTTATGAAACAATTTGTAATAATCGATTTATTCACTTAATACCAGGTACTGTGGGTGGGGGTAGAGAGTGGATGTAGGGTGGTTGGGTGTGGATAGAGAGAGTGAAGGTAGGGTGGGGGTAGAGAGAGTGGAGGTAGGGTGGCTGTAGAGAGAGTAAAGGTTTATTAGAGATAGTGGAGGTAGGGTGGCTGTTTGGGGGTAGAGAAAATGGAGGTAGGATTATTAGGCAGAATCACCTGCAGTACCCTTTGGGAACACTACAGGTAATTAGGACTACAAGTGTAAGCGCAATTTCACCTTTGGTACAAACCCGTACTACACAGTAAAGTGGTAGCGATGGCTGAGCAGCCAGACTTATTTCAAGAGTTTAAGTGAGCAAAAGGACCAATCAATACAGTGATTCAAGTAAACACTTACTCAAGGTTTCTTGGTAAAAGAATATACATTTATTTACTCAGTCAGCTAGAAAACATTACACTAGCACAAGCAGCTCAGTAGCACACAGTAATAGACCACAAAAATCCCACCGGTAAGTAACTGAACAAGTTTAGGTAAAAAATGAAGTAGGAGCAAAATGGCACTTCAGATACTTAGAAAAGGAAGGAAAAGACACGGTTTTAAGAATAGACATCCCAAATACATGCATAAGCAGGGCAAAGGGTTTCAGTTAAATACAACCAGCAATTATTCTCAATAGGCCTGGGCCAAAATCAATGGTTCAGAGTCTTTTGTATAGGATAGCACAGTTCTGGTAAGTAATGGTTAAGTCTTTACCACAGATATTTAAAGAATTTGGCTAGGCGAAAAGTTTAACGTATGTTTAGGGAAGGCCAAGCCTTTGTAGTTGAGGAAAGTTTCACACACTTTCTCAATGGTCGAAAAGATTTCCAGACCGTACCTTTTAAATGAAGAAAGCTGTAGCTGAGGCAGTTGTTCCTGGCAGTTTGAGCAGGTCTCGCTGTTCCTGAGCTTCAGTCGTGGGGACAAGAAGGAGGACGTCGGGAGGTTCCTGCACTGCCCAGGAAAGAGGCCAAAAACTGTAGCAAGACGTCAGTTTAAGGCGTCGGTTTAAGATATCGGTTTAAGGTGTGAATGCCTTAAAGTCCCCCTGGTTTCCTTCCCTCTGGCTATCCAGTTTTCAACAGCACATTGAAGAAATTTCAACCAGAATAGGACTCTGTCGTCGGAGTTTTAGGCAATTCTGACATGCAGCAGGACTTCACTGGTCGTCCAGGAGTTGCAGCAGTCCTCTTCCTTCCTCTCCTCTTCGGTTATTTCGTTCCAGTGGTCGACTCTCCTTTCCAAGTCCCAGAGATCTGCTTTTAAACAGTTTACCCCCCCATTCATTCAGCCTGGCTGTCACTCACACAGCAGGGTGGCTGTCCTTGCTGAACAGACAGCCGGCAAATCACACCAGAGTACATTCAGGTCTCCTAGGTGACTAAGCATAGGGAGTTTCGGGCACCTCCCTCACATCCTGTCCACCCCAGACATCCTGGCACCAGAGGAGGTTGCCATTGTTAGCGTTTGCGAAAAATCATAGTAGTTGATCTAAACCACTGCCTTCAGCCATTTAAAATAGGAAAAGGTAACATTTTACTGTTACATGAGTGTTTTGAGTGTGGAAGCTAAGCAACCCCTCCAGAACTCTATAGTAAGATAGGGTGTGCTGGGTCAGTAAATTTAAAGAGACTAGTAAAGTCAATTTAACTTTACATGTCCTGGGAGACAGGAGTCAGTCCCAGGAAAGATATTTAAACCTTGGGAGTCTGAAAGACACCCCTATGCCACTGCACTGAAGGTGCTGTGTGACACATAGAAAAAGATGATGCCATGGAGGTTTTTTTAAAAACTCCATTACCAAAGAACACACAAGAGTAAAACTCTGGGATATTTTTACCCATGGCAATGTGCCACACTGTATCACTTTACAAATGGTGAAAGAAACAGCCCAAAATGGATGGGCTGACTCCAGGGTGTGCCAAAATTTCAAAACTGTGTTTGGGTCACAACCAAGAAAAGGCTGCACACCCTGCCATACACAGTCAGGGGGGCAAAAAACAGAGTTCTCACTGCAGGTGCATGCCAGTGGGTTCTGCCACATTCAACATAGAGCAAAGCAGTAGAACTGTGCCCAAAAACCGAAAATGCCTTTTAAAATGTTTGCTTTGCAACCTTCAAAAGTGCTGTTTTTGGCGCTAGATCCATTTATGTCCATAAAATCATTGAGATTAAAAGGGTACTGAAATGCTAGGATCATCCAGTGTGGCTCAGAGGAACTTGGCCTCATTGACTGACACCAGTTATGAAATGTATCTAAGGAAAAGGCAGCCCAGGAACATTTGTTTTCAGTTCCACAGGAAAAACGCAGCTAAAATTGCAACATGTAACAGAATCAGCTGTGCAGACAGAAACTCCAAACAAAGGCAGGATACATGTATCCAGACTGCAAACAATCCCAGCACTCAAGGGAAGAAAGAATGATGAATAAAAGGTGCATGTGCTGCATAGGAAAATCAGATTAAAAAAAACTCAGTTTAATGTGTATTTCCATGAAGAAAGTGCAAAATGACCTGTTTTGAAAGCATGTTTTTGTTGAAATGCCTAATTCTTTAAGAAATGTCGAAGGATTGCTAATGTAAAAATCCACCTATAAACTGTGTTTTAATGAAAGATGTAGGGGAAACTTAAAGTAACCCAGCTTCTAGTTAATTAACTATTTAAAAAAACAATTCTGCTTGACAGTCCTCAGCCTGGGAAAGGTTGACACTTCACTGCTGGCAGGAAGGCCTAATTGTTGCTGGGAGGGCTCGCATACTCATGACAATGTGCTTAATTAGACATTTGTCTTTGCCTCAGGCAAAGACAATAGAATGCCACGACACTCATCCTTCCAGAGGAGGGGCAGGATGCTGGGAGAGGCTTCTCATTGAACTTCAAAGGACTGGACATTTGCTCACACTTGGGAAGTAAAAGAAAAACTGACCTGTAATTTTGGGTTTAAATTGCTTATTTTGCCACAGAACCTCATGACATTTAACTTGGCAGCAAAAATAGGTAAAGGAATGAAAAGTACATACATTGAAATCTGAATTTATGATAGACATATGAAGACTTGGTTGAATTTCTTACTGCGTAAGGAACTGAAGTTATGAAAAAGGACTCATTGCGCAGAAACTATTAATGCTGCAAGCCTAATATTGTGTACCCATGTACTAGGGGCGATTGCACATATATGTACCGAATTAGGAATTGTTATGTCAAACCTTTATGATTAAAATTGACAAAATTCCACAGAAAGACAAAGCCAAGTCCCACCAACTTGGGAGTTGGATGTAAATGTAACCCACAAAATATGTAATGCATGTGTCCGATTTTATTTGAGGGAATAATTATATAAATATATATTTGTGGGAAAGTTAAATGTTGGTCCAAATAACTGTGGGAGGTTCCCAAGTCACATCATAAAATATGACAACCTTTTCTGTCATCCAACAGCAAAAAGCAAGGCGGGAACTGTGCCTTTGACCAATCATAGCCTTGTGGGTGTGGGTTGTAAGTCTGCCCCTTCCATAAACTTAGTGATGTCATTTGGCAGGATAAATAAGGGAACCTCAGAACACACAAACACGGACTGATTCCTGACTCCATCTTGATTTCTGCGTGGCGCCATGTTCCTGAATTCTTCATCTTTGATTCCTGATCCAGATTTCTTTGCAAAACCAAGGCCTCAGCATGGCTGAACTCTTTTTCTGCTAGGCCCCAAATCCTGAAACCATCCCAAAACTTAAGGGAAATAATTTTGATCCAGTCTGGATTGCTACAATTCCTTCTTGCCTGCTGAAACTCACCATCCCGCTGATCTACAGTGTCCAGTAACCAGAAGGGCCAATCCAGTCCAATCCAGTCTGAGTTGCCCACCCAGTTGACCAGAACTGCCCAGCTGACCTATCCCACCAGAAGTGCCCTGCTGTCTGTAGACCCGATCCGTGATAACCAGAACTTAATGGTCCAATCTTAAATTAAAGTGGTCTGTAAGTATCAATAGGAATCATATTGAACCATAGCATATATCGCCTTGTCCTAGCCTAACCTATACCCTATCCCATCTTTACCTTAAGAACCATAATATTGTCAGAACCATTCTTGCAACTCTATCTTTGATTCTTAGTGTTAGCATCGATTTTTTCTCATTTGTTTTTCTTGAACATAAGCCATTAGTGATTTGGATTAAATAAAGTAATTGCCATAAAGAAAACATAGTATCCGCCACGTGAAGGGTTACAAGCAGCCATGTGTAACCCTGGAGATTCACGGGTGGCATTCTCTTTTTGTTAGCCATTAATCTAGTTTAAGTAAAATCAATCTGTCATTTTAAAACCGATTTTCTGCTTTTCTCTGTTCTATTTTTCTAAAATCACCTCTCATTCAAACTTGCATAACTTCCTCAAATTAATAGCTAGAGACTTAATTCCAACTCTGACTTAAACTTAAGACCTTTAGCTACATCCACACATAAAACTACATCCAACAACATTATTGGATTTGACCCGTTTATCTTAAAAATCGCATAGGAATATTTAGGCAAGAATTCACAATTTTGCAAATGTTTTACACATGTGATTTCAAATTCAAAGTATTTCCAAACTTCCATTCTGATTCAAAGTGTGTACTGTTGCTCATATTATAGCTTATGGTTGTTAGGATCTTTGCACTGTTGCTCCCATAGAGATTTATATCAATTTAAGGATTTTTGCACATTTTTTATTGTTTTTCTAAGCAATTTTTTTAATGTCATTTTAAAAAGTGTCAAATTTCCAAAACGTTTTTATCTCTTGTTTGGGGAGGGAAGATTGCATTCCAAAACTGTACTCTGTTCTATATTCCTGAATACCTGCTGCTTACCTACATCTGTGTAGAATTGCTTCTTCTTTGAGAGTTGAGAAATTTGCAGGGGGAAATCTTAACTTAAGCGCTTTTCAACAAGCAAAAACTGTTCTTTTTCCTGTGTTTTATTTTCTGTGTGCTAAACAGTGAATTCAACTGTCTTACCTACTCTCTGATTTGTATTGTCACCACATTGGTGATTGTTCCCCCATATATTAAAACATATGTTTGATTTGAATTTTAAATAAATAAATAAATAAATATTACCTTTACCAACCAGCCTGATTCCTGGTCCATTGTGACCTGGGGGTATTTTGAAAAGGGGTGTGGTATGAGTGGTATATCACTCAGAACTTTGAACCTATAGACATAATAAAATAAGTATTTCATTTGCGCACTGCATACTAGGCTGAAACCAGGGTATATTGCCTGATTGAAATCCTTAACAGATTTGGGGGCTCGTGTCTTGATTTTGAGTTTGAGTTACCACCTGTGACAGTTCAACACAGCAGACTAGCCTGCAGAGTACAAACACCTTGTTTGGTTGGTGTACTGTGCTACACTGTACAAACCCCTCTCAAAATAAATATTCCAAAATCAGGCCTGTTTGTAAAAGTTAAAAGTAAATCAGCCCTAAAATAATTCATAAAGAAATTGATATTTCCAAAATGGTGATCCCAGTAGAAATCTTCCATCTTGAAAAATGTTTCATCAACTACAGTTATGGTGGCCCCAGTGTCTCGAATGGCAGGGGTCTCCTGACCATTTACAAGAACACTGTCTTTGTAATACTCTTTAGTATTGTCTAGAATAGAGTTATACACATCTATGTTCTGTTGTTCCCACAGACCCAGGGATACTAAAGAAACTCTAGCTGAGACTTTCATGGGTTCCTCAGCCAGTAAGTGAAAGTTTCTACTTGCCATTGGTACTTTATCCACTGGGGAGAAGGCTAAGGAGACAGTGTGGATCCCTGAACATTTACCCTTACATCTGGGATCCCCTTTCACACGGTCAGTTGACCCACAAGAATAACATTTACCAAATGTCTTTATGAATAAGGGTTTGTTCTGACGTCCTTCTGGTTTGTCCCAGAAAGGTACACTAGCCTGATTTGGTTTTCACTGTGGCTTACCCTTGTTATGTTTGGGGCCCTCTTTTGGATTGGAGGTATTAGACTTCTCCTTGATGTCCTTTATGTGCTGCTTTCCCCCATCCTTCTTCTGAGTTACCCCAGAATCCTTGTGAGTAGCCCTGCTGGCAACCCACAAGTCAGAAGACTTTGCTAACTTCATTGGATCAATTTCCTTAGAGTCAGCCAAGTGCTGTCTCAGCTCAGGAGAGCAGGCATAATAAATAGACTCTAACATCAACAAATTCCTCATACCTTCATAAGTGTTCACGCTGTAACCCTTAACCCAACCATCACAGTTTTTCAATCATTCAGTCACCTAGGAAGCCCAAGGGGTACCATCATGCTTTTTTCTAAACCTCTTAAGATACTGAGAAGGGGTCTTCCCGAATCTAGCTATCAAAGCTAGCTTCACAGTTTCATACTACTTTCTGTCTATATCCCCTAACACCATTACCACATCAGTTGCAACAGTGGGTAGCCTAGAAAAAAAGCCAAGGAATCAATTGACTCCATGTAATGTCTTGAATCCCATGGTTATATTCAAAAGCAGCCAACCAATCCAAAATATCAAGCTTAAACTCATACATACTTACTGCATCTTTGGGCATGCAAGACCTCTTAGGACTGGAAGACCTAGAAGACTAGAATCAGTTTCAACAGACAACTTTTTCATCTCTAGTCCATGGTTCAATTCCATCTCTCTGAGTTTAAGTTCTTGATGTTTGCATTCAGTTTGCGCTTGGATTCTTTTAAACTCTAACTCAAAGTCTCAGTTTTTCTAAAGAGACAAATTCAGGACTTCATGTTGGACCTAGTGGGGTCCCTGTGGTCAGAGGTTGAGGCCTATGAGCAGACAAAGGTAAAAGACTCTTCTTCCTCCTCTAACTCATCTATAACATTTGAGTTACTCTCAGAAACATTATCATCCTCATCAACATTTTCCACATTTGCTACAGGTGTGGGGGATTCAGACTCACTCCTCAGACTTTGGTATTCTAACAACTTTTCTATCAATTCAACCCTCTTGCCTTTTACAGTGAGATTCCTAGCTTTACACATATCTCTCAATTGCTCAACAGTTAAAGTCACTAGGGTCTCCTGTGTGTAGCTTTCCATATCAGTCATGATAAAACAATTGCTTTACTAGTGTTGCTTAGCCTTGTGAAGATTATTTGAACGAAAGTAAAAGTAGCACTTTAAATGTAACAAGTATACCTTATCCTCACCGCTTTACACCGGTGTTAGGCAGAATCACCTGCAGTATTGGGATCACTAGAGGTAATTAGGACTACAAACTTAAGCACAATTTCACCTTTGGTACAAGCCCATACTACACAGTAAAGTGGTAGCGATGGCTGAGCAGCCAGACTTATCTCAAGAGTTTAAGTGAGCAGTAGAACAAGTTACACAAAGGACCAACCAATACAGTGATTCAAGTAAACACTTAGTCAAGGTTTCTTGGTAAAAGGATATCCATGTATTTACTCAGTTAGTTAGAAAACATTACAGTAGCACAAGCAGCTCAATATCAAGAAGGAGGACGTCGGGAGGTTCCTGCACTGCCCAGGGAAGAGTCCAAAAGCTTTAGCAAGACATAGGTTTAAGGTGTGAGTGCCTTAAAGTCCCCCTTGTTTCCTTCCCTCTGGCTATTCGTTTTCAACAGCACTCTGAAGAAATTTTGACCAGAATAGGACGGTGTCCAGGTGGCTTGCGAGTTGGTTGTTCCCACCAACACAAGGAAAGAAGTTAACCTTGAAGGGCTTCTTTGTCGTCCAAGTTTCAGGCAATTTGGACCTGCAGCAGGGCTTCACTGGTCGTTCAGGAGTTGCAGCAGTCCTCTTCCTTCCTCTCCTCTTCGGTTCTTTCATTCCAGTGGTCAACTCTGCTTTCCAAGTCCCAGAGACCTGCTTGTAAACAGTTTTCCCACCATTCATTCAGCCTGGCTGTCACTCACATAGCAGGGTGGCTGTCCTTGCCGGACAGCCAGCCGGCCAATCACACCAGAGTGCATTCAGGTCTCCTAGGAGACTAAGCACAAGGAGGTTCGGGCACCTCCTTCACATCCTGTCCACCCCAGACACTCTGGCACCAGAGGAGGGCTTCAGCAGAGAAGCCCGCCAAAGGGCACGAACAAAGGGACCGAACCTGTTTGGCGGGCAGAGACAAACACAAGAAGGACTTTTCCTAAAAGAAATGGCGAAAAAAGATGACCAGCGTCTGTTTTTACAGATAGGTCTGGGGCGCCATATTAAAAAGCATGGCTACCCCTGATTTTGAGCTACGGTTGTTAGCGGTTGCGAAAAATCATGGCAGTTGATCTAAACCACTGCCACCAGCCATTTAAAATAGGAAAAGGTAACACTTTACTGTTACATGAGTGTTTTGACTCAGGGGAAGCTAAGCAACCCCTCCAGCACTCTATAGTAAGATAGGGTGTGCTGGGTCAGCACATTTAAAGAGACTAGTAAAGTCAATTTAACTTTACATGCCCTGGGAGACAATAGTCAGTCCCAGGAAAGGTATTTAAACCTTGGGGTGTCTGAAAGACACCCCTGTGCCACTGCACTGAAGCTGCTGTGTGACACATTGAAAAAGATGGTGCCATGGAGGTTGTTTTAAAAACTCCATTACCAAAGAACACAAGAGTAAAACACACACACACTACATGGAAGAGTGGGAAAAAAGGCTCACTCTTCCCAGGTAAAAAATCAAATCCTAGAAACCCAGCAAAGTTGCTGGGGGTCTCAAAAGGTAAGGGAAATTAGCACATTTTGAGAATTCTCCCTAACAAGGATGGGTAGGGGTAAAACTAGTGGAGGTAGGTTGTTGGGAGTGCACGCAGGGTAGGTTGGTACGGGTACAGAGAGTGGGGGTAGGGTGAGGGGTGGGGGTAGAGCAAGTGGGGGAAGTGTGGGTGGTTGAGGTAGAGAGAGTGGAGGTAGGGTGGGTGCATATTTGTGGGTATAGAGTGCAAGTAGGGTGGGAGTGGGGATAGAGAGAGTGGTGGTATGGTGGGTGAGTGTGGGTAGAGAGGGGGTGGCACGGCGGGTGGTGGTAGTGAGAGTTTAGGTAGGGTGGTATTGGTAGAGCGAGTTGCGGTTGGGGTTGAGAGAATGGGGGTAGTGTGAGTGCGGTAGAGCGAGTGAGAGCAGGGATGGTGTGTGGGGGTAGAGATAGTGAAGCTAGGGTGGGTGGGGCAGAAAGAATCGTGGTAAGGTGAGTGGGTTTGGGTTGAGAGAGTTGGGGTTGGTTGGGTGGATGGGTGGGGTAGAGGGGATGGGGTATGGGTGGTGGTAAAGCAAGTGGGTATATAGTGGCTGTGTTGGGGTAGAGAAAGCAGAGATAGGGTGAGTGGCTTTGAGGTAGAAGTGTGGGGTGGGTGGCTCTTTTGGGGGTAGGGAGAGTATTGGGGTGTAGACAGTGGGGTAGGGTAGGTGGGTGGGGGTAGAGATGGCGGGGGTAGGGTGGGTGGGGTTATAGACAGTGTGGATAGTGTGGGTGGGTGGGGGTAGTGGGAGTGGGAGTGGGTTAGGTGGGTGGGGTAGTGAGAGGGGGTAGGGTTGGTGGGTAAAGAGGTAGAGAGACTGGAGGTATGGTGGGTGGGTGGGGTAAAGAGAGTTGGGGTATGGTGGGTGCGGGTAAAGAGTGGGTTTAGGATGGGTAGGGTGGAGAGAGATTGGGTAGGGTGGATGGTTGAGGAAGGAGAGATTGGGGTAGGGTGGGTGGGTTAGAATAGTGAGAGTGAGGGTAGGGTGGGTGGAACTAGAAAGAGTGGGGGTAGTGTGGGTGGGTGGAGGTAGAGAAAGTGGGGGTAGCTTAGGTAGGTGGGGTAGAGAGAGAGATGGGGTAGGTAGGGTGGGTGGGGTAGAGAGAGAGATGGGGTAGGTAGGGTGGGTGTGGTAGAGAGAGTATTAGTCACATGAGTGGGTTACAGAGAGTGAGTGTAGGGTTGGTGGGGTATGGTGGATGGTTGGGGAAAGAGAGAGTAGGGGTATGGTGGGTGGGGTAGAGAGTAGTGTTGTGGTGGGTCAGTGGGTGTGTGGGGGTAGAGAGTGGGGGTATGGTGGATGGGCGTGGGTAGAGAACGTGGAGGTAGGGTGGGGTAGAGAGATTGGAGTTAGGGTGGGTGTAGAGAAAGTGGAGGGAAGATGGGTGGCTTGGGTAGAGAGAGTGGTGGAAGGGTGGGTGATTAGGGTTATATAAAGTGGATATAGTATGGGTGGTGGATGAGGTACAGAAAGTGCAGGAATTGTGGGTGGAGTAGAGCAAGTGGAGATAGGGTGGGTTGGTGGCAGTAGAGAAAATGAGGGTGGGGTGGCCGGGGGTAGAGAGAGTGGAAGTAGGGTAGGTAGGTGGAGATAGAGAGAGTGAGGGTAGGGTGGGTGGGGTGTAGAGTGTGGGGTAGTATGGGTGGGGTAGAGAGAGCAGGAGTAGGGTGGGTGGGTTGGTGTAAAGAGCAGGCGCAGGATGGGTGGCTTGAGGGTAAAGAGAACTGGAGTGTGGTGCGTGGGTTGGGAGTAGGGAGAGTGGGGGTATGTAGAGAGAGTAGGGGTAGGGAGGGTTGGATGGTGTAGAGATAGTGGGGTAATGGTGGGTGGGGGTAGGTAGAGTGGTGGTAGGGTGGGTGGAGCTAGTGAGAGTGGAGGTTGGTTAGGTTCTTGGGGTAGAGAGAGTGGGGATAGGGTGTTTGGGTGAAGACGAGAGCAGGGGTTCAGTGGGTGGGGTTAGAGAGAATAGGAATATGGTGAGAGGGTTGGGGTTGAGAGAGTTGGGATAGGGTAGGTGAGTGGAGGTAGGGATATCAGGAGTAGGATGGGTGGGTTGGTGTAAAGAGAGCAGGGGTAGGAAGGGTGGCTTGGAGGTAGAGAGTGTGGGATAGTTGGTTTTGGGGTAGGGAGAGCATGGTAGGGTGGGTGGGTTGGGGTGGAAACATTGGAGGAAGGATAGGTGGGTTGGGGTTGAAAGAATGGGGGTAGGCTGGATGGTTGGCGAAAGAGAGCATGGAGTTAGGGTGGGTGGGTTTGGGTTGCGAGTGTGCAGGGATAGTGGGTGGGGCTAGAGAGAATGGGCAAAGATTGGGTGGGGGTAGAGAGAGTGGGGGTAGGTGAGGTGGGTGGGGTACAGAAGAAGGGGGTAGAGTGGGTGGGTGGGGCTCAAGGGTATGGAGATAGGGTTGGTGTTGTTGTTAGAGTGGAGGTAGGATATGTGGTGGATGGGGTAGAGAGAGTGCAGGTATCGTAGGAGGGGGAAGAGAGAGTGGGGGTAGAGTGGGTGGGTGGTGGTAAAGTAAGTGGAGCTAGCCTGGGTGGTTGGGGTAGAGAGAGTGGAGATAGGGTGGGTGGATGACGGTAGGGAGAATGGGGGTAGGATTGGCGAGTGCGAATAGAGAGGGTGGAGGTTGGTTGGGAGTAAAGAGAGGAGAGGTAGAGTGGGTGGGTGGGTGTAGAGAGTGTAGGGGTTGGGTGGGGGTTGAGCGGGTAGGACTAGGGTCAGTAGATTGGGGGTAGAGAGAGCAGGGGTAAAGTGGATGCCTTGGAGGTAGAGAGTGTGGGGGTGGGGTGAGTGGTTTGGGGCTAGTGAGAACTTGGTAGGGTGTGTGGGTTGGGGAGACAGTGGGTATAGGGTAGGTGGGCTCGGGTAGAGAGAGTGGTGGTAGGGTGGGTGGACTAGAATGAGTCGGTGTAGTGTGAGTGGGTGGGGGTAGGTTAGGGGGGTGGGGTAGACAGAAAGGGGGTAGAGAGACTGGAGATATGGTAGGTAGGGTGGGTGGGGGTAGAGAGAGTAGGTTTAGGGGGTGGATGGTTGTGGAAAGAGAGAATGGGGATACAGGGTGGGTTGTGGTAGTGAGGGTAGGGTGGGTGGGGCTAAAGAGAGTGGGGGTAGGTTGGTGGGGGTGGAGAGTGTGGAGGTATAGTGGTTGATTGGGGTTTTAGAGAGTGTGGGTAGGGTGGGTGGGGGTACAGTGGAAGGTTCATGAAAGAGAGAGTGGGGATAGGATGGGTGGGTGGAGTACAGAGATGTGGTACACTGGGTTAGTGGGTGTGTGGAGGTAGAGAGTGGAGGTATGTTAATTTTAATTTCTAAAGGATATTTGTACCGCGCACTATCACCACTGGAGTGGTCCCCTGCGCTCTGGCGGCTCTGAAAGAGGGGGAAAGAGAGGGTCAGTTAGTGGCAGGAAGCTGGAAAAGTGCAAGAGAGCAGTGATGTGCTATTGGTGGCCTCAGCCCAGTGGGTCTGTTGGCTGGGCATGGGATGTTTGCAGCCGGTAGTCGTTGTGTACTGTTGTGCAAGTCTATGTGTGTTTTGTTGTTGCAGTGTAGTGTAGTGAAGTTTGTGCAGTTTGTTGTGCTGTAGGATTGTGGTTGTGTTTGGTTTAGAGTTTGAGAGGTGTATGCAGAGGGGGGAAATTGTTAGTGGATTGGTTAATTGGCATTTCCATCTCGAAGTGAGGCACTGGGTTTCTTTAATCTCCCCAGATGGGGTGTGGGAGCATTTCTGCCCCTCTGTCCTGATCTGTGCTTGGCCGGTACTCACAGTGCCTTTCACATCTGGCCTCCACTTTCATCAACTTCCTTCACAACCTTACCTGCCTTGCTTGGCCACTAATACTGCCATTGTCAATGCTAATGTCCACAACTTAGTTTGAGTTTGGTGAGTGGTAACATTCAAACAACTGTATATCAGTGTGATACCTGGTAGTAATTATGGGGCGGGTGAGGTTGTTGGATGGGATTGGCTGGGGATGCTAATTCTGTCCTAATGGGTGTCACTTGTGTTCTATTTGACTTGGGGTTACCTATCAAGTTGTGGTAAGAGTTTCTCTGGTCGGTTCTGCGTGTTGTCAGAGTCCTCTTAAGTTTAGATATCCTATCCTTTTTCCTTTCTGTTGTTTCAGTTTTTCAGTTTTAATCGGTGGTATGGTCGATGGTTGTGGGTAGAGAAAGTTTAGAGAGTGGAATTTGGGTGGTGTAGAGAGAGTGGAGGCAAGGTGGGTGGGTGGGGTACAAAGAGTGGAGGTAGGGTGGGGGGCTGGATGGGGTAGCAAGAGTGCAGGTATTGTGGGAAGGGGTAGAGCGAGTGAGGCTAGAGTGGATGGGTGGCAGTAAATAGAGTGGAGATAGCTTGGGTGGTTGGGGATAGAGAGAGTGGGCGTAGGGTTGGTGGCTTGGGGTTAGAGAGAGCTGGACTGTGGTGGGTGGGTTGGGAGTAGGGAGAGGGGGTGTGTTGAGAGATTGGGGGTAGGATGGGTGGTTTGGGGTAGAGAGAGTGGGCGTAGGTTGGGTGGATGTAGAGAGAGGGGAGGTAGGGTGAGTGGTTAGGTTTGGAGAGAGTGGAGGTAGGATGGGTGGGTTGATGGGGTAGAGAGAGTGTAGGTATTGTGGGAGGTGGTCGAGAGAGTGGAAGTAGCTTTGGTGATTGGGGGTAGAAAGAATGGAGATAGGATTGGTGGTTGGCAGTAGAGAGAATGGAGGTAGGGTGGGTTTGGGCATAGAGAGTGGAAGTAGGGTAGGTGAGTGGGTAGTGAGAGTGGGGTGAGGGTAGAGAGAGTGGGGGTAGGGTGGGTGAAGGTAGAGAGAGTGGAGGTAGAGTGGGTGGGTGTACAGAGTGTTGAGGTAGAGGGGGTGAGTGGGGATACAGAAAGCAGAGGTAGGTTTTAAAACAACTCCATAGGCCTCATCTTTGTCTTGTGTGTCACACAGCACCTTAAGTGCAGTGGCACATGGATGTCTTTCAGACTTCCCAAGGTTTAAATACCTTCTCTGGGAATGACTACTGTCTCCCAGAGCATGTACAGTTAAATTGACTTTACTAGTCTCTTTAAATTTACAGACCCAGCACACACTATCTTCCTATAGAGTGTTGGAGGGGTTGCATAGCATCCCCTGAGTCTAATCACTCATGTAACAGTCATGGGAACAACCAACTCACAAGTCACCTGGACACTGTCTCTATACTGGTCAAATTTTCTTCAGAGTGCTGTTGAAAACCGGATAGCCAGTGAGAAGGATACCAGTTTGTGGTCTTTAAGGCACTAACACCTTAAACCGATGTTTTTCCAAGCTTGTGGGTTCTTCCCTGGGCAGTGCAGGAACCTCCCGACGTCCTCCTTCTTGTCCCCATGACTGAAGCTCAGGAACAGCGAGATCTGCAGGAACTGCCAGAAACAACTGCCTCAGCTACAGCTCTTCCTCACTTAAAAGGTACTGCGCAAGTGCGGTCAAGAAATCCTTTATGCCGCGGTGAAAGTTTGTGAAACTTTCCCAACATTGAAGGCTTGTCCTTCCCTAAACCGACATATGATTTTTTCATCTGACCAACTACTTCTAAAAATCGTAGCAAAAACATAACCGTTTACTACCAGAACTGTGCTATCCTATACCAGACTCTGAACCATTGACTTTGGCCCAGGCCTATTGAATTGAATTGTTGGTTGTAGTGAACTGAAACAATTTGCCCTGCCTCTGAAAGTATGTGTGCTTTAATTATTTTAACCTTGTCTTTTTACCCCTTTTTAAAGTAACTGAAGTGCCATTTTGCACCCACTTCAGTGGAGTTGAACTTGTTCAGAAACTGATTGGTTGTGTATTGTAGTATATTAGATTGTGATATTGAGCTTCTCTTACTAGTGGAATGTTTTCCAATTGACTGTGTAAATAAATGTATATTCTTTTACCAAGAAACCTTGAGTAAGTGTATGTTTGAGCCACTGTTATTGCTAACCCTTTGTGTAACCCTTGTACTGCTCACTTTACTCTTGAGATAAGTCTGGCTGCTCAGTCACAGCTACCATATTACTGTGTAGTACAGGCTTGTACGAAAGGTGAAATTGTACTTACACTTGTAGGCGTAATTGTGTGTAGTGTTTCCAAAGGGTACTGCATGTGATTCTGCCTAACATGGAGCTAAACAGAGCAGGAGTAAGGAGGGTGGCTTAGAAGTAGAGAGTGTGGGGTGGTTTGGGGATAGGGAGAGCAGGGGTATGGTGGTTGGGTCTGAGCTAGAGAGAGTGCAGGTTGGTGAGTAGCTTGGCGTAGAGAGAGTGGGAGTAGAGCAGGCGGGGTAGAGAGTGGAGGTAGGGTGTGAAGGTGGTGGTATAGAGAATGGGAATAGGGTGGGTTTGTGGGGGTAGGAAGAGTGAGTGTACGGTAGGTGGGTGGGGTAGAGAGAGTGAGAGAATGGTTGGTGGGTTGGTGGAAAGAGAGCAGGGGTAGGGATTGTGGCTGGGATGTGGTGGCGGGATTGGGGTAGGGAGAATGAGGGTGGGTGGGTGGATGGGGTGGTTGTGTTGGGTTAGAGATAGTGGGGGTAGGATGGATGGGTTAAGGTATAGAGAGTGTGGGTAGAGTCAGTGGGGTTAGAGAGAGTGGAGGTAGAGTTGGTGGGGTAGTGAGAGTGGACGTAGGGTGGGTGGTTGAGGTAGAGAGAGTAGGGATAGGGTTGGTTGGGATACAGAGAGTGCAGATAGGGTGGGCGTTTGGGGAAAGTGAGAGTGGGGGTAGGATGAGTGGGTGTAGTAGAGAGTGGAGGTATAGTTGATAGGTGTAGGAAAAGAGAGTGGAGGTAGGCAGGGTGCTGAGAGTGGAGGTAGGGTGGGGTTAAAGAGAGTGGAGGTAGGGTAGGTGTAGAGAGTGTGGAGGTGGGGTGGTTGGGTGGGGTTATAGAGAGTGTTAAGTTAAGAGAGTGGAGGTAGGGTGGGGGTAAAGAGAGTAGAGGTAGGTTGGGGTAGGGAGTGTAGGGGTATGGTGGATGGGTGCTTGTAGAGAGAGTAGAGGTAGTGTGCGTGGCTGTACAGAGTTGAGGTAGGGTGGGTGGGGGTACAGAAAGCAGAGGTTGGATGGGTGGGTGTGGGTACAGAGATTGGAGGTAGCATGGGTGGATGGGTGGGGGTAGAGAGAATGGGCATAGGGTGGGTGGGGGTAGAAGTGGGTGGGGTTTGGGTGGGGTAGAGCAAATGTGACTAGGGTGGGTGGGTTGGGGTAGAGAGAGCAGGGGTAAGGTGGTTGTCTTGGAGGTAGAGAGTGTGACGGTGGGGTGGGTTGGTTAGGGGTAGGGAGAGTGTGAGAATGGTGGGTTGGTGTGGGTTAGAGAGAGTGGGGGTAGGGTGGGTTGCTTGGGATAGAGAGAGTGGGGGTATGGTGAGTGGGAGTAGAGAGTGGAGGTAGGGTGGGTGGGTCAGTTGAGAGAATGGGGTAGGGTGGGTGAATTGCGGGTAGGGAGAGTGGGGGTAGGATGGGTGGATTGGGTTAGAGAGAATGGGGGTAGGAAGGGTAGGTTAAGGTAGAGAGAGTGGGGGTAGCCTTGGTGGGGATAGAGAGAGTTGGAGTAGGGTGGGTGGGGCTAATGAGAGTGGAGGTGGGGTGGGTGGTTGGGGGTAGAGAGTGAGGGTAGGGTGGGTGGGGGTACAGAGAGCGGAGGTAGGGTGGGTGGTTGGGGAAAAAGAGAGTGGGTGTAGGGTGGGTGGGTGTAGGTAGAGTGAGTTCAGGTAGGGTATGGGTACAGAGAGTGTTAAGTAGGGTGGGGGTAGAAAGAGTGGAGGTGGGTGGATGGGTGGGGGTAAAGAGAGTGTTATGTTATGAGCTTTTGCATAGCGCATCTGTGACCAGCAGGCATAGAAAAACCCACCAAGGAGTCTTAGTACCTAAACGTAAAAATGACCAAATGATGGGCTAGCCCACACTACAGAAGAAGTGAGTTTTCAGGGATTTCTTGAAAAGAAGGTGATCATCAATCCTGCAAAGGCAGAGGGGGGAGAATTCCATAGAGTGGCAGCCGCCACACAGAAGGCCCCAGCCCCTATAGTAGTTCTGTGAAATGGGACCCGAAGAAGACAAAGGTTCCCAGAGGGAAGAATTCTAGCGGGGATATTTTGGCAAAATGTTTCCCTCAGATAGGAAGCACCCAGGCCACGTAGAGTTTGGTGGATAATGGAAAGGGACTTACATTTTATTCTGCTATAAACAGGCAGCCAGTGGAAGTTACTCAACATTGAGAGATATGAGCAAACTAAGGTAAAGTCGCAACTAAACGGGTGGCAGCAGTGCTTAATTTGGGGGGGGGGGTGGGCTTCCCAATTCTCAGCTCCGGTACTTATTTCTGAGGACTGACACTTATTTTTAAGCGCAGATTGATTATGTTGTGGAGTTTTGGCAACTTTAGTATTTTATCTGTCAGTCATAGTAACATAACAATCAACAACATTGTGCACTGGCCAGGGTCTCTGCATCCAGGGCTTGCACATTGTTAATCACAAACCAAGTTGGCAGGGCAGGACTATTTATCCATTTTCATGAAAAACAATGAGATGCAAGGTGACAATCCGGGGCACCGATGCTTGCCATGCCCACACACTGCTCCATGCACATTCTCTAGTGTAATAACCAGCGTGGTGGGTTGACAAGAACATGACAGTCACCAGCCAACAGCCCCAACCCATGGGCAAAGTCAGTGAAAAGACTGGTATCGAACAGGAGAGCCAGTCATGAGTGCCAACCTTTGCACGACAGTATTGCTGCAGTGTTTGCCAGGCAACTCATCAGTTCAGTAATGAGTGTGCCCACATTCGTCCATCAATTTACCATAGGAGGAAAGCATTTTTTTCCTCTGGTTAGATGGTTAACATGCTCCACTTGGCACCGATAGGATTCGTGCAAAATGATAACGATGTTGTGTTTAAAGAAACACTTAAACATTTATTTTATTTCAAAACACAACTAATAGGTTACGTTGATTTCACTGTCAATGAACCAGTGGCAGTTGGCGCTGTAACCCCAAAAATGTTGACACCATATGGAGCAGCCATGTGACACGGTATGGGGCAATAGTGGGTGGTGTCAATGACGGGGAGCGGCCCTTCCTGATGCAAGAGAATATTTGGGCCCTGTCACTTATTTTCGTACACATTAAGCACTGATCCTATGCCACAAAGAAAGCAAAACTGTTGGCTTTCCAATTATGCAAACGCTTATTTTTCTCTGCTAGCATAATTCCCACTGCTTTTGAAAACTTCCTGTTTCAGGAGGAGCAGCACAGTAGGCCATCCGTGCTCAGCTGTCGTCCAGGGACGTCATTTGGGGGTTGCCAGAGGTCGCAACTGTGACCTCTGAGGTCTCCCTTGGGACCTCTGTGGTCTCCCTTGTGACCTCTAAAAAAAATTTAAAAAATAAAAGATTTTTTTTAATGCAAGCTCCTGGGCAGTGGCCAGCACCATGTGGCTCTTTACTTCTGGAGTGGCTGGCTTTCTTGTTCAGGCCCCTTAAAAAAAGAAAAATAAGAACAGGAGTGCCACAAGTCTAACACTTTCAGCACTGACCCTAAATAAGAAAGAATAGGAATAAAAAAAACAAATAATGTGTCTTTCTGGAATTCTATACAATAATTGCTAGACTCATTAAAGGGTTATTTCAGGCACACTTCAGGGGGTGAGTCACTGATTTAGTCTGTTCTTAAATGCCTCAACTCAGCCTTTCATGCTTTTGAAGTGATAAATGAGTACAAACACAGGTTGGGTGATATTGGGTGTATATTTTTTCTATATAAAGTGCTTAAGTGTAAGTGCTATATAATAACACATCATTATTATTTGGTCATGGATGTATGCTTGCTTTTACAGTTACTTGGTAACATGGGCCTATACACACTGATCTTAACGGTACATATGGCGATCCATTCTTGTATTAAATGTACATCACATTATAGTGATATCGTAACCATATTTTTCATAGTTTACATTGCTATGTGTGACCACTCACTGTTTTGTCAATAAGGTGAAAGGTTGTGTTCCATCACTTCCCGCGATATCACTTTGGGGTGCAGTCAAATGACATCAGGGGTCAAAGGTCATGGGATGTCCGGTCCGCTACCACTGGCATTTTGTTGAAATGGCGTCCGTGCTGTCATCCCAGTTCAATGAATGCACTTCCCTTTTCTATCAGATCGTTAACTGATACTAAGACTTTACAAATAAGCAGAAACTCTGCTTCTCCTCTCAGCCTTTCCATAAGCTTTCTCAACACCCTTTTATAATACAACATCACATACTCTCTGTTGTCCTGCAAGCACGTCCACCAATTTCACAAGTGCGCAAAGGCATTTTTTTAAATATTGAAATCCCAATGATGGTGTAAAAAACATTGCTTGTGGTAGGATGGCTATCATATGCATGCATGTGTTACCGCCTCAGAAGAGGGAAACTTATGAAGGCTCATGGACCTAAAATACTGTGTGCAGTAACATTATTACCACTTGCACTAGTTCTAAAATCATATATTCATGATCTTCTGAGTCCCCAAGAGTCCCTTGGAGTTGATTCAGGAAGTGAAAATTCACGAGATAAACCCTGCAGTTTATTCACAAAATAAAAATGGTCAAATCTACACGCAAATCGTTGTGCCTTATTTTTGCCATTTGCACATGCACATATGGAAGCCCTATGCAATGTTAAGCAGGCATAGAGCAGCAGGCTCACTAATGACACCCTTTTATTTGCGCTGAAAAAAACGGGATTTGTGCGCCATTCTGCCCGCAAATCCCTGTTTAACAAATGGGGATTTGCGGGCAGAATGCCGCACAAATCCCGTTTTTTTTCGGCGCAAATAATCCATGAATCATATGGAAAATGGGAGCAACCAAGGCAGCGACACATGCAAAACAAAGAAAACGAGGAAAGGACCTGCACCTGGTTTTCCACATCCATATTGCGTATTGCGTATTTTGTAAATGGGTATGTAGGGTGATTTTACTTGCGTACACATTTTGTAACCATCTCCATGAATAAATTGCACATTGTGCAATTTGCTCTTTCTGTCACTTTCTTTTGTAATTAGACAATTGGTGTTCAGGTGTATGTAATCTGCCATGTATGTGTTTGCAATGTCATATAATTAATGAAATGACATATACAAAAAAGTCTGCATCTTAAGTGACCCGAATGCACTGTGCCGATTTAAGCATCATCGCAATTTACATTATGTTTGGTGTTGAGAATTCCTTGACCTTTTAAGGCATGCAAAGGCAGCTTGCAGTGTTTTAATTAAAGTAGCACTAAAGTCTCTGATTGGGGTTTGACGCCGGGTTTATTGCAGGCATCTGAAATTCAAAGCATAAACCCATTACCAGCGTGGGTATGTAATTTGTAATACACGTGCAAAAAAATGCTACAGCAAAAACAATAGGGGAGGATGTCAGCTCAAGAGAAAATAAAGATAATCGGAAAACAAGGCGGCAATTAGGGTTATTTATAGTAGAGTTCTTCTTCCCAAAACACAGCAAGGGGGCTTGTCTGTACACATCTGATGCATTCGAGGGGGTGTCGTGGGGAACGCAGGGGGTGGCATTCCTTCTTAATTCATATATTTGCACATACAACCCTAATGCTGCAGGGTCAAAGTGCGGTAGAGCACACCCTTTCAGAAAGTACTCCCTAAGATTAAAATAAATAAACATATTGTGTTGCCATAATAATATTGCTTACTTCCATTCCCACGTTATTCTTTTTTACTTTAGGATACTAAGTGTCGCTTGCGAGCAAGGGACCCACGTCTGGACATTACTCACTCAATAGACTTCCAGAAAATAGGATTTCTTAAAACTGCCAACCAAAAGCAGCAAGCGAACGCCATCCAGTTCAGTACAATTTTTTTAGTCGTTTCAACTTCATCATTACGTTCAAACCAGGAGCACAGAACATAAAAGCCAATGCCTTGTCTAGGAGTTTTTCGGAAAGCACTATACCTGATCAGCCAGGATTGCTCGATCAATGGGAGCAATGGTGCTCCCATTGGTGAGGAGGCCCAACAAGGCCGAAACATGTCTGAGGTTGCTTGTGTTTCCATGCAGAGGGGACCTGGCCTATCAATTCGACCAGGACTGCTCCCATTGGTGGCAGTACCTTACTGATATGCATATGGCTGGACCCCTTTTGCAATGCCCAGATGGGCTAAAACACAGTGGTGTGGGAGGTTGCCCAGAGCAATGCCAGTGGTTTAGATTCATTTGAAACCTTCCACCCATCACTTTTCTGGTTTTAGTGTCTCCCTATGTGAGAGAGGGTATGCCCAGACATGGGGCCAGTGAAATTCGGTTCTGTTGCAGTGAGTGTGGGGTGAACTGAAGAATATCCGGTGACAAGGTAAGCGAGATTTTGGAGTGCACTGGCATATGCCTTGGAAGCAGCTCCCTAAACTTCCTCACCCTCTGCTTTCTGTAACTGACTACTTTCTAAGCCATTTCTGCTTCAAATGACACACTGTTCTTAATTAACTACAAATATAAAAGCAATTCCTTGTATTATAAACAATTTGGACAACATCCTACAGAATATGGATCTAGATGTTTCATGTGTGGGTGCTCAGCAAATAACTAACTTTTAGTGTCATTACTAAAGCGGGTTCAGTCTTTCCATTATGTTGGCATGCACCTTGTGTACATCAAGGGGTCAGACTACCAGATGAAGAAGTGCAAGCAGACCATTACTGTTATTCTGCTGTGGGATGGTTGAACCTACTTTGCTCTGCCCTGCAGCATCACTGTGTGCTGGTGGCACCAGAATCATCAAAATGGCCGCAAAAACCCCATGCGTGCCAAAATTTAAGGAAATTGCGCTCGACCAAGCACAAAAAGATGGCTGCCAAATCTACCATGCACGTTGACAGTGGTGGAATGGAGACCGCACTTCTGAAACATGTCATTGGGCTGCCAAACATGTAAAAATGGAGCACAGATGAAAAGCAGTGCTTGCTGAAAGAAATCCGAAATCATGCAGTTAAATCTTTTCTTGTTTGCCGAAAATACGAAATGCTGGCCATAAACCCCCACAAACATCCAATCTTCTTGCGGGGTGTCACATTTACTGAAGTCAAGAAAGCACTGGAAAGCTGAATTGGTCACAAAAACATCCACAGCCAACTTGCCTGCCTGTGAAAGCTGTCAAAATCTGGGCGCAGTACCAGCGGCTGCCTGAAGGACTATTTCAAAAGCCTGTTTTAGAACTGTAACCTTTTACCTTTAAGATCTAATGTATAAAATCTAAGTGACCTGTCATCAAGAGTAACATAGGTTGCAACTATTTAAACTTCATTGTTTAGAGCATGGAATCAGTGTTCTAGATGTTTGTTTCAAAATTGCAAGTTTATTTTCAACAAAGAAAAATATAAAAGAGTGACTTTTAAAGTAAGCCTGATTCAAGACAAAACTACAAACAACTTCCCCCATTGGGCAAGGCACCTCCCTTCTGCTCTCTGGGCTAGGAACTCACATTCAGGTGTTGATTAAGAGAGTAGGGGAACTTGGCTGCCCTGGGAAGAGCACAATGGGCTTCTTCCCAGGCAAGGAGATGCTAATCCGGAAGGATTGGAAAGGGCGTCTGCCAGAAGGAAGTAGGCGGAGATTGCTGCTGAAGCTGCAAGAAGGAAAAGGAGGCGGGGACAGACAATTTTGTTGATTCACAATGGACTAAAAGCAGATTTCTAATAAGACTGATAATTTACTGTGGACAATTGTAAAAATATATATAAACCCTGGACTTCTGAACCTAAATCTTTGCTGCACATTTTAAGAGGAGCCAGAACTCTGTGCTATGTTCTGGGATATAACTGTAGAAATTGTGGTTTTATACCAAATGTGTTGATTTCAGAAGCATGAAACTTCAAACACTTATGCCCATATACAATGCGCACATGTGTACCAATTTTGGACAAATGAGATATTGTGTCCCGGACGAAAAGTGCAAAATTCTGTCAAATCCAGACCCAAGATCCTACAGAGACAGGGCTTGGAAGAATATTTGCTCCACAAAATATGTGATCTAGATATGCTATTGTTATCAAGTTTGTAAAATTGTACATATGTATTATATGAAAAGTAGATTTCATGTTAAAAAACCCAAGGGGAGGATTCCCTGCCTCATAAAACCACATCATCATGATGACACACTGTTTTCTCTTCCAATCAAGGGAGAGGGGAGACTTTAGCCTATAGTCAACCTAGGGGGTGAGCTTAGGATAATCCAGCATACACACCACTTTATCAAATGCATAAATAGAGAAAGTTGAGGACTTAGAGACAGCCATTCACCCACCAACCGATTGCTGGTGGAGCACTTTGCAAGATAACTATCCATGATCCAGACTCCAGAAACTTGGCAAGCAGAAAGGCCCATTTCCATAGCTGAACCCTTCTCAACTAGACCTTGAAAATTCCAGAAATCAGAATTTACCCCAGACCTCTAAGGGGAACCAAAGAACAGCCTGGCTGTGCTGTACTGCTTTCCTGCTAAGAATTATTGCCAGAATCCAAAGACCCAACCCAGTAGAGCTGTGCTGTGACCAGATAGCTGTGAACCAGAACCATTGCAGATCCAGTCCAGTCCTACCGTGCGGTGACCAGAGCGCCTTGCTAATTGCAGACCAGAGCGCCTTCTAGTCCAGTCTGGTGTGCTCCACAGAATCCCTGTCCAGAAATACTAACTGACCTGCATCCCTGACGGTTCTGTTCAAACCTATGTAGTGAGTGTCCTTAGTATAGAACTGTCACTAGCCTCTGTACTGTCCATAGTCATCCCTATCCAAACCCATTCTCTCTGATACTCAGAACTGCATTGTTAGAATATCATGAACTGCCTGAACTATTTGCCTCATCCCTAATATTTCTTCTGTACTAGTAGTGTTAAATCAATCTTTGCACTGATATATATATTTATGAAGAAGGCGAGCGTCTCGGCAGGCAAAACCCTGATCCAGAGACGTCCTGGGCTGGTGGCTGTGCTGTCGTGTAGTTTGCATCTTCATAGTCCATCCCTAGTGTAAAGAAATCCTGTTTGTCTTTGTAAAAGTGCATTCTTGTTTACCTGTTGCCCCTATCTGAAAAAAAACGACCTCTGCGAAAATGTCCATAGCTTCTTCAATGTTCATGCTAGAAACAAAATATGTGTGTCTGCTTGTAGCTAACATCCTAAGCTTTCCAGAAAACCCAAAACCGCATCTCAAATCCGTATAGTAATCCCGCTATCGCAATTACCGCACACGCAAAAGTTTGCAGCAAATTTTTGTTTGGGCAGAATGTATAACGTGTAAAATAGCTTTCATTGCACCCAACCTCAAATTTAAGTTTTGCCATTGCTTATTACTCTCAAATCATTCCTAGTGTTTGTCTGCAACCATACAAAGCGGCTCCCATTAGTATTTCAACAATTTCTGTGGTTTAGCCCATTTTTAGTGTTTTACCTGTTCCATTCAAAGCCAACTTTAAAACCATTTTGATAGTTTGCCAATTATTTCTGTTTCTCTCTTGTGTGTTGCTAGGGGGAAATTGGGATTGATATATTTGCTTGAATTCTGCATTCCTGAAATCTGTTCTCTCTCCTCCTATCTCCGTACATTGTATATTGGGGGGATTGAGGGATGTGCAGGGGGAAAGAGTAACCACATTGCCATTTGTATTTGAACACACACCCACAAAAGTATTATTGCTTGCTGCATTGTTTTTGCTCATTATTATTCCTTATGATTAAAGAGATTGTTTAGTGTGACCCCATTGGTGATCAGTGTATACCCATTAAAGATAGTGGCCCTCATTACGACCTTGGCGGAGATTCATGGTGCTATTTGCACCATGGTCCATGGCGCTAAACTGCCAACTCCGCCATGGTGGTTGGCGGACTTACCGCCCCATTCCGACCTTGGCGGGGCGGTAAGTCCCCAATCCCCATTTACCCTTCCCCATTCCCATTTTTGCCCCATAGGGTATAATGGGAGTGGGGAAGGCGTTAATTACGCCACCGTAAATTACGGTGGCGTAATTAACAACAAGGTCCCTTAGCGCCATGGATTTTTCCGCCTGCAAAAAGCAGGCGTAAAAATCACCATGGCGCTACGGGAACTCGTACTCAGGCGGAAAGGGGCGCCATGGTTTACGCCGGCGTAAACCCCTTTCCGCCAGGGTCGTAATGAGGGCCAGTGTGATTATCTTGTGAAAATACCTAAATAAATATTTTAACTTTGCAAACCAGCCTGATTCCTGGTCCAGTGTGACCAGGGGGTTTAAAAGAGAGAGGCGTGATATAAGTGGTACATCGTTCAGAATAAAAGAACCTTTAGACACAAATAATTAAATAAGGATTTCAGTTGTGCATTACACGCTAGGCATTGACTTGGGTGAAGTGCCGCATTGAAATCACTTACACTGCTTATTTAAATGTAACCTCAGGTTTCTGGGGCTCTACATTGTGGCTCCAAATGAATGGTATCATGCAGAGTATATCTGAGTAAAACTTTGCAGAGCAGAAATCAAGGGTCATGCCATCAGTGCCCTGCTAACTCTGATTGGCACATAATTCTAAATTAGCCTAACTGTATTGTGTCTGAGTACTCAAAATAACCCAGCAAGAGGAGAACTGTTGATTATGATGCAGCAATGAGATCACAGCTCCTAAGGCCTTTAATTGATGTGGTCAAACTCTGGCCATGCTAAGATGATATAGCCTATAGTTTGTTTCTAGCAGAGTTATTTTTCAAATTTGCATTAGATTCATAGATTGCATAATGAAATACAGAAATATAGAAACATAGAAAACAATATCATGTAAGCATATGAAAGAAACATGTACCCAATACTGCAGTATCTAAATGTAAATGGAAGAAATTACAAATAATATTGAGTGTCAATATTTAGTTCACTTGTTCTCCCAATAGGTTTGCCAAGGTCCCCATTAAACCTCAAGAAGCAACTTTTCACGTTTGCACGCTGGTACAGTGTCGGGGGTGTCCCGTGCAGTTCATGGTTCCTAACAAGCACGTATTAAGTAATTAATCCATTATAACAACAGTTTTTGTTGAATTGACGTTTACAGTATTATATGAACCACAGGTGTATTCTTGGCTTTATCTGGTAGCAGTGGCCATTGTCCACCTCTCATTTCATCATGATGATAAGATGGAAAATCAGTGAGGGCCAGCCCACCAATGTCTCAGGCAAGGTAGAGATGCTTAATCATTCTCCCAGGGTGTCCTTATCCCCAGATGAAGTTAGACACCGTTGATTGAATATTGATGAAAAAAATCCAGGGGAAGTTAGATAGGCAGAGCTCTTTACAGATACAGAAAACAAGGAAGTACGGTCATTTTGATAGCAATAATCATTAAAACGGGATGTTATCCCATTTTTTTTCTTTTCAAAACGTTTATTTAAACAGGGATGCGAGACATACATAGACTCCATTATACAGCAGTGAGTTAAGCCCCACAAGCTCCAGACGCTCATGTTCAGCAAATCCCCTAGCACTGAATACCCCATCCGGCAATCCATGGCACTGTAATAATAACACATTTCCACCATTAGCATCACAACAGAGAATAGTTTGACAGCAGTGATGGCTTAAAGGTTAGGGACGGAAAATTCTGGCAATAATCAACAAAGGGAAGCCAGATATCCAGATACTTAGTGAAATAATTGTTTATACAAGCTGTAGCTTTCTCGGCAACCAGGATATCCCACACCTAAATCCACCATTGCACAAGCACAGGCCCAGAGGGGCATTTCTAGCATTGTGCGATAATAATTCTAGCAGCTAATTATAGTTGTTTCACCAGTTGCTCCCTACAACTCGATTTGGGATATGCATCTTCTACCGAGCATTCCGATAAAGTAACTAGAGGATCTACTGACAAGTCCACTCCAGATATCTCCCTGACAAGAGCCAGTATGGCTACCAGAAAATAGGAATCAGCGGGCAGGACCACCACATGTGAAAGTAGCTCCCTTGAAGCCCACGCCCTTTAATATGCCACATCTAGTTCCGGATTCATGTTGTGTAGAGTCAGTGGTGTAAGATACCATCTATATACATATGTTATACATGCATTCTCTGTCCGTTATACATTTAGAAGATGTGTGATTTCACGGCCAGATTCCCTTCAGATTTCCTCCCAGGTGTCATCCTCTATGGGATGCCCCACATCGATTTCCCAAATAGTGCTATAGGAGTGTTTATCTGACAGTAAATTACCTCCCAGAAATGTATAAAAGCATGTGGTCCTATTGCCTTCTAGCCCCTCCAGTAAGGTAAATTCCAAGCCCACTGCTTCTCAGGCCATACTTTTCCTCACTGCACATTGGGTGTTCCAGTGTCGGATCTGGGCACATTGGAATCACTCAGTCTTGTCCAGAGAGAATCAGGTCTTACATTCAGCAAACAAAAGGGGAGAAACATCTTAATACAACTGGGATACGCTGTGAAGGCCCCTACTGGTCCAATGTGAAAAACTATTCCCTGTAAATCCCAGGGAAAACTCTGGATTACCAAGACCTGAAGAGCACAGGACCAGTGCTGGGTCCACCCCATGCTCCCTAAGTGCTTTACACCAAAAGAATTAGGAAACCCTTGTCAAGCTTAGAAGCGTAGTCATGAGGTAAAGCTTATAATGATCTATAAAGGGCAACGATTTGTTCAAAGGCAACCCATTTAAATGGGGAAGAATGTCCTCTAGGACCGAATGTGTGATAGCTGAGCAGCCAAATTATACCTAAATAGATTCGGAGCACCCATACCTCCCATCCTAACATCGCTTAATACAACAACGTTCGGGATCCCAGGCTTTTTACCCATCCATATGAAGTGTTGAACCCTATGTTGCAGTATATCCAATATAGCTGTAGGTATTTTGACCGGAAGAGCCTGACAGAGATTAAAAATCTACACAGGAGGTACGGCCGAAATGCACTCCATCAGTGATATTTCCTGTTTACTCCACCGCTGGAGATCGTCAGCCACAACCCTTAATATACCTGGAAAATGCATCCGAAAAGTCTACTGTGGAGAAGCAGAAATTCATACCCTCTTATACTCTATAGAGCCAGACTCCGAGACAACTGGACAAATGATTTCTGAGGCAGCTATAATCTCGTTGGGCAATTGAATACTCAGGGCGATGGACTTTTGATAGTTCACGGAAAATCCAGAGACCTCCTCAAATCACCCTAGCTCAATCATAACTGCATCAAGCGAGGTTGATATATTAGTTAACGTGAGCATGACATCACCAGCATAAAGGGACACCGCCCAGCCCCTCCTGAAAAAATCAGCAGAGACAGTAGGCAACCATGCCTAGTCCCTCAAGTAATAGGAATGGGGGCTGTGAGGTTTCATTTAACGATAATTTGGGTTCAGGGAGAGCGATCATTAACCAAAATCATGCACTGAAATGACGGCAAAATCCAAAAGCATGCACACCTCACTCAGATAGGTCCATTGTACTCTATAGAAGGCTTTAGTGGCACCTAGTGCTAGGACCCCAGATTAAGGCCATCCCTCCTGCTTATGTTGATCAAATCCATGACACGCCTGATGTTATTGTGTGTACTAGATTTGGTGACAAACGTTGCTTGGTCAGGGTTGATCAATCGGGACAGCATAGTAGCCAATCTATTGGCCAATAATTTGGAATGAAACTTGGTGTCCAGGTTCAGTAAAGAAATTGATTTTTACGTGTGACAATCCTGCAGAGAATGCCCTGGCTTGAGTATCAAAACAGAAATCGACTCCTCTATAGAGGGAGTAACTGTACCTGAAACCAGAATCGAGTTGAATAGTCTGTTAAGTGTTGGTTAAAAAATCTATAAAAAAAGTCAGAGAAACTATCAGGGTCATTTGTTTGAGAGATGCTATTGCAGCCGCTAGCTCTTCAGTGGATATAGGTGCATCCCAGAACTCCCGATTTGAAAGCTTGGGGAGATTCGGTAGCCGGCCATAAGCTGGAGAGGAGGTACTAGAGGAGTCCACTACCATTTCTTTAGTGACATATCTTGCAATAATCTCCACCTTCCCATGTTCTGTGTAATGAATAGTTTATTCTATGCCCTCCAGCCCAGTAATGGTATTCCTTTTATGTATGGCCTTCAATTTGCAAACAAGAAACATGTTCACCTTATTAACTTTGGCATAGTATGATTGTTTGGTGCTAATAATCATCTGAGCCATATTCCGCACCACCAAAAATCACCTTCTGGCTATCACATAACCTGATTGCTTGTGAAGTGTTTTAGCCTCACACACTACCCCCTCGAGAGCCTCCCTAAGTATTCTCTTTCTACTGGTGTATGCAGCAGTGTGAGCGATAACTTCCCCCCTTACACATTGCCTTCATAGAATTCCATACAGTGGCCTCTGGGACAATACTGCCCACATGTTCCCTGAAATAGTCGACTATGGCCTTGGGAATAGCATCTCTAAAGACCATGTTTGACAAGGCCGGAACATACAGCTTCCACAGAGGCCTATGATTACAAGCTGGAGACAGCCCCATAAACACGAGTGGCAAGGCATAACCCCCGGATTTAGGAAACCAAGAAAGAAGATACTAGCAACACATACATCCTGGAAAAGGCTCTGTGTGCATGTGAAAGATTTGTATAATCATGCTCCACCTCGTGTAATAGCGGCCACAAATCATTAATTTCCCTCAACACTTTCAATAAGGATGGGTGTGATTTGTCCACCCTAGGGATAGGCACGAGATTAAATCCCTCCATCCCCACTATCAGCTGTCCTTCGGCAAAAGGGATAATCTCTGTCAAGAAGTCAGCAAAAAACTCATCCTGTTTATCATTAGAGGCATTAAGGACTGTTATTGTGAACAGGTGACAGAACAGAAAGACTTTGACTCCTACAAACCTGTCCCCAGGGTCACTTTTAACATCCAACTCAACAAAGGGAACATCCTGAGAAAACAATATCCCAGCCCTACCCTTCTTCATGCCGCAATAGGCCAAACAATTGCCTGGGAAAATGTCTACTGACCAGTCTATGGAAATTGGAGGGGCACAGCTGCGTCTCCTGTAGCAAGGCAATGGATCAGCCCTTGTCCTAAAGCCTCTGCAGGACCGATGTATGCTTGTTTGGTGAGTTGTGCCCTTGCACATTAAGAGGGGGCACCTTGACTATAGACGGGGGAGTAGTTACTGCGCTCCCAAAACCAGAGAGGCATTGAAACTAAGCCTAACATGAACATCTGCCAGTGACCTATGAATACCAAGTGTAATTCAGCCCCTAAAGGTCTGCATCCAATTTCAACCCACGTTATTACATAGCCCCCCTAATAACCAAATAAGGGAAATGAAAAAGTTGAAACAGAAATGGACAAAAAATTGTTATAATGGCCATAGCTCAGGACTAATGCTGGCTGCTGCCAGGCCAGCACATAGTCACAGATCAGTAATATGATTGTCCATGCTGCTGCTTAGTCCACCAGTTCACTGAAGCATAAGAACATAGACTTGTGGAGATCAGGCCTCATAACAACAGACCAGAGAAGAGAAACTAAAAGACCCTAACTACTGTAAGCACGGTTTATTCACTTAACCCCTGAAGGGCCACCAGGCTTCTTCACCTTACCCACCCTCGACCAAAATCTCCTCTGTGGCTTAGGGGCACTTTGTTTTGATGGGGGAGGACAGATGGCCTAGAAGCATGAGGGTCGGCAACTCACGATTACAGCATGTCCTCGGTCTCCTGAGGTGATCCTATTGACCATTGATAACCCTCAATAGTGAAGATCAAAGCAGTGCAGAACCCCCATCTGTAATCAATGCACTCCACCCTGAGCCGTGGGGCAAGCAGCAAACTTTGGTTGCTTTACCAAAGTATAATCAATCTCAGCTGAAATTATTGTAATCGTTTTCCCTTTTAATCAGTTCTTACTTTGGTAAAACAACCCAAATCCATTTTCTCTACTTACCTTTTCGCCAACCACCGTCCCATCTCCGGTACCCCAGCAGCATCAGTTCTGTGCCTCTAACGAGGGTCGGAGCTGACTCTGCAGGGTGCTTTTTTCTTTTTGGATCGTTTTTTGTTTCTTTTTTTGGGTCCCCCGCAACCCCCAAAAGCCATAATATGGAACATGGGGAGCTGGGGACACCCCTGCAACCGCTGCTCCTCACGATTAGTATTTTGGGCTTGTTTTTTTAGTACTGGCCGAATTTGTTTTTAATTTTTTGGGTGTTTGCGTAAGCAAATGGAGTGCCCTGCATTTTCGAATTGTGGTAGCCACCAGGTCCTGAAATATGAAAGCCAATCTAGTACGCCCCACAGCTGTGACCTGTTAGTTAAAAGAGAAGAAGTGGACTCTGCTGAGAATGTCAATGCATTAAACAACCCAGCGTTCTGATTCGGTCTTCACGCAACCGTGCATGTTAACACATTCGGCCGATCCTCGCGTGACTTCCCAGGGCCTTTCCACATGGATAGGAGTGGCACCTGACATATCCTTGCATGCTGTGCTGGAATTTCCGGACTTCATTTTCAATATGGTGGAACTGGATTCAGATTTATTTCGGAACCACCTAAATACATTAATGAATTCAAGTTCTCAAGACCGCCCCATTCAGCATTGATGGTAGCTGGGAATCACAGACGATACGGAGCCACCTATACACCGATGTAGCTTGTCTCAAGTCACTCCTCACATGTCCTGAAGAGTGCCTGGCAGATTCCATTGGTGAGAATGTGCACCTCTACACAAGTCCGAAACGCTTGAGTTGACAACCAACAATTCTTTTGAGCGCAGTTCCCCATTTCATGCGCATAGAGAATGGTTCTTTAACCGAACCAGTTTCGCTCTTGGACTATATGTGGTGATGTAGTTACACTGCATTTTTCAATGTATGTTTTACACACATATTTTGCCATTGCTCATATGGTTACATTGCACATGCTGTTCATTTGGATTTGTTCTGTATTTTGTTTTAGTTATGTAAATAGGTTTTTTCTTGCCCAGTTCAGGTTTTTGTTTTGTTTACACGTTTGTTTAAATGTTCTATGTACACAAGGCATTTATGGTGTATGTGTGTGTGCATCCTTGGATGTCCTCTTTATCCTTTTGAAGTTTGTTCATTCAGTGAAATGTACAAATTGTGCTTTCATTTAATGAATTAAAGCCTAATTTGAACAGTTTTTGGGCTGCATGAAACAACCATATTTTTTACATTCATGTGTCTGCATGTATATTTGTTGAGGCTTATTTAGGATTTATGTCCAGATTCTCTAAATGTACTTATTTGAGATTTTGCTAAATTATAAGATTGTACGATGCATGCATTGCTAGGGGGTAGATTTTCTTTTGCTAATATCGGCAGTTGACTTGAGCCCTTCCCGCAGGGTTCCAAAAAGATGATGGGTCTGATCCAATTCCACCAGTGAATGGTTGGAAAATCCCATACAAAACCGGAAGAGAACAGGAACATAGTTTGGCAGGTCAGCCTCACCAAAAAGAGGAAGAGAGTCAAAAACTACCCCTATTCAGAGACACAAAGAAGCTAGTTGCAGGATGCAGCATGGGCTAGGTTGAGCAAATACTAGCCTGAAAAGAAGGTCACAAATGATTCTAGATCCGTAGGGAAAAGACTTTAATTAATAATAGACAAACATCTAAAAAATGTAGGCGTATAACTAAACATGAGGCCTTAAAAACATAGATATAAACCAAGAGAGAAAAGGTACAGGCACACAATTAGCTACACATTTTGGTGAGGGTTAGTAGCAGAATTATTTGTGCATTTTCATATACTACTCAGCAGTAGTTGTACACAATTGTGTCGACACAATAGAGAGTGGGTGTTTCAGGTTCGGAACAAGATTAGCCGACAGATGTTGCTGGATGGAAACCAGGTGTCTGAAGGGACCGAACTGTCATCAGGACAGGGTTGATGAAAAACAGGTATTGTGATGCATCTATGAAAAAGGGATGACATGATGTGTATCAGGGGAGGGTGACCAGAAGATAGATTAAGAGAGTATGCTGCAGGTCCAAGACTTACCTTAGGGGTGTTGTCTCATGAATGGATTGAATGGAGACACACAGTCCAGTGGTACTGGTGAACTTGATTGGTGATCCTGCTGTAGCTAGGATCTAAAAAAGAGGTTACCTAGTGATGTATCTAGGTGGAAAAATCTAGCTGGCTAAAGATCAGGTGTGGGACATACCTTAGAGCGAAAGTACGTGGAACCAGGGCGGGTTGGTGCTGGTTTTTGACAGTGTAGTGGGATAAATCACAGTTCTGTTGATCAGAAGAAAGGGGGTGGCTAAGGCCACTGTTTTCAGGGTTGCTCGATACCTGGAAGAAAAGATGGGTGTCAACCTCACAAGTGACATCATTGCTGACGGCACGGCATGATTGCTGTGCCGGAGTTGTCGTTGTGAGCGTTAGTGTGCAGGTTATTCTAACGTTAGCTAGAGAAGGGTGCCCGTTATACACTACTGTGACCCGTGAAAGATCAAGGAAAATGCCAAGGACCATGGTGTGCGAGCGCTTAAAAAGACCATGACTGTGTGGGAACACATGTAAAGGTGGCAAGCTCTAAGCGTGTTGGGTTACAAGTGCTGGCTGGTGGCTGGGACTTGTAGAGAAGCTATGGTGAAAATATTAATCTGGTGTAGACTAGAGGGGCGTGCCTGATCTGCTCCGCTATGGCCCGTGCCATGCCAAGAAGGAAGAATGCCAAGAGCCATGGGCATGCAAGTGCTATAGTCGCTGTGACTGAGTGGAAGCACGCGTAATGGTGGCAAACTCTTAAGCGTGTTAGATCGCCAGTGCTGACCGTTCGCTTGGACTAAGGGGAAAGGCTCACCGGAATATGCGTGATGGGGAGAAATGGGGTGAGAGTGCTGGCCGTGTATGGGCAAAAGCGTCTGATCACAGCTTACCTGATTAGAAGAGCTGTAGCTGCAGCTTTAGCAGCTCGCGGGCAGTGCTCCGTCTTCGCGCATGCATATTGCAAGGAAGCGGTTGTGCTCGTGTGATGAAGGAGAATGATTGAATAGTGAAGCTTTAGTCTACCAGGGGTACTGTAGTGTGCCAAGGAGAGTGTTACAACGGGGAGTAGTTGCTAGAGGAGCCACAGCTTGTATGATTGGAATAATGCTTAGTGTAAGCAGATGACTGTTGTAAAATGCCTGGTCATGGTCATGCAGCCATAGAAATGATGCAAGGGTGGGTAAGGTGCTTCATTCTAATTTATTGCCATGTTCCAAAGGGCAATGCGGTGTGGTATGCAACACAATATTTAATTGAGTAACGTCTAGCAGTAGTATAGTGCTTACTTTTGGTGTAACGCAGAAAAATCAAGTTACATTCACATGACATTAGATGACATCTATTCGAACACCGTTCATGGAACAGAAACTATTAAGCATTTTGCCAGATAAACAAGAGAGGTTTCACTCTGTTGACAAAAAACAGCAGGCCTTGTTTTACTGAGTCATGTGATCATATTAGGAATGGTTCAGTGGGTATGCAGAGGGGCTCAGTGATGATTTGTTACTGGTATCCAAAAAATCATTTTTCTGTGATATACAACACTATATTTCATAGGGTGACATCTAGCAGTAGTACAGTTTGAGGACACATGTAAATGCTTACTTCTAAAATGACTCAGAAAAAATGTCACAGAAAAATACCTTGTTAGAACAAATACAGCAAAAACGTGAAAGATAGTTCTCTTGTGTCGGTAAAGTCCATTAGGTAGGCTCTTAAAGAGTAATCATTCTCGAGACAAAGGATGACAGATATTTTGACACAGTTAGTAGAACAAATATAATTAAGCATTAAGCAGTGTCAGGCAGGTCAATAAGCCAGGTGGCATTTCGTGGTGAATGATCCAGAGGAAGCATTTGAAAAAGAGGAATCACTTAAAAAAGAGGTTCCACTCAATTGACACATTCAGACCTTGTTTTACTGAGTTTAACTGATAAATCCATTGTTGTTCTAGTTTCCCAAGGGCTAAATCTCTGTTACCACCTCCAAAGGGATTTCTGGCTGTTTGAAGGATAAACCAAAAAATGTCATTATGGCTGTGATTTTTTGCTTGAAAATGTGCCACCATTGGTTTGTCAGGTACTGCATTTCTGATTCAAGATCTGTGTTCACAGATCCGTTGTCTGATTTCACATTTACATTTGCCTATATATAGAAGTTTACATGGACATTGGATGGCGTAGACAGTCCATTTACTTCTGCAGTTTGTGAAGGTGTTGAATGTCCAGGTTTTACCGTTCAGATCTATATTTTTGAGGTCCTTGGTGAGGCAGCAAACGGAGCATGCTCCACATCTATGGTAGCCTGTGACGGGAGGTAGATTCCACAATGTCAATTGTTGGTTTGGTGGTGGACCATGTTCTGCGTAGGTGTGTACCAAATTATCTTTTAAGTTCCTAGTGCGTTTGAACGCAAAACATGGTTTTAGAGCTTTAAAGGAATCGGTATACAAAGTATCCCAATGACGAAGAATGTTTTTTTTTATTGAGTTGCTAAGCGGTGTATAGGTGGTCATGCAGGTGATCTTATCTTTAAGGTTGACACGTGGCATGGGGGTCAGACAGGACTCTCTACTGGTATGCTTTGATCTTTTGCGTGCTCTGTGGATGATGTGCCCGGGGTAACCCCTTGCCTTCAGGCGGGAGGACAGTTCTAGGCTTGTACAATCGTGGTCTTCGCGGGTGGTACAGTTGCATCTTAGACGGAGGAATTGTCCAAAGGGTAAGTTCTCTTTTAAGCCTGCTGGGTGAAAACTGTTAAACTCTAACAGTGTGTTCTTCGAGGTCGGTTTCAGGTATAAGGTGGTGGCCAGTGTGTTGGTAGTTGTTATATAGATTGTGAGGTCCAGGAAGGGTATTGATGGTTTATCTTGCTGCATGGTGAATTTGATGCAGTTGTTCCATGTGCTCAGCGAAGCGAAAAAATTGAAAAGTTGTGTCTCATTTCCTTTCCAGATCATTAGGACATCGTCAATGTAACGGAGCCAGCAGTCGATATGCATGTTAAAAGGATTGGTGTTGTCGTAGACTGAGTTCATTTCAAAAGAATCCATGAAAAGGTTTGCTAGCTCAGGGGAAAATGTTGCACCCTTGCTAGTTCCATGGAATTGCTGATAGAAGGTCTTTTAAAAAATGAAATAGTTCTCTGTTAGGGCAATTCTGGTGCACTTGAATTGGAAGGCTGTGGGTGGTTCAAGTTTTGATCATCTTTCAAGGTACGTCGCTATACCTTGTTGCATTCACGCTGGGGGATGCTTGTATAAAGTGATTCTACATCGAGGGTGACTAAAAAGTCATCTTGATTGATCGTAAGTGTACTTAGTTTTTTGATTGTCGAGGTGGTGCCTTGAACATACGATTGCATTTGATTAATGAAAGGTCAGAGGAAAGGGTCAATGTAGATGGACAGGGGTTCAAGTACAGACCCAATTCCTGCCACTATTGGTCTCCCGGGAGGGGTTAGTATGTTCTTATGTACTTTTGGCAGAAGGTTGAAGGCAGGCAAAACCGGGGTACAATTGACGAGGAAGAGCATTTCGTCTTCGTCAATCCATCCTTCCTGCCATGCATGGCACATTAAGCTTTCTATCTATGACAACGGTCTTGTTGTTGGATTGGTCTGTATTTGTCTGTAGTATTTGGTGTCCGATAGCGGTCTTTGAACTTCTGTGTTGTAGAGGGTCTTGTTCCATAGAACAATGCCTCCACCTTTGTCAGCCAGTTTTATGAGAAAATCATGGTTGCTTTCTAGGGATTTCAGAGCAGGGCGTTCATTTTTACTCAGATTGTCTGGGTATCTGATTTGCTTTGCGAAAAGTTGATTGATTTCCATGAGGATGCAATTTTCGTATGCTAGGACTTCAGGGAATACCATGTGTGATAGAGGAGTGAATGTCGAAGGTGGTTTCAGACCGGTAGATGTTGGTAGGTCTTTTTCTGGACTGTCTCTAAAGAAGTATTTCAGTCTGATGGTGCGGAAGAACTTGCAAAGTTCAACTTCTGTATTGAATCTGTCTGCTGGAGTCGTTGGGATGAAACTGAGACCTTTGCTCAGGACATTGGTCTCGTCGAAGGATAAGATGTGGTCGCTAAGGTTGAAGATTGGTATCACCATGTTTGTTTCACTGGAGGCACCCATTGTCGTGTTCTCATTGGATGTTGTCCTTGTTGTCTCGGTCTGCCTCGTTGTCTATGTCCTTGAAAAAATTGTTGTTTCGGGCCTTGGTTGGATGTGAATTTTGCTGAATTGGTGGAATCGGAATTGCTGCTATTAGAACTATTGGAAAACGTTACGAATTTCTTCTGGAAACAACATGGGTTCTGTTTGTATTGCTGTGCATTTTTATTCAGTTGGTTGTAAAAACCAGACACTAGGTAGGGGTAGGTTTTTTCTTCTTTATAGTTTTTGAAATCGTTTTGGGGTTTTCATAGTTTTTTGTCTATGGTAAACTTTTGGAATTTTGTTATTTCTTCGTCGACTTTTTCCAATTGTTTCTTAATGTCTGGAATCATGTTTTCTTGTTTGATTTTTACTTCCAAGGCTTGAAGTTCTTCTTTTTGGGTTTTCGTTTCCTGTTCTGCAGTCTCTATCACAAGGATGACCCAATCCCTTGAGCACTTATTGCCCACGCCGCTGAATTTGATCATGAACCTAGGGTTTTCCAAAAAGACGTGTGGTATGATTTTGACCTGCAGGCCTTCAGGGATCACACCGGCATTGAGATATTCTAGCATTAATTGCCTGTGTGATTCTGTACTTACAAGTTTCTTTTTCTTTGCAAATAGGGTGTCGAAGTCATTGGAGGCCGGATTCTGAGCCAGAGCTAATGTTGGTGTATTGATTCCAAACAGAGATGGTGTGTCTAGTAATTTTTTGTATAAATCGTCGGAGAAGCTGACAATGTTTACTCTCTCCATTAAATTGAGGAGTTAATAGGTCAGTTTCACCAACAGAGCACCGAATGACGTGTAGTCTGACGTTGTTACATCTCAAGCTGTCCTCGCTATCCTCCTGCTTACACTCCAGAGCCTCACACTGCCTCTCCGGATCCAGAAGTTACTGGGATGCATCGGTTGGTTCCAGGGTCTGCTCACAGATGGAGTCTTCAATGTCACCAATACGCATCTCTGCTTCCACCACCTGCTTATCAAGTGTAATGACTTTCAAGGAGCGATAAGCAAAACTGCTCTGGAGTTCTCGCTTCAACTCCCCTAACAAGTTAGCCAAGTCCAGTTTGGTAGCAGGTAGGGCCATATCCCCCCACTCTTCCTGGGGACAATGCACCAATACCACAGCAGTGTCAATCTTCTTAGGCCCTTCCCGAGCATGGGGCAGAGACGCAAAGTCACCACTTCTAGGTGTCTTCCCTTGCTTTGACATCCCAGCTCGAAGCACCTAGATCCAGGAAGAGGAAAGTGATCACAGGAACTCCAGTCCCCAGAGGAAACAGTAGACACAAAGTGCATGTAAAAATCCCCCAGTGTTTGCGACCAGCACACTTGTAGCAGGGTCCACACTACCTTTAGGCACAACACAGAAAGTCCAACTATGGCCCCCAAAGAAGGGCACAAGTCCACAAGAGAACATGTCACTATGAGGAGACCAGAAAGCAGCTGGCTTCAGGATCCAGCCCCAGCGAGGAACACACCCCTCCAAACAGCAGGAAGCTGCGCCGAGTCACATGGGGACTCCCTGGCACATAGATAAGCAGGCAAAGGGAGTGCAAGCCATGCAATAAGTGTTCTAGTAAGGTAGAGCCATGAGGGGGAGGGGGCATATATAAGTCCAGGGCCAGCGCTCACCCAATTTCCTGCACCAGATCCACATCGATTTCTCTGACCGAGACACACAGATCTCAGGGGTGCCATATTGGATTTGGCGCATCTTCAGCACTGGGTATTCAGAGGCCAATAGCTTAGCAGTTCAGGGGCTATGGGGTCTGCAATCTCACCCCCACACAGCAGGAGCAGAGATATCAAGCTACCAGGTACCATTAAGCAGCAGCATGATAGCAATGGGACTGGCACGACACAGAGGCTATCAGAGAAGAATCCCCTCATAGGGCCTACCAAGCCATGCCCGACTCTGCCATTTTTAAATACTTCGGTGCCAGTAAGACGAACATGTGCATAATTATCTTTGACCATTTTATCCATTTTATGCTAGAATTACACCTAGTTAGGCAATGAGGTCATTGCAATGTGGAAAAATCTAAATGATGTGAGAGCCTGATAAAATAAATAGTTTTGCTAAGATATAATGTCATGCCTTTTGATCATTTCTGCCTCTTTTTAAATGGGGAAGCATGTGAAATGGGGGAGAAAAAGTGAGGTGTAATGTTCAGCCCTATTATTATTCAGTGACAAGGTGGAAGGGGGGAACATAGCAGAGATAAGATCTCCAATGCGCTCACCTCCTCTGTTTCGTCAGGAGATTTCATTGCATGCCTACATGAGATTTCTATGCAGGAATGCAAGAAATGTACTCTTATGGCAGGAGACAGGCAGGAGACAGGGGTAGGCGGGCCCAGTAGTACACTTTGTCTGACTTAACCCTTGTGTTACCTGTCTCTGGCATCCCCGTTTACCTGAATTCCTGGCTCACCTTGGATGTGTCGCTGTAGGAAAAGGACTTAGTCAGAAAAAGCTATAGGCAATAGGTTTAAGAATTTACTAAGCCCATGGAAAGAAACACCTGGCCTCAATACAAGTTTGGCGGTCGCCTTGCCGGTAAAACAGGCAGGCTGCCGCCAAACTTGCAATTTTTTCACTCGCGCGCAAACAGGCCATTACTGGGTCATTATGGCCCTGCTGGACATGGTAATTGCCCATTTGCGGGCACCAGAAAAAGATGCTCCCCATTTCCATTCGGCCCCATAGAGCTGAATGGGAATGGGCAGGTCGGATGCACCAGCATTGTTTATAACGGTGCCTGTGCATCCGACATGTTGTGCTCGCGGGTGCCTTTCTGCCCTCCAGGTCTAATGACAGATATTAGACCATTACAACCAGAATGCCAGCTTGCAATGTATGCACATTGAACTACTTAAAGAAATGAAATCACAAACTAAAGGCATATTAGAAATAGCTTTTTTAGTAGCCTCCTTGTTATGTGTAGATATGGGGAAAGAGAAACAAAAGACGATGGTCAAATAAAGCTTATTGATGTGAATCTGGGAACAGCAACTGGAGTTCTTGAGCACCAGAAAGACAAACTCTAGATGCTCGAGGGAGACTATGATCCCCACACTTGCAACGGCATCATGGCTGAGTCCAGTAGGGTGGCTCAAAACAATAGATCTTGAAAAAAAGAAACAAATAAAACATATAATAATAGGAAAATAATATAAAAACATTTCCAAAAGGTCAGAATAATTCTTCGAGAAAATGTTTGTCAGGTTAACCTTGCGGTCTCACAAGATTGTGGGTTCATCGACAAAGCTACTTTGCCGGAGGATGGGGATGATGCTGATTGTAGGATAATGGGGGCGCTCAAAGTACATGAGCAATGCCAATAGAAGTGCAACTTGCTGAGAATCAACTATGCAATGAAATACAACCTGCCAATGTGTCAACCTTCCCAAATAAGAACTTAGAATCAATATTAATTGACGTAATGAAACACAAAAGCAGGGTGAAGGGTATTCAACCATCAGTACTTTATTTAAATGAAAGGACCCAATTTCCACGGCAACTAATATTGTTTATTTTTTATGTCTGACGGAGACCGAGTTGTAGGCCCTACCTTAACTGGTTATGATCGGACCAATGAATCCCACACTTGTGTAGTGAACAAGGCTCCAATAGACCTAGTTTCACTGTTGCAAGAAATGATAACTGAGCGAGGGGAAAATCCTCTTACATCAGGGGCAAGGATTCCACACTGCAGCGGAGAAGCCACATCTGGGCACCTTGGTGAACACGAAATAAGAGAAATTGTGAAAAACATTTTGTCTAGGGATCCTCTATATGTTTTCCAAACCAATGAGTTAGATCTCCAGGGTTTGGGGATGTGCAAACAGGGGACCACATCGTCAAGTAGGCCTGATCCTACAAAAGAATATGTAGGAAATGAATGCATAAATAATACGTGGCCGGCGACTGTTGGCCAGACACAGAATTTACATGAAACATCTGCAAAGCCTGTACTGCTGACAGACCCCTATAATGGTTTGTTGGTTAAAGATTTTGTGAACCACTTTTTATATGGGTCTAAGCAAAGTTCATATGCACCCAGGTACCATCCCGACACTGAATCCAACATCGAACAGATTCAAGGGGGTTATCCCAACCAGGTTTTAGGCTCAGACAAGGACCCACCAATGAAACAGACAGCATTTCCCGAAGTATCCAGTATCATCATTAACTATATGTTTGATAAAGGGGGCCCAAATTCCCTCAATAGATCATTTATATTGGCCCTCTTCACTGAAATTCTGGCTCTTACATTTGTAAACTCAATGGACATACAACTGATAGACTTTATACAATCTAGACGTTACGATTATGTCAGGTTGGTTATCCCTTCACGTACCATCTATGACATTATCCTAAAGGAGGCCTCCCACTTCCAGAGAATGGGCTATGACGTTATTCCATTCTCTGAACAAAGAGTGCAGGCAGTCCAACAGGAAACTCAGGGAGCATTGAATAAAGCAAATCTTATACCGAAATTCATAATGTGAATAAAGTAACAACAAAAAAAAACTGGAGATAAAGAATTTGGGAATAACAACTTATGTTGGCTAACCTTGTCTTTGCGTAATGCCATCTCTCAACTGAAGGAAGTAAAGGGTTCCCTTTAACGACGAGGGGCCTTTGGCATTTCTGTTATAGAATGTTATAGGCTTATCTCCATTGTACTCTGATCCCTCCCTTTGTCGATACCTTGGCTTGTTTGACATTATATTTTTACAAGAGACCTTGATGTTGGGATCTCCCGTTTTTGATGGTTGCAAAATAATAGTTAATCAGCCATACAAGATCCTAGAGGGCGACCGGTGGGAGGATTCTTAATTTCGATAAATACTAGAAAGGGCTTTGGTATTATGGAAACATGGAAAGTTTCAAAAGGCTTACTTGCTGTAATAATCTCAGTGCAGGAGAAACCTGGGATGAAGATACTCATGATTAATCTATATTGGACGCTATCCGATATTCTTTAAAATTCTGGAAAATTATCCAGGTTTGGTAATTGTTTTTGCAGGTGATTTTATTTTTATTGAAAATCTTATTTCGGAGAATACAATTCCCACAAATGTACTCCAAGGGGGTTCTAGTATAAAAGAATCTATTAGCCTTCATGGCTTAACCAATAGGAAGAGGGTGCAGGGTGAGAAATGGTGCTCATTTCTTGAAGGCTGAGGCATGATTTTGCTGAACGTGGCTGACCATCGTGTTACACCAACATGCTCTAGCTGGAATGCAAGTTCAGTTTTTGACTATGTTTTCCTCTCTAAGAATCTACACAAGTTGGCAACTAATCTAGAGACAAAACAAAATTCCTATAGTGTTCATGCTATGTTGAGTGCAAAGTTCAAAGTTCTTTTTTCTCTGTGTTCTAGAGAGTACCTTCTGATTTCAGCTAACGTTAATTCACGTTGTAACTGGATAGCTTGGCACAGTAAAAACATCTATCGCTTCAACATATTAGTCTTAAAGGTCTTTGCGTGCTGTAACTATGATACAAATGAGGTCATTTACTCTTCCGCTGTTTTTGGCCCTTATCTGCAAGCCGTGCTGGGTACCTTACCCCAGCCTATAAAAAGGTGTATAAGAGCTAGAAACTACCTCCACAGATTTGATATCTTAGTTAGTTAAGAACAAGAAAATAGAGATAAGAAAAGAGATTTGCAGGTTGAAGCTCTCTATGCATACTAAGCAGGATGTTCATAAGAGGATTAAATGCCTAAAGGAGAGGAGGAAGAACTGGCTGGAATCACATCATTACTTAGCCTCCCAAAGGGATGCTGAGGCTATGACGGAAGCATTAACATAAAAACAATAAGACAGATGACTTTTGGTCCCCAATAAATCAAATGGAGCTAAATCAAATGGCGATTCAGACCAACATTATATCTGAGCAAACGTGGTATAACCATTTTATAGCTATCGACAAATCCTTACCTTTTAAACCCAACCGAAAAGGTTAAAGTGATTGCCAATTATGATTATTAGGGATTGATAAAGGTGAGAGCCATTGAACGAGCAATTACTTGAGCATAATCTTCAAACGCTTTGGGGCCAAATCGTATTGATAACTCAGTGTTTAAAGAAAATGTACCTTTATGGCCCTCCATCTTGGGCATTCTGTTCAAGAATATTATCACCAATATGTCTATGCCAGTTTCACGTAAAATAGCCTCCGTAGTACCGATATTTAAGAATGGGGACAAATAATCGCACCTAAACTATCGCCCAATTGCCATTATGGATGAGGACTCGAAGATCTTTGCCGCAGTGATATTGGAGCATATTGAAATCTGGTGTGATTATAATAGCATCCTTGTCTGCAACTTCATTGGGTTTCATAAAAACATGGGCACAGATTACAGGGGCATTAAGCTATCCAGCCTCCAGAAATTGGTATGGTCAGGGAAAGTACCCTCAATTTATATAGCATCCATGGATCACTCGATGGCCTTCAATAGAGTAGATCGACCAACCCTCTGGAAAAAATTGGAAAAACTAGGTATGCCTGGGCCTTTATTACACATATTAATACACTTGCATGAAGGCTCCTGTATACGGGTTAGATTGAATAACCAGGGTTTACTATCTCGTTCTATTCCCATGAAAAATGGCCCTAGGCAGGGATGCATATTTGCTCCCTGCCTATTCAATATGTATGTTGCTGACATTGCTATACCTTTAGCTACTGTTTCTTTTGTACTGCCACAAATGGGAAGAATAAACATGTCCTAGGTAGCGTTTGAAGACAATTTTCTTTTAATAGATCAAACCCCCATAGGTATACAGCGTTTACTAACTGCCTTTGAACAATACACAAATTCAAACAATCTCAAGGTTAATCCACAAAAGTCAGTTATTATAACACTAACAAAAAAAAAACCCAACAAGGTATTATTTATAAATGGTCCCTAGATAAATGTAGATTGAAAACAAGATCTTTTATGGTTTGCCTGGGCTAGCCTATTATAACTGAATACACAAAGAACTTTTACCAAAATTATTTGAAAGACCAGACATATTTCCTTGCCATACAGATGAAAGAACTAGATTGGAAATACAGTAAATTCACGGTCTTGCAGGTAAGGAAGTTCTACCTGGCGAAAGTAATACCTAAACTGTGTTATGGACAAGAGTTCTTTTGCGATTTGGACGTTACTAGAAATTAGTTTAATGGAAGACAATTATGGCGGTCTGTTTTTCACTTTCTTCCTAAGTGTGTGCCGCTTTATGTGATAAGATATGAACTGGGCCTTCAATCACTACAAAGCATAGTAATCTGGCGGAGACTTTCCCTCTTTAGGAAATTTTACATAAACTCAGAGAATATTTTATATAGATGTATGTGAAGGCAATTTGATTGTATTAATTTTGTGGGATTAATGAATCTGCTTCTAGAAACCTTACTAATGAGACCAAAAAAAGCAACAAAAAAAATCTAAAGATGACAGTGGGCAATAACTATTGAGGAATTGTCTAATTATCGGCTCCATAGACAGCTGAATCTTATTTGTACTGTTTTCCAGAAAAAAGGGCTAAAAATAATTTGAGATTCAGAATGAATGTTTCATTAACTCAGGAAATTTTACATATTCGAGATGGCATTCTAAACCCTGATGATACTTGTCATTTTTGCAGATGTGGTACTGAGATTGAGACATTGAGACACTGGGTGATATATTGTCCAAAGCTCAGAATGCAACACATTGAGTACTTTAGTAAATTTGTAAATGTTTTAGTGTGGGTCTTGCTAGAGAATTTATGGCTGACTATACTTCCTGAATACTTCATGGCAAGTCGACTTCACTTAAACTGACCGTATTGAGATTTTTATCAGATGTTTGTCATTAGTTTTAAATAAGAAAGGTGCATACTAGTTAAAAACTAAAATTGAATATGCAAGTTACTTCCTATTTTCTATTACGTAGGCAAATGACCATTTTACTTGAGTAAAACTATGAATTGTAAATCCGTGTTTTTAAACAAGGAAAAGAGAATTAAATGTCACCAAAATTGAACATGTGATTTTATTCTTTACTATGATGGAAATTTGAAAATTATCTATATGTTATATTGTTCCTTTACTATTTTCTATTTATCTGCATTTTATCTTTTTTGTAAAGGTATATAAACCAACACAATTAATAAAATATTAAAATAATAAAAGGGGATAACACATTACACACTATAACTACAGCATAACTTGTAGTGCTATGCATTTGCACCTTCATGTACTCTGTGTTACACTGTAAACACTTTCTCTGAACTGAACTGTAACAAGTAATACTGGGCGGCTTCTTTGTAACCCTTAAGCCTTCTTAAGCTCTGACATAGTGCATCAATGCCTGGGGGCTGCCTTGCACTCTACATATTTAAATAAATAAATAATAAATAAATAAACAAAATTAAGATGAGTCCTTAAACACTCAGACTGTCTTTGTCCCTTTCCGAGACTAATGAGTCTCCGAAGTCCCAGGTCTTCTGTTCCAACTCATCGTCCCAGATGGGCTGGTGGCAAAACTATACGGGACTACAGAAGCAGTCAGGTCGAACAGTTCTGTGATGGTGTATCCTGGGAAGCAGATGGTTTGATTGGTCAGATTTATGGACCTGATGGTCTTCAGCTTTGTGCCATCCATCATCAACAGGGTCTGCTGTACCAGAAAACCCCAGGGACTCCCCACACTCTGGGATCTCCATCACCAGACATTGTGGGCGTTGTTCCCCGCTGAGTCACACTCATGGTGTGTGCCATGAAAGTGATCTGCCTGAACCAAGTGATGCAAACAAGTCTAGCAGTTCCATCAAGTGGAAATCTGAACTGGATGTCTCTATGCAGATACACAGGCTGATACATGGTGTTCTGGCGCATGGACAATAGCCTGGCATAACATGGTCGAGCCATCTCAACATAGTGCAGTCAGCACATCTAACATTAGGAATTGGACCCTGTCACCACCAGTGTTGCAGGTTCTTCACTCTGACTGCTCAAGATCCAGGGTGTCAACAGGGGTGCTGACTCCAGTTACATAAAGTGGAAATGGCAGTCTGACCCCGATGTTTCCCAGATATTTGCTGGAGTTTTGTACCAGGCAGGCTGAGAATGTTCAGTCCAGCCAAGGGCTCCAATGTGATATGCGGCAGGTATTTTGTGTAGAATGTCTTCTACACAATGGTCAACCTGTGAGCCACTATCCAATAGCACGTGTGCCTGCTGTCCAGTGATGGTAACTGTCATAGTGGCAGGGGGTCCTATGAGCCCATATGATGTTTGTGTGATGTGCTTGCTGCTTGTGAGACTACAGATGATATTCCTCTCCGATGGATTAGCTAGTCTGGGTGGATGGTGGTTCTCAGATGATTTGTCCACTTGTGGTGCCACAGCAGCCTTGGGCCCATATGGTGGCTCAGACTTGATGATCTTTGTCTCTACTTGGTGAGGAGTGTAGTACTCATGAGGCTCTGCTTCCTGGTCATCACTGCTGTTTCCCACCACGGAGCATGCTAGGGTATTCAAGGCTTGAGACCTCTCTGCAATGTTGATGCAATCTGGTGGGTTCATGCACATATGGACGGTGGGATCCTCCTGCCCACACATGTGATAGAACTGCCAGGGATGGACGTGCAGTTTGCTGTTTGTACTCTCGGAGCTGCCATGGCTCCTGAATGTACCAGAAAAGCTGGTATACCCTCTGCTTGGATGGCGGTGCAGATCCTCTCTGCACTCTGGTGGCCTGGATGCCACTAAAGGTTGTGTCTTGGTCAGTGCCTCCTGCATTGCCTGGATGGTCTGGAGCCTCTCCTCCGCTTGATATATATGGTCACATGTATATGGTGACAACAGTTGAATGGGTTGACAATACCTGGTATCCACCATCTCTCCTTCCAGAGTATGCACCTCCTGAACCAAATCGTCAAAAGAAGGTGGTTTCTGGCTCCGTTCCCAGAGTTGCAGCTGCATAAGCATCGGCGGCAGTGATCTTGCTCCGCACATCACTTGTTGAAGCCTGACCATGTTCAGACCGTTTAGATCAACCGCCTTAAGTTGGAAAGCCAGCTGAATAATCGACTTAGTCCTGGTAGATATTCTCAGAGTATCTCCTTTGGTTGAAGGCGGGTGGGATAGTATTTAACCATTTCACACCTAATTCTCTGGCTCCAAAGACTCCATCCAGTCTGTACATTATACTCTCTGTGTTGAGGCCTGGATGCGTGGCACGAAGTGCGTGGATGACTCTGTTTTCAGGACACTGCCGACTCTCAATTTTCTGTCCCCTCTGCCCCCCCATCAGAAGCACTCCAGTCATGAATCGTCTAATTGGTCCTGTCCACCCAGGTCTGATATTAGCCTTCACCTTTCATGGTAGGCTTCTGCCCAAAGAAGGGTTTTAGGTGGATGTAGGGTCCATGCTCAGCTGGTGTGTCGATGATATCCTGTAACATAACCTTGAAAGCATGGAGGAAGCGGTTAGCCATGGCACATCTATCGCTGGTGTAGAAATGGCATGCACACTAGGTCCAGAGCAACTAGGGGTGCTTGAATGTGTGGCCATGATGGTATCTACACTAGGCACTGCGGGATGACTGAGTGCAGCACTGGCAAGGCATGTCTTTGGTTAGGAACAGATGTTGGGCTAGCCTGCAACCATGTGAAGGTGGTTAAGGCCCAATATTGACAGGACACTATCAGGTCTCCCCATGAATAGAGAGGTTAAATATCTCAGGACTGACTACTCTTGGGCCACAGCAGAACATGATACGGGTTCCAACTAGGGCCACGCTTCACCCAGGCTGTTCACCTGCTCGGTGAGGGACTCTAGGGACTGGATCACATGATAGAGAGGTGTGCTCCATGGGACATCACCTATAATAAAGCAATGTTGGGCCTTAATCCCTCACCCTCAGCCCAGCTGAATACCTGAATGCCTGACTGTCAGGTGGGGTTGCAAATCTGGAAAAAATGCAAACACAACGATTATATTGCTAGATACAATCAAGCCTTTTCACAAATTTGCACAATAAAAGTATGCACAAAAAAATGGGGATAGGAATTGCCAGGTAAGTAGGTAGGGAAGCTATAGGCACACCAACGGGTGATTTTAATGGTGCCTCTGTAAAATGTAGCAGTGGTGGATCTATTCACACCTGGTACGGCCCAGGTGAAGGTGGGCACAGTAATATACTTTTTCTAACTTATAAGTACTTATACTTAAGCCACCTCTTACCTGTCTCCAGGTTCCCTGTTTATCTGAGTTCCTGGATCACCCTCTGTGTGCCACTGTAGGAAATTGACTTGGACAGGAGAAACAATAGGTATAGGAACTTCCCAAACCCCTAGGAAGAAACACTAAGTTAGGGCAAAGTTACAACACAAGGAAAGGCAAACAAAGTTATGCAGGTGTACAGTCTTTAAGTTATTGGTTAGTATAGATATCTGAAAACAGTCCCCAGTACATCAGCAGTTTTACATTTTTCATTAAAAGAAATAACATATTACACACTGTAAAAAAATTATAACTACGATTCCTAAGCAGGTTCAAGCTAAACAAAATAAAAAAGACTCCTTATAAAAAGTATAGAAAGTCTGTATAAAGTATATTTTATAATATACACATCTCTTACAGAATCCTTACCTGAGAAACTGCCTGACCAGAGATGTCTTAGGGTCCATTGTGCTTCAGATGTTCTTATGAGGGTCTCCTGGGTATTTAGATGGTGCAGGCTGGGCAGCAGCATTATGCAAATGAGGGTGGATGTGTGTCTTCTCATAGAGTTGTTTAGAGATGTTGAACACCAACTCCTCAAACGTTTATCCATCTTCTTACTGCAATGTTTTTGACCCCCTACTTTCCATTTGTGACTAATCAAACCGTGGAGGAGCATGCAAATTTCGGTGTCCCCACTATTTTTACTGTATGAGATCCAGCTTCAGCATTTCTCGTTATTGACATTCAATAGCCGGTAATCAGTCTGTACCATGATGATACTGCATTTACAGAACAAGATGAGACTCAGAGCAACAGTGTAGATGGACAGACAAAGTTGAGAAACCTTGTGCCTAAGTGCAAGAAGGAAAGGTTTATTTTATTTGTTGATATATTTATTGCTGATTTATATGGTTTCAGTCGTAATATCCAGAATTCTTTGTGGCAGTATTATGTGGCGGCTGAGGCCTCAAAGCAGGGGATGCCACACTGGGACTAAAATCAGTTCTTTCTTTGTATTTATTTATAGAAATCACTGGAAAGCAATGCATTTCTAGCACAAAAACATGTGCAAATGTAACATTGCTAACAGAGCAGAGGACATGTGTCTTTGACAAAGGGGTGAGAGAACTTGGCTTGAAGACTGGATGTCTCAGGGGAAGGTGAAAACCTAAACCAGGTACGAGGACAGGGCAGAGTAACATAGGAACTGGGTGGAGGAGGAAGGGCTAAATTAAGGTTAAGGGGTGATGGAAAAGTGTTCTAGGGTTGTCCATGAGGGTATGGAGAGAGTGAAGCAGGGTGATGAAGTAGAGTAACATATTGTGCTATGAAAAAGGTTCTTCGGAAAGAAGGAGGACTTTGAGTTGGAGTAGTGCAAGAGAGAGAGAGAGGAAGAGCTTTCCAGAGCAGGGGAGCAAGGAAAGGGGGAGTGCGGACACGAGAGGAAGCACAGGGGCTCGAGTAGTGGTAAGGAGGTGATCTAAGGATGACCGTCACAATCGAGGGGAGAGTGGGGAGTGAGATGAGCAGAAATTTAGGGTTGGCCAAGTACATGGATAGCTTTGAAGATGATGAGAAGAGGTTTATACTCAGTTATTTGTTGCATATATAGCCAGCCAATCTTGCGAAGGCAGAGGAGGTAGAGGTAAAGCTAAAAAAGTTGAAAAGTGTACCGAGCGCAAATGTGAGTACTTTGTCCTGAGGTGAAAAGCATAGTTTGGAAGGCCCTAAAGGAGACTGGCACAGTAGCCAAATCTAGAAAGGGCTAAGGAGGGTATTAGCTGTTTAATAGTATTGAAAGGAAACAAATGAAGGATTTCAGATATTGAGGAGGTTGAGTCTGGCTGCAGCAGAAGATTTGGAGATGAAGAGGGGGAAGTTGTGAAATGGGTCGAAGATTACACCAAGGTTACAGTTACAAGCAGAGTAAGGAAGGAAGTTGGGAGAGAACATAAGAAGAGTGGGAGAGGGAAAGATAGTCTGTTTGGTTGGAAAGTAGAGAACTTCAGTCTTAGTGGAGTTGAGCATGAGCGTTTGAGACACCATCCAATATTTGATAGTGGGGAGACTGTTTGAAATGTTTGACAACAACTTGTTGGATAAGGAGGTAAGGGATAAGAAGATCTGAGTGTCATCAGTGAAGAGCTGATAGGAGAAGTCATAAGAGGAGATCAGGGGGCCAAGAAATAAAGAATAGAGAGTGAAAAGAAGTGTACCAAGGATTCTAAGAGGAAGTGTATGCTGAGTGGGGCAGTAAGGCTGTTACAGGACACCTTTAGTGTCTAAGGGCAAGGTATGAATCACACCAAGCAAGAGCCTTATCTCTGATGCCAAGGAGAGATAATGTAGAGATGCCAAAATGATTGGTAGTATCGAAGACAGCAGAGAGGTTGAGAAGAAAAAGACAAGATGAACAGTTCCCATGACATGTGCAAGAGATGAATGTGTTGACATTGAGGAGAGCTGTCTCGGTAGAATGCAGAAGTCAGAAGCCAGATTGAAGAGGGTATCAGAGGTTGTGAGTATCAAGGAACTCAGTGTGTCAGTTGAATATTACTCACTCTAGAGCTTTGGAATAATGCAGTAGTAGAGAGATTGGGCAAAGGTTGGCAGGACAGTTACGATTGAGACCAGGTTTCGTAAGGAGAGGGATGGCAGTAGCTGACTTATAGGATGAGGGAAAAGTAGCCTTATCAGGATGGAAGTTGAAGGTGTAATCTAGGGTCATGGAGGGGAGGATTTAGGAGTAAATGGGGAAAGAGCGTAGCGAGAAGAGAAGGGAGCACAGGGAGCAGTGTTAAAGTTTGTGAATGCTTGTTCAATGGATGGAAAATTGAGTTCAGCATAGGAGGTCAGAGAGGTAGTCATGGAGTTTGGAGGAGAGAAAAGTGTGCTTATTAACAATAGTATTAGATGGAGAGAGTGAAGATGAAACAGGAGTGGAGCTTGAGGTAATGACAATAGAGTGATAGGAGCGAGAAGGAACTGTGGAGATACTAGAGATTGAGAGGTGGGAGTAGATGAGAATATGGTTAAGGGAGTTTCCATTTGAAGGGTTGGGCAGAGCATTGAAAAAAGAGTGTGAATGGTTAAGGAGAAGAGAATGAATGTCAGTGGATAGAGCAGCAGAGAGAGAGAGGGGAGGTTAAATGCATCAGTGAGAATGAGGTGGTGATAAGGAGGCAGCAAATTAGCTGGTAGAGGTGATCGGAGAATAGGCCAAATGGACCAGGTGGGCGATAGAGAAACATAATATGTATTCCGTAGTGGCAGTGATTGTGGTGATAGTGCACTCAAAAGAGGGAGAATTAACGGGAGATAGGGGAGTACGAGAGATGGGGAGTTTGGAAGATGAAAGCCGTCCTACACTACCACCTCTCCCAGTGAGGCGGGGAGAGTGGGTGATGGTGCTGGCAGGGTCATTAAGAGCAGAAAGAGTTGAAGAATCAGAGGCAGAGGTTTCAGTAAGGGTAATGAGGCCAAGAGAAGGAGAAGGAGAACATTTTAATATGTACTGATTGACAGGGGAAAGAGGCAGAACATGTTCCAATTGTATATACTTACTAAAATCCTAATACCCGCCCTGGGTCCATGGATGAAGGCACAGGTCTGGCAAAGAGGATGGATAATTGTTTCAAAGATGATAAAAATGATCAAATAGCCTTTCTTTAACTATGTGCCGCGCTGTAATAAAGTAGCTGTTATTTTTTCGGTAAGAATACTGACTGTTACTGGCCATGCCAGATTGGCTAAATGTACCTTGCCAGTCATATCACTTACATCATTTCTTTCTTGTAGCAATTTATGATTCTCAGCTTTTTGTTTAGGAAGACTTGATCAGGAGGCTGCCCGGGGGAACATAGAAACATGCAGATGCTCTTGCACTGTCATTGCTTCAGGGAACACCTTGAAGAAGAGTGCTGACTTAACATAATATCGATCTGTGTCCTCTAAGAATGGAAAAGGTGAATTAAATAGATGCTGCTTCAATTTACTAGTGCAAATACCGTTGAAGGTTGTAGGTTCACTCATTACATTAATGGCCTATTTCTGGAAGACATGTATCCGAAACGTCACAGCTGCTGGATTGCTGCACTCTGCTGTTTAGATTCAACATCTGCTTAGCTTAGAAAAACAGTACTAGAAAGTGTGATGCCGTGTGCTTTGTAAAGTGGGTTATGATGTTCCTATCATGTCATTTTCAACTTGTATAAAGGGTTGGATAGCTTTTTTTTAGCGAGAATGTTGCATAAAGATAAGGACAGGCAGAACACTGTAGTAAAGATCAGGAATCATAGCGGTCAACACAGCAAAAATCAGAATTGTTGTAGATATAAACAGTGCATCTTAATGAAACTAAGGGCCATTATGTAACGCAGTTCATACATTATAATGCATTCTATAATGGACATTGCACATTGCACTTCCTGGTCAATGTACAACCCAGAACATGTCTACAAGTGCACACCTACAAATTCGCGCTATGTGCTGCTCTGTTTGAGAAACTGACCTTTTGCCTGTGCATGGTGGTCAACCGCGAAATGGAAGGAGAAGAGAAAACGTGGTGCATCATGGAGCACTGTAGAAGCTGCAGTAGAGATGCAGTAGAGATGACCACTGTGGCCTTGAGGTTTGCTCTCCTCAAATTACCATCTTTGCGCCAGGGCATATCTCTGATCTCTGCTGCACACCCATAGCTGTTCATGCCATTCCTCTAGAGCTGGTAATCACTTTCTGGGCCCCTGCTTCATCTGATTTTCCTTCAGCTCAGACCTGCCTCGGCTGTGAGTGAGAGGGTATGGTGGTGCTCCTGCAGGGCATCGTGCTGTGGCTACATGTTGCCTAGTCAGTATATAAGACTGTTGTCGACCTTGGACCAAAAGCCAGAGCTGTGGATTTTCCCGGCATCCGAAGATTGGAGAACCTTTTTTGGAGTTGGCCAATCACTTGTTGCCATACACCCGCATTTCTTGGCCACCATAGTCATCGCTGGTGATCACTTTTGCAAACCTGTCCGTGGGTGGCAGGCTTCTTTTTGTCACAGGGAAAAGGAACGCCTTGTGTGTGTTATCCTTCTAGCACTGCTGCTGCCCAGTAATCCTGTTGTGGCCCCCTAGCTACCATGACTCTTGCTGGTCCCCTTGCTTATTTTGCTTTCTGACAAGTGACGCTGTCCATCATTCCCTTACAACCGTTGAGGTGTAGGTATCCTGGAATATATAACAATAGATAGTCACATATACATAGAATATACAATAACACAGTGGCCCTCATTACGACCCTGGCGGAAAGTGACTGACCGGACCGCCACAGCGTAAATAGCGTTTCCGCCATTGCACGAAGGAGCAAAGTGCGGCCCATTCCGACCCATCGGGCACGAGCACCACGGCATGGCGGAAGTGCAAAGTCCGCGATGGCGGAAATGACCCCAAAACGGCCCACACCGCCGCCGTACGGCGCCCTAGGTGCAATACCGCCACCCATCACAGCGGACACCGCAGTGTGCGCCTACCGGAAAGTACGGTGACCGGAAATATACGGAAACGGAAGTAAAAACATGGGCCCGGAACGGGAAACATCCCGCCGTACACCTATAAAACCACTAAAACCACACAACCACTAAAAACACTACCCTGAGACACACCCCAACCCGTCATCCACCCTAGCGAAACCAAGAAAAATGGGAAAAGTAGCGAAGAAAGCGTGCGACCGCAAGCGGCAGGTCCACTTCTCCCGTGAGGAACTCCCCGTGCTAACAGAGACCCTCCAGGAGAATGCTGCCGTCGTCTTCTGCACGCAAATGACCAGGACGGCACTTGCAAACAAGAAGGCCATATGGGCTCTGGTGGCACAGCGGGTAAGTGCGGTGGGGACCGCACCCCGCAACCCACAGCAATGCCGAAAGCGATGGGACGACCTGCGGATACGCGTCCGCAGCATACTCTCTGCCAACCGCAACATTGCCACAGCCACCGGGGGAGGTCCTGAATCACCCATCAAGTTGACCCCCTGGGAAGAAATCTGTGCCTCCACCATCGGAATGGAGAGCATAGAGGGAGTCGGAGGGATGGAGAAAGGAGTGCAGACATCCGAAGATTCAGGTAGGTGGGCCAGATAAAACAATGCCAAATCCACAAAGTCCATCCATGTGAAGTACCATGTGTCCACATAGTGCAACAGAAACACATGTCCAGGAGAACGTCCACACACATCGGCCTGTTAGCGCACGTTAAAACCCACAATAAATACATAAATAATTAAAAACCCCTAAAACACGCACTACACGTGCAGCAGGCACACCCTAACTGCAGGCTGCCAAACAACTGCACCCTCACTCCACACACAAATGAAAGCACCTCCAAGGCCCCGACCCAAATCACCCTCAGGTACCACCCCAATGCATGTGATACAATGCCATTCCAATTCCCACAGACCCATCAATAACCCTCGCCCTCCTTTACTCCACCACAGGGTCCGATCCAAACGACGAGCATCAGGACACCCCTACCAGCACACCTGCAAAGAGGGCCAAGACCAACGGCCAAAGACCCTCCACCTCAGCTGCACGCATCAAGACACGGCAGCAGCACAAATCAGGTGGCAGCACAGAGGAGGGAACATCAACAGGCACCCCAGCAGCCAGCATGCCCACACCACCACCACCACAGGTCCCCCCAACGGATGCCACAGAAGGCACTGCCTCTGGTGGCAGCAGCACCATAGGTGACACCCCATTGATGGCAGCATGCTCCGACACAGAAGACGGGGATGTCGAAGTCAGATCCATCCATGACCTGTCTCAATCCCCCTGTCTGTTCCATCCCGTACACCATGAGGATACCACGCAGGGGCACCCACAAGACGACGACTGGCCATCCCCCACAAGCCCTGTGGCAAGGCAACATGAGGTCAACAGCCCCTCTGTGACACCCCCGCAAATGGCCATGGCCCAGCAGAGGCAACAGTCCCTCGACCAGTTAATCGTGCAACAGCAGCAACTGGCCACGCTCCTCAAGGACCATGCCGATGAATGTGGGGGCACTAAGGCAGACATAGAAACATCAACTGAGACACTTAGGGCAGAAATGGAGAGAGGTACAGAGACACTAAGGGCACAAATGGAGAGTAGCACCGAGAGCCTGGGAGTCCAAATGGAGAGAAGCACCGAGAGCCTGAGGGGGGAACTGCATGCGACGTCCAAGGACGTATGTGCCGAACTTGCCGCAGTGCGCCGTGTGCTCACTGAGCTCTCGCAAACCCTTAGGGACATGCATGGACGTGAGCAGGCAGAGACATCATCCGTTGCAAGTTCCGTCCAGGGCAGCCCCCAACGTAGATCTGGGAGGAACCTGCGCTCCACAGGCAGGGGTGCCCCTGATACCCGCAGAGGGGGCTTGCAATAGCGACTGCCCACTGACAATGAGCATCTTTGGACACTGGTGTTCGGGGGGGAGGTAGGAGGGTGGAGGGGGTGTGTTGGGCTCACTTGGGTGGCGGGTCGATAGGGTGTACAACATGATATCACATATGCCATAAACAGTGCACGATCAACCAATGAGATGTGTGGACATTGATCTTTGTGTACTAGGCCATCATAGGTGTACAGTCCATATTGTGCATGTCCCAGACACACACAGTGCCACGAGTCCCGTGTCCATGTATCAGCCACCAGGCGTGAGTGCTAGAAGCATACATCAATGAGATGCTGACGAATGTCACGGCCCTCCGGTGCCTCGCAGACTCCTTGAGGTGCTGCCACATCCCTACCCTCATCATGACCATCATCAGGTGCTTGCAGTTCTGCGTCAGGGGGCATGGGCACATTTCTACGTACGCACATGTTGTGGAGCATGACACATGCCATCACCATCTTTGCAACCTTCTCATGGCGGTACAGGAGTGCCCCGCCAGACCTGCTGAGGCAGCGGAAACGACCCTTCAGTAGGCCGAATGCCTGTTCAATGACTACACGGGTACGTGAGTGGGCATGGTTGTAGTCCTCCTCATGCTGGTCCCGTGGGTTCCGGACTGGTGTGAGGAGCCATCTCTTCAGTGGATATCCAGCATCACCTGTATGTGGACGATAAACGTATGATGTGGAATGCCATTGCTACGTACGCACACCCCCCCCCTTCCTGCCAGGTCATTGCCGAATCACATACCCCACATTATCATGCATGTAATGAGACTCACCGAGTAGCCAGGATCTGTTCCCTGCGTGTCGCTCCATGTAGCGTGGTATTGTAGAGTTCCTCAAGACCATAGAATCATGGGTTGATCCAGGGAATCTGGCACAACAATGTGTAATGATCCTGTTGGAGTCACACACCATTTGTACATTCAGAGAATGAAATTGTTTTCGGTTGCGGTACTGGGCCTCCATGGCATGTGGGACGACCAATTCCACATGGGTGCAGTCGATGGCACCAATGCAACCCGGTATGCCGGCAAGTGCATGGAATCCCACTTTTGTGTTGGTAATTTCCTGCTCCGAGCGTGGTAGAGAGATGTAGTCGTCTGCGTGCTGCAGGAGGGCATCGAGCACTTGCAATAGTGTCCGTGAGAACAGTGGCTGAGAAATGCCATGCAACTGTCCGACTGTGTGCTGGTAGGTGCCTGTGGCCAGGAAGTGGAGTACAGACACCACCTTCAGTAGGGGTGGGATGGCGGTTGGGCTATCTATCATGCTGACAAGGTCAGCCTGTGTCATGTCCACAATGGCGGCTATGGTGTCCCGGTCCAGACGGTAGAGGGTGTGGATCTGCTCATCAGTGGAGGTTGAACGGATGTGCTCGGAGGCGTGGGATTGCGGGCTGCCTGCGTGGTGGTAGTGGCTGTGCTGGCGGCCCTTGCTGGCCCTGCCTTGCCCTCCTCCTCCTCCTGCGTCTCCTCCGTGCGGCCGGTTGTAGTTGGTGTTCGTCTCCTTCTTGGAGTTGGAGTACTTGCAGTGCTATCAGGTCCCCCAGGGCCAACATCGCGAGTCCTGCCGGTAGCATTTCGGTGTGGTTGTGGGAGGAGACTGGGTGTGCAATTTATGTGTTTTCAGGCTGTATGGCCTCCACCTGTGGTGATTCATTCCACCTGTGCATACTGCTCTCCCCTTTGGCCGAGCACGTCCCGCACACAACGCTGCAATTCGAGGAATGGCATCTTGCTATTGCAATCATGTATTTGTACCCGATGGCCGTGTAACATTGGTTGACATGTTCATTCTGCTGTGGTCCCATTGTTTCACATACTATCTGTGCAGTCGCGAACAGACTTGTGAAGGGTCAGTGGAACGTAGTACTCGAGTAACGGTGGGCCCTCATGCATCACTGTACCGAGTTGCAACGACGGGCGGGGCGTCCCATTTGTGGGTGAAGGCAGTTGCCATTTTCACACACAGCCGCACTCGATGGATTAATTAGTGATTTCAAACGGCCACAGATGCCTCTTCGACGTGATGTTGCAAATGAGGAATTCGAAGGGCGGCGCTTTCGGTTTTCAGCTAGCGGCGAGGAAATGCCCACAGGTCTGACTGCAAATATAACGTACTATTGTTCAATGTCCTTGGGACAGGGGCCATGGCGAGGATGCAATGATTGATATGAATGGTTTGGGATGCGCAATAGCGACGTGGGCGATGAGGCCGGACGTTCCCAAATACATGTTACTTCACTACACTGGAATTACGGGCTGGGGCACTGTGGATTTTGCAGGCTGCATAACGCACAGACTCAATGGATATTTCTAATGTTATGTGAGTAAATATTCAGGCGTTTTAATCCCGGGATGAGGGAATGATGAATGGATGCATGGGCAGGTGATTTGATACAGAGTTTGCCATGTACAGGGCTTCTTGGAATCTATCCGCCTCCCCTACGCTATGTGATGCAGGGCTGCCATAGTGGGACCATCGTCTATCTGGCCTTGTTGAGCCCTCCCTGTCTCGACGCGCCCTCAGACACTTGTGTCCATGCACGTTACCAATCCCATCTGATGGATTCTGTTTTGACAGACGCATGCACAGGTACACTCGTTTGTGATGGTGTTTACACCTCGATATAGATAGTTATGAGTCGCAAGTGGTTTTTGGGTGGTGATGATCCTTTGGAGTGGGCTAGCATGCATATGGCTGTGGATTTAGTGTGATCATTGAAGTGAGTTGTTCGAATGTAGTTCTGATGGCCATTCTGTTCTTTTTCTTTTCTTTTGGTTGACAGGTATCTCCTCCCCTTTTGCCACTGCCATCTGTATGCCACTCCTGCAGATGGCTTTTACTCCCGACACCTGCTGCTTCGTGTTAATCAGTGGAGCTGCATTACGATCTTATGGGACGATCGCCAATGGGCCACATGCCCTTACGCAGTACTGGTGGCTCGGAGCAACATTTCGGCCTTTCAGCTGGACTAGTGCCTCCCCATTGGGACGGCCCTGCGGTTCTGTGCGCTTCCATGTTGCCTTTTCGTACGTGAATGTGGCTCTGTGTACCATGATGGAACAGGGCGTCACACAAGTAGTGGCTGGTCATTTCTTGCGGATGCAGCCCACAATGGTGAAATGTGTTTTGGAGTTCATGGCCTGATGGCTGTATGGGCTTGGTGATTTTGTTGTGCATTAAATTTCTATTCTGATTTGGCCCGTGTAGCGTTCTTCTTTGCAAGTGATGTGGCATGTTCCTATTTGGGGAGCGATGTGTTGTGAGGAGATCTGCATTGGGTTCCAGCTTCGGAGTTTAGTTGCGTGGTACTGTACTGGGCGCGTTTGCCTACGAAGCCCGTGAGGTCAGGGATGGGGGCTGCCAATATGACTGTTTGAATGTTGTCATGCTCAGGGGCGGGGGATTGGGTTTTGTGTAACAGATGCCGGTCAGCCAGGTGGACTGGTGGAATGATGTGATTTTCGGAATATTGCTGGTCACAGGTGCCTGTGTTTGCGTGCGTTTCTTGGTGGGGGACTGTGGTCATGTCCATTGGGATGGCTTCTGTATTCGTGCCATCTGTGCCCTGCAGCTCCCATTGGCCCCTGTTGTGTTTCTTTTGTTCGTTGGCATGCATGGGTGACTTGTACATTTCAATGGTTGCATTGTGACTTCATTGCACCTACGGGGAGTTGTACTTTGTGGGCAGGGAGCGGTGTACAGGCACTCAGTGGGGCCGTTTACGGTTGATTCGCGATGCCGTACTTCTCACCATGGCGGAATGGTACATTCCGCCATGCTTGATGGCGTTAGGTACATGTCCGCTAGGGTCGGAATTAGCGTACCCTTGCGCCATGGTGGTGTTTACGGTTTGGCATGGCGCGCGCGCGCGTGCTTGGTGCAGTTAGCGTTGGCGTTCACTACGGTGTCGCTAATGGCTTCGTACTTTGCGGTGACGGGTCATAGTCGCACCGAGCGCTATTCGATGGCGGTATTGCATTTCCGCCATCGTTTTCCGAATTCCGCCAGGGTCGTAATGAGGGCCAGTGAATTATATCACTGCCATCCAATCTCTTTTTGAGAAAGTTGACAATATGAAACCCTTGAAACTCAGAACTTCTCACGCAGTTAAATGTTCAGTGAAAACAATTAAATGAATGACTAAATGCAAATGCATAGTGTTTAATCGAAAGAATAAAAGTGATTAATCAGAAGGATAACATATCCACCATACCAGGACATTGGAAATATAAAAATCGTGTTATTCTCTTTGGTTTCCATTTCCTCTAATGTGAAGGAGTTCGTGTGACTTTGAAAGTTGATTAATGATGGTGAGAGTTGACTCAGTGGAAGGAATTGAAGGATGAGCATGTTGTAAGTGCACATTTGTGATCTGAGTAATGTGCATGCAGCCAGCACAGTGCAACCTGCCACTCTGCTTTGTCTAAAGTCTCCATGTCTCCTTCCAACATTGCTTGTTTTCCTGTTCTTCTCATTTTCCATTCCTTGCCCCCCCTGCAAACTGGATCTCTCTTAGTGGCTCCTTCTCAACATCGACTTGGACATGGATGACTCAAAGAGACACAGTGCCAATTAGTGCCAAGTGGTGTGATGGTGCCTACACTGGCAATCAGGTTAGACGAGAAGAAGAGAGCAGAGATGTGGAAGGTCTGGGAGAGATTAAGGCAGTCAGCTCTCGCCACAGGCCATGGATCTTTCACAGCCCTGTATGGTGCCCTTCATCGAGTAATCTCTGATCTCCGATCTCAGAGGTAAGAGGAAACATGGGGATAATTAGTGATGACGTGGGGTAGGAATGAGATGTAATACCCTAATGGAAGGAAAGGGACGTCCATCGACAAGGCACAATACAAATACTAAAAGTACCAATAGTACCAGAAGAACCAGAGGGAGGTAAAGGCATTGGCGGAGGGTAGTCCATAGTCTATAATGTATCTTCTATACCTCATTATTTTCTCTTGACTCTTCATTTCACCCCTTCAAAATAGTGTTTCTGCTATTATTATCATCGAAATTAGAAAACAATTGCCCTCTTCCTGTAATTATTCAAGGATAGGATGTGAAAGGCTTCAGAAATGCCCACCACTAGAGTTCAGAAGCTGAAGAAATCCTTCAGTATTCTGAGCTAAGAGACAGATACATATGCAAAAAAGGTGCAAATTATATCCCTATTACAGAAGAGAAATTGCAGGGGAAGGCAGTGGAGGGAAGAAGGATGGAATTCAAGATGCAGAGGTTTCTGAGGCCAAGTGAAGCAATGGTCCACCGCGAAACTGGGAGCAAAGTCTGGAAAAGCGTAGGATGATATGCAGCCTCATCAGTGAGCCCTATCACTTTGAGCTGAAACCCTCACACCCCATTACCCCAATAATAATGAAAAGGGTAGAAGGCTGATTGATGCAAATTGACCTGGCAGATAAATGATTCCTTACCAGCTGACTGCGTTGACAGCAGTGGCGAAAGCATCTCTGAAAGAGTTGAACAGCCAAATGCTTTCCGTTAGGACAGAAAACCCCAAGACACACTTTTCACGATGACAATGATAAGGGTAGCTGTGCTATCAACTCCTATCAACACTGGTGAGGATAAACAGACAGTAGCAGCTGTTGAGCCAAAAGATCAGAATGCAGCCCCAAAGACTCTTCAATGAATAGCTGCAAAAGTGAAAACGACGTTTCTATGATCTAAAAGCAACTGTCAGATTTGGATGAGAGAAGACTTTCTCCAAAGAAAGAGAAACAGTGGAGCAATATAAGACGAACAGAGGCAGCTGAAACACAGAACCCTCGTTCTGAGGATCAGGTTCAGCAGTCAATGGGCGCCCTTGCCAATCTGACCCAGACCGGCTCCAGTGAGGAAGAAGGTCTGATGTCTGACTTGAAAAAGGAATTACAGCAAATCGCAGACAAATACAGAGACGTCTACTTGCCACCAGCTGCTGTTGTCACATCTACAATCACAATGTAATAGTTAGATAACTTTGCCAGTGCGACTACACACACACACACACACACACACTCACAATGACAAAAAAGACAACAACAAACCTAACAAAATCCCAAGCTTTGACATTTCCTTCTGCAATAGTAAAAACCCTGCAATTATTATATTGTATCACACATCCAAAAGAAAAACCATGAAGAGAGGCTGAGGAACTTTCTGAATGACAGAGGACATTTGTAATCCCATGATATACAAATATGTGCAACACATGTTTTTGGCCATCTGGAAAGCAACAAACACGCGGCAACTACACAATGGTCTTCACCTATTGCTGTAGGCTATCATACCTCAGCAGTATAATCACAGAGAAGTATTGAACTGATATCAAAGATTCGGAAAGATGTATATAAGAAGCATAGCAAGCACACCAGGCACTTAATTGGCATTAGAGGAAAGATGTCCCTTACAAGACAGCATCAGCATTATCAGGATCTTACAATGTTCAAACACTTGAAGAAGCAGGTGATGCGAGGGCAGTAGACCTTTCCAGTTGTATAATGATACTCAGTGCAAATCACTTAATCAGTCAACAAGACAATATAACTTTGGTGAATAGTGAAACACCTAGGTGCAGTAAAAACCTATAAGTACTTTTGTCATAACAGACAGTTATACTAGGTGAGTGAAACCTAAAGATGTAATATACAATTACAGGTGCTTTTGAATCAGGGAACCCCAGATTGAGGTAAGCAGTAACTCTTGTAACTTATTTTGGATGGCACACAGCTAACACAAAGTAAGTAAAACCCACATACTTTTTTTTAACCTCACAATAAAGGGGGGAGGTAAAACCCCCTAATGCAGACTTATTAAGGACAGGCTATCAGCAAGTCAGGGGAAGCAAGACCCAGTTGGGGGACACTCATACAATTACCGGACTAATCTTGTGATACCAACAATTTACCTTTGGGAAGAGTCACAACCTAATCACAGGAGAGTAAAATACTGTCACATCTACTTTTTATTAGACTGGCAAAACAGTGGAAGAAAAGATGTTAACCATACTTTTACAAATAGTACATCACACATTCAAGATCCGTAAGAACTTTTGTAACTGTTCACTCTTGGAGTTACAGTTACCAACCAACTCTTTACAAGTAAGTAACTCTTAAAACACGTATTTTCTTTTCTAGGCAGAAGTCCTGATCCCTTGACAGTCTTCCCCTTATTCTTGGAGCATGAGTGTTCTTAGTGGCAGAAGGGGGTTCACTAGGACTAGTGACCAACAGACAGTGTCAGAATAGGTTCTTTAGTAGCAAAAGTCAGAGTTCCTGAGGGTCCAGGGGCTTTGCAGAAGACACCCTAGCAGGATTCTAGCAATGCGACTGGGTGCATTGGACGAGGGACAACCCAATCACAGAAAACAACACATAGCTACACAGAAATCCTAACAGGCTTAAGGTAAGTACATACCCAAGCCAACACAGTACCTCAGCATTGAAGAATATTTTAAAGCAGGAGAACCTCAGGGTCTGCAGCCAAATACCTGGTCAATGGATTCCTTGATGTGGAGACTGAGAACAAGGTCTCAGAAGGGACTTTGCAGCAGGGATCGATGAAGAAGGCTCTAGGCAAGGTTTCCCTGATGGATGAATGTGGTTCTGTGGATTTGGCGCCTCTTCAAGGAACACAGAAGAAGCCAGAAAATCCCAGTTGAATTCTCGTTGTTACAAAGGGTCAGCACTCTGGTGAGGGGCCTTTTCAGACTTGATTCGTGTCTCTGGAGATCCACCAAGATTCCCACGAAGGTTCAGTGAGATTGGGAATTTCGGAAGACTGTGCACTGCACAATGGCTTGAGGGTATTGGGGTATTGCAACAACGCAATGTCGCAGCAATGCGTGAGATGGCTCAAAATGCAGGTCTCCTTGAGTCTAGTGGGTCTAACTAGGCTCTGGGTCTAGGCCATCGTTTTTGGAGTCCCCAGTTGGATTGGAAGGAAGGGCTACAGCAGTCTCCGGTTACACAGCAGGCTCTCCGGTCACTGGAAATCGTCTCAGCCGATTTTCCTTCATCTTCCTCTTCAGTTCAAATTCCAGTGGTCAACATATCTTCAGCTTCCAGGTTTGCAGTATTTAACAGGAATTACAGCACAATCTCTGCATTCTCTCCCTGCATTTTACAAGAAGGGGCTGTCTGGTTGTCCAATCAGGACAGCCAGCCCCCCACTGGGATTCGGGAGTTTTTGACTCCTGCCTCACCTGCCTCACTTCCCGCCAAAGGAACACGTTTTACAAAGGAATTTCCAACCCTGGAGGTCAGGGGAAGGAAGCAGGAACGACAAGAAACACTAAAATAGTGAACAAAGAAGTCCGGGGACCATTTTAGCAAAGATGGCTCAATGCCATTTTGAAAAAGATGGCTCCCGCGATTAGCGTTACCAGAGTTGCAAACAGCCGCGGTAAATGCAAACCATGGTAGTTCATAATAAAACCACTACCACCAGCCATTGAAGGTAAGCTTGTCACTGTAACAGAATGTTTACAGTTTAAATGTGAAAGGGGATACATTGTATCTCCCCAGCACTCCACATAAAGTGGGGAGTGCTGGTTTCACAGAATAAAATGTAAAAGGGATCCAAAGATCCTTTCCTCCCTTGGGAACTGTAGTTCAGAGGGAGAGTCTACCGGACAGACATGAGCCTAAAGGGCCACAGTGTCTACCTAGACAATCAAACTTAACTCTAACCATAGCTAGCCCATGGATATCAGCACCTTACAACAGAAATGAACTAGAGACCTTGAAACCATCAGAATTTCCAGAGGATAGTTCGTGGGCATGGCTTGCGGCGGCTCATATGTCGGATTTCTCAGCATAGCCAAACAATTCATCTTCAGATTTGCCTTTTCTCTCTCTCACTTCCTGGAACACATGGGGGTTCTCCCAACTGATGAAAAAAGGGGAGACACCATGGGCTGAGGCTGACTTTATCTGTTTGCAAGAAGAATTGCTAACCAACAAACCAGCCCTGGATGGCTTTGTGACTTTTCTAAATCCAGCAACTACAACAGGTTTAGGCCATCCACTAAGGGCCAGTCTTTGTGTCAGGAAGTGTAGGCAACTGCCCGACCTGCCAGCCTCTAGGCGGCGCCACCACCAGCAGTCCTTCGCCTGTCATGACGATGCTACTGCATTATTTAAAACAGTTAATACTGTAGTGTGTGTACAGTACGTTATCATTCTTTCATAGCACCGGCTCAAAATCAGACACTGTCTGACTGAGTACTGCCATTGACAGTCTGCATGCATGCTGTGCTCCTGGCCTGCTGTTGTCCAGCAAAGGCAGCCAGGCACCAAGTTGATTTTATGATGCTAGCCTAGGACTGCAGTAAATAGCAACATTTTTGCTTTCACTTTCCCAGGCCATTCCTAAATGCACGTGCCATCACTCGGCGCATGCGTGGCAGTGACAGGCGGGTGATAGATTATATGATTGGGCCCGCTCGGCCTGCAGTGGATGGGCCGTTTGACCTGTCTGGGGATTGGCAGACTGTATTAATTGTCCATCATTCTTTGATTAGGCTGCAGGATCAAGGCAGGAGGAGGTGCAGGAGACAGGCAGGTGCCCAGCAAACCAGGCAATAACAGTGTTCTGTTAACAGTCAGTCTGTGTTATTGGTAAGTAAGATTTTGTTGTACCCACCATCTGGCTGGCAGTGCTCGCTTCGTATCGTAATATCATATGGCCGGTCCGGAATCGTTCCTTTCATCAATTGGCCTATTTGTTTATTTTTTCCCTGGTAGCGGGAGAAAGGCTATCTAACTTGCTCCCCACAGGATCCTACAGTGGTGAGTGCCAGCTCATGGGCCAACACCGTCTTATTATTGGCCTCCTGTAGATCATAATATTAGCATGCATTGCATGGATAATAGAGTTGTTATTAAAATATAATGAAGCATTCCAAAGGGTGTCCAGTTATTTGAACAAATATCTACTGGGAGAAGGTGTGTCTGGTTCACTCTGGTAGGCTAAACACTAAACCTGTGGTGGTGCGTGTTTGACATGGTGTGTGTGTTTGGTTAGGTAATGCCGCTGAAGTGTGGCAAACAGTGGCCGGATGGTGATTTGACAGGTACCCGGTGCATTTGTTTGTTCATTGGAGGCTCTCCCTTTCTTAATTTATGGCAGTAAAATAATTAGATAACAAAGCCATTGTATTCCGGTCCGAGTAGAGCGCTCGCTTTGACATCTGTACAGAGCCTGCTGACGCAGGTTCGGATCCGGGCAGGGCCAAACTCAACCTTTCATCCTTTCGAGGTAGCTAAATGAGCACCACACACGGTGGGTAATAATAAGCAACACACAGATACCTGAGGGTTCGTAGCGCTATATAAATGCTAAGTTATTATTTAATATTCCCTTTCCCTGGTCCTTTGTGGATTTCAATTACATTTCTTTTAGGATTAAGGCATGTGAACAATTTCCTTTTCAGTGGTTTTACTAATAATTCCTATGGCTTTATTTATCCCCTCAGGACAATTTATTCCCTTGTCTCAGCATTGTAGTGATTACTAGTATTTTAATAATTGCTAAAATAGTAATTGCTGTTATATCACCCCATTTAACTCTACTTGTTTCATTGATCTCAGAAGAATGAACAGCTGAGTGGACCTGCTGGAATTCGATTTTACGACTGCAGGTCGTATAGAAATATTCAAGGTGAGAGCTTAACTCACTGAGCTATCTTGCAGCGTTCTATCACGAGAGAACCTGTGATAAATATGGGCTCGCCTGGTTTCACTTTCTTCTCAGGTTGTTCCCCCAAGGCCCTGAAAACGTTTTGTAAAAAATGTTCAAAATTGAAATACAAATGACCTTATTTGACAGTTTCATACACACGGTTTTGCAACACTACTGAAAGCAGGCCTATATTGCTGTGAATGTACAAGCTCCAGCGTGGGGCTGGAGTTTTCCTTGCTTCTGTCAAGAACTGCGGAGAAAAGCATGTTTAAGTAGACCCTTAAAAAGACCCTTAGCAGCAAAGCGGTGCAAAGAGGTACATTGATTTCTGCATCCGGCACCATTTGACTCATCACATGGAACAGGAGAGAGTTCCAGTTAATTTCATTCTGGAACTACTTGAAATTGCACTGACCAAGAATTTTTTCATGTTTGATGACACCTTCTATCTTCAAATATCAGGGACTGCAATGGGAGTGACTTTCGCCCCCAGCCTGGCTATCATCTATATGGCTGAATTTGAATCCCTTCATGTAGAAAACCATCACAACCCTTTCTGGAACAACATCACCCGGTGGTTTTGTTATATTGACGATATAATTTTCATCTGGAAGGGCCCTGCCCTGAACTAATTGACTTTCATGAATGGCTTAACACCCATTCCACTGTGTTAGAATTTACCATCAGCAGCAGCAGGACAGAAATCAACTTCTTGGACTTAACTATAAAGGCTGAGGAGGGGAAACTGGTCTACACTCTTTACAGAAAGGAAACAGATAGAAACTCCTTACTTCACTACCACAGTAATCATCCACAAAGCTTGAAAACCAACTTTCTGTTTGGGCAATTTCTGCGACTGAGGCGCAACTGCTCCGACACTCAGAACTATAGGCACCATGCAGAAATTTTGGAATCTAAATTACTTGCCCGGAGATACCCTTAAAAACACCAGAAAGAGAGTTCTATGTATCCCCCGTGAAACTTTACTTCAGCCTAAAAACAGAGACACAGAAACAGACAGAATCACCTGTGTAACTACCTTTGGACCTAATACCAACAGGATAAAGACCATCATTAAACAATTCTGGCCACTGATTCACCAAACACTCCCTGATGAACCACTACCCAGGATGGCCCTCAAAAGGTCCAAAAACATCAGGGAATGGCTCATGCATGCAAGACTCCCGAGAAAAACCCTCAGGACAGGACTATGGAACCTTAGAGTAATCACGGGACACCACCCATGTAGCTCTTGCACAGTATGCCGCTTCACCAATAAAATCAAGTCTTTCCAAATTGAAGACAAGGACTGGACCTTGAGCCAATTTACCAATTGCAAAACACCAAATGTTGTTTATGCAATAGAATGCCCTTGTGGCCTGCGATACGTGGGCCAAACCACGAGACCAATCCACAAACGTATTGTGGAACATCGTTCCAAAATCAGATGCCGGACTTTAACAGCCCCATTAGTATCCCACTTTATAGAATTTCAACACAATCAAAACCAACTCAAATGGTGGGTGCTCGAGAAAATTCAGACTACAGTGAACATCATAAGTGCTTTAAATGATAAAGGAGCATGGTGGGTTTTCAAACTACGGTCCATCGAGAAAGGGCTGAATGAAGCTTTGCCACTAGACAACCGCTACTACTGAAGTCCCTTCACAGTAACACCTTCTCTCCATGACTGCGCATCCAATATCTCTCACCTTCTACAATATGTTTTTAATTCACCAGACTAACCCCTTATTTCTAATTTTACCCCCTGCACAATGGGCTCCAGATTTAGCTCTTTTCCTAGTTACCCCTTCCTTCATAGCCTGTCCATGACATACTCTGGACACTCATACAGCCTTGCCTCCAGCACTTCCCTTCACAACAGGGTTCACACATTCAGCACTCTTCATTTCGAGTTATGCATTCCCATGCATACATCACTGCCCAACATCACTACCATGCCACAATTTATCATCATTACCCGGCCTTTACATCGAGGTCCTCCTGCCCGAGCAGTTTTCCCTTCTTGCTTACTTTTACACACCTGCAATCACAGGGCCGGCTTGTATGTAACCTTGGTTACAAGCCGTTGCTCTGTTCTGACGAGTCCCACATTCCGCGGCTCTCTCCTCTACCGCGCATGCGCCAGTGAGCAGTATCCAGCCATCTGGGCATGCGCAGCGCATTTTTGCCCCCAGTATACAGCTTCACACTGTGGGGCTCTCGCTATCCCTCTCTTGGACCTGCGCACCTTGCTCATTACAGGTATGCGGCCACAATGGACTGAGTGCTCTGCTTGCCCATAGACAGAGCGTCACTCACCACCTTTGACTACCTGTTAACTCGAATCTACATGGTACGCTGCACTTATTGCTTTACGCCTGGTACTCGCTAACTCCCTGGCGCTTTTTACCTTTGTTCCTAGCACCGTGTCCCACAATAAACGGACAGCGCTCCGGTTCCCAGCGGTCTCCACCTTATAAGCGACACAACAGTTCCTAATTTTCCATCACGGACATAACTGGAGACGGCACGCACCAGATGATTATCTGCCAGCAGTGACAGATTGACCTCAGGAAGGCTTCTCACACACACAGTGGACCTCCAGGTAAGCTGTCTAGCTTCCCCTTCGCTCACTCTTCTGCATTTCTTAAGTAGATTTATTTATACTCCCAGCATTCACAGGGGGGCTCTCTTTCTTCCCCCCTCCCTTCTTCTGTTTGACAGTGGCTCTCTGGAATCCTCACATGCTTGCTGGCTCTCATGACCTGCGGCACTGTAAGCGATATTCAATCAACACTACAGCTAAGTCAATGCCTAGTCTGGGATGCTGAGGAAAACCCTTATTGATGTATTTTTATGTCCAGTTCAGTACTCTGGATGACAACCCTTGTATAACACCCCCCTTTTAGAATACCTCTGACCCCACTGAGCCAAGGAGTAGGTTTGTTTAGCAAATTAAAAGGTTTATTTGAAAAATTAAACAATATATATATATCACACTTTTATAATAAATTAATATCTGATAGTACACTTAGACATATGATGTGGATCCACAATGGGCAACGTTACAGTGGTACACTTAATTACTTAGGAGTAGTATAGAGGATGAGGTAGCTGAAAATGCTTGATGGTTTCAAGGAAATGCAAGGTGGAATAAATGCAGTACAGAAAATAAACTGATATGGTTTCACAAGAGATAATATGTTCACTTTTCCCCTGTTGGCAATTCACCTCTCCCTATCTGCAATGCAAGGAGATGGAAGTAACACACACAGCCTTTAGGAATACAATCAAATACAATACGGAATTCAGTTCCTCCCCAGCAAGCTTAGAGAAAACAGGTATGAGTTTTAAACATAGGCGAATTACTTTAAAATGTGGTGGCAATGAGGTGAAAAGATGCTAAAATTGCTTTTAATTCCCTCTAGAGATGCAGGGTGAGTGAGAGATGCTTGCTGGTATTAGTTCAGGCTCACTTTAGCAATGCTCTATGAGTTATTACCAGGTTGCAAACGGATTTTAACAAAGGAAAAAATGGAGCTGCTATTTTGACAAGTGGAGAAATTGAGCCAAATCGCAAATCGCGGTAAACTTCGCAAGTGCGTAAATCGCGATTGTGGAAAAAGTATAGGGATTAGTTGGTTCTAGGTTCGTTTGAAAGCCTAGAATCTCAGCTTTAAAATTCCTAGGACAAACGGTTCCAGAGATACGGACAATTTAATAAAGGTAGATTTTCGGATTTAAAGTAAAACTCAAAATGACAGGTGACAGCTTGCAGCTTCAGAATTGACAGGTGACAGTTGTGCAGCTTTACTAATGACAGATGACACGATTTCTAGGAGGCTGTTCTAATTAGGTTAAAATAGTTTGGATTAGATTATTTTAACTAAGAGATTGGTTCTGCTCAGTTCTGCTAGGTACTCAAAATATAAATTTGAAATAGGCCTCGTCACGGATCTGGTCAACATGTCCAGCGGCGGTTCTCTCTGCTCGGTGGGTCAATCAGGCACCAGTTCTACTCACAGCGATCTGGATCTCTGGTTCTGCTCACAGCGGTCTGGGTCTGGTCTGCGGTTCCGGCAAAAGTTCTTGGCAGGGAATTCAAACAGCTCGCCTGGCTGTTGAATAGTTTGCAAATGATTTTAAGGATGCTGAGGCCTGCTGAGAAGAGTTCTCAGTTTGTGGGTTTAGGCCCTTGCTTTAAGTTCTGAAGTAAATTTCTGGTCTCTGAAGATTGATGGATGTGAAGTCTGGAGTCTCCCGGCAGAGCATCCCGCAGAAAATGGAATTGAATCTCCTACCTGGGTTTCAGTGGCCCTTTTTTGTGTTTTGAAAATGGGTGTGTGTGTGGAATAACTGAGCCTACCCCTCTCTACTTTTCATTGGCCCAATTCTCCCCTCTCCCATGATTGGGGGAATTGGGTTGTGAGTCAGAGTGATGAGGTCTGTTTATGGGTCAGATGATCCTCCCCTCGTCAATTTGCCCACAAATCTATATTTGACTCAAATACATATTTCCCAGGTACACAAGTGGTTGACATTACACATACATATGCCACCTTGCTTAAGGTAGTCTCTGTTCCACCTCTGGGGTTTCTAGGAGCTTGCATTCAAAAATGGCAACTTATTTTCGATTTTAGTGGGTTGTGCAATATGGGATTTTCATCAAAAATTATACAAAGGTACATTTCCCTTCCCCATATATCCCAGTAACTTTCCATGTCTCTAGCTTACATACATTGTCTACAATATTCATAATTAGCGGGGTTTTGCCCCAGAACATGGTACAAATTGGAGTTTGGACTCAAATCGTGAGAGCATTTTTCAAACTAAGACTCTCAAAGTTGTACATTCCTGTCATTTGGTTACAATAAGTTAACACTGTTTCTATAAAATATATATTTGTTGCAATTCAACTCCCCAAAGTGTTTGGGTCCGCCTCCAGAAGTCTGGATGGGTCAGTGATCACATGTCTCTCCTTGCTGGCAGAGGGCTGTTGACAGGAAACACTCAAAATTAACATACCCCATTCAACAGAAAGGCGCTATTGTCTCTCTCCTCCAGGCTGAAGGGGAAACCCCATCCCTCTCACTCAGAAGGGCCATGTGATATCCTGCCTCCTGTGGTGAGTCTCTGGGGTGTTAAGAGTTCTCAGCCTCTTGGCCTCTGGGAACAGCAGGTGGCTAAGATTTTCAATTAACCAACAAGCTTTGAAGTCCCTGTCCCTCTTGCAACTCCTAAATATAGTTTCCCTGTCAGAGTTTAGACCGCTAGCCTTGGGGAATTTGTCGGTACTGCATCCATTTTTGAGTTGTCTTGAATTACTGCATTTCAATAGAGTGGTCTGTTGCTTGATAGTATAGGACCCTTGCTTAACATTGTTTTGATGGCATCCTTACAGTAGAGTGGTGATGTGGAACCCCCCACAAGAAGGTTGTATCTTTGGAGTGGTCTTGTGCCAACTGCGCAGTTCTCCTGGATTCTGGCGCACATGTGGGCTTTTTGGCCATCTTGGATTTTCTAAGCCCACAGCACCAAATGTTGCAGCTTAATGACTCAAACGTGGGTCAATACACCTGACAAAGCCCCACACCTGACTGCACTTTGAATTTGAGTCGAGGGGGAGTCGGGTGCGAAGAATGTTTCGACCCACGCACTGGTATGTCTGCATCATCTTCTTCCAATTCCACAAATGGCACAGTTCAGCATCTTTTCCTCCATCCGGTTGGATCGATCGGTTCTCCTCGCCGGTCCTGATGGGAATATTGGGCGGTACCCCAGGCCCCTCAGGTCTCTGCTCCCAGTCCCCGGTCGTCCTCCTTGGTCAGTCTCCATGGTTTACTCTCTCCTAGATGATAAAGCAAAAGCGGCAATACCTATTCATAGACATTTTTCCACCACTATTGGTCTAGTGTGGCAGCATGTACATTTTATACTTTAATAGACATAGCATTCCAATTTTGAAAAACAAGATACACTTCAGGGACAGTGGCTTACAAGTGTCATATTATTTTAGAGACTATATGTGGGATATTTTAGGGTTGGAACCAGTGGATTCCTCCAGTTGTTGCACAGTGTGCCTGGGATGGCAACACTTCAGCTGATTAATATGTACCCACTTATCTTCCCCTTCAGCCAAACTGCCTTTGGGGATGCGGATCTTGTATGCTACAGGCGAGATCTTGTCTATAATTTCAAAGGGTCCCTTCCATGTAGGCAAACATTTTCGCTGTTTGGCCTGGTTCCTTTGGAAATTGTATAGATAGACCTGGTCCCCCACAGTATATTCCTTCCTGGTGGTCTTCAGGTCGTGGTGGGTTTTCTGGTGGGTGGCTGATCTTTCTAGATTCTGCTGAGCATAGCCAAAAGCATGTTGGAGGTGTTTCCTTAAATTCTCCACATACTCATGAGTTGTGGAGGCATTTATCAGTGTCTGCTCTTGGGTCCTGTAGAGCAAATGCTGGGGAAGCACCATCTTGCGCCCCGTCATCAACTCAAATGGTGACATTTTGGTTGCAGATGAAGGGGTAGATCTGATGGCCATTAGGACCAGAGGTAGTCGGATATCCCAACTTGGCCCAGAATCTGCCACAAACTTTTTTAATATGCTCACAATTGTCCGGTTGTAGCGTTCTACTGCACCAGAAGAAGCTGGCCTGTAAGCAATGTGTAGCTTCCTTTTCACCCCCAGTATCTCCCACATCTTTGTCATTACTTCACTGGTGAAGTGGCTACCCCTGTCTGACTCAATCCTTTGAGGTAGACCAAAACGGGAAAAGATGTGGTTAATCATCAGGGCAGCTGCTGTTTCTGCCTTGCAGTTTGGGGCTCGGAGACATTCCACCCACTTGGTAAACAAGCATGTAACGGTCAACATGTACTTGTTTCCTCTAGACGAGCGGATTACAGGGCCTACAAAGTCGATTTGCAAATCTGACCATGGCAGTGTCATCCCCCTCTTTTGGAGAGGCGCACGGTGTGTGAGGGATGATGGCTGAAATTGTACAAACACAAAACACCCCTTCAAGTATTGGTCGAGGTCCTGCCCCATGTGTGGCCAGTATGCAACCTCTCTTAAGATTTCCAGTGTTGTGTGAAACCCCCTATGACCGGCGGTGGCCGCATCATGGGCGTGACTTAACATCAGGCTTTGGAATGAGGTAGGAACCACCCACTGATCGTGGCCAGCTTTGGATTTCTTTACCAGCAAACCGTCTTGGATTTGGAACATTTTTGGACATTTCATCAACACTCTTAGGTCCTCTTTCCCAATGTAATCGGTATCCGTCAGAGAAAAGTTCTCAGGGTCCTCAAGGTGTTGGTAAAACTTACCAATAATTGGATCCCCCTTCTGAGCTGTAATTAAATCAACATCAGGGGTCTCCTTACTCCATTGGGCAGTTGAAAGATCATTGTGAGCATCTGTCTGGGACCTAGTGATAGCAGTGACCTGGATTTCCCCCAACAGGGACTCTATTTCTATTAGATCCCTGTGGATGGCCCCGGTTTTGGCCAGCTGATCAGCTAAGTCATTTCCAGTTTTGTCTGGTCCCTCTACTTTGGAATGACCCTTGATCTTTTTCCAGTAGATGGTCATCCCATTCGATGTGACCAGATCATCAATATTTTGAATTAGCTTCCCATGTCTCAGGGGTTTGTTATTAGCACAAAACATGCCTCTGGTTTTCCAATTAACCAGGTGCTCCACGAACCCGTTCCGTACATAATCCGAATCTGTGATTATGACCAGTTTGTGGAGTTGACGTTGGACAGCAGTGAGGATGGCCTCATGCACAGCCATCAATTCTGCCACCTGACTACTTCGGGGACCAATTTTGTATCCAGCGGAGGGTTCTGGTGACTCATTCACCCATGCATTCCCTACGCCGGCCACCAGTTCTTTCTCCCCGTTGTCGTCAACATGGTACGAGCATCCATCCACATAGACAGTGGGCATTCCCTCACACTTGTCTTCTTCAAAGACTTTGTGTGGGGAATTAAGGTATTCCTCCATGTTGTCCTTGATTTTTAGACTTTCGTCCTCGAGACAGTTTTCTCTGCCACAATCATGCAAGTCAGCCAGACCTTGCGCGAGGGGACTCTTCTTGTTCTGGCCATATCTGACCTCCACAGGAAAGCCTTGCATTGACAGAATCCAGGAAGTAATTCGGGAATTACTCACATTTCCGGCCCGGATTCTGTCACTTGGGAGATATTGCAGAGGCTGGTGTGGAGTCTCCACTATGATGTGTTCCCCCTGGATAAACGGGCGGTAATTCTTCAATGCCCACACCGTTGCCAGGAGTGCCTTCTCACAATCGTTGAATTTTTCCTCCACAGAGGATAAAGTTTTGCTCACATAGGAGATTACTTTATTGACCCTGTCATGCTTTTGGTATAATAGTGCCGTCAAGCACATATTAGAGAACCCTGTCTTCAGGAAGAACTCCTTGTTTCTGACAGGGTAAGCTAGGCAAGGCGCTTGTGAGAGGCTTCTTTTGAGTTGTCTTACTGCCTCGGTTTGTTCTGGACCCCATTCCCACTCGACCCCCCCCTTCAAGAGATGAATCAGGTTTCTAGTGATCTCTGCGTAGCCTTCAATGAACTTTCTGCTGTAATTAGTCAGTCCAAGGAGGCTCCTTAGTTCCAGCAGAGTCGTGGGGTCTTTCAGTTTCTGAAGTGCTTCCACTTTCTTTTCCTGGTGACAGAGACGCTGAGGAGTAATCTCATGCCCCAAGAAATTAACATGGGTTCTACACCACTGTGCTTTCTGGAAGGAAAGTTTTGCTCCGGCGGCCCTCAACTGCGTCAGAACATAACGGATCTCCGCTATGTGTTCCTTCACAGATGAACTTTTGATGAGGACATCATCTACCTAAGCCAGGTTACCCCTCGCACCCAGGTCGGGTATGGCCTTATGTAGGAAAATGTTGAATTTATTGCCGGAGTTGAGGTATCCGAAGGGAGTCCGAGTCCATGTGTACTGCTGGCCCCCAAAGGTAAAAGCCAGTTTGTATTGGTCCTCCCTACTGACAGGCATGGTCCAGTATCCATTGGTCAGGTCTATTGCTGTGAATACCTGTGACCCCTGGATCTGGGCCAGCCCTTGGTCAATGTAGGGCAGAGGCCATCGGGAAGTATGGACCCGTTTGTTGAGCTCCCTAAGGTCGGCGCAGAGTCTCCACTGGCCGTTTGACTCCAATATTCCCAGCACCGGATTATTGAAGGTGCTGTGTACTGGACGGATTATTCCCCGGGACTCAAGGTTCTTAATTATTTCAGTAAGGGACTCCATGGATGCGAGAGGCAAACGATATTGCTTCACAAACAATGGAGTCATTCCAGGATCCGTGGGAATTGTTGTGGTGTGGATGTCGGTGCGACCACAGTCATGTGAGTCTACCGCAAAGAGATCTTGGAAATCCAAGAAAACTTGTTTCAACTTTTGCTTCTGTTCCAGAGTCACACATGCATCAGCTAGGTTGACTCTCTCTTCCACCATCTGCCTGAAGCCTGGACAGAATTCTGGTTTGGCTATCTAAGCGGCCTCCTCCAGCTGGGTGGAGAAGTCCCTGGTCAGAGTGCTGATTTGGACTGGAGCTTCAGGTGGGAAAGGCAGCCCTCATGGACCTGGAAAATCACCTCATCCCTCCTGAAGTCACAAGTCACATCTTCCTTACCATAAGGGCAAGAAGTGTACACCAGGAAGTTCCCCCCATGCCGGGTGAAAATCCTGTCTGGTGTTGTATTGTCCTCACTGTCACTGTCAAAACAGTTCTTGGGGATCTGTCCTAACAGATCATTTCCTAAATCAATGGAGAAATGTCGGTCATCAACCGCCATTCCAATAATGGTGCCTGCGGCTAGAGTAATGCTCTAGCCGCAGGTCGCTGTTATCCACCTCTATTGGAATGGTGTCATGTTCTATGTTGACTAATGGTGTTGGGTTTACCCCTAACCCTTGCTGTTGGAGAGAAGCATTTAGATGAATATAAGCATCAGGGTTTTTCAATTTTTGTCCTCTTTTAACTTTCACTTCCAGGGAGAATTGTCGGGTCCTTTCTGGGATGGTGACTTCCTCTTTAATCTGAATTTCAACTGCATAAGGTAGCAATTGAGCTGACCTAAATGCTTTTTCTGAATCATCAAAGCCCATGGGATTGTCCGCTAATCGAGACCAAGCTTTGAATTTTATTAGGTCCAAACTAATGGCAAAGCGATTGAGAATGTCACTGCCTAAGTAAAAGGCGGCAGTGATGTCTCGCACGACCCCACAATTATGGACTATGCTCTTGTTGCCAATGGAGATTTTGAGCATACACCTGCTTGGCAGGAGATGTTTGGAATTAGGTGCTTCCAGGTCCATTTCCCATTTGTCTATCAGTTTGAATGTGGGAATGGCTGGATCTTTTGGGAGTTGGCGGAACATGGCTTCGCTGATGAAGCTCTTACCGTTGTTCACACACACTCGAGCGAGAACAGAGTCCTTCCCATCATTTAACTGAACAGGGATGAACAACTGCTCTCCAATTTGCTCAATATCAGCCAGGCTCTGAGCTGATTTCACATCTTTCTGGACTATAGGAGTGGGAGTGTCTGATTGTGGATTGGTAAAGAATTTCAGAGTGTTTCCTTCCAGTGTGGAATGCCACCTTAAACTGGAAGGAAGGTTGATTTTCAGAAATAGAGAGGACCCCCCATCACCAGTCTGTTGTCCTACTGCTATTACTGTCACGTCTGGAATCTGGTTGTTCTGGAAGTGAAATTCTACTTGGTCAGATTTTTGTTCAACCATGTGGCAGGTGCCGTTTAAACTAACATGGTTGACGCTCTGTTTTAATGTTATTGGTCGGCTAGTCTGGGTCCAGAGGACCTTGTTTACACAATCTATTAGGGGTGACAACCTTCTCAGGAGGTCATTCCCTAGTAAACAAGGGGTGCCCTCTGGAGTCACTACTATGACCGGGTGTTTCACCTTGTGTCGCCCAATTTTGATGTCAAAATCTGCAGTCCCCTCGGCAGGAATTTCCTTCCCGTCAAAGTTCTGCAGTTGTCCCGGAAGAGAGGTGAGAGGAATACGGTAATTCTCCCCCCTTCCTGCATTTAGTTAATCAAAGGCACTTTTGGACAGAAGGGTAGCTTGGGATCCAGTGTCCACCAGTGCCGAAATTGTACCCCGCACCTGTACTTGTACCAGGGCATAATATCTTCCCTCCTTCTCCTCAAGGGGGCACAGATAATGCACATTTTTGGACAACTGGTGGGCTAACTTTCTGGTTTTGGACATTGCTAGCGAAGAGATTTGGGCAGAATTCTGTGGAGAGCCTGGGGAATCTGAAAGAAAGAGTTGGCAACTGGAAATGGTTTCGGGTTCTGGGGCGCCCCCCCCCCCTTTTTGGAGGCAGTCATCAGGATGGGTTTGACCCATGGGATTTTGGTATTGTCGGTTCTGGGATGAGATGATGGGCGGCGGTAGCTCAGTCTCCACATCTTCCCAGTCTGAATTGGCATCCCTTGGGACCCATTTTTCCTTGGGAGGTGTTCCCCCATCTCTGAAGGAGAAGATCCTTTCCCTAGGATCCTCTTGGGATCCCTCTCCCTCAAATTGGAAGTCCTGTACCTCCTCCGCAAAGTGGGTCTGTTTGGGTCCTTTGTTTCTCCTACCCCCCCTCTGCTCCTTCGGTGGCAGACTTTCAGGGGCAGGAGATTTTGTTTCCGGTTCCTGGTTTTCCAGGGGCTGTTTACAAGTCGGGAAGGAAGCTTCCTCCAAGGCTTTACACCCCCCTTCCCCTTGTGCCTCCTCCCTGGGAACCGGTGGGTTATCGGGGTGCTGCCCCCGTCATTGTTCTGGAGCACCAGGTCAAGAGTTTGGGGCATTCTGCGGTGGCATGCTCATCTGAGGGTTCTGTTGAGCCCTCAATATGTGACCCAGATCCCGTGCCATATTTTGGACCTGGCGCTCAAGTTGTGAAACCCGCTCAGGCTGATACAGGGCTCTATTTTCTCCCCTGGGCTGATCCCGGGAAGGGTAGCTATCCCTTCTCTGGTAGTACCCCTGGTTGGGAAGATTTGGGTACCCCTCCACCCTTGGCCTCTCCCCTCCCGGATTAGGTTGTCTGGGCTCAGGGAATTGGGGAAAGAAGGATGGATGGTTTTGGGGTTGGAAATTGGGTGGATACCTGGGAAAAAAGTTCTGCCCAGTGTTTGGGGAATTTCTGCCCTCCTGTGGGAAGTTGGGAGGGAAGTTCCCTGGGTCAGGTGCTTGGCTGGATCCCCCCCCTTGGGCTGGAGGAGTCCACACATAACCCAGGATTGGTCGGTTTCCCTTGTAGCGGGGAATTACATAATCAGGGGAGCTGGGGACCCCATTTGTGGGACTACCTCCTCGACTCCCTGTCTGTGACTGGCCCGAGGGCCTTCTGGGCTGTGAATTATTCGGTGCAGGCAGGTTTTTAGGCCCCCCCATCTCCAAATCTAAAACGGGGGCAACCTTTACCTCCGCCACCTTGGCAGCAGCAGAGGTGCTGTTGGTTATGGGGTTTTTCTGCGTATTATTTTTATTTTCTATGGGCTTCTGCACCTCATAGATCCGGGTCGTCTGTTCAATGACCCAGTCTAAAGATCTTTTCTCATGAAAATCTCTCACGAGCTGGGTCATTAAGTATTTGGGTAAGGCATGGAAAAACGTATTGATAAATTCTCTGCTATCCGTGCGCACCCTTCTGGTGGTCTGCGCAAAAGCACACTTTAATTCTTGCACAAACTCTTGTGGGGCCTGATCCTCCACACATTGCAAATTGTAGGCTGCCTTGCGAGCCTCTTGAGGATTTCTATGAACAGAAAAATGTTTCAAGATGGCTGCCCTATATGTGGACCATCTTGAATGGTTTTGGTCCTCCAGCCCCGCAAAGAAACTGGAGTATTCAGGGGAGAATGTCCATTTGACGTACTGGATGCAGCTACTGCTGTCCTTCAAATGGAAAGTCTCCATCATTTGCTCATAGAGCTCCAAGTGTTCCCAAACAGAATACTTGGCGTTCTTATGATAAGGCGTGATGACACTCCTTATTGCCTTTATTTGTTTCAATGGGTCCTTAAGCAAGGCCATTTTTGCCTTATTGGCCTTTTTGGCTCGGGTCACCCTGGTCCATTCATCCTCTGACTCCGAAGCACTGGTCCCAGAGGTGCCCGTCTGATCTGCCAGGTTTTCCCGGATTCTGCAAGCCTTGGAATGGCTGGCAGAATGTGGGGACCTGGTCTCCTGTGTCCTGTAACACTCAGAGGAGTCTTCAGACCCCTCCTTGCTGTCAGGATTTGATGGGTACCCCCCACTGACCTAACTGGGCAGAGGTTTTCAGGATGCCCATAATGGGCCTACTCTCCTGGGGTTCCCCTCTAAATTGCACTGTGCTTGGGTGCCCATCCATTCCTGGGAGGTACTGGCCTATGAGCCCCATACTTCTAGCTGGATAGTAATCTGCCATCCCCGTGGCCCTGGGCTCATGTGCGCGAGGGGACATGGGGGTGGCAGAGTCCAGGGACTGGGAGAGATGAAGGCCTCTGGTACCAGGGCTCCTGAGGTTATGCTCAGGTGTTTCCCTTTCCCAGCGAACCTCGTCTCTATCAGCCCCTGCTCCCTGTTGCAATGAAGAGCCTGCGCTTTCAGTTCCTCAGTTAAGGCCTTACTAGACTCTATCAGTCTCTCCTGCATGGCTACCTGTTGCTGGAGCCTATCATTGTGCTGACAGAGAGCCTCATCTTCTCTCTGTGCCTCCTGATTGGTCCTGGAGTACTGGGCCAGTCTCTGCTGCAGGAGGGTTACCTCCTCAGTCCCATCCCTACTGGCCTGCTCCTTTCTTGCCAGAGCCTCCTCCACCCTCCTGGTGTGATCTAGCAAGCCCTGATGCTCTTTTTGGAGGTTACCCAGCCCCTGGAGGGCCAAGTAATTTTCTTCAATTTTTCTTTTTAAATGGCAGACTTCCTGGCCTAAGGTATCCCTTTCCTGACCAAGAGCCTGCATTTGTGACACCAGGTCGTCCCTCTGCCTTTGAAAGGCACCAGCTTTCTGGCGTTCTTCATCAAACTCTGCCTGGGTATCCAGGTCTTTCAAAATCAATTTATTGCTTTCCTCTTTCTCTCTGTCTAGTTGGATTTGCAGGGTGGCTACCTGCTCTGTGCATGCCCTGTTGAAATTGATCTGTTGCTCCAGCTTTTTCTGGCTCTGCAGTAAGGAGTCCAAACTGTCTTGGTGCTCCTTCTGAAAAGCCAGAATTCTGGTATCCTGGTCTGTCTTTTCCTGTTGCAGTATATCCATGTCCTCTTTTATTTTAATGATATACTGCCTACTATCATTGTCTGACTCCTGGCTGACTCCTGGCTCCTCTGCAGCCTCTGCTCAGAAGAGACCAGGTCAGATTAGGCCTTTTCTAACGCCATCTGTTGCCAATTTGCCAGATCTTGGCCTTCAGCACATTTGTCCTGCATGGCTCCCATATATAGATACAAATATGCCGCTATCCTGGCAATCTTATTGTGTTCATCTTTGGCCTTAGAAGCCATATATAATTCACTCAGGGCCACATGTAATGGACCCTGATCTCTTCATGTATCTGACCCTGTTTCAGTGACCTGTTGCGTGATTGCCTGCAACCAGACCGTTTGGTCCTGATGAGTCCACTCACCTCTCACAAATAGTTTATGTAAGAAGTGCTCTCTGGCTATTTTCATATCTACCAAGGTCGTCATTCTGGAATTTGAGTTCCTTCCTGACTTACAGAAGTTTGTATTTTATTTTGCAAAACAGACCGTTTCCTTAGAGCGTTCCTTTGAGGGATGCTTTCACAGTGTAAAACAGCGTGGTGATCTAACCGGATATGTGTATCTGGTCAGTTGGCACACTGTATTAATCTGCACAAGTGGTAATTCTAACCCAGAATATCGCGGCTCTGAGCCCCCACTTTTGTAAGCGATATTCAATCAACACTACAGCTAAGTCAATGCTTAGTCTGGGATGCTGAGGAAAACCCTTATTGATGTATTTTTATGTCCAGTTCAGTACTCTGGATGACAACCCTTGTATAACACCCCCCTCTTAGAATACCTCTGACCCCACTGAGCCAAGGAGTAGGTTTGTTTTGCAAATTAAAAGGTTTATTTGAAAAATTAAACAATATATATATCACACTTTTATAATAAATTCATATCTGATAGTACACTTAGACATATGATGTGGATCCACAATGGGTAACGTTACAGTGGTACACTTGATTACTTAGGAGTAGTATAGAGGATGAGGTAGCTGAAAATGCTTGATGGTTTCAAGGAAATGCAAGGTGGAATAAATGCAGTACAGAAAATAAACTGATATGGTTTCACAAGAGATAATATGTTCACTTTTCCCCTGGTGGCAATTCACCCCCCCCCCTATCTGCAGTGCAAGGAGATGGAAGTAACACACACAGTCTTCAGGAATACAATCAAATACAATATGGAATTCAGTTCCCCCCAGCAAGCTTAGAGAAAACAGGTATGAGTTTTAAACATAGGCAAATTACTTTGAAATGTGGTGTCAATGAGGTGAAAAGATGCTGAAATTGCTTTTAATTCCCTGTAGAGATGTAGGGTGAGTGAGAGATGCTTGCTGGTATTAGTTCAGGCTCACTTTAGCAATGCTCTATGAGTTATTACCAGGTTGCAAACGGATTTTAACAAAGGAAAGAATGGAGCTGCTATTTTGACAAGTGGAGAAATTGAGCCAAATCGCGGTAAATTTCGCGAGTGCGTTCCTAGGACAAACGGTTCCAGAGATACGGACGATTTAATAAAGGTAGATTTTCAGATTTAAAGTAAAATTCAAAATGACAGGTGACAGCTTGCAGCTTCAGAATTGACAGGTGACAGTTGTGCAGCTTTACAAATGACAGATGACACGATTTCTAGGAGGCTGTTCTAATTAGGTTGAAATAGTTTGGATTAGATTATTTTAACTAAGAGATTGGTTCTGCACAGTTCTGCTAGGTACTCACAATATAAATTTGAAATAGGCCTTGTCACGAATCTGGTCAACACATCCAGCGGCGGTTCTCTCTGCTCGGCGGGTCAATCAGGCACCGGTTCTGCTCACAGCGATCCCGATCTCTGGTTCTGCTCACAGCGGTCTGGGTCTGGTCTGCGGTTCCGGCAAAAGTTCTTGGCAGGGAATTCAAACAGCTCGCCCGGCTGTTGAATAGTTTGCAAATGATTTTAAGGATGCTGGGGCCTGCTGAGAAGAGTTCTCAGTTTGTGGGTTTAGGCCCTTGCTTTAAGTTCTGAATTAAATTTCTGGTCTCTGAAGATTGATGGATGTGAAGTCTGGAGTCTCCCGGCAGAGCGTCCCGCAGAAAATGGAATTGAATCTCCTACCTGGGTTTCAGTGGCCCTTTTTATGTGTTTTGAAAATGGGTGTGTGCGTGGCATAACTGAGCCTGCCCCTCTCTACTTGTCATTGGCCCAATTCTCCCCTCTCCCATGATTGGGGGAATTGGGTTGTGAGTCAGAGTGATGAGGTCTGTTTATGGGTCAGAAGATCCTCCCCTCGTCAATTTGCCCACAAATCTATATTTGATTGAAATACATATTTCCCAGGTACACAAGTGGTTGACATTACACGTACATATTGCACCTTGCTTAAGGTAGTCTCTGTTCCGCCTCTGGCGTTTCTAGGAGCTTGCATTCAAAAATGGCAACTTATTTTCGATTTTAGTGGGTTGTGCAATATGGGATATTCATCAAAAATTATACAAAGGTACATTTCCCTTCCCCATATATCCCAGTAACTTTCCATGTCTCTAGCTTACATACATTGTCTACAATATTCATAATTAGCGGGGTTTTGCCCCAGAACATGGTACAAATTGGAGTTTGGACTCAAATCGTGAGAGCATTTTTCAAACTAAGACTCTCAAAGTTGTACATTCCTGTCATTTGGTTACAATAAGTTAACACTGTTTCTATAAAATATATATTTGTTGCAATTCAACTCCCCAAAGTGTTTGGGTCCGCCTCCAGAAGTCTGGATGGGTCAGTGATCACATGTCTCTCCTTGCTGGCAGAGGGCTGTTGACAGGAAACACTCAAAATTAACATACCCCATTCAACAGAAAGGCGCTATTGTCTCTCTCCTCCAGGCTGAAGGGGAAACCCCATCCCTCTCACTCAGAAGGGCCATGTGATATCCTGCCTCCTGTGGTGAGTCTCTGGGGTGTTAAGAGTTCTCAGCCTCTTGGCCTCTGGGAACAGCAGGTGGCTAAGATTTTCAATTAACCAACAAGCTTTGAAGTCCCTGTCCCTCTTGCAACTCCTAAATATAGTTTCCCTGTCAGAGTTTAGACCGCTAGCCTTGGGGAATTTGTCGGTACTGCATCCATTTTTGAGTTGTCTTGAATTACTGCATTTCAATAGAGTGGTCTGTTGCTTGATAGTATAGGACCCTTGCTTAACATTGTTTTGATGGCATCCTTACAGTAGAGTGGTGATGTGGAACCCCCCACAAGAAGGTTGTATCTTTGGAGTGGTCTTGTGCCAACTGCGCAGTTCTCCTGGATTCTGGCGCACATGTGGGCTTTTTGGCCATCTTGGATTTTCTAAGCCCACAGCACCAAATGTTGCAGCTTAATGACTCAAACGTGGGTCAATACACCTGACAAAGCCCCACACCTGACTGCACTTTGAATTTGAGTCGAGGGGGAGTCGGGTGCGAAGAATGTTTCGACCCACGCACTGGTATGTCTGCATCATCTTCTTCCAATTCCACAAATGGCACAGTTCAGCATCTTTTCCTCCATCCGGTTGGATCGATCGGTTCTCCTCGCCGGTCCTGATGGGAATATTGGGCGGTACCCCAGGCCCCTCAGGTCTCTGCTCCCAGTCCCCGGTCGTCCTCCTTGGTCAGTCTCCATGGTTTACTCTCTCCTAGATGATAAAGCAAAAGCGGCAATACCTATTCATAGACATTTTTCCACCACTATTGGTCTAGTGTGGCAGCATGTACATTTTATACTTTAATAGACATAGCATTCCAATTTTGAAAAACAAGATACACTTCAGGGACAGTGGCTTACAAGTGTCATATTATTTTAGAGACTATATGTGGGATATTTTAGGGTTGGAACCAGTGGATTCCTCCAGTTGTTGCACAGTGTGCCTGGGATGGCAACACTTCAGCTGATTAATATGTACCCACTTATCTTCCCCTTCAGCCAAACTGCCTTTGGGGATGCGGATCTTGTATGCTACAGGCGAGATCTTGTCTATAATTTCAAAGGGTCCCTTCCATGTAGGCAAACATTTTCGCTGTTTGGCCTGGTTCCTTTGGAAATTGTATAGATAGACCTGGTCCCCCACAGTATATTCCTTCCTGGTGGTCTTCAGGTCGTGGTGGGTTTTCTGGTGGGTGGCTGATCTTTCTAGATTCTGCTGAGCATAGCCAAAAGCATGTTGGAGGTGTTTCCTTAAATTCTCCACATACTCATGAGTTGTGGAGGCATTTATCAGTGTCTGCTCTTGGGTCCTGTAGAGCAAATGCTGGGGAAGCACCATCTTGCGCCCCGTCATCAACTCAAATGGTGACATTTTGGTTGCAGATGAAGGGGTAGATCTGATGGCCATTAGGACCAGAGGGAGTCGGATATCCCAACTTGGCCCAGAATCTGCCACAAACTTTTTTAATATGCTCACAATTGTCCGGTTGTAGCGTTCTACTGCACCAGAAGAAGCTGGCCTGTAAGCAATGTGTAGCTTCCTTTTCACCCCCAGTATCTCCCACATCTTTGTCATTACTTCACTGGTGAAGTGGCTACCCCTGTCTGACTCAATCCTTTGAGGTAGACCAAAACGGGAAAAGATGTGGTTAATCATCAGGGCAGCTGCTGTTTCTGCCTTGCAGTTTGGGGCTCGGAGACATTCCACCCACTTGGTAAACAAGCATGTAACGGTCAACATGTACTTGTTTCCTCTAGACGAGCGGATTACAGGGCCTACAAAGTCGATTTGCAAATCTGACCATGGCAGTGTCATCCCCCTCTTTTGGAGAGGCGCACGGTGTGTGAGGGATGATGGCTGAAATTGTACAAACACAAGACACCCCTTCAAGTATTGGTCGAGGTCCTGCCCCATGTGTGGCCAGTATGCAACCTCTCTTAAGATTTCCAGTGTTGTGTGAAACCCCCTATGACCGGCGGTGGCCGCATCATGGGCGTGACTTAACGTCAGGCTTTGGAATGAGGTAGGAACCACCCACTGATCGTGGCCAGCTTTGGATTTCCTTACCAGCAAACCGTCTTGGATTCGGAACATTTTTGGACATTTCATCAACACTCTTAGGTCCTCTTTCCCAATGTAATCGGTATCCGTCAGAGGAAAGTTCTCAGGGTCCTCAAGGTGTTGGTAAAACTTACCAATAATTGGATCCCCCTTCTGAGCTGTAATTAAATCAACATCAGGGGTCTCCTTACTCCATTGGGCAGTTGAAAGATCATTGTGAGCATCTGTCTGGGACCTAGTGATAGCAGTGACCTGGATTTCCCCCAACAGGGACTCTATTTCTATTAGATCCCTGTGGATGGCCCCGGTTTTGGCCAGCTGATCAGCTAAGTCATTTCCAGTTTTGTCTGGTCCCTCTACTTTGGAATGACCCTTGATCTTTTTCCAGTAGATGGTCATCCCATTCGATGTGACCAGATCATCAATATTTTGAATTAGCTTCCCATGTCTCAGGGGTTTGTTATTAGCACAAAACATGCCTCTGGTTTTCCAATTAACCAGGTGCTCCACGAACCCGTTCCGTACATAATCCGAATCTGTGATTATGACCAGTTTGTGGAGTTGACGTTGGACAGCAGTGAGGATGGCCTGATGCACAGCCATCAATTCTGCCACCTGACTACTTTGGGGACCAATTTTGTATCCAGCGGAGGGTTCTGGTGACTCATTCACCCATGCATTCCCTACGCCGGCCACCAGTTCTTTCTCCCCGTTGTCGTCAACATGGTACGAGCATCCATCCACATAGACAGTGGGCATTCCCTCACACTTGTCTTCTTCAAAGACTTTGTGTGGGGAATTAAGGTATTCCTCCATGTTGTCCTTGATTTTTAGACTTTCGTCCTCGAGACAGTTTTCTCTGCCACAATCATGCAAGTCAGCCAGACCTTGCGCGAGGGGACTCTTCTTGTTCTGGCCATATCTGACCTCCACAGGAAAGCCTTGCATTGACAGAATCCAGGAAGTAATTCGGGAATTACTCACATTTCCGGCCCGGATTCTGTCACTTGGGAGATATTGCAGAGGCTGGTGTGGAGTCTCCACTATGATGTGTTCCCCCTGGATAAACGGGCGGTAATTCTTCAATGCCCACACCGTTGCCAGGAGTGCCTTCTCACAATCGTTGAATTTTTCCTCCACAGAGGATAAAGTTTTGCTCACATAGGAGATTACTTTATTGACCCTGTCATGCTTTTGGTATAATAGTGTCGTCAAGCACATATTAGAGAACCCTGTCTTCAGGAAGAACTCCTTGTTTCTGACAGGGTAAGCTAGGCAAGGCGCTTGTGAGAGGCTTCTTTTGAGTTGTCTTACTGCCTCGGTTTGTTCTGGACCCCATTCCCACTCGACCCCCCCCTTCAAGAGATGAATCAGGTTTCTAGTGATCTCTGCGTAGCCTTCAATGAACTTTCTGCTGTAATTAGTCAGTCCAAGGAGGCTCCTTAGTTCCAGCAGAGTCGTGGGGTCTTTCAGTTTCTGAAGTGCTTCCACTTTCTTTTCCTGGTGACAGAGACGCTGAGGAGTAATCTCATGCCCCAAGAAATTAACATGGGTTCTACACCACTGTGCTTTCTGGAAGGAAAGTTTTGCTCCGGCGGCCCTCAACTGCGTCAGAACATAACGGATCTCCGCTATGTGTTCCTTCACAGATGAACTTTTGATGAGGACATCATCTACATAAGCCAGGTTACCCCTCGCACCCAGGTCGGGTATGGCCTTATGTAGGAAAATGTTGAATTTATTGCCGGAGTTGAGGTATCCGAAGGGAGTCTGAGTCCATGTGTACTGCTGGCCCCCAAAGGTAAAAGCCAGTTTGTATTGGTCCTCCCTACTGACAGGCATGGTCCAGTATCCATTGGTCAGGTCTATTGCTGTGAATACCTGTGACCCCTGGATCTGGGCCAGCCCTTGGTCAATGTAGGGCAGAGGCCATCGGGAAGTATGGACCCGTTTGTTGAGCTCCCTAAGGTCGGCGCAGAGTCTCCACTGGCCGTTTGACTCCAATATTCCCAGCACCGGATTATTGAAGGTGCTGTGTACTGGACGGATTATTCCCCGGGACTCAAGGTTCTTAATTATTTCAGTAAGGGACTCCATGGATGCGAGAGGCAAACGATATTGCTTCACAAACAATGGAGTCATTCCAGGGTCCGTGGGAATTGTTGTGGTGTGGATGTCGGTGCGACCACAGTCATGTGAGTCTACCGCAAAGAGATCTTGGAAATCCAAGAAAACTTGTTTCAACTTTTGCTTCTGTTCCAGAGTCACACATGCATCAGCTAGGTTGACTCTCTCTTCCACCATCTGCCTGAAGCCTGGACAGAATTCTGGTTTGGCTATCTAAGCGGCCTCCTCCAGCTGGGTGGAGAAGTCCCTGGTCAGAGTGCTGATTTGGACTGGAGCTTCAGGTGGGAAAGGCAGCCCTCATGGACCTGGAAAATCACCTCATCCCTCCTGAAGTCACAAGTCACATCTTCCTTACCATAAGGGCAAGAAGTGTACACCAGGAAGTTCCCCCCATGCCGGGTGAAAATCCTGTCTGGTGTTGTATTGTCCTCACTGTCACTGTCAAAACAGTTCTTGGGGATCTGTCCTAACAGATCATTTCCTAAATCAATGGAGAAATGTCGGTCATCAACCGCCATTCCAATAATGGTGCCTGCGGCTAGAGTAGTACTCTAGCCGCAGGTCGCTGTTATCCACCTCTATTGGAATGGTGTCATGTTCTATGTTGACTAATGGTGTTGGGTTTACCCCTAACCCTTGCTGTTGGAGAGAAGCATTTAGATGAATATAAGCATCAGGGTTTTTCAATTTTTGTCCTCTTTTAACTTTCACTTCCAGGGAGAATTGTCGGGTCCTTTCTGGGATGGTGACTTCCTCTTTAATCTGAATTTCAACTGCATAAGGTAGCAATTGAGCTGACCTAAATGCTTTTTCTGAATCATCAAAGCCCATGGGATTGTCCGCTAATCGAGACCAAGCTTTGAATTTTATTAGGTCCAAACTAATGGCAAAGCGATTGAGAATGTCACTGCCTAAGTAAAAGGCGGCAGTGATGTCTCGCACGACCCCACAATTATGGACTATGCTCTTGTTGCCAATGGAGATTTTGAGCATACACCTGCTTGGCAGGAGATGTTTGGAATTAGGTGCTTCCAGGTCCATTTCCCATTTGTCTATCAGTTTGAATGTGGGAATGGCTGGATCTTTTGGGAGTTGGCGGAACATGGCTTCGCTGATGAAGCTCTTACCGTTGTTCACACACACTCGAGCGAGAACAGAGTCCTTCCCATCATTTAACTGAACAGGGATGAACAACTGCTCTCCAATTTGCTCAATATCAGCCAGGCTCTGAGCTGATTTCACATCTTTCTGGACTATAGGAGTGGGAGTGTCTGATTGTGGATTGGTAAAGAATTTCAGAGTGTTTCCTTCCAGTGTGGAATGCCACCTTAAACTGGAAGGAAGGTTGATTTTCAGAAATAGAGAGGACCCCCCATCACCAGTCTGTTGTCCTACTGCTATTACTGTCACGTCTGGAATCTGGTTGTTCTGGAAGTGAAATTCTACTTGGTCAGATTTTTGTTCAACCATGTGGCAGGTGCCGTTTAAACTAACATGGTTGACGCTCTGTTTTAATGTTATTGGTCGGCTAGTCTGGGTCCAGAGGACCTTGTTTACGCAATCTATTAGGGGTGACAACCTTCTCAGGAGGTCATTCCCTAGTAAACAAGGGGTGCCCTCTGGAGTCACTACTATGACCGGGTGTTTCACCTTGTGTCGCCCAATTTTGATGTCAAAAGTTGTCCCGGAAGAGAGGTGAGAGGAATACGGTAATTCTCCCCCCTTCCTGCATTTAGTTAATCAAAGGCACTTTTGGACAGAAGGGTAGCTTGGGATCCAGTGTCCACCAGTGCCGAAATTGTACCCCGCACCTGTACTTGTTCCAGGGCATAATATCTTCCCTCCTTCTCCTCAAGGGGGCACAGATAATGCACATTTTTGGACAACTGGTGGGCTAACTTTCTGGTTTTGGACATTGCTAGCGAAGAGATTTGGGCAGAATTCTGTGGAGAGCCTGGGGAATCTGAAAGAAAGAGTTGGCAACTGGAAATGGTTTCGGGTTCTGGGGCGCCCCCCCCCTTTTTGGAGGCAGTCATCAGGATGGGTTTGACCCATGGGATTTTGGTATTGTCGGTTCTGGGATGAGATGATGGGCGGCGGTAGCTCAGTCTCCACATCTTCCCAGTCTGAATTGGCATCCCTTGGGACCCATTTTTCCTTGGGAGGTGTTCCCCCATCTCTGAAGGAGAAGATCCTTTCCCTAGGATCCTCTTGGGATCCCTCTCCCTCAAATTGGAAGTCCTGTACCTCCTCCGCAAAGTGGGTCTGTTTGGGTCCTTTGTTTCTCCTACCCCCCCTCTGCTCCTTCGGTGGCAGACTTTCAGGGGCAGGAGATTTTGTTTCCGGTTCCTGGTTTTCCAGGGGCTGTTTACAAGTCGGGGAGGAAGCTTCCTCCAAGGCTTTACACCCCCCTTCCCCTTGTGCCTCCTCCCTGGGAACCGGTGGGTTATCGGGGTGCTGCCCCCGTCATTGTTCTGGAGCACCAGGTCAAGAGTTTGGGGCATTCTGCGGTGGCATGCTCATCTGAGGGTTCTGTTGAGCCCTCAATATGTGACCCAGATCCCGTGCCATATTTTGGACCTGGCGCTCAAGTTGTGAAACCCGCTCAGGCTGATACAGGGCTCTATTTTCTCCCCTGGGCTGATCCCGGGAAGGGTAGCTATCCCTTCTCTGGTAGTACCCCTGGTTGGGAAGATTTGGGTACCCCTCCACCCTTGGCCTCTCCCCTCCCGGATTAGGTTGTCTGGGCTCAGGGAATTGGGGAAAGAAGGATGGATGGTTTTGGGGTTGGAAATTGGGTGGATACCTGGGAAAAAAGTTCTGCCCAGTGTTTGGGGAATTTCTGCCCTCCTGTGGGAAGTTGGGAGGGAAGTTCCCTGGGTCAGGTGCTTGGCTGGATCCCCCCCCTTGGGCTGGAGGAGTCCACACATAACCCAGGATTGGTCGGTTTCCCTTGTAGCGGGGAATTACATAATCAGGGGAGCTGGGGACCCCATTTGTGGGACTACCTCCTCGACTCCCTGTCTGTGACTGGCCCGAGGGCCTTCTGGGCTGTGAATTATTCGGTGCAGGCAGGTTTTTAGGCCCCCCCATCTCCAAATCTAAAACGGGGGCAACCTTTACCTCCGCCACCTTGGCAGCAGCAGAGGTGCTGTTGGTTATGGGGTTTTTCTGCGTATTATTTTTATTTTCTATGGGCTTCTGCACCTCATAGATCCGGGTCGTCTGTTCAATGACCCAGTCTAAAGATCTTTTCTCATGAAAATCTCTCACGAGCTGGGTCATTAAGTATTTGGGTAAGGCATGGAAAAACGTATTGATAAATTCTCTGCTATCCGTGCGCACCCTTCTGGTGGTCTGCGCAAAAGCACACTTTAATTCTTGCACAAACTCTTGTGGGGCCTGATCCTCCACACATTGCAAATTGTAGGCTGCCTTGCGAGCCTCTTGAGGATTTCTATGAACAGAAAAATGTTTCAAGATGGCTGCCCTATATGTGGACCATCTTGAATGGTTTTGGTCCTCCAGCCCCACAAAGAAACTGGAGTATTCAGGGGAGAATGTCCATTTGACGTACTGGATGCAGCTACTGCTGTCCTTCAAATGGAAAGTCTCCATCATTTGCTGTTAGAGCTCCAAGTGTTCCCAAACAGAATACTTGGCGTTCTTATGATAAGGCGTGATGACACTCCTTATTGCCTTTATTTGTTTCAATGGGTCCTTAAGCAAGGCCATTTTTGCCTTATTGGCCTTTTTGGCTCGGGTCACCCTGGTCCATTCATCCTCTGACTCCGAAGCACTGGTCCCAGAGGTGCCCGTCTGATCTGCCAGGTTTTCCCGGATTCTGCAAGCCTTGGAATGGCTGGCAGAATGTGGGGACCTGGTCTCCTGTGTCCTGTAACACTCAGAGGAGTCTTCAGACCCCTCCTTGCTGTCAGGATTTGATGGGTACCCCCCCACTGACCTAACTGGGCAGAGGTTTTCAGGATGCCCATAATGGGCCTACTCTCCTGGGGTTCCCCTCTAAATTGCACTGTGCTTGGGTGCCCATCCATTCCTGGGAGGTACTGGCCTATGAGCCCCATACTTCTAGCTGGATAGTAATCTGCCATCCCCGTGGCCCTGGGCTCATGTGCGCGAGGGGACATGGGGGTGGCAGAGTCCAGGGACTGGGAGAGATGAAGGCCTCTGGTACCAGGGCTCCTGAGGTTATGCTCAGGTGTTTCCCTTTCCCAGCGAACCTCGTCTCTATCAGCCCCTGCTCCCTGTTGCAATGAAGAGCCTGCGCTTTCAGTTCCTCAGTTAAGGCCTTACTAGACTCTATCAGTCTCTCCTGCATGGCTACCTGTTGCTGGAGCCTATCATTGTGCTGACAGAGAGCCTCATCTTCTCTCTGTGCCTCCTGATTGGTCCTGGAGTACTGGGCCAGTCTCTGCTGCAGGAGGGTTACCTCCTCAGTCCCATCCCTACTGGCCTGCTCCTTTCTTGCCAGAGCCTCCTCCACCCTCCTGGTGTGATCTAGCAAGCCCTGATGCTCTTTTTGGAGGTTACCCAGCCCCTGGAGGGCCAAGTAATTTTCTTCAATTTTTCTTTTTAAATGGCAGACTTCCTGGCCTAAGGTATCCCTTTCCTGACCAAGAGCCTGCATTTGTGACACCAGGTCGTCCCTCTGCCTTTGAAAGGCACCAGCTTTCTGGCGTTCTTCATCAAACTCTGCCTGGGTATCCAGGTCTTTCAAAATCAATTTATTGCTTTCCTCTTTCTCTCTGTCTAGTTGGATTTGCAGGGTGGCTACCTGCTCTGTGCATGCCCTGTTGAAATTGATCTGTTGCTCCAGCTTTTTCTGGCTCTGCAGTAAGGAGTCCAAACTGTCTTGGTGCTCCTTCTGAAAAGCCAGAATTCTGGTATCCTGGTCTGTCTTTTCCTGTTGCAGTATATCCATGTCCTCTTTTATTTTAATGATATACTGCCTACTATCATTGTCTGACTCCTGGCTGACTCCTGGCTCCTCTGCAGCCTCTGCTCAGAAGAGACCAGGTCAGATTAGGCCTTTTCTAACGCCATCTGTTGCCAATTTGCCAGATCTTGGCCTTCAGCACATTTGTCCTGCATGGCTCCCATATATAGATACAAATATGCCGCTATCCTGGCAATCTTATTGTGTTCATCTTTGGCCTTAGAAGCCATATATAATTCACTCAGGGCCACATGTAATGGACCCTGATCTCTTCATGTATCTGACCCTGTTTCAGTGACCTGTTGCGTGATTGCCTGCAACCAGACCGTTTGGTCCTGATGAGTCCACTCACCTCTCACAAATAGTTTATGTAAGAAGTGCTCTCTGGCTATTTTCATATCTACCAAGGTCGTCATTCTGGAATTTGAGTTCCTTCCTGACTTACAGAAGTTTGTATTTTATTTTGCAAAACAGACCGTTTCCTTAGAGCGTTCCTTTGAGGGATGCTTTCACAGTGTAAAACAGCGTGGTGATCTAACCGGATATGTGTATCTGGTCAGTTGGCACACTGTATTAATCTGCACAAGTGGTAATTCTAACCCAGAATATCGCGGCTCTGAGCCCCCACTTTTGTAAGCGATATTCAATCAACACTACAGCTAAGTCAATGCTTAGTCTGGGATGCTGAGGAAAACCCTTATTGATGTATTTTTATGTCCAGTTCAGTACTCTGGATGACAACCCTTGTATAACACCCCCCTCTTAGAATACCTCTGACCCCACTGAGCCAAGGAGTAGGTTTGTTTTGCAAATTAAAAGGTTTATTTGAAAAATTAAACAATATATATATCACACTTTTATAATAAATTCATATCTGATAGTACACTTAGACATATGATGTGGATCCACAATGGGTAACGTTACAGTGGTACACTTGATTACTTAGGAGTAGTATAGAGGATGAGGTAGCTGAAAATGCTTGATGGTTTCAAGGAAATGCAAGGTGGAATAAATGCAGTACAGAAAATAAACTGATATGGTTTCACAAGAGATAATATGTTCACTTTTCCCCTGGTGGCAATTCACCCCCCCCCCCCTATCTGCAGTGCAAGGAGATGGAAGTAACACACACAGTCTTCAGGAATACAATCAAATACAATATGGAATTCAGTTCCCCCCAGCAAGCTTAGAGAAAACAGGTATGAGTTTTAAACATAGGCGAATTACTTTGAAATGTGGTGTCAATGAGGTGAAAAGATGCTGAAATTGCTTTTAATTCCCTGTAGAGATGTAGGGTGAGTGAGAGATGCTTGCTGGTATTAGTTCAGGCTCACTTTAGCAATGCTCTATGAGTTATTACCAGGTTGCAAACGGATTTTAACAAAGGAAAGAATGGAGCTGCTATTTTGACAAGTGGAGAAATTGAGCCAAATCGCGGTAAATTTCGCGAGTGCGTTCCTAGGACAAACGGTTCCAGAGATACGGACGATTTAATAAAGGTAGATTTTCAGATTTAAAGTAAAATTCAAAATGACAGGTGACAGCTTGCAGCTTCAGAATTGACAGGTGACAGTTGTGCAGCTTTACAAATGACAGATGACACGATTTCTAGGAGGCTGTTCTAATTAGGTTGAAATAGTTTGGATTAGATTATTTTAACTAAGAGATTGGTTCTGCACAGTTCTGCTAGGTACTCACAATATAAATTTGAAATAGGCCTTGTCACGAATCTGGTCAACACGTCCAGCGGCGGTTCTCTCTGCTCGGCGGGTCAATCAGGCACCGGTTCTGCTCACAGCGATCCCGATCTCTGGTTCTGCTCACAGCGGTCTGGGTCTGGTCTGCGGTTCCGGCAAAAGTTCTTGGCAGGGAATTCAAACAGCTCGCCCGGCTGTTGAATAGTTTGCAAATGATTTTAAGGATGCTGAGGCCTGCTGAGAAGAGTTCTCAGTTTGTGGGTTTAGGCCCTTGCTTTAAGTTCTGAAGTAAATTTCTGGTCTCTGAAGATTGATGGATGTGAAGTCTGGAGTCTCCCGGCAGAGCGTCCCGCAGAAAATGGAATTGAATCTCCTACCTGGGTTTCAGTGGCCCTTTTTATGTGTTTTGAAAATGGGTGTGTGCGTGGCATAACTGAGCCTGCCCCTCTCTACTTGTCATTGGCCCAATTCTCCCCTCTCCCATGATTGGGGGAATTGGGTTGTGAGTCAGAGTGATGAGGTCTGTTTATGGGTCAGAAGATCCTCCCCTCGTCAATTTGCCCACAAATCTATATTTGATGGAAATACATATTTCCCAGGTACACAAGTGGTTGACATTACACGTACATATTGCACCTTGCTTAAGGTAGTCTCTGTTCCGCCTCTGGCGTTTCTAGGAGCTTGCATTCAAAAATGGCAACTTATTTTCGATTTTAGTGGGTTGTGCAATATGGGATATTCATCAAAAATTATACAAAGGTACATTTCCCTTCCACATATATCCCAGTATCTTTCCATGTCTCTAGTTTACATACATTGTCTACAATATTCATAATTAGCGGGGTTTTGCCCCAGAACATGGTACAAATTGGAGTTTGGACTCAAATCGTGAGGGCATTTTTCAAACTAAGACTCTCAAAGTTGTACATTCCTGTCATTTGGTTACAATAAGTTATCACTGTTTCTATAAAATATATATTTGTTGCAATTCAACTCCCCAAAGTGTTTGGGTCCGCCTCCAGAAGTCTGGGTGGGTCAGTGATCACATGTCTCTCCTTGCTGGCAGAGGGCTGTTGACAGGAAACACTCAAAATTAACATACCCCATTCAACAGAAAGGGGCTATTGTCTCTCTCCTCCAGGCTGAAGGGGAAACCCCATCCCTCTCACTCAGAAGGGCCATGTGATATCCTGCCACCTGTGGTGAGTCTCTGGGGTGTTAAGAGTTCTCAGCCTCTTGGCCTCTGGGAACAGCAGGTGGCTAAGATTTTCAATTAACCAACAAGCTTTGAAGTCCCTGCCCCTCTTGCAACTCCTAAATACAGTTTCCCTGTCAGAGTTTAGACCGCTAGCGCCGCCTTGGGGAATTCGTCGGTACTGCATCCATTTTTGAGTTGTCTTGAATTACTGCATTTCAATAGAGTGGTCTTTTGCTTGATAGTATAGGACCCTTGCTTAACATTGTTTTGATGGCATCCTTACAGTAGAGTGGCGATGTGGAACCCCCCACAAGAAGGTTGTATCTTTGGAGTGGTCTTGTGCCAACTCCGCAGTTCTCCTGGATTCTGGCACACATGTGGGCTTTTTGGCCATCTTGGATTTTCTAAGCCCACAGCACCACATGTTGCAGCTTAATGACTCAAACGTGGGTCAATACACCTGACAGCACGCAAAGTTTACCTTTGCAATCGAAACTTGGACCAAATAGAAAATGTACATGTGAATTCCCCATCTGTTACCCCCCTGGACCCAAGCTCAAGGTTGGCCTGCATCCATGTGGATGTTTGTTTTTTTTTAAACATAAGAATTAATCACACAGGTGTGTGTCCTTGTAATCATCACTGGCGCCACCTGTGTTATATTCCACTTTGTGCTCAGTCTAATATTCCTCCATTTTGTGTTTACTACCCATAGGGAGACACAATCCTTTGGCCCGGAAGAAGGCACCAAATCCTGGAAGCCGAAACGTCCTAGGATCCAGCCTTACTCTTGCTGGCTCCTTACATACCTCTGGGTAATTTCTTTTGTCCCCGATGTAGACCAAGGGTTGGTCACCTATAGTTCAATAGACTATTATCTAAATATACAGGACCTGCTTCAATTATGTAAGGACAAATTTCTTTCCGTCTAATGTGTGCTTACACTGTAGATTAGTGCTTATTAGACTGATCCTGTTCCACTGCAATCTACTTTTATATTTTACTTCACCAAATTGTTGTCAATGAACTGATGTTTGGGTTCTTTTTGCTTTTCTTGTTATTTTCATGCTTCTCAGTCTACAGCTACTGTGTTTTGACAAAGTATGACTACATGTGAATAACCTGTTCTTTTTGCATATTGACTATTGTAAAATACATTCAAGATACATGTCTCTAAATGTTATTTATCTGTTTTCACAAGTATTAAGATGCCCTACTTTGATTGTAGTTGGCCTGATGTTTTTAGCTTAGTGTAATAAATTTGTAAAGCGCCTTTCCTTTCTTTATTTTGCCAATATTGTGCCCGTATGTACGATTTAATGTACCTATAGCCCTTACTTAATGGGGTCACTCAGACTCTGTCACAAATATGGATTAGTGGTGATCTCTGTTAACACCACAACCACTTTTTTGTAAATAATGGCATACAAAACTATGAGTATGCCCTAACTATTGTTTGGCGGCTACCCCTATATGTGATACACATTGATTTCCATGACAGACAATAGACCTGAACTTCAAAAGAGTCTTTGCCTTTCGAGAAGCCACTGTGGACAGACCCAGCATAAGTGAAACGATCTATGTGCCATCAAGTTTTTTATTAAAAGCCTTCTCACTACTGTGTCAATAAGACCTGAGGTGGTGGGCCAATACTGCCCGAGGTAATGCCTTAACGAAGCCCCGGGGGCATTACCGTGGGCCGTATTGGCCCACCGCCAAGGGTCTTATAGCCATTAGTACCCTGGCCCGTTAGCCCGGGGTACTAATGGCATCCATTTTCCCTTTCCATGATGGCCATCGGGAGCGGACGCACTAAGAACAGAAGTGTTTCCAGCGCGTTAGCTCACAAGAAAAGAAGAAAAAAGAAGGTAAGTGGGGTTTGGAGGGTGTTGAGGGGATAGTTTGTGGGGGAAGGGGGTAGAGGGGAAAAAAAACGTACCTGAGTCCCCCGCGGGGGATGAAGGCAGCCTCCAGCCATGGGGAGGCTCGGAGCGGGGAATTCCCCGTTGCAAGCCTCCTCATTGGCTAAGGGGCTGCCACGCCCCTCGCCGGGAACAGAGTACCCTGCACGCACTAAAATACACGGGAATACCGTGTTGTATGGCTCAGAAAAGAGCCAATCCACACGTTGTATTCCCGGTGCGCAGCGCGTTCCGGGTACTACTGCGGAGTAAAGCCATTGATTATTTAGGTCAATTTTAGTGTCTGGCCACATAAATTCTCCTACCCAGCTATAATATGCAATGCCTGAGGACGCATTGACTAATGACCACAAGGGAAGCGTAAGTACATAATAAGAATTGAAAGGGCCTTAATCCACATGATTTATCATGGGAAAGTGGGCAGATTACGCAAGCATGCGCAGCCTCTCTGCAGCGGGAGAAGTCAAAAGTTTCTGATTGCTACATAAAATTAGCAATTAGACAATGCACATGCAGAACAAGAGTATGTCCCTTAAGTGGCGGTCTACTCTACTCTTTCCTTGCTTTAAATGTAATCGATGGAACAGCCAGCATAACTGTAGCATTTCAGTGACCTAGAAGGCTGTATGGGATAACAGCACATGGGCATGTCTGTACAGGATTTCATGGAAACACCAGACGAAGTCACCACCCAGAATCACCTGAGGCGCTCTGGTTAAAAGGAGCCTGGAAATTACCTCTAGAATTGTGATTTTTTTTTAAATGTAGACACACATCTACAAGCACACATTTCATCTTACTATATGTGCTGCCTACATTTGGACAATCCTCAGGGTTTGAGAAAATAAAGATTTGAAACACAAACACACAACACAATGGAACATGATGTACTAGTTATTACAAGCATGTGCGGCAAAATAACAAATGCTGTAGATGAGACCGTGTTCCATTCATTCTCAAAGTCAACCCTTTTCTTTTGATCATACATCAGTGTCACCGGTGTTCAGCCCATTCTTTACACGCCTCCACCTGCCTACACTAGTCCCTGCGGGCTGCTCTGTTCCTAATAATTCCCTATAGATGAAGTAGTTTTACCTGCAACACAGGTTGCTAAACATACTTCAACCCACCATCAATGAACCTAACTAACAGTGTCAACTTCTGAATCGTGCAGTGCGTCTCCGGCGAAGACGGGGACAAAGCTGATGCTTGATAACATTGGCAAAATCATTGACGAAGCGTATACCTTGGAAAATGCCTCAATGAGTGTATGCAGTGACCTAAATTCCTCATGTGGGACTGACAAGGCCGCAATTCAGGGCAGTATTAGAACACCCTGCCTTAAGTCGCTTCAGAGGCAAAACGTGGAACTTGCTAATGAAGTCTTGCGATCTCCACCTTTTAAATGACTATTTTGAAAAGAACAAGCAGTGCAATCTGACCTGGTAGCGAGGGCTCCAGTGTTCTGTGATGGACTTTGTTTTTGTCATATAAGACATTATTGACCTAATAAAGTCTTTTGAAGTAGTACCATCTCTAGCGAGTAATCACAACCTGCTTAAAATGTCCTGGCTGGCAGAGCAGGCAAGACCTGCCTTATTTGCCCCAATAAAAGTAGAATTAACAAATAACGGATCTAGGCTGAATATTTCAAAACACGACGTCGAAAAGTTGAGTCGGGTCTGGTGAGAAACTCCATGACTGGAACTTCTCCCGAGTTTATTCTGACAGTAGACTATGTGCCGCTGTTGGCCCCATACCAAGTCCAGACTGCAAAATGTGTGGGGCTGAAACAAGGTCACCACCATGGCCACAACACAGAGGTTGTTGCAGCCAAATAGGGGGCCCTACGGAAAGACTTGGCCATGTTGAAGCATGCACAACCCACCTCAGCTCGGGATATAGACTTAAGAACATCTATAACTACTGGATAAGGGGACACAGGAAAGAGATGATCCAGACAAATGCCCAGAGGACTTTGAGAGCTTTAGAACAAAAAATGCAGCTGCCATTTGAACCATCATAAACTTGACCAGAGCCTGTAAGAACCTTCCACTGATAAATGGATTTGCAGAAAGTACCTGAGTTAGCTTCTTCTCGACTCTCTTCGCAGAACGGTATATGGTGGAAGAGATCTCAAATGTACAACTGCTCTGGATCCTGGAATATGACTCGGACGATTTGATCACTCTGAATACTCAGTCAAAACCTTCCTGAGCTCTGTGTCCAGATGGTCTTTCAAACACAATACTTAAACAAAACCAGAACAATTGGCTTTGTTACTGGACCAGACTTTGAGAGGGGTCTTGCAATCAATTACGTGTACCTATTTTCGTGGTGGGAGGCAATTGTGGTGCCAATTTTTAAGAGTGGTGACAGAGGCAACACCCAACAACTATCACCCAATTGCACTACTTGAGGTACTGGGGAAACTCTATGCCACTCTGCTGCTCCAGACACTGTGCAAGTGGGCAATGATCGAAGGTCGACAAGATCCTTTTCAATCAGGTTTTACTAAAGGACTGGTGATCTCTCCCCCAGTCTTGTTTCTTTCGCTCCTGATGAGCAGAGCTCAAGAAAAGAATCAGAAGACTTACATTGCATTTGTCGACCTATCAAAGGCATTTGATGGAATCAGTAGGAAACACCTATGGAACAAACTTTTAACATGGAGCTGCCCAGTGGATTTGGTTAATCAGATAAAAACTTTGAAAACAAACTCGTCCTGCAGAATCTGATTAAATGCCACAGGTTCCTTGGCACCAACATTATTCAACCTCTATATTGCAGACCTGCTGCTGCTATGGATAACAATAGGTGTTTTTCCCCAAACATCAGTGGTGTAAAAGTCAACCGGCTCCTGTAATCAGATGATTTGGTACTGCTCAACACTACTCCCATTGCCCTACAGAGGCAACTAAACTGCTTGATTGACTATATGGCCCTAAATGCCTACAGGTGAACATAGGGAAAACTAAGATCCTACTTATGCAGAAAAAGTAAGGAAATGTAACAACTTATTCACTTGGCGCCTAGGGCATGAGAAAATCAAAGTCATTGACACCTTCAAATATCTGGGAGTATTAATCTGTAAAAACTTGATTACTAAATCGACTCAATCTCTGAGAAACAAATGTGTGCCATGGCGAACCAGGAGCACAGATTCTGTGGTTTCTCTTTATTTCATCTGATTAAGGTCTACAGAGCAAAAGTGGTGCCTATGGTGATCTACGCTGCTGAGGCTCTGTTAGCCAGTCCAACAAACCAATGGCAGGCATTAGAAGGCCTCTTTCGGAAAAGAGTGTTGGGACTTCTGAAATCTCCCCCAATCCAGATAATCAGAAGAGAGTTGGGCCTGATCTCTTTGAAGAGAGCAGTAGACTGGAAAACACTAACCCTCCTTGGGAAGTATTCAGAGCCTAGTCCCCTGTTGATGTTTAAACTAATAAAAGCTGAAATAGTGTCAGGGAACAGTTTGGTGGGGAGGTTGTGGGATCAGTCCTGCAAAACTCTCCTAGAAGACCTGGAGTCTACCACTAAAGATCTGTTGTCTAACCCATCAAAAGTTAAGAAAAAGGTATCGGAAAGAGACTGGATTGCAACTTGCGAGGAAGCTAACAAACTGAAACTGTTCCGACACTTAGCACATGAAACAAGACCATATGGAGACACCCCGGATTAGATACAAAATATCCTAGACCGCTAATATAGATCTCAGCTAATGAGGATCAGATTTAATCTGTACCCATCAATGGAGATCTTTATGGCAAGGGAGTGACAGAGCTCACAACCTCCATTCTGTAGGTTCTGCAAGGAATCAGGTCCCCGGGAAAACCTTTTCCACCTCTGTATTCGTTGTCCTGGCCTAAGTGAACTGAGGTCATTGTATTTTGCAAACATTGTGGAATCTGCTCCCTCCGTCTCGGCAGAAGACTTGTGGCTAAAACTATTAAGAAGGGAAAAAATTACCTTTACGATTGTCACAGTTAAATTCCTGCAGATTTGCCAAGATCCGAAAGCGGACGAAGTGGGCTCAATATCTAGGAACAGGACGAAAACGCTGGCCCTCTAAAGAGATGGACATCTACGGGAGGGGATTCTTAGTGAATCTTTGTGATTTGCTAAAAACTATTGTATTAAACTATTTTAAGCAATACACATTTTTTTTTTAAGTAGCTGGTCACAGTAGCTGATTTTGATCTGGCTTTGACCTAACAAATGGGATCCAGCCATTCATGCTGTCACTTTCACACTTTGGATGTAAAAGATGCAATACGCCAGAGCCTGTTATAGCAAAGTGCTGCAGTGCTTCAAATTTACTTGATTATTACATTTGGACATATTTCTCGTGTTAATAGTACAAAAAGACCATCGATTAACACCTCACGCCACTATTTTTGGCTCCAAATGATATCTGATACTTGGTCGATACAGCACATGCAATTGTGAGCATTGGTGCCCTAAAGGTGCGTGCAAACCCCCGTAAAACATTCCTGTACCCTGCTACACTGCTAACGCGCACCCCTAAGTTACATCGGAATCCCGATTGAGTACATGCAGCCTGAAATCTGACATGCAACCCCACCTGCATGCTGAAAAACCTATGCGCAAGTGTACTTAAGCCTGACTTCGGGGTGGCGGATCCTATGAAGGACTTGCATGGCCATTTACCAGCCAAGACATTGCACGATTGAATCCAAGAATACGTCTCATGTCGTGTAATAGTGCGCGTGCGAATCACTGCCTGCAGGCCGTCCCTCGGAACGCCTACTTTTTCAAAAGTTCTCAATTTTTGGTGTTATGCCCATTCCCAGCACTCTATGCAAGCCACGCCCATGCTCTGCTTGGAGTCTTGCGCAAGGCCCTCGACGGCTCGCACAGACGTTACAAGCCAGCACTAACTCCACACAAGTCCAGGAAAAGCACTGCGCATTCGGTTCCAGGAATCGTGAAAGGTGGATTTGGGCGCAGTTGCGCGCGCAATACCCTATTTTCCACACAGATGATTCCATGAATCAGGCCCTTATCCTTTTTAATAGTTTATTAGTTTATTTCTGGAAGCTGCAAGTCAAAAACAGTATTTCACTGTGAACAGCTGAGCCTAAATACGAAAATATGTATGAACTCTCCGACATTAATCTCACCATACGTGTATCACAGCAGTCCTTCATTTCATTTCTCAGCCAGGTAGTCATTGGTCACATTGCCTTATAGAACTGCATTGTACGAAGTCAGCCTTTTTACAAGAAATGCAAATATACATATTTGTTCTTCTAGGGAAGTTAACAGCTGAAAACATGTTTTCGAAGCGGTCATTTCACTACTTATCCAGAATCCCCTCTAGAGCAGCCATTCATATGAAGGGTCCAGTAAAAATGACAAGACTCATTCCCAAAGAATCATTTGTGTTAATTGTGGGTGAAAAGGCAGAGCTGCATAAAGCAAATGAGGACATTGCTCCCTAGAGGATGTGTTCACCCAGTGCCTGAGTTTGCCAGTTGCTCCAACAGATTGGTCATGAAGGAGGGATCAAACTCGGTGCAGCGCACATGTTCCTCCGGGAGATCCCCTAAACAAACCATACCCTGCTGGATTATGAGTGGAAGGTTGTAAATACTTACCACAAGCATCAATGCCTTTCATTTTCCCTCGGTGGTGGTGTGCTATGGTAGTTCTCAGGATTCGGTGCCCAAAAAGCCATAGGCTCGGGATTGGCCTGCAGCTGCTAATCTCACCACACCAACACTACAGTGCTTCGAGGCTTCCGTTCCTCTGTCACATGCTCTATGCTAGACATGCTTTATTGGTTTTCGCTATAAGCACGGGCACACACGTAAATAACGCAGTGTGATTTCATTTCAGGCCATCATTAAGCTACAGACATTCAAAAGTAAATAGCTGAGCATCGCTTCGATAATATTATTATTTTGTTTTAAATACAGGCCAATTCAGACCGTTTTAACAAATAAATACATGTTTACATAAAAAAGCTATTGAAGGAGAAGTTTGAATACAGCTCCCAAGGCTGCTCCCTTCTTCAGATCAAGCGTCCAACCCTCTTTAAAACCAATGCCATACTCCCGAACACAATACTGGAATGTATCATCTAAAGCTCATTTTGATCCATCACTATGAATGTGGTGCCATCTTGGACATGGCATTGTGCACCTACTCAAGAGGCCAGTAGAGATGTGGCATGTTGGGTGTGACACACACCGTTTACGTGGGCAGTTTGATCTTCACCGAGTGCCACGCCGAGGCAAGAGTTGAAGGGGAAGAGGTGGAGGTATATTTAGTTTGCCTTTAGGCCCATCAGCAATGCTGAATAAATAAATAAATGGAGGCTGCTCGCCAACACGTAGGGTCGCATATTGCAGCAAACAGTACATCTCATGTTGGCTGATATCACACATGTTGATAGAAAGTACTACAGGTACTAGGAGGCAGGGGCATAGCCCGTTTGCTCATGCTGCCCTGGCTCCCACAACACATCAGATTAGTTATGCGAAGGTATGAGACCTCATAGGAATTGCATTTAGTGCTTAATTAATCCAGGCCTGGCCCCCTCCAACAGAGCATATCTGGATTGGATCATGTGCTAATGTCTAACTGTGGGGATCACATTTCGATATCCTGATGATATTCCAGTGCAACCCGGAAAAGGGATAGATGGAAGAGATTGAATAAACCAGAACCATAGACATCGCTTTGGGCTGCTATCAAAAGTGTTATTTTTCATCCTGTCATTCCATTATCAACGGGCCGAATGCAAACCAGGCTAGATCCAATCCGAAAAGTGTCTGAACTGCTAGGTCACACCCTTTCACTATTGGGGAACGTGCCATTGAAGTTTGATAACCAGACAATATCAGACACTTGACCCACTGTCCGTCTCTCTCGGCTTCTATGCCGACTCTCAGTGCCTGATTAAACTTTGCTTTGTCTATCGATTTGTGAAGATTGCAGTTTATATCTTGAGATAATGGGTTACCTTCAGTATCACTGAAGTGATGAATTGTTCAGTGATAATCATGAATGGGACAAATCGCACATGTTCCAACAATGGAATGAGTGCACATGTGTTAGAAACAACTCATGGGATGTCTGTGTTACTTGACATAAAGGACATTTTATGAGAACATTTCATTCATTGTTCAGTTCATGTTGCTTAAAGTCGGGAGGACAGTCTGATCTTGCTGAGTTGTTTGGCTCCAGAATTATGTTGACGCTATTGCCAGATCCAATTGATCAGGTATGTTAAAAATAATTGTAATAGCATAACAGAATGTTTCCCAGTTATATGTAAATGTTCATTTTAATATTAATGTTAAAGGATATTTGGGTGGTCCCCTGGCGCTCATATATACAGGACTAGTTGAACTATTTTGGTGGGTTAATATAATGAGTTACAGCCCTATGTATGTCTGCGGTTGATGTGGATTTCTGTATGTGCATTATAGATGTGTTATTACTGAGAAAATGCATATGAAATTGATAGGATAATGTGAGTGAATATGGAGAACTGTCTCCATTGGACGCTTTTTCTGCTAATTGCACATTTTGTACTGATGATGTTTCTATATGTAAGGATAAATAGATTTCCTCTTTTAAAAAAAAAATAAAAAACGCTAATTCTATTCATGCATTTCCGGATCAGAATGTCTGTTAAACAGATATTTAATACATGCTATGCGTGAATATGTGCAGCCCATGAAATATCCACGGTAGCAGGTCACATCCTTTCTGAACAAGATGACAAGGAAGCCAGGCATTCTTTGGCCAGATTGGGCATCTAGAGTTTGGAGAAGCTTGTGTCTCCACAGCCAAGGAACGCACTGCGGAGACCGTGAATTTGACAGATGAGTGCGGCTTAGCACATGTTACTACTGATAAGTGCCTGATATAGAAAAGGGTGTAATGCCTACAAGCCACATAAGTCAGTCGAACAATTTTAGGTTCTAGGAAGCAGGGAAAAGCAAAGCCGTGTGGGTATGAAAGGCTTGGTGAAAGCAAACTCTGAGAAGTTAGCATCTGAATTGTTTGTCTATAACTAAACAAACTGGCATCAATCCTGTGACTGGACATATGTTTATGTTTATTAAAAATAGTATTCTATAGACCTCATTATAAGTTGGCCAGTTCGGAAATAAAGTGCGGGTAATAATGTGTACCAGCACTTTTCTTGGCCGGCCAACTATAAATTAGCCGTTAGGGAGAGGATTTACCTCCAGCTAAACTGGAGGTATATCCACCACACTACCGGCAAAAAACTGCTGGTATTACAAGACCGGTAATACCGGTGACGTTAATACAGGTACATTCATCCATGGAATCCTCTGGAACTCCGTGGAATGGGAATTTTTCAGCGTTTCTGCCACTTGGAATCACCTGGTAATTCCGGCAGACCAAGTGGCTGAAATGGTAGTACAGTTTGCTGGTATCCCCCCACCGGTAATACCGGCGAGATACCGGCAAACTTATAATGAGGGCCTATTTCATTAAACACCTATATGCAAATTAGAAGCAGTGAAACCCTCAATCAGAATTGAGCTTTTGAATAATCCCTTATTTGGTGAACTCATCCCTCTAAACCTTTTACATTGAAATAGAATTGCCTCAAAAACCATTCATGCCATCTTCAATTAATGATGGATGTGCTGCTGGATACGGCAGGTACCTGCAAGATGGTAAACTTGTGTTCCTTTTCTAAAAGTTCCAGCACCAGCCCTCTGAGAAATAAAAAAATACATATATTTCTAACAAGGAGGGCGCACATTTGAGAGAAAAAGGTCAATAATGTATATGGCAACGTGGGGGCCTGCTCTCACATACATCACGTTCAATATTCTTAAAGAGGTTTTCAGATTCCTCTCGAACCCATACACATAAAACAAATACCACTTCTCTGGATCTGTGCATTTAGCATTGTACAAAGGAGGACAAAACCTGCACGCCCGGAGGAATTCTTTTCTTTATTTTAATGATCAACCTGCTCACTACTGACGGCATCTTATTCAAGCAGGAGTGTGAGTGTTGACAAGCATGAACGAGTAAGAGTTGAGGCTGGCTGGGACAAATCAATCCACTCCCAGTGTAGTTTTTATTTATGTATTTATTTATTGTTGTTTTGTGCAGTACCAAACATAATTCCTCAGAGCTGTGAGATGCCCCAAGAAGACAGAGGGAGCGGAAAGACAAGACAAAGAAGAAATTACAATGATCTGGTCACTCAGAGGTCCCAGCACATTTAGATCAGTGTAAGTCAGAGGATAGGGAGCTAGCGAGAGTGTTAACATTGCAGTAAGGCAGAAGAAGACAAAACTAAAATAATCTGCGTGCCAGGAGTGCAGTGTTTGGCAGACAGGAGGCACATAGTTCAGTTTGAGCTATTGTCTAAGGTGCTGGAACAATGATAGCATGCTGGGTAATGATGTCCAATTCCCAAGCCAAGTTGAACAATGAATATGAGAGCAATGCAGTTGATGCAAGGTGTATTACAAAAACTAAATCCCAGGCAGTACTAAGAGGAAGCAAAAAAAGAGATTTCATCTTTGTGTGAATGTGGGTAATAAGGTCAAATTCTCTAGTCAAGTTGAACATTTCTTAAGGGAGCAAAGTCTTGACACTTGCTAGTGCTTGTCGTCTGAAACCAAGATGATAATAAATTAAAGCTCACATAGAGATTTGAACATTGATTAGATGGCTGGGTATTGAGGTCCAATTCTGAACAATGTAATGTTGTTAATGTGTGTGCTTTCAAAAGGAGTCCGGTGTCATGAGTTCCCCATCAAAAGAAAAAAATGAGGGGCAGGTTGGCTAAGGTAATGTTAACAGACAATTCCTGCCTACTCGACATTTGATTTCTTTAAGAATGAACACGTGTTTATTGCTGGATCAAAACCAATATTATGTTTTTTTTAAATTTAACTGATTCACCTAAAAAAATACATTGTACAGGGATACAAGTGTTGATATAAATGTCAATATTTCAGATACAAGATCCACAATACATTAATGTAACCTGGCTTCGAACTCTTGTTTTTGCAAGTAAGAAATTAACCTTTCTGAAACATCTGGTTGAAAGCAATATGTATGTTCCCTAGATTAGTCATAAAGGGGGTGAGTATGTTTTCACAATTCAAAAATAGGTATTGGAACTGGCTTCAAAATAAATGCAGTTAGGTCAGCTTCGGCCTATACCTGCAAACTTATCACTGCCTGTAGACCCTTCCTAAACTCCACCAACTGTATCACACTCGCCAGAACTCCTGTTATGGCCAGAATCGACTACTTTAGTGGTCTCTACCTAGGGACCAGTCAGTCTAACCTTAATAAATTGCAAACTGTACAAAATAATGCCTTAAGGGCAGCCTTAAACATCCCGAGACGCTCCCATATCTCCTCCGTCAGATCGGACTTACGCTGGCTCCCTGTAAAACAGAGAATTGCCCTGAAAACCCTAGCTTTGATTACAAATGTCTGAGCAACAACGCCCCACCTTACCTGTCCGCTCGCTTCTCACGCCACACCTCCACTCGACCTACCAGAGCAGCCCAAACTCACAGCCTCATCGTGCCTAGATGCAAACTCCAAAAAGCTGGTGGGGTAAGCTTCCCCATCCTGGCCTCCAAACTCTGGAACACCTTGCCCACACCTATCAGAATTGAATCATCATTCCACTCCTGCAAGAACAATGCTAAAACATGGCTGCTCTCCCAAGACTCATGAGACCTTGACACAGTCCAGACTCCATGTGGGGTACAGGACTGAATATACATTTTCTCTCTGCTCTGTCCCTGTAATATACGCTGTTAATGGTACCCTTCGGTACATGTATATATGCTGTATATTTTTGGAACTCACTGTAACTACTGCTTTTTGTAACATGTTTAAGAGTATGTACATGTATATATGCTGTATATTTTTGTAACTTCTGTAACTAATGCTTTTTGTAACATGTTTAAGAGTATGCGCCCGGTTGCCCCTGGGCCTGGTTTTTTGCGCTTTATAAATAAAATAAAATAAAATAAAATCAAAAGTATTTTATAGCCTTGAGAACTGGAGAGACTTTTTTGGACAAGGGTTGACAAAGAGCATTAATCCAATTTTCGTTTTTGACAATTAAAAAAAATACAGCTAAACGCACTAATTTTTTTAGTTTTGGTCCTCCTGACTATTCTTAAGACATATTTGCCCATTAGGCTGGAAGGCGGTTTATCCCACTAATGTATCAAGTGCCTTGGAAGAGTGGGTCTGTTCGAATCTCGTGACACTAACGAGTCATGTATTTTATTTACACAGACAAGGAAGTTCATGACCAAGCCATCTGCAGAAGAGAATATTGGTGCCAATTGTCAACTTGGCTTATATTTAGTGTGATGGATAGCGAAGGAGCAGAACGTTAAAAGAACACTTGTAAGAACTCCAGATCCAATCAAAATGAGCATGTGTCACTCAGGGAAACCAATTGAGATTCATTAATATATGTTAATAATTCAGGATCTGAAGGTTGAAGAAATACATTAAATATGTTGACTCAACAGGAATGAGAAGCTGCATCTAAACAATCTAACAGTAATCAACTTTCATCTAGAACTGCTGCCATTAAATGATACAATGTAAAAACTCTGGCAATTCTGTCATTTTTTCAAGTTATAGAGTCCAGAGTAATCATACTAATATCCCTAGAGCGAGATAGTTTTCATCAGATAATCTTTCCACCTGTGAGGCAATTAGAAAGTATATTAATTGAAACCAGAATTCATGAATTCCATGATAAGACCATATGACATCCTGACTGTGGATCTGGTGGAACCTTGGATTTGGCAAGTTATTTGTATTAAAGAACATTGTATTATGAGAGACAAAGGGTGTTTTTTAGGTGTGACATCACTACAATATTTGTATTTATTTCTTTATTCTATTTATGTATTTATATACAGGAGGAACAATGCTCTTTTGATCACAAGAGAACGTACAATAAATCAGAATCAGATCTGACAGAAACTGACGAGCCTCTTACAATAGGGTGAGTTTGAGGGACATTCTGACCAGGTTGTGGGGGGGGAGTAAATGGAACAGTCACCACAGACAATACATAAATAGACGTATATAGATTGAGGACAATGAACATTGGACATTTTTAAGTGCAGGTAGGTGGTTTGGCCAGCTGTGTTTGAGATGTGACCATGATGGCAGGAGTGCTAGAGTGTAGGCCGAGGAAGTGAGGGACAGAGGCAGGTTAGATGCAAGGAAAAAATGTTAGCTAGGACGCAGATGAGAAGTAGGTGAAGAGGGTAACTCGTAGGCAAAGAGGTAGGTTTTTAGTTTGGTTTTGAACAAATCCATGTGGACTGTTTCTCATGTGTCCAGGGTGAGAGATTTCCGTGCAAGTGAAGCGAGAAGAGAGAATCAGCAGAACCGAGAGGAAGCACAGGGAAAACGCAGAGCCACAAGGGTAGTCGAGGATGTACAGCAGAGATAATGCAAAGGCTTGTAGAGTTGGATAAAGGAGGATAGATACAGTAGTGCCTTACAGTGGATAGATTTGTGAACCAGGAGAAGACATTTAAATCTGTCCATGTTTTGCATTGCTAGCCATCCTGCCTGCTGATCATACGAGGAAGTAGGTGTGAAGTGAGGGAGTACAAAGAGAGCCCTGTTAGCGAAGGTAATCATCTTGTGAAGAAGACAGAAAGCATTGTTGGGGGGAGGCCAAAGAGGATGCTGGCATAGTAGACCCATGTGGAGAAGACAAGAATGGTAAAGAGATGCTTTGCAGTGTTGAAAGGAAGGAGGTGCCTGATTTTCATAATATTTAGGAATTTGAGGCAAGCTGCTTTTCCAGTTTGGGAGATGGAAGTAAAGAAGGTGTGAAAAGGGTCATAGATGATGCCAAGGTTTTTAGCTGAAGAAGAGTAGGGGATAGTGTCAGGTGGAGGCAGAGGAAGAGATGAGAGAGAGATTTTGGCAGGGAAGAAGAGCACCTCTGTTTTGGTAGAGTTTAACATCAGAGAGTGCAAAGCCATCCAATATTTAATGGCAGAGAGACAGTTTGAAATGTTGATAATGCTAATAGAGAGATCAGAGGAGAGTTCAGCAACAGAGAAGATGATTTGGGTGTCCTCCGAAAAGAGTTGGTACGAGAACCCAAAGGAGGAGATCAGTGCCTCAAGAGCAGAAGTGTAGAGTGTAAAAAGGAGCAGACCCAAGACAGAGCTTTGTGCAATACCAACAGTTAGAGGACTGAGTTGAGAGGTGTTGTTGCTCCAGGAGACAGAGAATTGGCAAGGTGCAAGGCAGGATTAAATTCAGGCAATAGCTCGATTGTGAATTGCAAGAAGAAAAAGTATTAAGGTGATCAGAGTGATCAACAGTGTCAAAGGAAGCAGGTAGGGCAAGGATAGGTCAAGGAAAATTAGGATAGAGTATAGGTTGGAGTACTTTGCAGAGGCAAGGATGTTGGACACATTCAGGAGAGCAGCTTTTGTGGAGTTACAAGAGTGGAAACCTGCCTGCAGGGGGCATTGATGGTTGTGGATATCTAAGCAATTTGTTAAAACGGTTAAGCTACCGGCACTGTTGTTACCGGGCGGCATACTCTGAGTTCTGCGAGCGGGTGCCTTTCTGCCCGCCAGGGCTGACTTGGCAGGCGGAACGGCAACCACTCGCAGACCTTGACGGATGCACCGGCACTGTTGAACAAAGTGCCAGTGCATCCGTCCTCCCCATTCCCATTGAGTCCAATGGGACTTGAATGGGAATAGGGAGTTTCTTTTTCAGGCTCGGGCAGCAGCCTGCCATTTTTACCGGCACCGCTACCACCGGAGTCATAATGAGGCCCAATAAATTAGTGCCTATTCTGAAAAGAAGGAACTAGAATCTCACATAATTTTAAGCTGCACAAAACATTTACCACAGTAGCCACGTTAGATAGTTTGGAGCCAGTAATACATATTTTGCAGAAAGTATCTTGGTCAATACTCTCACAAGCATCACAGTGCAAATATCTCCGAGAGCTCAGTAGTGCGAATTCCACCAACAAATGCCTCAAAGTTCCAACCCTGTATCCGTGTTTACAGAATCTACACTGGATCTCATTGACAGATAACATATTTCTTGTAAAGAGTACTTCCTTGTTTGAAAGCTGATTTCATCTAAAATAAATTATAGGTTTTCTCATTTTGTAACAGGGGAACTTAACCAGATAAGAGGGAAGTGTCCCTCTGTGCTGGTGATCAAATTGGATGTGTGACAAAGTGGTGTAGCCATGCAATTTTTCTGTGTTGTGGGACCAATCTTCATCCAACAATTTACGTTTCGTCCTGATCGGGTTGGCTACCAAATATGGTCAAGATCATGCAGTATCTTTTCAGTTCCTGCTTTAAGTGTCTTTAAAGACAGATCTTGTTCATAATTGACCACCCTTGCAAGTTTTCAATATAAGGTTTTTCTGCACGGTTTCACAAGCTTCACAAATAGTCCTAGAAGGCACCATTAACCCATTGCTTTGAGTGACGAAAGGCCAAACTCATGTTGGATGACTGCTACTGGCACTGTATCTGATAAACCCTGCACTTTGCGCCATATCATACCTTCAATTGATATAAGTTAGCCCAGTACCCAATCGCCCAACAGCTTAACATTATACAGGAGTTTGGGGCAGATCCTACTTTCAAAGAATTTACTGTAACAATTCTTGATATGTTTCATCTGGAAAATATAAAAATCGGCGTTTGCTCTCAAATGATTTTTGTGACATGCTTTATCTGGAGAATTGAAAAATGAAAAATCCAAGCAAATATTTGAGTTGACTCTTTTCAGAGCTACTCCATTTAAGGGGGAAGAAATTAACATGTTTGCACACCTGACTAGTTCAGGAATGGACCTCTTTAGTAGTTTTAGATTTAGATTAATAGTGAGGTGCAGAGGAGAAAGACACAACCCTGACAAGGAGAAGCCTTAAGTGGTCTTTCGTTTCCTAGATACCATGGAAATGAGCTGGGGGTTTTTAGGGTTGATTTATAAATTGTTTTCGCCAGCGTATCTTTCAAAGGCTGTCAGTAGCCGAAACAGCCCGGTTTGGGTGCAATCGATCAGGACAAAGTCGTCAGCATAAGGCATCCAAAGGATTGACAGATATCTAATTTTTGGGCAAGCAAAATAGACAGCTTCCAAAGATTTACCCATGTCGGCCACGTAGAGATTGAATAAACAGGAGGCTAAAATGCACCTCTGTCACAGGCCATTACACTGAGGTTTAGATTTATGAGAAGCAGTTGAAGATGGAAGGTTAATTTCACTTAAGAGAATGAGGTGGTGTTTAGTGGAAGGAGAAACAAGGAGATGCCCAAGACCATCAACGAATGGTCCAGTGCGACAAGAAGGGCGATAGTTGGAGATGATGTGTACTGAGTAAGGCACAACATTGGTAGAGGTGGTGAATTCAAAAGAGGTAGGAGGCAGGAGAGCACATGGCATTGAAGATTTATGAGGCATTGAGGTGAGAAGAGAGTTGTCCAATGCCTCTACCTCTGCCAGTCAGTCGAGGAGAGTGAATAAAGGATACTTTGGAGTCATGTAGGGCCACCAGAGTGTCAGATGGAGAAATCCAGGTTCAAGTGATACCAATAAGGACTAGGGGAGGAGATCTGGAGTGAAAGTAGTCTGTGATAAAGGACGTTTTGTTGTATGCAGACTGAGCATTCCAGAGTACAATGTTCAGTTGATGAGGTAAGGAGGAGTATAGAAGTTAAGTCTCACAGGAAGAGAGGTGAGGTTGATAGTTGTTAGAGAAGGTATGGTTAGGTTGTCGGCTTTATTTGTTGGAAGGAGTTGGAAGAGAGATGGAGTAGTGGGAGTTTCAAGTTGCAAGTTTTATACTAGGGATAGGAAAGTGTAGCTTGATTGGAGACAGCGTAGGGAGAGGTGAGTAGGAGGAGTAACAGGAGGAGCAGGAGCGAATGCATTATGGGTGAGTAGCACAGTGTGGAGTGACAGTACAGTAGTTAGGACGGTAGGGGTACTCACCGGTGCAGGTGTATAGAAATAGTTGTTTTAGTGGAGTGTTAGAGTTAGATTTGAATGTTGCTTGTGTGTTGTATGCAAGGCATTTTTGTGGCAACCTGTGGCAAACAGGTACTTACAGGGATTACAGAATGAAATAAAGAAGGATATAGTAGCAACCCGCAACTCTGTCTTTCCTTTGCTCTGGACGTCTAGTCGAATGGACACCTAAAGAACAATGCTTATATACCAGAAATAACCCAGAAGTAACATTGCCAGAGGTCACATGGGCAGTCCTTAGATTGATCCTGGATGCTTTTTTTGGGTCTGCTGACCTCGCAGTCAGCCACAGGCAGATGGAAAGAGGGTTTGTGGTGGTGTTGGAGTGAGCTCTGTGTTGCTCCCAGCCAAGTTGAAGCCCCTTTTGGAAGGGGAAAGACCTTCCAAAGATGGTGGTTGTGGGGTCAGAGGTCACAGGGGCAGTCCCTGGATCAATCCTGGATGCTAGGGACGGGATAAGCTTTCAATGTAATTGATCCTCCAATGAGAGTGGAAAAAGGACAATTCCTTTGGAAGGTGAAGTCCACAGTCTACATAAGGCACAACACAGAAGACTTCGGAAGGCCCAATTTAAAACTGGGAGCCAACTGGATTGATTACAGACAGCCTTGCTGTGGGAGAAAAAATATTGTATTGAATCCAAGGCTTTACCCAGAGGGACAGATTGCAGAAAGAACAATTATCTACTGCCAGCTGGTGGTGCCTATTTGCCAACCTCCATTATGGTTTCGAAAATTAGGGAAGTGATGGGGTTGCTTTATGTCTAAGGCTAAATTCATCTGATTCCACAAGGACCCCATTCCATTGCCTTGCAGGAAACATCAACACAACATGCAGTGCCTGCAAGCTGTGGTGGCTAGCACTTAAAGAGAAAACAGCCAACTGCAAAAGGCAAGCACCCCATGTATTGTCATGGTCCAAAGCCATTGGCTAGTGGCAGTGCCATAAGCAGCAACATAGGCAAGGTCCCAACAGCTGACAGAGAACTTCAAAGGGAAACAAAAACAATCAAAGAATAAAAAAACAGCAACAAGATCAAACAAGCATGTGAGGAGAAAAGTAAAAGGACCAGTGAATCAGGGAGCTGCAAGGTTGTCGTGGTGCAGTGAGGAACTCTGAAACACAGCTTCTCAGGATGGTGCCATCTTCTCATAGCTTTCTTGCAAACACTGCCTTGTTCTGGTTAAATGATCCTAATGTTTACGTTATTTGAGCAGATAACAGAAGTTACCAATCTGGTTGAAAAGGGGGTTCAGATCAGAGCCGTGTTGGTTTGGGATGGCCATGAGGTCCTAGAGGCAGGGCCGTCATGAGGGGGCACAGGGGGGCAAACTGCCCCAGGCCTCGCTCTCAGGGGGGGCCTCGCAGCCACCTGGGGCTGGGTGAGATTTCGAGTGCGAGGTCAGATGCTATTTGAAGATTTGCTTCTGCAGCAGCAGCAGAAAAAATAGAAGTTTAAAGATATTTACATGCAAGTGCAACACACACAGCATGGGGTGGGAGCGGGGGTCATGGCCCACAGGGATAGAGTGGGCACTGGGCAGGTGGCGCCGGCATGACTGTACAATGTAACAGTCTCCCGGCGCCCCGCCATGATTTCACGTGATGTTACCAACCAATGGCCCACAGCGCCATAAGAACTTCCGAAAGGCGAAAGCCAACCAAACCAGTTACTTCTCGCTCACATTGGACCTTGCTGCTAGCAGCCCAGCAAACACACAGGCGGTGGAGACTGACGAAGTTAAGTGACTTCGGTGCAGTGAGGACCAGGACTCTGGAGCGGATACCCTCTGGAGTGGACTAGCGCCACGTTGTATTTGTGTGCCGGAGTTGTGGCCTGGTCCTCGTGGACGAGCACAGCAGCATCTACAGACAGTGCTGATGACGTCAAGTGCATCAGCAGATGAGGTGCCCCCACCTAGACCTCCAGGTAACTGGTTGGAATTTTGGTGGTTTCGGGGGAAGGACGGCTGGTGTGCGCACTCTTTAACTAATTGAAGTCTAGAATTATTGTAGTGTACTGACAAAGTTTTAACTTGTGGTTGAATGGGCTTTGTATAAGGGGAATATGTTATTTGGGCACAATATTTTTACTTTCATGTTGGCATTTTCAGTTTTCGTAGACTTCACCTTTTATAGGTAGTAAACTTAATTCCCTGTTAAAAAAAAGGGGTTGTTTTTGGTGTGAGTTCTGTATGGCTGTTTATGTCTCAGGATGTAAATGTGTTAGGGCGGTATATGTTTCCTGAATAGGCTGTGAAAGGTCAATTTCTACATGCATGTTTCATTTTCACATGTGTTTGGCGATTTCCAGCTATTTTTCGCCTCTGCCCCAGGGGACACGAGACATGGCCAGTGGGTGTGAAGATTGGCCTGACCACCAACTAGAGATTGAGGGATAGATAAGTAGAAGTGTGGCGGTGGGAAGATTGGCCTGACCGCCAACTAGAGATTGAGGGAAAGATAAGTAGAAGTGTGGCGGTGGCAAGGGGAACATAGTTGCGTTTAGCCACTGTTTTGAACATGTCAGCCCTTTCAGTTAAAGAAAGACCACAGTCATGCCGACCTGACAACTGTGGCCCCAAACGGACAGGTTTTAGTCCCTGCTTACTGGTGTAATTGAAACGCCATGCATATGCATATTGCTTGGATGTTGGCGACCTTTGTCTGCACAGTTTAGGCCATTCTGTGTTGGTATGTGTGACTTTTGGCAGGACGGTGCCGGATGTTGTACGGCTTGCAGGGTCCTTAATGGCTTTTGCGGCGATCTTCAAAGAGTATGGTGTTTGGCTCTCTCTGATGCGATTGGTGGGGGGCCAGGGTAGGGGGTTTGATCTGCATGAGAGATGTCCTGGTGTAGTGTGATTCTGGCAAACGTGAGTCAAGCCGACTTGGGAACTAGATGACAAGTAAGTTTATCTGAAAAGCAATAGCCCTTTATCTCTGCTCTTGGCAAAATGTGGTTTTGGGACACTTTACAAAAAATACTTGGGGCTCTGCTCACTTGCAACATTGCTCGCAAAGTTTGATTGTATTTTATTGCGACACATTTAAAAGAATATAGTGTCTGCTCTATAAAAAATGTTTGCAGGGGAAAATCAGTACCACAAAGCACTAGTTTTGGTGAGCATTTTTAAGAGATCCTTTCAGGTACAGAGGTCCCCATTCTAAGTTTTAGCACTCTCCCTCCACATCCGGGCACGTATGTAATTGTGCTAATCTCAATGCGTGACGTTGGAGGTCTTCAACAATCTACTGTGGCCTGTGGTGGGATTTTCAGTCACAACCCTCTATGACCTGTTGCTTAGGGGTGTGGAAAATTAACTCTCATCCGTTAATGTTGTATGACAGGATGCGCCTTCCAGTTTAGTTGTGATTTAACGTTGGCATGGCGTCATAAGGCTATGTGGAAAAGGGGCTAGCCAAGGGTCCAGGAGCTGGTACCACCTGCAGTTTAAATCTGGACCTAGGGTTGGCATGGGGACTGTCCCTTTGTGACCCGCCTTCCCGTATGGGCAGGAGTCTGGGGAACACAATGTGATTCCCAATCTCAAAACAGTCGGTAGGTTCCAGCGCCTTGTGAAGATCTACCTCACAACAACATACAGGAAGAACCGCTCTTCATTGTCAAGAACATGCAGGCACAAAGTCCCCCAATGATTTCCCTTACCGGGGAAGACTCGGCAAGACAGGAGAAAAGGATAACCAATTTAATGCAACAAAACCTATCCATTTTGAAGTGTTGATAACCCTAACTCGAAGCCCCCCTTGATGTCATACATTATGTGAGCTATGATGTCATTGCTGATGCTGTCTGTGATGCCATCTCTGTGCTCATGGGCTGATCAACCCCGACAGTCAAAGCCTTTAATTAGCAAGGAGAGCACAAACCCTGATGGCCAGCATAGCACTTGCACACCTGGTTACGGTGCCACTGCCCAAGTACAAAAAATGAAGGGGCCTCACCATATATTTTGCCCCGGGCCTCACCTCACTCTGTGACAGCCCTGCCTAGAGGTCAGAAACAGCTTTCACAATTTCTTGTTTCATCGGTTCAGCCGTTGTTAATTTCCTTAGAAATGATAGCAGTTGGGTTGGGGCGTTTTGTAGACAGGACTTCAAAGTAATTATTTTATGCAACCGATAGTGTGTCTCTAAAAACATACCAATGAAAGAGCTTTGGAATTTCATGGCCCCACATGCATGTTAGACCCAGGAGACACTTAATTTAGGACAGTTCCAGGTTGGTGATTCACTATAATTACTAATTGGATTGCAATATATTGGTAGAATGAGTAAATCACAATTATGTAACTGCATTTGGCAATTGCAGAAAGTCCTTGGAGGTGATGAAGAGAAAGGCCATAACTTGGACCTATAAAATTATATTTTGGACCATGTAATTTGCCTTTTAGATAGTATGGCTGTTATTTTTTATCACACCTAGTTGGACGTCCATTTAACTCTGATGTACAGATCTGCACTAAGTGAATAGTAGATTTTAAAAAACTGAACCGGAAGATTAAAATAATAAGTAATGTCCTGCCGGCTGATGGTGGTCCAAACCCCAACCCTGGTGGATCAGTTGCAACATCAGTAGTCCTCAACTGGCCCACCTTATAAGGAATACTATTGCCTGAATGTTGATTACTCCTCAGCCTGAAGGGTACCAAATCTTCATCCTCTTTGATATGGAGCAAAGCTAATTTTGTCAAAGGGCTCACTCAGATCATTAGTCTATGAAATGGTTGTTCCTTTCTACCTGCGCTAAGTGAATGTAGTTATGCTGCTCATATTAACATGCACAGAAGATATGAAAGAAGTTTCACCTTCATGATGAAACAGTGCCTCTCTTTGAAGTCCGATTAACGTACTAAGTAGCTTTGAGTTAACAGCATCTGGAAATTATTTCTAGGTGGCAAGATATATCTTTCTTCTGCGGGCTGCCAATAATCCTAAAACACCTCCTTTACTAAGTACACTGAGCATGACCCAGATGTTATGCATGATGCTTCTGGTAGTTGTAATGGTAACATTGTTTTCACACCCTACTTTGGGTTTGAATTAAGATACAAATATTGAATCAAGATTACGAACGTGGCTGATATTTTATATTATGGTAAAACTATACATTTGCATGCATCTGAACCATATAGTTGCATCAGTTTTAAGAGGGCCTGAAGGCCAATATACACTTCAGCAACAGCTTCGGTACATGTGAGTTGTCATGGCAATGGGTATCTTCATTCACCTGGTCTTTATGCTGCGGTTCAGTGAGTTAACACCAGCTTGGTGCTTTTTATGATTAGGCCCCAATACAAGGCCCATGTCTAAATCCTGTTGCTTCCATCATCGAACACTGAATCCTTTGCTAATGAAGGCTCATTCCTTCTGTGGATCCTCAAGCCCGTATGTTAAATGAATGGTGAGAAGGCTCAGCATCGAACCTCTACTTTTTTTCTGGCCTTCTTTCAAAGAGTGGATGCATTTTGCATTTCCGCTCACCTTGGTTGCATTATTTATTTTGAATGTATTTACTGATATTTCTCATAGATTACTGCACTTCACTTACAGTTCATTTGGGGCAGTGGTTCATTTAATAGAACTTCAAAGAACATAGCCTGAGGGAAGTTAGAATCCAACCAAATATAATAAATGATCCCCTACTTCGTATTCCTAAGCCACTAACCTATCATTAGTTGATTCTTAGTCTTGGGGTAGTTTGAATGGTTTGGCGTTCAGCAAACATTCTGTTGAGTAAATGGTTGAATTGTGGTCTTTTGTTGCCTTCTCATAATTCCAGAGGTTGGTTCCACTGACTTTGAGAGATTTGCTGTTTACATACATGTTGGTGGATTAGCCAGGAACAGGGTTGGCCACACAGATCTGGGACCAGGTTAGCTAAGCCCCTTTGTGCAAAAGAGGGTGCACACCTATGCTGCTCCTGCCACACACGAGGGACCTGAACCCCATTGACAAAAAATAAAAATGTTCTTTGCTTTAACAAGTGACATTCAGCTAGTGAAGCCACTCTAATACAGGGAACGTCCTGTCATTGCCTCTGTACATGAACATGGAATCTATTTGAAATGGGGTCAGTGAACCACCACAGAGGCATAGTCCATAATGCTCCTTTCCCCCTTATCAGGGGTACCATGGGAAAGTGCACTGCATATGCACTATCTTCACAGCCATGACCGGGGTTCACTCTCAACCATGGCTTACTTGCACAGAACATGCCCTCAAGCAAAAAAAGGAACATCTCCTTTTCAATCTGTGCCTGCAGGGTTAGCAGGCACACATTTGGTGTTACAGAATGGGCCCTTACTCACACATCGTCATGCAAACGTGTTGCCTCTGTAAGGCACACATTTGTTTAGGGGTCATTTCTGCGGTAATCAGGGTCATCATACGCACTTTTGGGGCCCGGGGCATGGACACCCTTGGGGCCCCCTCCACCGAACCAAAGGGATTGAGTGACCCGAATATCTGGTTGCACGCCCCTCTCGTCGTGATCACCACCCATACATAGCTTGATATGCTGGCTCGCATCAATCAAAATAAGCATGGCTACTCCCTTTCAGTCCCTTTATCCTATTCATTCTTGTTGCAATAAGAATGATCAACAAGTAGCATTTCAAGGGCAACATTGGCAGTCCATGACAAGGGTACTTGTTTTCTAGTATAGGTACAGGCCACTTTTCATCAATAGCAGCCATGAGGAAGGTACACCGGCCATAGTATAAACGCCAGACAGAGATTGTATGAAAAAGGTGCACATAACCCGGCATAGACAGAGGACCAAGATTTTCTGCCTCAAAGAAAGCAAAAGTGCTCAAGCATGGACGCAGGAGACTGATTGAAAGTACGGAGAAAGCTACATATACCATTAAATAGATAGTGGGTGAGGATTGGAAGCTCCAGAAAGTGTCCATATCCAGAAAGGATGAGATTGGAAAAGGGACATGGTTTTCAAGTAGTGTTTCCATTTGAGAGCAAAGCAAGGCAGGTGGTTGTGGTGTGCAATATATAAATGCTCACTATTATTATAGACTAAGCAAGACTCTAGCCAGTGAAAACATGAGGGAGCCTTTTTTGAAGATCCCTGAGAATGAAATCACTCTGGGATGATACTTTTGAAGGTTTTAGGGAGTAGTAATTTTGACAGGTTAGGAAATATGAGATTAAATAAGATTGGGATCACACATGGGTTAAGAAGTGATGCTGGGATGTGCACCTATTCTGCACTTTACAACTTTATTTTGCAGTTATTTTCCAGTTCTTATCATAAAAAAGAATCACATTTTTTAGAACTGACTTGGAACATACACAAATCACATAACTCAAAATGACAATTTTTCAAAACAAAAGTTTTAGCAGCATATTAGGCAAAATGGGGCTGCTTCTAGCTTCGCTGTATCCATCATCAAGGAAAGTATACAAGTACCAGCATACTAACTGATGTGATCTTAAATGATTGTATCTGGTATTCTCTTTTGTATTTTAAAGCTCTTTAAATATGCCCAAAACAAAGGCTTGTGAAATTGTTATTCATAAACGTGCAGGTAAACGTTTTGTGTCAAATGAGCAGACCTTGAAATATGCTTGCGAGAGGCTGGCAATATCTGGTCTACCGTCTTCTGTCTAGAACCCCTTCCAATTAAATGGCATTGTTAAGGATTCCAATCGGGCGTCACGCACCGGACCAGGACACTTGTTCTTATCCTGGGATGTGGCACTCAATAGGAATGCTTTTTCTTTAATTTCAATTAATTCAAATTGAGCCAGCACCCAACCATCTCACACCCCATTTTACAAATACCCCGGATCACAATGGAACATGAACGAGGCCGGTTGGTGAAAATACAATCTTTATTTATTTTTAAAATTCACAAAAATCACACAAATTTTAAAATTGGGCAGCAATCACCAATGGGTTGATAATGACAATGGAAATGAAAGTAATGCACTTAGTTAACCTTCTAGTACAACATATCCAAAGCACAAGTGAATTGGAGCACTTTTTGAGTTAGGATAGATAGCACCCAAGTAAAGGATTCCCCCTGCAATGTTACCTCAACCCACAAATAATCATATTCTGAGTGGATAGAAAGAAGCAGCAGGTAGTCAGGGATAAGAGGCAGCAAACAGAATCAGAATCCGACCTTCCCTCACAAAATAATCCCTTGCACTAGCATGAAATGAAACTTGGAAATAAATAATTGATGTGCGGTTAAATCTTTGAGACAAATATGATTTCTCACAACAACAGGAATGCCTAAACACTAGCAATCACAAGCCAAGGGATCAACAAGAGGCATACAATTCAAAAACAAGTGGAAAGTTAGAACATGCTGCAGCCGAATTCACACGTTGGAAAGTTGCATTTTCTCAATTCCTGTTTAAAATGAGATAAACAAATTTTATGAAAAACGGGTGAAATACTTGGATTATCAATGCGGATTTTGGGCTGGGGGATAGATGTATATCACAGGGACAATATAGAGGTGAAGGAGGTCTCTAGCTACAGAACTGGATAGGATTTGCAAGATAGAAGAAGGTTCGCTTTGGGTAGAATGAAGCCGTGAAAGAGAAGAAAAAGAAAATCTGTGTGTAAAACATTGTTTCGCCCTTCTAATCATTTTTCTTAATTTTTAGTGTGAAATATTCAGCCTAAAATACTATAATTTTATACTTGTGTGTGGATGATCATTAGGTATGTCAGCATGGAAATTCGTAGTGGCATCAGTTATACTTTCCTTAGAATGCCCAATTCTCTGTCATTTCACTTCCCAAGGTGGTAGTGAAAGCTACATCTTAAATTAGACCCCACAAAATTACATTAAAACTGTTAACTTTTTACATGTTTGTGAATTTCTGCTTCAAAAACAACCGTCTTCAAAGTTTCTGAATATAATAGTCTTTTGAAACAAAAGGGCTGGCTTTTGTCCTACACTGGACATTTTTTTTCCTCTTCAGCTACCACCAACTGTCACTTCAGCCCTGTGTCGGATGGGGGTTCCAAGTTTCATTGAATGTTTTATGGCCCCCTCCACTTCACAGGTTAGTGTCCCAGAACCTCTATTGTCCCAGCCTGGAGCAGAGACGAATGTCTGACGAGCATGTGAACTTTATTTGTCTTGGTCTATTAAAAGTTTTTAAAGCTAGCAATTATCACTTTCATGTCCCAGAAGTTTATGGTGGCTCCATATGGGGGAAGGCCTCAGCTTAGCCAGCAGAAACCTGTTTTGAAGCAGCCAATGCATTTTAATTCCTTTATTTTGTTCTGAATCAAACAAGCCTGTTGAATCAAACATTCCATATATGTTCCCAGCAACAAACCCCTTTACATTGTTAAACAAGGTCAGGGCCTTATACAGCATTACTTTTAAAACAGATATTTTTCTTTATTTTGCAAAAGTACATTTAACATGTGGTGACTGAAAGTTGCATTTTTCTTGAAAACCCGTTTTTTCTCTTCCCTCTGAATTCCCACATTGTTTTGTAGCCATAGTTAGCTTCTTTTACACAACAGTCTGTACAAGGCCAAGGTCTCTTGAGAATGACATGTGCACAGAGAGCTAGAATTTCTTTTAAAGCAGCACATTTTTGACATTTTGTAGCAAAAGTCAAGCGTTTTTATGTGTAACTGAAGTAAAGCTTTTGTTGATTTTCCCAGATTTGGCTGACAGAGCTTGACATTCAGGGATCATGCTTTCTTCTGATGAAGCACAATGTGGATATGGATGGGCATGGTGAGGCCTTATTAATAAAAGTAGTGTGATTAAAAACAGATGAAAATAGCATCAGAGCAGCATCCTTTTCAAGTTGAAATATTCCACTTTTCAATGGGAACTTTGGGTTTGCAAGCAGCAGAGCAGCGCTGCTTTGATTCACTTCTTTTGGGTGCACCCCAGAACACACTGGCACCTTTCTCTGTGTGCTCCCGGTTCCAACTCGCCCATTTTGTGTTTGCCAAGATGGTGAAGCCATCCTTTTGTCGATACAAGGCACAGTTTTGACGCAATGGTGCCCCAAGGAGCCAGCACAGTCATTTTGCTGTTGACTGCCAAAGCACTGCTTGGTTATGGAGAAGAATTCTGTTGAGTGGGTAAATGTAGCCCACAAATTCCCCCCCGACTTTTCTGAGACTTTGTCGAGGGAGAGTAGGGCAAAGTGGGGTTCATTGGTAGGGCAAAACGGAGTTCATCAGGTAGGACAACATGAGGTTCATCAGGTAGGAGTCCTTCTTCCATCAGGGAGCAGTATGCCGCAATCCTCTCACTGTCTCTTGTTGCAGCAGGGAACGACACCCCCAGCTTTCCCTGAGGTCTTCCTTTATGGTGTTGAGCAACACCCCCAGATTTTCTTCGATTTCTCCTTTCCAGGCCCCCGGGGAGGTCCTCTGTGGTCTTTGAAGGGTGCAACCAGTAGGAATCTATAAGATAAAGAACTGGTTACTACATTTTCCCTCTGACTGCCCTCCGGAAAGGGTGACAGCAGTCGGACACACATACATTGCAATAATGACAATATTCAGATAACAAGACACATGTTCACTCACAAGACACAGATAACTATAGATTTGGTTTTTTAAGAAGTTTTTGGAATCCCTTTCATCCGGATAATGAAGAAAAATACTCCCTGTTAAATAATTATACCTATAAATCTATCTGTTCCCTTTTGGTTCTTCTTTTTTCTTATTCTCATGCTTCAGATGTTTCTTCTATTTGATTTTCTCATGGCTCCTCAATAAGCTGCAAAGTGTGCCTAGGGTGATAACTTTTCAACTGATTAATATGGACCCATTTCTCTTCTGTCAGTTCTCCTTTGGGGATGCAGATTCTGTAGGTGATAGGTGAAATTTTATCTACAATTTCAAAAGGACCCTGCCAGCTTGGTAAAAATGTATGCTCTCTGGTCTGGTTCCTTTGGAAATTGTACAAGTAGACCCTGTCTCCTACTTGGTATGCTTTTTTGGTTGTTTTTAAGTCATATTGAGTCTTTATCCCCTCTGCAGATTTTTCCAGATTCCGTTGAGCGTACGCAAAAGCATGTTGAAGGTGTTTTCTTTGATCCTCAACATACTCATGAGTTGCGGAGGCATCTATCAGTCTCTGCTCTTGTGTTCTATAGAGCAGATGCTGAGGTAGCACCATCCTTCCTCCAGTCATCTGTTCAAATGGATACATCTTGGTCACAGAAGAAGGTGTAGATCTGATTGCCATCAGGACAAGCGGTAATTGGACGTACCAACTTGGCCCAGAGATTGCCACAAACTTGTTTACAATGCTCAAAATTGTTTTGTTGTACCTCTCAACTCCCTCACTAGAGGGCAGCTGCTGTTTCTGCCTTGCAATATTGGTCCGGGAGACATTCCACCCATTTGGTTAACAAGCATGTTACGGTTAACTTGTACTTGTTCCCAAATCACAGGCCTGATGAAATCTACTTGTAAATCTGACCAAGGCAGTGTCATCCCCCTCTTCTGGAGGGGAGCTCGGTGTGTGAGTGATGTTGGCTGAAATTGTCAGACTCAAAACACCCCTTCAAGTATTGGTCAAAGTACTGCCCCATGTGTGGCCAGTATGCAACCTCCCGCAAGATTTCTAAAGTAGTGTGAAATCCCTGATGACCGGCTGTGGCCGCATCATGGGCGTGACTAAGCATCAGGCTTCGGAATGAGGTAGGTACCACCCACTGGCCACAGCCAGAGATGGATCTGCTTACCAACAAACCATCTTGGTTTCAGAACATTCTGGGGCACTTCATCAACACTCTGAGGTCCTCTTTCCCAACGTAATCGGTATCTGACAGGGGAAAGTTCTCAGGGTCCTCAATGTGTTGATAACATCTTTCAATAATCAGATCCCCTTTTTGTGCCATGATTAAATCAGCATCAGAGGGTCTTCTTACTCCACTGGGCAGTTGAGAGTTCATTGTGAGCATTTGTCTGGGACATAGTGATTGCAGTGACCTGGATTTCCCCCAACAGAGACCCGATCTCGAGACGATCCCCCTGGATAGCTTCTGTTTTGTCAAGCTGATCAGCTAGGTCATTTCCCGTTTTGTCTGGCCCCTCTATTCTGTAATGACCCTTGATCTTCTTCCAATAGATGGTCATCCCACTAGAGGTGACCAGATCATAAATATTTTGGATTAGCTTGCCATGTTTCAGCGGTTTGTTGTTAGCACATAGCATGCCTCTGTTTTTCCAATTAACCAGGTGCTCCACGAACCCGTTCCGGACATAGGGCCTCATCACGAGTTGGGTGGTAACACCAGCGCTATCAGCGTTGGCGTTAATAGTCCTACCGCCAAGTCCCCCGGCGCTAATAGCGCCGGATCACGGGTTTGGCGGAACGGGTATTGCCCATTCCCCACTGAGCCCATTCGGAAATTCCCCATTTCCCATTGGGCTCAATGGGGAATTTTCACGCTCTTACCACCGGCAGATTTCCCGCTGGCGGTATGAGCGTGAAATTTCAGCGGATTTCTCCCCAGCTCAGAGCTGGGGGGAAATCTGCCAAACCCGTGATTTGGCTGACCCTTAAATGCAGCAGTAATAGCGCTACCGCCGCATTTAAGGGTTACGCCAAACTCGTGGTGAGGCCCATAATCTGAATCGGTGATTATGACCAGTTCATGGAGTTGGTGTTGGACGGCCGTGAGGATGGCCTGATGAACTGCCATCAACTCAGCCACCTGACTACTATGGGGACCGATTTTGTAACCAGCGGAGGGTTGTGGGGCATCATTCATCCAGGCATTCCCAACGCCGGCCACTGGTTCCTTTTCCCCATTGTTGTCAACATGGTAGGAACACCCATCCACATAAATTGTGGGCATTCCCTCGCACTTTTCTTCTTCATAAACTTTGTGCGGGGAATTCAGGTACGCCTCCATGTTGTCCTGGACTTTAAGACTTTTGTCCTCGAGACAGTTTTCTCTGGCACAATTATGCAAGTCAGCCAGACCTTGCACGAGGGGACTCTTCTTCTTTTGGCCATATCTGACCTCCACAGGAAAGCCTTGCATTGACAGAATCCAGGAATTAATTCTGGACTTACTCACATTTAATTCTGGAATTAATTCTGGACTTACTCACATTTCCAGTATTGCAAAGGCTGGTGTGGAGTCTACACTTGATGAACGGACAGTAATTTTTCAATGCCCACAGCGTTGCCAGGAGTGCCTTCTCACAATCGCCGAATTTTTCCTCCACAGAGGATAAAGTCTTGCTTGCATAGGAGATGACTTTATTGACCTTGTCATGCTTTTGATATAATACTGCTGTCAAGCATGTATTCGAGAACCCTTTCTCCAAGAAGAACTCTTTGTTTTTGACAGGGTAAGCTAGACACGGTGCTTGTGAGAGGCTTCTTTTGAGTTGCTTTTCTGCCTCAGCTTGTTCTGGACCCCACTCCCACTTGACCCTCCCTTCAACAGATGGATCAGGGGTCTTGCGATCTCCGCGTAATCCTCAATGAACTTCCTGCTGTAATTAGTCAGTCCAAGGAGGCTTCTTAGCTCACACAGAGTTGTGAGGTCTTTCAATTTTAGGAGTGCTTCCACTTTCTTCTCCTGGGGACAGAGACCCTCAGGAGTTATTTCATGCCCCAAGAAGTTGACACAGGTTCTGCACCACTGTGCTTTTTGGAAGGACAGTTTTGCTCTGCAACCCTCAACTGGGTCAGAACTTAACAGATTTCGGCTATGTGTTCCTCCACAGTTGAGCTTTTTATCAGGACATCATCCACATAGGCCAGGTTACCCCTTTCACCCAAGTCGGGCATGGCCTTCTGTCGGAAGATGTTGAGTTTGTTGCCGGAGTTGTGGTATCCAAAGGGAGTCTGGGTCCATGTGTACTGCTGCCCCCGAAGGTAAAGGCCAGCTTGTACTGGTCCTCCCTACTGACAGGCACGGTCCAGTAACCATTGGTCAGGTCAATGGCAGTGTATAACTTTGACCCCTGGATCTGGGCCAGTCCTTGGTCAATGTATGGGAGCGGCCATCGGGACATGTGGACCCATTTATTGAGCTCCTTAAAGTCAGCACAGAGGGTCCACTGGCCATTCAGTTTTAAAATCCCCAGCACCGGATTATTAAAGGTGCTGTGGACTGGATGAATTATCACACGTGACTCAAGGTTTTTGATGATTTCCGTCAGGGACTCCATGGATGCAAGAGGCAAGCAACATTGCTTATTTTCTGAATATCAGCTAAACTTTGAGCTAGTTTCTCATCACTTTTGACTATATAATTGGGATTTTCAGATTGTGAATCAGTATAAAATTTCAAAGGAAGGTTGATTTTCAGGAATGGAGTGGAGTTCCCATCACCAGTTTGTTGTCATACAGCAATTACTGTCACGTCAGGTATTTGATTGTTCTGGAAATGAAACTCAATATGATTAGGTTTTTGTTCAACCATGTGGCATGTGCGATTTAAACTAACATGCTTGACACTCTGTTTGTATTTTAATTTGTTCTGTTAGTCTGAGTCCAGAGTCTTAGGGGGGACAACCTGCGCTGGATGTCATTCCCTAGTAGACGGGTGTGCCCTCTGGAGTCACGACTATGACAGGTTGTTTCACCTTATGTCGCCCAATTTTTATTTCCAAATCCGCTCTCCCCTCGACAGGAATTTAATTCCCATCGAAGTTCTGGAGTTGTCCAGGAAGAGGGGTGAGAGGGATCTGGTATCTCTCACCCTGCCTGAATTTAGCTGCTGAAAGGCCCTTTTTGATAGAAGAGTTGCTTGGGATCAAGTGTCCACCAGTGCTGAAAATGTACACTTGGACCGGGGCATACAATCTACCCTCCTTCTCCTCAAGTGGGCAAAGATAATGTGCATTTTGGGCAAGCTGGGTGGTCAAATTCTTTATTTTGGCCTCTGACACAGTGGTATTTGGGACAATTTTCTGTGTCAGAGTCTGGGGATCTGTAATAAAAATATGAGTGTTTGCCGAGTGTTTGGCAGTGGAGAAGGAGAAGCTCTGTTCCCTATACCCTGAAGGAAGAAAGCACTCTGTTGGAGTCTGTTGGAGTCTGTTTTTTGTTTCTACAATTGGAAACCATAAGAACCACTCACAGACGCGGAGCATAGCCGAGTGTTTGCCGAGTGTTCGCCGATGTGTGAGCAAATGGACCTCGAATTATCAGGAGAAATGCACTCAAAAACACGGAGCAAGGTACGTGCACTTGATGCCTCAGCTGGTAAGCAGCCTTTCATTACAACATTAGCCACAATATCTACTTCATCCACTACAAAGACTGCCATAAAAGTATTGGAAAACAATGTAATAAACCAACCACAAACTTGTATTCTAACAAAGTCTGTATGACTATTACAAACAAAATGTTTTCACCTATCTCGCCCAAGGACTGCTGCTCTCCGTTGTTTGGTGCTTGTATGGTACCTGGCGAGTCGCTGCTGGGTTGTGGGGTGGCGTGTGGCTGCCTCCGTGGCTCCAGCGGCTCCTGTGATGAGGCGAGTGCAGCCGCTGTGGTTGGCGATCAGCGCGACCAGCGGGAGGGGAGGCGCGATGGAGCGGGGATGACTCGAGTCGTGGAGCGGCCCGCAGATGCTGTGGCGCTGGCGAGTGACGGCGGAGGCTTATCCCCAATGGCGTGCTGCGAGCGGGAGGGAGAGTGCTGTCGGCAGGGTGCGGGTGTCGGGCCGGCGTGTCCCGCTGTGGCCTCTTGGCGGGCAGCGGTGCGCGACCCGGCTAAAGCGATCGCAGAGCCCCATAGAGGCGAGGGGCAGTGCGATCCACTTCCTGATGTGGGTGGAGCCTGCCCCGAGCCTGAGCTGGCTCAGCGTCCTGAAGGCGCAGAGAGCGGGTTTAACCCCCTGCTGTCTGGAGACACAGCCGGCAAACCTGAAGAGAATACATTCACTGAGAGGCTGAGGCAAACGGGCCTCTGTGGCGAGCTGGACACGAATCTCCAAACGGATTCTGTGACAAACCAGACCACTACCCACTTATCCTCAATCCCAAATGCCTTGCATAAAAGCAAAGTGACTCAAAAACAAAATGGTAACACACACATTGAAGCACTAAAAAAAAATATCAGCACAAAAAACCTGAACACTGGCTTAGTTGATGAGCAAAGAAAAGGTCTTGAACCATGTGGACTACAAAATCTGAGGAGACAGACAAAAAAAAGGTGCCATTCTACATCCGAGATTGGCACACTAAGATGGCATTTCAATGGAAAATCTGCTCACTTTGAAGCAAATAAAGCCACAAACAATGGCAAAATCCAAATGACCAAAAACAGCCATGAAGGCTTAACCTCAAAAACAGTGCTAAAGGAAAGAAGCACTATACTGACAGGAAATGCTAGTTTAGAAATAACAGATGATGATTTATTAACTAATACAGTGGAGATCATAGACATACAGAAATCAAATCCAACCTCAGAAAAATCTAATGCTATGAGCACTAACTCAGAGAAAAGTGCATGTGAGACAGGTCGAAAAGAAAGCTCTTCAAAGCAAAGTGTAGAGGAGGTGCAAAATGAGTCATGGGCTCCCAAACGTCCCCGAATTCACTCACCTGAGCAAAATTCTCCCACAAATACACCGGATGATCTCCCAGATCCTGTAAGAAAAGCACCCCAGACTATCGATCCTACAACACGAGGTGCGTTTGGTCCAGAAATTCAAAGGCAAAAGTCTTTTGAAGAGGGAGAGATAAATAGACAATGTGCTGCAGAAATAAAAGCACTACAATACCAAATCAAAAACCTTTTACCACATACAAAAAATGGTCCAAAAGAAACTATATCATCAGATGATAACTCCTCATCTTCATCAGAGTATAGCTCAAATGAGAGCAACAGAAATAAAAGAATAAATTGACAAAAACGCAAAAATGGTACCAATTTTGGAGCAACAAATGAGACTAGGTGGTTAAAAGAGGCACAGGAAGCGAGATATCCTCTGTATCAATAACTATGGCTCCTTTTCTAAAACTGTATGAAAGTCTAAACGAAAATCAACGAGATCAATCGACAATGATTGCCCTAATGAATAGTAAAATGATCTATGTGGAATCAGTCATGGAATCAATCAAAGAAAAGCAAAGCCGAGAGAAAGAAATGGATGTAGTGATCCTAAAAACATTGATTGATTCACTCCAAGATGCAAAAACTGACAAGCATCATTTTCTAGAAGGAATTCGAGAAATCATCACGACTCTAGCGCCACAAACAAAAAGGACTGAATCAGGATTGGATATCAGGCAACCAATTATATGCGAAGACCAAAGAGATGTCCAACTTTTCCATCTGTGGTCGAACCTTACCCAACACAGCCCATTGCACATGGAGACCAAGGAGCATCCGCCACTGTGTCATTGAGTGCAAGATTGACACCTAAACCAACACAAATCGAAAATGGAATTGGCCAAAAAACCTTACCTGAGATTTCAGAAAAATCGTTGGAAAATGCAGATAAAGCAGCTACAAGTGCTTTCCCAATATTTGATTCCAACGCAAATAAAAAGTCAGAAGAAGTAAAAATAAACAATACACAAAAGAAAGGCCAAAAAAGTACATGTAAAACAAAAAATGTGATCAATAAAGAAAAGAAAAAGATCTGTGGGTCAAGGAGTTTGTTGCGAAATGCAAAAGTTACAATGGAAGAAGAGCCACTTAGCAACGCTTCTCGCAGTAAACCTGTAGAGACTTCCCTGCAGTTGATCTCGGAAAAGATTCAGAGGGTATCCGTGTCATCCGAAGGTTCTAGTTCACAAGATGAAAGCCTACAAGAACTTTTGGACTGTTCGGTCTATGATGACGAAAATTCGCAAATAAATGAAACACAGGAAAGGGTGATCATGGATTTCAATATATACGAAGCCAAAGAAGTATGCATTGATCCCAGGGTGCCAGATGAAGAAGACTTTCTAACCCTAAGTGATAAATTAAAAAAATGCACAGCCAAACATTCTGAAATAAAAGAACTAAAGGAAAGTTTTCGCAGAAAGAAGTGCAATCTACCAACTCGAATAATGTACAACAAAAAAATATAAGAAATGGGACAGGATCTCAGAATGAAAGACAAGGAAACTTGAGAAACACTGGCCTAAACCACAAATGGATGAAGCAAAAACCGAAACCACCGAAAAATATGGTTGTAATACTCGAAAAAATAGTAAGAAATTCGGACGGGCTGATACTAAACAGATCAGCTGTTATGAAACTTCTACAGTATATCCCACAATTAAAAATAATAAAATCAGAGGAAATACTGTCAGTAAGTTTCCCCGATGAAGCTGGTGTCGACCTAGTTAAAATTGTGACAAATTCGGTAATACTTGCTTCCATCATGCTAGAGGCCAACGAAAACTTCAGAGTACTGGGCTTTAAGATCACAGAACCAGTAGATCACCAAAACCTCAATGAAGAGCCTGGAACTATTGGAAAAAACAAAACTGAGCACTTCAAGAGTGATCTCTCTGAAGTTGAGGAGATTCAATATAACAAATTTAGAACTGAAAATGGAAAGCCAAACCAGAGAGAGAACTATCATTACGATCAGAGTAATTTGGGCGGAAGCAAAGATCCAACAAGACTGACTTCAGAATCAACGAACAGATTACTGAAGGAAAATGGAAATGAAGATCAAATTCAAAAGCATGAAAAAGAACATCTAAATAAAATAAAAATAACCATAAGAAGAAAGCAAAAAATGGTTGAATCAACCGACTCACTACAAATAGCAAAAGAGGATCCGAAGTACTGGAATTGGCTAGATGGTACTCTTGCCATTAAACCAAAACTGTAGCCATCCAAAAAAGTTCAGATCGAGCAATGGAAAATAGGAAGCTGGAACACCAGAGGATTTTGCCACCTTTTCAATGACTTTAATCCCGCCTTAAACAAGCTGGACATAATATGCATACAAGAAACTTGGTTAAAAATTGCTCCATTCAAGGAAGGATACATCGTGTTATGCAATCCGGCTAAAGGTGGCTCGCTTGGAAGAACATCTGCAGGTCTTTTAACCCTAATCAAAAACGGGTCTGGAATAACGGTGCTTGAATCTACAAATGCTAATCCATATATACAGGCAACAGTTGTACAATTTCAGTTGGAAGCTCCAAATGTCAAACAAACGATGTTAATACTGAATGTTTATTGGAATCCCTTAAAAAATGAAAGCAAACGCTTCATAGAACAAATAATGGAATGCCTGGATGAAAAAAGAGAAGCACTACAAGATCTAAATATCATCATCTGTGGTGATCTCAATGCAAATTGTTTCGAAGAAAATAAACCAACACAAAGTGACATAAATCAAAAAAATGGTCAAAAATGCAAACGTGGGAAATCATGGAATGATGAAATGGAAGCAAGGAGATTGCACAGATTAAATGGAAACACAAAGGGAGATATATCGCCAGCAAAGACCTGGTCAAATGGCAAAGTGAGCAATACACTCGACTAGCGAAAACTCAAAGCTTCAGGATATCACCTTCAATTTACAGCGATCATGAACCAATTATCGCTGTATTCTCACATTGGGAGAATAGAATAAATCAAACATGGGATACAAAAATAGAGCTAGAACACGGACTAAACCGCTTAAGGTTGAAAAAAAGTGACTTTGATACTGTATTGGAAAATCTGGAAAAGTGGCAATCCAAAGAAAAAATGTCTGTAGAATATGACACATCACTACAGATATTTAGACAAAGTACCGGAAACCACGCAAAACCAAGAGTAAAAAAACTACATGTATATGATCCAGAAGTGGCGACACAAAAGAAACAACTAAGAAAGGATCTATGCGCATTAAAAAACGAAAAGAATAAAGAAATGAAAGAACTGATCCAAAAAAGAAAACAAAAATACAAAAATTGGCAGAAAGCCCACAAATCACAATTGTTACAACAGGATGCAGAAGCCATGCAAAAAGCCATGAATAACACAAACAGTAGGACATTATGGGACCTGCTAAATGATAAACAATCTTCAAAAGCGGCGCTCACGAATCCAATATCAGAAATTGTTTGGATGGAGCACTTCGCAAAACTGTTCAATGAGATAGAAAAATCGGATACTGAAAACAACACTAATGAAGACAAAGCAGGCCCTTGGGATATTTCATTTGATAAGGAGGAGATAAAGTTGCTAATTCTGAGAGCAAGCTCCTCAAGAGCCCCAGGGCCAGATGGTCTATCGAATGCAGTGTTAAAAGAAGACCCAGAGAAATGGGCAATCTTTTGTGAAAGACTGTTCAAGAGAATTGTTAAGCAGGGACAAATACCAAAATCATGGAAGCTGGCCATTGTCGTCCCAATTTTCAAAAAAGGCAACAGGATGGACCCCAAAAATTATCGGCCAATTGCCCTACTAGATTGTGTTGGGAAAATCTTTGCCACTCTTTTGCCAAAACAACTGAAAACATGGATCAAAGATTCAATCACATATGACAAAAGACAATCGGGCTTTGTTGAAAATGTGGGGTGTAATTTGAATCTCCTGATACTAGGTTTGATGAAAAAAAGAGCCTACACAAACAAACAAAAACTGTATACAGCTAGCATTGATCTGCGCGAAGCCTTTGATAGTGTAAACAGAAGTCGGCTTTGGTAAAAATTGGCCTCAAAAGGTTGCCCTACAGATCTCCTGAAAGCCATCAAGGAACTGTACGCCAAATCTTCGATAAGAATCAAATTAGATCAAGGCGGAAACCTTTCAAAGGATATAAAAACAACAAAAGGCCTTAAACAAGGATGACTGTTAGCAGCCACTCTGTTCTGCTTCTACATTGAAGACTTGCAATACTGCCTAGAAAACAGCAGGACCTTTCCACCTAGACTAAATGGCAGACCTGTAAACCATCTGCTTTATGCTGATGATCTGATAATATTAGATCACACACAAATTGGTCTACAAAGAGCCTTAAATCAGGTTGAAAAATACATAGAAAAAAATGATCTAGAAATAAATGCAGATAAAACCGAAATACTAATATTCGGTGACAAAAGATGAAAAAAAAGCAAAAACGAAGAATGGAAAGTTAACAAAACGTGGATAAAACCATGCGACGAAATGAGATATCTGGGCATCCAAGTAAGTGCAATAAAAAATGAAGAGCCCTGGAAAAGGATGCTAAAGACAAAAACAAAACAACTAACAGCCCAAGCTAACATCATCAACAAAAGATATGGAAAATTCTCCCTCCGACCGGTGATAACATTCTACAGGCTCAAAGTAATACCAACATTAACATACGGAGCGGAGACTTGTATGAATATTTCAGAGAAGTTCTGGAACACTTTGGAAGGACTCTTCTGGAAAAACATCTTACCGATACCGAAAGCAACACCAATGACGGTAATTAGACACAAACTTGGTTTGACAGCTCTATATGTACACATTCGCTATAATAAGCTGATTTTGTACAGAGAAACAATGAGCAACTTGACGCCTCCCCAATTTGAAATACTTTGTAAAAATAATAACTTCGAGGAAAAAGTAGTAGAAGACTGGAAAAGAGAAAATGATCATATTTTAACAGAATCTGCCTTCAAAGCCCAAACATTAGCAGAAAATCCAACAGCTGTAAAAAGAGCGCTTTGGGCCAAGGACTGGTCGAACACCGAAATGAAAAGAGCTCTGTCAAAAACTCATACACTCTTGAAAACCAATTGTGGTGTGATGTCCATCATACCGGACTATCTAAGAAAATTTCCAAATTGCAAACAAAGAGATCTGCTACTTCGCTTCAGATTGAATATCCTTCAAAACAAAACAACAAAGGCAAGATACACCAAAGAAAAGATATGCACAAAGTGCAGACTGTGTAAAAGAAGTGAAGAATCACTAAATCACTTTATTATTCTGCACAAAACTAAGAGATCTTCAAAATTTGTATTTAACCAGCAACATTGCTGACCTATGTGACCTAGATGCAGAGAAATGGTGGAGCCTAATTTATGCTTGCCAAAGTCCAAAAATAAATTTTGTAACGGTCACATTTCTAGAAAAAACTCTTAAAAGGCTAGACCGTATCGATGAAGAAAATGCATTGTAAATAGTGAATTGATATGGTGAAAAAGATGCGTTGTTTTAGTGCTTAATGTTTATTTATTTTTCACTGTCTAGTTTAGTCCAAACTTATTATTATTGTTCAAAAACAAAAATTTGTTTTAAGTATTCCGTTTTTAATTCGAATGGTTTTTAAATTAGATTTAGCTTATTAAGGTTCCCCTGGTTTCCCTTGCATCTGATCCTTGTTTTTTTTACTTGCGTGATGTTGATTGTTATGAGCTCTTTGTGAAACAAAATTCTTTTCGTTGATTGTGAAAGGTTTGTAATAAACCAAATACACTTAATAAAAAAAAATAAAAAAAAATGACATCCTGAAATAGTGGAGATTTGGGAATCCCTTGTTTCCCTTAGCTCTGTGCTGCCCCCGCTTACCGGGTGGCAGTCACTACAAACATTTGGTGGGGAGGATCCCTCCGCTACTATTTTCTTCTCAGACTGACAATTCTGGGGTTCAGGGATGGGTGACTCTGCTTCAGTCCCCATGCTCACCCAGTCTTCATTTAGATCTCTTGGGACCCATTTTACTTTGGGAGGAATTCCCCCGTCCCTGAAGGAGAAGATTGTCTTCCCAGAATCCTCTAAGGATTCTTCCCCTTCAAATTGGAGTACACTAACTTCCTCCCCAAAATGGGCCTTTTTGAGGTCTTTATTTCTCCTACCCACCCTCTGTTCCCTGGGTTGCAGATTTTCAGGGGCAGGAGATTTTTGTTCTGGTTTCATGGTGTCCAGGGGCTTTTCACGGGTAAGGAAGGAAGCTTCCTCTAGGGCTTTACACCCCCCTATTTCCCTCTGCCTCCGCCTCTGGAACCAGTGAATTGTCGGGGTTCTCTCCCTGTCATTGTTCTGGGGTGCCAGACCCTTGGTTTGTGGGGTTCTGAGCCACCATGTTCATCTGAGGGTTTAGTTGAGCCCTCAACATGCGACCCATATCCTGGGTAAGGTTCTGGACCTGGCACTCTAGTTGAGACACCCGTTCCAGCTGGTGCGGGGGTCTCTGCTCATAACTCGGTTGTTCACGGGAAGGGTACCGTAGTACCCTGGAGATGGTGGATTTTGGTAGCCCTCCCACCTTGGCCTCCTCTCTCCCAGATTGGGTTGTCTGGGCTCCTGAAACCAGGGAAAGAAAGGAGGGTGGCCCTGCAGGTTGGGGTTTTGAGGGTACCGGGGAAAGAACCTTAACCCAGAATTTGGGGGATTACTGCCCTCCTGAGGGAAGTTAAGAGGGCCGTTCCCTGGGGGATTACTTACCTGGTGACCCCCCCTCACCTTAGGCTGGAGGAGTTCATACATACCCCAAGATAGGCTGGTTGCCCTTGTACCTGGGACTTATATACTCAGGAGAATTAGGGGTCCCATTAGTGGGATTACCTCCCTGATTGCCACCTGTTTGTGATTGGCCGGAAGGCCTTCTTGGCCTCTGGTTTTGCTGGTTTGGGATTGGTGCATTTTTAGGGTCCGCCATTTCTAGGTCTAAAATGGGGGCAACCTTCACCTCCGCTACCTTAGCAGCAGCAGGGGTGTTGGCTGGCTTGGAGTTTGTACCCAGATTTTTATTTTCAGCAGGTTTTTGGACTTCATAAATGTGGGTCGCCTGCTCTATCACCCAGTCCAGAGATTTTTTATCGTGGAAATCCCTCACCAGCTGGGTCATAATATACTTTGGGAGCGCATGAAAGAAAGTGGTTATAAACTCCCCGCTATCCGTGCTCACCCTCCTAGTGGTTTGTGCAAAGGTGCGGTTTAGCTCCTGCACAAATTCTCGTGGGGCCTGATCTTCCGCACACTGCAAATTGTAGGCTGCTTTGCGAGCCTCTTGGGGATTTCTGTGGGCGGAAAAGTGTTTCAAGCTGGCTGCCCTGTAGGTGGACCATCGTAAATGGTTCTGGTCCTCCTGTCTAACTGCTGGAGTGCCCTGGAGAGAATGTCCACTTAGCATACTCTATGCAGTTCTGGTTGTCTTTAAGATGAAAAGTGTCCATCATTTGCTCGTAGAGTTCCAAATGTTCCTAGACTGAATATTTTGAGTTTTTGTGGTATGGGGTTATGAAACTCCTAATGGCCTTAATCTGCCTAATGGGGTCTTTTCCCATAACTCTCTTTAGTGTATTTGCCTTCTTTGACCTTGCCACCCGAGTCCACTCACCCTCAGACTCAGAGGCGCTACTGTTGGAGGACCCCTCCTAATCTTCTAGGCGCTCCCTGATTCTTTGAGCTTGGGGGTGGCTCGCAGAATGGTGGGGCCTAGTTTCTACTCCCCTGTGGCGCACAGGAGAGTAGTCTTCTGACTCCTCCCTGCTTCCAGGGTTGGCAGAGGATCCCCCCCACTGCCCTGATTGGGTGGAGGTTTTCAAAATGCTCTTTTTGGGCCTAATTAGTTCAAATGTTCTACACATTGAACCAACTGGTCCCTTGGAAGGTAATATTTCTGTAGATCTAATTCCATGACTCTGCCCACATAGGAGACTTCCCAGTCATAGACATCAGCTTTAATGTTTTGGTATCTATACTGGGACGCCCGTCCATCAATTTCTGGAGGGCACTGACCTGTCAGATCCATCATAAAAAACCTATTTAATTTCGCCGGCCTCATGGTTTCTGGTCCCTGCAAACCAGTAGACAGGAAGTCAGCAGGGTTCAATGTATTAAATGGGTTTGAGTCCCTTAGCACAGAGGTCATCACACTATGTCCCTCTCCACCTGTTTGGGGTCCCGCCAGTTTGTATTAGATGTAGAATATTCTTTCTCCAACCTTGCTAGTTTTTCCTTCTCAGCCCCTATCTCTTGATAATAGGCAAAGATCTGAGCCTTTTGCTCAGCTACCAGGGCTTTACTGGCCTCTATGACCCACTCTTGAGCTGTCACTTGTTTGTGGAGTCCATCATTCTCCTCACAAAGGGCCTAATTATCTCTTTGGGCTGCCTGGATAGTTTGGGCACCCTGAGCCAATTTTTGTTGTAGGAGGTGAGCCTCTCTTTTCTGCACATTTAGAGCCTCAATTGCCTGCTCTAACTCAAGTTCATTTGTCTCCCATGTCCTATTAATTTGTCATATTCTTCTTTTAGGCCAGTCAGTCCCTGAAGATCTGACTCCCTTCTCTCCAGATTGTTTTGTTAAATTACACATTTCCTGTTGGAGGGCCTCTTTTCCTGACACAGGTCATCCCTTTGTTGTGTTATGGTGCCTAATTTCTGGCGCTGTTCATCAAATTCTGATTAAGAGTGGAGATCTCTCATAATTAATTTATTATTTTCCTCTTCCATCCTTTTGACCTGATCTTGCAGCATGGTTATTTGTCCTGAGCAGGCCGTGTTATATGTTAATTGTTGAGTCAGCTTCCGTTGACTCTCTTCCAGAGAGTCAACCTTTTACTGACACTCTAGTCTTAATGCGTCTAATTGGGCCTCTCGGTCTACATTATTCTGTTGTTGGAGGACCAAGTCCTCTTTTAATTTTTTAATGTAATCTCCAGATTCTGCCTCAGAATCCTGGCTCTTTTGTAATTTTTGTTCCACTAATTTCAGTTCAGTCTGGATTTGAGCTAAAAGTTCGGATTGATTTTGCGCAAGAGTTGTATTTTCTTCATGCTTTTCCTGCATCACTCCCATATGAAGATACATATAGGCCGCAATTCTGACAATTTTAGTCTGCTCCTCTTTAATTTTCGGAATCATGTATAACTCACTCAAAACTTGGAGTAATAGGCCACCGTCCTGCCATGTATCCATATCTATGGCGGTGACCTGTTGCATTATTTCTTCTAGCCAGACTTTTTCATCTTGTTCTGGCCATTCTCCCCTGACTAATAGTTTGTGCATAAGGTGCTCCCTAGCTATGTTGATCTCTACTGTGGCCATTTTGGAAAGTGTTATTTCTTTATTAATTTATTTATGTAAGGGTAATCTGTATTCTATTGCTTTTTGTCTTTTTTTGGGGTTGCTTATCTTTAATTTTATACACAGGGCTGGTACTTATGATTTTTGTTTTGGGGTGACGCTTCTGCAGTGTAACCCAGTATTCCAACTACAAAACGTATCACTACCTTGCAGGTTAGACTAATGTGTTAGGTTGTCACGGGTGAATAAACAAACTCAATTCCCGACTCGAGCCCCCAATTTGTTAAGGATTCCAATAGGGCGTCACACACCGGACCAGGACACTTGGTCTTATCCTGGGATGTGGCGCTCAATAGGAATGCTTTTTCTTTAATTTCAATGAATTCATATTGAGCTGGCACCCGACCCATCTCACACAGCCTTTTACAAATGCCCCCGGTCACAATGCACCATGAACCAGGCCGGTTGGTGAAAATGCAATATTTATTTATTTTTAAAATTCACAAAAATCACACAAATGTTATTATTGGGCAGAAATCACCAATGGGGTGATAATGACAATGGAAATGAAAGTAATACACTTAGTTAACCTTCTAGTATAACATAACCAAAGCACAAGTGAATTGGAGCACTTTTTGAGTTAGGATAGATAGCACCCAAGTAAAGGTTTCCCCCTGCAATGTTCTCTCAACCCACAAATAATCGAATTCTGAGTGGATAGAAAGAAGCAGCAGGTAGTCACAAAATAAGAGGAAACCCAGATTTTAAATCCCTTGCACTAGCATGAAATGACACTCGGAAATTGACAAATAAATAATTAATGTGCGTTTAAATCTTTGAGTCAAATATGATTTCTCACAACAACAGGAATGCCTAAATACTAGAAATCACAGGGCAAGGGATCAACAAGAGGCATACAAGTGCTGCAGCCGAATTCACACGTTGGAAAGTTGCATTTTCTCAATTCCCGTTTAAAATGACATAAACATATTTTATTTAAAAAAACAGGTGAAATACTTGGATTCTCAATGCGGTTTTTGGGCTGGGGGATAGATGTATATCACAGGGACAATACAGAGGTAAAATGATGTCTCTAGCTACAGAACTGGATCAGATTTACAAGATAGAAGAAGGTTTGCTTTGGGTAAAATGAAGCTGTGAAAGAGAAAAAAAATCAGCTGAAGAAGGAACAGGTTTGACTTAAACTATATTATTTAGACTATATTGTTAAAGAGGGACACAGTAAGATCCAAGGTTAATTTGCGACGTCAACCTCGTCACCCCAAATTTAAACGTTAGGTGGAAATTAGTTTGATTACTCCAAATATGACTAAGGGCTTCTGATCTACACAAGACAGAATTAATAGAGAGATGGCACTAGAAAGTCAAGGACAGGGTGCACCGAGAATTCTAAAACTTTTGACAAGTTTTCAGGGTATGGATAGGATTGCTTAGAGAGTGGAATAAAGACAAAAGGGTCAAGATGGGGTAGACTATGTGTTATGGGATGTGGGATACTCACAGTCCACTTTTGAATCTGGGATTTCTGGTCACAAAATATTCTGGACACCAGATAGCAGACTCTCCTGGCAAAAGACAGCTGGGCAAAGGCCTGGTCAACGGATAATCAGGACAGCTGGATGGCAGGGTGCAGCGGGCATGCAGTTAGTTGGCAAAAAGACGGTCTGGTTTCAGGATGCTTCCCAAAAGAATACCACCGCTTCTCCCTTTGGGTATTGGGATTGTTAGTGGGATTCTCTTGATTGAGGCCTTGCTGGGGATACGATCAGCAATGCTTTGGCCTTGCAGTGGAATCAGCTATGCTTTGGCTTTGCAGTGGGATCTGGAGTCTGGCAAGCTAGATGGAGAAGATCAGGAATCCAAGTGCAGGAAATTCAGGAAAGAGTTTGTCTAGAGTTCTGTCAGGGACTCTTATTTATAAAGCATGGTGACAACATCAAATCATACGGTAGGGCATGCTAAGCTAAGCATGCCTCTAAACCACTGGGTTGGTCAGGGGTGATAGTTGCTGCCTTCCTCTCAGCTGGTTGGGTTTCAAGGGCCTGATGTCAGATTTATGATGTGAGTTTTATAATGTCCAGAACCTCCCCCAGTTACTTTAACTAAAATCCATTTTTGCCATACATGGCACATTTGTACAAATGTGTCATCTTAACAAATTACATAAGCAGGTTACATATTTTATGCAGTAAATGAAAGAAGAACTCTGCAGTCTGTAAAACATTGTTTCGCCCTTCTAATAATTTTTGTTCATTTTGAGTGTGAAATATTCAGCCTAAAATTCTATAACTTTATAAATGTGTGTGGATGATCATTAGGCATGTCAGCATTGAAATTTGCAGTGGCATCAGTTATACTTTCCTTAGAATGCCTAATTCTCTGCCATTTCTGTTCCCAAGGTGGCAGTGAAGGCTACAACATCTTAAATTACACCCCAAAAAATTACATTAAAACTGTTAACTTTTTACATTTTTGTGAATTTCTGCTGCAAAAATAACCGTCTTCAAAGTTTCTTAATAAAATAGTCTTTTGATACAAATGGGCTGGCTTTTGTCCTACACTGAACCATTTATATTTTCTCTTCAGCTACCACCAACTGTCACTTCAGCCCTGTGTGGGATGGGGGATCCCAGTTTGATGGAAAGTTTAATGGCCCCCTCCACTTCACAGGTTAGTTCCTTTGTCCCAGCCTGGATCACAAACGAATGTCTGACGAGCGTGTAAACTTTCTTTGTCTTGGTCAATTCAATATTTTTCAAGCTAGCAATTATCACTTTCGTGTCCCAGAAGTTTATGGTGGCTCCATATGGGGGAAGGCCTCAGCTTAGCCAGCTGAAACCTGTTTTGAAGCTCCCAAAGCAGCCAATGCATTTTAATTCCTTTATTTTTTTCTGAATCAAACAAGCCTGTTGAATCAAACATTCCATATATGTTCCCAGCAACAAACCCATTTACATTGTTAAACAAGTGCAGGGCCTTATCCAGCATTACTTCTAAAACAGATATTTTTCTTTATTTTACAAAATGACATTTAACATGTGGTGACTGAAAGTTTCATTTTTCTTGCAATTCAGTTTTTTCTCTTCCCTCGGAGTTCCGACATTGTTTTGTAGCCATAGTTAGCTTCTGGTACACAACAGTTTGTAGAAGGCCAAGGTCTCTTGAGATTGACATGTGCACAGAAAGCTAGAATTTCTTTGAAAGAAGTGATTTTTGTCATTTTGTAGCAAAAGTCAAGCATTTTTCTGTGTAACTGTAGTAAAGCTTTTGTTGATTTTCCCAGATTTGGCAGACAGAGCCTGACGTTCAGGGATCAAGCTTTCTTCTGCTGAAGCACAATGTGGATATGGATGGGCATGGCAAGGCCTTATTAATAAAAGTAGTTTGATGAAAAACAGACGAAAATAGCGTCACAGCAGCATCTTTTTCAAGGTGAAATATTCCCTTTTTCTATGGGAACTTTGGGTTTGCAAGCAGCAGAGCAGTGCTACTTTGAGTCACTTCTTTTGGGTGCACCCCTGAACACACTGGCACCTTTCTCTGTGTGCTCCTGGTTCCAACTCGCCCACTTTGTGTTTGGCAAGATGGTGCAGCCATCCTTTTGTCGATACAAGGCATAGCTTTGATGCAATGGTGCCCCAGGGAGCCAGCGCAGCCATTTTGCTGTTGACTGCTAATGATCTGCTTGGTTATGGAGAAGAATTCTGTTGAGTGGGTCAATGTAGCCCACAGCATATATAAAAAATATATAAAAAGAAAGATCAAGTTATGTGGTAAACAATGCCACCAGCATGTGATAAGGTAAACTTTTCAACAGAACACAGCGCAGTATGATCAGTGATATAGTAAGATTTGTCCAAGATCACTGTATCGTCTGCTGGCAAAGCCAGAATATGAGAAGGAACGCCTTGTTTGCACAGTCCTGAATTTGATTAGCTAATTGCATCACCAGACTAACACTTTATGCTCATCATTAATGGTGACTGCCTCGCTTTTACAACCACCCATCTGAAGAAACCAATTTATAGACTATCACCTTACTGATGCTATGTTTGTTTTTATAGAAACTGCCTTCTGGTGCCGGTACTTTGCTGATAATAGCACCTGATGTGCCACAAAACAAAGTACATATACATGCAGGTTATCATCCTCAGACATAGGAATGCCTGAATTTGCTTGCTGGAACTTGGTTTTGTAATCTTGCATATGAACACAGATCTCTGCAATGAGTGCTTAACACACTGAGCTATATTCTGAACCATACCAGCAATCGAATGTATCAATATGAATTTCAATTTAAGCTAGTGCACCTGATCACCATGATCCCCACAGAAAGGTCAGAATGCTACAAGACTTGTGCCACAGTGAATGCACAAACTATGTATATACCACAGTGAACACAGAAGCATTACAGGATGAATTAATCAGAGCAGAATCTAACTGTCAGCAGCATGCCATAAAATATCCTGATGTGTGCCCTTTATGTTTGGTGAACAATGGAAACTGACTTCTACAGATCTGTGTTGATGTCTGTAGATTTGATCATTTAATGTTTAGTTCCAAAACTGTTTAGTGTCCATCATCCTTCAGTTTATAATTGTTTAGTGCCCATCATTTCTCAGTCTCCCCATTATTCTATGTTGTCATGTAAGGGGGGAGATGTGCTGGGTTTTACTTATCCTGGTCATCCCATGATAGTGTGTGTGGGCTTGGAGTGTGGAATGTAGAGTGTTGGCTTTAGAATGTTTTGGTGTGAAGCTGCTGCTAATTCCACAGAGAGTCAGTTGAGATCTGAAGCCTAAGAGTAGGGGGACCGGTGGATGCTTCTAACCTATGAACTTGTCCTGCATTATACTTAATGTACTTACCTGTGTTCCTGTGGACTTACTAAAGATACCTAAACCTAACAAGGCTCCCGAGTGGTTATTTATGACCCCAACCCACATCTTCACATTGGCGACGAGGATGTTTGGAAACTGAAGGGAGTTGGAACAGAAAAGGAACAAGGAAAGAAGCACAAGACTTTTACCAGAAAAAAAGTGGCAAGGAGGTTGCCCACCAGTAAGAAGAAGGAACGACAGAGGCATCCACCAGCCCCCCCCCGGCCCCAAGGTAAGCGCGCCCCTGTTTGCACTAACTAGAGGCAAGCCTAGTTATAGTGCTTTGAAGGGCAGCACTGCGCAGCTGTGCTATATTTGGACCTGGCCATTGAACAACAGTGATTGATGTAACAGCGCGTAAAGGGGCCGGGGAAATTTATGAATGAAAGTGGCCTGTATTACATTAGTAACAGTAGAAACAGCGGTCGGAGAGATATCAAACATTGAAGCAGTGTTTTAAAACTATTACCGTCCCGGCATTTCTTCGAGCTGCAGCTGCGTTTATGGATTGCTGGTGTGGTCCATTGTTTCGGGCAGCACTGCTGGGTGTGACGGTTGGTCCGGAGAGCTCTGTCCGTGGCTCTGGTTCACTTCATTATGGTGACGTCACTGAGTCACAGGAGGTATTGGCGAACGTTGTTTGCATAGAACGTTTAACCGACGCTCCGGGAGCCTGTGACAGACAGCATCACATCTCAGCAAGGTATTTGAAGACTGGAAGAGTGCACCTTTTAACGTGCTTGCGACGTGCCCTATTTCCGGGTTTTACTGAGGAATTAAAGGGCAAAGAAAGAGGGACTAGGCATAACACTGCAACGTGCTCTGAAAGTCATACAGCAAGTGTGGAAACTGCAGTGGTGTGGAAATCTATCAGGATCAGAGCTTTTATTGAGACAAAAGGGAAATTTTAGGATATGGATCTACGGAGAAGGCTGTCATCGTGGACATGTTTATTTCCTTTGTGCATCATACTATTTCTGCCGTTGCCATGAGGAGGCACTAGGTACTGTTTTAACGTTTTCTTTTACAGGGTTGGGAAAGGCGATACTCGGCAGAATATATATATAAGCTGACAGCAAGGTATATTGTCGAAGTGAATACATATTGTACAATTTGGAATGCAAGTGAATATACGTTTTGGTTTGAGATTTCCAAACAGTAACCAGTAGACATGCTGTTGTAGTATGGTGATTCCCGTTTTTGATAGTGCCAATAGTGTGGCGTGGTATAGGCATTTGCATGTCTTTATTGTTGTTGAGACCACGTGTTGGGTGGTACGGTGCCAATGTATTTTTTTTTTGGCAAGCATAATCTGGAAATGATTCTGTTCCAAAGTTGAAGATGAATCCCTCTGGTTGTGTTTTGACGTTGTCATGGTGATTGGGGACTCACTGCATGATTTCTGAATATGTTCAAACTTGAAATGTTTTGATGTAACATTCCAATTTGCACTATGGTTATTGTGAATAACAGTCTTTGTTTCACAGGCAACATTACAAAGGACTATGTTGCTGAATATGTTGGACTCAATTGAGTTGCATGCTCTTGTTTACCAAATATTATATGTGCAAATTGCCTAAGTGTGTAATGTTATTCGGTGGAAGAGTGGGTGAGTGCAAATGGAAGGACGAGTGAGTTTGGTGCGGACATTGTTATTGAGAGACCTACTGCATTATCTTTGAATATGATTCTTTATTGAATGTTTTGAGAATATTCTATTTGCACTATGGTTGATAATAACAGTTTTTTTACAGGAACTTCACAAAGGACTTTGTAGCTGAATATGTTGGACTCAATTGATGTTGCATACTCTTGTTTACCAAATATTATATGCGCAAAGTGCCAAAGGGTAAATGTGATTCGGTGAGAGTGTGTGCAAATGGAAGGACGATTGAGATTCTCGATACTGTGTTGTGTCAAATTTGTGGGGGATGGGGAATCCCGACACTTAAGTGTGTCAAAATTATGGAGGATGGAGAATCCCGACACAGTGGTGTCAGATATAGGGGGAAGGAGAATCCCAACACAGTGGTGTGTCAAATTTGTGGGGGATGGAGAATCCCGACACTGAGGTGTGTCAAATTTATGGGGGATGGAGAATCCCGACACAGTGGTGTGTCTGATATAGGGGGATGGAGAATCCCGACACTGTGTTGTGTAAAATTGTGGGGGATGAAAAATCCCGACACTGTTGGTGTGAAATATTGTAGATTGGGTGCCAGAGGAGGAAGATGGTTGTGAGTGCAGTTGGCAGGTTTTGGAGTAATGCCAATGATAATGTGCTCAGTGTGTTTAGTGGACGCTCAATGTGTCTAAATATGCATATGCTTTAGGCAGATAGAGGGGCATTACCCTGGGTTTTGTCAGGAAATCTTGTTGTTGGTGAATGGTGACACAGGGTTAAGTTGTTGGTGTAGGTGGTAAAGATTGTTTTATGAGATGGTGGGCTGGTCCCCTGCTGTTGAGGTCCATGATTGGCCATTATGGTTCTGGAGAATGTATTGAAGTGGATTGGCTATTTGACAGCCATATTATGGACTTGGAAGGGAATAGCATTTTGCTTTTAATAGTACAATGTTTTGTGGTGGGTCACCTATGTTTTGGCAGTCATCAAGTGGTGATCTCAGTTCTGCTGTACCTATGAGTGTGGTGCTGTCACAGGGATGTTCTGTGTGTGCTTGGAAACATGGTGATTGCAAAGTGCCTACAGTCTTTATTTCATGTAGTGTAAGTTTTGAATATTGATTGGTCCTACTGCTTTTAGAAAAAATGTTCAGTAATGTTTGATTTGCACTAATGTGACCATTTCTCCACAGGCACTTTTCGACATATGCGCTGATAGTGTGTGCTTTAGGGGCAGTTTGATCGCAATGTTGGATATTGGTGGGTCAATGACAAAAGATTCCAACATTACAGATCTTGCAGTGAGAAGATGTGTTGACCTCAAACGTATATTGTGGCAGTTGGTGGTGTTGGTTATTATGTTATATGGCATTCTAAGGGCATAATGTGTTTGGGGATGTAGTTCCCGGTGTTTAGGCGCCTAAAGAGGTGGTGTGTTTGCCAATATTGGTGGCGTTGTGTGGCGCCAATGGGTGCGTCTATGGGAAGTTCTGATGTCTTGGCTATGTACTGAAATTCAAAAGCTATGTACTGAAATTCAAAACCTAATGTGAGTTGTGTTTATGTTTTGCACTGTATTAACCAATTATTCTTCCACGGGAAAACAACCATGAAGGACTTTGTAAGCTTTTTTATTGGACTCAAGTGTGGTGCTTAACCCTTGTTTATCATATTTAAATGCTCAATGTTCCAGACTGGTGTGTTTGGGGGAAATGTGTGTGGTTGTGCAAGTGAGTGGCGAGCATGTGGTTGCTCAGGTCAGGTACCATAATGTGGAGCATATGGTTGCTTTTAGTAGCTCAGGCATGGTGCCTGGAGTGGTGGAGTAGAGGTTACTAGTGTGAGGATTGGTTGCTCTAGGGTGAGCATGGGATGTTCAATGGTGAGCATTTGGTAACTCAGGCTTGGTGCCTGGAGTGGTGGTGTGGAGGTTATTGGTTGCTCTATGGTGTGCATGGGATGCTCAATTGTGAGCATTTATTAGCTCAGGCATGGTGCCTGGAGTGGTGGTGTGGAGGTTATTGGTTGCTCTAGGGTGAGCATGGGATGCTCAATTGTGATGGTGAGCATTTGGTAGCTCAGGCTTGGTGCTTGGAGTGGTGGTGTGGAGGTTATTGGTTGCTCTATGGTGTGCATGGGATGCTCAATTGTGAGCATTTATTAGCTCAGTCATGGTGCCTGGAGTGGTGGTGTGGAGGTTATAAATTGCTCTAGGGTGAGCATGGGATGCTCAATTGTGAGCATTTATTAGCTCAGGCATGGTGCCTGGAGGGGTGGAGTGGAGGAAATTGGAATATGCTCAGTTGTTAGCATGTGTTTCTCTAGAGGGTTCTCTAGAGGGACGCCCATAATGGAGTTGAAATGTTATGCTTTAGGCAGATAGTGGGGTTTAACCCTGTAGATTGTGTTAGCACAATTTGTTGTTGGTGAATGATGATGCAGGGTTATTGTTGTGATGTTAATGGAAATGGTTGTGCATGAGATTGTGGGGCTGGTTCCCTTGTAGCGAGTTCCATAAAAGGCCTGTTATGGTTCTGGTGATTGTTTTGGAAGTGGGTTAGCTATTTGTAGCCACTGTAAAGACTTGGTAGGGGTTAGCTTTCGCTAGGAGTAGTTTGTTTGATGGGTATATTCTAGGAGGATGTCTGTAGATTTGATCATTTAATGTTTAGTTCCAAAACTGTTTAGTGTCCATCATCCTTCAGTTTATAATTGTTTAGTGCCCATCATTTCTCAGTCTCCCCATTATTCTATGTTGTCATGTAAGGGGGGAGATGTGTTGGGTTTTACTTATCCTGGTCATCCCATGATAGTGTGTGGGCTTGGAGTGTGGAATGTAGAGTGTTGCCTTTAGAATGTTTTGGTGTGAAGCTGCTGCTAATTCCACAGAGAGTCAGTTGAGATCTGAAGCCTAAGAGTAGGGGGACCGGTGGATGCTTCTAACCTATGAACTTGTCCTGCATTATACTTAATGTACTTACCTGTGTTCCTGTGGACTTACTAAAGATACCTAAACCTAACAAGGCTCCCGAGTGGTTATTTATGACCCCAACCCACATCTTAACAATCAGGCAGCGTTGAGGGGCCTCCCTTGAAGGTGGGGTCCCAGGGCAAGTGCCACTTTTGCCCTCCCATAAAGACGACAATGGCAGTGATGAGGCTCATGCTGGAATGTTGTGGACTCCATTTCCTGCTGGTTTCCTGATGGTTGGAGCCAGTCGACCTGGCGTGGGGTGCAGAAAACCTTTAAAGGAAGTCTGAAATATGCAGGCAACACGCAGCATGTTTTCTGGGTTGCTTTTACATGATAGAATTTCTGTAGGTTTATGCAAAATCTGGATGAGTGATTCTGGACAATGAAGTCTGCCATAGTTTTAGATTTTGAGGGGAGCCTGCTGTACACCAGGTTGCATTAGTCAAAGTGCTCAAGTAGCAGGGCTCTAGATAACTTTGCACCATAATCAGTGTTATGGGAACTTAACTTACCTATTCTAACAACAAATGATTCATGCTATAACTCCCAGCAAGACCTTTATGATCACAGTCAGCCTATCTTCTGTCACTGGTTTAATTGATGAAAGTGGCAGATGTTTACCTGTCCAGCACACCTCGATCTCAAGCAATCAACAGGGATCCAAATTGGGATTTGTTGAGCAGAAGCAAAAATCAGTTCCTGGGTATCCGGCATAACCAGTTAGTCAGGGGCTACCTCTGGGGAACCTGGAGCTAGTACAGACACCACAGCAAATCGAACTTTGCACAAGATTCAAATTCTAACTTTGTTTCATGTTATCCAATATGCTCTAAATGTCCCTTAAGTGTGTTCTTTATCGTTTTTTGCATGCAATCCCAAACATCCATGCTTAATATCACATAACTAGGTTTGTATGGCTCCACATGCCCCGTCAGTCAAAAGTACCTCCTGGTAGTTGTTGGTTTCAAGCTAACCAGGCTCCCCTTGGCTGTAACCAGGAGCTAAATAGCACCCTATTCTTGGCAATTTCAAACCCTGATTTTCCTTTTACGTCTGACTATCACGTCTGATAATTTCCATTTTAGAACACTTTTAAAAACTCATTTACATGTGGGCTAAAATGTTTGGCTGCTTTAACTGTTCTGTAGTTGTGTTTTGTTTTTTTCTTTGGCACCGAGAAGAGATCCATCAGTCGCTGCACTTTACAAAAACGATACCTAACATAGCATAACATATATGATGACAATACAGTACCTGCTATATCATGTGAGCATGTCCAGCTCATGAGAATGCCTGGTAATAATAATAATTTAGCATTTATATAGCGCTACGAACCCTCAGGTATCTGAGCGCTGCTTATTATTGCCCACAGTGTGTGGTGCTCATTTATTGACCTCGGAAGGGTGAAAGGCTGAGTTTGGCTCTGCCGGGATTCGAACCTGCGTCAGCAGGCTCTGCACAGATGTCAAAACGAGCGATCTACTCGCGGTGTTACTGGACCGTGCTAAGTGAGGGTAACACATGATTTTATCATGGCAATAGATAGCAAATGGTGTTAGTACCTGAGCTTCTCAATCAACGGAAAGGGTGTGAGAAAATAGACAAAAAGAGCCCATCCCTGACATAACAACAAATATTTCCACTATTCAAAAGCCAAAACTAACCCCGTTGTCAATGCTAGCTTTTTTTATTTCGATTGGCCAAAATCGTAAGTAAAACAAGGTGATATAGAACTGGCGTTAGCATCTAATATTGACTATCAAGCACCATTGTGTTGTATAGTTTATAAATAGATAGGGAGGTATACTACTAATTGCTGCTCATTAAAATGCAAATCACAATAACAAAAGAAAACAAGGTAAAAGAGGGCACTGCAGCAAATGAGGCATTTTGATGGTGGAACAAATTGGTATTTCACAGTACATTGCCCACCGAAGGTCCTATCATCCCTGCTGTGTTCCTTAAAAATAAATGCAGTGTGAATTTCAGATGCTTCTGGGACAAAAGCTGCCACAACAAAAATTATTGAAGCATTAAAAGGAGGTTTGCAATGAAATTTCAAGGACATTATTGTTAGGTCAATTTTTTCGGTCATTGACAAATCCCTGTACTTTAAAAAAAAAATGCTACTGTTATATTAACAAGCAATTCTTAGCACTGATCTTCATGCCCCACTTATGATCTTAAAAACCTCTTAAGTCTGTGTTTGTATAGTTGCTGAAATGACAGAGCCTGCAATGAAAAAGATGGGGTTCCATCTACTTTATACTTAATACAATAGTAGTAATGTTCTTTAGTGTTTGGCCAAGTGAAACAGCGAGTGAGCAGTAGCAGTGCAGTAGCAGTGTGCCCCGAGTCTGCTTTCACTGCTTATCATCAGAGGAGGAGCCCCTGCAACAAAACACTCGCCACGAGCGCAGCGTGGCGGAGTGTTTGGCCAAGTGTTCGGCTTGAGTGTAGAGCAGAGAGCCACACTTGTGAATTAGTGAAATTTGTTAAACCTCTGTGCAACTCCGTTTAAATCTGGCCAAAAGAACAACTGTCACCTTAAATGGAGCTGCCACGGCCGGGGAAACCCATCTACCGGCGCGAGTGAAAGGAGCTCCACCCCCGCTGATGGGAGTCTAATTCGCGATGCTCCTGACATCTAGGGCGGAGGCTGCTGGTCAGGCACGCAACCAAGAACAAAGCCCAGCTAGGTTACGTGATGAGGTGAGTGCAAAGGGGGCAACTCACCCATTTTTAATAAATGTAGTTATTGGCGCCGGTACAGCATTATACATGGACGCCACAGAGGGAAAGCACTCCAGTCCAACGATTACCCCCCCCCTCGGGGGCAGTGCAGTGCGGGTGAGGTGAAGTCTAGCACTGTTTTGAAGGAGGGGGGGCCCGTAAGGACCAGAAATCGATGTTCCGGAGTAACAGGGGACACCCATAATTGTGCCCCCAATAGTTAGCCAAAGTGACATGATCACGGACAACAGGCTGTCATATCCAGAAGAACATGATTCTATGATTCTGTGTCCGGGGCCCTGAATTACACTATGCAGACCTCCGATCTACAAATGGTGCTATTGAACTGTGAATTGATCCAGGCACCCGCCATGCACACCCTGCAAAGGCTTCCCCAATTGAGGGAGCAATATAAAGAATTAATGTCGTGGCCCAGCAGAGGTGTTAGTAGGGGGAAAGAGTGTCCGCAGAAGAGTAGAGGTGTGGGGAATGGCTTGGTGAAGTTTGGGTCAAGCCACCAACAAAATCAGCAATGAACTGAACGCAATGTGTGGAAACCAATGGGTTGGCATGGAGTGGGCCCACCGGTGGTACTGGCTTTACCTTCTCATATCAGGGTAAAATTTCACCCCATAAAGACAGCATGCCACTTAGTGTAGACAGATAAATTGAAAGCCCTGATCAACTGTTGTTAGAGAGCGCCTCCTGGGCAGAGAAAGGGGACAATCTGATAAAGGATAAACAAAATCGTCGATTATCCAGACTGTTTGACCAGCCTGACCCACCACCGACTGGCCTTTTGTCTTCTAAAAAAAACCTTTCTAGGGGGCTAAGGTGTGCTTGGTGAAGTTTGGGTCAAGCCGCCCGCAAAATCAGTGGTGTTGAAGAGGGTGTATAAGACGTGAGTCATTCAAAAAACTCAGAGCCTGCAACTGACATCCAAACTGAGGGCGGTGATATCTGCCCAAAAGGTATGCCCAATCTTTACAACCTCCAAAACAAACAAAAAAGCAACTAAGCCTAATGCTCCCATTATGGATAAAACTGGTTCGAACCAGAGAGGGCCAAAAGGAAAGGTGGAGGGAGAGAAATCTCAACCCTCCTATGAAAACCAAGAATTTGAGTCTTCCCCGTAAACAGAGAGCAACGGGAACTCGCCCGTTCATCAAAAACATTACTGTTCTGGGAAAGCACCCACAGTTGAGATGGCGGGGGGGCGGTTAACCCTCAGAGGGAAAAAGTAAATGAAATAAAAGCAAATAAACCTCAGTTAGTGAAGGCGCAAGAACTCCCACAATCAGAAGACCTCCAGGATGATGACACTTCTATAGACCTGATGGACTTATCTACTTATTCAGTCTCAGATCAAAATACAGAGGACGAATATGATCAGTTGACCTCGGGCTCGGGGGTTGAGAACCTTAACTATGACAACGGTGAAGATTCTGATAACATAAATCATCTATCGGAATGGAGCAAAAAACCCATTGGCCAGAGTCGCCTGAAAATGACCATGAATCAAGAGACATTAGCTGTCGGTAAAACATTGGACCCCAAGGACCAACTAAGGCACCCCTTTATTAGCTGGCAGGTGGATGAAATATTGCAGCCAGTGAAGGTTAAAACAAACCTGCTAATGGCACTCAAAGCTTCCTGTGGTCGAACAGAAAACTGCAGAGGAGATCTAAAACGCTGTACCTAGGTTTACCGCAGCAAAGGACGCACTGCTTAGATCTCTTATGAAATTGAGTCAAATTTTCCGCTAAAGAAAGAAAAAACCTACATAATTTCCCCGCTGAAACTACCACAACCAGTGATGAATTCTGTTCGGGGTAGGAAGGACAAAACGGACCTGCATCGAAGAGGATCACGAGACAGACATCATTGATTGATTTCCCCTAAACGAAATATCACCACTTACCAGGGCGGGCTATTATTTGAAAGACTGACACTAATTGAAGATGGGTTGATCTTAAATATTGCAAACATGCTCAGACTAGTCCACCATGTCCCAGGCTTAAGGCTGTTGACATCAGATGATCTGGCAATAGTGGAATTTTCTTGTGAATCTAGAACTAAGTGATTATCCATCTACACCATTGATCACCCAACTTCTAAAAGAGGTGGCGAGAAGGCTAAGACCTCTGGGATTTTACCTGATTGAAGCAAGCCCTGTATTAAGAATGGTGAAAAAGCTTTGCCTGGTCCTAGAGTGAATTACCAGCAGTTTCGTCCTCAGAGGAATGGATGTCAATATGAGAGGGTAAGCCTGAGAAGGAGTGAACATTGCCTACACACGAGGAGGGACGATTGAACTTCAACCACCCATAGGGCGGAGGTCTAAAACCTGGAGACCAAAGGAACAGATGAGAATTGGACATGGTTGATGGGGTTGGTGGCAGAAAAAAATCGGAGTCCGAGAGAAGTCGAATTTAAACCCCTTAGTGTGGCGAGTTGGAGTACCAGGGGCTTTTCACATCTGTTCACCAAAAGTGCCTGTAACATCAAAGAGCACAACTTAATTTTTCTCCAGGAGACATGACTGAGGGAACCGTCAACTATGGATGGATACTCAGTCTATTTGAATCCTGCCATTAAAGGTCCAAAAGGCAGATGCATCTCCAGTCTTATGGTTCTCATTAAGGACCCAATTACGTTAACATTACTGGAAGAATTAATGCCGAGCCCATTATTCAACTACTAGTGGGAAAGATAAGAATGAAGTGTATTAAGAAAGAGAAAATATTGGTCCTGATGAACCTCTACTGGAGTCCAGCCAATATAGATAGCCAAAATTACCCAGAGCAGGTGGCCGACCTGATCAACAACTGCAGAACCAAATGGAGGGACCCTTGGTTCATTTTGTGTGGAGATCTAAATTGTATCTGTCTAGATGAAAATGGGGAAAGTTTTGACACTGATCGCCCATTGACAGCTCTTGCTGAAAGAAGGGGACTATGTTGGAGAAAGACCTTAGCGTAGAGAGACTTGACCATGCTAAATGGCAGTATCTGTGGGGATATCCCAAGGGGCATTACGAGGAATGGCAGATTGGGGGGCAAGACCCGCGATTATAACTGCATATCCAAGACCATGGAATTTGCTGCAAATTCTATGACAGTAGTGCCAATGTCGACAAGTGATCATAATCTACTAAACCTGTCCCTGGCCCATATAATGCAGTTTGATGGCAAGATGTAAGGGAACGATCTGGAAGTGACGCAGGGGCGAAATAGATTGAGAATTCCCATCCATAACATTGCAGGATTGACAGACCACCTACAATCCGTCATTACTCAATTTAAAACAGCCGATGAGGCTGATAGATTAGATTATCTGGGCCTTTTCAAGGCCTTTGAGGTGAAAAGGAGGAAGGTTAACCGTCCACTGATTAGCCACTGCCATGTCTTTGACCTGAGGGTAGTAAAGGAAAAAAAGCTGCTGAATCAATATCTGGCCCGATTCTAAAAGGATCACTCGACGCAGGCTCGCTCACTGATGCATAAGGCCCACCAAAAATATCAGAACTGGCTAAAATTGTAAAAAAAATAGGCTGCTAAGAAAAGATGCGGAAGAGATGTTAGCGAAAATTTCCCCTAGAAAAACGGGTGAATCGATCTGATATGCCTTATTATCAAACTCTACAGTGCCATATGTCTGGGTACGGCACCTTGATACATTTTATGATCCAAAACAAGGCACTACACTTACCCGCTTTGCTAGAGGAAGAGAGTGGGTTTCGGTGGATACACATCCAGCGGCTATGCTGGAGATTATTAAGAACTCAAGTAGCTCACGAGCCCCGGGGCCTGATGGCCTGAGTAATGCCATCTTAAAGCAAGACATGATCAAATGGGCTCAATTCTTTTCCATCATGTTTAAGTTCATCGTCAATTCCCAAAGGATCCCTACATCATGGAAATCTTCGATAATCATTCAGATTTTCAAAAAAGGCATTAGATCGGATCCAATGAACTATCTCCCCATTGCGCTGGTAGACGTCCCGGGAAACATCTTTGCCTCATTGATCTTGAAGACACTGGTTAAATGGTGTTAGGCAGAATCATATGCAGTAACCTTTGGGAACACCACACACAATTAAGACTACAAGTGTAAGTACAATTTCACCTTTGCTACAAGCCTGTACTACACAGTAAAGTGGTAGCGATGGCTGAGCAGCCAGACTTATCTCAAGAGTAAAGTGAGCAGTATCAGAAGTTACACAAAGAACAGCAATTACTATGATTCAAACAAACACTGATTCAAGGTTTCTGAGTAAAAGAATATACATTTATTTACACCATCACTTATAAAACAGTTCACTATAATAACACAGCAGAAAATCACAGTCTTAATATACTACAATAACACCCAATCAATTCTGGACAAGTTAAGCTCAAAATGAATTGTGAGCAAAATGGCACTCCAGTAATTTAAAAGGAGAAAAAGACAAGGTTATCACAAATCAATAGCACCAACAAGTTATAGGCAGGGAAATCTAGAAAAGGCTACTAGAACTAGGATTCAAGTCAATAGGTCTGGGCCAATGTTAATGGTTCAGAGTCTTTGCAGAGGAAAACACAGTTAGAGTAGTTCGCTGTTAAGTCTTTGCCAAGACTTCAAAATGAAGTTGGTCGGAGGAAAAGTTATTTAAAGGAGAAGAGAAGGACAAGCCTTTGGAGAGGCGAAAGATTTCAAGCACTTTCACCGCAGTCGGACGGAATGAACGACCGAGTTTGCACAGTACCTTAAAAGAAGAAGAATGCTGTAGCTGAGTTCCTGCAGGCTTGCGGTTCCTGAAGCTTCAGTCTTGGTGACAAGAAGGAAGATGGCTGGAGGGTCCTGCACTGCCCAGGGAAAAAGCCAGCAGCGGAGCAAAACGTTGAATTAAAAGTGTGCTCCTTAAAACCCAAACTGGTTCTCTTCCCACCTGCTATCCGATCTACTAGAGCAATGCACAGCAAATTCAACCAGGATGAGGAGCGGTGTCTGGTGTTTGGTGAGCTGGTTGTTCCCACCAAACTCAAGGGAAGAAGATTCCTTGCAAATCTTCTCTGTCATCAAAGTTTCAGGCGATTCCGACCTACAGCAGGGCTTCACCGGGGGTCCAGTATTTGCAGCAGTGGTCTTCCTTCAGCTCCTCATTGGTTCTCTCGATCCAGTGGTGACTCTGCCTTCCAGTCCCAGAGACAGGCTTTTTATGCACCAAATCCCCCATTCACACAGCCTGGCTGTCAATCACACAGCAGGGAGGCTGTCCTGGCAGGGCAGCCACCTAGCCAATCAAACACAAGTGAGGCTTGGGTCTCCAAGGAGACCCTGTGCAGGGTGCCTCAAACCCCTCCCTCACATCCTGCCCACCCAGACACGCAGGCGCCTAAGGAGAGCTTTGGTGCAGAAGCCCGCCAAAGGACGGCGAACAAAGGAACCAAACCTGGTTTGGCGCGCAGATTAAAACACTAGAAAGACCTTTACAAAAAGATATGGCAAAAGAACTCAACTGGAACCCAGTTAAATTAAACGTGGATTACCGGGTTTGAGTTTGAGGCTACCACCATAGCCTCTAACGGAACTGAGGCTATTTTTATAGTCCACGGTAGAATACAAATGGTAGATACAACTGCCACCAGCCAAATCTTAGAGAAAGGGGAACATAACAATTTTCCATGAGAATCAGACAAAGGGGATAACTATTAACCCCTCCAGTACTCTATTGGAATATAGGGTGTCCTGGGTCTGTACATTTTAAAAGACTAGTAAAGTCAATGGTAACTTTACATGTTCTGGGAGACAGCAGTCAGTCCCAGAAAATGGAGTTAAAATTGGGAAGTCGGAAAAGACAACCCTGTGTCACTGCATTAAAGGAGAGTTCCGGGACTTTTTTTTTATTGTCCCTACGGTTCGGCCATGTGTTTTTAAGCATAACTCGGTAGATCGTGGAAAACTTTCCTATGGACCTTACCCGACTTTTCGTCCATTAACGCACTCGAAATCAGCCGCCATTTTCTGATAATCCTATCACTTGCCGCATCGCCCTGGCTCACCTGCTTTTGCGGCACTAAATCAAATCCCCCGCCCCTGAAACAGACTTGATCAAAACATTCATATTCCCCGCCTCTATCCGTGACGTGACTGAGCTGTGTAGGCAAACGCGCCCAGGCGTCTTCTACGCGACTCCACACAGAACCAGGAAATCAACACAGATGAGCTCAAACAACACAGCGCGCCACAATTGGGAATATGAAACTGTACTTTTAAATTAAACCGCAAGATTGTAAATTTGGTAAAGTAAATTTATTTGACATCAAATGTTTTGAGAATATTCAGCGATTAGCATTTTTATTTGCACATGTTCCAAAAAGTTCCGTTTCGAGGCACACGATGTTCCTTTGCTGTACACAGGGTCTTGGATCATCTCACAATACAGCGCCACAATTCGGAATATGAAACAGTGGTTTAAAAGCAAACGGCAAGATTGTACATTTGGCAAAGTACATTTATTTGACATCAAATGTTTTGAGAATATTCAGCGATTTGCATTTTTATTTGTTCACGTTCCGAAAAGTTCGTTTCGAGGCACACGATGTTCCTTTGCTGTACACAGGGTCTTAGATAAATGAATTTTTATTTGCTCTCGATCCAAAATATTTCGTCTTGAGGCAAGCGATGTTCGTGTGCAGTAGACATGGTGTTGGTTTACGATAAAATAAGCTCTTCGGTCGCACTGATAATCGCATGGCTGTTCCAACAACGAGGCACTAGGCCACCACAACGGTCTGTATGTTGCATCTAGCCGTTAGTACCGCGTAAGGGCATACTTGTACTTGGCGATCGTCCCATAAAATGGTCAGGGTGGTAACGTTGTTCACGCGGAGAAGCAACTGGCGGTTAAAGAAGCCGTCCGCCGGTGTCTGGTACTCGTGACACATGCAGTAATGCATGATGTACCTGTTTGAAAAACATAAACAATGAAATTAGTCTCACCATCAGATCTTTATTAAAATTATTCATTTTATATATTCGAGACAGTCCCTCAGTGCAGGGGTTGACAGGGAGTGCAGGTGGAGAGTGGAAGGGCCCAGGACCGAGATCGCAGACAGTGGACCAGTTGTTGCAGGGGAGAGGGAGAGAGAAAGCAGAAGCAAAGGTTTTGAGGTGCTTCCGTAAAAGTAGACGGTTCTCCCCAAGATAGTGTGCGGTACAAAACAACATGCCACATAGAACGAACAAGTACAACTTAACCCGTCTTTAAAGCAACTGTATAGTAATTAAATTGCGGTATAAACTCATCTAAAGAGTTACTTACATTATATTTGCATTTTCCATTGCGTCTGTGCGTAGGGCAGCCCCGAAATACCACTCCTTCTATGCCGACGTTATTTCTTCTAATGAACGAACATGAAATGGCTTTCGTTTCTGAAATTATATTCATTATCGTTTCTTACGTGGTCCAGGCCTGTCAAGGTCAAAATACAATAGAACCTTATTCTGAGTCGTGGGCCATTCTGGCACCCGAGAAAAAATCAAAGCAGCTGACCTTCACTTCGAACGAGCACACATTCCAAGTTAGCTACATTCAGTGTAAGGCATTCTCACAGGACTTGAAATTTACACTCCATCTTTGCATTTTGTCTGCGTGCTTTGCAGCCACACAGAACCATAAATACGGAGAGATTCTATATTTATTGAAAAATGATTTATATTACTGTTTGGTTTAATTTAATGCGCAAATGAACAAGGGTGGAGAGACACATTGCATGTACACTGAGCAATCACTTTTATTTACACAATACATAGATACACATATTCAATGGGCCTGCGACATGAGGAGACTTGAGAGAACAGACAATCAAATTACAATCATTTAAACCGTGATGTGTATTTCTCAATGAGTTCTTCTTTAGGTGGACATGGAACAGATGCAATGTTGGGTGGCAATGCAGTTGTCCCCTGCACAAGTTCGTTCACAACTCCATTTATGTGCCTATCTAGGACGTCAACAATAAGTTTCTCAATAAACTCATATTGCATATCCTCAAACACTGGTTTGATCACCCATTGTTTACTTCTTTTAGTGAAGGCCTTATTGTAGCGAAGCGTCCCTAAAGTTCCGGTCGTCCTACTTTGTTGACGGCCAACATTATGGTTATGTGCCAAGACCGCTAAAAGAGTCCGATTTATCATGCCCTCCATGCCAAAATGCAATCGTTTTGGCCTGTACTTTAGGCACATATTGTGGAACACCTCCAAATCTCCTGTGTGGCAGAATTCCGTGAGTCCCCTCAAAGCTTTTGTTATAGTTTTATCAAATACAATCTTTTCAATGGCTTTGTGAGTGGGTGATGAAGGAATCAACCACTTCTTCTTCCGTGCCTCCTCTGTGGACAAATGGCCATGTTCACAATTGTGGAAATGTTGGTTCGTGTTCCATCGGTGAACATTTGTACAGTGTGGCATTACTGACCGCCATTTTTCCAGTAGAATTTCCAACGACCCTCCACATGTTTTTGAGCTCCACCAAAGATGGTTGCTGATTGACTTGGACCACTGTGAAATACCTTGCAATTCTTTTTTTTTACCTGCAGCCGACAATTTTTTATTGATTGATTTTGCAAGATGCCAAACGTCAAATTGGTGATTTATATTTTTGTACTGTTCTCTCATTGTCTTGGCAATTGAAACGTGTCTGTCTGTGGCTATCAGGTCGATCACCATTCCCCGCGATTGTAGTTCTTGCAATGATGCTACAAAGCCAACTTTCTCCATGGCCACTGAGGATGTACTTTGTGACACCTGCACGACCACCGAACTCACAATTTTCTTACTTTCCATGTCCTGAAAGTGGTAGGTGCAGTACTTGGCTGAAAATCCTGGGCTGTCGCACTGTCCATCACCGGCTAGCCTGAACCGTTTGCCCGCGAATGTACTATCAATAGACATTTTTTCCATTCTCCAAGCTTCGCTAATGGCTGGAAATAGATAATCGGTTTGGTATTTGTAGAACTGAGTTTTCGCAATGAAATGGATTCCCACAAACTGAAAGAAAGACTCTAATTTTTTAAAACTTGAACCACTAAAAAGTGCAGCCGCTGCACAAAGTAGATTGCCTGCTGGCAGTTGTCCCAGCATAGGTTGTGCAGACCATGTGAAAGGATGATATTTTGTACAGGTGGCATGTATTTTAAGGTTAGTGCCTCGAATTGCACGAGTCACATTAATCAATGGCTCCCCACATACTTCCCCACCTACCAAATGCCCACATTTAATCCGAATAATAATATCAATCAAACAACTATCGAATACAATGAATTTGGCCTCTTTCCTTATACTGTCACTCTGCATCCCAGCTGGTTCGGCCTGTAACGTTGAGGACATGTCACTCACATGAAAGGTAGAATCTTTGATATCGTCTTCCGCTATGTTCAGTGATATTGATGGTGTTTCATTGTCGTCTACTTCATTCTCTTCCATTGCAACATCTGTTCCTTCTCCGGCGATGGGTGAATAAAACAATTTCTTCAACTTTCTCGCCGTCTTAGTTTTTGCGGGTGTGGATTCTGTGAATTGATCTCCGACTGCATCCGAACTACCAGGAGGACATTCACTATCAATGGCTGGTGGTGGTATAGCTCCGTTGTCAATCACTTCATATTCTTCCCATTGGCACGATGCTTCTCCAGTCTCAAGTCCCTGCCAAAAGGTTTGACAAGCAACATCTCTCGTTCGCTTCACTGTCTGTGTAGATCTAGTTCGTACACCCACTCGCAACTAGAGGACAGATTGGAAAGGGGTGTTCAGTTTAAACACAACTTACAGTATTGAACTATTAACAGTGAAAAACAACATAATATAGTGACCAGGACACTAACCTTCTTTTGCTTTCTTTTCTTTGAAACTTTCTTGCCTCAAACTTCAACATCAGGACGCTGTTGCTCCGACTCGTGTGTGCATGTCTCCACTTCCTCTTGCGCTGCAACGACTATGTTTTCCTGATAAGCACATCCATCACGCACTGACGCTCCATGGACTCCCTGAAACATAGAACTTTCATTAGTATGTATAATAATATCGAAAACACAAAATGTACTTGGGGACCAATACCCACGTACATCTCAATAGCAAAACACGAATGAACGCTTTGTGTAGAACATTCAAACGACAATTATTCACGCATTGTTGATCTAGTTAGATGGAACTGTCAAGATCCATACCTCGGGCTCCTCATAGACTTCCATTGATGATATTATTGAAGATGATGCTTCAGTAACTCCCTGAAACACAGTAATTGCATTAGTATGGTTTTCTATTTTGTTAAAAAGAACATACACTTTGTGCAGGCGTCAACGGCTCATCTAAATAGACCTGCACAAATGATCAGTTGTCTAAAATAAATAATGGATATCTAAATATGATTCGATTTGCTCGATCGTTGGAAGTGTCACCACCCAGAGATCTGCATCAACTACTAGGGGTGATGTTCTTGTAGAAGAAGCTCCGTCATCTCCCTGAAACATAGTACTTGCGTTAATAAAGAAGGAAGTATAGCGGATGTAATCACGTCATATGATCTCGCTTGATCGAGCTGTCAGTATCCATACCTCGAAATGCATAAGAACATCAAGGGACGATGTAACTGCGGTGCACACTTCTGCAAGCTGTTGCGCCGACCCGTAACTGCACGCTCCCCCTTCTTCTTGGACTAATGCTCCATCGACTCCCTGAAACATAGGACTTTCATTAGTAATGAACACAATATTGAAAAAAGAAGACACATAGGAGGGCGACGACAGAAGGACATATCAATGGCTAAAAACGAAAGAAACATTGTGTGTAACAATCACGCTACAAGAATGCAAGATCTGATGATCTCCATCGATGGAACTGTCCTGAAACGTACCTCGAGCATCTGAGTGACATCAACGGTAGTCGTCAATACGTTGGACTCCTCAGCATCTCCCTGAAAGACAGTACTTGAATTATTTTGGATAACAATAATTATAACTGAAAACAAAGACTAGAGGACGAGTACAAGGGTGTACCATTAGGTAAAATAATTACACGATAAATTAAAACTATTGATTTACATGCCTAAAACAAGTCAGTGGCAGAATAGCCTAGTAATATTACCCGATAGGCGCTTGAAGTGGCTGATGACTGCAATAACGACACGGATGGAGAATCTTCCGCCTTCATATTGAGTGGATACATAAATGGGGAAATTATTGTTAGCTAATGCTACACACTACCGCAAGGCCGAGAGATAAATACGTAAACTTGACTCACCAGTGGAGGGATGTGGACGAATAGAGTGGGAATAGCGGTTGAGAGCAATTTTCGCCTCGCTCGCGGTGTGTTCTTCTTTATTAGCAATGATGTGGAGTACATGTCAGAGGTAAAGTGCCTGCTGCAGATGCGGTATCGATCACCCCTCTTGTCCGCAAAGACTTCTAGGACTCTACTTTCAAGCTCAGAGGGTGGATATCCGCAATATCGGACCCATTCTCTTATCTGATCTATTGTCTTAGGGAAAACATGCATTATAGTACCTTCAGATTTATTATGGGTCTTCGAAGGACAACCGCCAATGGAACAGGCAGGCATTGTGGAAAGTTCTGAAAAGTAAAGATCAACAATTCTCTATGAATACCAATGTGTTAAAAAATTAAATACATAAAAGGTTCAATGCAAGGTATGTTTTGGTTTTTGGAACTATACACGGTATTCACATGCGGATAAGTATTTGAATAACTTTAAAAAAATACAAAAATAATTTGACTAAACTCAGAACATGTGACTAGTTCCTTGCATGTACTGTCTTGAACGAAAAGAAATTGGACGCAAAATGAGTATGGTACATGGCCTTACCTTGACGAGCAAACAGTTAGATGCAGGGATCAGAGTAGTTTCTTGTCGTAGAACAGGGAGCAGTTCACAGGTTGCAAACTGATGAGTTTGCTCAAAGTGGTCACGGAAGTTCACAGAGACGAAGAGCAGACAACCAGCACCTTCACGGGTTGACTAGCAAAGCGCAAAGAAGTTCTCATTAGAAATATGAAGTGGGTTATAAAGAATTCGAAACAGGGGTGTGTTTGTGAATGAATGACGTGTGGGGAGATGCTTGGCAGGAGACACGGGGTCTGGCGGTAGACATGGGAACAACAACCCATGCTCTATAGACCACTTTGAAGTGTACATGGTCTTTGGAACCTCTTGGCCTTTATCGCTCCCTGACAGCTCCACTTGCCAGCGCAAGTACCCCGGTGCGAACTGCCTTTGATATGGCGGGGGGTGGATTGGGGCGGTGGTCGTGCAGACAAGACACAGGAAGACTCGTGAATGGAGACACACTTATGTGGATTGCAGGGGGCCGTCCAGCGTGAGGGGAGATGCTTGGCAGGAGACACGGGGTCTGGCGGTAGACATGGGAACAACAACCCATGCTCTATAGACCACTTTGAAGTGTACATGGTCTTTGGCACCTCTTGGCCTTTATCGCTCCCTGACAGCTCCACTTGCCAGCGCAAGTACCCCGGTGCGAACTGCCTTTGATAGGGCGGGGGGTGGATTGGGGCGGTGGTCGTGCAGACAAGACACAGGAAGACTCGTGAATGGAGACACACTTATGTGGATTGCAGGGGGCCGTCCAGCGTGAGGGGAGATGCTTGGCAGGAGACACGGGGTCTGGCGGTAGACATGGGAACAACAACCCATGCTCTATAGACCACTTTGAAGTTTACATGGTCTTTGGCACCTCTTGGCCTTTATCGCTCCCTGACAGCTCCACTTGCCAGCGCAAGTACCCCGGTGCGGGCGGTGGTTGTGCAGACAAGACTCGTTTGCCGTAGGGCCTCACCAAGGAGAGGCCATCTAACTGCATGTAAGAGGCAGGCTGCAGGATCTAGTACATGGAAGGCAGGGGGGTGAGTTTATAAATACCTCAGCCTCCCAGGAGAATATATGGGTGAAGTTCACCCTGGAGACCCTGAACAAAGTGGTGTGGTAAGTATTTTTGGGGGAGGAGGCAAGGCCGGGAAGCTTGATGCCAACCCGCAAAATAACATATGTATGTCTGCTGCATATGGGTTCAACGGTTATGTGGATTGAAGGTGGGCGGCCAGCGTGAGGGAGGATGCTGGCCGGAGACATGTGGTGTGACAAGACAAGGCACAGGAAGACTATTCAATGGAGACACACTAGATTCATTTAAAAAATCAAAACAACCATTGTTAAAATATATGTTGGGTTTTATTTTAGATCTTAATTTCAATTGAACATAAATAATAAACATTACACATTGTAAAGTTGCGGTTGCAGCACATCCCGGGAAAAGCCGCGGTATTGTCCACTGTCGCTGGGGAAATGTTGTCTAATGGCAAGTACCGCACAGGCAGTATTACTCTCCGAACGCGGTGTCCGAGCCTCCCGTGAAGCCACCAAGTGAAGCAACGATAGGCCACCAGCCTGTACCACCTGTGAAAATGAAAGATGCAAACTGTATTAAAATGACAACTTTCTTATCACTGTCGATTCAGGTACAAAAATGTCATTCTGCTTTGAAAAAAATTCTATCTAGAAAATGCACAACATGGAACCAATTTACATGCATTCGAATGATATGTAGATGTAGTTTTATATGTGGGAGACGACCATGAAATAGTAGTGGCATCACTGACATCACAACCAGAGTATACTTACTCGTTACTCGGATTACGCGGACGAACAGTGCCGCAAAGTTCGTGCATAAGCACCATCATCATCCTCAACACTGTCCGTGAGAGGCAGGCTTCCCTGAACTCTGGCAGCTCGGTGATGCATTGCGGACTTGGCTCGCCTTCCGAAATGTAGGCCAAGCACCCGGAATTTTCACGGCAGCAGCAGTTCTCCTCCTCAGTTGGCATTAGCTCGCAACGATTGCACGTGCACCAGGTGGAGACGCGGTCCATGCAACATGGTCCAGGCTCTTCATCCGTTGACTGGTACTCCCAACTGCCGTCCGAATCCCCATCGTTTTCGCGTGCTTGCCTTTCCAGTAGTTCTTCCTCGGTGTACCCGGGCTCGTACATATACGGCATTATTGTAGCCATTGTGTGGTAAAGAAAGTAAAATAATTTATAGCGGTGGTACTGGTATCTGTTCACACGGGCTACAATCAACGAAGGTAGCTGACCAGAGCACATAAACGAGTCACAGAATACTCAAAGTAACACAGCGAGAGTAATGGAATCGAAAATCTGCTGCTGTGTGTTGTGAAACGGTGTGTTTATACTTATTGAGGAAAGAGGCGTCCTGCCGTTTCAATGGCGACACTTCATTAGCTGAGGCGCAGCGATTGTTGACACGAAACGTGCTTTGGCGTTGGGAAATGGGCGGTACGCGTCTGCTGATGTCAGCCTCGGGGGCGGGGGATTTGATTTAGTGCCGCAAAAGCAGGTGAGCCAGGGCGATGCGGCAAGTGATAGGATTATCAGAAAATGGCGGCTGATTTCGAGTGCGTTAATGGACGAAAAGTCGGGTAAGGTCCATAGGAAAGTTTTCCACGATCTACCGAGTTATGCTTAAAAACACATGGCCGAACCGTAGGGACAATAAAAAAAAAGTCCCGGAACTCTCCTTTAAAGGTTCTTTGTGACACACAGTAAAAAGTTGATGCCTATGGGGTGGGTGAGACTCCATAGCCCATGAGCATAAAATGTACAACACACAGCAAAACACATGTAAGAGTGGGAAAAAAGGCTCACACTCTTACCAGGTACAAAATTAAACCCTAGAAATCCAGCAAAGTTGCTGAGGGACTCACAAAGTTGGGGAAATTAGCCATTCTGGAGAATTCTCCCTCACAAATGGACTGTAACATCTGGTCACAGGGATGTTTGGCAAGCCGGATTCATAAAGGGCATAGGCACCCCTTTGAACATTTTTATCATAAATTTGTTGAAATCCCGAACTGACAGGAATCGTGATAAAAAGATCTACCTGGCGTTTATAGATCTAACAGAGGCATTTGACACTGTATCTCGCCCAAAACTGTGAGAAAAACTTGAACAGTGGAGATGTCCAGAATCTTTGGTGACACTGATTAAAGATCTTTATTCAGAGATGACAATAAAAATAAGATTGAAAAATACAGGTCTCCTAACTAAGGATCTACGCACAAATAAAGGCTTAAAGCAGTTGGCCACCGAGTTGTTTAATCTTTTTATCTCGGACATTGAACTAGCCTTCAGGGACACAAAATGTTTTCCACCAAGAATAGCGGCGACAGTGGTGGGAAGACTTCTTTACGCTGATGATTTAGTTCTGGTAGTCGAGACACCATTAGGTCTTCAGAGGCAACTTGCAGCACTGCCAGCGTACATTGAGCTAAATGGTCTTTCAATCAATCCAAAAGATCACGGATTATGACTATGAGAGACGTCAAGGGCAAAGGAAGAAAAAAAACCAATGAATGTCATCTACTGGGAGAGAGAATCCCAGTGTTAAAATCGTTTACTTACCTGGGAGTCTGCCGAAATACCAGCACTTGTGATGCCCCAAGACTGGAGTGTCTAATTAGTAAGGCATGCAATTTGGCGGTACAAGGGAGAATACTCCTGAAAAGGTATTGTGGTTTCTCCTTGATCCCATTGATCTCATTTTACAAGCTGAAAGTGTCATCTATTTTGACATACGGGGCGGAAACATCTTTTACCTTTAAAGCGGAAAATCGGGCAAAAATCGAAGGGATTTTTTGGAAGAAGGTTCTAAGTTTACTGAAAAGCGCTCCCATACAGGTCATCGCATGGAATTGGGCCTGACATCGCTGCAAGCGATAGCATGCTGGAAGACGTTTGCGTTTATCAGAAAATGCAAAGATGTACAACCAAAGGGCGGCTTTGCAACATTAAAAAAGGCCCTAATTGAAAAGACAGAGCCTACTTTGACAGAATGGGTATCGATTTGTCATGACTTGCTAAGCAACTTGGGTGAAAGCATACTAACCCTCCTCTCAAACCTGGATAAGATAAAAAAAAAAGTTATACAGACAGGACTGGATTTTTACCCAGAAGGAAAGATCAAGATACAAATGCTATGGAAAGTCATTTGAGGAAGCACACATTTTGAATACCCTGCCGAAATACTTCCAATTATTTCCAAACTGGTTCTTCAGATCGCAGTTCTTGAGGTTCCGACTTAACCTATTCCCACCAGAGAAACCTTAAGGGTAAGAAAATCGGAAGGGGTTCAGACAACATGTAGACTATGTCAGGACGGCCAAGTATTGGAAACCCTAAAACATCTCGTAATGACTTGTTCGGCAATGAAGGATCAGAGAGTGAAACTCAATGACAGAAATAACCACCAAGTATGGCCGTCGATCAGTGGACGAGTGGTGGAGAATACTTCTGGCGCAAGAAAAGGTGCCGATAACTTTGGCATTGGTCAAGCTTCTGATTGCAAACTTCAACAGGCTGGCAGTCACAGAGTCACCCTAATTTGGACTAACCTGAGGGCCTCCTCCGTTCGGGCTGGCAGCCACTGTAGACCTTTCTTTTCTTCTGTATTTCCCTTTGGTGTTTGTCTTGACCTCTTGATTTGGCATTTTTTTTAAAACTTTTCTATTCCACTGGATGCTTAACTTTTTTACTCTACTTGTTGATAGGTTGTTTTTTTTTTTCTTCTGAACTAAATGAATGTCTAAAGGTGGTCGATTATGTGTAACCATACAAAGGCAATAAAAGAAAAATGATTTTGTTTATTTTAATATTTTTGGATGATGCCTGTTTTATATTATGAACAATATTTTCTATATGTATCATCAGTATGAATTTCGTACTTTGAGTTTGAGGATAGCATATAAAGTATGATGAGCTGCCATCCATCTTGAAATCCTTACAAAGTGAGCCGCAGTGCACCACAAATATTCCTGGGTACTGCTGTAATTTTCACTTGACCCACACATATTTGCAAGCCCCTTGGTGCCCCTGAATACCACCTAAAACTCACAGTGGAATTGAAGAGACCCAGAATTTCACCAGAATCTGTAAATAAGATAGAGCATATACTATTTCTGCATCGGTTCTCCGGAGGCTTCCTAACGGGGCCCCTGGCTCAAACCTTTTTCAGATAAAATCACCTGTGATTAGGTAATTTGAACTTTGCTCCATCTAGCTGGAGCAGTATATTAGAAGGATAGATAATAATTTGAGCAAAAGTTTGCCTCCATTTTTTATAAAGGGGGCTGTGGTGTGAGAGGAATAAACATATAGAACCAGAGCACATTCACCACCAGCTACTACACCATGATTGTAGGAAAAAACACTCAATCTTTGATGACTAATATCGTCAAATAAAATATACCACCATAGTCAAACTATCAAAATTAGCATATTTTTTTCTTTCAAACAATTATTCTAAAAAACATAAAAAAAACCATTTGATGCGCTCGTTGTTGGCAAGTTAACACAGAGAAGTGAGTTTGAATAAACACTTGTGGCTGTTGTTTTCACAGATGCACTTGTAAATCATATGCATTAAGTGGTTACGTGGTGTTAGTAACAGTGAATGTGACCACATCAAGATTTACAAAGAGACGTGGTATAACAGCGTCTACACTCTAGTGTGTTTCTGGGGCAAAGGACAGCCCTGTTGTAGTCTAGATCTCATCAGTGGTCTCCCAAGACCCGTCTTCAGGACGCAGCTGGTTTAAGGAAGGGTCAATTACACTGTCTGCATGGCACCTATGTGTCAGTGTTGTGACCTTGTATCGATTTTGTTGGATGTAGATGGCACCCAAGGGGAATTAGAGAAAATAATACAAATAGGTATGATCCAGTAGGCAAGAATGGATCTCAATGAAAAAACAAACAACAGCAAACTGCTACTCTTGGTCAATCATATCAGTTGTGCAGTTACAAGAAAGAACATAAATCCAAGTTCATGAACATATATACAGAAAGTCACAAACAACAACAATGCTTAAACTGTGCACTGTTCAGGTAGTGTTTATCGTCGACACAACAGTGTTTCGGCCTAAAGGAGCTGTGGAGTGCAGCTTATTGGGCAGGCCATCATCAGGACATGTGATGGAAGAATGGTGGTCCCAGGATCTCTATATATAAACAACAAATGGAGTGCAGTGAGTGGAAAAGTGACCTCGGAGATAAAATAATAATTCAATAAGCTCCCTCTGGATGCTTCATTGCGTAACAAAGAAAAAACTCCCTTATTGAGGAGCCTAAATCTTACCAAAGACTTATCCAGTGCAAGGGTAAGCGAGAAAATCCATCATAAGTATAGATGTCTGGACAGCATTAAATGCGCTGTGTAAAGGAAACAAGTGTATATCTGTAATGACATACAAGGGTCTGCGAGAATTCTATCCAGGTCCTGGTGTCATGCATAATTAAATGGGATGAAAGGTAAAAGCTTACCTCACACAGTGGGAAATGTCTTCTAAGTTGATGATAATGGAGACACTCCCTGCAGAAGATGTCTGCTGTCCCAGATTGTCCAAAAATGACAATGCCTGTGTGCAAAGAAAATGCACAGGGGTAAAACAACTCGTTAAAGCGCGTAAAAAGCCAAAGCGGCTCATATTGGTAATGACATGTTTTAAATGTGACAATTAAGTAAAAAAGGAAAAGGTCGGTACTCTGCAAATTAACCCCGAGGCTTCTACATAGGCCAAAGCTGCTCATATAAATAATGCCACCTTCTAAATGTGACAGTTAAGTAGACAAGGATATGGTCGGTGTTCTACACTCACCCCGAAGTTTCTACATAAGCCAAAGCGGCTCGTATTAGTAAAGACACTTTCTAAATGTCTTTACTACTCTGTCCTTCCCTTCCTTCCTTCCCTTCCTTTCTTCCTTCCTCCCTCCCTCTTGACCCCCCTCCCGTCCGTCCCTCCCTAACTTCCCTCCATTTCTCTGTCCTTCCCTTCCTTTCTTCCTTCCTCCCTCCCTCTTGACCGCCCTCCCGTCCGTCCCTCCCTAACTTCCCTTCATTTCTCCTTCCTTCCTTCCTTCCTTCCTTCCTTCCTTCCTTCCTTCCTTCCTTCCTTCCTTCCTTCCTTCCTTCCTTCCTTCCTTCCTTCCTTCCTTCCTTCCTTCCTTCCTTCCTTCCTTCCTCCATTCCGCCCTGCCGTCCTTCCTTCCTTCCTCCCTTCCTTTCTTCCTTCCTTGCTTCCTTCCTTCCTTTCTTCCGTCCTTCCTTCCTTTCTCCCTTCCTTTCTCCCTTCCTTTCTTCCTTCCTTTCTTCCTTCCTTCCTTTATCCCTTCTTTCCTCCCTTCCTCCCTCTCTCCCTCCCTCCCTTTCTCTCTCCCTTCCTTCTTTTCTCCCTTCCTTTCGTCATTCCTTTCTTCCTTCCTTCCTCCCTTTAGCCCTTCTTTCCTCCCTCCCTTTCTCTCTCTTCCTTCTTTTCTTCCTTCCTTCCTATCTTCCTTCCTTGCTTCTTTCCTTTTCCCTTCCTTTCTTCCTTCCTTCCTTTATCCCTTCTTTCCTCCCTTCCTCCCTCCATCTCTCCCTCCTTCCCTTTATCTCTCCCTTCCTTCTTTTCTCCCTTCCTTTCTTCCTTCATTCCTTTATCCCTTCTTCCCTCCCTTCCTGCCTCCCTTTCTCTCTCCCTTCCTTCTTTCCTCCCACCATCTCTCCCTCCTTCCCTTTCTCTCTCCCTTCCTTCTTTTCTCCTTCCTTCCTTCCTTCCTTCCTTCCTTCCTTCCTTCCTTCCTTCCTTCCTTCCTTCCTTCCTTCCTTCCTTCCTTCCTTCCTTCCTTCATCCCTTCTTTCCTCCCTTCCTCCCTCCCTTTCTCTCTCCCTTCCTTCTTTTTTCCCTTCCTTTCTTCCTTCCTTTCTTCCTTCCTTCCTTGATCCCTTCTTTCCTCCCTTCCTCCCTCCCTCCCTTTCTCTCTCCCTTCCTTCTTTTCTCCCTTCCTTTCTTCCTTCCTTCTTTTATCCCTCCCTTTCTCGCTCCCTTCCTTCTTTTCTCCCTTCCTTTCTTCCTTCCTTCCTTTATCCCTTCTTTCCTTCCTTTCTCTCTCCCTTCCTTCTTTTCACCCTTCTTTTCTTCCTTCCGTTATCCCTTTTTTCCGACCTCCCTCCCTCCCTCCCTCACTTTCTCTATCCCTTCCTTCTTTTCTCCCTTCCTTTCTTCCTGCCTTCCTTTATCCCTTCTTTCCTCCCTTCCTCCCTCCCTCTCTCCCTTCCTTCGTTTCTCCCTTCCTTTCTTCCTTCCTTTATCCCTTCTTTCCTCCCTTCCTTCCTTTCTCTTTCCCTTCCTTCGTTTCTCCCTTCCTTCCTTCCTTGCTTCCTTCCTTCCTGCCTTCCTTTTCTCCTTTTCGTTCATAGGTAAATAAGCAAATCCTTTCACATTTTGCCCCCCTTTTTGCATATAATTCCCCCGAGCTACCAGCCATTAAGCAGCATCTCCCACATCCACATTTTATTATTTAAATATTACAACATAAAACTGCATTTAATGTACTGACACGTGTTGTCTATTTACTGTACTCACCATTAAAGTAACCTTTTTTAAATTCAGCACTATAGCTTTAAACACTAGATTGATATATTGTGACTTTGTGCTAAAAGCCTTATAGTTCTCGGAAGGGATAGTTATCACTTGAGAGAATGATCTATCCACATATTATGGCTCTCATCCTCGCTTCGGGTCATAACTAGGGCGCCACCATTTCTGCTTAATCTTTATTCCAAGCATTCTAGGAGGTTTTCTTAATACACACTCCACAGTGCTAGTGGCTGACTTTATTTTGTGAGGCCAGCTGCCCTAAAGTGTATTTAAAGCAACCTAATCCATTTTCCCACTCTTCTAGCAAAAGCGAAATTCCATCACTAGCATGCCCATCTTAAACTGTAGCCCAGCTCTGGAACAATGAGGGCATCTTAAACCTGTGAGAGTTCAAAGAAAGGATTTAGTGCTCTTAGCCCTTGAATGGCAGCACTAAAAGTCTTACAGTGTACAATGGGCAGTGAACGTGCTTGTTGTCATTATACAAGAACGTCAAAGATCCTAAACTGCTCCTTTGGTGTCGAACACTGAAGTGAGAATTAGTAGTCGGTATGGACATACAGCTTCAACATCTTCCAATCATTAGGTCGACATCACCTTCATTTATCTTGAACGTGTGGTTGAGGCATCTTTTATCACCATAACTTTGACCATTTGTGGCAAATCAGCCCTCTTAGAGAAGCTACCCACAAGAAAACTAGAGTCGGTTATCATGTGGCTTACAGCCTCATCACAAGTTTGGTCTGAGCCCTAATTATGCCGGTAACTGCATTACTGCCACATTAAAGGGCTGGCAAAATCACAAGTTGGGCGGAAAATGGCACTATTGCCACCAACGCAATTTCTGACAGCAGTAATAGCACTCCCCAAGCACAATGGGGAAGGGGGATTTACCGCCCCCGCAACTTGTAGCGCTATTAGCGTGGGGCGGTACCCAGAGGTATTACCGCCGAGATAACCCCCAACTCGTGATGAGGCTGTAAGACATCAGGCACTTTATGGAAAACAAACAGAGGAGGAAAGATCCTGTAGGTGGAAACAAAAGCATGCTGGCCAGGAGGTGCTGCCCATGTGAGATATTTGGTATTTACTTGTTGCCATAGAAAACAATAGAAAGGGAGGTACAGTTTCCCACAGAACTGCTGACTAGGGTCCAGATTATTTAAACTTTACCCTTGTGAAAATAAATTGGTAAATGATTTTAACACCAGTCGTTCTGCTACAAGAATGCGTTTGATCACGTTAGCCCGAAGATGGGTCTTTGTATACAGCTTCATTCCAACAAGCACAGATCTTTGATATCCCCATTGTTTTGGTCTGTGGTAAGGATTGACTTTCCAACGTGCATTAGATGTGATAAGACTTTGACCATGCACTTTGATAGGCATCTGTTTCCCAACACACGTTAGATTTTATTGTTGGTCTTTTTTCGTTTTTATTTCCACTCCCAAATCCAATCTATGTGCTCCAAACTATTCAGTGAGAAGCCTAGAGAAATTTGGGATAACTTTTACCAGGCACAGAAGAAATTGTTGACCTTGACAGATGCCCCTAAATGTATTAAACCCAATACTGTTTTGTGTTGACTATTAGGTGGCAATATTGTAATGGAGTACAGATAGGAGGAAGATTACGTGTGAGGGGAAACCCACAGCTTGTGGTTGTTAATTTGTTGTTTACCCATCCATTGGCTGCCCATGGCTATTCCAAACTCTAGCCCATTCCCTCACTACCTCCTCCTCCCCGCCCAAAACACATCCTCGTTGAGTTAGCTCTATCAAGCAGTAACTTCCAACTTTGGCCTGGCAGTGTAATTCCTAAGCAGTCTGATGAGAGTATATGCCATATTAGTAGCCGCCGAGAGTCAAGCAGAATGCAACACGCATTCTGATTGGCTCTCGCCGGGTCATTACCCAGCCGAGAATCCCTCGATTCTCGGCCTGGATTCCAGCCGCTTTCTCCATGGCGGAGGGGTGGCAGCCCTTCAGCCAATGAGGAGGCTCAAAGCGGGGCCATCCCCGCTCCGCACCTCCCCACGGCTGAGAAACTGCCTTTGCCCCCTGCCGGGGACTCAGGTATGTTTTTTATTTATTTTTTATATTTCATCCCCTTTCCTCCCACCTCCCTGCCCTCCCCACCCCACTTACCTTCTGCCTCCTTTGTCCATGGCGGGCGACATGGCAGCCTTCAGCCATGTAGAGGCTTGGAGCGGGGACATCCCTGCTCCGTGCCTCCACACGGCTGGAGGCTACCATCGTCCCCGCCAGGGATTCTGGTGCATTTTTTTCCCTCCACCAGCCCCAACCCTCTGTCGTCTTTCGGGAGCGGACGCAGCGCATCTGCTCCCGATGGCCGCCATGGAAAGGGAAAACGGACTCCGTTTTCCCTTTCCTGGCAGCCATTTTCTTGTTCGTTTTTTTGTTTTTCTTTTTTTGTCCCGAAACGCAGCAGCGTTGTGCATGTCAATTATCCACTTACCAGCTGTGTAAAGGAACAGAAGATGGCAGTAAATCATCAGGACACAAACACAGGCACGAGAGTCACTAACTTTGCCTATTAATAAGTGGCGAGCATTTCTAACTAATAATGTGGGTGGTGAACATAAACATAAACCTTCCATTCACGAAACAGAAAAACAATTGAAACGTTTTTAATTGTGGATAGTTCGGAATTCATGTTACTTATTTGCCCATTATGCATCGGCTATACTACTGTTAACAGCCCTATTGCACCCAACCGGATGCAGACGAGCGAATGATGAGGCCTAATTCAGGACAGTGCAAGCTGCTTAGATTAAGTACTTGATTTAGCCAGTGTTGGCACTTCTGGGGTGCTGCAGAGAATGCATGAATTTGGCAGGCCCAGTGAATGTGGGTTCACCGATGGGTATTTTACTAATGCTTCAGTGGCACTGGTCTCCCCTATGATTACCAGAGTCCTAGCTTTTGGCCTTCACGTTCTTTTCAATTGCTACTTGGCTAGATTAATGCACATTGCACATCCTCACGGCAAAGGGAGTGTGAGAGTAGGGCGAGAAAATTAATGCTTCTGACAGTCAACATACGATAATTGAAAACGTGCTATATATCTAGATGTTAACATTTTTGTATGTTCTTAAAGTACTTTCCTTACGGTTTGGTCTCAATTCATTTGTATACAAAATGATGAATTTTAATATTATTGACATTTTATGGTGATGTTGTTTCGTTCTCCCTTACTTTAGTTTCCCTGTATGTGCCTTTTATGTTGATGCATTGTGGGTCTTAATATGTATTGTTTGTACTAACACAAGTATGTAGTAAGTCTTGAATTATTAGCTATTTATTCCATATTTAACATTACTCAAAACTCTGATTAGGTAGCATTCATTATTTCACTATCCAAAATTACCAGATTAATAATATTGTACTTCTATGGTGCATGCTGCAGCCATTGCCTATCTGTATGTATGATTAGGTTCTTGTATTCATAACAGCACTCCAATATGTTTTGTTTAGATTAGTACATTTTTTAATACATTAAGTTGTACATGATAGGTCTCCCAATCACACCTGACATCTTGTAGAGACTTTTCTCAAAATTAATTTCATATGTGATGTCATCAGTGATGTGCCCAGCAGTGTGTTAGGTGTTACTTGTGGAAGGTGCTCCTTTGAATTGCTCTGTGGTTCAGTGATGGAGAACTTTTAGTCCGTCCTTTGTTTTCCTGTCTGCCTGCAACCTGTCTACAGCCCGCCTCCAAACATCACTGACTTCCTACATAAACACCACGCATGCGCAGAGCGCTGCACGGTGTGCCCAGCAGTGTGTTAGGTGTTACTTGTGGAAGGTGCTCCTTTGAATTGTTCCGTGGATCAGTGATGGATAACTTTTAGTCCTTCCTTTGTTTTCCTGTCTGCCTGCAGCCTGTCTACAGCCCGCCTCCAAACATCACCGACTTCCTACATAAACACTGCGCATGCACGGGGCGCTGTGCGATGTGCCCAGCAGTGTGTTAGGTGGTACTTGTGGAAGGTGCTCCATTGAATTGCTCCGTGGATCAGTGAAGGATAACTTTTAGTCCTTCTTTTGTTTTCCTGTCTGCCTGCAGCCTATCTACAGCCCGCCTCCAAACATCACTGACTTCCTACATAAACACTGCGCATGCGCAGAGCGCTGCGCGTTGTGCCAGCAGTGTGTTAGGTGTTCGGTGGTAGCAGTGGGAGCACCTAATGTATGACCGGTAAATGATTTTCTGACACTTGTCGCCTGAACGTGGTCCTTTGACTTTCATCTTTTGCAGCGTGCTAGCTCACAACATTTTGAAAGCTGCAAGTCTACTTCCACGCTTTTCCAACGTGTGAAGTTACAGACTTTCGATATACTCGACCACCCCCTTGAGGTCTTATAAACATCAATATAGTCGCACGCAATAGAGGCGTGGGATGGTTTATTCCAGTTTCGATTTGCCTAGCATATGTAAACATTGCTGTCTTATTTGGAATTGATGTTGGAATTGGCTACAGGTCCATGTGTGACGACAACGTGGACAAGCAATCACGCCGCCCCCAAAAAACTTTGAGCTGACTAAGTTGACGAGTTGTGTTCTAAGAAACATGCTTTGAGCCTCTGAACCTTCCTTACACAGAATCCTAATGTATTGTTTATAGAAGCTGTTGTGGGCAAGAGGGATCACCGGGGCCGAGGCACATTGTGCAAGGTGGTCTCTGTGGGTTATGAGATACGAGCAGAGCTGGTTTTTTTAACACACTTGTGCCTTTACCTGATTTAGTTCACCTTATTTGTTCTGCACGCTTTGATTTAACGTTGTGTTTTGAGGGTGAACATAGGTATTCAAGCACCGGAGCTCCCGTAAATACGGTCTCCTGGTGTGTCTGAGGAACTGGCACTTTTATATTGAGCCAGCTCTCTTGTTAAAGACAACGTTTGTGGGCAACTTAAGTTCTTTGGCCATTGTAGAGTTGATTCAATGTCTGTTCATTAGCCATTCCGGCCCAACGTGGCAGTGAACCAGGGCTTCTGACTAGAGGGTGAGTGCAGGCCGAGAGGCCTTTGAACCTTGTTGGGTAGCCTGTGGGTCTTGAACTGGCCAACACTTTCATTAGTAAGCGTGCAACCTTGTTCTCCTGACAGAGGGGGCTTGTGAGTGTACTTTCTTGGACCTCTGGAGTGTTTGGCACTAGTGTGCGAATTAGAGAACACCCCCCTAGGGTGACTGCGGGCTGTATGCCTTTGAACCCTGAGGGTATGCTTGTTAGCGCACGAATGGTGCACATGCGTTCTTAAGTGCTTGTGTTAGGCACGCTAGCTGGAGGGTATCTGTGGGTGGTGTGCCTTTTGAACCCTAGAGTCCAGCTATAAGTGTGTGACTCAGAAGTCCCCCCGTAGCAGGAGACTGCAGGCTTTGGCCTTTGAGCCCTTGGGGGTAGGCTTCTGTTTAGCACCTATTGATTGCTCATATTGACACTCCTGATAGTGGGTGACTGCGGGCCTCTGTGCCTTTGAGCCCCGAAGTGTCTAGTGAGTGTTCGAATTGATGTTCTTGACAGTGGGTGACTGCAAGCTTGTGTGCCTGTGAGCTCTTACGTGTACCTATTTAGTACTTATTCTAGGGTTGATTATCTGGTGGTGAACAAGTATTGTGTGGGCGTAAACCAGCCAGGTATATTTGAGCTGACCGTATATGTGATATCACTCACAATTGAACAATAGGGAGATTGGGGGATAATAAGCTCTTCTGATCTATTGCGGACTATCCCTTTGGCTTCAAATTCTGCCACTGGTGTTGTGTCCGTGAGTCCAACTTTATAGGTCATGAACTGGGAGGTTTGAGTTTTGATGTGGGTCCTCTGAAAACTCGGAAATACTCTTTTGGGACAACACTGCTGGAGGGTGGCTTCTTATGTTCAAGCATTAACAGTGCACACACTTAGCGGTGTAAACCCCTGTGGGTGGGTGGCTTTTGTTGTTCAAGCCGCGTGGTCATATCCGCTGTCTTGAAGTAGACCATGAGTCGTGCCTTAAGAAGTGGAAACAAGGCTGGTAATTTATCTAAAGTCTCTGTTAGGAGCTCACTGAACAAATCACTCAATAGCACTTTACCCTTATTGCCACCCTCTAAAATATCCCTCCTCTCGATATCGATAGCCAATTCAGAGGTACTTTTATCTTCCGATCAGGAAGGACTATCGTGTCCACCTCCATCGCCCCCTATGCCCCTAGGCAAGGAATCCCTGGCAAAAGTAGAACCTGCAGTTCAGAACTTACCTTCCTTTTCTGTGCAAGATGCCAATGCGGATGAGGGGAAGTTACCCTGTGATAATCCAAATGCCCATGTCTGTAATTGTGCACTGAAGGAGGCCAAAGAGGGATTTGTGCACGTATCTGAAACTTCTATGCTCACCCTAGCCATTATGAGTGAGCTGGGGAAACGTGTACGCATCTCCCTGGGGCCATCCTCACCTGCATCTAGGTCTCACCCCTTCCGGGTACAAGTACATTTCCATCTTTTTGATGAACCCAACTTGAAAGACCATTATGACATTAGAAGGGACTTTCCTGGCCTGGCACCTCAGGGTCGGGGCGGGAGCTTGAACACTGGTCTTGGCAACACAGATGCCAGGTACTTAGAGGCATCAAGATCCTTCCTGACATCCACACTGGGGACCCAGGTACCAGTAAAGGATGGAGTTGGACATGTGGCCTCGAAAGGGGATGTAATGCCATCATCAACGCCGGAGGACTCCCCCTCTGACATCTTCCAACATGACCCTTTCAACTTCCCAGTGATTTCAAGAATACTTAATCTTCGTGATAAGGGTCACGAACGAACTCACTGTTCATTAAGAGAAATGCAGGGTTCCTTGGCATTTATGAAGGAAAACATCTCCAAATTGGAGGGTTACATTTTGGCTGAGGAGCACTCGAAAACATTTTACGCTACTCAAATTGAAAAAATGTTAGCAAGTAATGTCCTGCATGCCAAATCAGTCACAATAATTCCTGAGGTACAGTCAAAGGGAACCCAAACCGATAATGTGGCAATCATTCTCTGCTTGCCTCAAAGACTGTATTCCCAAGTGCTTCAAGGTACCAACACGATTGGAACAAAATATGGTAGCAATGAGGCCATCGACCTCCTGGAGGTAGCGCAACTTCATCATGTACGCTTGCTCCAGGTAGAACAACTGTTGTCCAACGTAGTCTCTAATTCTCAATCTATGGAGACTCCTGAGCCTTTAGGTGGCGCAATGGCGACTGACACTCGGCCAGCCTCATCTCCGGACAGTCTATCCGCATTGACAGATATAATTGACTCACAGGCCAAACCTGAGCATCATGCCCCGTTGTTGGTAAATGAGTCAGGTGCAGAAAATATGGGGCAGGAGGGAAGACAGTTCATCTCCCGCAAGGCTAAGAAGTCCTTTTTGAGAGCACAAAAATGACTAAACCTTGCCAAAACTAATCAGAAGAAAGCTCATTTAAAGGGAAAAGTGGACAGTTTGTCTCAATCCACCAAGGTCGAGGTCCCCGTTCTGAGTAGTAAAACAGGTGTGAATATGGATGACCTTGCACTAAACCTCTTGGAACTGAATAAGGAAAGTAAGAAACACCTGCAGATAAAAGCACTGAAAAGTGGCAACGTGCAGGCAAAGACCTCAAACTCCTCAGGGATATGGACTGACAAATCCCAGTCCCAACTACATAGTTTCTTTCTGAGTATTGAGAGCAATAAAGTGGCCGTTCACCCCCAGGAGGAGGCATGCCGCCCGAAATTACCAGCAAAATGGAATGAGTCCCTGCCTCCTGTGTTAAACAGAGAGGGATGTCAAACCAGTATCGTTCCGCAGGAAGACGCTGATCTCACCACTACAAAACTTGAGGAGAGAGCCGTTATTGGTTTTGGTTTCGATGACCCCAGCTAATGTGGCGAGTAATGTCACCTATGACTTGGAGGAGGAGGCACTGAAATGTTGTCCTTCGCCGAGACTCAAAAAGAGTTGACTTGGAGGAGGAGGTACTCGGGAAGTGTCATCAGTAGAGCCTTGCACTGAAATGTTGTCCTTCGCCGAGACTCCAAAAGAGATGAACCAAGTACTTGGATGGGCCAGCGACCCTGACATCAATGGAATTTCCAGGATAAATAGATCTTTCCTGATGAATATCTTTTACCAGATCCTGTTTTTACGTAATCTGGCAAGTAAAGATCTAGAATGGGTCAAACTAGCTCCACATAACAATCATCAAGCGTTGTGCAAAGTCCAGTCCCATATAATTGCCAAGTTAATTTTGGACTTACAAGGATTTCAAGTCTCTGGGTTAATTACCACATTTGTTTGAAGACATGGAGAGCGCTTGGTCATTCTTGGACTTTTCCATGCCGATATCCAAAGAACGACCTTTGGGTGATAAAAATGTGGCTCCACAACAGTTCCATAGCAAGGAACTATCACGTCAACTGGCCTCACTGACTCAGGCTCTAAACGGATTATGAACCCTTGATGAGAGTGGCGGTGATAATTAAACCAGAACCGGTCAACCCATAACCATTGGGTATTGCCATCACATCCTGGAACTGTTGTGGTGTAAAAAATCTTACGGCATGGCATGAACAGGTTGGGGCTTGTTATGCTCCAGAAATTTTAATGCTGCAGGTGTTCCTGCCCGGCGGCAACGCTTAGGCCAACCGAGTGCAGGTAATGCCATTCTTATCAAAAACAGTCTGAGAGTTACGACACAGCTATTGGATAAGTCTGACACCTTTACAATGGTGGAAATGTCTTTGACAGGTAGCATGCCACACTCATTTCTTTTGATTTCAATCTATTGGAATCCCAGTGCTGAATCCCTAGAAGCAACTATAGCAGAGTTAAACCGCAACTTGTCCAACGCCTTGTTGATAGTTTAAAAGCACGGTAAAGGTTTTTGTGCACACTTTTTCCCTAGAGGTAGCTGCCTTAAAATCTCGGAAAAACCACGATCTTCGGATGGCAAGCCACTCTTAAATTAACGCGGTTTCTCATAAGTCAGTAAAAAATATGATTGTGTCAACGTACAAGAAAATAGTGAGGGAGGTACGACACACTGCCCACAATCTTGCAAACCAGCATATGATCGGACTTCTGTGTAAGCGGAACATCAGGGAAATGTGGTCCATTTTAAGAACTCCTACTGGCAAGATTGTCAACCGAATGGTTTCGACAATATCTTGCACCAACTGGAGGTCCTTTTTTGGATTGAAATACGATCTACCTGCACTGCACTGTAGATCGGAGTATGACAAACCTCCGCTGCAGTTTCCTGTTAAATGCCCGTGGGAACACAAAGACGTTATTTGGGCAAATGCTCAATTGAAGTTCTCTAAAGCTGCAGGACCTGATGGGTTGCCGCCCTGTGTGTTTAAAGATGACCCGCATTTCTGGGCAAAGTATTTGCTCTCTAGGTATCAACTGATCTATAGAACTGGTCGGATTCCACCTTCCTGGTTGACAGCAATAATAATACCCATCCACAAAAAGGGTCCTCTAAACGACCCTGCTAACTTCAGGCCTATTGCCCTAATTGATATAGCAGCAAACATTTTTGATCGCTTAGTCTTGTGTGATCTAGAGGCATTTATCACTGCCGCTGGAATTTTATCTAAAGCACAGGTCGGTTTCTGTAGGACAATGTGCACGCAGCTAAATGCGGCAATTCTTGCCCATTTGTTAACAGCTACACGTACTTGCGCCAATGGTTGGATCTATATGGCATCTTTAGACCTATTGTCAGCATTAGTGCTGCGTACCCGCCTTTTGCGGAAAATGCTGTCCTATGGAATTCCTCCCCACCTGGTGGTGATAATTGCGGCATTGCATGACAACACATCATATAGGGTTCGTATTACAGCAGAGGGCCTCCTTTCTGACAGCATCCCCACTCAAATTGGAGTGAAGCAGGGATGCAACTTGGCTGCAGTATTATCTAAACTTTACCTGGCCGATATTGAGAACATATGGGAAACAACAACCGTTTTTCCGGTTATTCTGGGCAAGTCGTGCCTGAATTGGTTGGTGTTTGCCGATTATGTCATCCTGTTTGATAGAGTTCCTTTTGGGCTCCAAAATTAACTGAAGCTCTTCCAAGATTATTGTGAGATGAATAACTTGACAATTAACTCGGATAAATCAAATATCATAGTCTTTTCTGTAAAGAGGAAGACTGAGGGTTACAAGTTTTTTGTCAACTCGAAACCTATTAACACCATGGGTGAGATTACCTACCTGGGCTATAAGGTATCAAACAGCATGTCTGTTGGCAAATGGCGATCAATTTTAGACACCAAATTGATCCATTTGACTGCTCAGATGATAATTATTTTCTCTCGGCACTGTAAATATTCCCTCATGCCCATTATCCACTTTTATCTAATGAAAGTGGAGCCTATTTTACTCTACAGTTTGGACGTATGCTTGTTGAATACGTGACCCACTTTGAACACACTTCAGGTTAAACAATGGAAAGGGGTCTTAGGTCTCCCTGGGCATCTGCCAAACGCTATCTTAGTTCATGATCTGGGCCTACACGCATTAGCCAATAAACACAAATGGCGTGTGTTTACCACCTATATAAAAATGTTGTCGCCTCCTTTGAATTCCCTCTATGAAGACTTTAAGCTAATGTTACACGAGGACCACCCGGTATCAATCCTTTCCTTCCAAAAACGTATGACCCAGGTGTTAACCTCTTTGAACATGTCTAAACAAGATCTAAGATCTAATTGACTCTCCTGGGGCGACCAAACTACGGTTCTTTAGGAACGCATGGGCTTGCAGGTTATAAAGAAGTTGGAAACTGGGACTATTGTAGGTTCTGTGTCAACGTGAGGGAGCTGGAAACCCTAGAGCACGTATTTATGTACTGTGTGCATTTTGAAACACAAAGGCTCACCTGTCTGGGAACTTTACTTGGAAATATCTCGCTTTCGGAACGCAACATGGTTTGGTTGCACTGCATGTGCGGACAGAGCAAAGCGATCATGCTTGCGACTGTAAGACTTGTGAGCATAATTGAGGATGAGCTCAAGCCACCAAACGATGCTTTGCTTCTTGTGGATGATGAAAATGCTTCCAATACCGTGACCTGGTCCTTGTGAGGTGACGCCTAACGCTGTGAGGATTGTTGTTAGTGAAAATGATGTGATTTTTATTTCGTTTTTTTGTTTTGTTGTTCTTTTGTTTCTTTTGTCCCTCTGTTTCTTATTCTGGTTTAGAAAGTAGAACTAGATGTTCTAGGATAAAAGTGCTTTGTTTTAGGATATTTGTGACTTTAGGTCCACTTGGAATTGGCTCTTGTTGGTGAGACGTGACAAGAGAGGAATTCAGTGAATTAAGTTATGAATTGTTTTTAGTTGTGTGATAAAGTGTGTGATTATATATTTTGCTTATGTATGGAACAATGTGATTGCTCAAATGTAAATGTAATAGTTCATTTTAATTTTAGTAGCTTGAAATAATTTTGTAAAGGTGTAAATTAATTTTTACTACCAAAAATAAAATATATATAAAAAAAAAAGATGTCATCTTTGATGTCCTCTGTGCAAGTTTTAGCAGTGCACGGTGGTACTGTGAGTTATGGTTGCTTAGCTTACCATAACTGCCGAAATTCTGGGGGGTTTCGGTTTTACATGTAAGCATGACGTCCCTTTAACAATGTTTTTTTTCTGTGAGTTTCATAGGTTTTTATAAATGAAAATGTTTCATGATGTTACATCACTGTATATAAGCTATTCATATTTCCTCCTTTAATATCTATAAAAGAACTGTAAACCGCCTTTAACAAACATATTTTTTGCAACGCGTATTGATGTATGTCATTATCAGCAGCGCATGCTGGGGATGCAAGTCATGTTTCAGTTGCCTAGGGCATGAGGCTCAACCATGATCCTAGCCCTACCAAACCACCCTCGTTATCCACTGCACCTACCCTGTATTTGGTTCAGTTTCCACTATACCCTCATAATGTCACCAATGGCGAGTGCTCATGGCGTGCAGCCATGGCCCGTCTCCACAATCCATGGGGCATGGTCTTCGGCCATGCCCCATTCCCCAATAAGTAAATCAGTATAGGCATTCGTCCTTGCCGAGGGCCAGGACAACTGTCCATGCACCAAAGTTATATCACTATATTTATACTTACTTTTGACATTTTCAAAAAAGTAAAACATGGGACAGTGTTGTAAAAGAATGCTTTCAGGTCGTTTCTGATGCTCCTCGTGAATGTTTGCTGCAATCCTGTCCAGCACTTCAGGCTGTAGACACAAGCAGATTTTTGTCCCTCATTGAAACCTATCCCAATTTTGAAAAACTTTACAACTTTACCTGGTGGCCATGCCCAATTTAACCCCATTGCCGGTCCTTTGTGGTCATGGCCAGTAGCCAGATTGTCCAGGTCATGACTCGGACAATATGGCCACTGCCCAGGGCTACAGACTATGCCTCTGTCACCGAAGATATATCACCATTTTTTGTACCTACATTATGACACTTTTCAGAAAATAAAACATGGACACATTTGCAAAACCATGCTTTCTGATTCTTGCCAATGCTCCTTGCACAAGTTTGCTGCATGGGGGAAATTATTTATGGTAGTCAATGTTTTATTTTTGGAAAAATGTCAAAATGTACATACAAAAATAGTCATATAACTTAGCACCTGCATGACATAATCCATTCAAACTTTGCACAAACATTCAAAGTTGGGTCTATAATCTTTCTAAAAACGTTTGTGCAGATTTGTTTTACGGCAACAACGTTATAAGACATCTACAAATGTTGGTACCCCCTCTAATTTTTCCCCCTCTTGCCAAATCCCACCAAACTTTGCAAAACAATTCAGTCAATCAAGATGTTTATGTCAAATAATCCATCAAACGCATACAGGATACAAAAACACAATGCATGATAAAATTGCTGTTACCCCTTAAAATCTTCAGTTAAAAAAAAATATCAAAACACAATTCACAATGAAAATACAAAGATTGTAGCAATATACAAACCTTTCTTAAGATCCACACACCCATGTAAAAATATAAATCTAAACACAACTCTCTAAAAGAATAAATATAGAGTAACACAAAAAAAAACTGTTCTTAAAATCCCATACAACTTCATTTAGGTAAAGTGCATAATGGCAAATTCCTCAGTTATAAACATTCATAGAACAAATAGCTAACTGATATAGAAAATAACAAGATACCCCTGCTTCATTAGAGCCAATACTACATCTGAATTTATAATGAATGGCTATTCTTGTCTGAAAGATTAGGTTAACAGCCCCTTTCTATAATGCATGACTCTTTTCAAAAATGATAGTAATGCCCACGCTGTTAAAACAGAATCAGCAGTCAAAAGGAACAGAACTGCCAGCTAAAAGAAGGGCACTAAAGTTGACCGTCTGATGCTGTTATAGCCTGGGCAAATCAATAACAAATGAACCATTTCCTCTTTAACCCCACCACATGCTGGGCAGCCTGCCAAATCAGGGTACCCACTCCATTTGGGTGTGGTTCTCTCAGCTGTAGATAATCAAATCTAGCATGAGTGATTAGCCAGCGATCTCTCTTTGTGGAGCCCCAGATTAGATTCGGCTGAATCTCCTTCACCCGGCTGATTACTGTGTGTACTTTATCAGAATTAGTTGCAAACTGCATAAAGGCCCTTTTCGGTTTAATCGCCTCTCCCATGATACATTTAAAGGATCTCATCTAAGATTTAGTCAACGGGTTATATGGGGGAGAAGAACCAGGATGTTTCCATGGGACAAAGCTTTATCAATATAGTCAAGCCACAGGATTTTACTCCAACCATCCCTAGCAATTAACGACCTGATTATAAATTGGCAAAGGGTAGCACATTCATTCGCCCGTAGTCGAATCCAGAATATTATTGGTGCCAGAGCCCACTGACCTCCCTGGATTCCACTCCCGGTTCCCTATGAACAGAGATACAAGAAGAGGATCCCGGGAGTCCCAGTAGCCTTCTGGAGAATATGTTCTCCTTCACCTGGATATTGTGTGCCGACTGGAAACTCCACAATGGTGCTCCATGTAAGGTCACAGCTTTCGATTGGGCAGAGTAGATTTTAAGAACTACTTCTAGCGGTTGTCCCTGGCAGCTGGACAGAAAATGTGAGATCCCTCCACTTGTTGACTGAACCTGGTTGATTGTTTTTGTATATGGGCGTTACCCGTGATTGACTCTGAGAATCTCACCACAGATAGTAAAATTCCTTGATTCTGGGGATTTTCTCCCTGTTGCAGAAAAGAGCATTGAGTGCATCTTCGCCGTCTTCTTTCGACCCACACAACCCATTACTGCAGATTTCTTGGTGTTAATTTTGAGCCCCATGTTTTCAGAGCTAAGACACACCCCTGTGAGTCCCCACACCTGACCTTAAGGCACACAGTGCAGTGTCCCCGCCGACCACTGCACACACAAGTCTCATTCTCCCTGTGCAGTTCCTCCAGCACTGATAAAATGGCCCCCGGACACCCCATGGAGTCGAGCATGGCCCACAGCTTTGATCGATCTACTTTGTCAAAGGCCATGCTCAGATCCATGAAGGCAAGATACACTCCCTTCCCCCTACAAAAAACTGAATTGAAAACAAGTAGTTACAGATTAAGACTCTGTTCCATAGTACCCATCCCGGGATGAAAACCAAACTGGATATCAGACCACGCTCTCCGATAACCAGGCCTCAATTTGCCCCAGCAGAACCCTTCCAAAGTTCTTAAAGGAAGTTTCTAACACCAAGATGGGTCTGTAGGATATAGGGCTCGCTGGGTCCCCTTTCTTAAAGATGGGATAGATAATGTCTAACGTTTTCCACGAGGGTGGATAGAAACCCATCTCAATGCAAGCATTGAATACCGAAGTCAACAGGGGGGCCCAAAGATCCGGAGGATCCTGAAAGAGGTCTGAGGGAAACGCATAAGGGGCTGGTGCTCTATTACGAGCCTGTTATTAACGGGTCACTCGTAGAAGGAAAAATGCAGAGCATTGTAGGTAGTCCATGTTAGTCTCCATATCCCTAACCCGACAATTAAGAGATGCCTTAATAAGAATTGCCAGGCTCCCACAGCATCTTCCTCTGGCATTTTTTTAGATGGAATTCCGAATGATATAAAACCATCTAACAGCGGGGTCTCCATGGCCCAAGTCTCCTGAAGAAGAATGACTACATGGGCATTTAAAAACTCCACAGTATCTTCCCTGTCAAATTTACCCCTGACCCCAGCTTTGTTCCATGATAGCAAACTTGACACTGTAGGGGCTACTTTAGGTAACATTAGTTCCCCACTGGGCTCTTGACCTGGGGGCCCCTCCTCCCATTGAGGCCCTCCTGGTCGACTGGGCTGGCCTGTTCAGCCGTGCGTCAATCCAGACCTTCACAAGAGGTTAAAACCTCATGCTGGTTAGTTAACTCAACCCCAATAGTGGGTGCCCCTCCCCTCTGTCAGTTCAACATTTCTAGATTGGGTTTAATCCTCTGACCCGCAGAGAGCCTATGACCAAAAAGTGAGTACAAAGGCCCCCCATACATAGGCATCACTCGGAACAACCCTCCTCTTAATACATTCACACAAGCCATTCCCTGTATCAACCACCCTCTCTGTACAGGAGTAGAAACAATCTAAGAAGACCAACCTGCTATGGAGGCTGTAGCCATTTGGTTTTAAGCCTCTGGAGTGGTTGGAGTTAACCAAATAACTAACAACTGTTGGGTCCAAGAAGGACACCACTACGCAGTCTCCCTCATTCGTTTGGGCTTTTGAACTACCCAATCTACCCTTCTTGCCATTAATATAAGGCTTGAATCAATGTTCGAACCAATCAGGTTAGTGTTTATCCAGTGGTTCGATTTATTCATTAAAGAAACAGTCGATTCGAGTCCTCCCTTCGGGTGCCCCGGTACACCCGTGACGATCCCCACAAAAGGGGCTGCTGCAGGCTGTAGATTCAGAATGCGATTTTCCAACACACCTGTGGGTACATCAGCCCCAAAATCCCCTATCAAAGGCATAGAACCTAACTCAGTCCACCCAGTCCCTGTGAAATTAGAACTGACTGTTGCTGAATTTAACTTTGGAGTTGCTTCCTTTTCATTTGCAGGCACCACTGGCACACCAACCTCTATGCCTGGACCAATACGCTCACCACTAACCCCACCCCCTGGAGCTATCTTACCATTTAACTCAGCCCCTACCCCAATTCCAGCCCCAACCATAACCAAGTCTGCCACTCTTTTGATTAATACTCTAATTGCGTCATCCGGGATAGCTGGTGTTTTCATAAGCCCAGACTTGAATGCCTGCAAGGAGTCAAGTACGGTCTGGAGGGGCTTACGCTTTACATATAGAAGTGATTCCAGCCAAAGCTTATCATCCTCCCCCCCCAGAAGAGGAATTAAGATCTTGACTCAGTTCTCCTTCTAGGCTCCCACCCATGGGGCTGTTCACCAGAGGAGCCAATCCCACCCCCCAATTTACCTCCCTGTCTCCCCTCCCTTCACCTATCCCCTCCACTTCCACTCCCACATCTACTTCCTTGACTACTTCCCTTTCAGGCGGGGAGTCCTGAGACATATGAACCCCCCTCTCCCTCTCCTGGGGAGCAATTGCATTGGTCACCCTGCACCCTGAGGCCCCCATCCCATCAATACAGCCAATCTGGTCAGTGTTGTTGACTGTAGGGCCCCCTAACCCTAAAGCAGCATCCCTTGTGGCTTTTCCAGAAATGTTAAAATGATAATACGGTTCACTATTTTGCTGGCCATAGCTTCCAAAAAGTTCACGGGCCAATTTAAGTTTTTTTTTGCACCTTTAGGCAGTACCCCCGAACTCCCATCATCCCTTGATTTCCTTTCCCCCATAGGGATAATAAGGATAAGGTCAGTACAACACGGTAGAACAGAATACCTAAAGAATACCTTGCACACAAAGACTATTTAAAATGTTGAAAAAGCGTAAAGTGCCAAAAAACAATACATTAAGCAGATATAAAAAAAACTATTAGAGAAGGAATGAGCCACTACACCACAGAACAACCCAGGTCTAGTGTTAAATATGCAACTGATCCTTTCTGCATACAACAATGCGAACTGCATATGTCACAGATGGCATATAACAAGTGTCCACAAGGGATGAACATTTTCCTAATGTTCTGCCCCTGAATTAAAAGATGAGATGGGGCAACTCATAACCACGACCAGCCACAAAGCCCACACACACAAACAGCCAGTCCCTGAGAAGCTTCTCCAGGAGAATACCAGAAACCCATAGATTGGGGACGAGGAACACCCGACAGCTCAAGAAGCAGCCTTAGTCTGTCTCTACCCCTGGACCCCCCTCCCCTGGGCACAAACTTAAGACCGTTGATGGCGCTGTAGGATGGTAAAGTTTAGGAGAAATCAATGGGTTTAGTGGTAAGTCAGTGGCGCTGGCTCACGCTGGCTCACGAAAAGTGTTGTTGCCAAACACACTCCTCCTTTTTCGGCTAAACATGCAAGCTAGGTTCCCCGGGCCACTCAAACAGCTGGACATACAATAGCAGTCGTCAAATGGGGAAGTGCGTATGAGACCTACATACAGATTTGCAGTTCCTGCTTTCCTGTTTTCTAGATATCGTAGTTGCGATGGATTGAAAACACAGTCAAACGAGAGTACAAAAAGCAGAAGTGGAGGGGGAATCTGTTGCCGAAAAGGCGGCCGACTGCTTACTTGCATCTTACTTGCAGACCTTGATGACTAGAATGGCCCCCTCCACGGCGCTCCACCATGAGCCACCAATAACCACTGTAACACCACTTCCGGCTCTGCGCCATGCTGCATTAGGGGTTATATGCTCTTCCTCCTCCTCAGATAGGCATGGGCAGCAGTGACAGACTGTCCCCCACTAATAACCACTTGTAACACCACTTGCAGCTTTGCAAACTTTTGTGCAGATTTGTCAAATGACACCAAATGTATAAGCCTTTCAAATATTTTCCCCTCTAATTTTGCCCACTCTTGGTGAAACAGCAACAAACTCTGCATAACCATTATGGGCCAGGTCTAAAATAGTATTGCAAAATGTCATGCATTGAGTAGTGTCAAAGTTATAAGCCAACCAAAAAGTGCTTTTCACTGACCTTGTAACGCAGAATTATGCATGGATGTCCCGGAATATCTGATATGTTGGAGAAGAAAAAACACCTGATTTTTGGCTTTTTATGGCCATATCTCATCCCATCCTCATCACCCCTCACCTCCCCAGAGATATTTTCATTTGTTTGACATTTGTTTTTTAATGTTCTTACTGTGATGTCCGTGGACTACGGAACCGTTTGTGAATCCAACATGGCGTCTGTTTCATAAGTTTTGACACACCTCATGTTTTAACCCACCAATCAGCAAACATCACGCTGCTCTCTGATTGGTCCAGAGGAATCTGAGGGCCTCAAATCAGAAAGTGAGTCCACAGACCGCACCCAGATATCACTAATTTTGTTTTACCTACTTTTTGGCAATTTCTTTAAAAACTACTTCACATATTTACACCAAATTTACAAAAGCATGATTTCGGGACCAAGCCGCCGCTCCTGGCGCAAACTTGGTGAACATCCGTCCAGCAGTTTGGGCTAAGGCGCAAGCACATCTTCTTTTCCATTGCGTTTATGTGGATTTACACACATTTTGGATCCCACCTATAACTTGCCCCCCCCGGACAAAACCGCACCAAACATCACAAAGTCATTCTGAGGGGCCATATACTCTTTTTGCAGAGTTTGGTGAGGATTCATCCGAGGGGGGGGATTATAAACCACCCAAAAAGTGCTCTTTCTATGAGTTGAGACACTTAACCAGAACTACAGGACCGCTACTGCAGGCCCGGTAATTTGGCCCACTTTTCAGGCTCATTAAAAACATGGGCTCACCTGCTAGAAATATATGGCTGATGCACAAGGACTTCCCCCACCAACAGCCTCACACAATTAAGCGTATGATTGATGATTAACAACTAAAACTCAACCTAGACAAGACAAAAATCATTGTGCCACTTGATACACCAATACCATGGCCTATGCTAATGGACATCTGCCCAAAAATCTCAAAAGAGATCAAGAACCGCACAATCCTTATGGACCATGAACTTACCCTGCAACCACAAATCAAAGTAATTTTAATCTTTTGGAGTTTACAATACATGATCCCTCACTTGAAAAAGATGTGCGCTTAGCATACGATTTAGACATGAATGTATACCTTGGCCACAGATGGATAAGGATAATTTAAGGTGTAAACTCCCGAGTTTAACTTCTGATGTTGGAAAATGGATACATGAGCTAGATAAAATGACAGGAGGGAACACATTAGCTATAGGGGACATTAAAGGTCTCTTGATCTCTATCCTTGGGGAAAGGGCTGATGATGTTTGGTCAACAGCAGGATATTCTAGTGTTATTACGGTAAATACTGCTCATGATGGAGCACCGTTCAATAACTGTAGGGCGGCAGTCTGGAAAGCACTTAGAGTACTGTGTCCGGACACATCCGACATGGGAGCTATAAAGGTAAAGAAGATGCAGGAATAGGAGGATCCTCTTGTTTATATTCAGAATTTCCAAGAGCAGCGGGCTTTGGAGACGCACGAGGCTCGGGGAAATCTTTATCTGTATTTTATCATATATGGTGTCAAGGGCTGCCAGAGCCAGTACAAAAGCAGCTCAAGAAATTAGTGGGCATGGAATCAAAGCCATGGTCAGAGATTCAGCTGACCATTGTGCATTATTGCAGGCTATTCCAAGAAGAATCGAAAGAAAGCTGATGCTAGGAAAGGTGAAGAGGCAAAGTTAGTTCAGAAAAAACGATCAAAGTACACCATTGAAGGGGTGATGTTGAGCTTGTGGAGACGGATCAGGTTTGCAGCGAGCAGCAAGTATGCCGCAGGTGAATAACCAAAGGCAGTTCGATCAAGGTAATAATGGATTTGCACCACGGGGAAGGGGAGGCTTTCGAGGTAGAGGCTTCCAGAAAAATCTGGGAAACTTCCAGAATAATTAAAGTGGGTTTCAAAACATGCAGACCGATAGTCAAAGCGTGCAGGAGGGGCAAATTAGGAGACCTCCTCCTATATGTTCGACATGTGCTATGTCAGAGCATTATGCCTGCACATGTAGAAGTCAAGGATTTGTGCAGAATGGGCAATACTCAAGAGGGGGGACCGTAAACCTGCCTGCATATTCACAGCAGAATGGAGATGGATTTGTTCAGAGTCAGACAGTGCAGCAGACACAAGCGCTGAGAATGCAACAAGATTTTTAAACACAGCAGGTAACAATGAATCTGCCACAAGGGCAGTCACAGCCATCACCTATGCAGATAGAACAGAGCACTAGCACGGGTCAGTTAATGACTCCTAGAATAGGGGGTGTTACTGTCAAAGGAGGAAATCCTTTAACAGGTACGGGGATGAGAATGTATCCCCAATAGTACAGCTCACTGGGAGACTTGATGTGTTCGATACTCTCTGTGATGCCCAATCCTCAAGAGGAGCCAAGGGTTGACTTCAATATAGGGTACAAATCTTTTTCTTTTTTAGTACACACGGGAGCAACATGCTCATGTATATGAGAGGGGACATTTTCGATGTCTGGAAGTGCCATGAATACTCAAGGTTTCACAGGAGCTACAAGCAGAGTTCATTTTACTGAAGAATTGCCAGTCTCTATACCCTGTCGTGAGCCTGTCTGGAGCCGCTCGAGCCCAGAGCCACGAATCCTGCCTCCTGAGCGTCCGCCCCCACCCCACCACTTCGCCTGGATCGCACAGCCTGATCTAACACCCACACCTGAAGAACTTCTGCAGCTGCACTGACGCCCTGAACACGGCCGCAGACAAACTTAAGAGCGCAAGCACACGATGCTTCAAACCAACTGATGTTTTTCCTTTATTAGTCACCTGCCCATACTATACCTTGCCCCAGTCCACATTACGTTACGCTGGCATCAAATTTCCAACCGTCCTGAGCCTTGCATGGCCACCCCTCTGAATTTATACAAAAACTAACTTTTGCTCGCGTACTTGAACTTCAACGGCCTCTTGCATGCCCTGTGACATAACCCACACAGTGCTCGTCCTGCATTTTATACTACTGCCTAAAATATAGCTGCTTGTCATAGTTGTATTTATTGTGACCTTTTGGTAGTGCCCGCCCTACAACCCAGGTCATTATGCGCTTTACGCCCAATTTCTACAATGTACTGTCTGCCTACTTATGTTGCTGTGTTTTATCCTTACTGGTAAACTGGAATTGAGCCCTATACTCTACCTGAGCCTGTCTTTAGTTACCCCTGACTACTTGAGTAGTCATGCCTACCCCCTGCCTCACGCAGGACCACCGCATCTAGCCTATTGCAGTATTATATGTGACGTATTTGGCTTAAACAGCGCCCCACCTAGGACAATTGTTTTTAGCCTGCTGGTACTCTACTGCTGTCGTGCACCGAGGGACTACCGGGTTGCATCAATTAACTTAACATGATACTCAGCATGGTGCTCGGTCTGCTGACCAGACCTCTATTTACTTCATAAAACGGACCCTCCTGCCTATATATGCACATGCCCTGCTTCAAGGTAGTTATATTATGCATTTTAGCCTCTGCTGGGATTGTTGTACTTAGGTGCCGTCCTTTGCTCTTTGCATTTTTAGTCACTGCTGGGACTGTTGCACTTAGGCGCCACCCTTGTTCTCTGCATTTTTAGTCATTGCTGGGATTGTTGAATTTAGGTGCCGCCCTTGTTCTCTGCATTTTTAGTCATTGCTGGGACTGTTGCACTCAGGTGCCGCCCTTGTTCTCTGCATTTTTAGTCATTGCTGGGACTGTTGCACTCAGGTGCCGCCCTTGTTCTCTGCATTTTTAGTCATTGCTGGGACTGTTGCACTTAGGTGCCGCCCTTGTTCTCTGCATTTTTAGTCATTGCTGGGATTGTTGCACTTAGGTGCCGCCCTTGTTCTCTGTATTCTTAGTTATTGCTGGGATTGTCGCACTTAGGTGTTGCCCTTGTTCTCTGTATTCTTAGTTATTGCTGGGATTGTCGCATTTAGGTGGCATTGCCATTTGCCTCCCAACATGTGCATTACTAAGACTTGCCTTATATACATACTCTGTTCCCTACTCTGGACCACTCTCACTATTATCATAACAATGGCCCATACTAACACCACACCTTGTAACCTTCAAGAGAGAAATACGCGACTTAGAGCGAGACTACCACGTCTGTACGACCTCAAAAACAAAAGAACTAGACCCCTTGGTTCTACACTAACTATAACTGCCTCTGACTCCAACCCTTCTGCCCTAGCTGCAGAAAGACACCCTAAAACACATTGACCTCTCTTACAACCAGAAAAGACCCGATTTTCCTAATCCCAGAACCACTCAAAAAACAATCACCACTCCTACTTTATCAGGAGCCGTCATCAATGCAAGGTCCCTCATGGCACACAATACGGAAATTGCCGACATACTAGCCATGGACAACTTAGATCTCCTAGCTATCACTGAGACCTGGCTCCATGATGCTGCTGGCCCCGCACTCATGATTGCATTACCAGACAACTACAATATACTAAGAGTCGATCGGCCTAACTCTAGGGGAGGTGGCCTGGCCATCATTGCCAAAACGAACTTAGCTGTAAGGCTCACCCTACACCCAGCTATCACATCTTGTGAACTTCTTTCTGCTAAAATACCTATCTCTAACAACAGTACACTAACTGTCCTTCTGTTGTATAGACCACCAGGTCCATTAGGTAACTTTGAGGAATATCTATCTATCCTCCTCACGAATTTCATCAAAGATTCCACTCGGCTCCTGCTACTAGGGGACTTTAACCTGGGATTCAATGACGATACGGACAAACAAGCCCACTCCATCCAATCAATCTTAGTCGATCATGGCCTTACCCAAAAAGTCTTAGCCCCCACACATATAAAAGGACGGACATTAGATTGGATAGCTAACCGAAACTGCGCCACTACCATCTCCAATATCTTACCACAAACGTGGACTGACCACCACCTCATCTGCTTCTCATCCACCATAGAGCCTACTAAACTAGACAAGCTTGTAACAGCTCCACCTATGCCTACTAGAAGTAAACAAGAAATCACAGCTGAAAAACTACTGCCACTCCTCCTACCAGCCCTCACTGCTTGCGCTATCAATTATGACCCTAATATGCTAGTTGAGACATTCAACAACACTATGTCCAAAGCCTTGGATACTATTGCCCCTATAAAACTGCGCAAAAGTAAACGAGAATCTCATCTTAACTCATGGTTCACCCTCCACCTCAAAGAATTACGGATCCAAAAACATAAACTCCAATCTATTTGGTGACATACACCTTCAGCTGAGAATAAAACCTTACTCGATAACCTTGCCAAAAAATATAAGAAGGAAATAATCCAAACTAAAAAGAATACATTTAATGAGAGAATTAGCAAAGCCAACTCTAATTCCAAAGAGCTCTTCTCCATCCTCCCGGAAAAGGAAAACCCAATCACACCCACAGAAAATGTCCCTAAGGACAAACAATGGTGCACCAGCATCCAAAATGCTTTAGCTAATAAAATCACAACCCTACAAATGAAAACTGCAAAGAAGAAAGCATCCTTGAACTCCACTGGAACCCATACCTCCCACATGGGAGATACACATAGAACAGTCACTCAAAATAACTGCAAACCATTCAGATTTTCCAACATATCCATACTGGCAACTGAAAAGGTGATATTATCCCTGAAACCATCCAACTGCCAAGGTGACAGCTGCACAGCACAAGTTATTAAGGATGCAGCTAGAGACCTAGCCCCCTTTATTTCTAAATTAATAAATTCCTCCTTCAGATCCAGCACCGTACCGACCAACCTTAAAGAATCATGGGTTCTGCCTCTCCTCAAAAAACAGACCCTTAACCCAGCCATCCCGACCAATTATAGGCCCATTACCATGGTCCCATTTCTCCTTAAAATCATTGACAGAGTAGCCTACCTCCAGATCCAACATTTTCTGGAGACAAACCAACTATTATGATCACGCCGATCTGGCCTCAGACCATTACATGGTACTGAAATTGCCCTAATCGACCTTAAGACACAAATCAACGAGTTGAAGGATAAAGGTAAAACAGCTATGCTCCTCCTCCTTGACTTATCGGCGGCCTTCGACCTAGTGGACCACACAGTGTTATGCAGCCATTTAGCATCTGCTGCCCATTTCTCAAGTGAAGCTATAGCCTGGGTATAATCCTTCCTAGACAACCGTACGATGAGAGTGTTCTCCCCATTAGCCTCAGCAGACCCAATACATATCACCTGTGGCGTCCCACAAGGTTCATGTGTCTCTCCCACAATGTACAATATCTTCACTAAGCCACTCTACAGCAAACTTGATAGATTGGGGGTAACCTTCAACAGTTATGCGGACGATACACAGATCCTCATACCACTATCTGGCAACTTTGTTGAAGACACAGCCTTAGTAAACAAGATCTACCTCATCATTCAGGCATGGATGGCCTCTCACGGCCTCTGCCTGAACGATGATAAAACAGAGATACTGATCCTGGGTTCCGACTCCAACGTCAAAAAACTCAGCCCCAACTACCGCGCCTTCAATATTGACGGCAATATAATCAAAGTGGCAACAGAGATAAAAACACTAGGTTTCTACCTCGACTCCACTTTATCTCTCAAAAAACAAGTCAGCTCCCTGGCTTCCTCCACAGCCTACACCTGCAAATTAATCAGGGCCTGCAGACCGTACTTGTCCAAAACCTATTGTATCACACTATCAATGCCCTAGTAATGTCCAAATTGGATTACTGTAACACCCTATATGCGGGCGCTAATAAATCTGTCACAAATAAACTACACATTTTGCAGAATAATGCTCTTAGAGCAGCCCTGGACATACCCCGTAGAGCACACATATCCAACATCAGGAAAGACAATCAATGGTTAAAAATCAGTGACAGAGTTCTCCTTAAAACGCTATCTCTCACACATAAAGGACTGAACAACACCGCGCTCCCATACATCTCAGCTAGACTGACCAGAAAATACTCTACTCACCACACCAGAGCCTCTAATCACTCCCTACTTGAAACTCCCAGATTTAGAATAACTAAAGCAGGTGGAGCAAGCTTCCCTGTTAGAGCTGCCTGTGCCTAGAATGCACTCCCTATGGAATTGAGAGCTAATCTACCCTTCTCTAGATTCAGATGTAAGGTGAAAAGTTGGCTCTGGATTAACGACAACTAACCTACTGAACCCGGTCCTATCACGGCGCATAACTACCTTGATTCTGACACCTGACTATCTGATTGATCTGATTATCTCACACCTGACCAATGAGAGAGATTCACATTTTGTATCTCATGTATATTTGTATATTTGTATTGTATATATGTTAATAACCTACATAATGCATCCTCTGTATGTATCCTCTGTATGTATGTAACCTAAGCCTAAGTACTCTTGTAACTTCTGCGCCCGGCTACCCATGGGTTTGGAGCGCATTATCAAATAATAAACTAAACTAAACTAAACTAAACTAAACTAAGAGTGTGACATATCTGTGCCATTTTTATATTCAAGGCAGACACCTGGCGATATATTAGGTCGAGATTTAATGACCAAGTTGAACATGATGATTTTGTTCACTGATAAAGGCATAGGGCCTCATTACGAAGCGTGTACTGACGGAATGAAGGGGGCCGGTACGGGACCACCCCCTTCATTCCGTCAGGGCTGATTACAAGCTTCCCATCGTGGGACCCGGATCGGTCCGGGTCCCGCGAGGGGAAGGGGTAGGTAACAACAGGACACTTATAATGTGCCCGTTGTTACCTCCATCCCCATTGAGCCCTATGGGGGCTCAAATGGGAATGGGGAATGGTTCCTGTAAGGCGGACTTACCGGGTCCTCCTATGTCGGAATGACCCGGTAATTCCCCATTGCAGGAACCCGGAAAAGGAGCCCGTTTTGGAGGCAGCCATGGAGCTAGTAGCTCCATGGCTACCTCCAAACTTGTAATGAGGTCCATAGTGTGCTCAACACCAGGAATGCATTATTTGAATGTGAGTGAATTTATCATGGCATTTGCAGGACAAATGCCCATATGAGGAGTACCGTTAGAACCAGAAGTTTTTCACTATGGGGTACGCATTCTGTTGACATGGTTGCCAGGTTTAGTGGGCAGAACTATGGGAATAACTGATTAATTTCTATTCAGGGCAAAAATACCTATGGATGAAGAGGAAGGGCAAATCTTTCCTTTAGAATTACAAGCAGCCATAGTGCGAGGAGAAATGGATTTGCTTGTGGGGAATGATTATGAAGGCAGACGATGGTGCACAGTGATTGCCATTGGGGAAGGTTACAGATTGACTGATGTCACTGATGAGGATATGTTTGGAGACCATCCGTCAGATGACAAAGTAGTATTACTTGTTGGGTAAGAGCAATTAAACAGGAGGTTCCTCAGAAAATGATGTTAGCTCAGAAACGCCGAGAGTATTTCGATGAAGACTTGGTGAAAGTGCCAATTTCATTATGGACAACAGGCCCTTATAACGTAGGCCTATTGAAGGGGGCTGGTGACATCAGAGTCACTGTGTAATATCGCAATTTATCCTGTGAAAAAAGGGAAAGAGGGGTTGTGGTGTTTAATTCAAGATATGAGGCTGATTAACCCGATTGTAGAGGCTGAGTTCCCTCTAGTTCCTAATCCTGTGACAATCTTATGTAATAACCCTGTTGAAGCACGATATTTTACTGTGATTGACTTGAAAAATGCATTTTTCTCAATCCCATTGCATAAAGACTTGCAAGATCTGACGTCATTTACGTTCAGACAAAATTGTATTAAAAGTACTCGCCTACCCCAGGGGTACTGTGCGTCTCTATCGATTTCCAATAGAGTCCTGCAGATGGACTTAAGCAATATTAATTTGAAAAGTGTTGTGTTGCAATATGTTGATGACATATTGGTCTGTAGCACCTAGAGGAAGAGTGCAGACGTGACTCTGTTGAATTGATGATTATTCTTGCAGAGAAAGGATATAAAGTAGACAAGGAGAAATTGCAATATTGTCAAGAAGAAGTGTTGTACATAGGCCAGTTAATTTTGTGTGAGGGAAAGAAGGTTACTCCTGAGAGGGCTGAGGCTATTTCGAAAACGGTAAAGCCACTCATGATAAAGCACATGCAGAGATTTTTGGGACTATGTAAATATGTAAGAGCATGGGTCTTTGATTATAGCTCATACATAAGGCCCCTGTTGCAAGCTCTGAAGAAAGCACAGGCAACTCAGGAGAAAATAGTTTGGACTGAGGAAATGGAGGAAGGGTTTGATGAGTTGAAAAAGGCAATTTGCACAGCTCCAGTTTTAGGGATTCTCAATTATGCTGAGGAATTATTTTTGTTCTCGCACACAAATGGCACTGTTATGACAGCTGTACTTACACAGAGAACCACATTGGGGTACAAGCCCCTTGCATACTACAGTGGGATTCTAGACCCAGTAATGAAGGACACTTTCTGTGCAAACATTCTCTGGCAGCTGCCGCGTTCGCTATTGAGAAGGCTGCTAGCATAGTAATGGGGTGTTCCATGATGTTTTTTGTTAAACATTCATTGTTTGCTATTTTGGAAAAACCTAAAGGTACGTTGACTTCTCAAAGGGCTTCTGCCTATGAGGTAGTCATATCAAATCTGACAATTAAAATATTCCGATGTAAAATAGTAAATCCTGGCATGTTTATAAAAGAATCCTTGGCAGAGGATGAGCATGGACATGATTGCTCAAATTATGAGGAATTCTATGATGAACTCCCGAGGGTGAAAGAGAATGGGTTGGCAGCTGGGAAGATTCTCTTTATTGACGGTTCTTCTAGAATCGATCAGAATGATGGACAAAGATATACAGGTACCGCTGTGGTAAAGCAAATGGCCAATGGAGAATTTGAAGTATTGATAATGCACGACTACCGTCTCACTTTTAGGCACAGGCTGCAGAATTAGTGGCGCTGATTATCACACTCGAGAGACACACAGACCAGGAAGTACTGTATACAGTGACTCCACCTATGTGACTTCAACAGTGCACATAGGGCTAGTACATTGAAAAGGAGGAGCTCCCTCCGAGTCGACGGCACTCCAGTGCAGTACACAGCCTTATTTGACAGGCTCATTAGAGCACTACAACTCCCAGTAGTAATCACAGTAGTTAAATGCGCAGCTCACACTAAAAGAGCAGATTTTATCTCACGTGGAAATCAAAAGGCAGACGAAGAAGCAAAATGAGTGGCATGTTCATATATTATTATGTTGTTTGATACGCCTGATGTGCAGGAAAGCATGGTGGTGGTGATTACTGTGTGTGATTGTTGTAGTAATTTGTCTAGGACACAGCTGGTAGAGATTCAAGGGGAAGCGCCTCCAGATGAGAAAGAATTGTGGACACGGAGAGGGTTTTCTTTAAACCCTTCTGAAGCATTGTGGTGACAAGACAGCACTGGTAAACCGGTGATGCCTGTAGCCTTGTTAAGGGTGGCGTTGGAACAACTACACTACCCTGCGTACGTTACTAGAGAGAACCTCCCACAACTATTGTGGAGGATTGGTTTGTTCCAAATTTAGTAGAACACGTTGCATTTTATGTAGCAAAATGTATCGTATGTCAAAAGTTTACTGCTGAGCATACATTGCGCACAATTAGAGGAGTTATTACAAGACCTAATGGACCCTTTCACCATTTACATATTGACTATGTTGACATGCTGCAAGTATTTAATGGATACAGATATATGATTATAGTGGCATGTCCCTTTTCAAGGTGGATTGAGGCTGGTCCATGTACACACCCAGACTCCACCTGTGTAGCAACATTTTTAGTACGAGAGGTATTTCCTAGATGGGGGATATGTGAAGTATTAAGATCAGATAATGTCCCTCATTTTGTCAACAAAGTCTTTGAACAGATAAGCTTGTTGCTTAGCATGAAGCACAAGTTTTCATCAGCGTATCACCCGCAAGGGAGTGGTGTATGTGAGAGACTCAACAGCTTGCCTAAAGAGAGAATAGCTAAATTGAAGTTCACCCTGAAGAAAGGATGGTTGCATTGTCTACCACTGGCATTGTATGTGTTGAGAAATCAACTGGGTTCAGACCACCATCTTAACCCCCATGAAATAGTGACAGGGAGGCAAATGAGGACACCTCTCACACCTCCGTCTAGAATTAGAAGTGATGCCCAGACAACAGCAGAATTGTTACGAAAGGAGTTACATGATTACTTAACATGCATGACCTCAAGTATCTTTGTCATTTCAGATCAGCTGAAATGGAAGGGATGTGGGGCAGCTCAGAACACAGGAGATGCTACAACAACCGGAATTGAAAAACTATGCCTTCCCAATCTTTTCCCCGGTGATTCGATCCTAATTCGAAATTTCACAAGGCAGTGGCATGAGCCGCGTTTCAACATCCCCTTCATAGTGGAAGACGTGACACCGTCTGCAGTCAAAGTGCAAGGCAGACGCTCTTGGATATTTCTCGGTGATGTGAAAATCTATGCTGGAGAACCCTCTTCACCCCCGCCCCTGTCAGAAGCAAGCATCGGGGAAGAACCACAGCACATGCAGACTAGGGGCCTCATTGCGACCTGGGCGGTAAGGGATTACTGGAACCGGTAAGGGCACCGGTACCGGTAATCCCTTACCGCCCTATTCCGAGGTCCCTTTGCGGGTCCTCCCTTAACGGCTAGTTTTACCAGCCGTTAAAGACGGGACCCGCAAAGGGACTTTGGAGGTAATAACGGTACAGCAATTTGTGTTACCGTAATTACCGCCTTCCCCATTCTTATAGAGCCCTATGGGGGCTCAAATGGGAATGGGGAAGGGCCAGGGTGAATGGGGAATTACCGCCCCCGCAAACCTTGGAATGGGCCGGTAATTCCACCATTCACCATGGCGGAATCGGTAGTTTACCGGTGGCAACCATGGTGCAAATAGCGCCATGGTTACCACCCGGGTCGTAATGAGGCCCTAGGTCTGTGTTGAGTAAGAAGGACACAGAAGCTGTTGAATAAGCATATAAAGAGTATATTGGACTGTGACTTATTTCAGGACACACTTTTCAATTACTAAAAAGGAGTTAAGGGAATCTATTTGTTCTAGAGCCACAGGAGATTGTTGACATTGAACAGAGAGATGTTTTAGTCTTGATCGAGAAGGAGAGTATGCCAGATTTGGAGTTCCTTTTCGATGACTGGAAGAGGGACCAGTTCCCCGATTTCTTTCTCACTGAATTTCTTTTCGGAGGTGCCCATGATGGTGCCCCATGACAGCATGTTATGGATCGTTTTTGCAGTTTTCCTGTTCGTTTTGTGCGCATACCTTGCGCTTGTGGGGAGAACTACTAGCGTTCATCTGTTTCTGCAAGATCCTAAAAATGGTCCAATCATAAGGATATTGCTTACAGCTATAATTGAGCAAATTCTTCAGCTTCCTGAGTACAGTGGGGAAAACGCAAATGCCTCTATCAGCGGATAATGCACATAGATTGGTCAGATTAGTATTCTATTATCTGATTGAGGAATGCCCGCATCTCCTTGGGAGACAAACTGATGTCTGAACCATCCTTAGGGATCTGAGAAATAATGCCACACTTAATGAGACACTAAGAGACTTCATCGCGCATGTGAACTTTTACTCTGAGAGAACACTGAGAACTGAATGAGACATTCAAGGGAAGAGATCCAAAAGGCTGTGGAGTAAAGTACTTTGTTTCATCCTGAAGAGAAATCTTCATGTCGTCTGGTAAAAGGCAAATTTGTGGTCTTCACTGGGAACTTTTGTTCATCATTGTATAGTCAGCCAGTTGAAGGTGATTGGGGAACTTGTCGAACAGACTCAGCAGCTTCCAGTGTATTACATAAAGTCACCAGATTAAAGTTTATTTTTTCCTTTCTTAAAAAAGAGTACAAATTAGCAGCATTATTAGTCATATCATTATGGCAGATACTGAGAGATGTCCACGATGTGCAAGAAGCTATTGTTGTAAATGGACTTACCTGTACATAATTTATATTTGCATTCTCATACTGGTACTGCTCTCACTTAAAGTACGTATTGCTTACTATATAGATGTAAATGGAGCAATGACTCCTGTGCATCTTCCTGTACAGAAGGAGGGTAATGATGTGGCAACTACAAGGCAGCCAAGACCTTATGTGATTGTTCCTACTCTAGAGAACATACAAGGGCATCTGATCCTGTGATGGATAAGCCTGGGTTACCTTTTGGAGGGAGGTCACATGCAGAGATTATAGCAGACTCTATATGGCCAGCCTTAGCTGCTGCTAAAATGAGGTTTCTGGATAGGAAAATACCTTTAGATATTTCTCCTACACAGATAGTACATGTAAAAACACCCAGTCCACTGACAAATGTTTCTATGGTTCGTCCAGTAAGGAGAAACTATGCTCACATATTGCATGAGATGGTTGGAGAAGTTCGTAAGAAAAGAACAAGACCTATGAGACATGCTATGGAGGATGATCATGAGCTGAATGATAACCTGGATAGTACAGCACACTTGGGGAATAACATATTGTATCAACATATGAAAGAAGTGGGAAGGAGGACCTCAAGGGAGGAATGCTCTGTATGTGCACTCCTGCCTTATAGCATGGGAAGTCTAAGATCTTCATAGCTATTGAAATAGACGTCCAGACAGCACATTGTCTTTCACACATAGTACTCTGTCATACAAGAGGTCAGTTCATGGGCTGAGATGCCTATCTCAACTAGTCTACTGAATGGACAGATCCAGTTGAAGATGATTATAACCAAGAAACGAAGACAAGAAACAAACAGGGCTCACACGGATCACGTGATCAGATATGAAAAACCTGGAGTGAAAGGAGCTGGAATCAGATGGGAGGTAAACAAAAGACTGGAAACTGCAGGAAAATCTGCAAAAGAAATTTGAAGATGGAAGAACAGAGGCCAAATGCACATTTGGGGATCAGTGCTATCTCCAGATGGATGGGAAGAAGCAGTGGTGATCTGCAAAGCCTGGGTGGTCATCGGTTGTTATCAACCAACCATTGACATAGTGCAGAATGGCTGCAAACTTCTACGGCCAAGACTTGATAAGCTACTGACCTGGGTCAAAGACAGAGGAGGACCCTTGCAGATAGTGCCTTTGCAGAGTGCAAAGCTGTGCTTCAGAAATAAGGGCACAAGAAATGTTGGAGAGAATCAGAACTTTGGTCGAATCTTTGATGTAGCAGGAATGAAACTACTTGGAACAGCAGTGATCATGGATCATTATTGGGCTTGTGGATCCAGAGCATATATGAGGCTACCCAAGGATTGGGGAGGACGATGCTCACTAGATAATGTTCATGTTCCATCATTGGTGATTCCTAAAAGTGATTTGAACCTTGACAGTTTCCCAAAAGCAGATTCTCACCTGAGGAAGAGCAGATCTGTGGAGCTGATAAATCGAATGAAGAGAGAAAACTACTTCTCAGCTAAGTCAATAGAAGCTTTTGATGCCATCCCTTATGAGCACAGACTGTTCAGCCAGACTTTGTTGTTATTCACGTTGATCTTCATGCCGAGAATCCAGGTTGGAGCAAATACCAAATGGCTGCAGATTACCAAATGGGAATTTCTGCAGACAATCAATACTACCATAAAGGAATTCAATACTATCAGAGAAGAGATGAGAGCCATACGACTGATGACACTTCAGAATAGATACGTCCTGGACATAATTATAGCTATGGATGGAGGTGTTTGTGCAAAAAATCGGAGAATCATGTTGCACGTTCATACCTTCTAATGACGATGAGAATGGCACCTTGACAGAGGCCATAGAGATGCTAACAAAGCTACACGTCCAGATGATAGATGAAGTAGAATACATTGCTGATGACAGTTGGGTTGGATCACTCTTTTCTTAGGTTCTTAGGTTTCTGGAATCCTCTAAGATCTTTAATCCTGCCCAGGCAGGTTTCAGACCTGGTAGGGGAACGGAGAGTGTGCTTGTCTCAGTGCAAGATGACATGTCTAGACTTGCGGACGCAGGTGGAGTCGGAGCTTTGATTCTGCTGGATTTGTCCGCCGCATTTGATACAGTGGACCATCCTATTCTCCTCTCACGTCTAGCACAAATCGGGATCTCTGGATCAGTCCTGGCTTGGTTTACCTCCTTTCTTGCAGACCGCACTCAGACCCTTGCTATGCCCCCTTTCCTTTCTGTCCCTTGTGCCCTCACCTGCGGTGTTCCCCAAGGATCCTCTCTTTCCCCTATTCTATTTAATATTTACATATGGGAGCTGGTCTGCCTTATCCGTTCGTATGGACTTAACTGTTATTCCTACGCGGATGACACTCAAATCCTGATCCGTTTAGATCAGGATCATACCAAGGCCTCAGCTTCTCTTCATGACTGTTTGACATCAGTCGGCGCTTGGATGGACCAAAACTGGCTCAAGCTTAATGGCGACAAAACTGAGGTGATGTTGGTGGGTTGTCCCCCCTGCTCGTCACTATGGACCCCTGCTTTTTGGCCTACCTCACTGGGCCCCCTGCCCTGTCCAGTGGACAAAGTAAAGAACCTAGGAGTCATTCTTTCCACTTCCTTGTCCATGACAAACCAGGTCTCTACGGTCTGGCAATCTGCCCATCACCAGATTAGGGTACTTAAGAGGGTCCTCCCTATGATCCCAGAGGCTATGCGCCCCCCTGTGGTAGCTGCATTAGTCCTCTCACGGTTGGACTATTGCAATTCCTTATACCTCGCCCAGCCAATGGGCCTTCTCCAACGTCTCCAACGCGCACAGAACCTGGCAGCCAGACTAGCCACAGGTTCCCCCTATGGAGCCCATATCTCGCCAGTGCTTCGCCAACTCCACTGGCTCCCGGTGGCCCAGCGAGTTAAGTTCAAGTCACTGTGCATTGTCCACCGGGCAATCCAGGGCCTAGGCGCTGAGTTTCTTCAAACCAAATGTGTCCGTTATATCCCGGAACGCAATCTTCGCTCCCTGAACACCAACCTTTTGGTGGTTCCTAAGTATAACCGGGAAAGACTCGGTGGCAGAGCCTTTTCCATTGCTGCGGCAAGGCTGTGGAACACCCTTCCACTGCCACTCAAGTCTATCTCCAACCATCTGGCTTTCAGGAAAGCCCTGAAAACTACTTTATTCTAGCCCTCCTACTATTACTGTTCTCTCTGTTTGATAGCTTCCTCATCAGCGCCATGATGCCCCTGGGCGACCGTGCGCTCTACAAATTCAGGTAACATAACATAACATAACATTAGGTTCCACAATGGGTGGTAGACATGTTCAAGTTCCTTGGAGCCCTGATGGTGTTGGTATTGCTTGGATGTTTTGTGATAAAGATAATAATCACACAATGCAAGAAGACAGCAAAAAAAGCTATAGGTATGAAAATAATGATTGATGTTGAATCAGGATGGAAAGCCAGAGACTTAACAGATGAAGAAGTCAGAGACTTTGTTATGGCCAGCATCCATGCACCTGAGGGAACGAAGTTCCTGTATCCAAGGAATCATAGGAAGTATGTGGGAAAGTGGATCTATTGAAGTCCTAGTAGGAAGTGTATGCCTATAACTTGGAACAAGGATCAGCATGTGAAATCAGATGGATGCCTGAAAGGAGTCATAAAGATATGGATCCCAAAGAAGCATTTCTTCAGACAAAGATGTCTGGATGTAAAGGATGCTGGGAGAGTGGTCGATGAATCACCCAGAGGGGGGAGTGTAGAGGAGGAGCCAAGTACTCCCACCTTAACCACGTCGCCCATATTGCCTATATGTTGGGAACCAGAGTGTGAGACGCGTGCGCTACCTGTGAAAATACCAATACCAAAGAGAATCCTGGAGGCAAGGTTCCCATTAAGAAAGCCATATCTGCATACGAGACAGTGTGATGACACTTTGAGTGAAATCCCGGAAGAAGCAGGACCAATGAATGGAAGGGAAGAATGGTGACTTCACTACCACCATCACATGAAGAAGCTGACGTACATGGAAGAGATGCAGAGCCAAGAGAATTAAGATATTATATAAGTCATCAAGAAAGTATCAAAGATAAGTGACATCTTGGGATCAAGATGAATAGACATGCTGCAGAAACGATAAAGATATCAAGCTATTTTATATGTGTACAGATGCAAAGAAACGCAAGCAGAGTAAGTATTCTTGAGAATAGCTTTATAGTGAATAGATTGTGGCATGCACCAAAATATACATATATATTGAAGTGAGTAAAGAATGGATGTTTCCACTACGTATTATAACAGAGCTGGACCAGAGAAGGAATGCCTCTTTTCCAGTGTGTCACAGTTAAAAAAGTAATTGAATTACAAAAGCACACCTCAGAAAGGCAAAGCTGGGTGGGCCCCAAGAAGCCAAGGTCTTATCAGGTTGGGGTGAGTAGGCATTGGATACAAATTGTGTGAAATAATGAAACTCTTGTTCAGAAGGCATGGGCAAAAACAGGGAAGATGTAAGAGGTCTATTAGAAAATAGTATTTTGAATACACTGGAGCTCGATTTTGTGGTCTTCAGTCAAGTGGAAGGATGAAGTTGGACGAGCATGAGGGCAGAGCGTGCCTTCTCTCCCCTTGATAAACAACACTCCCAAAGACAAGTTCAAAGCCTTAATTGACAGCAGACCACTCGGGTGATGATAGATGAATATGCTAATTGCTGGGAAGCTATGGTTTAGACTAGCTCAGCATTACCTGGAAGGCCAGCCTGCATGCTGCTACGGTAGGTGGAAAAGTATGACAGAGGTTAGAGTGCCAACCAATTTTAGGGGGGGCGTGTGATTAAGGGTCCTATAGTTTGTGTAGCCAATGGGATGTTGTGTATTTAGTGACGTTCATAGTGACCAGTTTAGGGGGAGGGCTTAGTAGCCCCACCTGATGTTAAGAAACCTATCAGTATTCTTCACTCTCTTAGACGAGTATGGATCATAAACTTAGAGGTTTCTTAAAGGAATAGTGCGCTCACACATTTTATGGGCTTAAAAGAAGATGGGCAATTATCCAAAATATATAATAAACATCTGAAAGTTCCTATGTAATATGTTACACAAATAATGTTTAAACGCCTTTAAAATCAAGCACTAGGAGGCCATCACCCCAAGAATCTGACCACTAGCCACAAACCACTGGAATATAATTAAACCATATAACAAGTATGTACAATACACCTTCAAATAACAAAACTCACCCAGAACCCCCTGCGATCCAAAGTGACAGTGGACTCAGCGGCATCTGCAAACCCTTTTTTCACCTAGAAAAACAGCAAAACAGCACCATATCAACTTTTTTCCACTACCCCACCCTTTCCAGACCCTCTTTCAGCCACCAACTAACCCCAAATGTGTATTCTAAAATGTTTGTTCACTGCGTTGTCAGCAAAATACTGTGGTGTCTGTGGCAATCGTTTGGCCACCAAATAACCTCAAATGTGTTTTCCAGAGTTTTCCTCCACTGCGCTATCTGCGAATAGCGACAGTTGTCTGTGGATCCGACATAGGGACTGTTTAAAAAATATGACACACCTCACGTTTTTCACCATCCAATCAGCGCGCGTGTACAATGTCCATGGACATCAAGCTGCCCTCTGATTAGTCCAGAGGCATCCACGGTCCCTGAATCAAGATATGAGTCTGCAGACCGGACACAGATATCATAAACCTTTTTTGACCTACCTTTTGGCTGTTTTTTTAAAAACTACTAGATGGAGTTACACCAAATTCACAAAAGCATGCTTTCGGGACCGTGCTGGCGCTCCTGGTGCAAATTTGTGTGACAATCCGTCCAGTGGAACCATATAATTGTTTTCAAAGTTTAGTGAGGATTTGGCCAGGGGTGGTGAAGTTTTGAACAGCCCAAAAAGTGCTCTTTCTATGAGTTGAGCAACTTTACCATAACTACAGGGCCACTACAGCAGGCCCTCTAATCTAGATTGATATATGTATAGAACCTTGATTGCACGTTCCTTAATTCTGGACTGTTGAACTATTGTTGTGTGGGTTGCTACTTTCAACAACCTCATACCCCTCTTAAGAGGATAGCTTGACCTCAACACCCGTTAGTACCAGGACAAGGGAGGTATATTTTCTTACTGTGCTAGTTTCACCATTGTGATAGGGATCACAGTTGTTTTGTAATAGTGTGAGGGGTGAATAGGCGGTTTAGCCAATACTCTTCCTAGTACTTCTACAGGGTAGTACCTATTACATCACACACAGTATAAACAATGCAGTAAGCTATGCTGGGGACACCTGAATGTAGAATGTAGCATGAGCAATTCAAAGGGTTCTGACAATAATTAAATTGCCTTTGTCAGAAATATGTTGATGAAGCACATAGTATGAGCAATGCAATGAGGTTAGTCTGGTAACACCTGAATAAAATAGGGGTGAACTCGGTCTGGGATACCTATGTGCAGACCACAGTACAGAGAATGCAAAGGTTTCTGGCGAGAGCATCAATATGTAGAGTGTGGTATACCCATGCAACACGCTATGTCTAGAATTTCCAAAGGCCAAGCATACTGTAAACAATGCAAGAGGGAAGATGACCACCAGGTGAATATGGCTGTGTGGTGTCTGGATTGGCGTTTACTCAATCTGCCCCTTACAAGTTCAGGAAGTGGACAAACTCACTGCTGCACGCACAGGCAGGCGCACATGAAGCAAGTGCATGACAATTGCTATCAAGCTGTCAGGGGAACCCTTTGATGCCACTGTTAATTCTACATGTCTTATTACATTCCTGGTAAATATTGCAGTGCAGTGTCTGGATCAGCGTTTACTAGCTTCGCCCCTTACAAGTTCAGGAAGTGAACAAAAACTCACTGCTGCACGCACAGGCACGCGTGCATGAAGCAAATGCACGAGAAGTGCTGTCTAGCTTTCGCAGGAACCCTTTGATGTAACTGCTAATGCTACTTGTCTTGTTACATTTCATATCGCTGTGTGGTGTCTGAATGGGCATTACCTAACTGCCCCTTACAAGTTCAGGAAGTGGATAAAACACACTGCTGCATGCACAAACGTGTGCGCATGGAGCATGTGCGCAACAAGTGCTGTCTAAATGTCAGAGCAACCCTTTGATGCCACTGCTAATGCTCAATGTTTTATTATATTTCAGGTGAATATCACTGTGTGGTGTCGGGATTGGCGTTTACTAACTCTGCCCCTTACAAGTTCAGGAAGTGGATAGAGTACTGAAAGCAAGTAATATAGATCAAGAAGGGCCATCTACTGGTACTCAGGTGACACATTTAAAACAAAATTTGAAAAATCGAGTACAACGGATAAGGTATTAAATACCCAAAACATAAACCATAAACATGGTCATATGGACCAGTGGCTGGCCTCGATGGGAACTTGATCAAGAGCTCCGCCTGTCACTGAGATTGCTGAATCAACATATTCATCAAACCTCTCTACTCAGATTTCTAATACTATTCGAGAAGAGGTGGAAAATGATGAATAGTTTCTCCTGTTGTTAAATTGCTGCAACCCAATGCAGAGAAAGAGCACCCTGTCCATGTAGCAAAGCTGAACAAACATAATGTGATAAAAATTTACATTTGGAACCATGGATATGGTGGCTAGCCCATATATAAATAGAAATATGGTCATTGAGATTATGTGCAATGTGCCTCAATTAGCAGTGATTACATCTGATGATATTTCTTTCATTGAACTTCCTGATTCATACAATCAGCTCAAATGGGTAATAGTACATTTTGCTTCACCTTCATTTGTGGTGATAAATAACTACATGTGGAAGAGCTTATTACGATGGGCTTTGAAGTGACTCCTTTCCAGACAATCAAGGCTGACATTGAGGCTGACTCCTCTCGGGATCTAAAACACATGAAGAATTTGAAGATAGTAAAATCTGATCTTGGCTGTGAAATCGGTCGATTGGAATCGAAATTGGATGCCTTTAAAGTCGCCTTAAATCAGGACACTTGGAATGTATTCAAGAAAGGGACGGCCCAAAGTAATTGAATTAAGGGAATGTCATCAGGTGTCTTTTCACCTAATAGTGTTTGTCTTGTAACTTGAAATTCCTGTAGTTTTCACTCATTTCTGTATAATCAAGAGGGTCATGACTCAATAACTGGTTCTGGCATATTCTGTCTACAAGAGACCTGGTTGTCAAGTCCATGTTACACAGATGGTTGTATACTTATACAGAGAATGGTTAATAAAGCTTGCAAAGGGAGACCTTCGGGTGGTCTGATAATAGGTGCTAGGACTAACATATGAGTCAAAAACATATTTACCTCAATTGAAAGATAATAATGCTATTGATGTGATTATTTCCGGACTTGGCCAGGAACAGAAATTCAAAATTGTGTTCGTTAATCTCTATAACCCTCCAGGTAGTATAAGAACCAAAGTTTTACAAAGGTATTTAGACCTTGTCCTAAATACTTGGATTACTAAAGAGAGAGAATTGTTCTATATGATTAACAGGGACGTTAACGCTATTTGCTGTGAGATTGATGGAGATTACTCTGATTCACCCACTGGTGGTTTTGGAGATAAGGATAATTGGTCAACCTTTCTCGACTACTGGGACATGAAATGTTTGAATGTTTGAGCAGTTTTCGGGAAGATTGTACTTTTACTTGGAGTAGGAACAACCAAAAATTACAGATTGATTATATTTTAGTTTCTTACTCCTTTAAGAATATTTTGAAGGATTATACTCCTTTATATTTAGTGATCATGTTATGCTTTTAGGATTTTTAAATGTCTATTATACCCATAGAGAGAATATTATGATGGGAATTGTTGACTTTAACATGCAAATTAATAGATTAAGATGGTCTGGTACAAATTGTTGTTATATTTAATGGCCTACTGTCTCAATTTTGTGCTGGAAACTTCCAAAATTTTGAAGATTGGGCTAGTCAGGGTTTTTGCATGATGTTTTCCATCATTCAGGGTATTAATGAATAATGAATTGAAGGCTATCATATGCTCTAGGATAAGAGAGTTCTTACCCAGGTATGCTATTCATTACTTAAAAACTAAGTATAAAAATTTGATTAGCGTCCACAAACAATCCCAATATAATGTTCAATGGTCAATTATATATGATAGTTTGAACCTTAAAGATGATTAAAAAAACCTTTGGTATTACATCAAGAGGTACATGAGAAGAGATTATAATGTGATGGTCAATGCTATTGGTAGAAAAACATGGGTATGTTATATCAAGAACCTCCATTATCGAACTGAGCAATTTTCTATAAAACCTACTCATTTTATTAAATAGACCAAATGGAGTGGTAAATAGCAACACTTCTAATTGTAACTGGTTTACTTTTGACATTGAAGACATTATAATAATAATAAAGAAATCCAAAATATTGTGGGCTCCAGGTTCAGATAACATACCTAATGCGGTCATTAAGGTAAAACCAGAATTGTGGGTACAGATCTTGCACAGATTATTTTTGGAAATTGCAAAATCTGGGATAATGCAATTTAGTTCCCATCTTTAAAAGATGTATGCACTATGATCCCAATAATTATCTGCTGTTGGCTCTTTCTGACAGTATTTCTAAAATGTTTGCAATATGTCTGCTGGATAAGCTTACCTGATGGATTGATATTATTATGCTCCTACCTTGCCAGAAGAGTGGGTTTCGCAAATGATTTGGAACTATCTATAATATCTTCACCTTAGCCTATCTAATTAGACGCACTATGGAGGTAAAAGGCAATACATTGTATATTTAAAGTGTTCGATTCAATACCACGTGATCTTCTGTTGCAATAAATGCTTAACTTAGGTTGTGATATTTCTCTTGTAGTAATGATTAGGCAATTATACAAAGGTACTCCTGTTAATATTAGGCTGGATGGTAATGCCTGCACTGCCTGCCTGGCATTCGACGCACTTGGGGACTGTTTCTGTATCCCTTCAGTCCCACTACCAGCATTTGACACCTGATGTCTGCACTTACCTCTGCACTTGCCTTCTGCTGGCCGTTACTTTTAATTATTATTAATATTCCTTTCCCATGTACTGCACTGTTCCTTTTCCCCTGCCCTCGCACTTTCCCCCTTCCCCATCCCATGCACTTGCGTGAGCTGAATGACACTTGGCCAAGTATGATCGTTGTCTGTCCTCCCCTTGTTCCCCCTCCGTTGCCTCGTCGCGCCTTGAAACACTTGTGTATAGGCACGTTATACATGCCATATCATATCATATCATACTTTATCCTCTGACATCGCAACCAATCACAGCGTTAAACAGGGGTTTGTTCTAGCCCCCATGCCTTACAATTTTATCTATCTATCTATCTAATCTATCTATCTATCTATCTATCTATCTATCTATCTATCTATCTATCTATCTATCTATCTATCTCTAGTTTTCTTATATTGCACCACATGTCCAAAGGCCTCAGGGCGCTCACAAGACAGACAACATTAAGACATAAAGAGAGGGGAGCAGAAAACGGTTTGTCACAGAGAGAAAAGGAGCTAGGGAAGCACCAATGTTGGAATGAGAGTCAATATTACCCCCCTAAATTAGGGAAAAGGCCTTTGCTGTAGCTCTCCTAAACTAATTATACTCTTTTGCTAGATAGAACTGCAATATGGCTTCAATTTAGAATCATTACTATTAGCAGATACTCTACATTGAATCGATTAGTTATACATTCTAATAAAACAAGAATAATGATAATCAGTGCACCAAAAGTGGAGGGACTGTACATTTACTGATAATTCCCCAATTGAGGTAAATAATGTATATATTTATTTAGGAATTCATTTTTCTCCTCGAATAAGTGTGGATGCTCTACTAAATATGTGGAGGCCAAGCACCTTAAAAGATATGTTTGATCAAATCTTGTATCTCGCACAGAGGTTGATATTCTGTGGTGGGTTTAATCAGGCTGTATGACAGTTGCATTTTCACAGGTATCCTATATAGTTTTGAATCTTTTCTTGAGAGCGAAGTGTTATGGTTGCATTTGCTGGAATGGAAAACATGGACATATTTCCTTGAATTGCCACAGTATGTCCTGGTAGAAATGATTAATTGTGAATTGGGACTTATGTATTTGTTAACACTTTGGAAATTAAAAAGATATTAATTTTACTTACAAATATGTGATACAGATACTAGCTGTGCGAGTTTGCTAAAATATGTTGCCCAGATGGAAAGAGGAGAGATGTCCAAATCAAAAGCTTCTAAACAATTTGAAACTGAAGATTGTGATTTTTATAACAAAATTGATTTTAGATTAGAACCTAAGATTATTTTTACTTCTGAGTACATTAGAAAAGAAGCATTGAAAGGATTGTTTACCTTGTTACAATATTTTTTATATGTTATGTATATTTTGTAAATGTATTTTTTGCAAAATAATATATATTGTTTTATGTGTTAAAGGTTTGTAAGAAAAGAAAAAATTGTAAAGTGTTTACAATATATTGCATTTGTCTAAAACACATATATGTAGAGCAACATAATAGGCAATATAATGAACTCTCCCTGTGACAACTAGATGAAGAGCATAGTCTAAACATTTCAATGCAAAAGACACTAAAAAATGTGCAATATAACACAATACAATGAGCACTTGCAGGAAAACCAGAATGAAGAGACACAGGTTGTTATGTACAGTGGTGAGGATAAGAATTGTGGTAATGTGGCATTCATTCTCTAGCTGCCACCGTACGGTACTACATCACCACACTGCAGCACTACATGTTTGGTGGTAAGGTGGAGGATTTAACTGCATATTTTTGCTGGAGATAAATCCACCAATTTACCACCAAAAATCTGCAAAATCAACAGAATTACCACCGGTTGTAATTTTGCAAAAAACCCCATGGAGTACCATGGGACTCTGAAATGGGAATTTACACCACTTCTAATCCTTCAGTAAATCAGCGGGACCTATTGACAGCAACAGTAATCGAGTTTGGTGATAAGTCAGTGGATCTACTGCTGAATAACCACCAAACTCGTAATGAGGCCCACTGTGTCCAAAATACAATGGGCTTTTGCAGTATGGATCAATGTAGGTTCAGCTAAGGAAAAGATTGCTGTGCGAGCACACAAGGTGAGGAAATAGTTGATAGCTTTAACATTGGGAGGGGGGCCTCAAGTAGAGTGGAGTGCCACGGCAGTATACAAATAGGGCCTCATCCACTACCCGTTTGTATTTCAGCCATTTCCAGGGATTAGTTCAGGGTATAGTCAAGGGCGAAAAACATGCATTCTTATCCTCTGCCCTTATGTGGGTGCCTGGGCAGTGGTACCTTTGTCTGGTCTCTTTCAATTATAGTGACGCCGTGAAAGCACAAATTAAAGACCAACGGGGCGGGCAGTGGGCAGGTTGCAAAGCAGGCATTAAAATTGGGAGTAAGGGTCACAGAGAGCACAGATGGCATTCAGAGCCTAAAAGTTAACTTATAGTGCCTCATTACGAGTTTGCAGGTGGCCATGCCGTTTTAAGCAGCATGGCTACCCCCAAACCGGGTACAGGGTTTGGGTCCCGCAAAAGGGGACTTACCGGGCCATTCTGACCTTGGAGGGCCTGGTTATTCCCCATTCCCATTTGAGCCCCCATAGCGTTAATGACGGGCCTGTTGTTAGCATCCTGGTCTGCTAGCGGGTTCCGCAAAGGGCGGCTGGCCAGACCAGAAGTCCTTAGCGGGACCCGCTACAGACCTTGTAATAGGGTGGCCCGGAATGAACGGTGCCGGTCCCTTACCAGCACCGTTCATTCCGTGGCCGCATTCCTCGTAATGAGGCCCATAGTTTCTGTAAGCACTGAATCGGTGCATCTCCCACAGGTCCACTAAGGCTTGGTGAGAGAAGGCCACAAATGAGAAAGGCGTGCTGAATTCAAGGAGGGGAAAGTCATCTGGGTATTTCTGGTCACATGGCCCATTCACAGGACCAACTAGAGACCAGAGAGGGTGGATATTAGTTGGGGTGAAAAGTAGGTAAGGAAAGGAGTGAGGGTCACAGAGAGGATTGATTGTGGTAAGAGTATAAAATTAAACTTTCAGTTTCTTTGACCACTGATCAAGGGCAGCTTTCGTGGGCCCACTAGGGCATGAGGTGAGAAATACACAAAAGAGAAGAAAAGTATTATTCCCACTCATCCATTGTTGTAAACATAGATTGTATATTTGAAATTGAGAATGCATAAATAAAAATATTGATAGGAAGATTTCAAGGAATAACCATGGAAACTCTGCCACAACCATCAAGTATTGTGAAATCCTGGTGATGACTATTCTAAATTGTGTTGCTGTTTTGCTGGTGCTCGCTTAAACAGTAGAATTGATGTTAAACATGCAAAAACAAATAAATGATAAAAGGTTAATTTTGTTAATTCACCTTGTTCCTCTGATTTACCTGCACACGAGCACTCCAACATCTGCACTCAGACCTCATCAGTCCTCTGACCGGTTTATAGTGATAATACCGAATTCCAAAATCTCAAAAAAAAAAATCTCAAAAAAAAGGCCGAAAAAAAAAATATCGAATTTTTTTTATGACGTTTTTTTTCAAAATGGGGGGGGTTCCCCCAACCCCCCTTTTTTTCAATTTTTTTTATTTTAACCCTTTTTTTTACTTACCTGACCCCAAAAACACATATAAATAAATAAATAAATAATTCGATATTTTTTTTTTCAAGATTTTTGTTTCGAGATTTTTGTCATTCGGTATTATTTTTTCGGCCTTTTGACTGACCACCCCTCTGACCATTGAAGCTATCATCTGATGGCTCCTAATTCTTCTCTGATTGCATTGAATCCTTTTATTGTTGCATTGATTCCCTATAACAGCTCCCATCTGGTAATCTGCAGCCACCTGACGTTCACTGCAGTCTGGAGTCCAGGCATTACTATAGATGTCATTATCTGTGCTGTCTAGCTGAACAGTTTATGCTCATCTGGAATATTCTGGTATTCATGGCTATTAGAAATTTAGAAATGTTTCTAACCCAACCTGCATAAACACGTGTATGTCACCAACTCAGAAAATGGTTAATTACGTTAACACATTCTACTTATCAAAAATTGATCAGATCAGACTTGATATTGATGCACAGATGGCCCCTACTTTCTCTGAGGCGGATCATGCTGTGTACAAAAAGTTTATGGCCCTGAGATTACTTTCTCACTGGTGACAAAAGAAACCATTGAGAAACTGATCTCTAATCTCAAACCCACACATTTCCATTATGATCCTAATTCCAGATTACCTGGCCAAATGGCATGCATTTGCTCTTAGGAAACCTATTCAGGCTCTGGTGAACGCATCGCTTGGCAAGGTATTATTCCTGTGGAACTAAAACAATCTCACTTAACAGCTTTGTTAAGAAAGCCCACACTGGACTACAAAGTTGTATCTAATTATCGTCCCATTGCAGGGCTTTTATGGCCAGCTAAAATTCTCAGAAAAGCTGTCACTATACAACTGCAGGACTATTTGGAAGCAAACAACATCCTGGATTTCTACCAGTCAGGTTTCGGGCCAGGTTATGGTACAGAGAATGCCCTATTAGCCGTCTGGGATGACCTTCTCGAAACTGCTGATAAGGAGGACATCAGCATGCTTGTCATGCTTGACCTATCGACATCTTTCAACAAAATGGACTTTGGTATACGTAGGTCCAGACTGGTATAACTGGCATATCTGTCCGAAGAAGCCATCAAATGGTTTATATCATTCCTAACCAATAGACTTCAACAAGTTACAGAACAAGTTACGGTAGATCCCTACTTTTCTGAAGCATTTCCAGTAACCTTTGGAGTGCCTCAGGCTCATCCTTATCACCCTTACTGTTCAATGTGTATATTCACCCATTACTCAACATTTTCTCTCAATTTGACCTGCAGTATCACTATTATACAGATTATACTCAGATTTATGATAGCTTAAAACAGCCTCTGGAGGCAGTGGAGAATGTTCTGAAGTGTGCAGAAAAAAATGTAACTATGGATGCTTGAAAACAAATTTCAATTGAATCCTACAAAAACTGAGATTATTGTTTTTGGCTCCAAATGTAAAATGGACAATTTCCTGCCATGGTGCCTTGTACCACATTGTTTGCAATCGTGTCTAAATACACAGTTTCAGTAAAAAATAATGTAGGATGCATTTGTCAGTCCAGTTTGGGCTACAACTTACAGGTAAATCAAATTATCAGGTGCTTTTATTTTCAACTAAAGCTTCTCAAACCTCTACTCCCCCTCATTTCCGAGCATGAACGTCCCATTTTGGTAGGCACCCGTACAAACACTAAGTTGGACTGCTCCAATGCTCTTCTATTGGGTATACCAAAATACCAATTTCAGTGCCTCCAAGTGGGCCAGAAATCAGCAGTACACCTGATCTTCTCTTTATCATTGAAATCACCAGTATCAGATTTTCATGATGTCTTCACTGGCTGCCAGCAGCGGATTCAATTTAAGATTCTGTGCCTTGTCTTCGAGTCCATCCATTGTCTTGCCCCGGTGTACTTAACACCTAAGATTATGACCTACTGTCCCACATCTACATTAGGATCTATGGGTCAAGATCTATTCGTAATCTCCTACTCCAGATCACCAACTTGGGGATACAGGTGGTTTTCTGTTGCAGGCACCTGTACCTGGAATTCCTTCCTGCATCAATTGTGACTGATTGACTCTTTTGCCATCTTTAGGAAACAATTGAACACACATCTGTGTGCATAATTCTCGTGGTACTGCACAATGGGCACTTTCATATCCATGTCACCTAAGTTCCATCTGCTCCTAGATGGAGCTCGCTGGCAGGTACCCTTCTGGGATATGGGCATTACAAATGCACAAATCAAATCAATGAAAAAATCTTCGTAGGCCGTTATTGATTTTGATGAGAACTAGTTATCCCTTTTAATCCGGTGAAGAACAAGTGACCTCTTCTTCTCTGGTGTTCATTAATTTTTTTAAATCCATCAATATTGAGGTGACTTTGAGGAATCACTAATGCTGGAACATGTATTACTACAATGGAACATACTCATCCCCAATTTTTAGGCAACTACATTTAAATTTTTTTTTTTTTTAGCATTTATATAGCGCTACAAACCCTCAGGTATCTGAGCGCTGCTTATTACCCACGGTGTTTGGTGCTCATTTTTCGACCTCGGAAGGATGAAAGGCTGAGTTTGAACCTGCCGGGATTGGAACCTGCTTAGCAAGCTCTGCACAGATGTCAAAGCGAGCGCTCTACTCGCTGTGCCACTTGACCGGCTATGATATCCACAAGCCCAATATCTGTCCATCAATACTGCAGTTCCTTCATTCATTCTTGGGACCTCTGCTGTCTGTCTGCATCCTTTGTTTTCTCCAGCCAGAACCCAATCCATAAGCTATGGATCCACAGGCCCAATATCTGTCCATCAATACTGCAGTTCCTTCATTCATTCTTGGGACCTCTACTGTCTGTCTGCATCCTTTGTTTTCTCCAGCCAGAACCAGGCCTTTACTCTTGCAGCATGGTGTTGCATTCTTTAGTGGTATTCTAGATACTGGTCCAGCTTCGTGTCGACCCATGTTAATAACTTAGAGTAATTGGCCCATGACTCTAGGCATCTGTCAATCACTATTTGCACTCTGCTTACTGGTTCCTTCTTCAATAAGTGTGCAGGGCAAGATAATTGCCCTTCTTCATGTCAGGTACTGATGGCAACACGCCCATACACCAATAGCTGAGGTCTCTGCCAGCATCCTGGTTCTCCTGATCTTTCAGTCATATCTGAACAATCCATCCTCTTCATCTTAATTAATTGTATTCGGTCCCCAACTTGGGATGGATTTACTGCACTTGCTTAGGTTCACCTTCCTTACTGGAGGTTGCACTTACATTTTTTCTCTTCTTAGCACTTAACCCTAAGCACTTCTTCATAAACACCACAGCACCTATCCCTTACCCCCGTTCCCTCTACACTTGCACGTTCTGAACACTCACAAGACATAGTAGGTTAATCTCCACTCCCTATTGTTTTTCTGATTTATTGTACTGTCAATTCAATTATTTATCTTTTTTGTAATTCATTGTCTCCCTGTTCCCACCATGTTGCCCTGTGGGCGCTTTGAAACAGTTTTACTAATAGTATAAGTGCCTAACAAGTGACCAATAAATGAACAATAAATAAATATTCATTTTGATCGCCCTCTGGTCATATACTATGCTAGATGACTGAGACATTAGGCATCATGTGCAGGCATTTCTTTGGCAATAAATGTCCTGTGTTCATGGCATTAAAGAACCGGCATAGCAGCTTTCAACTGATGTTCTCTCTGTATCAAGACATGTGCTCATATCTTCATGATCTTCCCAACATCCCTTCTAAATCGAAATAGGCGCCTCGTAAGATTATAAAGAATGCTGTTTGTACTTTCATTGGGGGTGATAGGAAATATTTCATTGTCTCCCACCATGTCTGTATTGTTTTTTGTAACCTGTCTAAATGCCATAATAATCAGGAGGAAAACGCAAATCATAATACAGAATGATATCACAATTATTATTCCATAAAAACACATCAGATTTCTTGATGCAATGAGCCTCTTATATTCTGAAACCTCCTCATCTTATTTTGACCCTGAATATATGTAGCTCTGTAATTCTTCATGGATCAAGAACTGCAAGATAATTGTAATAATTACTTTGAAAATAATATGATTTTTGTTAGGGTTTCTGAGAAACGTTCTGATATTCGCATTTCTTCTTACTAAAGCTGGGTAAGACTGTAGTATGTATGTGAAAACAGCATACAAGAATTTGTGTATTGTTATTACAATGCAAAACATAAGATGAGTGTGCTTCTTTTCTTTCCGCTCTGGTATGTTAAAACATTGGGCCTCATTACACGGTAGGCGGTGGACCAAGGTGCTGTTAGCACCTTGGTCTATGCCGGTAAAATACCGGCACCGCCTTGGAGGAAAGGGGAATTACCGCCCTATTCCAAGGTTGGTAGGGCGGTAATTCCCCCTTCCCCCATTGCCCTTCCCCATTCCCATGTTTCCCCATAGGGCTCAATGGGAATGCGGAAGGTGCTAATTACGGTGACGCAAATTGCGGTACCTTAATTAGCACCCTGGTCCCTTTGCGGGTTGGTTTTTAACACCTGCTAAACCAGGCGTTAAAGTACCAACCTGTAAAGGGACCTCGTAGTAAGGCGGTATGGGTTTACCGGTGCCCTTACTGGTAGTGGTAAACCCTTACCGCACTACGTGTAATGAGGCCCAATGTCTCTTATGCCTAGCTTAAAAGTTTCAGGATAACTGCAAATCTATTTATTCCTTATCAAATGTTGAACAATATTGGTCCTTAATTTAAGGTGCTTTTATGCTCTTCATTCTCCTTGTTTTTGCTCTTGGTTATTGAACGAGACTGCACGCGTGGAACTTCTTCTCTTGCTTCAACATCGGTAGTTGCAGGTGGGGTTGGGATTTCTTCTTTTATGGTTAGATGTCGTGCAAATGCAGCCAAGCTTGCCTTCCTTTTAATTTAGCATCTGTGGGGGTAACTTCTTCCACCTCATATGGTCCTTCAAAATGGGGCGTACTCTAAGTGTGTATAAACCTTTGTACCAGCACCTGGTACCCTGGATATAGACTGTGTTGTTTCAATAAATCCTCTAAATCAACTGTTTGGCTGTCTTTTTCACTTCAATTTGAGCTCTCCCTTTGGTTCTTGACCTGTTGAATATGAAAGAATCACTTGCAGTCATTGTTAGGTTATCGTGCTGCTCGTCACCTAATGTCACTACACTATGAGCATCAGTTTTTAACCTAGTTGGAGGAGCAAGTGGGGTTTTCATGCAACGTCCAGTCACCAACTGATGAGGAGTTAGATGGTGATCTGATCCAGGCTGATTTCTTAGAGCATATAAGACAAGTGGTAGGCATTGTAGCCAGCCATTCTTTAAAGTCATTTTTATTTGTGCAAGAGTCTCTTTCAATAATCCAGTTAATCTCTCACAGACGCCATTTGCCTGTGGATGGTAAGCTGAGGAAAAAGCGTGCTTAATGCGTAATAGAAGAACTATTTGTTCAAACAATTCATTTACAAAATGTGGTCCATTGACAAACGCCACGACCTCGGACACACCCCATCTTGAAAACATATCACGCACACAGAACTTGGCAGTACATGTGGCATCAGGGTGCATGCATGAACATGACATGCTGCGATCCATCTATAAAAGGGACATACCATGACGAGAATATATCTGTAGACATTGCATGTCTGCAGCATATCCACATATTCAATATGTAGGTGCTGAAATGGGCCGTTGGGTCTAGGGATTGCTCCTCTCACTGTTTGCAAAGTGTGCCCTGCAGTAAATATATGACACAGGATGCAATTTACAATAAACTGTCCACATGCTCCAATATATTTGGTGAAAAACAATCTTCTGCAATTGTAGCAGCAGGATTCTCTTGAGTCAAATGCATGGGGTAGTAAAGCTGCTCCAGCACTACCCTCAATAATGCTAGAGACATAACTGGCTTTCCTGTTCTAGTCTGCCTCCAAATTGCCTCTCTGGGGTATAAAGAACACCCCTGATTCCACCATAAATCCTTCACTTCTGGTGGGGCTTGACGTTGTATCTCAATTAAATGAACAAAAGACAGCATATTAAAGCCCTCCTTTACCAACATGCATCATCCTGCCATCTGTTTTACACTTTCTATATCAAAATGAGAAATGGTTTGGAACTAGGCTGCCTTTTTGGCTTCTTCATCTGCGGCTTTGTTTTCTGCAAGACATTTTGTCTGTCTTTTAGAATGTGCTTTGCATTTTACAACTGGGAGAGTCAATGGGAGTCCTAATGCCTCAATAAGCTTATCCAATAGGGCCGATTGTTGCAAAGGGGGGCCTTCTGCACGGAGGAAGCCCCTCCTTTTCCAAAGTGACAATGTACAGTTGACATCACATAGGCGGAGTAAGAGTACACCATCACTTCCTCATCTTGAAATCTCTGAAGTGCAGTGATAAGTGCCACTAATTCTGCAGCCTGTGCTGAGTAATGCAAAAGCAATCTTGTGCTTGTCACTACCTCAAATTCACCCTCTTGGTTCAGCTTCACTACCGCTGATCTAGTATGCCTTTTGCAAGTCATTTGGTCAATTTTTGAAGAACCATCAATAAAGAGAACTTACTCCCTCCCAAGAGCATTCTCTCTGGCTTGGGGATCATCATAATATTCAGTGCACACTATGCAATCATGTACAAAATCATCCTCCCCTACTGGTTCTGCTACGAATGTTGCTGGATTCTCTGTCTTGCATCTAACAATTTTGCTTGCAGGATTTAAAATAATTAACTCGTATCCTGATGTTCTTTGTGTAGTTAATTTTCTTTTGGGTTTCTCTAAAATCACACATAATGCATGCTCTGCAAATAGTGTTACGGAACACCCCATTTTTATACTTGAAGCTTTTTCAATCTCAAATGCAGCAACAGTTAAAGATTGCTCACAGGGATAATGCTCTTCCACAACTGGATTTAAAATCCCACTATAGTAAGCCAATGTTTTATGTCAATGTCCTAATGTCGTTTTCTGTGTAAGAGCTGCTGTCACAACTTCTCCATTTGAATGATAAAATAAACACAATTGTTCTTTCTAACACAGGGGCTGTACTGATTACATTTTTAATTCTTTAAATCCTTCAGTCATCTCATCTGTCCATGTTGTTTTACTCCTGCTCACCTTTGATTCTTTAAAGCCTTTTAAAAGTGGTTGAATATATGTACTGTAATTGAAAACCCAAGCCCTACAATAATTATATAGGCCTAAAAGTTGTTGCATTTCTCTCAATGTTTTAGGTTCTGAAGTCTTCTTAATTGCTTCTGCTCTCTTAAGTTTCACTTTCCAACCTTTATGAGAAATCAACTCTCTTGTAACTTATATTTGTCTACCTTGGACAAAATATACCTGGAAACTATGATATAGTGCAACGTGATCGGCCTCCCCCCAAGTCTAGGGGACGCGAGGTACAGTTTACGGATATCAACCAAAAAGTCCCTCAACCTCAAATCCTGGTTGGAGACATAGCCCGGAAGGCGATACACCACAAGGAAAAGCACAGTGCATTCTGGAGATATCTGTAGCTTAGTAAGGAGTAGTTTACAAGGAAGATTATGTACAAAAGGTATCGCTTGGCAGTTTTGCAGTTTTGCAACTATTAATTCAATACCACCCCTAGACACGAACTAACACAATGCTTGAGGCAGGAGGCGGATAATTTTGAGGTAAGCCCTTACATGGTAGCCCACCTAGAAATCTGGGCCCATGTTATTCTGTCCCGCGTCTCTATTAGACATGCTGACAAGAATGCTTATGAGGATATAGGTATTAGAAGCAGTAGTGGTTTATTATAATTAGACATTGTATACAATGCGGCACATTATTCAAACAAAGCTTGGATCGCGCAGGGTACCTTGAACAGGACATGCGCGCATTTGAATTTATTTAAAAAAATGCAATAACAAACACGTGCGGCACAAGACACGAACATTCATTTTAATACCAACAAAATAGATAAACCTGGTTAGTTAGAGTGATACTGGTACATGCCTGCCCGGCACCAGAGGTGTCTACATTTGAAGTAACAATCTTTGCGTTTTTTCATACAGCAAGCCACACATCCAATTCTGTCTATTTTCCATATAGGTGGGATTGAGTCCATAAAATCATGACCGGCATGATACAATCATTAACGCACCTTGGACAACATTACCTATTGGGTAAGAAACTTGGTCACATTGTAATAATTGGTGATTTTTTTGTTAACGTTGGGATACAGGTGTAATTGCACAACAAGCACATTTTATTTTCAAGTTGCCCTTTTTATCATCATTCTCCCACACCAGCACTTCCCCAGACTCTGTATAGAAAGGTCATAGAACTTATGAACTGAACAACCACACACCTGTCTATATATAACAAACACAATAATTATTATCTCACCTTAGTCTGTTTTGAAATCACAAAAACAGTCACCAACTACAAATGACTTTCATGTTTTGCGATTAGTATATATGTATAAATTAACTTTGATTTACATTTCTTATGTTTTCTTTTTGTTGGCAACAAATAATAGCCCGGATTTGAAAAAGGCAAAGCTTGGTTGCTGAAACACGTGTCACCCACTATGTCTCCAACCAGTTTGTGGCGGATTTTGTGCAAACTATTGCAGCCCTTGCCATGACTTATTCCAACCTAGTGTTACTGGGCGATTTTAATCTTCACCTACAGTCACCCTCTTATTCTCACGCACAAAGTCTTGTTGCCTCTCTGACTGACTCCGGTTTCTCCCTCTGTAATCATGGCCCATCTCGCTGGGGGCAACGTACTGAACCTAATCTTTTTGAATATTCCCGATCTCAAGGTCTTTGAGCCGTTGCTTATGCTTTGGTTTGACCATTTTCTAATTCCTTTTACTTTACCCCAGTCCTACCCTAAGGTCAAGCCCCCTCTCCTTTTGAAACTCCAACGGAGATGGTCTCATGTCCCTATTGACACAATCTCCTGTGCCATTACTGATTTTATTCAACACCATAGAACTAATGGACTGAATATCTGTTGTGCTTTGGTTGCAGCTCTCAAAGACACAGCAGGTGCATTAGCCCCACTTCAGCTTCGCCCTTGTGGAGTGTTCCCTCTGCCCCATGGTACTCTTTGGTTCTGCGGTCACTGAAACAGAAATGCCATCACATGAAGCGCAAATGGCGCTTATTACCTGAATCTAAATCGGCATACACACACGCAAGGAACAATGATCAAATGGCTGTTAAGACAGCTAAACCTCAGCACTACGCTGACCGGATCCTTAATGCCCCTTGCTCATCTCAGGAGATTTTTGTCATTGCCAAGCAGCTCACTTATCCGGCTCAACCCCCCGCTCTGGCCTCTCGCTCTCAATCTCAATGTGATCTCATAGCTTCTTTCTTTCAAAACAGAATTTGCATGATTAGAGAAGACATTTGGGCTGAGAGAATCATTTGTCTAAGTTTGCCTATCCTTCAAACTGCCCGGCTATCAAATGCTCTAGCATGTTCACTTTTTCCACTATTTCAGATAGCTTGGTCGCAGATGTGCTCCTTAAACTCAAATCTGCTTCACCCATGGATCCCATTCCTCTGCATATCTTGCAGGATATAGCGTTGAACTCGGTTCTATTACTTACTGAGACACTTCATTACTCATGTAGTACTGGATTTATTGCCCCTTTCCTTAAGCATGCAGTTGTCTCCCTTTGCTTAAACCATCCTTAGATCCTGAGATGGTGGAAAATGACTGTCCAATTTCACTTCTTCCAGCCATGTCCAAACTGTTGGAATAAATTGTCATTCCTCAGCTTTCTACCTATTTTGAGGCTAATGATATTTTTCACCCCTTCCAGGCGGGATTCCGTTCTGGCATGGGTGCTGAATCAGTGATGGTTGCTCTCCATGATGACATTGCATTGGTAACAGACCTCAGAGAGAGAGACGAGTTCTCTCATTTTACTCGATCTCTCTGCGGCCTTCGATACCGTTGACCACTCGAGACTGCTGCAGTGTCTTTTGGATGCTATATTTCAGGATTGCCTCTGAAGTGGTTCTCCTCTTTCTTATCTGGGCGTACCCAAGTGGTGTCCCACCCCCCTTTCACTTCTCCTCTCATGATGGTTGACTGTGGAGTCCCTCAGGGATCCGAACTCTCCCCTTTGCTTTTCAACTTAATATAGCTGCTTTGGCTCAGCTCATTGCCAGCTTTGTGGTGTATTTTTTTATATACGTGGATGATACACAAATCTTCTTTCGTCTGAATGCCCCGAATGACAGCCCTTCAGCCCTTTTGAGAGACTGCCTCTCTACTGTCTGCCAGTGGATGTCTGGCTCCAGAGAGGTACAGATCTCTGCGGTATGTCGAAGATGCTTTGGTAAACTTAGAGTTTTGAAGAAGGTGCTCCCATTTCTCCCCAGCAATGCTAGGACCAAAATCGTTACTTCTGCCATTATGGGTGCCATCGACTACTGCAATGTCATCTATCTGGGCCAACCAGAGGCTTTACTTCAGCGACTCCAAATTCTCCATAATGCATCTAGGCTGGACTTCTGTGCCCCCAGATTAGCCCACTCTCGTGACCTCCTGCAGCGCCTTCACTGGCTCTCTGTAAATTCTCTGTATGGTCCATCGGTCCATCCACGCTGCATGCGCTACGTTCCTCCAGTCGAGGCTGGCACTCTATCAACCTAAGAATGACCTTCGCTTGGCTGGTCAGTTCTTGCTGATTGTTTCCCGTTTTCCTTGTTCCCGGATGGGAGGTAGATCCTTTTCGGTGTTGGCACCAATGTCGTGGAATGCACTCCTACTGCACGTCAGGAGCATTAATGCACTATCCGCTTTCCGTAGGCAGTTAAAAACATGTTTGTTATGAGTCAGAGTCTTACTCCTCGCTCTGTGGCGGCTTGCTGCCACCAGAGCCTTGATGCCTTCGGGTCTTTGTTGCGCTTTATAAATCGGTATACAATACAATACACTACAAAACCTTATACCCGTTTCCTGAAAGTATGGTCATGAGCTTAACTGAATATTCTCTGCATCTTTCTTCTGTCTTACTACACACCAAAATGTCATCCAAGTATTGAATTATTGCACTTTCAAGCTGAATATTACCAATGTCCATCTAAAGGACTCTGTTAAAGATAGAAGGGGACTCACAGTACCCCTGGAGCAAAAAAGTATGTTTCAGTTAAATATTTCTGTACGAAAAGGAAGTTAAATCTTGTAAGTCTTCATGGTGAGGAACTGAAAAAAATGCATTCTTTAAATCTATAACTGTAAAGTATCTGGCCGTAGATGGGATGTTGCACAATATTATCACAGGATTTGGAACTCAGCGTTGACTATATTGTTTAGGGGTGAAGGTCAAGTATGAATATTTATGACACCCCCTTGGTTTTTTCACTGGATACACAGCCGTGTTGCATGGAGAATCAGATGGCACCTGTAGACCTTGCTTCATTAAAGCAGAACTAGTCTCAAATATACCTTCATCTGCTTCTCTAGGCATGGGGTATTGAGTTGCTCGTGGCAAAAGAGCTCCTGGTTTGAGTTTCATTTCAACTGCTCCCACTCCGTTTAATAGACCCACATCATATGGACTTGTAGTCCATAAAATATTTGGCACTTGCTCTAAATCTTCCTGGAAAATTTATAGTTTATTTTTTACCAACACCTTTCTCTGCGGTATTTCTGTATTCTCTACTGTAATCCAATAAGTGAGATTTATGAAAAATACAAATTAATTGGGCCTCATTGCAAGTCTGCCAATCCGGTAACTACGGTACCAGTAAACTTGCCAGTACCGTAGTTACCGGACCGGCATACTATGAGTTCTGCTCGTGGGTGACTTTGTCTATCAAATCTGTCAACCTGTATTCTTCACTGAGGGCTACCACTGTCTTCCATCCTCTTACCTCATCATCTGTCTCATGAAGAACCACCTTTTCCTCTCTAACCACTGCAGCTTCTGTCTCCAAGGGGATTATCTTCCCTTCTTTATCATCCATGGGGATTTCTGGTCTAAACAAAGATTCATCAGGTATTCTTAATAGTTAACCTATCAACCTGGGTGACCATGATAATAGAACAGTCACTCCATACAAAAATACTTATGAATCTAAGGAAACTCCTCGTAATGCCTTCTGACCTGTGAAGGCTAATATAAGCTCTCTCATATTCACATAATATATCCCTGGAGTAGAAAAAACTATTCCTTCATCGATTAAAGATATCGTCATGTTAAGTTTTGTCATTAAGGCACGCCCTAATATGTTAACTTATGTCTGCCTAGAATCTAATAATGGCATTGACATGTTGTGTTATCCTATAGAGATTGGTAATTTGTCTGTGAAAGGAACTAAAGTCATCGCTCCAGAGAATCCCTGCGCATTCATGTCAATAACTGACATTGGATATTTTCCCTCACAAATGGAGGAAAGAGTTGCTCCAATGTCTTCAAGAAATGAAAATGTCTTGCCTCCTTTCGTCACCTTGACCCTTGGTTTCTCATCGGGGTCTGGTATCACAGATAGCACTGAATACATCAGGTCACTCTGTGCGCAGTTCTATTGTGGATGTAAATTCATCCCAGTACCTGTGAAAGGATTTCCTCCTACCACAGTCACACTCTCTAATTTGGATGCAGGTGCTTGCTGGACTCCTGTTTTCATATTCCATTGTGGTATCATGGTCTGCGCCTGCTGAGTTTGTACCTGTTGTGTTTACATAGGTACTTGCTGAAGTTGCCCATGTGGTGATTGCATTTACAGTGGCGCTTAATGTGTCTGCTGTAATTGTGGCACACATGTCTGAGTCTGTGTGTGATCTTGGGCAGAATACTCCTGTGGTTCTGTATTATGTTGCAGAACATAGCCCATCCCACCTCTTAGAGTTTGTCAATTTTGTTGCATTCCTCCTCTGATTCTACATGCTCTGGCTATGTGCCCTATTCTTCTGCAATTCCAACATTGTATTGGTTGCCTGCCATTAAATCCTCCTCCTCACTAAGGGTTCTGAAATACACCCCGTCCTCCTCCTCTAGGCCAATTCCCTCTTCGTCTTGGCCCAAAAATGTACCCACCATGATACATGGGGTACACTGCAATATTTTGCTGCGCTGGTCGAATCTCCTGTGTCACTCTCATTACTCATCACTACCACTCCCTCTATGGCTAATTTTGATAACTTCTGCTTTCTACTCTCTGCTTTCTTCGTATTCTTCTCCTGTGACAATCGGCAGTGATGCCCAATTGTCAACTGTATTTCTCACTGTGGGTTTGCTTCCATTCCCACCTGTTTCTTAATTTGCAGTTGCACTGGCTCAGGCAGTCCCTGACTCAAAATGTGGTAAAATAATTCTACCATTTTTCCTTGCAGTTCTCTCATCTCAAGGTGCCATCTCTCTTGAATATCTTGAATAAAAGCAACAGCGTTTTCATCCTCTCAATTTTTCTAGTCATAATCGCGCCCATATCTGATGTATCAGGATATTGTACTCTGAGTGCCCGCCATACATCTGGTCTGCAATTATTAAATGGCGCGCCATCATGTGTCGTGTTTTGTGCAGTCACACCTGCGTATCCTGCTTGCTTCCAAATGTCATCAGCCCTCTGCCCTAGAGTGGCTGATAGCAGGCCTTTTATGTCACCTATGGCTAAGGTAAATCTTTCTAACTCATGAATCCATTTTCCAGCACCGAAAGTTAAACTCTACATTTAAAATTCTCTTTATCCATTTGTGGCCATGGAATATATTGTTGTCGTCCTCCTCCTTTCTTTAGTAATGGGTATTGTGAAAATCCTGATCCGTAATCATATCTGCCTACACATCTTGTTTTTCATGAGGGGCTAGTTTCGCCTGTTTGTCTGCATCCTGGTAGTGCCCTTCATCTGCTTAAATAAGGCAGGGATACATCCCCTGTAGTGCACGATCGTGCTTGTGGTTGCTCAGTGTATAGTATCTATTCTGGTGTACATTCTTTGGGGGCCTCTATATTTGACCATTTTACCCCGTTCTCTAGACTCAATTCTTTTGAAAATCTGCATGTGCTCTCTTTGTACGCTCTTTTGCTTTCTTCCCTCTCTTCTTCTGACATCACAATGCACTAGCTTGTATGACTATTATCTTTCTGCACATCATCAAGATCTAATCTGCTTAAAGACAACGTTCTGTGCTGTCTGTTATGATGTCATCTGACCTACCTCCCATTTCCAGTGAAAGAGATCCTTCGACAGTCTCTTGGGTTTTATACCCTTCATTATACCTCATCGTCCTATATAAATCCCCAATTCTTTTCCCTACATTTTCTACTTCTTGCTCATTAGCCCATGTTGGTATTCTTGGTATCCCTTGAAGCTCCTTGCTGGGCTGTTGTGATCCTCTCTCTTCCTCAAGCCGTTCTTGTTCTTCAATTGGCACAGCGCTTATATGACATAGATAATCTATCTCGTCGTCTTTTAATCCCCTACTTCTGTCCATTTCTTCTCCCCTTATGTTTATGTTTATATGCTTATAGCACGCTGAAAGCCTGTGGGCATTAAGGCACATGAACACAAAACACCCTAAAAATGAACAACACATAATCACTGCAGGTGCTAACAGAAGATTTGCTAGGCTATGGGAAACTCATTTAAACAAGTGAGTTTTCAGAAGTTTCCTAAAGGTCAAGTACTTTTTTTCCAGCCGGACGGTGATGGGCAGCTTATTCCAGTGTTGCACTGCCTGCACTGGCAAGGTTTTACCCAAACCAGTTGTTCAACTAAAACGCAGCACATTTAACCAGCCCTGATCTTCTGATCTTAAAGACCGCAATGGGATGTATCTTGAAAATGGTTTCTTGAAGTACATAAGGGCCGCGCGTTATAAACCCCTATGGACTATAGTCATAGATTTAAATATAATTCTGTTCTCTATTTTCAACCAGTGCAATGATTTCCTTCCTTCTGTTATAGGCTCTCTGTTCTTAATCCCTTTAATTATACGAACAGCATTATTCTCCATAACTTGGCATCTCTCAATCACCTTCTTTGTTGCCCCTAGCTGCAACGCATTGCCATAGTCCAACCACAATAGGATGATAGCCCTGGCAATGGTAGCTGTATTTTCCTCATTTAGAAACGGTCGGATGGCTCTGAGTAGATGCAGGTAATAAGCACTGTTCTTATGAAGGAATTTAACCTGTACCTCAGACCTCACTGATGCCTGCACCATCATCCCAAGTGTTTTGACCTGAGTCAATACAGGGATGTTTGCATCCATAATGACAAAGGCTTTGTATTCTGCGCGTAATTTTGCTCTGGGCTGGCGTGTACCAAAAATCATCAACTCGGTTTTGGTGTTGTTGAAACACATCCAGTTATGCTTCATCCAGTTGTCTATGATGTTATAAACTGCTGTTTTATTGGCACTGTCTATAAGATGATCACCCACTAATTCAAAAACTAGCTTGGTGTTGTCGGCGTAGTTCGTGAAAAACTCACTGACGCTTTCAAAAAGGTCACAAAGACATCTCATATATAAATTAAAAAGCAGTGGTGATAAACTTGCTCTGTCTGGGACTCCAAAGTTGATATGAGTGGCCTCAGAGAATGTATCCCCCCAGTCCACTCTTGCTCTCCGGTCCGGTAGGAATGATGACAACCATGCCATGGCGGCCAGAGAACATCCAGCTATTTTGTCCAATGCCTTTTGCAGTAGTTGGTGATCCACCAAGTCAAACGCGGCACTGAGATCCAGGAGCGTCAGGATCCCCGCCTTGCCCCTATACAGAATTTTGAGCATATGGGGCCGATTCATGGAACAAAAGTACGCCGGAATTCGTGGCGCAAGGTGGCGCAAGCGTGAAAAAGCAAGCGCATGTGCACATGTGCGATTCATGGAAGGGCCTGCGCATATTTTCCTTGTGCGCACACGTCATTGCAACATCCAGAACGCTGTGCGCGATGCACACAGCGAAAGCGCACAACGTTGGTGCAAAAACCAAAAAGGGGGCAGAACACGGGGCAGAACGCGTGGAATGGGGAACAACGCGTGAAAATAAGGGCGTAACTGGGGATGTACTGCTCGGAAGTACACGGAACGCCCACACGCATGCGAACCACACATATTCATGGAATTGAATAGGGGAAACCTGCGCACGGCCAAAGACACGCACAGGCATAAACACGTCCGCCACATGAAGGCAGGCAGTAGCGTCCCTGCGCATTACAAAAGTGTGCGCAAACAACAAACATGTATATACAGCTACAATGAATGTTCCATTCTGTGGCCCCCTAGGATAAATGACGTGTGACGCAATGCACAGGCATCCCATAAAAGCACGAAAAAGAGATAAGCGACCCCTGTAGTCCATGTGCGTGTAAAAAAACAGATGCAGTACGCTGTGGCAGCCAGGAACCCAAAAAATACGTATGTGATCAACACGCAGGCTAGTATGGGAAAAAAAGGGGTACGTGACAAACAGGGACACCAGCAGTGGGAAAAATAGCATGTGCGACTCACCGTCTGCCTTGCGTGTAGAAGAAGAACGCATAGCCAACACCCACCCGCTATGAAGTAATCGCGCGTGAACCCCAACACCTGGAAAACACACACACCGCTTTCCATGAAAAGCACGTACAGAGTGATGGAAACCCACGTGGGACCCTCAACCCGTGCCAGGGAAACACCCGCGCGTGTAACGTCACATAGCACTTACGCGCTAAGGGCCTTTCCTCGAATTACATGCTGACGTGCAGTTTTTAACGTGCCAAATCACTCAATATCAAGCTGGCAACGCGACAACACATGGAAGACCACGCTCCTGCCCAGAAAGCCGAATTCCTGCCCCCAGAGCCCTGAGCAGCCTCCCAGGAGCCAACTGCTGCTGCCTGCCTGTCTGCTACCGTGCCCTGCCATTTGGTGCCTGCACATCTGCCATCTGCAGGGGTACAGTTGCTGTGACCACCCCTGCTGAAACAGAAGACTCCCGACTGGTGTTTCATCACTCCACAGCCCAGCCCCAGGATGCAGTTGCCCACCCACACCAGCCTCAGGGGTTGCCATGTCTGACACAACACCTTCCGGCTTACAAAAAGAAGTATCTATCAGAGCACACCTAATTACTCAAAAACTAAATAACTATTTAGAGAGATTTTATTACAATTCTGGGTGCTGGGGAGGAATACACGCCCTGACACTGGAGCATGTGTTAAACATAAAACAAAAAGTGTCTAAACTTAAAGACACTCCCGTCCCCTGCACACCTTACAAGCTGAAATAAATCAGTCAAATTTCATAACATTTGCACTTTTATATATAGAAAGAATTGTCAATTTAGAACATAGGTAACAAAATATCTTCATAAAAGTACAGAAAAAAGGTATCCACTGACTATCAATATGGCCAGCATGAAAAACAAATCAAACCAGACAAAGAAATAAGCTCCCAATTTTGAACTGCAGCTTCAAGCTCTACGCGTTTCGGGGACTATCCCCTTCTTCAGGAGCAAAAATATCTGCAAGTTAAAAGTTTGGACAAACTAAACACATTAAATAAAGAGAATACATTAAATAATTATGTACACATAAATCCAACCAAATGCCTAGCAACTGAAGATTTCTCATTTTTACACCGTATTTGAGATTTATGTTCAGTCCATCTTTCACGTGCGGATCTGGCTGTCTGTCCAATATACATTAATCCACACAGGCACTTAATGCTGTAAATCACCCCTGTGGACAGCAATTGTTTTAAGGCACTTATTGTGGACCCCTGTGGACAGCAATTGTTTTAAGGCACTTATTCATTATTTTTTCAATTTTTTCAAAAATGTAGTCTTTCTTCTATGTCTATCTTCTTTTTAAATACACACACATTTATCTTTAGTACATAACTTGGTTACCTGGTTATTTCTGAATTTGCCGCGTAGTTAAGTATGGTTGATGGACAGCAATAGTTTTAAGGCACTTATTTATTATTTTTTTAATTTTTTCAAAAGTGCAGTCTTTCTTCTATGGCTTTTTAACTTTCTGTGTTAAGTTGATGTGTTGGCACAAAGATGAGGTGGTGGCACAAGGTTGTGGATTTTGGTGATCGTTGAGCTGCACAGATTAGTTGCCAATGAGTAATAGGTGTTTTTTGAACTAGTTGTTTAGTCATTAAGGTTTGGTGATTTAACTACGTGTAATTGGAGCTGATAGATGTGCTTTGGTATTCCAGAGTTCGGCAATCACATTTCACTTGTTGAGGACGGCAGGAGTATTCGCAGGGATCCTGGTTCTGTGTATGTCGTGCACAGACAGATGCACAGACAGAGACTCTATTTTCTTTGACAACATTCCCACTGTGAGGTACATACGAATAAGTGTTTTAGGTTTTAATGCATTTTGAGATTTACGTTTGGAGCCATACCTGTTGTACCACTGTGAATATACAACTACTTGCGTATGTCATGTAGAATTGTGGTTGGATTTATGTGTACATAATTATTTAATGTATTCTCTTTATTTAATGTGTTTAGTTTTTCCAACTTTTAATGATATGTGAGATGTCCTCTAATTGTATATATATCTATACTCGCAGATATTTTTGCTCCTGAAGAAGGGGTAGTCCCCGAAACGCGTAGAGCTTGAAGCTGCAGTTCAAAATTGGGAGCTTATTTCTTTGTCTGGTTTGATTTGTTTTTCATGCTGGCCATATTGGAAGTCAGTGGATACCTTTTTTCTGTACTTTTATGAAGTTATTTTGTTACCTATGTTCTAAATTGACAATTCTTTCATATATAAAAGTGCAAATGTTATGAAATTTGACTGATTTATTTCAGCTTGTAAGGTGTGCAGGGGACGGGAGTGTCTTTAAGTTTAGACACTTTTTGTTTTATGTACAACACCTTCCGGCACCAGTGGCAACGCCCACCACAGAGGCAGAGGGCTACCAGCTTCAGTGAAAAGGAAGTTGGTATCCTGGTGGAGCAAGTTCTGGGGCATTATGATGCCCTCTTCACACCATTGCGCACCGACAAGGAAGGACGGGAGAGGATCTGGAAGGACAGAGGGCTACCAGCTTCAGTGAAAAGGAAGTTGGTATCCTGGTGGAGCAAGTTCTGGGGCATTATGATGCCCTCTTCACACCATCGCGCACCGACAAGGAAGGACGGGAGAGGATCTGGAAGGACATAGTGGGTGCATCAACGCGGAGGGGGTGGCACCCCACAACATCAAACACGTCCTGAAGCGCTGGGAGGACTACAAGTCCAGGACCCTCAAGAAGGCCCGGCGCCACTTGGAGGCAGCGGATTCAGTGGGGCGCCAGGCCCCGCTTAACACCCAGCAGATGAGGAGCATGGTGGTAGTTAGCTACTCGGCTGCATGTGTGACATGGGTCATGTATGGATGTGTGTGTGCAGGGAAATGATGGTGCTGCATGTGTCTAGTCAGGCGTGACCCACATGGATGGTGTATGTGTTACAATGCATCATGCTGAGCAGCATGCGGAATGCACACATGTATGCATGCCTGTGCCTGTACTTTGACATGTTTGGGGTGTGAGAGATGTGTGCTGCTGTCATGGACATGCATGATGTACATGTCCGTGTGTCAGAGTAGTGTGTGCGCCATGGATGCATGACACATGTCCGTGACAATGTGTTGAATCACTGATACAGCCTACTCATCCTTGTATCCACTGTGTCTGTGGGCATACGGGGCCAGATGCATGACCCTCTGGTGATGCGGTTGCATGTGATCAGCATGTCCCATGATGCATGTGAGTTTCAGGCCATCATTGGATGTTTCTACGGTGCGGTGGACATGGATGCAAATTATTGTTGCATGTGCAATGCCGGTTCCTGCATGTGTGTTGACTGCACTGACCCATGTATTATGGATGGAAGTGACATTTGACAGTGCTACTCATGTGCTTTTGCTTCCTGTCTAGAGGACTATTGTACAGTACCCTGATGCTTGTGTTCTATGTCTCCCTCTACACAGCGGCGAGTGAAGAAGAGGGCGGAGACGGCGCTGTGGAGCAACGCGGCGGGGATGCCTCCACCGGCCGGCAACGCAAGGCCCAGTCACCCTCCCAGGAATTACCATCATCCGGGAGCGAGGGGACTGGTGTCGCGTCTGCCACTACGGCTGCAGCGGAAGGGGCGGGTGAGCCCCCACAGGGGCTTGCGATGGCGGAAGACGATGTGGAGCCATCCAGTTTGGTGGTGTGCACAGAGGAGGAGGAGGGCTCTACTGAGCCGCACATGGGGCCTGGTGGGGGTGGTACCACTGGTGCAAGTGGTGAAGTCCAGGGGCAGGGGCAGGAGGCAGCACAGGTCGCCGTGGAGGGGCCTGTGCATGTCACTGTCCCTGACACTGTGACTGCACCACCATGCGCCAGCAGGGATGCCCCATTCCAGGCCCGTCTGCAGGTAGGGGGGAGGTCCACATCATCTGGCACTCCTCTACCTATGGACGAGGGGACCCGTTACCGTATGGAGTCCATCCTTATTGGTGTCACGTTGCGCACGCGTGACATTTGTGATGATGTGTGTTCTTCCTGGGGGGACCACGCACGTCATCACGAAGAGCTGCCTGCCAACGTGGACGAGTTGGGAGGGGCCATGGTCGGGGGTTTCCTACATGTATCAGGCACTCTGGCGGCCCTCTCTTCCTCTGGGCAGACTATGCGCCAGTCGTTCTCCATGCTGTCTTCCGGCCCAGATGCCACCAGGGACCACTGTGGACCTGCCCCGACAAACACAGCCAGCTCAGTGGAGATCTCATCCCTGCCACAGTCAGGAGTCGGAGGTCCAGCAGGGGTGGACACCCCAGCAACAGGACCCTAACAGATGGAGGATGTGCCGGCATCATCGGGCAGGGCACGTGCACTACAGTGCCGGTGGATTCCATCAGCCCGGATGCCATCGTGCTGGCAGAGGCAGTTGCGTCAGAGGCAGCGGCATGCTCAGCGTGGGAGGCATCATGCCTCGGGGCCATCAACATCAGAGGGGCAGGCATCAGCCGAAGGGCAGAAGGACCATGGAATGGGAGTGTCTACCCTGTGGCAGCAGTTGGGCCAGCAGATCGATGCGGTGGCGAGCAGAGGAGGTACGGCTCACTATGGTCAGGGCGGAGAACTCCATGCACAGGGTATTGAGGCGGGCTGAGTGCCTAGAGGCAACTGGTAGGGAGTTGGAACAGGCCATGACTGCATCCCTGCGAGACCTCGAGGACCGGGAAGAGGCCCGCCTCCGGGACATCGACTTGGAGTTCGATGATGCCCTGGCCCACAGAGTGAGCCGTAGGACTTGCCCGCCGCCATTGTATATAGTTCATTAGTCTTAGGTTTCCTTTGTTTTTATTTTATTTTGGAGTTAATGGACATTGCTCCACTTCATGTACATAGTTTTTTCTTCATAGGACTTTTTGTAGGTTTCCTTTTGTTCGTGGATCATGGACTATTTGGACTTCCATTGTATATCGTTGCAGACTTTTTATGTACATGATTTAGCTTTTTTTTACTTGATTGCATTTACAAATTTGTTTTTCTAAATCTGTCGTTGTACATTGATTTTCATTTTACAATTCCTCCAAGTCAGTTCATTGTGTTTTGAATAACTTTTTTCTAACTTCTAAATTGGTGTTGTGTTCGGTCATTGGTTTTGTGCATGTCTCATTGAACATTTCCTCAGTCATGTGTTGGCACTATGTGGCTCCATTGTGCATTCCTGCATGGGCATGGTGGTTCATTTAGACTATCATGGCATGGGTAATTTGGGAGTGGGTTCTGTGGATGGTGGCATGCTTGGACTGGGGGGGCAAGGTGGATTAGGGTTGGCTTTAGGGACATGGCTCTGTTTTGTTAGGACATGTTGTTTGTTGGGACATGTGTCGGGGCCTGCTGGCAGGTGCCCGTCAATGGTGGGTGGGTCGGGCTGCAGGGGGACATGTGTCGGGGCCTGCTGGCAAGTGCCCGCCAATGGTGGGTGGGTGGGGGTGCAGGGGGACATGTGTCGGCGCCTGCTGGCAGGTGCCCATCACTGCTGGGTGGGTGGGGGTGCAGGGGGACATGAGTCGGGTCCAGCTGGCAGGTGGCCATCAATGGTGGGTGGGACATGTGTTGGAGCTCACAAGTGCATGGTGCCATGTTGGCTGCCTGCAGGGCATGCCAAGGGTGGATGGGCTGCCTGCGGGGCATGCCCAGGGTGGATGGGCTGCCAGCAGGGCATGGCCAGGGGTGTAGGGTAGTCCCCTGTGGTGTGGGCTGCCTGCAGAGCCTGGGGAGAGGGGAGGGGGCACACCCAGGAGGACCCACACTGCCAAATCACGTGTAATACTCCAAGCACACCCCCGGAATACACTTACTCCTCTCGCGCTAGAGAAATCGCATCTAAAACTCCCCGCAAACCCCTCAGAATACACGTACCCCGCTTGCACTAGCGAAAACACGTGTAAAACTCCCTGCGCACCCCTCAGAATACATGTACCCTGCTCGCGCTAGCGAAAACGCGTGTGATACTCTCCGCGCACCCCTCAGGATACATGCATGCAGCCCATCCACCCTCCCCATGCCCCACAGGTAGCCCATCACCCCAGTGCATGCCCCACAGGCAGCCACACAACAGGGGGGAATTTTCCCACGCGTTTTCGCTAGAGCAATAGGGGTATGTGTATTCTGAGGGGTGTGCAGGGAGTTTTACATGCGATTTCACTGGCGCGAGCGGGGTACGTGTATTCTGAGGGGTGCGCGGGGAGTTTTACATGCGATTTCGCTGGCGCGAGTGGGGTACGTATATTCTGAGGGGTGCGTGGGGAGTTTTACATGCGATTTTGCTGGCGCGAGTGGGGTATCTGTATTCTGAGGGGTGCGCGGGGAGTTTTACATGCGATTTCATTGGCGCGAGTGGGGTACGTATATTCTGAGCGGTGCGTGGGGAGTTTTACATGCAATTTCACTGGCGCGAGTGGGGTACGTGTATTCTGAGGGGTACGCAGGGAGTTTTACATGCGTTGTCGTGGTTGGGGGGCTGTATGCTGGTCCACTGGCCTTTGCGCCATGTGCTGGATTTGTGCGATGTTTATGGCGCACGGGACAGGGTTGGGGGCGTAACTGGCTCTGCTGCAGGATCGCTGCGCCACTCTGTGCCACGGCTGGTTCTGGATGTTGAAATCCATGAATACGCTGTGTGTTGAAATGGGTTTTGGCGCACGCCGCTGGCGCAGATTGGCACACGCACACACTGTGCACCAGCTGCGTGCCACACTTGTGCGCTGATTTCTATAAATTACCCCCCATGTGTTTGCAGATCTAACATAGCAGTTTTAGTGCTATGAGCCACCCAGCAACCTGATTGTTGTTCATGAAGAATTCCCTGGGCTTCTATATGCTTTTGAAATTGGTTGGTTGCTATCTTGTCCAAGATTTTTAAGATAACATTAGAGTTTGTAATGGGGCGTAGATTGCCTGGATTTTGGGATTCAAGCCAGCTTTTTTTTTACCAATGGCATGATGGTCACTTCTTTGATACACCTGAGTACTATGCCCTCTTGGAATGATGCATTTACCATTCTAGTAAGTACTGGAGAGAACAATTCCTTGTTATCTAAGATAACTTTGGCCGGCAAGATATTTCTCTTCATCTCCCCCAATTCATCTTCCTCTCACCTTCTTTGCATTTGCAACCTTCATATTTTGTTAAGTCTCTCCTTTTCTTTCCTCGCCTCATATCTTCTTTGTTCTCCCCTTTGCTTGCTTTCTCTTTCCTTCTTTTCTTTGTATGATCTCTCTTCTTCCTTTTCTTTCTTTTCCCATTCTTCTCTTTCTCCAAACCCATCGATGACCTTATCGTCCATCTTAAGTAATATTTGTCCTCCCAACCATTTATTCTGTACTACTGTTATTTCCACTAAGTCTGTCCTTTATTTCTTTCTTTTTCCTTGTTTCTTCCTCTATCTCCATCTGCCTATCTTGCCAATCCTTCTACTCATCACACTGTTTACTTTCATTGTGTGTTTATATATACTTGCATTCTCTGCTTTTGCTCTCTTCCATAATGTCCTCGATGTTATGAGCGGGGGGCTCACATGTCAGATTAACATACCCGGCCACTGCTTTCAGTGCCTTTAAGGGATAAAATATTCTGCTTTGTATCTGCGCTCTTATTTTCAGAAGGGGAAAGGGGAGCCAAAGGCGTTACATCCTCCCATTATGCTGATTAATCATCCACTCATTCTCGGCTGGATCTTCTTTTTCACTCTGATACATTTTCCATAACTCTAAAACAGCCAACCTTTTCTGTACCTTTTGTCCCTTATATGTAGCATGCAAATATGTTGACATATGTCGCAATACTGTTTTTGACAACAAACCCTCCTGAGGCCATGGAATAAGTGTCTTATTAGTCGTGCCTCGATCCCACTCCGAATGATACTTCCTTATTTTGACTGTGTATTTTGGCAATCTTCTGCATAAGTGTAGAAGAGGAGTGTCTCCCAAGATGACAAGTCGATCTCGACTGACTATATCTACCGGACCTTTTATTCTTCTCTTCTTTTTATCAAATTTACCACACTGATCAATTTGAGCAGGCACCATCAATTGCCGCTTATCACCCGAAAATCAAAATATTTCAACCACTTAAAAATCTATGCAACAATGTTAATTTTGTTCCTTCATTTACACTTTCTATCAATGTTTAGCATTTCGTTGCCTTATCATTGATATTTGAAGAATATCTTTCTTTCTTTATTAGTTTCCTTTGATTTATTTCCTCCTAATTGAAGTCAATTTTTTCGGTTAAAAAAATCTAATAATCACTTTAATTTATATCTATTAATCTAAACACAACACAAACTTTATACTGATATATTATAACCCCATATACGTGTGCAATTTAATAATTTTTATTGTGCACACATAGCTATTTATCCAATGTCTCCTGACTCTGCATCCCTGGTCTGTCTCTGAGGTAGCTGGATTGCATCTTGACATGAGCTAACGTCCATCTTCCTATTATGCCACCTTAACCATGATATATTTTCCTCTATAGCAAGCTTCTATACGTCTCATCTACCGTGCTTTACAGTGTATTTACACTTTTTGGTCAGCAAGTTACTTTATCTTCTTTGCATATATGATTACTTCATCATTTCGTACATTTCTCTTGTCACTTCAGTTACATCATTACTCTTAAGTATGTTCATATAGTTTCTGTATGTCCTCGTACATCTACTTCATGAAATCATTCTGCCCTCGTCAGTTTTCATTCAGCGCTCCATGATGTCCAAAGGTGCATGCTGACATCCTTCCACTCTTGCCGTGCGCAGGTACAATCGGTATGGTTGTCTGAGTGCATATCGTCTCTCATACACTTAATGCAGTGTAGGCACAACGCATGGGGTCCCACATATAGCTCTTCTCCTACTGTTCCAATATGACGGCGGTCAGCGGGCACAGTCTAGGTAAAACACATCCACCTGCTCCGCTACAAGCTCTTTCTATCAAGCGTTTAGAAGTCTTGCAAATGCTTAGATGTAGCACAATTACTCTTGCGTGAACGTGAGTGCCTTCTTTCAATGCACTTTGACTTATACGTTTCATACCTTCTCGAAGATGTAAAGGGTCAGTCGTAGTGTTTGCTGTCACTTTTTGCGATGGCTGCCACTTCGAACAATTGTATTCTGGATCCGATGCTACCAAAAAAAATACTGTTGCTCATTGTGCACAACACCTTGCAGAACAATTGAATATGATACTTTACATGTCTCAGTTGAGTCAGGTCATGAAAATGACTTGGCCTGGTTAGAAGCCACTCTTCAAACAGCAACTTGAAATCATCAGGAACGTGATGTGCTGCATTCCGTTCTTTGAATGAAAATACATTTTTCTTAACACCCTAGGTGCCAGATCGGAACCCAGGGTGCTAATAGCCTTAGCACCCTCTCCGGCATGCTGGATTGGATGTTATCAGCCTGTGATCCATCTTTACCTGGGTCCCCGGCTGATGACACCGGATCCAACACTAGGCTGGTGTGCATTCAGACTTACACTGGAAAAAATTACTACTTTAGTTTTGATGAATTAGCATAACTGAATGTTGATCTGTGTCTAGAAACATATCCAGTTTGGAAATGGGTTTTCCTGTTGAGGATATTGATAATGTTATCAAATCCTCTAGAGCGCCTGAGCTGGACAGATTGGCAACCACCACAAGTTTTAGGCATATGGTATGATATATGAAATGATATGGCATTTATAATGCACCTGTATACAAGTGTTTCTAGGCGCATGGCCGTGTTTCCCCATGCTTGACATGAATCCCTCTTGGTTCAGATTTGTAAATAAAAATAGTCTTGAAAAGTCTCACACTTAGCTTTTAATTGCCCTTTTAGACTTTTCAAGTAAAATCTTATTATTAACTTCTTCTTCTTCTTCTTCTTCTTCTTCTTCTTCTTCTTCTTCTTCTTCTTCTTCTTCTTCTTCTTCTTCTTCTTCTTCTTCTTCTTCTTCTTCTTCTTCTTCTTCTTCTTCTTCTTCTTCTTCTTCTTCGTGAATTGATTTCTTGGGCACATATTAGCTTCTGCCAAATGGGTTTTCCATGATCCCCATACATAATGATCTTATTCTTTCCTTTCTTGCCTTGAGACCAACGGCATAGGACCTAGCAGGAGAAATGTTATTTCACAGTCTAGTCTTCTTCCAAGATGGAGTTGAGGGAACGCGATCAACATACCTATTGATTTCATTCAACAGGAGTTTAATTGAGTCAATACATTTTATTATGAATACAAGCAAAACTAAAGTATGCACTTTAATACAAGAAGGAAAACCTGTTCCTTTAATTCTTTAGAAATTGTCCAGACTTTGTTTTATTTGGGCATACATCTGAATTACAAAAGGACCTTTTGATGAAAAATGAACACCAGGGCACAGACATGGATGTGAGTATTATTACATTTTGATTATCAGTTTGGTGGTTATGCTTTGCTCCTGCGATCAAGAAGCTAAGTTATAGAAGCACATTCTTGGAGATGCTCCTGGAGGTCCAATCCAACAAATACAGGTAGAACTGAACTTTGTTTCATTATCCAATTTGTAAAAGCTTTGTTGGTTCAGGGAACATGTTAACATTAGATTCTCAGAGGCTAATCATTTGTGGCCTTTGTCCACAAATGTGGATCAACCTGTCCAACACTGAGTCGTCAGCCAGGTTCTGTGTCTGCCTTGATGCCATAGGGGAGTGGATGCAGATGAACTGGTTTAAGGTGAACAGTGATTTCAAGCTCCGATGGTAAAACATTTTGTTGACAAAGCACATGGCTTTGAGGACTTAAGCTGGACAGTGCTCCTTGTGGTTAAAGCCGATACCCTGGCAATTCAAAATCAAAAACTTCTACAGAAGGAACAACAACTTATCTTTCAAACATGCAGCGATCTTCACGGTCTAACCGATGCCATTGAGTGGCACAAAGTTAAATAAACCTAGGTATTGCATTAAGATATAATTTTCCTTTGGGTAATTGGTCTGCATATATCTTGCTTTGTTCCAATCTTATACTCTCTCTAGTGTATTCCGGTCCTTCCATTTTGTTAATGTCAATCTCTCTTTCTTATACCATTCAATCCCGCTCTAATATGTGGAATGGTTGTGCTTCTTTAATGGTGAATATTGAGAATTGTAAAACGCAATTCTTTATTCCACCACTAGATTGCACTCCTGCTAGCAGACTCATGACCCTGCATAAATAACAACAAGGGACTCATTATCTAATTTTCTTTGCCTTGACTGCCCCAAGATGGCTGATGCCTTTTTGACACTCACCCTTAGCCCCGTGGGTAGTTGGGAGTTCCTTTGAACTATACGCGCGCATTTTTGCTACTTTAGCAAGGTGAAGTGTCAACATTGCCTTGCTAGACGAGGTTCCTGTGTAGCGATTCAAGCCACAGCACTCGCCATACGCGCACATGTGAAGCGCTTGTGAAGGTAAGCGGATAAGTTTGAGTGCGTGGGAAGCATGGCGCCGTTGTGACAGATGCGTGTTACTGACAGTTTCTGCCTGCCGTAATTTCATCTCCCTCTATTTGGAGTTAATGATTTCTTAGACTACATTTCCTTTCACTTCATTTTAGTGACTACACGCTCCCACTCCGGCGTGAATGAGTTCATTTGGAAACTTTTCTTTTGGAAACTTTTCAGTCGAGTCGACCGCGACATACTCAGAGACCAAATCTTTTTGGCTGCGCAACCTTTAAATCGAGTCAAGAGATAACTAGCTATTCTTTCCTGATATTATCTAGTATAACATCTTTCCAGATAAATGATAATTGGATAGCCATGTTATTATGTGTTTTCTCTCTAGCAGCACTATTTAGAGATAATAAAATGAAGTAATTCTGGCTTTTATTCATACTAAATAGTTTTTTAAGGAAAGACGAATAATGTTAATTTTGACATTGGTGCACATTGTAGCTTAACAGTCAGCTTCTTTAGGCTCTAAATAGTAGTTTGATACAATTTGTATGTATCCACACAGATATTAAAACCTGTAAAGGGTGCACTACCTGTTTGAGGATGGAACAATATCCAGCCTTCCCCTGTACTACTTCCATTCTTATGCTAGGTAAAAGATGTATTCGTTTTTCTTTTCCTAAGCAATAACAGATTGAATCTGTCTACCGTGTAGTGAATATTTATACTCACAGAGCGTTTTTAAATGTTTTTCAGCAGCACCAACTTGGCTTGAGCACTTTAAAATGTTGATGTGCAACACTGAATGATAAAGAGAAAGTGACAGATCAAAATATCCTCCTGAAGAAAGTTCTAATGAAAATATATGAACTGAAACATGTCGAGGCATAACACCAGTTATTCGATTTACTGTTTTGTGTATTTGGGTCTCCATTGACCAAGAATTTCCTTCTCCTGTATGTGTCATACTGAAGTGTAAATATGAGTTTTTTCCTAGTTCATTTAGAGACTTGGTATGAACTGTTACAATTCAATTGTGAGCATTTTGCTTGGTGTCACTTGCACTTTATTTTTTATTATGTTTTAGCAATTGCATGCTTTTTATGATGTTTTTAAAGATTATTAATAAAATGTATATGTTGTGATTTGAATTTCACGAGTTTGATGTAGCTGATTGTGTGTCCTCTCTAACTTGTATTTCATTATTTTGGGCCTCATTACACGGAAGGCGGTAAACCATGGTGCTATTAGCACCATGGTTGCTACCGGTACCATACAGGTACCACCATGGAGAAAAGGGGAATTACCACCCCATTCCAAGGTTGGCGGGGCGGTAATTACCCGTTTCTCCATGGCCCTTCCCCATTCCCATTTTTGCCCCATAGGGCATAATGGGAATGGGGAAGGAGCTAATTACGGTACCGCAAATTGCGGTACCGTAATTAGCACCAAGATCCCTTTGCGGGACCCAACTTTAATGGCTGGTCTACACCAGGCTTTAAGGTCGGGTCCCACAAAGGGACCTCGTAGTAAGGCGGTAAGGGTTAACGGTCACCGGTACCCTTACCAGTGACCGTTAACCCTTACCGCCTTCCGTGTAATGAGGCCCTTTGTCTCCTTAAACCCATTTTGAAGGTAGAGATTTCTATACTACCCTTGGGAGTAGTTTTATGAAGGGGTTCCTCCTTTAGTATATTTTTTTTCTCTCAAACTCAGCTGTACTTCTCACCACCTGCACCCCCTACTGCTCTCATATTTCTCCCATCCTTCACAAGTTGCACTGGCTCACTGTAGCTAACCGCATACCCTTCAAAGCCTTGTGTTCAGTCCACCATGCTTTCTATTGGAAAGGAGCAGAATACTTGAAGGCAAAATTTCGGCTTTATGTCCCGGGACGGGCTATGTGGTCTGCCGATGCCTGTCTCCTTTCCTTTCTGGCAGTGAAATACTACCGCAGTGGGTGCGTTCCATCTCTGTGGTGGCGGAGGTTCGGTGGAACGCTCTTCCTCCCTCCTTAAGATCTACTGCTGTCTACTTGGCTTTACGTAAAGCTCTGAAAACCTTTCTCTTCTAGTTCCTTTTTGGTCTCTTTGCCCTTTGATTTTGCTCGGAGCTTCAAGATGCCTTCAGAAAATGTCACGCTTAATAAATGCTCTTCAGATCAAATGAAATCAAACTTGAGGAAGGGTGGTTGAAATCCCAAAATGTCTATTTTTGCGGTGATTAACAAATGTCTTTTGCAGGAGATTGATTATACTGTACTGGCCTCTTCTGAAGACTGCTATCTTGATCTTGAAGGAATTTAAGAGGAAGGCTTTGGTATTTGACTAGTATAAAAGTGCTAGATACCTAGAAACGTAAGTGCTTGAGATTGAATTTTGCAATGCTTTTCCCCTGATAAGGAGGGACAAAATGTCATTTGTAACTTCACTGACAAGAATAAGAGACATGCATTTGTCATATTAAACTTTAACCATTAGAAACTCTAGACACTGTAAGGTCTAGGCAGTGTATTTGTTGCTTTAACAGGCACTGTAGGATGTTCAAGCAACCATCATGTTTGGAAACACTGAAACACCAGTTATTATGAAAAAATAAATAATTGTTTTCCCTAGATGGTCTAGGAGTCCATAAAACACAGATGAACAGATATAATGCTTCTCAAAGAGCCATGTGGGAACCTACCTGTTCTTGAGAGTTTCAAAGCCATCAGATGCAGCACCCTTGTCTGAACAAATGGGTATGTTTCACACTGATTGTTCTGCGGGACAACACTGCAAAGAAACGGAATTCAAGGAGGCTCTGTGCCATTTCCGCAGCTAGTGAGTACCATCCCTGAACCAAACACAGATGGAGGATCAGTACCGGGGATGTCCTCTGCCTCCAGGCCTTAACAACACCTTCAGAAATGCTTAATGCTTTCTGACCCACCACCCATTCCAGAAGAGCACTCCCATGACCAGTGCCACCAGAAGACAGGGAGATGTGAGTTCAGACATGAAACAAACAGATTTATGTAAAAATTAGCCATTTCCTCTTGAAACTGTAGAAACGGTTGTAGGTGATATTTCCGAACTTCAAGACTTCACTCACAAAATACTGAATTTTTTCAGCCGATTTGGTGCAGACTTTTATTTTTTGGGAATTATCACTATTTTGTGGAAGTTACACCCCGTAACCTCTAAATACCGATCTCAGGCTGACCATAACCCTTTAAATCAGTTAGTTTCACCCCCGAAACACCTTTGCTCACCCTCCCCACCATAAGCCTTCCTACCCAACCCCTCCTCCCCTCACACACATACACACACAAAAACAGACATATTCTCCACCTCCTCCCTTAGATGCAAATAACACTCCTTCTCCCAACACCATACACAAAAACACTTACCTTGCTTTCCCTCTTGCCTCCTCCTCTACCCTTCAACGCTACAAACATTCCCCCTCAACGCACATACACACCTACACACACACGCACAAACACACACACACACATTTAGCTGTTACACCTGCAACTTCTGTCTTCTCTCCCGGCCCGGCTGCACCTGTCAGCACCTGCGCAAACTTGTGGCAGTGACATGACTGTGCCTTTTGGTGATGAGAGTACCACTCTGTATCCAGATTCTCTGATCCTGGGAGAAATCCTCAGGTAATGCTGCAGGCAGAAACCACAAAACTGGAAGGCTAGATCTGAAGAAAATGCTGGACCTTGTTTCCATCAAACCATTGATCGGTTGTCCATTGACAATGAAATGATTCAGTGTGAATAATTCTGTGCAAAGCAGTGTGCTGAAAAGGACCCTGCAAGAATTGCTAAACAATTTATATGCATCAAGGACTGATGTTTTTACCATAGACCTCCAATGAAGACCGGTTCACATCTGTCTCCCGATTCCAGGAGACTTCTTGCTCATTGTACGCCCTCAGGTTATGGTGTTCCTTATACACTGTTTGATTAGATGACATAGCACCCACAACTCCTACAGACAGACCTTTTGCCAGGTGTCAATTCTTATAATGAAGAGTAAAGATGTAGTCTGGAACTATTGTTTTGAAAACAAAACTTCCATGTGTCTATTATAGTTTGAGATTGCAGGTTTGTATTTTTGAGTGGCAGGGTAGACTGCCATAGTTCCTGACTTCGAGCCAATTGCATCAGACTCTGCCTATCATATTTTGCAGGCACTGTGAATGTTTATCTAATACAGCAGTGATTATATTTGTACAGCTCTATATTGCAAATCATCCCCTTATACAGCACATAGTTAAAAACATAAACGTAGTGTATCTTACTGGGATCATCTAAACGACGCCACCACCTTGGACGTGGTCATGCCATTGATAAGGAATCTTTGGCTAATGCCTTATTCATTTTATTGATGCTTAGAATGGCAGTGGGTCTCTGAAGCCCTATAACACCCGCCTCTGGTTCATATTGTTATTCAGTTCTGTGCCCTTGGAATTTTAACAGTTCCTTAAACAGACTCTTTTTGTAAAACAAAAAGCATAGTCACAGTGCATCTAACTGCTAGTGGTTGAAATGAAAACCGAAGATTCAGTGTGCTATGAATTTACATTCTGGTAGCCCCAGAACCATGTGTGTCTTAGACCTGTGTTTAGGTAACAGAATCCATCAGCTATAAGACTCCTTCAGCATTATCTTGAACTGCACAACATTATGAGCTACCCAATAAACCCCTTACCAATGCGCGGTCTAGTGTTCCTAGAACAGCGCGTACTGCAACAAAATCTTTTCAAACGGCAAAGATATGCCGCTTGAAAAGGTTTCGGAAGCCATAAGTGTTCGGGGGCTGCAAACTTGGGAAACCAGTATCCCGAGCCTGCAGACCCTGGAATACTAATGGCAATAGCCGCCTTGCCGGCGGGCCATTACCGCCTTATGGTAATGCCCCCAGGGCTACTGTTAAGGCCCTCACGTAACTTGAGGCCCCTGGGGCATTACCATAGGCAGTAATGGCCGGCCGGCTTGGTGGTTATTGCCACAGTAATGTATCAGCCTGAGCCCTCACTCACCTAGAAGTATAGTGAGTAATATTTGTGGGCACAAATACTGGACTAAATCTATATATCAGCTGGGGTGCACTACCACTTTTTTAATACTAATCTTTGAATAGTTATAAAAGTTCAATTATTAATGAATGGGGTATATCATTGGCATGAATGTCTCTTGGTATATCTCTAGCTACAGAGACCAAACACTAACACAAAAATAGCTCATCAAACACTTTAGTCAGTCACTCTTCTATTTGTTCTCATATATTTAATGAGTGGCTTCTCAAAATACAGAATTTACACAAAATTGCAAAGAATATGTGTAAATTATATAAAATATTAACTCAACAATTCAAATCAAAGGATTTCCTTTGAGTACATGAAAAACATTGCATATTTCTACAAATTTCTTAGTGCATAAAAACTATGTCTTACAAAAAAGAAGAAAAAGGAAAACACGATTTGTATTTCAAAGATATTGAAAAACTACCAATATACATTAATATGTCCGGATAACAATTCTGAATAGGACAATTTAACATCTACAAAGATGGTCTTTGTTTGAATGTTCACATATCCACTACGCATGTTGGGACTCTAAGTCCTTTCATCAAGTCAGAGTGTTATCTTTCCCCACCAATCTGATAAAATAGAAACAGTTAGAATTTAAGCTGATGACCTTCAAGATATTAGAAATATTTAAGAGAACTGTATTGGTGACCAGAGTTAACTGAATCTAGCACTGACCTGAGTGTTCTTGTGCCATCAGTATTTACATCAATTGGAGAGCTGTCAAAAACAACAAATGAAAAACACATTCTAATCAACCACTTAACCTACAGACACATGCAAAATAATAGTAGCATAGAATGATTTCCAGCAAACTGAACGTATTACTCTCTGGTCCGTTGCAACAACCAGCGCTACAAACAAAATAACACAACATCCTAATGTCAGCAACTCAGTATCACCACAGACCACCATATACCAAAGAACAACTAGAAGCCTCTTACTGCCATTTACCACTTCCTTGCAAATAGTGACTCTAATGACCAGGTTTCAGTGACTCAGTCCAATAATATGTTCTGTAAATTCAATAAATCATACACCATAGTTACCAGCTGGGTAAACGCTCCATCTCTCATTCTACCTACCCTTTCTCTTTTAGAAATGTAATAATAATTGTGCTACCTAAAAACGAATAACTACACTATTCTACCAACCATTTCTCTATTCAAAATGTAATAATACTTGTGCTTCCCAAAAATGAACAAATTCTCGATACAGGAATCGGGAGAGGGTTGTAAAAACAGCGCCCCGTCCTGTATCGACATAACGTACTGTTGTGGACTTATCACCTGACCGTGACGCTGCACATCGCATTCCATGTGATTAATTTAGGAAGCCCTAATCTTGATGTTACTACGACAGCCATCTTACAATGGGAATAATTCTTATTTAGTTACTGAATTCAATACAATGTCATAAACACTTACATAAACATCATGGATTGCCTAAACACAATCGCCTCTCCATGAGGCTCACACCTCGCACTTCATCGATATAACCACTTAGGTGCAATTATAATCATTACATTTCAAATAATAAATTGTCCTTATTGTAACCTCCATCTCAAAATCTATCGAGCACCAGCCCCCCATAATTAAATGAGTAAAGGCATCTTAAATCCTAAATCCCTGGTTTGTCTGTGAACTCATAATATGGCGTTCATCTCTTCATTGTTAGAACTGCATTTGATAAGATGTCATCTTGGTTTATGTTTGTTTGTTCATCGTTCTCACAATCAATAATATTAGCACAACTACCAAAACCATATTTTCAATGACAATAGCACTTTGAATTAAATACATCATTGTTTAGGTACATGATTAATAGGATATCACCAATGACTTTTTGATCACAGATGTTATTATGACAAATATATCAACAGAGCCAGTTGTAATTAAACCTTAACATCACTAAAATACATGTGTCCATAGATCCTATACTAATTAGTCACAGATGGGATTCCGACAGATTAATATAAATGGGGGCAGTTATACTTAGGACTCACTATGACTCACTATGTCAATACTATGTCATCGGATTCTCATAGTTGTTCCCACCAAATAATATGGTTAATTATCTTTTGTTCAACTCAGTGACTTAACAATTCATTTTATTAAAAGCAGATAAGGTAAAATTCCTGATACATCTCTCTTGGATTTAAAGCATCTAAATGGGAGGATAGCTCAGGGGCAATAAGATGAGGTGAAGCAACACAGGTACGATCACCGGGTCCGCATTTAGAAACCTATGGGTATTAAGCATGTTATAAATAACCAATTACAACGCTCAAACCTCTTTTTGATGACATAACTTATTCAAATCACCTCCTCATCTGGGGAGCCTAACATGGGGAGCCTAACATGTTCTAAGATAATAAATCTCATCTGAGCTATAGTATGTTGTGCTTCATCAAAATGTTGTGCCACTGGTGAGTAAGACTGATGCGTTTGGACATTGGACTTACGTTTCATCCACCTCAGTTTAGACTTTCATGTTGTTAAACCAACATAGAAGATACTACAAGGGCATCTCATCCCGTATATGACATTTGTAGAATCACATGTGGTTGTATGTGTTAATTCAATCTTTCACCTATTGTAGGGATGATTAATGTAGTTACCTTTTATAACATTATGGCAGTGCATAAAAATATGACATGCCAATGTGCCTTTAAAGGATCTCTCGGATCGCTCCTTTGGTATGCATTCAATGTATTCTGCCCAAATGGGATCATCACTAAAGGACTTGTTTTTCGATATGCAAAAGTTGGCAGCTGTTCAAATAACTGAGCAAGAGTAGGATCTATTTTAAAAAGATCCCAATTCTTTTTCAATAGTCTTTTGATTTTCTGGCTTTGCTGTAAGTTGTTACATATACCAACTTATCCGACATAGATTTTTGTGCATATTTTAATCCATCTTCCCTTGGCACTGCTATAGCTTTACCTTTGTTTTCTGATATAGTGGCCTCAGAATAACCTCTTTCTGCAAATTTTGTTTGCAAAGTTGCTGTTTTCGTGATAAACTCATGATCCTCAGAGACGATTCTCATATATTGTAGGAATTGGCTATACAGCATACTTTCAATTGTGCATTTAGGATGAAAACTCAAAGCCAGTAAAAGGCTTTTCCTATCCGTCGGTTTATTGTAAATTGTAGTTTCCAATTTACCATCCTTCACATATAGTTCAACATCCAAAAACGGAAGCTTACTTGTACTGTGTTGTGTTGTAAACATGATTCTTGGCGCCAGTTGATTTATAAATTCAAAACATTCTTTTAAACAATTTAGCGTGCCTCTCCAAACTCCAAACACATCATCGATAAATCCATATAAACATTTCTAGTGACACTTCCATCTTGTGTTGTCAAGGATAAACTCTTGTTTAAGGTAAGCCATGTAAGTGTTTGCATGACGCTGTTGCTGCCCCCTTGTATTTATTTATTTACTTGTTTTTTTATAATGCGCCTAATACCGTACCTGAGTTCAGTTTCGAAGCGCAGATATGGGATTCAAACCTCTGTTGCTCTGCTTGGTCTTGGTTCCAAGACCAGAGCGCTGCCTCCATTCACTTTGAGGTGCACAACATTTTTATGTAGAACTTATCTTCATAACAAGAAAAATTATTTGACAAAACTAGTTTCAATAGACTCAATATAAAGATTTAGTTTGCCCCAGAGTGTTCATAGGACAACATCATTTGTCATGTTGGTATATAGGCTGCACACATCCATTGTGAATGGAATATCATGTTCTTCCTCATACTTAAGCTCTTTGTTTATCAATAAAAAATCCATAGTATCTTTTATGTATGTTCTTAAAGATTGGATCAAATACTGGACTGCCAGTCATAACCTGATAACCTGAAGGACCTTCCACGTGGTCAGGATCTACTCTAGAGATATTCTCCAAACCCCCATATGTATCATCATCATGGAAAATAGCACTACTCCAAGCCAAGAGCCCCCTGGAAAACAGCGCATAGCTGCTGTTACTGTTACCTTAGCTTTATTATGGCCCTGCTCATAGCCAGAGTCCTGAGAGGGCATAAAGAACATCTGAAAAATATTTGCCTAGCACTGTCTGTGTCACTGGGCTGGTAGGCACCACACACACCTCCTCCACATGCACAAGTTGAAATGGAGCCCCCCACAAGATTCCGTGTTGAGAGCTAAAACAACAGAATATGACCAGAAGCCACTGACATATTGAACACATCAGTCAGTCTAATACAGTTATCCCCAAGGTGTAGCTCAGGAGCAACATGTTGCTTGCAGCACCCTGAAATGTTGCTCGCCAGTTGCTCTGGACTGCTGTATGGAGACCAAGAATGAGGAGGTGCTACAGTAATGCAAAAAGAATGTCAGTGTAGGATGAACTAGGAAAGTGAGGTAAGGCTAGCAGAAGGATGACATATTACATGTTGCTGAGGCATCACAGCAGGCTTAAGGCAGGGGATGGGTGGCACATGGGTTTGCATAGCACAGAGAGCATGGTAGGAAGCTCATGAAGTGAATGTTGAAGCTATAGATAAGAACAGCCGCATGACGATCTAACTATTAAAATAAGAAGCCATAACCACCTCCTCCTTCATCCACATTGCCTGGCTCATTTGGGTGCGCAGTTTGCATTGACTCAATGAGGTGGAAATCAGTTGAACCTGAGTGCCAAACCTAGGCAAACCTGTTAAGACAGGGATGAACAATGCTCCTGTAATCATCATTAAAAGCATCCATTTAACCTGCATTTACAAGGCCTGCTTATCTTTGCCTCTCGACCATTGCTACATGACTTGTAACAGGAGCACTGGCTGGAGAAGGTACTTCTTTTGTCCAGGAAGCACTGTAACCAACTGGGCCTTCCCTTTTCATACCATGTTTTGGGGAAGTATAGATGCTAACAGCTGCTGGGCAGGTGCATAATGAACAAATGAGTGAAAATTACACAAGTTCCAATTGGCCTTTTTATACATGGAAGTTTTGGGTTTGTAGCCATCATTCACATCATTTGTTAGAAATGTTCCATACTCCAATGAAATTGTATGCTGGTTGTATGATAATTGGTTTTCATACAGCCAATGTACACTTTGCAAAGGCATCTTGGCACTGGGAAAAAAAGAAAACTCAAACTAGATACACATACCAATCTAATTACAGTTCAAATACAAGTGTTTTGATATCATGACCACACTCTGGTTTCAGATGCGAGTGAGTAGATGCTTACACAGTTTGGCTGCTTGTACTGAAAAGGAGCGGCAACCCCATTTTATGTACCTGCCTTTGGTACAGTGAGCAAAACTTCTGCTTCTGAATAAAGTGCTCAGATTGGGATCTGGATTGGAAAAAATAGTGACACACATTTCCATGTGTGTGCCCTGGAGAGGCTTTGTCTTTTCTGTTTCTAAGAACAGTTAAAATGTTGATTATTCAAAAATGTTTGGCATGCTTGACCAATTTTCCATCCTTGACACATTTGCAGAAGCCTAATTTTACAGGCGAGATGTGTGTTAGATGTAATCACGCTTCTTCATCAAACATGTTCCATACTCATTGCCAGTGTCAGCTCCTCACTATGGGTTGGGGGTGATACCCCCTCGTTTGACTGGCAGTTAGCGCAGTGCACCAGTGTACTTTATTTCCCCCAGGAACTGTGCAGCCTGCTTCTGAGCAGGGGTGTTTCCCACGCTGTATATTTTATTTGGCTGTAATACCGAGCCCAAGGGCTCTGCAACAAAGGTAGCACGCACGAATGAAAGGAGGGTGGGTTGCTGGAAGTCTGGCACTGCTGCCTTTCATTATTGCACTAACAGCAAACACACACTGACTGAGTCCTCTCTTATCAGTCAGCATGTTCAGCCTACAGAGAAGACGGACGTGCCATCGCCTCCATGCTAGTGCGTGCAGTGTGTTTGAGTGAAGGTACTTTTGTGTATGAAATATATTTGAATTTATGTATGTGCGGGTGCATGTTTGAGTGCTTGTGTTTATGTATGGATGCATGCAAGGAGTTTTTTTAATGGTGTCTGAATTTACGGGTGAGTGAGAGAGTGTATGTTGTATGAATGCGTATGTATGAGGGCATGTGTGTCTGCATGTATGAAGTGGGAGCACCACCAAATTTAGGTTTGGGGCTGCTGGGGGTGTGGAATATTTTTTGTTTTACACTTGATGCACAGAAACAATTCTTAAGGGTGCATCAAGGGTAAAGCAACATGATAAGTGGTATTACATGCCTTGTCTGGCATAAGATGTTGGTGCCAGTCTACATTCACTTTCTTTATGTGGCATGGCATGTTATACTAGGCATCAAGGGTAAAAGCAAATGTTATTGTTAGTGTTATTAGGTGGCTAGTCTGCCATACATTGGTGGTGCCTGGCTGGTCATATTTTTTTAGTGTGCCATGGTGTTTTTGTACTGGCTGTCAAGGATAAAATGCAAGCATATGTCATTATGTGGCTAGTTTGGCCTACATTGCCAGTCTGGTTATACCTCTTTCTGTGGCATTGAATTTCTTTCCTAGCTGAAAGTTTTGATGTGGTAACACTGGCATATATTGGTGCAGCCTGAATGAACACGTATGGCATTACATTGTCGTAAATGCATCAGGAAAATGTGTTGTATAATGTTCCTGTGCACTGTTGGGGACTTGCAGCTATTAGGCTTATTCATGTACTTCATACAAAACCCGAGTATAAACTGTGTTGCTTTTTACCCAATTTCGCAAATAAAGTGTGCTGTATAATGCACCATTTTAACCCATTATTTTAAAAATGTTCTTGGAGACGTCAAACCATCCTAACCACCTGTTGCTTGGTTCGTGCTCCCTCTCTATGCTCGGTGACGCCCACATATGCGGATCAAATATTAATACCACTCAATTCAAAAACTCACTAGCCGCCACTACTCGTAGTTTTCCAGTGAAACAACTGTCATCTGATAATGCACAAATAAGCAAGGGGCTTACCAATTTGTCCATGATTGAAGACATTGCATATGAAAATTAATTTCTTGTTAATAATCTCTACTGAAAATGCCAATGCTTTTCTCCAAATAGCAAAGGTAGAACTACCAAACCACTCTGTACAGCGGTATTTGAATGATCCACTATTTAACCAAAATGACTGGCTTAACTTGATTACAAATGCATCATTTGCCACTGTTTCCCAAATATTTCTTGGACAATGGCCCTCATTACAACTCAGGCGTTAAGGGTTAACGCCACCGTTAACCCTTAACGCCTGATTCCCACCTTAACGCCTGCTTTTTGCAGGCGTTAAGTTCCATGGTGCTAAGGCACCTTGGTGCTAATTACGGCACCGTAATTTACGGTGCCGTAATTAGCGCCTTCCCCACTCCCATTATGCCCTATGGGGCAAAAATGGGAATGGGGAAGGGAAAATGGGAAATGGGGATTTACCGCCCCACTCACCTTGTAATGGGGCGGTAAATCCGCCATCCACCATGGTGTAAACGTAGTTTACACCATGGTGGTAAAGTTGGTGCACTTAGCACCTCAGTTGTAATGAGGGCCAATAACCGTAAAGCCCCATTAAAGTACACTTTAAATCCTATATTTTCTGACCAGTGATAATGGTCTTTTTTTATTACAAATGCTCCATTTGCCACTTGCACTCCTTGAAAACATCAGCTTAATCTCAAATTGAGTTAATAACTATTGCAAAATTACTTGGCCTCGATTTGGACTTCGACTTACTATTAATTTGCTGCACCTTAACATGTTCTATTTGTAAAATTCTATTTAGTACCATTGCAATTTTAGTTGCAATAATTTTGCCACCACCTGAAAGACAATGGGGGTCATTCCAAGTTTGGAGGTAAGTAACTGTCCTTACCGGCATGGCGTAAATAGCGTGTCCATGTAGTCAAGAGTCTGCTAATAGAGGGCTATTACGACTTCGCGGGCACAAGCTTTGCGCCATGCCGGCCGGTAAGGGCATTACCGTCATGCTGTTAAAGGCACGAAAAATGCCCTTAGCGGCATCATGCATAGTGCAGATTGCACTACCGGCATGAACCAATGTGACATTAGCGGTCACCGCTAATAACGATGACCGCTAATAACGGTCACCGTAAATAAGTGGAACCGGAAGTAGCGTCATCGCACAGGAACGGGAAGGAGCACGGTGGCACTCTTTAAAAACACAATCCATTACCATCCTCAGCACACAGGCCCTGTGGGACACTGCTGTTCGTGGAAACTCATCCTCCAACACACCACAATGCCAAAGGCTATTAAGAAGGGCACCTCCCGCCAGCGCACGGAGCGCTTCAATGAAGACGAGTTGGAGATGCTAGCTGGGACCTTGCAGGAACATGCTGACATTGTGTTCGCCCAAAGCATGAAGATGGAGGCCATTATTCGGAAAAAAGAGATCTGGGCACTTGTGGCGCAGAAAGTGAGCGCAGTTGGGAACACCCCACGCACCATAAAAGACTGCAGGAAGTGGTGGGACGACTTGCGGCTGCAATTACAGAACATACTCTCTGAGCCAGGCAATGGCAACAGGGGGAGGAGCCAGCTCCCCCATCAAACTGTCGTGATGGGAGGACATCTGTGCCAGCCTGATTGGCATTGAGGGCATAGAAGGTGTCGTAGATATGGAGTGTGGTGCCACAACATCGGCAGATGGAGGTGAGTGTCCTAAGAAAACACTGTAATGCAGTCTGATGAAAGTCAACCAATATTTCTGTCCAAAGAGGCAAGGCATGGCCCAACGCACACACACTCCCAGCAAATTTGTCGGACACATCACAGACACATGCGGATGCCTGCAGCAAGGCAATGCCATACCTAACACATACCACACAAAATGTAAATGCATAAATCACACTGCATGCAGGCCCCAACAAATGTGCATGTCACATACCATGCCCAACATGAGTGACCCCGACGTATGCCTACATCACCCACCCATGTATCAAACAACATGATCATCCAAAGTCAAATGCTTATTACCCTCGATTGTGTGGATGATCAATTATACAAATGTATGTATGATGCCTATCAAAACATCACTCATGCCGTCCCTCTCTTCGACCCCCACAGGCGCAGACCATGACAGCGATGGCCAAGACTCAACCCCACAGCAAATCACACCCCGGAAGAGGGCCTGGGATGAGGCCAACCGGCCTTCAACCTCGAAGGGCCAACCCAAGGGTCGCCGTGCACCACCATCGATAACACCTCAGGTTGTTAGGGCACCAGTGCTGCCAAGGGCTGTTGAGGTGGAAGCGCCAACACCTGTTTCACAGCCACAGGAAACAGCCGAGGCTCCACACTCGGCAGAGTCCAGTCTGGCTGGGGAGGTGGCAGCCACAGCACCCCAGGCTGAGGAGGCACAGGAAGACCTATGGCTGCCTGTGGAGGACGATTCCTCAGAACTGCCCTGCACGCCCAGTCCACTGCCATCCCCCCAAATCACATCACTTGAGTCAGACCACGGCACTACCCCGGAGCAGTCTGGGGGGGAGTTAATTCAAGGGGCCGTTAGTCCCATAGTGGAGAGCAGTGAGGCTGAACATCGTGCAACTGCAGGGCTGCAGCATTCTGAGCAGCTGACTGCCCTTGTGCGGCAGTTCATGGAGGACAACACCCAGGCAAGGCAGGAGTGGCAGGAGAACCTCGCTATTGTTCATTGTTAATTTCAATACACCTGTTGTGTCAAAAGCAAGTCCTGAGTGGACATTCATCATTGCACATGTTTCATTTATTTATTGACAGTGCATAGTGTGCATGTACTCCCACACCCAGTGCCCTCTGTCAAACTATCATGTCACCCTCTGCAGCCATGTGTGTCAGTAATATTGTGCAATTACTGGCTGACCCACTGCACGTCTCTCCTGTGCATCGACAACGCAATGATGTGCTGCCACTTCTTCTTCATGCCCCTCATCATCACCAGGTGGTTGCAGTCCAATGTCAGGAGGCAGGGGCATGTTGCATCGGATACACATGTCGTGCAGCATGACATATGCCATGATCATTTTGGTCACCTTCTCATGCCTCTAGAGGAGTGCCCCACCCGAGGGTATAAGGCAGCGAAACCATGCACTCAACAGACCGGAGATCTGCTCAATGACCACACGGGTACGAGCTTGGGATCAATAGTAGTCCTCCTCGTGCCTGATATGTTGGTTTTCGGGTAGGGGTGAGGAGCCACATCATCAAGGGATAGCCACTTTCACCTGCATGGGAGGCAGATAAAAAGGTGTATGTCAGTCGATTCATGATGGACAGCTGTACTAGTCACACATACTGGCAGATTATCGTTGGCCACATGCACATGTCCCTGGTTGTATGCACGCCATTTTTATGCCCTCAATGTGTCCTGTGCCATGGAATAATGGTGTGGGTTGCATCTTCAAGATGATAAACGGTGTGCTCTGCCGTCTTGTTGCTCATGCATTGTGTACGCATAAAGCTGTGTCCGGGTCCATTTAGCGATGTGTAGCGTTCTGTAGGATTCTCTGATGGGGAGCGTTGGCAGTAGGCTCTGCAATGTTAGGCATTCAGTGCTGATTTTTCCCATGGTGACATGCAGCATTTCTGTGGTTGATCCGGGATATAGGGCACAACAATGTGTGATGATCTTGCTGGCGTTGCATACCATCTGCACCTTGTTGGAGTGGTATTCCTGCGATTGCGGTACACCACCTCCATGTCATGGGGGGCCACCAACTCCATGTGGGTGCAGTCAAGGGCACCTATACAATTTGGCATGCCTGCCAGTGCATGGAGGCCACCTTTTGTTTCTAGGATCTCCTGGGGAGTCCGTGGTAGGGATATGTATTCTGCTGTGTGCTTGAGGAGGGCATCCAGCACTTACTTCATGATGCAAGTAAATAAGGGTTGTAATATGCCATGCATTTGCCTCACTGTTTGCTGGTAGGTGCCTGTGGCAAGGAAGTGGAGCACCGACACTACCTTCAGTAGAGGGGGCATGGCGGTGCGTATTTCAATGAGGCTGACAGTGTCGTCGTGTATCATGTCCCCGATGGTGTTGATAGTGTCCCGGTCCAGACGGTACAGGGTGTGATTCTGCTCCAGGGTTGGGTTGAAAGGACTGGCTCTGATGTGTGGGATTGGGGGCTGCTTGCATGGTTGCACTGGCTGCACTGGTGGGGCATGCTGGGCCTGTCTCACCCTCCTTCACCTGCTGCGTCTCCTCTGTGGTGCCTGCTGTTGCTGTTGGTGTTGCTGCTGGTGTTGCAATGCAAGCATGTCCTCCAGCTCAGGTATTGATGCTACTACTGTATTGATCTTGGTGTGGAAAGGGGTGTGGTTTGTTGGTGTGCTCCTTTTGTACAGGTACAGACTCCATTGCCTCCACCTGCCTGTGCTGATGGTGTGCACCTGTGGCGATTGGGAACACTGCACATAGCATTTTACGGTTGGTCCGCGATACCGGTATTTACGGCATGCCGGCATCCACTTTTAGCGCCTTCATGATGCCGGTATTTGCATGTCCACCTGACTTGTGATGTCCTCCAGTTTACGGCATGCCGGTATTGTCGACAAGAAGGGTCATGTGCCCGCGGCCATGCCGCTATTAGAGGCACCGTTATTTACAGTGCCGCTAATAGCGGGTTGGCAGGTCGGAATAGCCCGGAGCGGTAATCAATGCCGGTAATTCTTTACCGGCATCGTTTTTCCCTTACCTCCAACCTCGGAATGACCCCCAATGTGTTCCGTCACGGTACGGCTGTTGCTCACCATTTCATTTGATAAGCAAATATTGGGGACCCCTGGTCTAATAGATATGGCTTTGTCCATGCTAAATAAGTATCAAGAAATTACAGAAATTACCCATGACATACATCTTCCTGCGAGTGAACGTTTACATGCCTACCCTGCGACCTTTGAACACATGGCAGGTTTGGCTCCATCTATCAACATTAAGACCTTCCAAATATTTGTCTGGTGAAAAATAGTGGCCCAACGCCTTTACCTGCCATTCTTGAAGTGCTACTTATAGGTGTGTTCCAAAAGTGCAAGGAACTCTCCTCGAACAGGAAGCCCACACACCCTAATTGTGCTGTGTGAATGGGGAATCACAACAAAGGTCTTTCGGGGGAAGGTCCTTCCCTTAACAAGATGGAGCAACCACACACATTGAAATACATGTAGCTTAAATGCCCTGCCGGCAGGGTGGACACAGCCTTTAATGGCCTGCCAGCACGAGCTTAGGCAGGCTCGAGCGAAGTGGGGCCCTCAGCTCAGGCTGTTGGCCATTAAAGGCCATGTCCACCCAACAGTCAGGGTATGAAAGCCATTTGCACCCGAGCGTTTGTCCGGGGTGCAAATGGCTTTCACAATTTTGTATTGGAGATCCACGCTGCTTGTGCAGTCGATCTCCCGATGTAAAATGAAAAAAAAGATGGCCGTCCCTTTTCCATGTTTATGTCACGGGCCAGACAGGAGGAGCGCCGGGACCGGAGCGCAATGCTCCGGTCCTGACGGTAAGTGGAGGGTGGGGAGAAGTGGGACATGTTGGGGATGGGGGAAACAGGGAGAGGCTCCCTGCTGCTGCCCTGCAATGAAAAAAAAAGAAAAACACCATCCAGGAAAGGGCCTCGGGTTGCTGGGACAGCAGGCGATGATTGGGTAATCTCACCTGCTGTTACAGTCACCTGATTGGCTGTGCGCCCTTCCCCAGGTCTGAATACTTATTCACACCACAGAGTGGGTGCATGCAAAGCCTGTCATCCCTTGCTCAAACCAGCAAATGCCCTTTCCAAAAGCCATTCGTCCAAAGGAAACAGTAGGATGCACTTATCTTCTGCAAGTCGTCCTCATGACATGGGAGTGGTTAGAAAAGAAGAGATGTTGATTGATCCCTTGGCGTTTATAGGGACAGGATAGTTTCTGACTGGACTATGACACTTGGAGGGGGAGGGACAAAGGAGAGTAGTATTTGTTTTGTTTCTTACTGCTGATAATACACGGTAAGAGAATAATGTAGACTAGAAATAAATTGGGGCATGACATAGGATAACATCCTCGATTTTAGTCTTTTATGATACTAAGATGTCAGTGTTATTTTAGTTACAAATGGCCATAAGAGTTGATGCTATGTTGATGCTCTGGTAACCAAATGGCACAGGGATCAACTTATTAGAGCTGCATCTTAATAGTAACATATCTTTTTGTATGATTATAGGGCATACAGGGCTCGTAACATCCTGTCAGCCCGAGCCTAGGTAGGGTCGGGTAGAGCAAGCTATTGTATACACCCATATTATAATGGGCCCAATAGACTTTTAATGACTTTACATGTCAGTTCTATGATATTTGAGATGCATTTATCATGACGCTGCTTGGTTGCTCAAGTAAATAGTGAATCGTTTGCTATATTTGATGCACTGTCTTGAAAAGTCATGTAAGTAAATTCAAGGACGTCTGCAACATGTCATCACGATTAAACGCAGATCTAGAGAATGGCTACTCCTGGAGTTAAATAAAATAATATGAAAGCCTCATTTCAGATTTATTCACCAGAAAGTTAACACAGACAGCTTAAAACAAGCCCTGCTAGAAGGCAGAATGCAGTTTTAATGCTTATTCGTTTGCCTGCAAAACATTACTAGCTTCTGGAAATTCTTCCAGGCCTTAAGGCTATATTTGAGATATTTCTGCTATGAGAATAGCTTGCAAGAACCGATTTGAGAGCATATCTTACCCAATGCATCTAAATATTCATGGTATTTGTTTGAAGAAGTCTCCTTTCTTCTTCAAAAATTCTGAACAAGTGTGTGTTTCCATAGGACCAGCAGACGTACCCGGACAGCACTGATCTTCGTTTTTCTAGCAGCCTGTGTGCAGGGTGTGATTTCTCGGAACGTGTATAAAGTGCCACATGCGATCATCTGGAAGACAAATTATCAAACCAATGCGCCCATCAAGAGGCTACTACATAAAGTGTACGCAGACATCTTAGATTCTACCTCCACCAGACGCCCCACAGTGCAAACGTGCTATCATAGAAGGAGCATGACTATTTGCGACCAGGGATATCAGCTGCAAACCCTGATGACCCCTAAATGACGTCCAAGGACCTGCTGTCAAACACTATACCTCTGTCATGTGTTCCATTTTCCTATTTCTGCCTGACATGTCTGCTTTATTTAAAACACACTTGCATATACAGCTTTACGTAGAATTGTAAACAATAGTCTTAGGACAGGCAGTACATTGAAATGTACTTCATAAAGACATAAAATGAAACTTCCAGTATCACTCCCAATGTTCTCTCTAATTATTTGCCTGTACGTGCAGAACATGTGCGCAACTGATTAACGAGGTAAGCCTCTTTGTGAGCATGCATAGTTGGTGAGCTGTCATTCCCAAAGCATTTGTAACAGAGTTTCTCCTTTCTGACCACTGCAACTCTTTACAAATCAGTATAAAGGGTGTAATTTACAAAACATTTTCCAGAGTCTAAGACTTAAGGAATTGCGATAATACCTAGCAAAAGTACTCCTTCTAATTTCCACTGGAAAAAAACAAATCTTTATTACAAAAAAAACAAATATCACTCACCATAAGTGATGTGGCTGGCAAACAATTCACACAGGTTAACATATTTGCCGATGGATTAACATAATGAAGTAATTTAAGGGCCAGGAGAACATAATTTGGGTAAGGATGAAAATTAAATCAGAATAACTGCACCACAGATTATGATGAGATTTCCTGTGCCTCTGCTTCCATCCACATTACATTGTCATGTGAACAGAGCTGTGACAAAACTTACTCAAAACCAGTCTTGCTGCTAAGATGCACACAACCACCCATTGTTATTCCCTAAAAAAAGGAACCTTTGCCCAACACAAATTGCAAATAAACATGTAGGCGCCTACCCCCTGCTTCTATCCACAAAGCCCCATTGATATTTTTGAAGTAGTAGCCAGCAGGGCAGTGGCATAGGAAGGAACTCTACTAATAGTACTGTCTGATTTCAAGAGGAATTTTAAGAACATATTTTAATAGGCATAAAGTATTGTTATTGGCAAAGCAAATTACTTTTTTGCTCTATGAAAAATAATTTCATTCCATTTAGGGAATACAATCTCATCAAAGCCCTGCTTGTAACTCTGACATAGGAAGTGAAATGACAGGGCACACCATACAACCTATAGTTTTGCCTACCCTTCCACACACAGCTTAGACAAAATTCAACAAGAGCCTTACTGAGGTTTGTTATGCAGCCTGTTGAAGGAAAGCACATATTTGCCGTTTATGTTAATAGCAGTATTCTCAGATGTACAACAGTTAGAGTTCCATCTTCTTTAAACTAGGGACCCTTCTTCTGCAAGTCACTGATATCAGGTAAACAAGATGCATGGGGATGCTAAGGGCACTAAACACAGAACACACAATTACATGGAAAATCCCTCAGCTAATGAGCATAGAAAGAAACAGAAGGTGCAGTTTCCTAGACTCCTCCTAGAGTTTCCTATCCTTCAACAAACAAACAACACATTTCCCTCACTGTGCTGTACTGCTGAAACATTGGACTTGGTTTTTGAAAGTTGCTGATTTGTTATCCACTACCTAGGGATTTTCTCCTGTGCCCTTTCCCAATACCCTTCCCGGGCTCCTGTGCTAGACTCCAATACTAGGTGACCGGGCTCTGTAAAAAGTGAGGGATTGCAGCAGTAAAACACTCACTAAAAAGTGAGGAATTGCAGCAGTCAAACACTCACTGGGATAATTGCATGCCCACACTACTTTGCAAGCAAAACATATTTTAAGCTTCACTGTGATTGTATGGGAAGTTTAAGAAAATGATATGAATCTGCATGTATGCAATTATTTTGCAGTGCATATTACATGCCTCAGTAAATATATGTACCAACACAGTGCCACAGCTTGGGGATATGTATGTAGTCACTGATTTACCTGAATGATTTCTTAATAATCAACCCCGCAAGCGTGATGGTTGATCTGGAAGTGTGCATCCACATCTGCTGCTAACCACCATCAGATGCACAAGGGTTAAAATGAATAATCACTGATTTAACAGGTGCCAGACTTCTCCCCCACCACAAATCTACGACTGCTTCCTCCCAAAGTTATATTGGCTTTGATTATGACGCACCTGAACCAGGTTTATGACTTTAGCGTACATATCAATCTCCACAAAAACGAATTTCACAAGGCATTATATACATCCACCACTGCTAAGGGATGAGAGATGATTGTATTAAAAAATATATTGTTTTATATTACAATATTACAGTTTAAATATAAAAATATGCAAACGTCCTTATCCCTACGGTGCAGGTGTCTTTTGGCATGTTGGTTAAATGATTTTGTTGGTCATGCAGTATTACCAATTCTGTTGTGGTCTGTGTGGTGGAGTATGGTTTCATGGTGGATACGTCACAGGTTGTGCACTTGCCTCTGATATGGGAAATGCCTGCTCCTGCCAAGTTAAAATCTTGACAGGGTCAACTCAGCCCTTAATACATCTAAGGTCGACAGCATGCCATATTCTCAACAACATAATACTTCCGAGGTCGAAGTAGTGCCACAAAATCAGCCCTTAATAGTTCTGACATTGATAGAGTGTTGTAAACGTGGGTAATATGAGCAGTGCTTTGAAGAGAGAATAATTAGCATTAAGATCTATCTAAAAACAGTATACTATTATTATTTAATGTGAGCCACAGGATTTTTCCTTCCAAAGTGCATGCTAACAGTGATGTCACATATTCATGGGCACGCTATAGTGGTAAAGTTAGTACTGTGCATTGGGGCCTCAGCGTTAAGGTGGTGTGGCTTCCAAAACGAGCACAATTTTTTGTTGCGTGAAACCATCTCAAAACTTTATTTCAACTAAAAATTGTTTGTTGAATTTCTTGAGTTTTTTTGTGTTCAACTGTTTCACATAACTCTCAAAAGCAATGTTTTTCAGAGAATGTCAAAAGGTTTGTTATATTACATCTCACAAAAGATGTACTAAAGAATTTTTTCTTTTCATCACATCTATCACATTTAATATTATCTGAATATTTCTAACCTATGCACCATTTCTTGTTCTTATTACGGCTCTGTGGCACACTATTCCTTGCCCAATAGCAATGTCCACTTCTGATAATGAATGATGGGCATGAGAGTGCGTGAAATATTTGGTATTTTTAGGAGACATTTTTAAAAGGTTTGTTTGTGTTCCTCTCTTTCTTTCTTTTTAACAACATTAACTTTAGCACTAACGTATTTTTCTGTTTTTTGTGAGTCTACCTTCCGTGAGAAATCACCATTGGATAGGGTATTTATTTAATTTATTTTTAACATTCTGGTAACGCGCAAATAGCGTTTGTACAAGGTAAGCAGTTAATGCAACTTCAAAACAGAGACATTAAACAGCGCATGTGAGGAATAGTCAATATTCGTATTTATTAAAAAGCCAGGTTGTCAACAATTTCTTGAAGATGGTGTAAGATGCTGCATCTCTGATGGGTGCAGGCAGAGTGTTCGACAGGGAGAGGACAGTGATGTTAAAGCTTACCCCTCTCGCTCTGATTTTTTGAATCTTGGGATGGTAAGCGTTGTGCTTTCTGCAGAGCGAAGGACCCATGATTAAAGTTTTCAGGAAATGCTTTTGTGTCTGGTTGTGAATGCAGTGATGGGCTAGTGTCAAGGTGGTGTACTCGATGCAAGCTTTGACAAGAAGCAAGTGGGATTCCCGCCAGGCAGCAGAAATGTGATCGACCAACGCAGTCCTAGAGCAGAGCTAAGAGCTTTGTACTGAAGAAGTTGCAAATTGGATAGGCTGGTGACAGATGAGTCTGTGAGGAGGACATTGCAATAGTACAGTTTGCTGATGATGATGGCTCTACCAAGTGTGAGACACTTTACGGTGAAGAGGAATTGTCTGCTCAGAGAGAAGAGTCTTGCGTTGTAGGCTGTAGATCAGGCCAGAGCATTGATGTGCCTGGTCATGTTGAGATCAGAGTCAAGGTAAACACCTAAAGTTTTGACTTGTTTGAAGTTTGGGACGGGGGAGCCATCTATGTGGATCGGAGAGATGTTTTTTTTAATTTTTTTTATTTTTGATTACAGCGGAGTTTAATCAACTTTTCAAAAACAAGTAATAGTAACAAATGAAATAAAAATACAAAAGAAAATCATTAAAATGAGTAATAAAAGAGAACCAACAATACAAATAAATTAAGAAAGCTAACTATACAATCTCATTTCTCAGATGTACAATTAGTTCTGTTCGCTTTAAAATTGGTAACAATAAATGATTACATGTTGATTTCAGAGGGTAAAATTGCATCAAGGAATTGAACTATTGCTTTGATAATAGAGAACTTAGTTCCAGCTAAAAGTAAGTTCCAAATCTGATTTTCATCATATTGTTTATACAGATTTAGTACATGGGCAAAATGTTTGGTTCGTAACTCTTGCAGATTGATACAGGAGATAATTAGATGTTGCAAGGTCTCCTTTTCTGTAGACAGCTCGCAGAAGCGACAATAATTCAAATTATGAGGAATCAAATGCCGCCTAGTAAGCACTTCTCTAGTTAAATACAGATTTAATCTAAAGCGTAGGAAGTTATTTCTTATAGCTGGTGCAGGACATTTCAACAAATAGTTCGCCACTTGGCCGAGCTTTTTATGACCAAAGTTATCTCTAGTGAAGTCTTTAAATTTCAGGCAGATTTCAGAATTTAGTATCCAGGCATAACGATTACACTTGATTTTGGCCTGTGCTGGTCTTTGAAGCAAAAACGTCATAGTTATGTCCGCATCAGACAAAATAGTCAATACCTGGTTTTGCCATCCGAGTGGAAAGGGATGTTTCTATTTAGTTAGGTAATGAGCCACCGTACTCAAAATGTTATTACTTTCCAACCCCAATAAACATTTGCGAAAAAAAGCACACATTCGCCACTTGACTCTAGATGCTAGCGAGTTCAATCCTAACTCAAACCGTAAAATAGGCATGGGTGTACAATTTGGAAGATGTAATACTTTTCTCCAGTAACAGGCTTCTAGTTTGTTCCACATTTCATCACTAGGGTGCAACTTCGATTCTGCCGCATAGATCAACATTGGTACTACCTTTTGTTCATAAAAAAGTAGGATGTGCTTCAGTGTAAATTTACCATATTTATAATGCAAAATTTTAGCTTGCGAGTTCAAATTTGAGAGTTTGACCTGCAAGTTAGTCTGATATAGATAATCTATTCTTGTGTTCGGCACCATAAGCCCCAAATATTTATACTACGTTACAGTTTTCAATAGCACATTACAAATCGACCATGGGTAATTAAATGTTTTGTTTTTGCGATGTGGTTTACAAATCATAATTTATGATTTGTCAAAGTTCACAATTAAATGATTATTCTCCACATAGGTCGTAAGGGCACCCAGTAAATTTTGGAGACCACTAGGGGTCTGGGAAATTAAAACCAGGTCGTCAGCGTACAAAAGCCACGCTACGCGCTGTCCCCCCAGCTCAGGAGCATCAGATACGACTTGCCTAAAAGATTTACCCATGTCTAAAATAAATAAATTAAACAAGAAGGATGCCAATATACAGCCTTGCTTAAGGCCCATATATGTATTAAACGGTGAGGACAAAAGACTTTCCATAGTTAATCTAATGCGCATAGTAGTGTCGGTATGCAGATGAATTATCAAGGCTAATAATGATGTAGGGCAACCCAGCAGATCTAGTTTTTGAAACAAAAAATCACGATTTACTGAGTCAAAAGCAGAACGGAAGTCAATAAAAGCGCAATATAATGATTGCTTCCGCTCTGCATACTGATCCTTTAACATGTTAATGGTTATATTATTGGGAAGTGTGCCCAACCCACTAATGAATCCTGATTGAAAGGGATCCCTTTTGAAGTTGTTCTTAGAACAAATATTCAAATCTCTCAATATTAGGCGGCAGAAGATTTTCCCAGGCACATCTAATAGTGAGATCGGTCTATAGCTGGCCGGATTAGACCGATCACCTTTCTTATAAATGGGTACAACAATGGCTTGCTTCCAAGTGTGAGGTTTTTGCTGCGTGTCAATAATATTAATAAACATTACATGTAATATATCAGCCCAGATTGTCGGATGATGTTTAAATAATATGTCCTCCTTATCAAATTTAAGATCAAACATCAGATGATGCAAAGGTTTAACAGTCTTTGCAGTGTCAGGAAATGGCGCATAAAGGTTAGAATAAAACTGAACCCATGTGTCTTCATTCACATCGTTTGTCTGAATGGAGACTTGATATCCTGCTGTGGCTTGATTAATTAGTCTCCATGATTCTGCCGAATTCTTACTGGCTAGAGTCCTTAACATGGTGCTCCCGTCATTTTGGTACAATTTAGCCTGCCTGCCTCTCACCCAATTCCTATATCTTGTTTTGATTTGAGTGAGTGTCGTTGCTCTCTCGTCACGAGGGAGTTTATAGGCCTCTCTTTTTTCAACACAAATTCTCGATTTCATTGCTTTCAATTCGTGATCGAATATATGTAGATGTGGAGTTTGTTTTCGATTATGTAAGGTGGAGTTGTGCTGGAACAACTGCATTAGATCATGATAAAGTACAGGTGAGCATCTTTCGCTATAATTCTGGCACTTTAATTGAGCCTCATAACAAGATCTAAATGCTTCTAAGGATTCTTGCGACCAGGTTAACCTATTCCTGGCTGTGTTTGCAAAAATAGAGCCTCTTAGATATTGCAAAGTTTCTTGAGTCTCATTTTGATGGCAGACCCAGGTCATTTTAAGCATGTTATGGTCGCTAGCGTCCATGTCGATAACTTGAAATGTTTTTACTTTACTTAACATGATGGGATTGACATAAATGTAATCAATTATCGCCTCGCTAGTTGCACGGTGCTATGTTGGTCTGGGTGGAATATCCATTGCAGTTGAGCCATTTAACATGAATACATTTCTGGAATTCGCAAGACTCAACCATTTGTCAAGACGACCCATGTCATATTTATACTTAAGACCCAGACAATGGAGATTAAAATCTCCAGCTATGATGATGGTGTCCACTTGGCAATCAAGTATAATAAGATCAAGCGCCTTATGCATAGAGTGCAAAAAGTCATCGTCTGAGATACTCAGAGGATTCCAGTATACGTTTATAAGTGCGCAATGCATACGGTGTCCAGTCAATCTGGTCATTTGTAAATAGGAATTTGGAGAAAACCATGATTGGATTTTTAAGGCAGACCTCAGCCTAACAGCTGTTAGTAAGCCAGAGGTAGGACGACCTAATTTCTCCTTAACAGCTGGAGAGTGTACGATATTATGATTATCCCATGTTGGAGCATGTAACAACCAGGATTCTTGTATTAAAATAATATCGTGATTTAGTAATGAGATATCTTGGTTGTTCATTAAGTGCTTGTATCCTCTAGAATTCCAGCTAATCAAGGAGAAAGTGGTGTCATGTCCATTTAAACGCTAACGTTGCAAATCTTTGTGGTTGCAATGACATTCAGCTATAAGAGCATTTTGCTTTCTATTCGATTGCTGATATATATTTGGTTTAGTGATTTCCAATGCGTTGCAGTCTATAGGTTCCAAACCTGTTGAAACTATAAATCCCAGATCGAAAAGCTGGGTCTTTGCGGCCCAAATGGCATTAACCACCACTCTAGAATTTATCCATAAATTCACAACTGCCCAATTTATTCGATCCGTGAATTCCACCTGTACGATGTCATAGATCCAATATCATCAAATTCCGGCAATTCACTAAATATAGATAGAACAGCTGCTCGATTCAAGTGATATTGCCGAGCCGGTGCTAGTCGACATCTAAAAGATAGCAAGTGCACAGCCGGGCGTTTGGAGGAACGGGCAACATTTTTCTGGGTATCGACTTTACAAGGGGCTGGTATTTTAGCATTTAGCTTAGAGGCAGATTTAACTTCATTGCCATTCGGTTCAGTTTGGGAAGCCAAGATTTTGGATAGCGTGATTTTAATCAATTCTTCAATGTTTGGGCAAGGAACCATCACTTGCTGTGCAACCTTGGTATTATTAGAAGAAGATGAGGAGCCAGTTTTCATTAAGGAATCAGCGGATTGTATTTTCGGCACGGCCACCGAGACAGAGTGTTTTGTGCCAGTATTCACGTCAATATCGGATGACTCAGGTGTATGAGTCGTGGATAGAGAGTCTGGAAGAAGCAACTTCTGTGGCGGCAATTGTGAGGCCATGTAGTCATCCACTGCCTGCCTTAATTCTCTGCGACGGTCAGACAGGATTGGATCTTCTAGTGCTGCCTTAGATTGCAGGCATGACAATGTATTAGGTTGGTTGGATGAGCAAGCATTTTCAGCAGCTATGGCTACATTTACCAAGGAATTCAGAGGACTATACGATTCCACAAGCTTACTCTTCTTTAAAGAGTTCGTGGTCTTCCTAATCTGTAATTGCTTCAGATATTTTTTAGTAATAGCACTAGATGCAATGTTGGTGGCATAAGAAGGTATTGAAAGTTTGTTAACAAAGGTTTTAATGTTGGAGCTGTGCTTGGCTACAGACTTGATATTTTTCGACTTCTTAGATACACCTTGCTTTAATTGAATTGGCTTCGTAAACCTATCAGATACATTTGTATGAGTAGCATCAAATAATGGATAGTTAGATTTTCTACCTTGTTTTCCTTGCTCACACTGTGCTGCACAATTGTTTGAATTTGGAGCCAATTCAATAATGGGATTCGAAATAAATGGTAATGCATGGAATGATTTAAGAGGGACTGAAGGCAGAGCGTCAGTTTGAGAGCTCACCGTCTTTTTTAGCTTGGTGACCGAACGGTTTTTGTCACTTAAAATTTCCAATTTGTTCATAATGTCAAGATGAGTGGCCAATAACTGATTCAATTGCTGTGAGTGCACATCGGCCTTGTTAACTAAAGCTTCAAACAGTTTAGCAAGAGACTGAATTGCCATATTCATGGAAGTTAAAGCAGTCTCAGTCAAACCAGTTTGTTTATCAGGGACTCCCAATAATGGGAGGTGATTAACTGCCATTTTGCGTGGAGTAGGCGCAATGAACGATAACTTCTCAACTGAGTCTGCGCTAATGTTCGTGAACAAAATAGGTGATTTTGTGGGAAAGCAAGATGCATTTGTGTTTAAGTCAATTACAGCCATGTCACTAGATATCGCTGATTTGTCAGACTTGCTATTGTAATTTGAGTCATGAGATGTATCAAGCATGTCTAGATCAATAACAGATTTAGCAGCAGTACCGGTTAATGCATTATTCAATAGGATGCTATCTGTTAAAGAAACATTTTCATCAGCAAAGGTGACAGTCGGAGCACCAGCAGTCGCAGATTCTGTTTGTGCTTTAAAAGTCTTAGGGCTCACAATAGGGTATACAGGTAGAATCGTGTCACACACAACATCATAAGCATCATGCTGCCCTTGCGCAGAACCCTTTTGTGGGTGACTATCCATACCAATAACTCCAGATTGCAGCTTGCTTCCCTCAAATGGGGGGTTTGTGTGTTCCGCAGGCTGATAATCTGGGTGCCAGACTTCCCGACAAAAGGATCGAATGTCCATATTCAGGGGAGTCTCTGTTTTAGATTTCAAGTTGGCTTTGCACGAGGAGGGAGTAGAACTGAATCGGGATCACTTTACAAGGTATTGCGGTGAGCTAAATAAGGAGCCATCAATGTTGGTACGATGAGCAGAATTAACCATTGGCATGCCAGTTCTCAGGGTGCTGATACCTCGTTTCATTTTAAATGTACTGAGGTTCAGTTTTAGATTCACTGGTGTACAAAACTGCGATTATGTAAGGTGACAAGCAAGTGTGGACAGAATGCAGCCGCGAAAGCGCGACAAGCGCGGCAAAGCGGTTAAGCGGGACTTGCCGGGGCTTCCACGGGTGCGCGCGCGGTGCGCGCGCGGGCCCTGTTATATAGCGACATCTCACCAACAAAGCCTAGGCAAAGGAAATAACAAATTATTAGCTTCTAATAAGCGTAATGTCTATCAGTTCTTTGTAGACTCTGTCTTCTTTTCAAAATGGTTCACCTTGTGGGATAGGTAGTTCAATCCTCGTATGTTAAGTAATTCCACAAATCCAGAGGAGCAGGAGCAGGATACCGCGGTTAAGCGGGACTTGCCGGGGCTTCCACGGGTGCGCGCGCGTGCCCTGTTATATAGCCACACCTCACCAACAAAGCCTAGGCAAAGGAAATAACAAATTATTAGCTTCTAATAAGCGCAATGTCTATCAGTTCTTTGTAGACTCTGTCTTCTTTTCAAAATGGTTCACCTTGTGGGATAGGTAGTTCAATCCTCGTATGTTAAGTAATTCCACAAATCCAGAGGAGCAGGAGCAGGATACCGCGGTTAAGCGGGACTTGCCGGGGCTTCCACGGGTGCGCGCGCGAGCGTGCTCTGTTATATAGCCACACCTCACCAACAAAGCCTTGTGGGATAGGTAGTTCAATCCTCGTATGTTAAGTAATTCCACAAATCCAGAGGAGCAGGAGCAGGATACCGCAGTTAAGCGGGACTTGCCGGGTCTTCCACGGGTGCGCCTCGGAGAGAAGTCAGAGGAGAGTTGGCAGAGATGGGGGGATGAGCCGATAATGAGTAGCTCTACTCGTGATTTAGTCACAAGTTGTGGTGGACAATCCAGTTTTGGATGGTCGCATAGATCATATTGATGGTGATGGTGTCATTGTCGTGGTTACAAAACACAAAGGCCTGTTTTTGACAACAGGGAAACCTTCTTACACTCTCAACAGGCCAAGGCCCTGTCAAATAATTTTATATTTGGTATGTAGATTTAGAACAATACTTTCAAAGAAATCCAAGCTTATGCAGCTAAAGGGCTCAATAACAGACTTTAAATGAAGACTTAAAAATGAAGAAAGCATGCATTTACTTTGACAAGGGTGTATAGTGCACCCAACAAAGTTTTCATAAAGTAATACATAAATCAGTTGATGAACAAAACATAACGGCTTCAAGTCGTTCATAAACATAATGTTGAATATCTGCAATTTTTACAAAAAACCAACAGTGATGTGTCAACATTCAACACAATGCAAATCCTCATCACAATCATAAGTGTTTCCATTGTTAAAACATGCTGTCTTGACATACAATCTAAATGTTATCATTCCAAAATTGTGTAGCCAATATCAATTGGAACAGAATGCACAATGTCCAAATAAACTAAAATTGTTGTTTATACAAAACAACTATAGCCAAGGCGTTTCGAACTGTATGCCCATCTTCAGAGCATTTGAGAATAAATGTTCCCAATATGTTCAATATGTGTCCGACATGTGAATGCAACAGGTATATGTATGTATTAATATATTCCGTATCAAATCCAATGGCCTTAAAGCAACTTAATTCAAATTATCACAGGTACTTACCTGTACAGATGTATGTCAGTGTATCATTCTATCTTGTGCACATATAGAGAAAACCTATAAGGTCCCGTTGGTAGTTCCTAAGTGGTCCAATAGTGTATGTCTATCCCTGTTTCTATACCAAAGATAAGCAGATATACAGAAGTGGACCAAACCATCTGCGTGGGGATGTGTACCAAGTTGTCAAACCTTTGTGTACTTGCAGAACAGAGTAATTAGGGGCAGATGTATAGTGATTGTTGAAATATAACTTATTGACCCCCTAAGTCTCAAGGATGTCTTGTGCAGAGCTACAATGCTAGTGTCACCTTTCATTGACAAAACAATATTTTACCAGTGAAAATAAGCACCTAAGCTGTATCAAACATACGCATTTCACCTAGTCTATGGTGTCAAGTCTGGTTTGGCAGCTACTAAATTTAATGTGCATGTTCAGCATATGCAAAGGGCATATGTACTACTGTGTTGATAATCAAGTGTCTTCATTAACTGTGTCTAGACAGTAGGGAATCTACCAGCATGCTCTTATGTACGCTTGTATTTCGAAAATACTAACTAAGGAGCGGATCGCTTACCCAAGCGGTGTGCGTCTGTCCTGAGAAGTTGTCACCCAAATGTGGTGCTGCTCGAAGCTATCCTGTTTGTTCATCATCATGACAAACTGATGCATGTGTATTGCTGCAATGGACCAGCCGTCCACCATCTTGGCATGGGAATAATGCTGTATACTAACCACCAGTTGTCATAACTACTGTGGCATTCGTTTGTATACAGACTATAACAAGGCATCTCTAACAGTTATATTTTAATGGGAGTTGTCCCACAAGATTCTTATAACATTGTGTGTCCATGTTAATTTTAGGAACTAAACCAGAGTATGACCGCTGGTTCTGTGTGTGCTGCCACCATTTCCCAACCTAGGGACGTGATACGCACTACAGAAAAGGATGGGTGGATGTTTAAGCACGACAGGATGTGCAGTGTGGTCATGACGCCCCACGTCCGTACTCCAAAACCATGCAAGGTTTTTCATACTGGATCTAGATGGTAACCTGTCAGTCATGTATGGCCATAAGTATAGTGCTGTGGGGTTGTATCTGTGTGAACGGACTCAAAATACCTCACACATCATTGGTAAAGCCAGGCCTCTCATAATACATTAATCAAAAGTAACACTCATACACAGCAAGCTTAGCATCAGTATTCCAAAGCCTTTTCTATGGTTTGGTGTAACAATACAGGTAACTGAACCTTTTGTTTTCTCATAGAAGTCAATACAAAATGAAAAGCAAAACATGACTGTCACAAAAGTATAATAATGTAAGTTCCAGTAAAATACAATTAGTTACAGACCCTTGTTGATCCACTCCTCAGCCATATATCGCAGGTTTATCTGTACAACCCACTCACAATCTTGTAAAGGGCAAATGTTGACGATATATAAAGTCAGACAAAGCACATTAGGTTGCATTCACAATTCATGCCTCTTGGGCTCAATGTATCAAGTATGTCTAGCCAAACAATTCACCTTTGTAACAGCTTCTTTTGTAGATCACCTCCCCGAGGTCCTAACCTGACTTGTTTGAGGATCACACATTTTAGTTGTGCTACTGTGTGGCTGGCCTCCTTTAAATGTGCCGCCACTGGTGATTTCATGTTCCGAGTCCTGATATTGGACTTAGGCACATTCCATCTGAGTTTAGCCTTGCTGGTTGTGATCCCCACATAGTATAGGCCGCATGGGCACTTCAATGCATACACCACATTGGTGGCATCACAAGTACAGGAATGTTTCAGCTCAATGATTTTTTCAGAGTAAGGGTGGGTGATCCCAGCACCAGTGATGATATTTCCACAGTGCTGGCAGTTGTGGCATGGCTGCGTGCCCCTATGTTTAACTTTACGTGTATGTTCTCCTGTTAGCTCTGCTTTTATCAGACTATTCCGAAGAGCTTTACTATTCATGTAGGCAAAAGTAGATGCTTGGGGGAATATGTTTGTTAACTGTGGGTCTAGTTGTAACATCAACCAATTTTCTTTTCTTCATTTTTTTGATTTTATTGCTTTGTAGAGTGTGGGTTGTCACATATATCAATTGTCCCTCTGATTTAGCAGGTTTTGGTTCCAGTAGAGTGTCTTATTGTACACCCTCCACTTTTCTAGCTACGGTGGAGATAGTGGATGGTTTATACACTCTCTCTCTCGAGGAACTTCGTTTCCAATGTCTTTGCTTGGCGTCTGTATTCATCAATATCCGAGATGTTTCTCCTGTATCTTAAAAATGGGCTTAAAGGTACACTGTCTATGGTCCGGTGTGGGTGGAAACTGGTCACCAGTAGACTACTATTTCTGTCCGTGGATTTAGTGAAAATTATGGTGTTCAGACAGTCAATATCCCAATAAATTTCTACATCGAAAAAATTGATGGTGCTGTCACTGGTTTGGGTTGTGAACTTAATGCGTTGATTTATATTGTTCATAATTTGGAAGAATTCCTCCAATTCCTCTGCTGGAGCTGTCCAAATTCCCCAAACATTGCAGATGGTTTGGTCCACAAGGCGGGTGAGTACACACAAACACTTCTGTATATCTGCCTATCTTTTGTATAGAAACAGGGATAGACATGATCCTTTTTGATATATAGACAAGTGACTGCACTATTGGACCAATTAGGAACTAACAACGGGACCTTATGATTTTTCTCCATAGGTTGAGCACAAGATAGAATGATACACTGACATACATCTGTGCAAGTTAGTACCTGGTGATAATTTGAATTAAGTTGCTTTAAGGACATTGGATTTAGATACAGCATATATAATAAATACATATACCTGTTGCATGCACAGGTCGGACACACATTGAACATATTTAAATGCCCAGAAGAGGGACATACAGTTCGAAATGCCTTGACTATAGTTGTTTTGTATAAACAACAATTTCGGCCTCATTACAAGGTTGGAGGTAAGTAACTGTCTTTACCGCCATGGAGCAATTACTGTGTCTGTGTAGGAAAGAGCCGGCTAATAGTGGGCAATTACGAGTTCGCGGGAACGAGCTTTGCCCCATGCTGGTAAGGACATTACGGCCATGCCGCTAAAGACCCAAAAATGGCACTTAGCGGCATCAAGGAATGCACTGATAGCACTACCGCCATTGATGGATCCGGCATTAGTGGTGACCGTATTAGCGGTCACCGGAAAGAGCACGGCAGCCATCTTTAAAAACACAATCCATTGCCACCCTCAGCACCCAGGACCTGTATCAGCACAACAGCAGCCCCAATTTCACCTAACACTCCATCAGAATGCCCAAGGCCCTGAAGAAAGGTGCTGCGTGCCAGCACACGGTCTGTTTCTCATTGGAGGAGCTAAATATGCTTGCTGACACACTTGCTGAAAATGCGGACGTCGTGTTTGTGCAAGACATGCGATGTGCCTCCCAGATAAGAAAGAAGGAGATCTGGGAGGAGGTGGCACGCAAAGTCAGTGCGGTGGGTACCACCCCCCGCACTGTAGAGGACGTGCGCAAGCGCTGGGATGACCTGCGCCTCCGTGTCAGGAGCATTCTTGCAGCCAATCGGAGCCAGGGCATGGGAAAAGGTGGTGGAGGAGGCTCCCCGATCAAGATGACACACTGGGAGGATACATGTGCCAGTACAATTGGCAAAGAGGCAATTTAGGGAGTGGGGGAAATGGAGCGTGGAATGCCATCATCGGCTGATGGAGGTGAGTGTCCACACAAACCACTGTAATGCAAAGCATGACAATGTCCCCCAAATGTGACATTGAAATGAGCCAATGCATGGGGCATCACACACACATGTACACAACCCTGCATATAGCCTGTCCACAGCACCATCACATCCCCATGCATGCAGCACCTCATACATGTGTCACCCAGACATATGCCTGCATGACGCACCTATATGGCAAGCAACCTGTATGTCACAACTCAAAGTCCAAATACCCTCAAATGCAGAGAACTGCAACAATATCAATATATGCATGATGCTCGTAGAACTATCACCGATGCTGTCCATCTCTTGGTCCCCCACAGGATCACAATCAGACAGTGCGGACCAGGACTCTGCGGCGCAGGCCACAACACCAATGAAGAAGGCCAGGGCATGGAAGGAGGCAACAGGCCCACCACATGAAGGGGCTCTGGCAAACCAAGACTTCCGCAGAAGCCCAAAGCCACTCAGGATGCTACGTCACCAAGGCGTGAAAGGGACACTGACACCACGATAGCACCCACACCAGCCGCTACCACCACACAGGCGCCAGTGGCAGAAGGCTCACTGTCTGCTGCCAACAGTTCGGTTGGAGAAGCAGCCGTCACGGGACCCCTGTCAGATGAAGAGGGACAATGCCAAACACCCATAGGACAGGGCACACCCAGCCCGCAGCTGTCAACCCACCTCAGCCCAGGTCCCACATCCAATGCCAGCAGCCATGAGCTGTCTGGTGGTGAGTCATTGCCAGGTAGATGGAGCCCCAGGAAGAGTTCAGCTGATGGCGGACCCATGCCGCACGCTGCATCAACATCCACCAGTGTCAGGGACAGAGACCAGGGAATCGGCCTCATCCAACAGCACCATGAGGAGCTTACTGCTTTGGTTGGCCAGCACGTGAGCGAAGGTGCGCTGGCGAGGGAGGAGTGCCGTGACTACGCTACGGCCATTAAACTCACAATAGAAGTGAGTACCACACCCATCTGGGATGAGTTGGCTGCTATGAGGCAGGTCCTCAGCCGCATCGCGGATGCCGTGGAGAGCCAGCGTCTCACACAGGGACTGAAGCAACCTTGCACCTCCTCCTCTGCCAGCTCCAGGCAGACCAGCCCCCTGCGCAGGTCCGCGCGGACCTTGCGGGGGCCAGACATGCAGCCACCCAATGCTGGTAGAGGACATGGGAAGTAGGGACAGCCTGTTATTGGTGACTCTTGCGGACTAAACCATGTGTGGGGGAGTTGTGGGGGAGGGGGAGGGAGAGAGGGTGTTTGGGGGAGTTGTGGGGGAGGGGGAGTGGGGATAGGCTGTTTGGGGGATTTGTGGGGGAGGGAGGAGAGGGTGTTTGGGGTGGAGGGTTTATGCACTTTCTATTCACTATATGGTTAATACACCCGTTGTGTCAAGAACAATCACATGACTGGACATTGGCTATTGTGTATGTGTGCTTTATTGGTGAACAGTGCACAGTGTCCATTTCACCCCAACACCCAGTGCCCTGAGTCCCACATCCATTGCACCCTGTGCATCCATGTGTATTAGAAATATTGGTCTATCAGATTCTGGCGCACAGCACGTCCCTCCTGTGCATCGCCACCTGCCTGACGTGCAACCCCATCTTCTTCCTCCTCCTCAGCCTCACCAGGCGGTTGCAGTTCAATGTCAGGGGGCAGAGGCACGTTCCGTCTGATGCACATGTGCAGCATGACACATGCCATGTTGATCTTGGCCACCTTCTCATGCCCGTACAGGAGTGCCCCACCCGACCTGCTGAGGCAGCGGAACCGTGCCTTCAAAAGGCCAAAGGTCTGCTAGATCACCACACGGGTACGGGTATGTGCACAATTGTAGTCCTCTTCATGGCTGTTCTGCTGGTTCCGGACAAGGGTAAGTAGCCACCTCTTCAAGGGATAGCCAGCATCACCTGCATGGGTGCAACATTGGCTAAGTGTAAGTGCTTTCATTAAATGGAACCTGTACCTATCACACACAAGCCTGCAGTGATTTATTGCTCACATCCACACATCCCTGCATGAATGGAGATATTCAAAGTAACCACAATGTGTGAAGTCACATGATCCACAGGTGTGCGTAGCATAATCTAGTTGATGCAGTGGTGTCCTATTCCTTGCTAGTGTTCATGCACTGTGGTTGCCTACGGCAGTTGTTGCCATGATCTAGGTGATGTGTAGTTAATCGTATGCTTTCATCCGGTCACCGTTGGAACCAGACTCTTAATGATATGCCATTCCATGCTTGATGTCCTCATGCTAAATGATCAAGGATAGGCGTCCCCAGATTCCGTGAACTCAGGGGAGTAACAGAACAAGCAACAAGGAAGAAGAAATGGGGTCACGGGAACCGTCCCACTAGAAGGACGAAGCAGGGTAGATTGCTCTCAATCTAGGAGCTCAATGAGGGGATAGGCTAGGTCAAGGATAATATAAAAACAATCAATCTTTATTGTTCACATATCAAATTACATATAGATAGTGCTGAATCCATGGTAAAACAGCATAAAAACAACCAAACAATGTTAGATGTCTACAATTAAAGTGCATAGTTATCTACTGATCATCCTGCAATGCGCGATAAACATAAAGTGCATAGTGCAACTGCAATTTAGAAACATAATGCACAAAGAAGAAATCCAATTTTCAAAAAATAATATCACACAATTCCAACCAAAAAATATATAGAAAAAAGGGAAAAAGGGAAAAGGGGAAAAACAAAATACACTGAGTGTGAAAACAGGAAGTAATATCCCCTGTGATCTTCTAATATTGTCCCCAATTCCAAATAGTATTTAAAATGATCTGACAAGTTGAAAATGCAATGGCTGTAAACAGATTTGCACTACTTGTCACCATTCCGACCTAAACAGTCAACGACCAGTACATGGTGCAGCTACCATCAATCTCGTGTGCTGCACTGGTATCTAAGGGTAGGTAGTTTCGACGACCTGTAAAACTTGTCTAAGGCGTCTATCTCTTCAACTGAAAAGAGAGAGAAGGCTTGACAGTCGTCTTCCTCAGGACAGGGCAGAAATGGTTATAATTTATCAGGAACGCAAAACAATTTTAAACAGACAATAGATGGACATCTTGATGTTGTTCCATGTGTCCTTTCATAGCCTGGTTCTTCCTCTATATATATAGGTGGTTAATGCGTTCCAGCTTAATCCGATTCAAAACTAATTCTATTTATGGGCACCTGTTGAGCTCTAATATCCATAATACCTATTGACGTGTTGAGACAGATGCTTTTGCCCTTATTGACGGACTAGATTTTTTCAATTGTTTATCTACGGTTCCCTTTTCTCTCCTTTTTCTTTATTGCTGTGTTTTGCAGCGCCACACGCTGCGCAGGCGGGACTCACACCGAGTCCATCAACATGTCAATCTGGACGCTATCAAGACATTACTGACCCAAAATAGAGGGGTTTTCTCGTGTCTTCATTTCTTCCTTCGTGATTTCACCCAGGAAGAGTGATCTTCTTCAATTTTGAAGGTACGGATCTTTTGTTTGTTGAATGTTGAGCTGTGAAGGTGAGCTGTTCTGTAGGTTAGTCATTATGCCACTGGGATTGTAGTGAAATACCTGAATAATTCAGGCCCTCCTCTCCCCATTACCCGCCTTGTCAGATTCATTTAATTGTAGATCCACGGCCAGGGTTCAGGGATGTTATGTTTTTTACGTCCCCTGACTTAATTAGGTTTCCACATGATGACTTTTGATTGAGCTTTATGTGAAAGGTTTTTGAATTATTGTCAAGAACTATATTACAATTGCTTGCATGTAGTTACTGTGGGGTTGCTAGGCTGGGTCAAGGATTTTTATCTATGTGTTTTTAATTCTATTGTGCGTTTTTTTCTTTCTTTTTTCCTTTTTCTTTTATTTTTCTGATTTAGTTTTGAATTGGATTAAGGTGGAACGCATTAACCATCTATATATATAGAGGAAGAACCAGGCTATGAAAGGACACATGGAACAACATCAAGATGTCCATCTATTGTCTATTTAAAACTGTTTTGAGTTCCTGATAAATTATAACCATGTCTGCTCTGTCCTGAGGAAGACGACTGTCAAGCCTTCTCTCTCTTTTCAGTTGAAGAGATAGACGCTTTAGACAAGTTTTACAGGTCGTCGAAACTACCTACCCTTAGATACCAGTGCAGCACACGAGATTGATGGTAGCTGCACCAGGTACTGGTCGTTGACTGTTTAGGTCGGAATGGTGACAAGTAGTGCAAATCTGTTTACAACCATTGCATTTTCAACTTGTCAGATCATTTTAAATACTATTTGGAATTGGGGACAATATTAGAAGATCACAGGGGATAACTTCCTGTTTTCACACTCAGTGTATTTTGTTTTTCCCCTTTTCCCTTTTTCCCTTTTTTCTATTTATTTTTTGGTTGGAATTGTGTGATATTATTTTTTGAAAATTTGTTTTCTTCTTTGTGCATTATGTTTCTAAATTGCAATTGCACTATGCACTTTATGTTTATCCCGCATTGCAGGATGATCAGTAGATAACTATGCCCTTTAATTGTAGACATCTAACATTGTTTGGTTGTTTTTATGCTGTTTTACCATGGATTCAGCACTATGTATATGTAATTTGATATGTGAACAATAAAGATTGATTGATTTTATACTATCCTTGACCTGGCCTATCCCCTCATTGAGCTCCTAGATTGAGAGCAATCTACCCTGCTTGATCCTTCTAGTGGGACGGTTCCCGTGACCCCATTTCTTCTTCCTTGTTGCTTGATGTCCTCATGCTGGCATGCTGCTCTTCTGTGGTGGTGTGCCAGTGACATTCTGTATATTGGCTTCGTGTGATTCCTTTGTACGCACTCATGGACGCATGTCCGGTGTGATGCTGTTCAGCGGTCATTTGCATTGGGCATACTGACAGCATTGTGTTGCAAAGGGTACGGTCTGATGAGGTGCATTGTACATGTCGATGGATATGGTATGGTTGCAGTACTGGCTTGTTGTCATTGTCGTGCAGCTTACGTCTTGCATATCGGTTTCAGGTGTCAGGTTCAGTCTGGGCTGCTTTGGGGCACAGTGTATTACAGTATGGGCATTGTTCAGTCTCTCAACTACTACCACCCAGGTGAAGTATGCCTCTCTCCCCCATAATCTCACCCAGGTGAAGTATGCATCTCCCCCTCCCTCAATCTCACCCAGGTGAAGTATGCCTCTCCCCCCATCACACTGCCATGTACTTGCCATGCAACTCACCAAGTAGCCAGGAACATTGTCCGGCATGTCGCTCCATGTAGCGTGGTATCGTGGAGTTCCACAGGACCATTGAATCATGGGTTAATCCAGGAAATCGGGCACAACAATGTGTGATGATCATGTTTGAGTCACATACCATTTGCACGTTGATGGAGTGGTATAGCTTACGGTTGCGGTACACTACCTCCATGGCATGTGGGACCCCCAATTCCACATGGGTGCAGTCGAGGGCACCGATGCAATTTGGGATGCCTGCCAGTGCATGGAAGCCAATTTTGGTGTTGGAGATCTCCTGGGCAGTCCTTGTTGGGGATATGTGGTCACTTGTGTGCTTCAGAAGGGCATCGAACATTTGGTTCAGGGTGCATGAGAATAATGGTTGTGATATGCCATGCATCTGCCCTACCGTGTGCTGGTAGGTGCCTGTGGCCAGGAAGTGGAGCACAGACACCACCTTCAGTAGAGGGGGGATGGCGGTACGGATGTCTGAGTCTGGCGATGTCGTTGTGTATCATGTCCACAATGGTGGTGATGGTGTCCCGGTCTAGACAGTATAGGGTGTGGATCTGCTCAGGGGTTAGGTTGAATGGAGTGGCTCTGATGCGAGGGATTGGGGGCTCCCTATGTGGTACAACTGCCTGCACTGGTGGGACATGCTGTGCCTGTCTCACCCTCCTTCTCCTCCTGCGTCTCCTCTGTGCTGCATGTTGTTGTTGTTGTTGTTGCTGGTGTAGCAATGTAAGCAGGTCCTCCAGCCCCAGTATTGCTACTAGTATTGGAATCATTTTGGTGTGGGAAGGGGTGCGGGAAGGGGTGTGGTGTGCTCCTTTTGTGCTGGCCCAGTCTACATTGCCTCCACCTGTGCTGATTGTGTGCACCTGTGGCAGTTGAGAACACTGCACATGGCAGTTTACGGGTGGTTCGCGATGCCGGTATTGCCGGCATGCTGGTATCCACTTTTAGTGCCTTCTTCATGCCGGTACTTGCATGTCTGTCTGACTTGTGATGTCCTCCTGTTTACGGCATGCTGGTATTGCTGCCATGAAGGGTCGCGTGTCCGCGCCCATGCCGCTATTAGAGGCACCGTTATTTACGGTGCCGCTAATAGACGGTTGGCAGGTCGGAATAGCCCCAAGCGGTAAGCGATGCCGTTAATCCTTTACTGCCATCGTTTTTACCTTACCTCCAACCTCGTAATGAAGCCCTTTGTGTTTATTTGGACATTGTGCTTTCTGTTCCAATCGATATTGGCTACACAATTTTGGAATGATAACATTTAGATTGTATGTCAAGACAGCATGTTTTAACAATGGAAAAACTTATGATTGTGTTGGGGATTTGCATTTGTGTTGAATGTTGACACATCACTGTTGGTTTTCTGTAAAAACTGCAGATATCTTATGTTTATGAACGACTTGAGGCTGTTACGTTTTGTTCATTAACTGATTCATTTTGAAGTCTTCATTTAAAGTCTGTTACTAATTATTTAACAGCCCTTTGGCTGTCTAAGCTTGGATTGTGTTGAATGTATTGCTCTAAATCTACATACCAAATATAAAATTCTTTGACAGGGCGTAGGCCCGTTGAGAGTGCAAGAAGGTTTCCCTGTTAGCAAGAACAGGCATTTGTGTTTTGTAATTCTCGTTGCTGGTCTCTGGTGGCCTAGAGACCTTCTCCTTCCTGCACCTAAAACATTATTTATACATCATACCAATAAGGACCATTACTGATTAAGGGTTATTTAAAGAAGGCTGCTAGTACTCTAGCATTGACCAGGTAGTGCCCCTCTTCCCTCTCTTTCTTAGTCATTGGTCTGGTTGCCAGTGATGGGGATGAGGATTTGCGTATCGTCAGCAAAGTTGGTGTAGGTGATGTCAAGTGCATCAAGGATGTCAAAGAGAGGCTTAGTATGCATGTTTTACAGAATGGGAGACACAAGTGGGTTTTTTGGTGTTGATTTTGTTCAGAGTAGTATAATTTTCTTAGCAAGTGCATCTTGAATGACAGTTCACTATTCTTTATCAGCTCTGGGGTGTGAATTGGGGGTAACAGGGTTCTCTGGTTCTCGTAAAATGGAGGAGAGTTCTTTGGAGTCGGAACTGGCATTAGAGATTCTAGTGTTGCAGGAGTTAGCCTTGTGGGAGAACACAGCTGTCTTGTAAGTATTGGCAGCAGTGGCAAGATGGTTTTGGTTGGATTAGGAGGGTTTTTTGGTATAGGTGTTCTAGCAATCTCCTGGTTCTGCGGAGGGAAACTAGTTCATCCGAAAACCAGGGTTAGTGTGCTTGTGGGGATTTTGGACATGAGAGGAGCATGTTGGTCAAGCATAAGTAGGAGAGACTAGTGAAGATGATGATGAGACCAGGAAACAGGGGAAATAGAGGCGATTTCCACAGTCGTGTTGTTAGTCAGGATACATTTGAGGATGTGTCCCTTGCAGTGGTTGGGGGAGTGACTCTTTGGGTGAAGTTCATTCCAGACATAGATTGGCAGAGCAAGGCGGCTTTAGTATCGAATGGATCATTAAATCCCAGATTGATATTGTGGCAATAAGACCCAAGGCGGCGGGCCAATACCACCCCAGGTAATGCCCCCGGGGCCATAGTCACAGGCCCGAGTGTAGCGAGGGCTTTAACAAAGCCCCAGGGGCATTACCCATGGGCAGTACCTCTACCATTAGACTGGGGTACTAATGGCATTTTTTTCTGTTCCGAATCGCGGTTCGAAACATTAAAAAAAAAAAAAAAAAAATGGTGGTCGGGAAAGGGAAAACGTAGTCGGTTTTCCCTTTCCATGGCGGCCATGGGGAGCAGACGCGCTGGGAACAGAAGTGTTTCCAGCGCATTCGCTCCCAAGACAAGAAGAAAAAAGAAGGTAAGTGGGGTTCGGAGGGCAGAAGGGAGGGGAAGGAAAAAAAAAAGAAAAAGAAACGTAATGCGGTCTTCCGGCGGGGGGACGATGAAAGCCTCCAGCCATGTGGAGGCTCGCTCTGAGTGTCCACACGGCTGAAGGCATCCATCGTCCCCTGCCGGAGACCAAAGGATAGAGGGTGTAAGTGGTTTCAACCCAGCACTTCAACTAAGTCAATGCCTAGCGTGAGATGCCCAGCTGGAACCCTTAATTTATATATTTTTATGTCAAATGTTCTTTTATTTCTGGATGATGTACCCTTATATAATGCCCCTCTCTTGAATCCCCCCCCCCGGTCTCACTAAACCAAGAAGTAGGTTGTTTTGCAAAGTTAAAAGATTTATTTGATGAATTAAACAATATATATATATCACACTTTTATAAATATGAGCAATATCTAGATATCAAACTCGTTAATATTTATACACGCGTCAGCAATGGGTGATATCACAACAATCAACAATATCTTTAATCAATAGGAGTATGGGTGAGAAGAATAATGTAGCAGAGAATAACTTTGTGTGGGTTCAATGACATGCAATGATATGAAATTAATGCAGCACAGAAATAAAACTTGATATGAATTCAATCAAAGACAATGTAATCACTCTTTCCCCCTGTTACTACTCAATCCCCCCTAATATGCAATATGAAGAGTTGGAATGAGGGCACACAGGTTTCAGGAATGTACAACCAACAAATGCAAGTTCAATCCCCAATTCTCCCAGCAAGCTTAGAGAACAGGAATGATTTAAACAGGTCAAATGCTTTTGAAAGTGATTTGAAATGAATGGGAAAAATGCTGAAATGGCTTTAATACGCTAAAAGGGATTCAAAACTAGAGGGAGTTGCTTTGGATAGGTTCAGGTAGACACTAGCAACGATGTTTGAATGACTGGCATATAGGAAATTGAATTCAGAGATTAGATGCAAGAAATAGCAATTTTATATGGAATGAAATTGAGCTAAATGCAGAATTGCAGCAAACTTTTCAGCCTGCAAGAAATGCGATTACAGACAAGGTTTGTTTGGAAGCTGAGGATGCTAGCTTCAATTTGACATTTAAACTTTGTTCCTAGCATGTACGGTTCAAAAGTTACAGAGGTTTTAGTAAAGTTCGATTTTTCAGAAAAAGAGTCAAGATTTACAAATGAAAGATGCGCGTTTGGAGATTAGAAACAATGATTTCTTAACACTAGGGGGTCTATGGAGCCACAAGCTACACAATAGCACAGCAACCGATCCAGGGGCGCCCCCGGATGGTTTCTATCTGCCGAGACGCTTGCCTTTCTCCAGCAAATATATATTAGCGCAAAGATGATTATCACTACAATTATCACAGAATTATGTGGATGAGAGAAGGAGACAGGATAGACAAAAGAGATTCTACAATCTGGGTTGGATAGGATTACTTAAAACTAAGATTGGCTATGGACAGTTCTATGCTAAATACTCACAACTATGGTTTTGGAATGGAATAGGCCCGTCAGGATCTGGTGAAGGGTTTTGGACTGGAATCTGCTAGCCACCGGACAGGATTCAGGCGCTTGGTTCTACTCTCAGCAAGGCACTCTGGTCTGCACGGCCTCCTGGACTGGATCTGACGGGTTGGTTCTGGGTACAGCTCTGCTCTACTGGTTTGGATCTCTGGGTTCTAGCAAGGGTTCTTTGCAAGAAGCAGCCAAACCAGCACAGCCACGCTGTTGGATTTGTGATGCCCCTTGGAAGTTTGGGGTTCAAATCAGGTTGTAAGATTTTAAAGGCCAGCTGAGAAGGGTTCAGCTTTTTGGATTGGGCCTTTTGCTTCAGGGTTCTGGAGTCTGGATAGTTCTGGAGTCTGGATAGTTCTGGATCTGGATTCTCCTTCAGAGCGCTTTGGCAGTAGATCAGTGATGGGTGAATGTGTGTGTATCACTGTGCCCTCAACAGTCCCTATTTATGTATTTCTCAAGGGGGTGGGTAGGCTGATTATACTATGCCCAACCCTCTAAGAATCCGATAGGTCAGAGAATCTCCTCTCCCCTGATTTGAGAAGCAACAGTGTGTCATGATGTGTCATCATGTGTCATGTTTATGGTCCAGGGAGAAAATCCTCCCATTTGTTCCTGTACAGTATATCTTATTTTTCACAAAAAGCATATTTATAATATCACTAATTTACTAATACTACATATTTACATCCCAAATTAAATAAGGCACGCATCCGTCAAAGTCCCATCTTCTGGAGAACTTTGGTTCACAAATGACAGTTTTTCGCGTTTTTGGTCGGTTACCCAGTGTCAGTTCTGTACCCATTTGTTCACATGCATGCACATACCATCTGGGCATATTCCTGTAAAGTTTAATATTTTTGACATTATCACAACTGCTACAAAGTCCACATTTTGATAATTCTGTCTCTGAATATCGCACAAGTTCCAGAGTAGTTTCTACTTGTGAGCAACATTTTCATTTGAATAACCTCTAAATTCCATATTTTTACCAGTTTGGCACAATTTTCTATAAGTCTTTTTCAAAAAGATATTGTCTGTGCTTTCTGAATAAACAAAACTGCTTGTCTCCGCCTCCAAGGTCTTGGCTGGGCTAGAGAGCAGTCCCAGACCTCTCTGACTTTGGCATCTAGTTTCAGCCTACACCCGAATTAGCATTTCCTTTGAGTCAAAGGGAGTCTTTTGTCTCCTAGCAGAGCAACAGGCCAAAGTGCTCTTCCCTTTTCCTTTCGCACCTCCCTGCCAGTTCCTTAGCAGAGAGCAGGGGAAAAGATTCCTTTGTTTGGGAGAAGGTGTGGAATGTCTTTGAAGCCCAGTGTAGCTGGCTTTAACTTTTAACACAATGTTTAAAATAGTCTTATCCTAAAATACAAATTACATTTTTAACAAATATATCCACCAATCTCTTAATTCAAGCCTCTTTAAATATAGTATTGAATTGTATCCACCTCTATTGCTTCTGTTAGCAAGTCTTTCCTTTTCATACTATGATTTCAATGTAACAGTTTAAATTGACAGGTTAAGTAATCGCCAGCTTCTGACACAGGCGAGTAGTGGTACTGCGCCCATTTTTGACATATTTTTCCAAGCAAGCATCTTTAAATGTGGATTTTCTTCTGATCAAATATGTTTCTGCTGACATTGTGCTTCGTTGAATTTTTTATATACAATGATTTTTAACACCCAACAGGGATGTAGGATCTTTTGTGAACAAAGATTTTTTGTACTTTTCACAGCCAAGGAAAAACTGATTTTTAAACAGGTCTGTGTTTCTCTTGCAATGCAGGACTGTTTTTTCAAATAGTTTCATTTCCCTCTGTGGGCAGCCAAATGATGGGTTTTGGCAGTGGTCTCCTGTGTTACCCTGGACATAGGCAAAAGTGGATTGGCGGCCTATTTTTCGGGTTTTCCTGCGCACTTCTGGGTGATTTTAGTGCGCATAATGCTTTCCAGCAGCCATTCTGAGGTTTCTGATGCAAGCAGTGCACAGTAATGTTGCAGGGTATGGACTAGTGGGTTAAAACATCCCACAAGCCCCCCCTCTTGCGATTTGACATTGATCATCCATCAATGGGAAATCGCAAGACTGGGATGTCAAACTCATCTCATTTGGTTCCAAAAATGGCAAAGTTCATCATCCTTTCCTCCATGATGGGTGGATCGACCGGTTCTCCTCGCCCAGTCCTGATGTGGGTATTGCACGATACTCTGGGGCCCTTGGATCTTTGCTCCCTGTCCCTGGGTAGTCCTCCTTGGTTTGATTCTCCATGGTTTCCAATCCTAGGTTGACAAAGCAAAAACATATTTGTAGACATTTCCCCACCACTGTTAATGTAGTGGGGCGAACACATACATTTTGATAAATCAGAACACTTTTTTTATTGTAAATTATGGACTATATATGGAATATTTTATAGTGGGGATTCTAAGGAGCTGGAGTGACACCCTCTGGGGTTCCAGAAGACTCCTGCAGTTGCTGCAGAGTGTGCCTAGGATGGCAGCACTTTAGTCGGTTAATGTGGACCCACTTATCTTCCCCCTCTGCCAAACTGCCTTTGGGGATACAGATTTTGTAGGCGACTGGTGAGATTTTGTCTACAATTTCAAAAGGACCCCTTCAGGTAGGCAAACATTTGCGCTGTTTGGCCTGGTTCCTTTGGAAATTGTATTAGTAGACCCGGTCTCCTACATTCTATTCTTTTCTGGCAGTCTTTAAGTCATATTGGGTCTTCATGCTGTCTGCAAATCTCTCTAGATTTCGCTGAGCATAGGCAAAAGCATGTTGAAGGTGTTTTCTTAGATTTTCAACATACTCATGAGTTGTGTAGGCATTGATCAATGTCTGCTCTTGGGTTCTGTAGAGCAGATGCTGGGGAAGCACCATCCTGCGTCCAGTCATCAGCTCAAACGGTGACATTTTAGTTGCAGATGAAGGGGTAGATCTGATGGCCATTAGGACAAGAGGTAATCGAATATCCCAACTTGGCCCAGAATCTGCCACACACTTTTTTAATATGCTCACAATTGTTTTGTTGTATCTCTCTACTACACCAGTAGAGGACGCCGGTAAGCAATGTGTAGCTTCCTTTATACCCCAAGTATCTCCCACATCTTTGTCATTACTTCGGTGGTGAAATGGCTACCTCGGTCTGACTCGATCCTTTGGGGTAGTCCAAAATGCGAAAAGATGTGGTTGATCATCAGGGCAGCTGCTGTTTCTGCCTTGCAATTTGGGGCCGGGAGACATTCCACCCATTTAGTAAACAAGCATGTCACGGTCAACATGTACTTATTTCCCCTAGAGGAGCGAATCACGGGCCCGATGAAATCAACTTGTAAATCTGACCATTGGCAGTGTCATCCCCCTCTTTTGGAGAGGCGCACGGTGTGTGAGGGATGTTGGCTGGAATTGTGCACACACAAGACACCCCTTGAAGTATTGGTCGAGGTCCTGCCCCATGTGTGGCCATTATGCAACCTCTCTTAAAATTTCAAGTGTTGTTTGAAACCCCCTATGACCGGCTGTGGCCGCATCATGGGTGTGACTTAACATCAGGCTTCGGAATGAGGTAGGGACCACCCACTGATCATGGGCAGCTAGGGATCGCCTGACCAACAAACCGTCTTGGATTTGGAACATTTTTGGACATTTCATCAACACTCTGAGGTCCTCTTTCCCAATGTAATCGGTATCCGTCAGGGGAAAGTTCTCAGGGTCCTCAATGTGTTGATAAAACTTACCAATTATTGGATCCCCTTTTTGAGCCGTAATCAAATCAGCATCGGGGGTCTCCTTACTCCATTGTGCAGTTGAGAGTTCATTGTGAGCATTTGTCTGGGACCTAGTGATAGCAGTGACCTGGATTTCCCCCCAACAGGGGCTCGATCTACAGTAGATCCCCTTAGATGGCTCCGATTTTGGCAGCTGATCAGCTAAGTCATTTCCAGTTTTATCTGGTCCATCTACTTTAGAATGACCCTTGATCTTTTTCCAGTAGATGGTCATCCCAATCGAGGTGACCAGATCATCAATGTTTTGAATTAATTTCCCATGTTTCAATGGTTTATTATTAGCACATAACATGCCTCTGGTTTTCCAGTTGACCAGGTGCTCCACGAACCCGTTCCGTACATAATCCGAATCTGTGATTATGACTAGTTTGCAGATTTGATGTTGAACAGCAGTGAGGATGGCTTGATGTACAGCCATCAACTCTGCCACTTGACTACTTCGAGGACCAATCTTGTACCCAGGGGAGAGTTCTGGGGTCTCATTCACCCATGCATTCCATACGCCGGCCACAAATTCTTTTTCCCCGTTGTTGTCAACATGGTAGGAGCATCCATCCACATAGACAGTGGGCATTCCCTCACACTTATCATCTTCAAAGACTTTGTGTGGGGAATTGAGGTATGCCTCCATGTTGTCCTTGATTTTTAGACTCTCGTCCTTGAGGCAGTTTTCTCTGGCACAATCTTGCAAGTCAGCCAGACTTTGCGCGAGGGGACTCTTCTTGTTTTGGCCATATCTGACCTCCACAGGAAAGCCTTGCATTGACAGAATCCAGGAAGTAATTCGGGAATTTCCGGGCAAGATTCTGTCACTTTGGAATTATTGCAGAGGCTGGTGTGGAGTCTCCACTATGATGTGTTCCCACTGGATAAACAGGGGTAATTCTTCAATGCCCACACCGTTGCCAGGAGTGCCTTCTCACAATCGTTGAATTTTTCCTCCACAGAGGATAAAGTTTTACTTGCATAGGAGATTACTTTATTGACCTTGTCATGCTTTTGGTATAATACTGCAGTCAAACATGTATTAGAGAACCCTGTCTCCAAGAAGAACTCCTTGTTTCTGACAGGGTAAGCCAGGCAAGGTGCTTGTGAGAAGCTCCTTTTTGAGTTGTCTTACTGCCTCGGCTTGTTCTGGACCCCATTCCCACTTGAACCCCCTTCAAAAGATGAATCAGGGGTCATGTGATCTCTGCGTAATCCTCAATGAACTTCCTACTGTAATTAGTCAGTCCCAGGAGGCTCCTTAGTACCTGCAGAGTTGTGGGGTCTTTCAATTTCTGGAGTGCTTCCACTTTCTTTTCCTGGGGACAGAGACCCTGAGGAGTAATCTCATGCCCCAAGAAATTGACACAGGTTCTACACCACTGTGCCTTTTGAAAGGAAAGTTTTGCCCCGGCTGCCCTCAACTGCGTCAGAACATAACGGATCTCCGCTATGTGTTCCTCCACAGTTGAGCTTTTTATGAGAACATCATCTACATAGGCAAGGTTACCCCTCTCACCCAGGTCGGGCATGACCTTATGTAGAAAAATGTTGAATTCATTGCTGGAGTTGATGTATCTGAAGGGCGTCCGGGTCCATGTGTACTGCTGCCCCCCAAAGGTAAAGGCCAGCTTGTATTGGTCCTCCCTACTGATAGGTACAGTCCAGTTTCCATTGGTCAGTTCTATTGCAGTGAATACCTGTGACCCCTGGATCTGGGCCAGCCCTTGGTCAATGTAGGGAAGAGGTCATCGGGAAGTATGGACCCATTTGTTGAGCTCCCTAAGGTCGGCGCAGAGTCTCCACTGGCCGTTTGGCTTCAATATCCCCAGCACCGGATTATTGAAGGTGCTGTGGACTGGACAGATTATCCCACGGGACTCAAGGTTCTTAATTATTTCAGTAAGGGACTACATTGATGCGAGAGGCAAGCAATATTACTTCACAAACACTGGAGTCATGCCAGGGTCCGTGGGAATTGTTGTTGTGTGGATGTCGGTGCGACCAGTCATGAGTCCTCCGCAAAGAGATCTTGAAAATCCAAGAAAACTTGTTTCAATGTTTTCCTTTGCTCCAGAGTCTCACAGGCATCAGCTAGGTTGACTCTCTCTTCAACCATCTGCATGAAGCCTGGAAAGACTTCTGGTGTTGCTTTCTCAGTGGCCTCCTCCAGCTGGGTGGAGAAGTCCCTGGTCAGAGTGCTGATTTGGACTGGTGGCTTCAGGTGGGAAAGGCAGTCCTCGTGGACTTGGAAAATCACCTCATCCCTCCTGAAGTCACAGGTCACATCTTTCTTACCATAAGGGCAGGAAGTGTACACCAGGAAGTTCCCCCCATGCCGGGTAAAGGTCCTGTCTGGTGTTGTGTTGTCATCACTATCACTGTCAAAACAGTCCTTGGGGATTGGTCCTAAAAGTTCATTACCTAAATCTATGGAAAAATGTCGGTCATCAACCACCATTCCAATAATGGTGGCTGCGGCTAGAGTGATACTCTTTAAGTTGCTGTTATCCACCTCTATTGGAATGTTGTCATGTTCTATATTGACTAGAGGTGTTGGGTTTACCCCCAACCCTTGCTGTTGGAGAGAAGCATTTAAATGAATATAGGCATCAGGGTTTTTTTTTTTTTTTAATCAAACAAATGATTTTTACAAAACTTTTTCTTTTGTCGATGTGTCAAGTTGTCTTCTATGTTTTAAAATTTAAAAGTTTTTGTTCGAATTCACTAGAATCTTCAGCCAACTAGTGTCCCTTTGAGTTTGCCGTCTTATGCTGAGTTGGTTTCTAGTTTACTCAGAGCATACTGAAGTATTTTGGTAGTCGCAGTTAGCCAGGTTGATCTATCTCCACTAATCATCCTTGACCACCAGCATAGTTCAGATTCAAGCGTAAGTTCAGACGCAAAATGTTGCATGTAGCTAGACCTAACTTTCCCAGTTTCTGTGCAGTTGAGGAGAAGGTGCCTTACTGTTTCCTTTTCTCTTGGCTTTTTACAAAGTCTACAGTCGCTGGTAACTGATAAGCCTCTGATAAATTTGATCTCGTTTGTTGGAAGCAGATTTAACCTAGCTCTTAGAAGGCAGTTTCTTGCTTGCCTGTTCGGGAATTGTTTTACGTAACCCTGGAGGTCATTCAATTTTTTTATATTTGGAGGCAGATGAAGCGTTCATTTATTTTCTGAGGCTTTGTCCAATGTCTGAATCCAGTCAAGATCTTTCAGTTTTCTTAGAATCCTCGATGGGTTTGACCGCAATTCCTCTTTGTCACTCTCGATTGATTTAAGTAGTGTCAGCATCCTTTCTTTCCAAAACTGTAGCGATTTATTGGTGCCCAAGTCCAGTTCCATCTTTATTAGTTTAAACAAGGTGGGACTCGTTGGTATCATGCATTTTCTGTACAGTTTTAGAGAGCTACAGTTTACTGACCCTTACATGGACAGCAAGCTCAGCTCCCTGCGGATTGAGGCAACAGGCGTAGAGGAGGGCAATCCCAGGACGGTTCTCCAGTAGTAGGCTTCGAGTTTGTGCCAGATAATGGTAGGAAGTTGTAACATAGCCTCCGCTCCGTATGTTACAGAAGGCACTACTTTAGATTTATAAAAGTTCAAAGCTGGAATCATCGAGAATCGTCCAAATTTTCTATCGATTGCTTTGCCTTTTGTAGCTAGTTTCCTCATTTTTGAATGAAGCGCTTCCTGCATGGCTACTTCTTTTTTTGTACTGTCCAATATCACGCCTAGATATTTGAAGCTCTGAACTTTTTCAATCGGAGACGAGCGGTAGTACCATTTGTTGTTATCTGATTTCTTCATTGTTCTTTCAAAAACAAGGATTTTTGTCTTTTCCTTGTTTACTTCCAGGTTATTTGCTGTCACATAGGAGTCGAGGTTATCCAACTGGCGTTGCAAGCCCACTTGAGTCTGATCTATCAGGATTAAATCATCCGCATATAGGAGTCTACTTATTTTTTGAGCCCCCAATTTTGGTGGAAAAGATCTTACCGAAGATTCTGTTAGCTGATACTCTCCAATATATGCCAGAAAAATTGAAGGCGCCAGGGAGCATCCTTGTTTAACTCCTCTGTTTGTCGCGATAGCTGTAGAGAGGGATCCTTTACAATTTAATCGAATTCTGACCGTGGGGTTTGTATGGAGGGCTTTAATGGGGTCCAAGATTTCTTTTGGACATGCCCATGCTTCAAGTTTTTTCCATAGAAGTAATCTATCGACTCTGTCAAAAGCTTGAGTAAAATCGATAAACACCAGATATAGCCCAGGACCTCCTTCCATCGTTCTACTTTTGAGAAGGCTCAACGACAAGATGTTGACTGTGGCTCCCGTGTTCTTCTTGAATCCAGATTGAAAGTGGTCATTACACAGAGCCTCGTTGGCCCAAGTTTGAAATCGTTTCAGAAGTAGAGAACCGTAAACCTTTCCAATTGGGTCTAATAAGGCTATTGGCCGATAGTTTACGGGATTGTTTGGGTCTCCTTTTTTGTAGATGGGCACTATGATAGCCGACGTCCACGAAGCAGGTATCGTTCTGGAATCCGAGCATCTTGCGAAGACTTCACTGAGAAATGTTGTCCAAGCAGCCGGGTGAGCTTTCAGGTCAATGTTGGTAATGCTCTCCGGCCCTGGGGCTCTCAAATTTTTTAACGACGTTATTAGTTTGAGAATTTTATCTTTGTCATCCAATCTATCCCACATGTGAACACTTTCCATAGAGTTAGTTGGTTGTCAATCAAGAGGAGATTTGAAGGTTTTTTCTATATGTTTTCTCCATGCACTTTCTCCTATTGTATTTTGGATACTTCTGGAAGACGTCGATGATGTAGCATTTAACAGGGACCAGAATTCTTTTGAGTTCTTTGAACAGATAGATTTGATAATTGCCTCAGCGTCTTGTTGATGCATGTTCAGTCGGTGAGTTCGCAGCCATGAACGGTAAGCGATTTTTGCATCACGCTTTAGCATCAGGGTTTTTCAATTTCTGTCCTCTTTTAACTCTCACTTTCAGGGAGAATTGTCAGGTCCTTTCTGGGATGGTGTCTTCCTCTCCAATCTGAATTTCAACTGCATAAGGCAGCAGTTGAGCTGACCTAAATGCTTTCTCTGGGTCATCAAAGCACATGGGATTATCCGCTAATCGGGAAAAAGCTTTGAAGTTTATTAGGTCCAAACTAATGGCAAAGCGATTGAGAATATCACAGCCTAAGTAAAAGGCGGCAGTGACGTCTTGCACGACCCAACAATTATGGACTATGCTCTTGTTGCCTATGGAGATTTTGAGCATACACCTGCTTGGCAGGAGATGTTTGGAATTGGGCGTTTCCAGATCATTTCCCATTTGTCTATCAGTTTGAATGTGGCAATGGCTGGATCTTTTGGGAGTTGGCGGAACATGGCTTTGCTGATGAAGCTCTTACCGTTGTTCACACACACTCGGGCGAGAACAGAGTCTTTCCCTTCATTTAACTGAACAGGGATGAACAACTGCTCTCCAATTTGCTGAATATCAGCCAGGCTCTGAGCTGATTTCTCATCTTTCTGGACTATAGGAGTGGGAATGTCTGATTGTGTATTGGTAAAGAATTTCAAAGTGTTTCCTTCCAGTGTGGAATGCCACCTTAAACTGCAAGGAAGGTTGATTTTCAGAAATAGAGAGGACCCTGCATCACTAGTTTGTTTTCCTACTGCTATTACTGTCAAGTCTGGGATTTGGTTGTTCTGGAAATGAAATTCTACTTGGTCAGATTTTGGTTCAGCCATGTGGCAGGTGCTGTTTGAACTAACATGGTTGACACTCTGTTTTAATTTTATCGGTCGGCTAGTCTGGGTCCAGAGGACCTTGTTTACACAGTCTATTAGGAGTGACAACCTTCGCAGGAGGTCATTCCCTGGTAAACAAGGTGTGCCCTCTGGAGTTACAACTATGACCGGGTACTTCACCTTGTGCAGCCCAATTTTAATGTCCTTATCCGCAGTCCCCTCAATGGGAAATTCCTTCCCATCAAAGTTCGGAAGTTGTCCAGGAAGAAGGGTGAGAGGAATTTGGTAATTCTCCCCCCTTCCTGAATTCAGTTTATCAAAGGCCTTTTTGGACAGAAGGGTAGCTTGGGATCCAGTGTCCACCAGTGCCAAAATTGTACCCTGCCCCTGTATTTGTACCGGGCCATAGAATCTTCCCTCCTTCTCCGCAAGGGGGAACAGATAATGTACATTTTTGGACAACTGGTGGGTTAGTTTTCTCATTTTGGACACTGATAGAGAAGAGATTTGGGAAGAATTCTGTTCGGAGTCTAGGGAATCTGAAAAGAAAAGGTGGCAACTGGGGCTGGGAGAAGTTTTGGGTTCCCCTGGTTCTGGTGCTGGGCTGCCCCCCCATTTTTGGAGGCAGTCACAAGAATCGGCGGCACTAGCTCAGTCCCCACATCTACCCAGTCTGGATTTGAATCCTTTGAGACCCATTTTTCTTTCCAATTGGGTCTAATAAGGAGAAGATTCTTTTCCCAGGATCCTCTGAGGATCCCTCTCCTTCAATTTGGAAGATGTGTACCTCCTCCACAAAATCGGTCTGTTCGGGTTCTTTGTTTCTCCTACCCCCCACCCCCTCTGCTCCTTGGGTGGCAGACTTTCAGGGGCAGGAGATCTTGGTTCCGGTTCCTGGGTGTCCAGGGGCTTTTTACAATTGGGGAAGGAAGCTTCCTCCAAGGCCTTACACCCCCCTTCCCCTTGTGCCTCCTCCCTGGGAACCGGTGGCTTGTCGGGTTCTGCCCCCGTCATTGCTCTGGAGCACTAGGTCCAGAGTTTGGGGCATTCTGTGCCGGCATGCTCATCTGAGGGTTTTGTTGAGCCCTCAGCATGCGACCCAGATCCTGTGCCATGTTTTGGACCTGGCGCTCTAGTTGTGACACCCGCTCAGGCTGATAAGGGGTTATCATTTCTCCCCTGGGCTGATCCCGAGAAGGGTAGCTATCCCTTCTCTGAAAATACCCCGGGTTCGGAAAATGGGGTTACCCTTCCACCCTTGGCCTACCCTCTCCCGGATTAGGTTGTCTGGGCTCAGGAAAGTGGGGAAAGAAGCATGGAATGTTCTGGGGTTGAACTTTTTGTGGGTATCTGGGGAAAAAGTCCTTTCCAGGATTTGGGGAATTTCTGCCCTCCTGGGGGAAGTGAGGAGGGAAGTACCCTGGGTTAGGTGCTGCTTGGTTGGGTCCCCCCCCCTTGGGCTGGACAATTCCACACATAACCCAGGATGGGTCTGTTCCCCTTGTAGCGGGGACTAATATAGTCAGGGGAGTGAGGGATCCCAATTGTGGGACTACCTCCTTGACTCCCTGTCTGTGATTGGCCCGAGGGCCTTCTGGGCTTGGGATTGTTCGGATTTTGTGCAGATGGGTTTTTAGGCCCCCCCTTCTCCAAATCTAAAATGGGGGCAACCTTCACCTCTGCCACCTTAGCAGCAGCAGGGGTGTTGGTAGTATTATTCTTGTTTTCTATGGGCTTTTGCACCTCATAGATCTGTATGGCCTGTTCAATGACCCAGTCTAGTGATCTTTTCTCATGAAAATCTCTCACTAGCTGGGTCATGATGTACTTTGGTAGAGCGTGGAAAAAAGTATTGACAAATTATTTTCTGTCCGTGCGCACCCTTCTGGTAATCTGCGCAAAAGGCACGTTTTAATTCCTGCACAAATTCTTGTGGTGGCTGATCCTCCCCACATTGCAAGTTGTAGGCTACCTTGCGAGCCTCCTGCGGATTTCTATGCACAGAAAAATGCTTCAAGATGACCGTCCTATAGGTGGACTAACCCACTGGAATGATTTTGGTCCTCCAGCCCTGCAAAGTAGCTGGAGTATTCTGGTGAGAAGGTCCATTTCACATACTGAATGCAGCTACTGCTGTCTTTCAAATGTAAAGATTCCATCACCTGCTCAAAGAGCTCTAAGTGCTCCCAAACAGAATATTTGGCATTCTTATGATAAGGCGTGATGAAGCTCCTTATTGCCTTGATTTGTTTTAAGGGGTCCTTAAGCAAGGCCCTTTTTGCCTTATTTGCCTTCTTGGTTCAGGTAACCCTGGTCCAGTCCTCCTCTGACTCAAAGGCACTGCTCCCAGAGGTGCCCGTCTGGTGTTCTAGGTTCTCCCCGATTCTGCGAGCCTGGGAATGGCTGGCAGAATGTGGGGACCTAGTGTCCTGTGTCCAGGGGCGCTCAGAGGAGTCTTCTGATTCCTCCTTGCTCCCAGGATTTGATCGGTACCCCCCCAACTGTTCTAGCTGGGCAGAGGTTTTCAGGATGCCCTTAGTGGGCCTACTCTTCTGGAGTTCCCCACTAAATCTTACAGTACTTGGGAACCCATACCCAGATGCCCGCCCGTCCATTCCTGGGAGGTGCTGGTCTATGAGCCCCATACTTCTGATTTGGTTAAAATCTGCCATCCCCGTGGCCCTGGGCTCATGTGCGCCAGTGGACATGGGGGTGGCAGACTGGGAGAGATGGTACTAGGATTCCTGAGGTCATGCTCAGGGGTTTCCCTTTCCCAGCGAACCTCATCTCTATCAGCCCCTGCTCCCTGTCTCCATGCAAGAACCTGAGATTTCTGTTCCTCAATCAAGGCCTTACTAGCCTCTATCAGTCTCTCTTGCATGGCTACCTGCCTGTGGAGCCTGTCATTGTTCTCACAAAGAGCCTCATTTTCTCTCTGTGCTTCCCGGGTTGTTTTGAGTACTGGGCCAGTCTTTGCTGCAGGAGGGTTACCTCCTGAGTCCTGTCTATACTGGCCTGGTCCTTTCTTGCCAGAGCCACTTCCATCCTCCTGGTGTGCTCTAACAATCTTTCATGCTCTTTGTGAAGGTCACCAAGTCCCTGAAGGGCCAGGTGATTTTCTTCTACTTTCTCTTTTAAGTGAGAGACTTCCTGGCCTAAGGTGTCCCTTTCCCGAGCAAGAGCCTGCCTCTGTGCCACCAGGTCTTCCCTCTGTCTTTGAAACGCACCAGCTTTCTGGCACTCTTCATCAAACTCAGCCTGGGTACCCAGGTCTTTCAAAATTAATGTATTGCTTTCCTCTTTCTCTCTATCTAGTTGGCTTTGCAGGGTGACTTCCTGCTCTGCGCATGCCCTGTTAAAGTGTATTTGTTGCTCCAGCTTTTCCTGTCTCTGCAGTAAGGAGTCCAAACTTTCTTGGTACTCCTTCTGCAAGGCCAGAATTCTGGTATCCTGTTCTGCCTTTTCCTGCTGCAGGATACCAGTGTCCTCTTTTATTTTGACTACATACTGCCTGCTTTCATTTTCTGACTCCTAGCTCCTCTGCAGCCTCTGCTCAGAAGAGTCCAGATCAATTTGGGTCCTTTCTAATGCCTGCAACTGCTTACTTGCCAGATCTTGGCCTTCAGCATATTTCTCCTGTATGGCTCCAATAGATAAATATAGATATGCTGCTATGTTGGCAATCTTGTTTTGTTCTTCCTTGGCCTTAGGGGCCATATATAGTTCGCTCAGGGCCACATGTAAGGGACCCTGGTCTTTCCATGTATCTAACCCTGTTAAAGTGATCTGTTGTGTGATTGCCTGCAACCACACATTCTGATCCTGCTCTGTCCATTCACCTCTCACAAATAACTTATGCAAAAGGTGTTCTCTAGCCATATTGATGTCTACCAATGTTGCCATTCTGGAAATATTAATTTCCTTCCTGACTGACAGAAGTTTTATTTTATTTTTGCAAAACAGACCGTTTCCTAAGAGCGTTCCCTTTTGAGTGGTGCTTTTACAGTGTAACACAGCGTGGTAGCCCAAACAGGATTTATGTATCCTATTAGTTAGCACACTGTGTTAAACTGTCATAAGTGGTATATCTAATCCAGAAATCCCGCGACGAGCCCCCAATCTGTAAGTGGTTTCAACCCAGCACTCCAACTAAGTCAATGCCTAGCGTGAGATACCCAGCTGGAACACTTAATTTATATATTTTTATGTCAAAAGTTATTTTATTTCTGGATGATGTACCCTTATATAATGCTCCTCTCTTTGAATTCCCTCCCCCCGGTCTCCCTGAACCAAGAAGTAGGTTGTTTTGCTAAATTAAAAGATTTATTTGATGAATTAAACAATATATATATATCACACTTTTATAAATATGAACAATATCTAGATATCACACTCACTAATATTTATACACTGATCAGCACTGGGTGATATCACAACAATCAACAATCTCTTTAATCAATAGGAGTATGGGTGAGAAGAATAATGTAGCAGAGAATAACTTTGTGTGGGTTCAATGAAATGCAATGATATGAAATTAATGCAGTACAGAAATAAAACTTGATATGAATTCAATCAAAGACAATGTAATCACTCTTTCCCCCTGTTACTACTCAATCCCCCCCTAATATGCAATATCAAGAGATGGAATGGGGGCACACAGGTTTCAGGAATGTACAACCAACAAATGCAAGTTCAATCCCCAATTCCCCCAGCAAGCTTAGAGAACAGGAATGATTTAAACAGGTCAAATGTTTTTGAATGTGATTTGAAATGAATGGGAAAAATGCTGAAATTACTTTAATTCACTAAGAGGGATTCAAAACTAATGGGAGTCGCTTTGGATAGGTTCAGGTAGACACTAGCAATGATGTTTGAATGATTGGCAGATAGGAAATTGAATTCAGAGATTGGATGCAAGAAATAGAAATTTTATATGGAATGAAATTGAGCCAAATGCAGAATCGCTGCAAACTTTTCAGCACGCGGGAAATGCGTTTAGAGAGAAAGTATAAGGAGTTAATTGGAGTTTGAAAGCTGTGGATGTTGGCTGCAATTTGACATTTAAATTTCGGTCCTAGCATGTACGGTTCAAGAGTTACAGAGGTTTTAGTAAAGGTCGATTTTTCAGAAAAAGAGTCAAGATTTACAAATGAAAGATGCACTTTTGGAGATTAGAAACAATGATTTCTTAACAGTAGGGAGTCTATGGAGCCACAAGCTACAAGACTGCACAGCCACTAATCCAGGGGTGCCCCCGGATGGTTTCTATCTGCCGAGACACTTGCCTTCTCCAGCAAATATATATTAGCGAGAAGATGATTATCACTACAATCATCACAGGATTATGTGGATGAGAGAAGGAGTCAGGATAGACAAAAGAGATTCTACAATGCAGTTCTGGATATGTTGGAATGGGTTGGATAGGATTACTTAAAACTAAGATTGGCTATTGACAGTTCTATGCTAAATACTCACAACTATGGCTTTGGAATGGAATAGGCCCGTCAGGATCTGGTCAAGGGTTTTGGACTGGAATCTGCTCGCCACCGGACAGGATTCAGGCACTCGGTTCTGCTCTAAGCAAGGCACTCTGGTCTGCACGGCCTCCTGGACTGGATCTGACAGGTTGCTTCTTTGTACAGCTCTGCTCTACTGGTTTGGATCTCTGGGATCTAGCAAGGGTTCTTGGCAAGAAGCAGCCAAAACAGCACAGCCAGGCTGTTGGATTTGTGATGCCCCTTGGAAGTTTGGGGTTCAAATCAGGTTGCAAGATTTTAAAGGCCAGCTGAGAAGGGTTCAGCTTTTTGGATTGGGCCTTTTGCTTCAGGGTTCTGGAGTCTGGATAGTTCTGGATCTGGATTCTCCTTCATAGCGCTTCACCAGTAGATCAGTGATGGGTGAATGTGTGTGTGTCTCTGTACCCTCAACAGTCCCTATTTATGTATTTCTCAAGTGGGTGGGTAGGCTGATTATACTATGCCCAACCCTCTAAGAAGCCAATAAGTCAGAGAATAGGTCCTCTGCCCTGATTTGATATGGGAATGGGGAAGGCGGTAATTACGGTACCGCAAATTGCGGTACCGTAATTACCTCCACGGTCCCTTTGTGGGTCCCGTCCTTAACGGCTGGTAAAACCAGCGGTTAAGGTATGGACCCGCGAAGGGACCTCGTAGTAAGGCAGTAAGGGATTACCGGTACCGGTACCCTTACCGGTACCGGTAATCCCTTACCGCCATCCGTGTAATGAGGCCCATTGTCTGTGCTTTCTGAATAAACAAAACTGCTTGTCTCCACTTCCAAGGTCTTGGCTGGGCTTTAACTTTTAACACAATGTTTAAAATAGTCTTATCCTAAAATATAAGGAAAAAAGTGGGAGTCAGACATGTGATGTCATCAGTGATGTCATCAATGACATTTGTGATGTCATCTTTGATGTCCTGAGTGTTCGGCTTAGCAGTGCACGGTGGTGGCGCGAGTTATGGTTGCTTAGCTTACCATAACTGGTGAATTTTAAGGGTTTTTCGGTTTTACTTGGAACCATAACGTCCCTTTAACAAAGTTTTTTCTCTGAATTTGAAAGGTTTTTAGCAGCGCAACTTAACCATAACGCCCCATTAACAAAGTTTTTTCACTGAATCCCATATGTTTTTAGCAGCGCAACTTAACCATAACGTCCCTTTAACAAGGTTTTTTCACTGAGTTTCTTAGGTTTTTAGTAGTGCAACTTAACCATAACGTCCCTTTAACAAAGTTTTTTCCACTGAATTTCATAGGTTTTTAGTAGCGCAACTTAACAATAATGACTTTGACTTTATATACATGTCATATGGAACTGACTGAATCTCTTCTACTGTACTTGATGTCGGCGAACTCATTTAATGTTCGTGGACAAAGAACAGTACCACTACCTAAAAACTCTGGGGGGGTATGTTTGATTGTTATATCATAACACAGGAACATTTAACAAATTCAAAAAGGAGCACACAAACACATTATATGTACTAATACATGAGAAATGTAACCCATGTATACAACACACTAACCATTCATTTAAATGCACTATGTTCTAAAATGGAATATACCACAAGAAGATAAATTGGCTTCCAACATAATTACCTCACAAACACGACAGAACTGAGAACAAGAGCAGACCCACTGAGTACATAGGACATATCTTACCTGAAATAGTAAGTGTACTTAATTTTATTCATATATTTATAAACTTTCTGTATTAGATAAAAAAATATAGTATCTTTTTTTTTTTCTCATAGAAATGTTTAGTACTCTGGAATGGCTAGAGGAACATTTCGCACATGAAGAAATGTCACAAGATAGTGTCCTGAAATGTTTGTACGTAAACGAAAATGGAGGTGTCCTGAAGAACACTATACCTGTTTGTAGTGTTCGCTAGCAAGATGAAACTATTCAAAGAACACACGCGGTGTCCTGAAATGTTCGTCAAAAAAAATAATTAAAGTGTCCTAAAGAACACTATATCTGCCCGTAGTGTTCGCTATCAAGTTTAAACTGTTCTAAGAACACAATTGGTGTCCTGAAATGTTCCTACGTAAACGAAAATGGAGGTGTCCTGAAGAACACTATACCTGTTCGTAGTGTTCACTAGCAAGTTCAAACTGTTCTAAGAACACACGCGGTGTCTTGAATTGTTCGTAATTAAACGAAAATGGAGGTGTCTTAAAGAACACTATACCTGTCCGTACTGTTCGCTAGCAAGTTGAAACTATTCTAAGAACACAATTGGTGTCCTGAAATGTTCGTACATAAACAAAATTGGACGTGTCCTGAAGAACACTATATCTGTCTTTACTGTTCGCTAGCAAGTTTAAACTGTTCTAAGAACACACGCAGTGTCCTGAAATGTTCGTTTCACGTGTGATGCATTTTTAATTACTTCAGGACCCGAACAGTGTCCGCAGAACATCAACGCGCATGCGCTAACCAATCTCCATGCATTTGGTGTCCTGCGGAAATGCGCTTCCTTCGCGGACTTGTTCGCAAACGGATCATATGACCGCGCCCACGCTGATCGCGTGTTCTGAATGCGGACACTGTTCATGTCCCCGAACAATTTAAAAGTACATTTTAAATTGATCCATAATATTTTTCAATAAAATCTCACCATGGCACAAGTCCCACATAGTAATCCTCAGTTTCTACAAACCTTTTGAAACTTTTCAAACTTTTTTTTGTGTTCGATCTGTCCGCGGACAGCGCGCATGTACGCGGACCGCGCACAGCGCGCATGTCCGCGGACCGCGCACAATCACCCCTATAAAAGACCACGCCCTAGAGCTTATTCTCATTGTGTTTCTGGCTATCCTTCAGAACACAGCGATTTTTGCTGCCACCTCAGATTACACCATCATCGAGATGGCATCCATGGCTGAACTACTGCCACCTGGTGCTGCACCTGCTTCAGCAACACCCCCACCCCCTCCACCAACACCACCTCCCCAAGGGCCTGAAGAGGGGAACAGGAGTGAGGATGCAGAGGAGGAAGAAGAGGATGATGAGAATGAGGTAGAGGAAATCCCTACTACCCGCACTAGGCGTGAGTCTTGGGTGTGGCGGTTATTTACCATTCATGGGAATGGTCCTAAGGCTCGTGTGAACCGTGTTACCTGCAATTAGTGCAAAATGATACTCAGCCGCGGGAAGCACGGTAAGTACAGCTTTGGGACCACTACTATGAAGCGACACCTGAGGTCATTTCACTCTGGGGCTATTCGCAGGGTTGTACCTTGTGAAAAACGTAGCAGGTTGATTTCCTCTACTTCATCCTCTGTTTCTGATCCTGTCACCATAAGGACCACCTCTGTGGGACAGCGTCTTCCTCAAGCTGCCTCACAGGCCATACAGAATGCTGATGACCCTTACCTTTCGAGGGTCACAGTTGTATGTATGTACTGTGACACAGTACTCTGTAGGGGGGAGCGACTTCGTAGTGCTTTTGAGACTATCATCTCAGAGCACGAGGAGATCTGCTCACTACCCAAATAAAACCCACTCTACATCTTCCTCTCTTAGCTCGTCCTTTCTTATCCCTGTTGATGGTTTCCCCCCCTTTACCTTCCTTTCCTCTCCTCTCCTTGTGTGTCGTGTATAAAAAAAAAAATCTGATTGCCACCATAAGTAAGATGGACTCCATCTCTGCAAAAAATGTTTGTACTACGAAACAGAATATTTTCATTGTGAAAAGAAGACATGCCAAAATCGTTTATAAAGGCACAAACAGCTTTTTTAACATTGTGCCTTGCTTTTTCCATTTGTGGACCAAATGAAGAAGAACGAAGCCACATTTGTCTCTGTGCAATCCGTGAAAATATCACTTGAGAATTAGGAAACATGTCCATAACCTTCCCAAGTCCTTCTTTCATATCAAATTGCAAAAAAATTCCAGTCACATGTCCTAAACTGTTCCCTCCACAATGAATTACAATTATGTCTGGATGTTGCTCTGTCTCCAAAGTAGCACAGAGAGGTAGCAAGTCCAACCACTTTATTCCACATACTCCATGCCAGTGTACTTCCACATGTGGGAATCCAAGATCTACAGCTACTCCACAGCTTTCTGCATGCACCTTCAACCAATATATCCATGAATCTTCCAAAATCCATACAATCTTTTTCCTAAAACACACAGACATAGCTATCTGTTGTTCTCTGAGAAAAAAACAGTATATGAGAAACTCTCTTCTGGCACAACACACCCACTAAACTTTCCTGACCAATCCCTTTCAGTACTCATTCTCATTTGCATGACTTCTGAACCCAAAAATCCCCGGATGTAACTCCCGATGTCTGCGAACTACCGCCATGTCCGCGGACATATCGACAGCCCTTCTACCATTTCCGCTTCACTCTCTCTGCCATTCCCTCATTGGATGTAGCTAAGAAGTCACATGACCATGCACCAATCACATTGAAGACCTCTACATCTAACTGCATCATCATAGATCAGCACTGCAAATGTACTGTGAATCTCTCTGAGTACAAGTGTCATATCATTGGCAAGCACCATCTACCAGAAATACTGTACAAGTCTCCAAGATTTCTACTTGCAGCTCCATGAATATCCATATGCATGAACACAAACTTCAGGTATGCATATTTTCTGTACAGTAGATGAACACATTTTCAAACAGACTTTTATCTTGTGTAATCTGTAAAATTAATTTACTGTATTTTTTTCAATTTCCTAAAATCAACTATCACTTATAAACCTTTATACTATTTATTTTCTTTATGCACACACTCTCAAATCATGTTAAACTAACATTTTCTAAATGAAATATATAGACTACATATATCCAAACAAAATTGCATGTAAGCACAATCTATGTTTAAATCTTTAAAAAAATACTTATACAATTTCATATTTTTTAGTTTTTATTTATTTATTTACTTAATTACTTTAATTTAGACATGATATTGAGGCGCTATTACCTAGAACAGCATAGTTACAGAAATAGTGGTATTCACTGGTATATTATAAATTTCACAAGACATAGTAAAGATATTTTTTTTGCTACAGTTAGTCATTCAATACAATTTGTTCATTAACAACATATCATATGTACTGAACTGATGCAATGTATCTTATGTAAATAAATTAGTTTAATGGTTTTGAAGAAGGCGCTGAGGATTTCAATTAAAAAAATCAATATCTAAATTAAAAACAGCGCTATATACAAACAAAGTTACTAATTTGAATATTTTACAATTGCAGTGAAGACCAGTCTCCTGAAAAGAAGCAGCTGAATTCGAAGAACAAAGAAGAACTAAGAATTTGCCTGTTAATTTAAGAAAAAAAGTAAGTAGAATATCACCATAATATTTGTATTGTTACTCAAACATACTGTAAAGTTAATACAAGCTATTTCTGTGCCTAAAAATAGAGATTGTGTACCATTTTGTCCAAAAATCTCCATGTCTTAAACAGCGATTTACAGCCAGAATGGCCCACAAATTCCTATTTTTGGACACACAAATTACCCAACTGAACCGCCACAATGTTCATATTATAGAACAAACAACTGTTTTAATTGTATACATTAGATTTACTATTTGTACTTTTCCACACCAGTTTACTTTTTTTTGTCATCTGAACCCCAGTTTAGTAACACATAAATTCAAGAATATCTATCCCTACTGTTTGTGGTTCCCAATGCACAATCACACACCATTACATACATCTTTATCATCTTACTCAAACACTCATGCACACAGCACACATACATTGCAAAACACCCCAACCCATACCTTCTTTATTTTTTCAACAGACCCTATAGAATACCTACCAAAAGTCAAGTCCGTAGAAAGCAACACCGAAGTAGAGCAAATGAAAATAAAAGTGTCCAACATAAGCATTCATCTCTAGTAGAATTTGTAAAAAAAAGTTGAAACAAAACAGCTAATACAGTCATTTAGTGAAACACAAGAAGTTTCAAGTACAAAAACTTTACCTCCTCTATCAAAATGTAAAACAAACCACAAAACAATTAACAGAAAATCAGCTATCACTACAGATAAAACTACTTCTTTAAATTTTAATATAGTGCAAAGTAAGCATACCAAGAAAAGTATTTTAGCCAAAATGTACCGTCACAAAGTCCTTCAAAATCTTATAAAAACAGGAGAGAAATCAGGTTCAATGCTTAAAACCTATCGTAGGAAATCTTAGAAGCGTTGATGGACAGTGCAATTCTTCTCAAAAGAAAGTTATTTATTTTACTGTTAAACAAAATGAAACCACTAACAAAACTAATAACTAAATTACAAAAAAGACTTCTCAATAAGCGAAATGTCAACAGAAAGAACTTCTTAAGTATCTGCGGAGGTATGTCCACCAGACCAGAGGACTGAAAGGCGATCCGGAACATATGGGAACCCTCTGGTATCGCCACCGTGGGTGACCTGGTCGAGGACCATGGCATCCACACATTCCCTGAGCTGCATGAGTTGACAGGGGTCCCGCTGGGTCAGTTCCTATAACACGGGGCGGTGTTGGAAAAGCTCAAGAAGCGATGGCCAGATGCAGAATCCCTCTGCGCCGGGCACGAGGTCATCGAAAACTTGCTGAGCATTGCAGAAGGGGGGCACGAAACCTCGAGGCTCTATGAGATCCTAATTAACAACACCACACATAACAAACTCAAATGTAAAGGTAAATGGGAATCTGAACTAAACACGCAGTTTGGAGACATGGAATGGGAAACCATAACACATTACCACAAAAGAATTTCCAGGAATGCCCGATTCCAGCTTATTCAATTCTACATCATCCACAGAGCCTACCTTACCCCAGCTGTCATTTCAAGATTCAGCGGCACCGGTGTGGTGACGTGCCCCAAGTGCCAAGAACCCGCAGCCACACTGACCCACATGTTCTGGGCCTGCCCGGCCATACAGACCTTCTGGTCCCAGATTCAAGCTAGGGTAGCAGAAGAGGACATAACACTGGACGTGCAGTCCCCCAGGGCCTGCATTTTGGGCTCATACCCGAGAGGCAAAAAGAACAAGCCCCTTAACAGACTCAAGGATTTAATGTACATCCTGGCAAAAAGACGTATCGCCATGACCTGGAAGCGCCCCAGAGCCCCTAGCCTCACAACATGGTGGGAAGACCTCCGTAGATGGACTGTGGCCGAAACCGGGGCCTGGGAGCAGGCGCATCAGCAACAAAAAATTGGCGACTCCGAGGACCTTTTACAATGGATAGCCCTCACAGCAGCTCTGTTCTGCCCTAAAGAAGACAGCTCCTCAGGCGAGGACCTGGACAGCCCAGGCTCACCTTAGCGCAAACAGTAGACAACCCAACGTCCCGGTCTGGGTTTGCATTGGGGGGGAGGGAAGGGGGGGAGTTCCTATTGACACATAACTGATTACCATGTTGATGATGCTGGTTGTATTGTGCTTGGAAAAAACAATAAATATATTTTTTTTTTTAAAAAAAGTATCTGCGGAGGTGAATGGAATCACACTACGAGCACAGAACCATATTTTAATGAAGAAGCGTACAAACAAAAGCAAACAAATACAATTGCCATACATAGCAGTGGTCGAGGTTATGAAAAAGTGAATAATACCATAATGGAACAAGAAGTACTCCTTACAAAAATATGCCCTGAAAACTTAGAATTACCCCTCCATTCAACTGAATCAGAACGTCTAGTGTACAAATGGCCATGCACGTCAATGTGTAACATTCCCAAACAATGTTTCATATCATTTCGCCAATTCCTCAATAAATATGTAAAAAGCAAAGACAAAATCAAAATTAAACTACTGCAAAATATGGATACCTGTCCAGTGCGCAAGTACACAGAACTACAAGGACATTCATTGGCCTGCATTACAGGACCTACTTGTAAAACCACTTTCCATGATATCAAAAGGATATCAACACATAATTCAACTATAAGAAATCTAGTCTATAGACTGTACTATGCTAAAAGTCCTGCTTTAGCACTAGCAAATTTAAATAACATCCTTCTACATGGTACAGCAAAAGACCTACTTGAAAAATTGACTATATCCAGAAAAAATATTTTGGAAGTGAAAGCCATTTACAGAATGAAATAGCTTTAAACCAAGTAAGCAACAATTCTACTCATGGCAACCTTTTGCTAAACACAAACAAAAAAGAAATACTAAAATTTAAAAGTATATCGGCTGAAGTACCAAACCATGTATGTGTATGTTGCCGTAGAACTTTTTATAAAAGTAACACAAAAACTGTAGACCTATCATACAAAATAGAAGACAATGAAGATTCTAAATGGTTTGAATTAGCTCTCTACCTTGTAGCAGAAAACAAATACGAAATAACTGAGCCCTTAATACTTTGCAGTTACTGCACTACAAAACTTGACAACAACCAAACTCCTTCACGTGCTATCACAAATAATTTGGAATTATACCCAGTACCAAAACCCCTACAACAACTTAATTTATGTGAGAGCATCATAATTCAAACAGTACACCCATTTCAAGCAATAATACGCCTTCAACCAAAAACAGCAAAATTACCTCCCTCTGAATTGGTAAAAGGCATTTGTGGAAAAGTAGTTTATTTACCATTAGATCCAAAAGAAAATGTGCATACTCTAGGAGTGCAACGTCCAATGCAGCAATCTTTAATTATCTTAGTAAATGGAGTACCTACAAAAGACAAAAAAATATGGCAACAGCTGGTAGATTTACATAAAGTTAGACAAGCCTTCCAATATCTTAAAGAGAATAATGAATATTACAAAGAAATTAATATTGAAGAAAACTTGAAAGATACAACTGAAATAATTCAAGAAACACAGGAAGCTGGTCAATTTGAGCTACTAGATCCTGATACAATATCAAATACTTTAGACCATTATACAATTCATCCTTTGCACTCTAATGACACCATAGAAGATGTACTGGAAACGTACCAAATGCGTCAAACAAAAGGATCGCCAATCAGCATATGGGAAAAAAGTATAGAAGCACCTGCTTTTCCTCTACTCTTTCCTACTGGCAAAGGAGGAAGGTATGATGATAGACCTATTCAAATATCAGCTTCAGAATACCGCTCATTACGGATGTATTCTGAAGATCCCAGATTTAGACAAAATGTGGAATACATATTCCACCTACTCTTTGAAAGGGAACGAGCAACTTTATGTTACGGAGTTGCACACATATTAAAATCAGGATCACACTTTCAAAATATGACAGCTACACAATTATTAGAAAAAGTGCAACAAAAAGATGAGGTTTTACAATGAAATATTACAAATCTGTTAGCAAATATGCGTGGTACTAAAGAGTACTGGTTTCAACGTCATCGAGATGTACGTTGTATGATCAGAAACCTTAGCCCACCCACTTGGTTTGTTACATTAAGTTGTGCAGAATATGCATGGGAAGATTTACATGATTTCCTACGCATATCAAATAAAAACAAAACAAACATAGATATACTAACACCTGGAGAACTTTGCTCTTTGGATCCTGTTAATGTTTCAAGATATTTTCACCATCGCTTCATTGCTATGCTACATTCTATTTGTAATAAAACTGTTCATCCCCTTGGAGAAGTGCAACACTTCTTTTGGAGAAAAGAATACCAAGCCAGAGGAGCACCACATATCCACATGCTTTTATGGATTAAAGATGCTCCTAAATTTGGTCAAGACAGTGATGCCACTGTTTTACAGTTTATTGAAAGATATGTCAATTGTGAAATTCCATCAGAAGCCACAAATAGTGATCTTCATGCACAAATTGTACAATTTCAAAGACACAAATGTGGAAAATATTGTCATCGCAAATACAAAAACAAAGGGAAATACTACACCAAATGCCGATTTGGTTTCCCTAGACCAGTTACAAATACAGGTCAAGTGAACAACCTCATGTCTTCAGTTAGACATAGTGTTAAAGGTAAGTCACCTAAAAATACATATTACATAAAAAGAAAAGAAAAAAAATATATCAATGATTATAATGTAATCATTGCCCACTTGTGGAATGCAAATATAGATGTGCAGTACATTGCAAACAATTCTACTGCAGTTGCACGATATGTCACAGCATACTTAACTAAAGCAGAGAAGACAGAGCTCCAAGACCTCTGGAATGACCTGTCATCAGATAAAACAGTGTCTCAGAAATTATACAGCTTGGGCATAAAAATGCTCACCCATAGAGAATGTGGATCATATGAAGCAGCTGATCGTTTCACTGGTACTGCATTGTATGGTAAATCTGAAAATATAGTGTGGCTAAGTCTTGGTTCAGCTAAATCTAGAAAAATAATTCTAAAATCATATGAAGATATAGAAACAATAGCCAAACGTGATCCCAACAGCCAAGACATTTTAAAAAACAATTTATTGGACACATACTACCCAAACAGAAGTAATACTTTGGAAAACATGTGTCTATACCACATAGCCCAAAACTACATATACACAAATAATATGAAACCTGATGAAAAAAAAGGTAAATATAGAGTGACAAACTGTGAAGGCAGCTTAGTTAAACTCACTAAACCAAATTTAATTAATCATATCAAATTGTCATTAAAGACTCCTCAACATAAAGAAGTATATTACATGTCCCTGCTACAACTCTTCAAACCATGGAGAAAGGAAGAACAAATACTAGATAACTATGACTCATACGAGGATGCTTTCAAAGCAAATGAAAGCACTATAACTGATGTAAACTTTACACAGTACAAAACAATGTTGCACAATGAACAGCAACACGAAGAAGAACTCCAAGCCCAACTAGATGAGGACACTCCCGACAGTAGTCAACCTTCTGTAACAGGAAGCCAAGAACCACTGGGAGAACCACTAATAATAAATGAGGCAGAATTAGCTATGATAGAAGTAGAAAACACCATGTGTCAGTATGAAGATAAAGAAGACTTAACTATACTACAATCAAATCTAAACAATGAGCAACGTACCATTTTTCAAGAAGTAACAAAACAAATAGCACATGGTGGTGTAAAACATGAAAATAAAGAATGTTCCTGGCATAATTATAAACCTATACTACTGTACGTCAGTGGTGAAGCTGGATTCTGGCAAAACATTCCTAATCAAAATCATTAGTAAGTTCCTTCAACAATTGACAAACAACAAACTGTCAGCTGTTGTCACTGCCCCCACAGGCTTAACTGCCTACAACATAGGTGGTGTTACATTACACCGATTACTACTATTACCAGTGGAACACCAGAACAAATTAGACTATTACAAACTTTCTGCAGAAGCTGCAATGGAACTGCGCAGAGTATTGAAACAAATGAAAATGCTACTAATAGATGAAGTGAGCATGGTGTTCAACCTGATGTTAGCTTTAATTCACCTCAGATTACAAGAAGTACTCAAAACAGACTATGAAGAGCTCTTTGCAGGAAAACGCATTATTGTTTTTGGAGATCTGCTTCAATTAACACCAGTAAAAGGTGAGCCTATTTTTAAAACATTAGGACCAAACTCTGCCGTAAAACTGTTGGCAGCATTGGAAATGTCAACCGTGGCAACATTTCCAATACAGAGAATTAACATAAAACATGCGGCAATCTGCAGATATCACTTATGCCAACATTTTAAAAATTATCAGAGTTGGTATACTTTCTAAAGAAGCAGAAGCGATATTGAAAAGCCGGCACATTAATGCACTTCATGGCGATAATGCATGTGCTACAGATGTTATGGAACAATTAGCCCACAAAAATGTCAATTGTATGGCCTTAATGCCAACTCTTGCAAGCTGGTTCAAATTCAATGAAATCATGCTAAGTAAAGAAATGCAACCAATCATGCAAATTAGCGCCACAGACAAACTAGATGTACATGGTATGACACTACCCATGTGTGACCAAGCCACAGCAAGACTAAATAGTTTAGAAAAATCAATCTCAAACACAGCAGGCTTAGAAAAGATATTAAAATTATCCTTAAATTGCAGGGTAATGCTTAAACGTAATCTTGACGTGGACCAAGGACTAGTTAATGGAGCACTGGGTACAGTTGTTGGCTTTCAAACATACCCACGTGACAACAAAATTCAGTTTGTCAATATACTCTTTGAAAAACTTTGAGGTAAAAAGGATAGGACACTCAACAGCTAGATTCCTTCTCTTCAAAGATATGTATGTACGCAGAGAACAATTTTCTCTAACTCTTGCATACACAGTCACGATTCATAAATCACAAGGTCTTACCCTAGACAAAGCAATGTTAGATATTGGTAACACAGTCTTTAAAGAAGGCATGAGCTACGTAGCACTATCACGCTTACGTACACTTGACAGTCTATTTCTAATCAACTTTGATGCAAGTAAAATAAACGCTGATATTCCTTGCATTTTAGAATACAATAGACTTTGCTCACTATACACCCCCCACCTAAACACATATTCTGTTCCACAAAAAGTAAAACGTTATAAAAGAAAAATAAATCAAACAGAAATGCAACAGGATGTCACTGCAAATCCTCCAAAGAGAGTAAAAGAAACGAATACTTCATCAAGTACCACAAGCAAAAAGAATCAATTAGGGAAAGTAAACCAGGTACTTCTTTAAAGAAGGAAGACATACTCCAAAAAAAGCAGTTAGATACAGAACTACCTGGACCATTTAAATTCTCAAATATAGTTGGTGTAAGTTGCTACGCAAATGTAGCAATGAATATTCTAATTCAATAACCACCAATTGTTGACAACATTTACTTACACAGTACAGACCCATTGTGTTTGCAAATGTTAATACTTCACAGAAATAGAGCAAACAATCCTGACAACACGTATAGTGTTTATGGAATAAGACAACAATTGGACTACTGTGCTGGAATGGTGAAATTCACTATAAACTCACAGGAAGATCCACAAGAATTTCTAATGTACTTACTTCAAGTACTGGAAAACAAAAACATACCTATAAATGAAATATTTCAGATTTCGTACATGTGGAAACATGCATGCACTCTCTGCAACATTGTGACACAAGAAGAAATCCCCAATGAACGCTTCATATATATATCAATACCAAATTGTGAATCCATTCCATTTCAGTGACTTGTACAAAATGCAAACCATGGTAGATTATGCTCTACCTGCAATTCAGATAATCGTTCCACGTTAGTAATACAAACACATAGTAAATACATAATACTAATGCTTCTACGTTACAATGCAGATGGTACCAAAAACAACTGCAAGCTCACTGGATTCACACATGGTCAAATATCACTTGGTAAGAAAACCTTCACAACAATAGGTATAATATACCACGCAGGAGCCACAACCAATTCAGGGCACTACACTGCATATGTAAAAAAGAAATGTGGATGGTTTGAATGTAATGATAGTACCATTACTCTAAAGCAGAGATTACCAGCAAATCTTACAAACGCTTACTTGATGTTCTTAAAACCAAAATTTGATAACTAAACTGTATTTAACCCCTAAGTAAACTTGTGTTAAAACAATATAAACTGTTAGAATACTCCAAAAGCTATCTAACTTCTCAAAGATTCTACAACAATTAATCAGATAAATGAATACCACTAAATTAGACCAAAAAATACACAGTTAGAATATGCCAATTGGTATCTAACTGTCCCAAAATTTAACAATATCCAAATAGATAAATCAATACCACTAAAATATATCAAAAAAATAGACAGTTAGAATACGCCAATTGGTATCTAACTGCTCCAAATTTTATAATATACAAACAAATACATAATATGTTACTGCTCCAAAAAAATGCAACAAGCCAAAGCATAAAGCATTAGCCAGAAACAACAAGTGAACACTGAAAACAAACAAACAAATAAACTGTAGCATAACAGAAAAAGTTTTTTTTTTAATCCAACATGGATTTTTTTTTCTCCCACAGACCCAATGATTTTAGCAACAAATACAAAAACTGAGCAAATTGCACAGTACTCTGATTTGTAATCTACTAAATATGAGGGTCCAAAAAAAAAGTATATTGATTATACAATGTAATAAGTCATTACAAAATACTAATACTAACATGCTATTTTCTTTTATCACATAAATTAAAAAGAAATATATGTACTCCGGTTACTAGACCAAACAGTAAGTATACAATAATAAGGAGAACCATAGCAGCATATCACATCCATAGTATCTAATACCTTTGTTCCTTATACATTTGTTTTTCACCCAAAGTTATAAGCAAATATGAATGTGATATGCTGCGGTGGTTGTTGCTAGGGCATAGAGTCTTGGGTGCATGTCAAAATACATTTCGGAAAGATTTCCTTCTTCAGGGCCAGTCTGCACAGTTATAATTCAAAAGCAAAATATAACAACAGTAATATTGCCAGTACATGTGAATTGAAATGAAAAATAAATATAAATACAACATACCCATCGAGGGATAGCCCCATGGAGCACACGGAATATGAAGAAAAGAGAGATAAACAAGTAGGAATGAGTGAAAAGGAATATTAAAGCAGCAAACATGGACGTGTGAGAAAATAAGAAAATAATGGGCCTCATTACAACCCAGGCGGTAATTTCCCTACTTTACCACCATGGTGTAAACTCCGTTTAATTAATCAGATAAATGATTAATCAGATAAATGAATAAACCATGGTGGATGGCGGATTTACTGGCCCCATTCCAAGGTAAGTGGGGCGGTAAATCCCCATTCCCCATTTACCCTTCCCCATTCCCATTTTTGCCCCATAGGGCATAATGGGAGTGGGGAAGGCGCTAATTACGGCACCGTAAATTACGGTGCCATAATTAGCACCAAGGCGGGTTAGCGTCTTGCATTTTAGCGCCTGCTAAAAGCAGGCGTTAAAATGGTAATCAGGTGTTAATGGTTAACGGTGCCGACGGCGCCGTTAAACCCTTAACGCCTGGGTTGTAATGAGGCCCAATGTTACCTTAAAGGTGTTGCATGTATAAAAACAAAGGTTGCTCAGCCCACATGGAGCGGGGCGCAATGTGGTAGCGTGCATACAGCCGCTCAGATAAATGGGAGATCGCGTTAGCTACTGAAAAATATAAGGATAAGGTTAAGTGAAGTTCATAGTCTCTGAGGAAGTAGAAAACAATTAGATCCGACGCGAATGCGTCGCTTACCTCCGTTACACGGAGAAAGAGCATCTGCGTACAGAAGCCGGTTCCTGAAAGCGGGATGCCGAGTAAAGCGATCACCTAGGAAACCGCTCTTTGTTGGGACACGTGACCACCGCGGCGCCATAGCGCAGCCGGTGTACACGAAGCTGCAGAGCAGGGTAAAGCCTGCATAAATGCAAAAAATGAATCATTTGCGGGAATCTGCAAATCATCGGCTAACAAAAATTTAATTAGCCCAGATTTTTTTTTAAAAAGGGAAAAAATTGTATAGATATAGAAAAAATACTTGAGTGAGTGCAAGTGACAGGTGCTGTGGAGCACCAAGGTATCAACAAAGCCAAAGCTGGAAAAAAACAGAAAGAAGATAAGTTGAAAGGAAAAAAGGTAAGTAAATAAAAGTATAGAGAGCTAGCTCAAGCACATGGATGGCATTACGAAAGAGAACAATATAAACTAGTGGCATTACTCAAGTGGAGTCGATGATAACATATGGAATGTCAAGTACAAATGGACACATGTAATCAAAAAGGCAATTTGTGTTACATAACCACGCTGAGGGTGGTGTCGCCCCAAGGAACGACACCTTGGGTCCCAGACCAGGATCCGGGATGTCCAGCGAGGTTACTATCAAAGTCACATGGGAACAAGGTGGAAAAGGATAAAGGGTAAAGTCAGCATATCAGTACATACGTAATAGGAGAGAAACAGTGTAAACCAACAATACACCAGGCGTACATTGGCAGGACATGTGTTTAAATATAGCAGTGATAATTGATTTCCTCATTCAAACCATTGGGGACCAGACTGCAGAGTTTGGCAATCCAAAATGTTTCTCTGTGATTTAGGCGTAGACTCATATCTTCATGTGGATTGTTTCTTGTTAGCACTTCCAATACCAAAAACTTAATTTGGGACAGGTTTTGGTTGTTCATGGCCCAATGGCGGGCCACGGCTGAGTTTGGATTGGAGTTCTGAATGCAGGAACGGTGTTCATTCCACCTAATCTTGGCAGCTCTAGTGGATTGGCCCACGTAGTATTTTCCACAGGGACATCTTATGCCATAAATGATGTTTGTGCTGTCGCAGGTGCCAAATGTCTTGAGAATAATTTTTTTGCCTGTCCGTGGGTGGAAAACAACGTTACCTTTGACTACAGAATTGCAATTAATACAATGTAGACATGGGAATGTGCCAGTGTGTTGTGTGGACAATTTAGTGCAGGGCAGTCTTGTCTGTACTAGTTCAAGTTTAAGATTCCTGCTCCTTTGAAAGGCAAACACTGGTGGCTCATTGAAAAGGTCTTGTACCCTTATGTTGTTCTTAAAAATGTTCCAATGTTTCTTGATTGTTTTTTAGATTTTGCTTTGGGTGGAGAATTTTGACACATACACAGGTGATTTCAATTCTCTGACTGGTTTCTTAGAAGCGGAAAGTAAAGTGTCACGGTCAAGACTATTGATTCTGCTAGCAGCGAGGTCCAATTCTCCTTGATGGTAGCCTCGTTGGAGGAATTTCTCTTTCATCAGGAGTTGTGTGTTGCGGCAATCTTCCTCTCACTAAAAAATAAGAGTGACAGCTTTGTCTTCTTTTTGGATAAACTTCAATTTGAAAAAATCAACAGATGAATTTCTGCATCTATTTATTTTTGAGCACTGAATAACCTTTGGATACAAGAAAGTTTCTGAACTTGATAATTTGATGCCTGTCTGGGCCTTGTTTGAGAGCGGCTGTGTGGCCTAGTATTTTTACTCGGTCTCCTGCTGTTGTTGTGTATTATAGTCAGGGTGTCTCCAGATTTGTCGCAGCCAGCTCCTTTTGAACTTAAATAAGTACAATTGTATTTATGGACTTTGAATTGAAGAATATAATATAAAATACCCCTTTTTGTGTATTTGCGAACATTTCAGGACACCGCAAGTGTTCTTAGAACACATTCAAATTGACAGAAAACAATACGGACAGCGTCCTCAGGACACCCCCTACGAACATTCCCCAGACACTGCGAGTGTTCTTAGAAACGTCTTCAGAACACCCCCATTTTGTTTATTTGCGAACATTTCAGGACACCGCGAGTGTTCTTAGAACACATTTAACGTGACAGAGAACAATACGGACAGCGTCCTCAGAACACCCCCATTTTGTTTATTTGCGAACATTTCAGGACACCACGAGTGTTCTTAGAACACATTCAACGTGACAGAGAACAATACGGACAGCGTCCTCAGAACACCCCCATTGTGTTTATTTGTGAACATTTCAGCATACCGCAAGTGTTCTTAGAACACATTCAACTTGACAGAGAACAATACGGACAGCGTCCTCAGGGCACCCCCGTTTTGTTTATTTGCGAACATTTCAGGACACCGCGAGTGTTCTTAGAACAGTTTCAGCTTGCTTGCGACCAAAACTGACACATATTGAGTCCTCAGAACACCCCCCATTCAGTTTATTTAGAACATTTCAGAACACCCGTGATGTCCGCTGACAAATCGAACACAAAAAGAACGTATAACACATAAAAAAACACAACTTTCATCCTATCTCATACACTCCCACCCTTCCCAAACACTCCTACACACCAACACACTGTACTAAATACACATTTTGAAAAAGTTTCACCGCACTGTCTGCGGGCGCTACCAAAAATCTGACGCGCTTCACGCTCCACGCCGTCCAATCAGCGAACACGTTGCATGTCCGCGGACATCACGCAAGCCGATTGTTCACTGTCCGAGGAGCGAACAGGGAAGTGTGTCCGCGGACCGAACACAGATATCACACATTTTTTTTTACCTACTTTTTGGTCATTTTAAAAAAAACTATTGGACGAATTTTCACCAAATTTGCAAAAGCACGCTTTCGGGACCAAGGTTTGGGCTGTAGACGCGAGCAAAAAATGTTTCCTATTCAGTCTATGGGAAAAAAAAAGTTTTGGGACCCCCCCTATAACTTTGCCCACCCTGGACGAATCCTCACCAAACTTTGCAAAAAAATACAGAGTGACCCAAATACTTTTTGAGGATTCGTCCAGGGAGAGCGAAGTTATAAGCCGCCCAAAAAGTGCTCTTCCTATGGAAACACCAACTTAACCATAACTACATGGCCACTACCGTGGCCATGTAATAAGATTTTGATAGAGGGGGTATCCCACTCTCTGTCAAATAAAAAAAAGACTACTTGACTTATTCTCACCAAAATATCAAAAGTCACATATGCAATGCCTCTGCTGAAATAACTATGAAGCAAATCCATCCAGTGGTTTAGGCAGTGTGGATATCCAATGCATGTGCATTTTCATTATGAGAAGACCAGTGCAAAAAGTGAAACACACCCTTTTTTTCACTCTTTATAACTTTTCAGCCATTTACAAATTTGCAACAAATCTTCAGGTTTTGGGGGCCTGTGCTAAAAAACCCACGTTTGGAAAATGTCATACTGATACATCAGTTGAGGCAAAAGTTATTAGCAATAGATTTTTTACAAAGTTAATAGATCCTAGGTTTAAACTGAACTGAGAAAAGGAGGAAACCCAAAACTGGATCCAGAGAAAGGCAAGTGGAATTGAAGAGTAAGAACATTGCTCCAATATATCTTTATTGTAAATTAGAAACACCAACACCTGGTGATGTGGAACAATATATATGTATATAATGGGAGCCATGGGGGGCTTCGGGAGAGCAGCCATTATGTGCTTTCTTCTCTGTTTTTGTCGTGCCCCGTTCATGCTGCATGATCTGCAGCGCATTACGTGCAGAACCAAGCTGCAATGCAATGCGGCATGAAGGCGAAGCCCCAGCATGCAGCGAATCTTTACAACATGGAGGATGATAACAGTGTACAGTCCTGTGGTGGGGTAGAGGAAAAGGAGGCAAGTAGGGCAAGGATAGTAAGATGAGAAAAGGAAGTAACCCAAAGTAGACAAAAAGAATGGATGGGACGGAAGCAGACAAGCAACAGAACTGGGAGCTAACAACAGGGGAGAGGGAGGGCGGGCAACCAGGCGAGAAAACATTCGGGAGTAGAACACCGAGGAGGAGGATCTTGAGCTCCTTCCTGAACTGTAGAAGGGAAAGTGTGAGTCTGATGCTGAATGTACAGAGGTTCCAAAGTCATGGGGCATAGATAGAGAAGGCCTGTCTTCTGGTTCTTTCCATCCTTACCCCGGGTTGAGCTTCAGGTAAGCACTGGAACATTTTGAGGCAGGCCTTGAGCCTGTGGATATCATCAAAGGAGGATGAGGTAGAGATGTGTGTTGTCTGCATATTTTTTATTTTTTTTTTATTTTTTATTTCATTTAGTTTGTACAAAACTTTTTGAAAAGAGATTTCCCATGCCCCTCCCACAGTGTGTCGGAGAAGTTCCATGGTGTCAACAAGCCGCGAAGAGAAGCTGCTCTGTGGGGCTACTTAAAACCAGGTAGCAGCCGCTTCTGGACTCTCAGATCCCATTCGTTCGGCAATGTCCCAGGATGCTTTTTTATCCTATTTCGCCTCACAACTTCTCCGACACACCATCGTTTTAGGCTCCACTGTTTATCATCTTTCTTGTCCAGCTTTGAGTAGTATTTCCAGTTTTTGTAGAAAATTTGTTAACCCAAAGGTTTCTTTTTCCCTGGGGTTGTGGAATTTGCGCCATAAGTCCTCTCCACATAAAGTGTCATACTGTAGTACCAAGCTTCCTAAGTGAACAGATCTGAGATCTTTCAGACTTTCACAGTACAGTGTGAGGTGTTTGAGAGTCTCATTTTGTTTCTCGCAAAAGCGACATTTAAGCATTGCTGTTACTTTTCGTGCTCTTGTCGCTTGGCTCACTCTTGTGTTGAATAAGTTTAAACGAAATTTCATGTAGGTCATTCTGTGTCGAGCATTGGGTGTCTTTATCAGGTATTGCAGCATCTGTTTACGGTCTGTGGCTTCAATGGGTGCATCATCAAAGAGCTTATGACGATTTTGCGCGTCCACTGTTAGACACCAGTCCTGGTCCCATAGTTTTTTCTTAACGTGGGTTGGGTTATTTTGCAGTGTAAATTGGTCCGTGCCAAGTTGCGTTAGCTGATTTTTGCAACCAGCTGCCCATCTGCACAGCACGGTTTCAGAGTTGCCTTTGAGCGCTTCCTGTAAGATCTTAAACTGAGGAGTACAGTCGTCTGTGATTATTTTCCGATAGATGGATAGCATGTTCCATAGCACTCGTGCCTGCAGGGAGATAAGGTTTAATGCATATCTGACGCACGCACTCGAGATTCCTTTCTGTATGTGCAGGACTCGTCTCCAGTATTGGTTTTCCAACTGTGCCCACAGGGTTGCAGGGGCTCCTAGGGCGCTTTCTGCGCCATAAATGAGCGTTGGAGTGGCTTTTTGGTTATAGTGAGCTAACACTGGTAGCAAGGAAAATATTCCGAACTTTTTGTTTATGATGACCCCTTGGCATGCTAGTTGTTTGCATTTTTGTATGATGTTCTCCGTCCAGGGTGCATCATTTATGTTGCTGTTGAACCAGACTCCTAAATACTTGGCCTTTTTCACATATCTCAAGTTGTCATTACACAGCCTCCATTTCGGTGCACTTTTGAGTTTCCGTTTATTATTTCTTGTGAGATCTTGGAGGATTATTATTTCCGACTTTGCAGGATTGATTTTCAATTTGTTTTCTTTTACGTAACCTTCTAGTGCAGCAAGCTTCCTAGATAGTCCGATTGGGGTTTGGTCCAGTATTGCAATGTCATCTGCATATAACAACCAGCTTACGGTCATCCCATTGATTTTTGGGGGAAATGATGTGACAGCTTCAAGGCTTTCTCCAATATCAGACAGGAATAGGCCGAACAGTGTGGCTGCCAACGGGCAGCCTTGTTTCACACCTTGATTTGTTTTTATGGGCTGACTCAGTGTTCCACCAGAGTCCAGCCTTACTTTGAATTCTGTGTTAGAGTGCAGTTCTTTTATGGGTTGGAGTAAGTTCTCCGGGCAATGCCATTTTTTCAACTTTGTCCATAGCATCTCTCGATCGATGGTGTCGAAGGCGCTAGACAGATCAATGAATGCAACATATATCTTCCTGTTTTGACGAATGGCTTCCATCTTCAGTAAGTTCAGGATGGTCAAGTTCAGCCCACAGCCGACTCCTTTTACAAATCCTGTTTGACGGGGATCATATCTTTTGGAGTCTTTAATTCATTTGAGTAGTTGGATTTGGAGCTGCGCCGCAAAGATTTTCCCAATAACGTCGAGCAGGGCTATCGGCCTATAGTTCTTAGGGTCTGTTCGGTCGCCCTTTTTAAAGATCGGTACCGCAATGGCACTCCTCCAAGACGTAGGTATCGTTCGCGACTGTAGTATTGATCTGAACAGGGAGTGACAAAATTCTGCCCATAAGTCTGGATATTGTTTCAAATGTTGATTGGTTAGGCCGTCTGGGCCAGGTGCTCCTGAGGTACTCAGTCGGGCGATGTTCTTGTATATGTCTTCTTTCTTTATTACAACTGACCATTCCTGCTCTTGACATGGGGCTGTTATGGTCTTTGTTGAATTGTTGTTAAGGGCCCCTGCGTAGTGGCTTACCCATATGTCTTCTGGGATCATGGATTTTGTAATTGCACCCTGAGGGGTTGAGATGTTATTTAAGTAACTCCAGAAGTCGCTTGTGTTCCTGTTTGCAAGCGCTTTCATCATGTGTTCAGCATCTCTTTGCACCATTATGTGTTTATGACTGATTAGCCAGTTCTTGTAAGTCTGTTTCAGTTGTTTTGCCTTGTCTTGATTACTGAAGACTCCATTATTTTTGAGCAGTCTTAAGGATTTTAGCAGATTTTTTTTCTTTAGATTAAGCTCTGCATCCCATACATGTACCTGCTTGAAGTCTGCTTTAGCATTGCCGGATCTTTTTTCTCTATAGGTCTCTAGTAGAGTTGTGTATTCAGTTTGTTCTTTCTCTGTTTTTTCTCCCAGTGCTTTGCACAGTAAGTTCACTTTGTTCGCATTGAGTCTCAGCCGATTACGACCCGGTCCAACTTCAAGAGGATATTTTGGCAAGACGGTTTCACGTCCACTTTTATGTGACTTCAGGTACAGTTTTAGTATGCAGTGATCGCTGAACTCCATTTCAATAATAGTTAGATGGGATACTTCACATCTCAACGAATCGTCGGCAAACATATAGTCAATTATCGATCTGGAGTGGTTTCTTCGCCAAGTTGGTTGGGCGGGAATGTCTCCTATTGTTTGCCCGTTCAGCATGTGGAGATTCCACGCCTTCATTTCCGACAGCCAGCGCCTAGCGGCTAGTAGGGCATTTATTTCTTTCTTGTCATAGGCAGTATGGTTTTTGTCAATCATACAATTTATGTTGAGATCTCCACATATAATGATGTGCGTTTCTTTATCATTTCTTTTGCTGTTACAAATGAGTTCTGAGATGGTTTCTAGGAATCGATCAAGATCTATAGCTAAGTGTTGCCAATATATGTTTACCAACATAAGTAGATTTACTTTCTTCGTTGGGCTCGCAGGCAATTGAATTTTGCATACCTGTAGGTACGCAGACACATTGGCTGCAGACAGTATGCAAACTCTGCTTTCAATTTTTGCAAAAATTGCCATTCCTGACATGGGGCGTCCTTTGGTTCCTTTAATGGCTGTGTTGAAGGCGATCTCAAAACCGTCTGCGATGGGAGGATGCATTAGCCATGTCTCCTGAAGACACAGTAGATCTATGTCTTTCAGGTCGTTTGGGATTTCTTCAAACAAATGCGTATGCCCGCGTGTGTTCCATGACGCTATGCATAAGTTGCCATACGCATTTGACTTTTGGCGTTAACTGTTTTTTGGATTGTTTATGGTTTTGGCGACCCAAGACCAGTCAAGATCTTCATATCGTGAATTGGGTTTCCTCCCGCTTGTGGAGTTGAGAGGCCCCATCATTGTTGTAATTGATTCGTCCGGTGTCTTTAGGGTAGCATCATCAGGTAGTCTCCTTAAGATGACAGGTTTAATCTCTGTACTACATTCTTCTGCTCGTAATGCAGGATTGCTGCTTGATGTGGTTTTGCCTCCTGATGGCAGTTGTTTATCCGGCAGATGTTCCGACTCTTTGGGAGTCTGAATCTCGTTTATGTCGAACCCCATCGAATTCATTGTGGCACCGGTGTTCAGAAGTGAATCACAAATGATTTTAGACGCTATGTGTAGAATCACACAGTCGTTATTTTTTTCATCTTCAAATTCCACAATTTGAATGTCGTCGGAGGTGACGGTTCGCAGTTGCGAAATGTGATGTAATAATCTCATCATGTTTTTCCTGTTTAGGAGGAGACCATCTTGTTCTCTCACTATTCTTTCCAATCGCAGTATGTATTTCCCCATTTTCTTGTTACTTCGCAATTGATTACCATGAGCTTTCCCACCAGCGACATTGAGTCTTGCGATGGACCGTGTGTTTTCAGTCGCGAATGAGCCCATATCATGGAGGCTCTTTTTGGGTGGTGATGGGTCTTTCAACAATCGTTGGACAAAGAGATTGTTGTTTTTCTGGATTTCAGTTCCGGGTTTACTCCTGGTAGATAGGCAGATTTCAGATATATCAGCATCCATTGAGGCCATTTTAGCCTCCAGGGCTATGAGGTTTTGCTCGTATTTTAGGAAGTCCATGTTATGAGAGGTGCGAGGCATGTCAAGCGGTTCACATTTCTTTAGGGCTATAATTGAGGCTCTTCTTGCTTCTAGCGTGATGCACTCTGAGACTCTATTTTCTGGACAAATTGGACTGCTTCCAACTTGTCTCAGCATGTCCATTGTGACACATCTAGGTTGGTTTATTGATTTCTTCACAGCTATGCAGCAGGATTTTGGGGCTAATTTGCTTATAAGGTGATCAGGCTGATAGTGTTTTGTGGATGGCAATTTCTCTTTACTCGGTATTGAACTGAGGTCAATGTTTATGGCAGCACCTGGTGGTGCACAGTCTTTATTCCGTGCCACCTCGGACACAACGTTCTCGTCTTCTGGATCATCCTTGCATTCCTCGTACGTTGAGAGGTCAAGGAGATCCTCTGAGGAACTCTGAGTTTCAGTGGGTAGGGATCCGACTGGGTCCTTTGTGGTTCCCAAACCTTCAGTTTGTTGTGCTTTGGTTGCTTCCTGGCTGTTCAGTTTGTCAGTTATTGAGGGAGTCTTCGCATTGCCAGAGATGGACTTTACTGGGACGCCGACATTTTGCTTGGCAGGTATTGTTGTACAAAAGCCTTTTATGTTCCTTAGAAAGAAGCGCACACTTGATCTTGTTTGGGTTTTTCTTTTCTTCATGTTTTTCGGTTTTTTACCCATTGTGGGCTCTCTCGCTTTGTTAGTTGCATTGGAGTCTAATGATTTTGAAAAGATGGAAAACGTTTCTTTTGAGATGACAGCCACATTGTTCATTGGTTCACTTCCAGAGCCACTCTCATCCTTCTCATTTGGTGGATTCACTGAACTTTGATTCTGGGCGGCCATACTAAGAACCTCTTGGGAAGCAGGTGTGACAGAACTGGTGCCAGCGCATATGAAGGGCTCAGGTATAGGACGGTTGGCAGGCCCATGATGCTCGTCATGCAGTTGAGATGGGTTCGTTTCCATGTCACCTTCTGGGTTTCGAGAAGCACAGTCTGATGAGGCAATTCTCTCATTCAACTGATCTTCACCGCTTTTACTTTTAGCTTTGTCTTTCAGGGAGGTGACGTTGTTTAGTCATTTTAGATTTTGTTTGCATTTCATGGGTGCATTTTTTTCGCCACCCTCTTCACTCCTTGTCTCTTTCAGGTTACTCTGTCCGACATTCCCTGTGTCTGGAGATGTGTAACAAGTGTCTAGGTTGGGTGCGTTTACAACCTGTATCACCTCCTCAGGCGCTACACAGGAGTCTTTGTTCTCTTTTGGAGCTAGCCACTTACAGGAAGTGTGTGACTTCTGTAGTTTTAGTAATCCAACGGCTTCACGAGCTACTTCTGCGAATAGTCGTTTGTCAGTCGCACTGTTCTTAGTGTGCTCCGTTATTATCCTTACATTTGCTTCAGTTCTTAAATGTTCATCTAACTTCACTTGTTTCATTAAATTTAGTTCTTGTTCCACGTTTATCATTTTCGAATTTAGCATAGCCAGGAGCGTGGATTGGTCCTTGATGTTCTCATTCAGTTGTTCATATAGTTTCACATATGGCAGCATCGATATGGTGTGTGCGGCCATTATCAGAGTGTTTAACTCTCTTGTGATTTCCCTCGATAGGCGCTCCGCCAAATACTGTGTTGAAGCACTAGCCTTTTCTTTAGTGCTTGCCTTTGATTTATCAGCTTTGTGTTTCCTCCTCTGTAGTTTGCATTTCTTTGAACGCGAACCAACTGGGGGGGGAACCAGCTAGGGCTAAAGAAGGGGTACCGTCATGTGTGGCTATGATCTGGAGAGCTGAGTCGCTTACATCCGCATGTCTTTTTTGTGAAACTGACAGCTGATCGCTGTCATCGTCATTCATGGAGTCGGTTCTTTTCCTTTTCATCAGTGGGTTCGTCCACAGGATGCTTTTTTGATTTTTTCCTCGTGTTGTGGTGGGGAGGGAGAAAACGTTCACCTTCACGGGATTAGGTGCACAGCTCTCCTGTTCATTTAGTTTTAAGGACTCATGAATTTCAGACGATGGAGGTTCAGCTGTGTTCTCAAAGCTCTGTTGGCTTCCCAATCTAATGTTAATTTCAATAAGGTCTTTTAGGACCTTATCCACAACGGCGATCGAGCTCCGCCGGTTAGGACTTGTCCCAGGGCTAGAGACTTGGTTCAAAAGGCTAGCCAAGCTGGGCCGGTCCGTTCTGTTTATGGTGCCGGATTCTACTTGCAAGTTCCTTAATAGGTTCGCACTGTCGAGACCGGTTCCACGTTGTGAATACAACAGTGCTTTGGTTCCATTACGGTCATGCGCGATTGTGTCATTTTCGTTGGCATCCGCAGGGCTTGCCGTGGGACTGAGCCAGGCAGCGGGCCAAGCTTGCACTCCCACGGTGTAGTCATCTAAGATCACACGCCCCTCCACTATGTTGTGGCCCCCTGCTAGACCCCTCTTGTTATTTACCACTGCTAGAGCTGCCAGGGCTTGTAAGGTCTTAACACATGGGGGCTCGCCTACGCCTACGCCCTCGCGACTTTGAACTGTGGATGTTTGTTGCACATTTATTTATTTATTTATTTATTCGGAAGGAAGATGGTTACAAAGCAATTTTCATTACAGGAAGCATTTCGTGTCGAACACTTTTCGTATCAGATGTGTGCGAGCTGACGTGGGTGAAGGGAAGGTGGAGTTAGATGAATAGCGTGGTTTTGAGGGATTTGCGAAAGAGATACAGAGATGGTTCTGCTCTGAGCGAGTTGGGGAGGGCATTCTAGAGCTTAGGTGCTATGTGAGGGAAGCCAATGCCGCCGGCTTTGGCTCTTTTTACAGTGGGTACTTGGAGTTGGTTGGCGTGATGACTTCTTCTGGGGCGGATGGAGGAGTTCTTGGTTATAGTTTCAGATAGGTAGGGGGGTGCTGTGTGGTTGATGCATTTGTGTGTGAGGATTTTAAAGTTGATCCTTTCCTTGACTGGGAGCCAGTGGACGCGTCTTCTGGCCTGTGAGATATGGTCAATTTTGGGAATGTGTAGTGCAGCACGGAGGGCATTGTTTTGCACTATTTGGAGCCTGTTTAGGTTTTTTGACGAGGTGCCTGCCAGGAGGGCGTTACAGTAGTCCAATATGGCTCCTATAGTAGCTCTGGCTATGGAGAGGCAGTTGGGCGTGGTGAGGTAGGGTTTTATGGCGTAGATGAGTTTGGTAGTCAGAGCAGAATCTGAGGCAATGGCGCTGGTTTGTCTTGTCATTGAGAGTGTCGCGTCAATGTAGACTCCTAAGGTCTTGACGGCAGAGGAGACAGGAATGCTAATACTGTCGATGGTCATGTGCAAATAATCGGGGCTAAGTTTGGTTAGAGTTTCGTTAGGGGCTAGGATGATGATTTCGGTTTTGTCTCCGTTTAGGCAGAGACCATTGATAGCCATCCATGTTTGAATAGTCGAGTAGATTTTGAGGAGGGCTTCTGAGTCAAGGTCGTAGTCTCCAGAGAGGGGGAGGAGGACCTGCGTGTCATCAGCAAAGTTGGTGTACGCTATGTTGAGGGAGTCCAGTAAGTCAAAGAGGGGTTTGGTGAATAGGTTGTAGAGGGTCGGTGCGGTGCAGGACCCTTGTGGGACTCCACAATTGATAGTGGTGGGGGGGCGCTATCCTGGCCAGAGTATACTTTCATGGCCCTGCCTTCAAGGAAGGATGTGATCCACGTGGTAGCCTTGTGAGAGAAGTGTGCAGCATTGGAGAGGTGCGATGTGAGAATGCTGTGGTCGACCAGATCGAATGCTGCAGAAAGGTCGAGTAGGAGGAGGAGGGCAGGTTTGCCTGTGTCCATTATTTTAGTAATTTGATTTTTTAAATCTAGAAGAGCAGATTCAGTCCCATGGCCTTTGCGGAAACCTGACTGTCTTTTGCCTAGGATGGTGTTGGTTTCCAGGTAGTGTTGGATTTGATTGTGTGCGGCTTTGTCTAGGATTTTAAGGAGAAAGGGGACGGTGGTGATGGGGCGATAGTTGTTAGGGGAGGAAGGATCGAGAGAGGGTTTTTTTAGGAGCGGGCGGACCCAGGCTTCTTTTAGGCATTGTGGTACACTTCCAGATGCGAAAGAGGCATTGATAAAAGCCGTGATGATGGGGGTGAGGTATTCTGCGCACTATTTGATTACGGAGGGTGGGCAGATATCCCCTTTGCATGTGGAGGGTTTGATTTTTTTAAGGAGGTCCTTGACTTCCGTCTCGGAGACTTCTCTGAAGGCAAAAAGGGGTGTTTGTGAAGGAGAGTTGTAGGTGAGAGGTATGGGCGGGCAGGTGGGGGTGTTGAGAGCTTTGCATTGGGAGGCTATTTTGTCTTGGAGTAATTTAACTTTGTTGAGGAGAGCAGCCTGGATGCCTGTACACCATGCTTCATCCTTGATGATTTCGTCTGGGCTGGAGGCTGGTGTGGTGAGTTCTTTGAATATGGAGAAAATTTCTCTTGATTTGGAACTGGCATTATTGCCAGTTCCAAATCGATTGTTGTACAATCGTCTGCCAGCTTCAACATCAGTCTCACCTTCTGAAAAGACGTCTGGTACTGTGTACCTATAGTGATCACACACCGGGATCAGGCCATTAGCTGCATGCCTTTGCAATAGTGAAGGTGCATTCATTACAATTTTTGGGGAATTTGTTGTGCAGCAGTCAAAGAAGGGTTCAGAGCTTATTGATGATATGGAAGGAGTGGAGGCGCTTACCCTTTTGCGGTGTTTGCCGTTGCTTGCCATAGGGGGCGCCCGTGGCTCAGTGGTCCCTCCTCCACCGGCTGCCAGGAAGCGCCTCTGTTGTCTTGTAAGCGGGTGAGCTACGTCGCCTCCTCCTTGAAGGATCGCAACTTCTTCCATGATCAACCCAGAAGGGCCGGGCTCCAGCGTGGTCATAAGGTTTTCCAATTCCGACTGCAGTGAGGGTATGCCCGTGCACCCCGTGCACCCCTGGCAACACTGCCAACACTCTGCTTCACTCCGCGTCGCTCCGCGACTGGAGCAGTGTATTTGAAGCTGAAAAAGGACTTCCTTGAAAAACGAAGCAGATGGGTCCCAAAAGCAGCGTCTCCCACACTGCCAACACTCTGCTTCACTCTGCGTCGCTCCGCGACCGGAGCAGTGTATTTGAAGCTGAAAAAGGACTGCCTTGAAAAACGAAGCAGATGGGTCCCAAAAGCAGCGTCTCCCACACTGCCAACACTCTGCTTCACTCCGCGTCGCTCCGCGACCGGAGCAGTGTATTTGAAGCTGAAAAAGGACTTCCTTGAAAAACGAAGCAGATGTGTCCCAAAAGCAGCGTCTCCCACACTGCCAACACTCTGCTTCACTCCGCGTCGCTCCGCGACCGGAGCAGTGTATTTGAAGCTGAAAAAGGACTTCCTTGAAAAACGAAGCAGATGGGTCCCAAAAGCAGCGTCTCCCACACTGCCAACACTCTGCTTCACTCCGCGTCGCTCCGCGACTGGAGCAGTGTATTTGAAGCTGAAAAAGGACTTCCTTGAAAAACGAAGCAGATGGGTCCCAAAAGCAGCGTCTCCCACACTGCCAACACTCTGCTTCACTCCGTGTCGCTCCACGACCGGAGCAGTGTATTTGAAGCTGAAAAAGGACTTCCTTGAAAAACGAAGCAGATGGGTCCCAAAAGCAGCGTCTCCCACACTGCCAACACTCTGCTTCACTCTGTTGTCTGCATATTTTGGATGTAGATGTTTTGTAGAGCGAGGAGGGTTCTGAGTGGCTCCATGTAAAGCCTTAGGATCAAGGGAAGAGGTTGGATCCTTGCAGAACTCGACAGGTAATGGGTACAGTTGGTGATTTGGAGGAATCTATTTGCACAAACTAGTAGCAATTAGCAAATCAGGATTTGAACCAACTGAGGCCAACCTTGCTGATTGCGATGCAGTGATGTAGATTGATGTTGAGTATCTGGTGTTCTACTGATGGAGGCTGAATAAGGCAGTGATGATGTGGTTGAGGATATTACATTCCTGTGAGTTGGGTCTTTTGTGTGCTTTGTGAGGTTCAGAGTGTCGAGTTGGCAGTGGAGTCCTTCCTTCATTGATTTGATTGCTGGGTTGAAGTCACTGAGGAAGATGTTGGCATGTGTGAGACCTTCTGTTGTCCAACTCATTGAAGTCTTCACAGATGGAGGTGTTGGACTTCGATGGTCTGTAGATGAGATGAAAAGTAGAGCAGGAAGTGTCACAAAAGGTTTTCAAAAGAGAAAATGGTGGCAACGTCCAGTTGGGTGCTTGAGCATGATGTCTTGCAAATGATGGCAAGGCATCTGCCGATCTTGTTTGGATGGCCTCTTTGCAGAATTCTGCAGCTGTTTTCCAAATGAGGACACCTATGATTTGGGTGCTGGTAGATGTCATCAATGTCTCAGTAATGAAGATGGCATCCAAGTTGTTTGTTATGATGAGGTCAGCGATGTCTGCGACATGGTTGATTGCTGAGCGGACATTAGTGAGCACTCGTTTTCGGTATAGTGATGGGTGTTGGAATGTTAATGGAGTCTATGGTGATGTGGGAGTGAGGTTGCTGTGATGCAGTGTCCATGAAGTTGATAGCGAGTGATGTGGTTGATGATGGCTGGTGATGGGAGTCTAGGCTTTTGGGAGAGAGGGGTGAAACACATATTCAAGGGAGCTTACCTGATGTTAGAGAAGCAGAGGTTCAAACAGGAATTGTCCTTTTCTTTGTCTGCCCTTCACTTAGGACTCCTGGGGGACACCCTTGATCTAAGAGTTAATAAAAGAAAGGAAGGGCAGGGCTTAGAAGGGGGGTGGGTCTTAGGTCACATGAACCAGAGCCACTTGCACCTGCTCACTAACTGCAAAGAAAAAGAGGCTGCAAGGTTGCTTAAGTAGGGAAAAAGTAGGCAAACAAGGTAGGGAAAAGAAGGAGGCAAACCAAGAAGGCGCAAAAAGATTAGCAACAGGTGGTTGGGGCATAGGTTATGTGACCCAGAACCACTTGCAGCTGCTCACACACTGAAAAGGAAAAGGGGCTGGCATTACACGCACCCATATACACACACAGTTGCTTTAATGTCGCCACCTTTATTTTCCCCGGCAAGAACTAACTGAAAACAACAACCTTTGCACAACCGCTGCAGTCCGGGATCTATCTTGAAGGAATCAAACAAGTCAGGCCCCAAAAAAGGAAAACATCATTCGATGCCATCATGTATTGTGCTGCAGTCAGCTAATATGGAATAAATGATTATGCAGAACATGTTTTTTATTGTGTATTTTTTCATGCCATTGATGTTTTCATTTAAAGTCTAGTCTGCATCATCATATTGTATGGCTAACTTACATATTTATTTGTTTACACAGTCTCCATTCATGTATGTTTGCTTGGATAGTCCCCTTTTAAAATGAATCATATTGTTTCAGGGTTGTTTTCACTAGGCCTTGTGCTTTAGATCTCAGGGATCAACTTGGTTCGTAAGAAGTTATATGTTCCTTTAAGTATGGGGTGGAGCGGAACCATATAGGCAAAGATGGACTATTGAGACTGATTTAAAGGTTATGCAATCCGCCACAGCTAGCCAGTGGATTGATTTCCTATCTTCAGTGATGTGGTCCCTCCTTGGTTTCCTTGTGATTACTCTCACTGCATCATTTTGTATGACTTGGCATTGGGCTATGCTGCCTTTGTTAGCTCCAAGTAGTAAGGCGTTACCATAGTCTAGCCTTGAGATAATGGTGGCTCTGGCGATGGTGGTGCATTTCCTTTCATAAGGACAGGTCTTTTGTGCCTTAAAAGTCTTTGATAGTACCTGCAGGTTTTTTTCAGGTATGGTACATGGTAGTCGGCCCTGAGGGATGACTCTAGGTGCACCCCTAACGTTTTCACATGATTGGAGACTGGTGCGTCCAAGTTTTTTATGTTAAATGAAGCATAATCTGAGCTGAGCTTAGCCCTAGATTGTGGAGAGCCGAATATCATGAGCTCTGTTTTACTATCGTTCAAACAGAGCCAGTTCGATTTCATCCAGGCCTCAATTACATTATAGATAATTGAGATCTTAGTGCTGTCTGAGCTGTGGTACCCGAAGTTAGGGAGAATTCTCCAGAATGGCTAATTTCCCTTACCTACTGGGTCCCTCAGCAGCATTGTTGGATTTCTAGGATTTATTTTTTCACTTGGTAAGAGTGTGAGTTTTTTTCTCCCACTCTTACATGTGTTTTGCTGTGTGTTTTTAAAATGTTTGTGTTCATAGGCTGTGGAGCCTCACCTACTCCACAGGCATCATCTTTTTACTGTGTGTTACACAGCACCTTCAGTGCTGTGACACAGGGTTGTCTTTTAGACATCCAAAAGCTGATAGCCAAAATGCCTAGAGCACTCCTATTTCTAGGGAAGTCTTACAATTTTAAGGTAATTGATGAGGTGCAGGGGAGAAAAAACAAACCCTGACACTGGGTTGTATCTAACAATGTAAAAGCAACAGATGTCCACACACTTGTGGAACACTCCCGTCCCCTGCACACCACTTCGAGAAAAACACATTTCTCACTATTATTTCATCAAAGTGTTTCTTTATAAGAAAAAATATATTAAACTGTGTATATGCATACAATTGGTAATCAATTTAGACCAAACTATTATAGGTTCATCATAGTTTAATTAATACATTGTAATTCCATCAATCTTAAAGCTTCAGGTAGACATTAGCACAATCTAAAACACCACTGTTTCACAAATCCATATGCAACCTGATGTAACATCCTTCCAAGTTATACATATTATTCATGGTGTCCTTTAATGCTTAGCACTTGACGCGTTTCGGGGCATAGTCTTCCCCTTCTTCAGAAGTTGTCTACCAGATCCCTTTAGTAGTGTATCTGTAATATACAATAAATGGGAATTTTTAAATTAACATTACATTAAGTCATATTGTTCATCTAGTCCTGTCATGACCTGTTAATTCATATACTATAATCACCTGGATTTGTTAATAAGTAATATTGTTCCTTAATAGTGTAATACCAAGTAGCTGCATAACTAAAGTATCACCACATGTTAGTTAATTCTTACCCTGTGGTCGCTGAGTGGTGAGGTCCCCCTCTATTTCTTTGTCCTCATGGGATTCAAGCCCCATCTAAATGTAAATATAGAGGGAGTCTGTTATTCACCTATCTGTGATTCTAAAGGTATCTGCATAATGCAAGGAGGTTTGTCACAAATCCGAATATCTGGCCTCAATATATTTGGAGGATTAAAGCTGACCTGCCTGGAAATCAGTCAGTTTGTATAGTTTTTCACGGAATCGCGGAAAACATCAAAAACAAAATGGCCATCTATTATGAGAACGGCGTGATGATGTCATCATGCAACAGCGTGATGACGTCGCATGGTTTATGTTTTTGTTTTTAGAGCGCAATACGTTCGTAAAGATGTTAATAATAGAACGTGAGGATGTATTCAAAGCAGTGGTGCTCATAACCAATCTGCTATATCACATTAGAGTGGTTAGTGTAATGTTGGTAATGAGCAAGGTGGAAATGACTTCTAGGCGGTAATAATATATCAAAATTCAAAGTGAAAAGGAGATAGGGGTGAATTCGGATAACATCACTAAGCTTAAGCTTATAAATTGACCAGTTCCTGACAGAAGTCTAAATAAAATCTGGAACAAACTGGAGTCCAGTCAGAATATTTAGATAGATCTAGATTAGGTGGAGTGAATATATTATTTTATAGTGAACACTTCAATGTAGATGTCAAGTGAGAATAAGGTAGGATCATATGGCTAAAATAATTAACACAATCCAGGGATTCTGAGTATCATAGTCATGCTCCCAATCTACTGGATACCATGGTTATTCGTAGTTTGTGGTGAGATAGCACCTAAACATAATGTCAATAGCACAGTGTACAACATATAATTCATCACATACCATCATAGACAATACTGTCTGTCACATATATATCAGAGTGGGTTGGTTTATGTTTCATAGGAATGAGCTGAGGTTGTATTCTTCATTCATCCCATTGGGAGATAAGCTGTTCTGTTTGTCTACCCCATAGATTTCTCGTTGATTCATTTGTCTAGCATGATGTCCACCTCTAAGTGATTTTCTCACCACCTCCAAAATAATTACTTTAAGTTGTGCTACACTGTGTTTATTTTGGGCAAAATGTCGTGCCACTGGTGATCTTATATTGTTGATGCATATATTGCTCTTATGTTCGTTCCACCGTTCCTTGGCTTTTCTGTTAGTCTGCCCTACGTAAAAGATGCCGCAAGGGCAGCTTAGTCCGTATATAACAGACTTTGTATCGCATGTTGTATAGTCATTTAATTTGATCTTATATCCATTGTTTGGGTGTCTCACATAGTTCCCTCTCCTGACATTGTTGCAATTGCAACAATTGAGGCACGGAAATGTGCCGATTATTTTTCTTTTTCAATGTCTGTTGTTAGTCTCTTTGTGGTCTTTCTGCTTTAACAAGATGGTCCTTGAAGTTGCGTCCCCTCTTGTATGCGATGATCAGCGGTTTGGGGAACAATCTGTTTAATTGTGTGTCCATTTTGATGATGCGCCAATTCTTCTTAATGATCCTGCTGATGTGATGACTTTGTGCTGAATATAACAGTGCGTAGAGAAAGGGGATGTCTTTCTGCTTATTTTTGTTTGTAAAGAGATCCCTCCTATTAAGTTTATCGGCTTTTTCTTTAGCTTTCTCAATGATTTCATCAGGATATCCTCTCTTCTTGTATTTGTCTGTCATCAATTGGTTCTCTTCTTGTAGTTTCTCTGTACATGATGTTATCCTTTTTAACTGTAGAAATTGACTGTATGGCAAGTTGTTCCGTAAATGTTCAGGGTGATGGCTTAAGAAGTGTAGAGAATTATTAACATCTGTGGGTTTATGGTAAATATTAGTAATAATTGAACCTAATGGTCCAATCTGTAGTTCCACGTCCAAAAAGTGTAACTTTGGTGATCCCACTTCCATCGTGAAGTTGATCCGATTGTGTATGCCGTAAATATATTCCAGGAAGGTCTCGAGATCAGATCTTGTCTTCCATGTCACAAGATTATTCTGCCACTTGGTTTCATTTAGGATTTTGTTGCTCTCTAGATAAAACATAAAGTGGATGGTGTATGCAGGGGCCATGGATGACCCCATGGAGGTACCTGAGGCCTGTAAATAAAATTGTGTTTAATCCTGAAATAGTTATTAACCAAAATGATTTTGCTTTATTCCAGGATGAATGTTTTATTAGCTTCACAATTGTTTCTCAGGAGAGTCCATTCAAGTGCTTCCAATCCATCTTGATGAGGAATCGATGTATATAAACTCTGTACATCAAATGAGACGAGTATGTTGTCTGTCTTGATATTGTTTAGTGAATTGAGATGATTCAGGAAATCTGTAGTGTCTTTAAGGTAGGTGTGCGTGCTCTGTACAATTGGTTGCAAGGCTTTATCCACATATGTAGCTATAGGATTGAATACACTATTGGTGCCAGCAACTATGGGTCTCAAGGGGGTGTAATGCAGTCCTTGTGAATTTTTGGAAGCCCATAGAATAAAGGTGGATCTGGATATTCATTTGTTAGAAAGCGTCTCGTTTTTTCAGAAATCCAGTTATTTTCCAAGGCTGTGTCCAATATGTTCTTAAGCATTTCTGTGATTGCTTTGGTTGGATCATGATCGATTTTGATATACATGTTTGTATCCTCGAGTAATTCATTGATCTTCATATCATAATATGTTGTATCCATTATGACAATTGCTCCACCTTTGTCTGCAGGTTTCAAGGTAAGACTCCGATCATCTGCTAGGTCCTTCATAATCTCGCTCTGTCTTCTTCTGATGTTGTAGTGCTGGGTTTTGGTGAAGTTAACCCTTTTTAAATCTATAATCATTTGTTCCTCAAATATCTTAATGGTTAGATTGTTAACATGTGGGTCAAACTGACTCTTGGGTTTAATTTCCAAGTATTTGTGTTCCTTGGTTGTGTGTTCTACTTCCATTTGTGTATCAAAGAATGTTTTTAATCTCATTTTACGTGCAAGTCTATGGAGATACATTTTTTCTTCCAGGAGATTGGAATGCTGTGTTGGTATAAATGATAGTCCTAAATTTAGTGTATCGATCTGATCCCTTGTAAGGTGTTTCTTGGAAATGTTTACCACTAGCTGTTCGGTTTGTTCCTTGGTCGTAGGTTTCTTGATGCCTCGTCTCTTTTTCTTATTTCTAAAAAAGGAGTTGGTTGTTCTCTGGATGTCGTAGCCTCTTGAGAGGTATGTATTATTGTAGACTTCGGTCTGTTACTCCCAGTACTGAGCCTCTCCTCTCCACTGGTAGGTACCTCACTGCTGGGATCACTGGCATCTTGTCCTGGTGTTTTTGGGTTGTGGGGTTGTCTTTTATTGGGACCTGGTCTGTTTTGTGCGTAATGTTCTTGCTAGGTATATACAATGTCCTGTAGATAATTTAGCCTGTCCCGTCTGAATTTCCGCACTTTACGTTGTTCAATGTCTTTTTTATAATTTTCCAAAGTCTGGTTAACTTCTTCAATGATGCTAGTTAGTTCCTCCTTAGTTTTAAAAGTTGACAATTGTTCTGTTAATTCCTCTATTTCTTTGTCGATTTTGTTAACTGATTTGGCCAATTCTTCGATTGTCAAGAGTATTAAGTCCAATGAGCATTTGTTTAAAATATGCACCCACTTCTTCACAAAATCAGGGTTATCCTTGCAGAGTGTTGGTCTTAAGTATACTCTTAAGCCCCTAGGGATGCGTTGGGCTCGATAATATTGTGCCAACGTGGTGGCGTGCAATTTTTGTGATATTTCACGCCTAATGACTCTAACAGGGATATTAACTTTTCTGGACTAGTAGTAACTGGTGTACTGCTTTCTATCTCCTTAATGAGACCTAGTATACGGTTTGCCTCTTCTTCATCGAATGCAAATGTAGTTGCATGTTTTTTCGGTCAGTGTATTGATTTTTGAAAATGACATTACTGTCAACTAGCTCGGGATGGGTGCTACTATGGCCTTTGTGTCACACTGTACAAGTAGAGGATACGTCCAAAAGCTGATAGCCAAAATGCCTAGAGCACTCCTATTTCTAGGGAAGTCTTACAATTTTAAGGTAATTGGTCGGGTGCAGGGGAGAAAAAACAAACCCTGACACTGGGTTGTATCTAACAATGTAAAAGCAACAGATGTCCACACACTTGTGGAACACTCCCGTCCCCTGCACACCCTATTTCTGTTGTAAATACAGCCAAACAGTTACAAATGTATTTATGAAACAATTCCAAGTAATAAACTTCGAGAAAAACACATTTCTCACTATTATTTCATCAGAGTGTTTCTTTATAAGAAGAAATATATTAAACTGTGTATATACATACAATTGGTAATCAATTTAGAACAAACTATTATAGGTTCATCATAGTTTAATTAATACATCGTAATTCCATCAATCCTAAAGCTTCAGGTAGACATTAGCACAATCTAAAACACCACTGTTTCACAAATTCATATGCAACCTGATGTAACATCCTTCCAAGTTATACATATTATTCATGGTGTCCTTTAATGCTTAGCACTTGACGCGTTTCTTTTAGACATCCCACTCAGACTTTATTTTCTGGGACTGACTTCTGTCTCCCAGAACATGTAAAGTTGCCATTGACTTTATTAGTCTTTTTAAATCCACAGACCCAGTACAAACTATCTTACATGTAGTACTGGAAAGGGTTAATACTTATCCCTTTTTGTCTGTTTCTCTTGGAGCATTGTTTTGCTCCCCTTTCATCAAGACTTGGCTGGTGGCAGTCGTAACTACCCTATTTTTCATGCCGCGTTTATCTTAAATAACCTTGGTATTGTTTTAGGCTACATTGGTAGCCTCGAACTTAAACCCGCTAGACCATATAGGTTTTTATACGGTTACGGATGGGCTTATTTGTCATTTCTTTTTTAAAAGGTCTTTCTCATGTTTTTCTCTGCGCACCAGACTAGGTTTGGTTCCTTTGTTCACCGTCTCTTCGCAGGCTTTTACACAGAAGCCCTCCTTACGCGCCTGAAAGTCGGGGTAGGCAGGATGTGAGGGAGGGGTTTTAGAACCCCTGCCAGGGGTTCCCTTGGTAACCCAAGTGGTAAACCAGACTGTTGTGGAAGGAGTAGTTTATTTTCGTCCACGTTATGTTTGGAGCTGTTTGTCCGCTGCCTTATCTAGAATCTTTAATAGAAAATTACAGTTTATAATTGGGCGCAGGTTTATTGGATCTTTTTGACCTAAACCTGTTTTTTTTCCAATGGTGTTACGGTCACCCGTTTCATGGCTGCTGGACATTTTTGTCTCTAAAAGAGGCGTTGACCATTCTGCGAAATAGCGGGGCAAAAGTGTCAATATTACCCAGGATAATTTTCAGGGGGAGAATGTTTTCTGAACATGTAGTCTACTTAATAGAAGAAAGAAGTTTCGTCGTATCTTCGAGGGAAAGAGGTTTAAACTTGAATTGTCTTCTCTGAAGATGGTGGGATGTATTTCTTTCACGTGGGACTGTGCCTGTGCTAACACTTGGCATAGGCTGATGGTTTTGCAAGCTTTTTGAATTCTTTCCTGGACTTTTTCACAGTCTGCTTGTATGGGTTGAAAGGGAAGGGAAATGGATGGTGGTTTTTCGACTGATTTAAGGATTTGGAATAAGTTCCCGTGGAGTTGGTAGCTGAGGAAATGTGATCGTTATAAAAATGTTTCTTTACTTAGGTCAATTTTTCCTTGTATTTTCTATCTAGCTCTTTCCAATTCCGCTGGTTTTCCTCCAAAGTGTCTTTGAGCCATTGTCTTTCTAGACTCCTTTTCGCTTTTTTCAATTATTTAGTTTCTTCGTAAACCATTTATGATAGTTTATGTTTGGTCTGACCTGTTTTTGCTTCATAGGAGCAAGAGAGTCTACAATTTGTTGGAATTTAGTGTTGTACATAGGGCAACCTCCTCACATGAATCTTCGTCTGTGGTTAAAGTCATGATGTTACTGATGGTTTCTTCTAGTATCTCTGGAGTGAGATTTTTTAAATTTCTGCTCAGGACTTTTTTTGGTTTATTATCGGGTTTCTTGGTGTCGCTTTTAAGTGTCATTTTTAGCTCAATTTTATAATGGTCAGACCATTTGCAAGGAGTTGTTTTTTGGAGCAAGATAAAACAGAACCTGTATACAGCCCCTCAAGGGGTTGTGAGAGAACGGTGAATTGGAAAGGCACTGGCAATGGTATTTAGATTTATTGCCAGTCTCCCCCAGGATTGAGGTAAGATCAGGTTCTCCTGGAGCAAGCAGTGGGTTTGCTCCGATTTCCAAAATATTCCTGGGCTGGGTTTCTGAACCCTTCACATACAGCAACGTATTTCAAGGTCTGCACTTCAGCTGTCAGAACGCTTTAGTCAATTGCATTTTCCAAAACTTTCCTTGGGCCTGCACACCTGAGGACTTTAAGCACAATGCAGTATTTTGGGCCAGGGTGACCCTTCTGGGGCTGAGTGGCCTGTTTGTCATGTCCAGTCTTTTTCTTCCCTATTTGTACTTAGTGTATTTTTAGTCTATAGTCATTATAGCCAAGGCCACTCTCTCCTGAGCTCACCTAATCACTGGTATAGAGCTCTTGCCAGTCTTCTCCTTTGGAATGAATCTCATAGAACAATGCACTGCTCGCTGTCATTCTCCATTGCACTCTCCAAATGTCTCTGAAGTGTCACACTTTAACTAAATTCCATCCACCATGTTTGCCCTTGGCTTATGAGTAATGCTGGAGATAATTGTTTAAAATGGGACACCGGTGAAAGCTGATTGCTAGCGGTCAAGAATAGTTTCTCATGCGCATCCCCGTCCCCATGCCACAGCTTGTCTTTCAGTGGTGAATGGGTGGCCCCTGGCTTTGTGGTCTATCACAAAAAATCATTGATTCTCCATCTTGGAAGCCTTTTCATTGCAAATACATAATTCTGCCATGGCTCCAATCATGTCATGAGTTTGTGATCTGAGCCACTTTTGCTGTGTCTGTGCCACATTGTCAAGAGGAAGTTTGCAGTCTGCACAAAGAACCATGAAGTCACACATGTTACCTCTTTTTATTTCTGTGTCCTGCTTGTGAACCAAAATCCTGAACCATGGTCAAGCTTTCCCGGCATCAACATATAAACAATGGGGTTTTTGCCCTTTTTGGGTTCCCGGTATGCAGGCTAAAACAGAGGTCAGTTACCTGACGAGGACCTGTGGGGTTCACCCAACTGAGTTCCCTCTTAGCCCAACTATCCAAAGCCCACATGCCTCAGTCAGTCACACAAAGTTCTAAACTACAGCACATTAAAGAAAACTAAACCGGCAAATGTCGCCAATGAGATGATAACTCACTATCTGCTACAATGGAAGTCATTCATGTTTCCTCTTAAAATATCAAAGCTTTTACAACTGAGGCTAGCCAAAAGAAAAAGTGTCACTTGAACAGCAGCATGACTGTTAATCAACCATCGGCCCTGAACTGTACCCTCACCCCACCCCCTTTCCATGCCGGTTTAATTTTCATTGGAGAACACTTGCCTACTATGATGACTGGAGGCAGTATTGGGCCGGCCTCACTGAGAATCAAGAGTAATTGCTTCTCCTTCGCTTATCCACTGATCCAGGTGAAAGGACAAGACTCTTATCAAATCAACCCACTTTTTGGATGAGTGGTTTGAGTTCAGCCAAGCAGAGTCCAGTGGTTGTTGCAGAGCACTGAGACTTGTTGAGGAGAGAATGACGATGAATAGAAAAGAATGGAATAGGAATGGAGAAGGCACAAGGGAAGTTGAGTTAGGGTAGAGGAGTGAGGGATATGGGAAGTGGTAGCATGTATGGGGAGTGATGGATGAGGGAGGAGGTGTGAGAAATGAGGAAGTAGGAGAAGGAGTAAGGGATGAGAGGTAAGGACAAACAGTGAGAAAGGAATAATGAGTCATGTCAAATAGGGAGAAAGAGGAGGAAGAAATGTGAGGTAGGAGAATGAGGAGGGGGAGCGAGAAGTGAGGATTGAGTAGGTATAAGGAGTGAGGGGCGGTGACTGAGAAGGGAGGAAAATGACTCACAAATGAAGAACATAAATGGTAATGCTATAAAGAGGCAAATATGATTTGTGATGAGAAGATGTGGTGAATATAAGTGAGGCAGCAGGAACAGGTATGACATGTGTATAGGCGTGTTATAAATGCCATATATCATATCATACCATACCATACCATATCATATCATAAGAATAAAGAATGGGGGAGCTGACAGCTGGGAAGAGGCAGTGTACAGTGAGAAGGATTGAGGAAAAGGAATGACAGTGTCCTAAATGGTTACGGCATAAGCTAACAGCAAGCAAGAGTTGGGCTCACGTATATGAACAGATCATTTTACCGTAGATGCTGTATAATGTATAATGCTTTTACACATAATTCATTATTCCACCATTAACATCGACTTGCCGACATGCTGTGAATAACTTACTCTGCATTCATTCATTCATTCTATGTGCAATCCTTTTAACACCCATTCACTTGTATCTAGATTTGTATTAGAATACAACACTTAGGCCCTGATCCATAACATTTCTTGCGTGCTGAAAAGTGAATTCACATTTACTGTGAATCAGGTCCTTCACGATTAAAAGCTGACCGCAGGGACATACATTGAGCTCTCATGACTGGTCAAAATGTGCATTTCTGGCAATTATTTTACTTGACAAAAATCTACTGTAAGAAATGCTAATTGTAACCATGTTGCTCTTTATTGATCATTGATTTTGTTTTGAAGTAAATGGTTCTAAACATTGATTGCTGTCATTAAGCAATTGTATCTGAATTAAAAAGTCTACAAATCTATCTCTATTAACAGAATAAGGTGGGTACAATATCGAAAGTCATTTTATGTTTATTAGCTTGCAGCCAATCAATATTTGTGAAATATTCTGTCATGAGCATTCGATGCATGTGCAAGGACATCTGTAGGTCATTCGCACCACAGGCTGATCTACTGGTACTCTCCTATATCGTTCGCTGTTCAGTCTGTAATGTTATTGCCTGCTTACATGTACTGTTTCATTTCTATTTAGATGGATGCTTGTGAATGCTAAGCAGAAAGGTCAGCACACAGAATGTGTTAGGTAAAATTAGTATCGGAGTCCCTGAAGCATTTTATCATCTAGAGGTTATCCAAAGAAACAGTGTAAGAGCAAATTAACAGAACATTGCAAAACAGAAACAATAGAGCTACAAAAAAGGGCTTTAGTTCTCCCAAATCTAAATGAATAATAATGTACAATGGACCCCTTCACTGCAGTATATCCTCCTGACAAAGAGAGTAATGTACCGTGGGCCCGGTAAGAACGAACTTGAATCAGGAACCAGACTGACCCAGGTAGTATGAAAATAGAAATGCTTCCGTATTCTTGGTTACAATTACAGGTATGAAAGAGGAGCACAGGACATAAGCGTCCTCTCTGATTCCTTCTCAAGCTATGACACTCCTGGAACTCAGAGCATGGCCTGGGTTCCACATACATCATTCCATTCCTTTCCTTCAGGCCTTTCCGCTCATGCACACAGCCAACATAGATACCTAACCACAACAGAGAGTTACTACAATGTTGCTGAATCTTAACGTTGTTTGGTGATGAAAATATTCATTCACACCCGGGCAGAGTGAGCCAACCAATCAGGTGGCTCGAACAACAGGTGAGAATGCACAATGGATGCCTGCTGTTCCAGCCACCCGAGGCCCTTCCCCGGGTGGTGCTTTTATTTTCCTTTTTTTTATGTGGGGAGGCAACAGGGAGCTTCTCCCTGTTGCCTCCTCACGCCCCCCCAAATCACCTGATTCCCCTTTCCACCCACCACTTACCTGCGGGACCAGACCCTTGTGCTTCGGTTCCTAAACTCCTCCTATCTGTCTGCCGCCATTGAAACAGAAAAGGGACTAGGTCCCTTTTCAGATGACAGAGGCCATTTTGGATAATGTTTTCCAATATTGTTTTTCTGACGGGAGATTGGCTCGTTCCGGTAAATTCCGGATGCAAATAGCTTTCACGTTTCGGCGGGAGGGCAGACCTGGGCTTTAACGGCCTGCAGCCTGAGCTGAGGCCATCGCTTTGCTCAGATCTACGACTGCTCGGGATAGCAGGCTGTTAAAAAAGCCTATGTCCGCCCCCTCTCCCCCCGCTCCTCGCCGAGGCGTGAAATCTCTCTTAAATTCTGAGGAATAGACCAGCACATTGTTAGCAGAAACCTTAGACATACTAGATCCATAATAAAGTAGAACTATCTCTCACAAGAGCACAGATGTCAAACATTCAATGGGATGGCTCTATCAGTGGTAATGCAATAATTTGTTCTGATACTTGAAACATTTATTAACTGGGCAACACTGAATCATTGTCATTGAAAAAATAAACCCAAGAAAGAATTACACACATAGTTAATGGGCTAATTAATGATATATACACCTCTATATCCAAATTATTGTATTACTTTGCTTTGTGATTGTAAGGTATATACTAAATGATATAAACCCCCATGTATACTGTGCAGAAAAAGAATAAACCTTAAATTGCGTACTTTAAAATTGCCCAAATATTCTTTCTGTTATATAGTCCTATTTATTGTTCTCATTACTTAACCTTGATTAGCAATATAAGCATCGCCTCTAGTGAAGACCCAATGTGATGTTGAATCCCACTTGAGTTGCACAAGACAGCTTTGAAAAAAGTTACTTTTAAAAGGACAAACATTGCACGTATATTGTAATGTCATTAGTGAATACTGACTTTTGCAAGTAGCAAGTAGAAAAGATATTGTTCCATTTATCTATGACAGTCACCCTTTCTCAACTCTCATTCTGGACGTCCTTTACATGTTGTACTCATGGGGGCCCTGAATCATGCTGTTCCCATGTTCATCTTGTATCCAGACTTGCAACATTATGTGTTACTACTGACTTCTACTGACTACTACTGACTTCTGCAATTGTATTCCCTCTCCCCTCTCGCTTCTCCACTCTTTTTGACTGCTTACTCTCTATTCTATACCCCCTCTCCCTTTTCCTATCTCCTCCCCTCCTCCCCTTACTTTATCTATGTACTTACTATTTCAGAATTGTCCCTGGACCTAGTATGATAGCAACCTCGTCTGTCACTCCCCCATCCCCTTGCTGCCCCCACCCTCCCTCCAGCACTATCTGAAACGTTGTCAGGCCTCGTACGATAGTCGCTTGTTTTGTTCCTCCCCTACCTTTCTGCACCCCTCTCCCTCACCTTTTGTTTTCCTCCGGTTCTACCTGAAATGTTGTCAGGTCTAGCATGGTAGTCGCCTGTCTGTTTCCATTTCCTTTCCAGTCTGCACTATCTGAAATGTCATCAGGCCGAGTACGATATTTAACTTCACATCCTTACTGTTCATGGCCTGTAAGAATGTCGCTGTATTTTCCCTTGTTCCCTCCCTTGCCTTGAAGCGCTTTGAAACACATTGTGTATAGGCGCTATATAAATAAACTATCATATCACATCATTATCACGACATGGAACAATATGAATGCATAGTGCATGTGAGAAAATGTATGTTTAAATATTTAAATATCCATGGCTCTGAATGGGTGACAGGCACATGTAACCAAGCCTCTTACTTTTTACTACAAGAGGCATCTGACCAAGTCCCCTATCTTGCTGGGAGGTTTCGGGATGGGGTGTTCAAGGGGTTTGGCTACAAACATCGCCTACATGATGCAGGGCCTGGGCTCTGCATGGAGAAGGTCACTTTGAACTTGGAACCTTTCCCCAGGAGCTTGGTAAGGAATGGTGACACTGTCTAATGATTTTAGGGAGCCCTGTCAGTGAAAAGAGTTCCAGACCAAAGAAAGAAACAAACAATCAATTATTCCTTATGTTACTGAAGACAACACTTCTTTTACTCCTACAGAATAATTCAGTTTATTGAAAGAACAGGAAAATCACATTACCGTCACAGATAAAATGACTATGTGCAGTATGAAGTACAAAAAACACAGTACACACATATAATTACAATTCAAAACAATACATTCCTAAAAAGATCACAAAGTATCAAAATGAGCAAGGGCAATGCAAAATACAGTACCTGTGCAAAGAATGCAAAAGAATGCAGAACACATCAAAACAGCACAAAAGACCTTGATTTTAGAATGATGAAAACCGGGCCCAAAAAGATGTTACATATTAGTGTTCAGATTCATAGACCCTTATCTACACACTACATGTTTCGATCCCAGGAAACAATTAACATGATCTTCTTCGGGAGCAACAACATTTGTTTGGTGTTTAATTCTATTCCTTGAATGATTTCTTTTAGGTGCTAAATTGGGAACTGAATTCATGTCCACCAAATATCTATTATTAAAATACAGTGTAAATATCAAATAGTGGTCTTACCAATCTCTCAAAGTGAGAAATGCCATTAAAGATTATTCAATACACTGTCCAACAAATTCAGGCCCACTGAAAGCACCTCAATTGTAGGTCATATACCTAAATATAGAACACAGAGAGAAAAGGGGAACAAGCACCAACGTTTTTAGTTAGATTCCATGTAAGCATATGTAAGAAAATAAAATAATTACCCAAGAAGTCTATTAATAGAATACCAAAGCCACAATCACTGAAACATGTTATTGGATGGGCCCATCAGAGTTTAAGACTTCACCTCTTGTGGGACCACAGTAATGGGAAAACACAAAAGTAACTCTGTACCGCATTCATACATCCCCAAAATTACACTTACTTGACTCTGTGCGTGCACGGCATGTCCCGAGAGTCCAGTTTACTCCACCAATAGCCGAAGAAACCGCTATGGTCAGATCGGTATTGATTATTTCCTGGGAACCTCACTTAGTAAAACAACATGGAAGGAAACATGGAGCTTTGCTAGATACCAATATGAAAGTGGTCCCCATATTGGAAGGACTATTAAAAGGATAGAGTGTTACCAGAGTAGCATCAAAATGCAGTTGCAATATTGGAGGAACTCAAACATTTTAAAGTGGATTCAAGAATAGGACACCAAACACCTACGCTAATAACATTACTAGATGATAATGTGAGGGGATGTTTGTCTCTTTGTGTCCCATGGTTCCGAAATGATTCCCCAATGAAGCTGATGTGTTGTTATTCTTTACCCAGCTCCTGTGTTCACAGATCCTGGTCTTCACCTACCTCATTAACATACTAAGGTATAACACTTTACACGGACATATAATTACATATATCACTCTACTGGTATTACAATTAGTGAGTTATTGTTCTTTCCACGGTGCATGTGAGCCCAGGTCAACTTCAGTGCTACATTTGGTCTGTGCACACACTGAACATTTGCCACAAAAGACATGGCCAATTGGTCGTGGTTACCCACACATTTGCACGAGAGTTAGAGTTGGTTGGGTAGGACGATGTTTCAAATACGTGTGGATTACTGATCTTTTAAATTAAGACTATGCTTAAAACCAAACATGTGTTGAGCCACATTTGAGTGACCCTTTACTAAAATGCTCCAGTGTTTCAGGGTCATCATCTTGTTTTTCCAGGAAAGTTGTTATAGGTGTTAACACAGACCAAATGATCAGCATTTCTATTCTGATTCTTAGATGAGTATTCCAAGATTTGTGCTGGAGGCTCTCTTCTTACATTTTGTTCCAGTGTTCTAGGATAACCCCGTTGTAGAAATGTGTTTGCTAAAAGAGTGGCATGTTGCTCATAAATTGACATTTCAGTGCTATTACGGTGGAGCTGTAGAAATTGCCTCAATCAATCAGGATATTTATAGTGCACACTATCGCCAAAGGAATCATGGCGCAGAATATGGCAAATTGTTCCTTCGGACAGCATGGATGGAAGCTATTGTAACTCAACTATGAATTCCTGGATGTGGGTTTCATGAAGAGGACCACTTTGGCCACCTGATTTTCCGTGTGTTTTCTGATGTCCAAAAACATGACTGATAGTGTGCTCATTTCACTAGTGAATTTTAAGGCTGAATTATTGGTGTTCAACTATGTCAGAGATTCAACAACTCTAGGGTCTGAGCCTTCTCAAGCAGTAAAGACATCATCAATATAGCGTTTCCACATTTGAATTTTATTGGCAAAGGGGTTCACACCTATGAACAAAAAGGATAGTTCAAATTCGGGCCACAGTAGCACCCATAGTGGTGCCTCTTATCTTTTTAAAGAGTTTATTTTTGAATTGGAAAACAATTTGTTACATGGTCACAGCAGTCCACCATAAGATGAATGCCCGGTTCTCGTTGTCTAGTCCTGAATGATAATGATCAAAGGGTTTTCGGACAAGTTGTAATGCCTCACCTTGAACAATACATGTGTACAGAGATTCAATGTCACATGTGATCAATAAATTGTTCTGATCATCAAATGAAAATCCCTCAAGCAAATTAATGACCAAACCAAATCTCATGAACAAACAGGTAGTATTTTTATTTTTTATTTTTATTTTATTGTGCATATTAGCCAAAACAAATTTCAACTTTTTACACAGTGCATAAAGAAAATAAATAGAAAACATAAATGAGCATATCAGCATAGGCTATATTATTTAAAACATACAGGTCATATACCCACAATGATAACAATTTCAATTTGTTTAACCACAAGATAAAAAGAAAAAGATAAAAACAAAAGATATAGACAGAAATAATTAATTAAAGAAACCTATATCATAAAATACACAATACCCAATCAAAAAACCAGGGGAGAAAGCAACTTTCCAATGGATAAATTCACCTCTTACATATCAACATTGTCTCACTTCACAAAGTTAGATAATGGCATGATCAACCAGTTTTAGATCATTAAGCAGTTTAACTACTTCCATTGAGAGAAATACTTTGTTACCAGAAATAATTCTCTCCCAAAGATCATCAGAGTCTGGCCATTTCTCCCTGTCAAAAAACCTCTGCAATCTCCCCTGAATTAATTCCCTTGTACCAGAGCAGGATAACACAAGATGTGTCATAGTCTGTTTGATATTCCCATCACACTCCTGGCATATGTTAGAAGGAAAAGCAAAATTATCACAAATATGTAGGATTTCTAAGGCTGGTAAAATGTTTAGTTTGAATTAAAGAAAATTCATCCTAACCGTAGGGTCCGGAAATTTTTGTAGAAAAGTTGGAAGGACAGTTCTAGGTTTATCATAGAGAGAGAAGTTTGTGGATAATTTATCTAAACATACCCTATCAATAGTCCTTATCCACTCTCTTCTCTTAATAAACTCCTTAGATCTTAAGGGGTTGGAGCTCATAGTATCAACATCCAAGTCAGCTGAGGCAAGAATATCTAAACATTTAGATTTAAGCATTTCCAAAAAGATGTTGTCCCCCTTTATCATTTGACAGCGAACATCCTCATATTTTATTTATTTATTTATTTTATTTATTTAAATTTGTATAGCGCGCAAGCAGCCCAGGGGCATTGAGGCGCTGTTACTTGCATGAGCTTAGTTACAGGCATGGTATCAGTAAGAGGCATATTACAGATAGGAACAAGCAAGGTTATCATTACAGCTTATGCGGTTGGTCAATACAACTTAAGCAGTGGGTCCTATGGTTGGTATTCATGCTGCTGTGAGGGACCTTATGAGAAGATGGTGGTTTTCAATGCTTTGTGGAAGGCTAGGAGGGAGGGCTCACTGCGGATGGTGGGAAGTAGGGTATTCCAGTGAGTGGGTGCGAGATAAGGGAAGCTGTATCCACCTGCTCTGGATCTTTTTACTAGTGGCACAGAGAGCATGTTGGTGTAGGGTGATCTTGTTGGTCTTGTAGAGGCGACGGAGTGGATTCTTTGTGAGAGGTAGTCGGGGGCAGTGAGATGGATGCATTTGTGTGTCAGTGTGAGCGCTTTGAAAATTATTCTCTGCTTTATTGGGAGCCAGTGGGCTAGTTTTCTGGCTTCCGAGATGTGGTCCCTTTTGACAATACCTTGGGCTGCTCGGAGAGCACTATTCTGGATGACTTGTAGCCTCTCCAAGTTTCTTTTTGAGGTACCTAGGAAGAGTATGTTGCAGTAGTCTAGCCTGGAGCCGGTGATGGCTCTGGCTATGTTTGTGCAGTTCTCTTTGGAGAGGAAAGGCCTGACTGCGTTGATCAGTTTAGCATGATATGCGGCTGAGGAGGCAATGGCGTTGACTTGTCTGTCCATGGAAAGGTTAGAGTCTAGATAGACTCCAAGAGTTTTGACTGAGTCTGAAACAGGTATTTTGATGGTGTCGATGGTGAAGTGACTGAATTGGGAGTCAAGTTTTTTTAGCGTTTCGGGGGAACCTACCAGTAGGAGTTCTGTCTTGTCAGAGTTGAGGCATAGTCCATTGTCTGGCATCCAGGCTTGGATGGTGTTGTATAGGTTGTTAAGGGTCATGGAGTCAGTGTCGTAGTTGCCTGTGAGGGTAAGGAGGATCTGGGTATCGTCCGCGTAGTTAGTGTAGGTTATACCCATAGCGTCGAGGATGAGGAAGAGGGGTCGTGTGAAGATGTTGTAGAGTGTGGGGGAGAGGCATGAGCCTTGGGGCACGCCAAAGAGTATGATAGTGGGTGAGGCAGAGGCTAGGTCAGAGAATACTTGCATGGTTCTGTCTTGTAGGAAGGATGTGATCCATGCTGTGGCGTCAGGGGAGAACTTGGCAGTGGAGGAGAGATGATGGCAAAGGACGTCATGATCTACGAGATCGAACGCTGCAGATAAGTCAAGGAGTAGGAGAAGAGCTGGTTTGCCCATGTCTCTGGCATCGTCCATTTGGTTTTTCAGGTCAAGTAGGGCGGTTTCAGTCCCATGTCTAGGGCGGAAGCCAGATTGGCGGAGTCCCAGGAGTTTGTTTTCTTCGATGAAGTGCTGAACCTGCAGATAGGCTGCTTTGTCCAGTATTTTGAGGAGGAAAGGGACAGTGGTGATGGGTCTATAGTTGTTGGGGGAGGTGGGATCGAGAGTTGGTTTTTTTAAGAGGGGGCGGACCCATGCTTCCTTGAGGGAGGTGGGGACTTTCCCTGTTGCGAAGGAGGCATTAACAAATGCTGTCAGGAAGGGAGCAAGCGCTTCAGTGCAGTCGTTGATGAGATCTGCTGGGCAGGCATCACCTTTACAGTTGGATGCTTTGATGTTCTTCATTATGTTAATGATGTCCTTTTCCTGTATGGATTTGAAGGAGAAGGGTTGGGGAGGGTCTTGGGCTGGTGGTGGGACAGGGATATGAGTATTGGGCAGGGCTTGTTTGGTAGCTAGTATTTTGCTTTGGAGGCGGCTCAGTTTTGTTAGCATTGCCGTTTGAATTTTGTCGCACCAGACTTTGTCTTTGGTGAAGTTCTGGGGGGTGGGAGTAGGAGTCTCTAGCTCCCTAAAAATTGCAAAGATTTCTTTTGTGCTGGATTGGGCTTCCGAAATTCTGGATTCAAAAGATTTGGATTTTGCCCGGGTGATAGCTTTTTTGTACTCCGTAGAGCAGGCTTTAAAGATCAGCTTGTCTTTGTCAGTGTGGGACGTTTGCCACTGAGTAAGTGCTGCCCTTTTCTCGTTTCGGAGTGCGAGCAAGTCTGGGGTGAACCAGGAGGGTTGGTGGGTTTGTATTTACGGGGTTTTAGTGGGGCAATGGAGTTGATAGCTGCTTTAATGGCAGCATCGTAGGTTGATGCAAGAGTTTCTGGGTCTGTGGAAAAAGGTGGTCTGAAGGCTGGGTCTTGGAGGAAGGGCAGTAGTCTTTCCTTAGTGAGCTGGCGGGAGCTTCTTGTGAGGCAAGGTGGTAGGGGTTGGGGTGGCGGGGTAGAGGAGCTGGTGGTGAGGATGCTAAATGTGATGATATGGTGGTCAGACCATGGGGTAGGAGTGTTTGATGAGTGGGCAGTTGTGCTGAGCAATCCAGTCGAGTGTTCTGCCCTGAGTGTGCGTTGGGCTAAAGATAGTGTTCTTATAGCCTAGTGTTGTTAGGGCTGAGTCAAAGGATTTGGCTGCTGGGTCCTTTTTATCCTGGAGGCCTAGGTTGACGTCCCCAAGGAGAATGGCTTTCGAATGTTTTTTGAGGTTGTCAGATAGAAGATGGATGAGAGAGGCTTGGAAGTCTTCTATTGGGCCAGGAGGGCGATAGACAATATGAGCGGTAATGGTACAGTTGGGGGAGAGGATAATTCTGACTTGGAGGTAGTCGTTGTTGCTGTATAGGGATTTTTCTACCTTTCTAATACTATAGCAGTCCTTAGCGATGATTGCGACACCTCCACCTTTAGAGGGGCGATCTTGTCTGGTGATGGAGTAGCCAGAAGGGCGTGCCAGGGAGAGCGCAGGGCCAGAGGCCTCGTGTAGCCAGGTTTCTGATATCATGAGCAGGTCAAGGTCATGGGTGGTTATGAGGTCGTGGATGTCTAGAGCGTGGGCGCTGATGGATCTAGCATTGATCATGGCGCATTTGAGGTGGGGTTCTGTGACGACTAGGGAGGGGTCTGTGGGAGGAGAGGGTGAGGTGATGGGCATGGTCGGTGTGGAGCTGGGGGCTCCAGTGGTGTTGTGGTGGGGGGCAGTAGAGGAATTGCATATAATACATTTAGCACTGGGGGGCGCAGTTTTAGAAGTGGTGGGCACAGGTGAGATCACATTTGGCACAATATCATTCACAATGGGGTTAGAGAAATTGCATAGTACACATTTTGCACTGTGGGGCGCAGTTTCAATGGTGGTGGGCACAGGTGGGATCATATTTGGCACAATAGCATTCACAATGGGGGTGGAAGAATTGCATATCACACATTTTTCACTGGGGGGTGCAGTTTTAGTGGTGGTGGGCACAGGTGAGATCATATTTGGCACAATAGCATTCACAATGGGGGTAGAAGAATTGCATATCACACATTTTGCACTGGGGGGTGCAGTTTCAGTGGTGGTGGGCACAGGTGAGATCACATTTGGCACAATAGCATTCACAATGGGGGTAGAAGAATTGCATATCACACATTTTGCACTGGGGGGCGCAGTTTCAGTGGTGGTGGGCACAGGTGAGATCACATTTGGCACAATAGCAGTCACAATGGGGGTAGAAGAATTGCATATCACACATTTTGCACTGGGGGCGCAGTTTCAGTGGTGGTGGGCACAGGTGAGATCACATTTGGCACAATAGCAGTCACAATGGGGGTAGAAGAATTGCATATCACACATTTAGCACTGGGGGGAGCAGTTTCAGTGGTGGTGGGCACGGCTGGGGAGAAATTGCGGGTAGAGGTGGTACAATTAGGTGTGGGGTGGAGTGTATCATTTGCTAGTGTATAGGGGGTAATTGAGAAGGCTTTAGGCTTTGTGGTTAACCGTCTGAGTATGGCCATGTAGGTGGGTGGGGTGGGTTGCGAGATACGGGAGCATAGCCGCGCATTGCGGATGTTAGTGGGAAGGGGATTGGAGCTGATGGTGGGCTCTATAGAGGGTGTCACGTTGAGGGTCATTAATCAATCTAAACAATGAAACCCATCTCAGTTCCATCGAAAGTAAGAGAGAAAGAAGACCCAACTCGTAACAAATAAATGCCATGGGGATAGAATTTGGAAGATTAAGAACTCTTTTCCATATCCTTGCCTCAATATGTTCCCAGTTAATTGCAAACCCTTGAATACTGCACTCCAATCCAAACAGCAAGGTTGGTATGATCTTCCCCACATAGTACTTTATCAAAGGAGTAAGTGTGAATTTACAATATTTTAGATGGATCTTAACCGTATGGGAACCCAACCTTGCTGCTTGAATTCTAAGGTGCCATTCAGGTCCGATTTAGTGGGACAGGGAGTGATCTTCGAGCCAAGATAGATAAGATCCCCCACCAACGGGACAACAGAGCCATCACTTCTCCAAGATAATGGCTTTGTTTTTGTCAGTGGGCATTTAAAGATCATCACTCCTGATTTGTCTGGGTTGATTTTCAAATCATTAACTGACGCATAATCTCCCAGCGCCGTCATTAGCCTTTGTAGGCCAATTTGCGTGTAATCCAGGAGTATGATATCGTCCTCATAGACTAAGAATGACAGTCTACTCTCTCCAATCTTGGTACTAGCCAGCTGAAGGGTCAGGAAGCAGTCTAATATGTCTGACAGATAAAGATTAAATAAGAAGGGGGCCACCAGGCAACCCTGTTGGACCCTGGATTTGGATCATCTGCGATAAGTCTCCTGCAGTGGATAACTTAACTCTTAAGGTAGAATTATGATGTAATTCAATGAGGATAGCCAGTAAGGGTTCAGGAATTCCCCAACTCTTCATTTTCCACCACAGGCACTCCCTAGGGTAGTATAAGAGTAGGTGCCCAGACAATTCCTCAAAAGGTTACAGGAAAGATCTGTGAGATGACAACACTGAACAAGTCATCGATAACCACACAAAGTCATCTAATGGATAGATCAGAGAACAAGATGAACCCCCAAGTGTACAAAACATTTTTAATATAAGTGATCAATAGTTAGAAATCAAGGTAGAAAAGAACATATCAACACATTCAGGAGTCATTCAGTGGCATAACAGTGATCTACACAAAAAAGAATTGTGACAACACATGCACACTAATGCACATTAATTACATTGAAGATATACAAGCCGATATCACAAATGAAAGTTCAGCCCATACACATAATGTCTCTTTATGATGTAACACTTCATGTGATAATGCAAACATGTGTCCTTTTCAAATTGAGAGGTACTTCTTGGGTATGATGGCTCTCATGTTGTATTTTACCACCTTCATGTCTATTCAGAAAAAGACATGCTTCATTCCAAAGGGAGTTTACAGGAACTTCATTAGGGGTCAAGTAATATGGTGAATGGACTGTAACGGATAGACAGGGAAAGGTATTATGAATAGTATAGGGGTCTCTGATGGAGTAAACAAAAGTAGGGCTGGGTTTTCATCCTACCTGTCAGGCAATTAGTCCTGAGCAAAGGTTCAGTCAGGATGAATACATTCCTCTTATAATTCAGGTATATGGACATTGGTCTCGGGGGCATCAATATATATATCTAAGAGGAGCTCCACCTAAGTACACCAATGGATGGCAGAGTATGAATATACAGAAGTGTATTTCTAGAAACATTATACACGCTAATCGTTTCTATATATACATAGAATGAAAAGTGAATTGGAGTGTAAAGGATGCTAACCTCCAAAGGTCCCAGCAGGGATATTAAATTATCAGACATGTTCTGGTGAGGGAGTGTATTCCCAAGGATTAATCAATTGAAATTCTGGAGAGAATAGAAAAGAGAAGACATATTTTCTATGATGTACTGTGAGACATGGATTGAGTCACAGTTAAAGGACAGAGCAACAAAATGTCATACATCGTGTTACAGTTATAGACGACCCAAATACATCCAGATACAGGAATCAAGTGATCTCTAAGTATGATCCCGTTATGGTATGGTGACTGACAAAAGCACAGAATTATTAAAGCCATCCCAATCTGATATACAAGTGCCAGCTCTGCGATCACTGCCATTCTATGTAAGGGTAATGTTTATTCATGTCGGCCTGGCCATCCACACTGCTCACAGTAAAACAAAAAGCAGGATTCTGGCCTCCTTTGGGGGGATTTCCAGAAGGAAGGGTAACGCATCCCCTAAGGACACAGGTGCTGACACCAAGAGATTTCCTGGGAACTGTGCTTCAAATGGTCACTCTTAAAACAAAGGCCTGCCTCAAGCCAAGATCCTTTGAAGTTGCAGTCAAGGGAAGATGCAGAGTTAGAGTAACCAGAGAGGACAAACTCGACCTGAGAAAGGGGTCCACCTTCATGATTTTCTGTGGGGCTTTCTCATCTTCCTGCCACATAATTTCCTGCAGAACAAGGCACTCTCGGTATGATGCAAGAATGCAAGAGTCACTTTTGACAGCAACAGGGATTGTACCCCCTACAGCAGGCTTGCTTCGGTCCAAATTCCTGTGACCTGTTACCGTTATAAGGAGGGGTTTATCCACTCTTTCTTTGAATCATCTTTGGACCATCAATAGGAGAAGGATACACCTTTGGACATCTGTTGGGAATAAGGTCCATTTCAAAGTTCTCTGTCATGGAGGTGAAGAGAAAAGTCATCCAAGACAGAAGAGAGCTCTGTTCCCTAACCATCACCATGGAACAACAGGGGGTGGATGCACTTTGCCAAGGCCTCACTGATGGCTGCACTGGAGCCATGGCCATGTTCACTGGAGGTGAAAGATCTCCTATTTGTTCCAGTCAAGCTCCCTGGAGTTGGAGTGCAACCAAAGGAGTTACCTTTTCGCGAGAGACCTTAGATTGGGCCTCCCAGAACTCGGCATATTCCCAATGAACTATGGGACATCAAGGTGTGACTAAGACTCACGATGATGTCCTTTGTAGCTTCTTTTGCCTTGGGATCCACAAAGTTAAACAGTTCTGTGGGAGATTCCAAACCTGCAGATGTTTTTTTTTTTACACTTCAGGATGGACATTATACAATTCCTCAGTCCTTCCAGAGCTGGAATTTGCTAATCTTTTCATTGTGTTTTTCACCATTCAAGAGCCCGAAGAATGTCTGCAACAATAATACAAGACAATGGCCCACATTAAGAGTTTGCCGGTCTGGAATTAACGGTGCTGGTAAAACCGTACCGGCACCGTTTTCCAGACTGACAAACTATGAGTACTGCCGGCGGGTGGCGTTCCGCCCGCCAGGTCTGACCTGGCGGGCGGAACAGCACCCGCCCACGGACATACGTGGAAACCCGGCACCATTACGACATGGTGCCAGTGTTTCTGCAGTCCCACGGGAATGGGGAGTAACAGAACTGCTGGCGCCGGATTTACTGGACCACCGGGGTTGTAATTCCCTGGTAAATCCAGCACCAGTAATTCTGTCTGGGTCCGGCAGCAGCCTGCCGGTTTTACAGGCACGGCCACTGCCGGACTCGTAATGAGGGCCAATGTCTAAAACATTTCGGGGGTAATTCATAGAATTCAGCGCACAAGTGGTGCACGCGGCTGGCGCACAGTGTGCGCGTGTGAATCCCTGCACAAGCCGCGTGCGCCAAAATACATTTCCGCGCACAGCGTATTCATGGATTCCAGCCACCAAAACCAGCCGTGGTGCACAGTGGCGCAGCGACCCTGCAGCAGCGCCAGTTACGCCCCCAAGAACGCCCCTTGCGCAGGGAAAAGCCATCAAAATCCCCAATCCAGCGCAAAGGGCTGCGCTAACCCTGTACCAGCACGGCAAGCGGGGTACGTGTATCATTGGGGTGCGCGGGAAGTTCCTCATGTTATTTCAGCTGGGCACGTGTATTTCAGGGGTGCGCGGGATGTTCCACACACGATTCCATCAGGGTACATGTACATCAGGGGTGCGCGCGAAGTTTCACACGTGAATTCAGCAGGGTACGTGTATTTCAGGGGTGCGCGGGAAGTTCCACACGCGAATCCATCAGGGTACGTGTATATCAGAGGTGCGCTTGAAGTTCCACACGCGAATATCCTGGGTACGTGTATTTCGCGGTGCGCGGAAAGTTACACACGTGAATTCAGCAGGGTACATGTATTACTGGGGTGCGCGGGAAGTTTCACACGCGATTGGCCCTGTGCGAGCGTGGTATGTGTATTTCAGGGGTGCGCGGGACGTTTCACACGCGATTTCAGCTGGGTACGTGTATATCAGGGGTGAGCTGGAAGTTCTACACGCGAATGTCCTGGGTACGTGTATTTCGGGGTGCGCGGGAAGTTACACATGTGAATTCAGCAGGGAACGTGAATTTCAGGGGTGTGCGGAAAGTTCTACACGCGATTCCATCAGGGTACGTGTATATCAGGGTTGCGCTGGAAGTTACACACGTGAATTCAGCAGGGTACGTGTATTTCAGGGGTGCGCTGGAAGTTCCACACGCGAATGTCCTTGGTACGTGTATTTTGGGGTGCGCGGGAAGTTTCACACGCGATATCAGCAGGGTACGTGTATTTCAGGGGTGCGCAGAAAGTTCTACACGCGATTCCATCAGGGTACGTGTATATCAGGGGTGCGCTGGAAGTTACACACGCAATATCAGCAGGGTACGTGTATTTCAGAGGTTCCGTGGAGTACTACACGTGAATTGGCCATGTGGGTCCTCCCAGGTTTTCACTCCACAACCTCCACGGCCCCTGCAGGCAGCCCACACCACGGGGGACTACCCTGCACCCCCACTCATGTCCCCCAGCACCCCCACCCCCCAGCACTGTGGGGCACCCTCCACCAGGCCCCAACTCATGTCCCCCTGCACCCCCACCCCCCAGCACTGTGGGGCACCCTCCACCAGGCCCCAACTCATGTCCCCCAGCACCCCCACCCCCCAGCACTGTGGGGCACCCTCCACCAGGCCCCAACTCATGTCCCCCTGCACCCCCACCCCCCAGCACTGTGGGGCACCCTCCACCAGGCCCCAACTCATGTCCCCCTGCACCCCCACCCCCCAGCACTGTGGGGCACCTGCCAGCAGGCCCCCACTCATGTCCAACTCATGTCCCCCTGCACCCCCGCCCCCCAGCACTGTGGGGCACCTGCCAGCAGGCCCCCAACTCATGTCCCCCTGCACCCCCACCCCCCAGCAGTGCAGGGCACCCTCCACCAGGCCCCCACACATGTCCCCCTGCACCCGCACCCCCCAGCACTGTGGGGCACCCTCCACCAGGCCCCAACTCATGTCCCCCTGCACCCCCAACCCCCAGCACTGTGGGGCACCCTCCACCAGGCCCCAACTCATGTCCCCCTGGACCCCCACCCCCCAGCAGTGCAGGGCACCCTCCACCAGGCCCCCACACATGTCCCCCTGCACCCGCACCCCCCAGCACTGTGGGGCACCTGCCATCAGGCCCCCACTCATGTCCAACTCATGTCCCCCTGCACCCCCACCCCCAGCACTGTGGGGCACCCTCCACCAGGCCCCAACTCATGTCCCCCTGCACCCCCACCCCCCAGCACTGTGGGGCACCCTCCACCAGGCCCCAACTCATGTCCCCCTGCACCCCCACCCCCCAGCACTGTCGGGCACCTGCCAGCAGGCCCCCACTCATGTCCAACTCATGTCCCCCTGCACCCCCACCCCCCAGCACTGTGGGGCACCTGCCAGCAGGCCCCCAATTCATGTCCCCCTGCACCCCCAACCCCCAGCAGTGCAGGGCACCCTCCACCAGGCCCCCACACATGCCCCCCTGCACCAGCACCCCCCAGCACTGTGGGGCACCTGCCAGCAGGCCCCCACTCATGTCCAACTCATGTTCCCATGCACACCCACCCCCCAGCACTGTGGGGCACCCTCCACCAGGCCCCAACTAATGTCCCCCTGCACCCCCACCCCCCAGCACTGTGGGGCACCCTCCACCAGGCCCCAACTCATGTCCCCCTGCACCCCCACCCCCCAGCACTGTGGGGCACCTGCCAGCAGGCCCCCACTCATGTCCAACTCATGTCCCCCTGCACCCCGACCCCCCAGCACTGTGGGGCACCTGCCAGCATGCCCCCACTCATGTCCCCCAGCCAACATGTCATCACAATCTAGATCCCTGGCCCCTATGGTCAGCCTCCAAATGCCAAACACCCACCCGAGTATTGCATCCACCCACTTAGAAATGGCAATAACATGATAGAACCCCAATTGCAAGTTTGGAAATGAACACATGTCCCTCACATACACCCAATGGGTGTCAGTGAATCTCAAAACCCATATCATGATATGCATGAAACCAATGAGATAATACTACACATTGAAGTTTGAACAAAAAATATGTATTAAAAGAAACATAAATTGAATCAAAAATAAACAAACAAAAATGGGAATTTCAAAAAATAAAAAGCAGCATGTCCGTGAAATAATGCAAAACCACAAATCATAATCCAAAGGAAAGGTGTCCAAAGTCACAGTCCACAAAAGTAAATCCAATGGAAAATTAAAATTGAAAGCCATTGCTCCATGGGTAAATTGTAAAAAAAATGAAAATCCAACTGTCAACTATATACAGATAAACAATGCAGGGTCCATGATCCCAACAGAAGAAATGAAACCTATCTAATAACACTACCTAATAAAAAAAAACTATATACAAAAATGTGGCCCATTGTCCAAAAGGTCCAAAAAAATGCAAAACCAAAGGAAACCTAACACTAACTACAGAACTATTTACAAGGGCAGCGGGCTAGTCCGACGGCTCACTTTTGGATGTCCTGGGCCAGGGCATCATCGAACTCTTGCTCAATGTCCCGGAGGCGGTCCTCCTCCATGGCCCCGAGGGTCCGCAGGGCCGTCGACGTGTCCACCTCCAACCCCCTGCGGATTGCCTCGAGGCACTCGGCCCACCTCAGGGCCCTCCGCATGGAGTTCTCCGCCCTGACCATCGTGAGCCGTGCCTCTTCCACCCGCTGTCGCTCCGCATCTATGGCATGGCCCAACCGCTGCCACACAGAAGACACTTCCCGTCCTGGGTCCTCCTGCCATCCGGCCGATGCCTGCCCCTCCGATGTCGAATGCCCCGAGCCATCATGGCTCCCACCACGTTGCTGCTGCTGTGTCTCTGCCCGTGCACTGCCTCCTGCTGCCTGCACATCCTCCGCTGGCTGGGGTGCAGTCGTTGATGTGGCCACCCCTGCTGGACATCCGACTCCCGACTGTGGCAGGGATGCCTCCTCCACCAGCCTGGCCGCACCGTCAGAGGCAGCTCCACAGGGCACCCAGGTGACTGATGGGTGGGAAGATGGCACGGAGGACGACTGGCGCATAGGGGGTTCAGTTGAGGAGGGGGTCGTAGCAGGCCCCATCAAACGGAGGAATCCGGCCTGGGTGACCTGTCCCAGTAGGCCGACGCGGTCAATGAGCCATTCGAGATGACGTACAGTCTCCTCATGAAAAGACTGCAGGTCACCTTGCATGGCCCGTTGACGCAACGCCACACCAGTCAGGACAGGCTCAACCCGGACCCGGATAGCCACGTCCGCAGGCAGAGGAAGGCCAGTTGTCGTGAGCTCATCCCCTGCCTGAAAACGGATCTGGACGTAGGCATCCCTGCTGGTGCAAGATGATGCAGGGACAGGATCAGGGACAGGATTGCACATAGGCAACTCTGCGGCGGCCTGTGCTGCCTCCTGTCCCTGGTCCTGCACTGCACCACTAGCACCAGTGGAATCCCCACCTCCAGACCCCGTCTCTGTTGCTTGCACGGCCTCCTCCTCCACCAAACCCCCCACCAACCTGGATGACTCCGTGCCATATTCCCCCGTTGGGCCCTGTGGGGTCCCAGCTGCCCCTTCTGCTGCCGAGGAGTCCAACTCCAACCTCCGCCTCTTGAACCTCCCCCTGGCAGCTGCGGCCTGGGACGCAGCACCGGACTCCTCACTCCCCGACGAGATCACAACCTGGGAGGGGAGCCGGGCCTTGCGTCTCCGGCTGGCGGTGGGATCCCTGCCGCTGTGCTCCACAGCACCTTCTCCACCCTCTTCATCAGTTGACGCTGCAGACAGGGAGAAATAAAACACAGGCATCAGGGCACTGTACAATGGACACATACACACATGACAGTTGTACATGAGTGGCATTGGCAAACCTCAGACATGCCATCACAATCCCCAACACACATGTCATTTCAACTTGCACACATGAGCCATAACACAGCCATATCGCAACTGCCAGCACCATCCATGCACATACAACAGCATGAGCAGGCAATGGTGAGCCAGACATCACATGCAACAAAGGGAGTGCACTACACATGTACACACACCACCACACTTGCATGCATGTGTACAACTCTGCCAAGTGTCGCAGTGTTCAGATGGGCATCCATGTCACATCTGGCAATCAGGCTTCCACATCCCGCTGTCACATGCATCCATGTTGCATCACTGTTGCACCCTTGTCAAATACACACACATGCACATGTACACAGTGCTGATACATGCAGCTGAAAACAACATACATGCGTGACATCACGAACATGTCTACTTACATACACATTAATCCAAACATGTGTGCCCACACAACTGCATTTGGCATGCAAGCCTACACACACAAGCACCATCCATGTCTCACACATGACAGCCCTCGCATGTGTTAGCCTCACGGCCCTGTACACCCCCACCCATACTCAACCCCATACAAACAGATGTGCAACCTGCACACTACTGAAACATCACCATACGCACAGCTTACAATCAGGATGCATGTACACTTACCGCTCGACTCCAGACGGGTCTGCCTCTCAAGGACCTGGACGTGGAGCGCTGGGGATATGCGTTCCAGGACCCTCATCTGTTCTTCCGACAAGTGGCCCCGGCGCCCCTTAGCATCCGCTGCCTTCAAGAGGCGCCGGGCCTTGTTCAGGGTCCTGGACCTGAAGTCCTCCCAGCGCTTCTTGACATGTTGGAAGTCGCGGACTGCCACCCCCTCCGCGTTGATGGCAGTCACGATGTCCGTCCAGATCCGTGTCCGTCCTTCCTTGTTGGTGCGGAAACTTCCGAAGAGGGCATCATACTGCCCCAGGACTTGCTCCACCAGGACACCAACTTCCCTGGCACTGAAGCTGGTGCCCCTCTGCCTCTCTGGCCGGGGGTTGTCAGTGGTGCCAGATGTTGCAGTGCCCGACATGACAACCCCAGAGGCAGGAGTGGGTGGGCAACTGGGTCCTGGGGCTGTGCTGTGGAGTGATGGAATCCCAGTCGGGAGTCTTCGGTTCCAGCAGGGGTGGTCACAGCAACAGCACCCCTGGCTGATGTGCAGGCAGCAAATGGCAGGGCACATGGGCAGAAGGCAGTCAGGCAGCAGCAGATGGCAGGTGGGAGCGTGCTCGGGGCTCTGGGGGGCAGTAATTCGGCCTTCTGGGCAGGAGCGTGGTCTTCCGTGTGCTTACGCGTGGCCAGCTTGATACGGAGTGATTTGGCACGTGAAAATTCTGCACGTCAGTGTGTAATTCGAGGAAAGGCCCTTAGCGCGTAAGCGCGTCTGCACGCATACGCAATTTCATTGGACAGAAGGCCCTTCAAGCGCAACTGCCCCTGTGACGTGACACGCGCAGGCGTGCATGGGCGTTTCAGCGCACGTGAAAAACTGCACGTCCGCGTGTAATCCGAGGAAAGGGCCCATGCGCGTAAAGTGACGTGACGCACGCGGGCGTTTCCCTCAGCAAGGGTTAAAGGTGAGCGGGGCCAGCAGTTCGCTGTACGTGCCTTTCATGGAGACCGACGTGTGTTGCTGCTTCCTGTTGTTTCGCGCGCCATCACAACTTCACAGCTATCAAGGACGTATCTCTTGTTTTGGCGGGGGTATTGGCTATGCGTGTTTTTCTGCATCGTGCTAGTCAGACGGTGAGTCGCACACGCTCTTTTTCCCACTGCGGGTGCCCCTGTGTATCGCACCCATTTTCGATGTCATAGTAGCCTGCGTGTCCCACGCGTACGCGTTATTCGTGTTACTGGGTGCCACCGCGTACTGCGGGAGGTTGAATCCACGCACGTAGGCTGCAGGGTTGCGTGCACGGTTTTACTGCAGTTTTGGGGTGCCTGAGCGTTGCGTGACCCGTCACTACATCACCGAGGTCATATACAGCCTTGCAGGTGCAGGGGGGCTGTTAACATTTTGCTTCCCACCCCCTTCACCCAGGTCAATTGTGGTGTACACCTCCCATTGGCACTACTCCATCTGTGCCGGCACTACTACATCTGTGCCATGGTTGGGAGGACACCAAAGGTGAGGGGCGCCTCAGCTGGGCGTACTCCTCGTGGTGGGCGTGGTCAGGGACGTGGCCGTGGTGACCAGGGAGTAGGGGGACTCCAGGGTGTCCAGGGCGGCCACAGAGGGGGAAGAGGCAGGGGTGTGCCACTTGAGCACAATGTTGTGCCATGTGTCGGTGCATTCATGCCACCACCCCCTGTGGTTCCGGGGAATGCAGCTTCTGCATCTGGCACTGGCGCCCGTGTGACCCGGCAGTCCGTTCCATCGACTGCCACGGGCCCAAGGGTAGTGGTAGCTGCAGGTGCAGCTGTGGACACCGTCACCCAGGCTCAGGGTCTGCCAGCGCAGGCTGCGTTGGCACTTGAGGAGCCCTTGGTAGATTTCCAACAGGCCAGGAGGGAAACCATAGGGGCAGGCCGGGCTGCTCAGACCAAGACACGTGTCCCTGGGGCAGTTATGTTATCTGCTGCCCCGAACAGCTGGGTGTTGGCAAGTGCAGGGGCAGATGCACCCAACAACACCCTGGTTGTGAGTCTGCCAACCAGGACCGTTGCGGTCAATGTCCCTGCCACAGCTGATGTTGCTGCGCAGGGTCCATTAGAGGGCACCCAGCTGCCACTGACACAAGTCAGGCCATTGGTCGTCCCTCCAACTGCCACTCCCTTGGCTCAATCCACCGAACCCACTGGCCATACTGGTCAGGGCAGCATTAGCCAGCCAGGGTCTGCGCCACAGTCCAAGAGGAGGAAGGTTGCACCCGCAGCACAGGCTGGGACCCCACACACAGCCACGACCTCCTGCACGTCGAGGAAGAAGCCTTTCTGCAAGCAGGAACTGGACTTCCTCGTGGGCTACGTGCGGGCCACAGCCGCGACATGCTAGTGGGTGCCAATAGTCAGACTACGGCTGCCCAACATGGCACCCACTGGAAGCATGTTGCGGAACATGTCAGTTCATTCGGCCATGAGGTGCGCACGGCGCAAGAGTGCAAAAAGCGTTGGAATGACATCAAACGCAGCACTAAGGCTAAGCGTGCCTCTAATTACAACTTGACTCTGGTGACTGGCGGTGGGCCTGCACCAGAGGAGGAAGAGCTCACTCCGCATGAGGCACTTGTTGCGGAGTTCATACCACCTGAATTGGTCGAAGGAGTGGGAGAGATGCTGGACTTTGATGCCCAGTCCAGTGAGTGGTGATGCGTGTTTGTTGAGGACGTGTGTGTTTCACTTGTGGGATGTGTTGTGCATGATTGCCACTACATGTGACGTTTACATGGTTCTGATGTGTAAGTAATGCAATGCTTCCATGATGCATGTCTCCTCTGCCTGCATGCGGGGACTCCATGTAGGCATGCTCCCTTGCCCCTCCTCTGGCACTCTGCACCCCAGTTCCACCTTTGCACTGGTTTGCTTCAATCTTGCCAATGTGTACTTTCCTGTTCATGCGTCCTGTGTAGATGCTAACTTCCAGCATAGAATCTGCCAGAAATATGCCATGTGGTACAGTCTTAGTACTTGATGCAGGGTATCTCATTTGTACTGTGCATAGGTCAGATGTCCCGCAGGGACATGAGTGCCCATTCATGCTCCATGTGCATTGCACGCATGCCCCTATGTGTCCTTGACTGGATGATCACTGTAATACAAGTCCTTGGTTACATACATTGCATGGCATCTCATCAGCCTTCCCATGTCAACTGTGGCTCAATACTGTGTTGCACACATGTTTAGGGTCTGACAATCTGTGTGGCTCACAGGCCTCAGCATGTTCAATGGCCAATGACTCTGTCCAACTGTTGTTGTGTCTTCTTCACACGTGGGCGGCCTCCAGAGTTTTCATCATGTGTCCTGCTTACTGTCCCATCATCATTTGCAGTGTTGTCACTTGAATCACATTAAGCTGTTGTTGCCAGTCAACACTGCCTGTCAATACACAGACACCATGGAGTCCTTGTACATGTAGGTAGTGAGTGGCGTACACATTTTCTGCACTGCATAGACCCACTTCCATGGAAACTGCCACCTTTCAACAGGTCTGATCACAGAAGCAATTCAAAGTTGACCCAGCATGCATGCCAGGTTAAATGTTGTGTGTCACATGTCTGCCTGATGCGTTTGTTGTCGGTGTGTGTGTGTGTTGTGTGCTTCTGACATGTGTAGTGACCTTTTTTCTCTCTATTTTTCAGGTGATGACGCAATGGAGGCGGAGGATGGTGTTGTCATGCCAGACACAGGGTTGTTACCACTACATCAACCCGGCACAAGTGGGGGTCGTGGGGTGGTAGGCCACGAAAACCCCCAAGTGCTACAGTCCATCTTGTCTCTGGCTGCCTATGAGCCCAGTCTTGATGACGACTCTGACGTCCATGTTGAGTTGGATGAGCATCAAGTCCATGTGTCAGGGGCGAGTGATTCTGATGTGGACACTCCTCTGTCTGCGACACCTGCACTGAGGGATCAGACAGTCTTGGTTCCTCTGCCCGTGGTGGATTGGGACACAGGGTCACCCTCCACACAGAGTCACTGATGTGACTGGGACATCACGTTGACAGGGGCATGTAGTCGTGCCGCCGCGGGCGGTGCCAACACAGCGAGGACACCCGGTCCTTGTGTCCCGCAGGGGTCAAGCCCGGCAACGCGGTTGCCGCGCACAACCACAGTATACTGAGTGGGAGCAAGACATGACTGCCAATTCAGAACGGCAGGGGGCAGCAATGGAGAACATCGCTGAGAGCATGGAGTGTGTGGCCCGATCTGTGCTCCCCCCTGCTAGACAGGTGCTTCTCCAGCAGCAGGCGGCACGGTCCACGGCCCGCTCGCTCAGGCTGGGCATGGCGGCCTCAGACAGGGCACGCCAGGCTGAAATGTCGTCTCTGTGTCAAGCAATTGCTGCTCATGCAGAGGCGCACATGGATGCCCTGAGGGAGGAGTATGCTTCCCTCAAATCTACTCTGGGTGTCCTTATGATGTCCCAGAGGCAGTGGGCAGAGGAGAGGTTTGCACAGCTTGAACGTACCATCTCGGCTGAGCTACAGGCTTGCCAGGAGGTGCAGCGGTTGTCCAGCCAGGCCTTGCAGGAGGAACTCCGTGTTACACGTGCTACCTTACAAGAGGAAGCACGTGTATCACGTGTGGTTCTGCATGCAGACCTACGTCACATCGCCACACAGAACCAGGCTCACCCGTCCGGCAGACTTGCTGCCGAGGAGGGGCAAGCTGCGGCTAGGCGTGGCCAGGCTACTGTTCCACGTCCTCCTTTCCAGGATGAGCCAGACTCGGACGACCATCTATCTCCCACATAGGTCGGGCTGTGCAGGCGTTGAGCCCATGGAGGTTTTTTTTTGGCTCAGCATCATCGCATGTGGGTGTTGAGCAGCACCCTGTACCTCCCCCCTCCTGGGTGCCTCCCCTCCCCCTCGGGTCGTATGTGGCCATTTTTTATTGTTCTTTTAGTTTAGTTAGTTAAGTTTCTGTTTGATAGTTAGTTTAATTAGGTAATGTAGGTTTTCCATAGTTAGTATAATTAGTTAATATAGTTTAAAATTGCTTGTCTATTGTGCTTTCATGTGACGGTGCAGTGCTTTGTGGCTTTTGAAGGCATCCACTGTCTGTTGCAGCTGGGCCCTTCAGGCTTGTCTTGTGTATGTGTTTGCTGCTTGGGGTCCTTGACTCACATATGCCACTCCTGCCTCCCTTATCCATGGGCTCGCAAGGATGGTTCGGTGTGACAACCTATTACACAAGGGCTTTGGACTGTCATATCTGTGGCATGTCTGGTGCTGTGTGACTTGTGTTGACACCCCTAGTGGGGATGATTTCGGTGTTATTGTCCACTGTTCAGCTTTTGCTAGATGGGGTGTTTCATGATTAATGTGTACATTCATTGCTATGCATTGTGTAGTATGTTTCTTATCTTTACTGTACATGTGCTTGTTGCAATTCATGCCGTAGATAGTGTGTTCCACACTTTGGATGTGAAAGACGGACTGATGGTGTGATTTCTGATGTAAGTCTCTGACATGGAGAAAGTAATGAGATGCATGAAGAGACACACACAGATGACTTTAAAGCATTAATCATGTGTTTCATGCCCTTTCTGCAGGGGGATGAGCCTCCAGAGCACCTTTGCCAGCAGACATGGCCCATTGGACGTCTGAATTCTGGACACGTTTGTTGGTGCCCACATGCACATGTGTGCACAAGCAGAGGCACAGGGATTGCAGACCTACATCCTAGAACTGCTGACGTGTTCCAAGGAACTCCAGGCAAGGTGAGCAGCACAGGGGGGCCACAACACAGCAAAGCTTGCACCAGGCGAGTAGCACATGTAGGCTTAGTCACAGCACTGAGGGTGAGCTTGGACGAATATTGGAGTTGAAGCACACAATGCAGCTCAGATGTGTTGGTGGACTGATGGCTGTTGATTGTAAGGTTGTCTGGGACACCTGCAGGGGCAGTGGCATATACCCTCCGGTACACCAAGGTCCATTGAGGCACTTGTATCAACCATGTAGCCTTCCGAGACATGGAAAGGGGCAGCTCACAGGGACATACTACAAGGGACATACTCGGGTGCCGTGCATTTCATTTCCATGTACATTTTGATACATGCACTGCCAACTTTGTTTCGGTCATGGTGGAACACAACTTGTTCTGAAGTCATGCCTTGCTATATGGGTCTGTCTGCTTACCCAGGGAACATTGCATGTTGTGTGAATTGTGACACATTGGTGTTCCATTTGCCACGCACCCACCGGCGGCTGACTTACTGCATTGACTGTGTATGACCCATCACAGGGGTAATGTTATATATGGGTACGAAGCATCTACACCAGATTGTCTGTTTGTAGAGTAGTTTGTTGCTATGGGGCATGTTTGGTGGTGTGTTTTTGTGTAATGGGCACATACAGGTTATTGACTGTGTCTCTCTTTGCAGCATTGCAGTGCTCCTGTAACCGGACCTGAGAGTGCGCAGGCAGGAGGCCAGCACTCAAAACCAGAGCTAAGTGTCTTGTTGTTTTTCTTTCAAACTGCTGTGCATAGGCTTGCTGGGGGGTGCACTAATGCATGGATGAATGTGTAATTCAATTTGGTATGTTTTGTTTCCCCTAATCACCCGGAGTTCTATCCAATTTTAAACCCTGTACCCTCTACCCGGTGTTCCTGCTTCCCGTACCTACCCAAGCAACGTTCCCTAACCTTCTTTCCCCGCTGGGGTTGCGGATGCCTGTGTAAGCCCCAAACTTGAAGGCGCCAAAACCCTAGAGGGGGTGGTTGGTTCGTGCCACTCCTAAGCCTGGACTACAGAAGGCCATGACAATGATGTCCAAGTTTGTTTGGATTGTGTATGTGTTCATGCAGGTAGTACATTTTCGTGCATTCCCTACTTTCATGTGTCATTCCTCCTCCCCTCTCCTGCCACTCATTCCAGTTATCCAGTGTGCCAACACCTGTCCCGACTGCATATCCCTGACCCTCCTTCCCCACCAGGGTCTCAGAGGCCTGTGTGAGTTTGACCTTGCAGGCACCCGGGACACGGTGGGGGTGGTTGTTTCGTGACACTCCTGCGCCTGTACACGGGACCTGTGACAGTACACATCCGTTCATGGTGCATCATTCTATGTTATGTACCACACGTCCTGTTGTGACACTGTTTTACTGTGCTACCTTGGTTGTTACATCATTGTGGTAGTACTTGGCCTTTGTGAGGTACTGCTACGTCAAGTCATCTACTGGAGGGTGTTCTGGTTCGTTTTTCTGGCTTGGATTTTGTGATTTTGCAAATGAGGGTGGACTCTGAGGGTGCAGGCACCTTTTTACACACAAGGTAGGAGATGGTGACGAAGGGGAAAGGTGATCCTGTGGACAGGTGGAATTGAGGATTGAAGGCTCCATGACCCAGGTGCAGTTGTTCAGTGGGTCATGGTCATTTGTGAGGGAGGGGGGGGGTTGTTGTTGATAGTTGCCTTGCCCTGCAGTGTGATGGGAACCCTGACATTGTAATGGTGGTATCCTATGTACATGTTGTGTTCTGCTGATCAATGCCTGTTCATGTGTTGTGTTTACCTTTCAGGTGTGAGGGGATAGTTGTGGTTTGATATGCTGGGGTGTACACATGGTGAATGTTCACATGTGATGTGTAGAGGACACTGATGGTCACTTGATTGCACATGCATATGTTGAGTGCATGTCCTTACTGACCCACACACTTGCACTCTGATGCACTACATGTACAACCACCCTTGCATATCCACGTGTACACTGTTTGCCTTCTGGTGCCCACTGTGTCCCTGCAGGACATGTTCTGTGACCAATTATGGATCCTCTACATGCCTAATTTGCTTTTTGATGTGGTCTGTCGCTTAGATGTGATGCTCAGGGTGTGCATCACACACAATGGCTGTTCACTGTGCTGTGCGCTGAGCAGTGTGTTGCAGGAGTTGGACACAGCACACAGAAGCTGCAGTGTTGATTTTGCAATGCACAATGTGCATGTAGACAGGCATTCATTGTTATGTTACGTCTACAACTCTTGTAATGCATTTGGAAATGACTTATTTTGGGTGGGAGGTTGTTGGTCAGTCATTTCATCTGATTCCATGTCAGGCATCATTGTCTGATGCCACTGTACATTTTTGACATGGCAATGTGTACCTTATTGTTACCGTGTTGGTGTATGGGTATTGCTTGCCATGTCATGTTGTGGTTTGGGAGGGTTTGAGTGACATAACAGTGATGGCCATGGCCTGTTTTGCAGGTGTGTGTGATTCACACCTTGCATGTCAGGGTCATCCGCTTCTCAAAGCAACTAGCTGGGGGTAGATCTCTCTCCGCGTCAGGGGCCTCCCTCTGGAACAGCCTTCCTGCCTCACTGGAACTTGAGGAGAACCATCTCTGGTTCCGGAAGCACCTCAAGACCTTCCTCTTTGCTTCTGCTTTCTCTGTGCCTCTCCCTTGCAAAATTCTTCACTGGAACTGCACTGGATCTGCAACTGGGCCACTCTCACCGACCTCTGTCCCTGGCCCAGCCACTCTCCACTTGCACTGCCTCCCTGGCAACCCCTGCACTGCGGGACTGTCTCTCTATCTCTACAGCCCCCCCTTCCCAGCACTTGTCTGCACTTACCTTTGCAGTTGCAACCAGCTGGCCTATTTATTTGTTTTTTAGTCTACTTACCCTGTACTGCACTCCCCCCCTCCCCTTCCCCTTGCACTTTTCCCTTCCCCCTACCCCTGCACTTGCACAATCTAAATGACACCTGGCCTAGTAGTATCGTTGTCTGTCTTCCCTTGTTCCCCCCTCCCTGCCTCATCGCACCTTGAAATACTTGTTTATAGGCCATATCATGTCATGTCATATGTGTGCCTTTTGGTCACACAGGATAGCTTGTGTTTAAGTAGCTAGGGATGCAGACAATGTGGCAATTCCATGGCAACTATCTCAGGGTGGTAGGGTTGTGACAGTTGACTGTCTCTTTGTCATCATCGATTGTCACCTGGTATGTGCCAGGCCTGTGTGCACTCCGCAGGGGTGGGAGTTTAGGTGAAAAATGTGGCCACAAGCTGGGTCCGGGCTTCCTCGCCATGTGCCCTGTCCCCTCCCATGGGCAGCGCCTGTGCCTGTGGTTGGGGATGTGGGGGCACCACCATGTCCACCGGTACGCCCTGCCGTGTTGCAACATTGTGCAGGACACATGCTGCCACAATGATCCTGCACACTACTGGGGGTGCATAGAGTAGCTGCCCGCCAGAGCGGTCAAGGGAGCGGAAACGTGACTTGAGCACTCCGAATATGCGCTCCACTATGGCCCTGGTTGCAATATGGGCGGCGTTGTATCTTACCTGGGGTGGTGTGGTGGGGTTCCGGATTGGCGTCATCATGTGGTTGCTCAGAGGGTAGGCACTGTCCCCTGGGGAGGTGTAAATGGTTGTGATTATTGAGGTTTGTGTATTTGTGTGTGTGTGACATGCATGCATGTGCAAGGGCATTTGTACTCACCTAGGAGCCAGGTGTCGCCATGCTGCCCAGCTTCCAGGGCCCGGCTCAGGGCAGACATTCTGTATATGAAACTGTCATGGGTGGAGCCAGGGTAGTTTGCATAGACAGAGGTGATGATTCCCTTTGTATCGCATACCACCTGTACATTGATGGAATGCCAGTGCTTGCGGTTTCGGTAGATATGCTCAGTGGCCCTAGTTGGACGTAGGGCCACATGGGTGCAATCTATGGCACCGAGCACTTTGGGCAAGTGTGCCACCCTGAAAAAATCCAGGACAACGGCCTGCCTTTCTACGGGTGTTCTGGGCATGTATATGTGCCTGCGAACTGAGGGGCGCGCTGTCATGATTGCCAGTACCTGGTGTAGGCAGCGTGACTGCGTGGCCTGTGAGACCCCCCCCACTATGGCAGTAGTCCACTGAAATGACCCAGTGGGCAAAAAATGCAGGACATTGAGCACCTTCTCCAAGGAGCAAAGGGTGGGGGATGTAAGGTCATCTTCCCACTCCCTGACCAGGTCTAGGATGATATGGGGTGGAAACCTATACCTGCCGTAGACCTGGTCATCAGGCATCCCAAAAAGGCTTGTCCGTGGTGCGAAAAATGCGTGCCCTGGCTATTCTCCTCCTCCTGCGGTGTCCCACGATCAGTGCTGCGACAAATGGGGCATTCATCGTAGCTGTATATACGTGTTTGTTGTTTGCGCGCACTTTTATACTGTGCACGGGGACACTTCCACCTGCCTTCGTGTGGCGGACGCGTTGACGCCTGTGTGCATCTTTTGCCGTGCGCGGGTTTCCCGTATTCAAATCCATGAATACGGGTTGTTGGCGTGCGTGTGGGCGTTCTGTGTAGTTCCCTGCAGTACTTCCCCAGTTACGCCTTCTTTTTCACGCGTTATTCCCCATTCCGCTTGTTACGCCCACTGTTCCGCACACTTTGGTTGTGTGCGTCGTGCTATGTGCGCTTTTGCTGTGCGCGTAGCGCACGCCGTGTGTGCCCGCGTGCGCCATGGCAGAATTGGGCGCACGGACAGCGGGAAACACGTGCAGCGTCTTCCTTGAATCGCACGCGTGCGCTGCGTTTCTCACGCTTGCGCCACCTTGCGCCTGCTTGCGCTGGGAGTTTCGGCGCACGTTTGCTTCATGAATCGACCCCTTCATGTCTTGTTTCTCACAGGTAGGCTTTCTTCAAAAGAGGCCTAATGATTAGGGGCCAGTTTTATTTCTAAACCCCCAACTGAGTTGAATACCTATATTTATAGCCCCCATACCTCTGTATACAGCCCCCACACAAATGGATTAGTTTAATCATACATTGAAGACCCTACTCTTGTAACTGGTCAGCAAAGATGGCAGGAAATGGAATGACAGCTTTCTTTGGCTCCTGTTCACCATTCAAAAGATGCTGCAGGCTTTCACACGTTTTTCTCAGTCTGAACTGGTTTATGGAAGTGTAACACCTAAGAATTTCTGACAGAGGAGTGCAAGAAACAGGGAGAAAAGGGGCAGACGAATGCTCAATTGGTGCAGACGACCCAACAAGTCGACCTTCAGAAGATATTGCAAATGCACCATGTCAGTTACCTCAGAGATAGGAAAGACCCACTGAATTGAGCTTAACAGCCAGTGCAGAGATCTATCCTGATATCAACTTGAATAACGGTATTCTCAAAATGATTGGACATACATTGAAGCCAATTCAAGAATATGGCGTTGGGCACTACCTGACACCCTTCACATATGTCTTTGTGTACCAGCCAGAAAGAGTGAACAGGTTCATACCTCCGTTTGAAACACTACCCAGAAAATCAGTAGGTGTCCAAACCTACTGCTTGTCAGAAGGCAGGTCTCACACCTGTTTATGTTTTTGTTAGATGATACCATGGGAACAACACATTGGGTTGGCTTTATGCAAACTGAAGAGCAGCACCATCTGCTCGGGAAGTCAGATATTATATTACCGCCTGTTTTGGTATGTCCTCCATGGCTCGTGGTATCACAGATTTCATTTTTAATTAAACATAGTAATGTATCAAATAAAGACACTGTTGCTTTTTTATCATGTCTAGTGCAAAATAATATGCTCCATTTACTCCAATTTCAATCAAAGCTACTGTGCATTCTGAAAAATGCATATTATCCATGATATCAAACTGCAGAAAACATTTTATAATTTTGCTACAGCTTCAGGTTTAATTAGACTAATTATGTTGGTCACAAAACACTGAACACGATCTCAATACTCCCGCCGGAATGAGAATTAGGATGTTGTCACTCTAGCACGCTCCCCTCTGCATGAATTCAGTGCTGTGCTGTTCATATCCATTTGCACATAAAATTAGGTTTTCCCACTGTCGTATGCCACTTTCCTACCTCTGCATATGAGTGTGTAAATTGAACCTTGTCCACTTGACGGCTGAAAAGCCCTTCTCTCACACTAGCATAACTAGGCGTATATGTGTTCTGCATTTGCAAAAAGAATGTGGTCATAACACTGCAGACATTGGACATTAGTTGTGTTTTATGGAATGTGTGCAAGCAATCACCTTTCTTTGTACTTAAAGATATCTGACAAAATGAAGTTTCCATTTGAAAACATCCATTAGGAGCTTCTTAATTCGGACATATGATGCAACATATATTAAAAATAAGTGGAATCGAAAAGATCAGATCCATGCTCCTGCATTCCATATCTGTGTTTGTAAATGCAACAGTTCTGGTGATTTAAAAAAGGCCCCAATCTGATAGTACGCAACAGCGATTGTCTAACTGTATCCATTATCTTATTTAAGACTCATTAAAGGTCTGGCGGTAACCCTGCCGGTGCTGCCGGCGGGTTGCCGCCAGGTTTCCAATAATTACAGGTGCCTGGCTTGCCGCAATCACCGGGGGATTAGGACCCCAGTGTTCTGGGAAGTCAGGCGTGCCGGTAAATGTTAAACCCCATTCCCATAGGACTTAAAGGGAATGGGGACCACGGAAACACTGGCAACGTTAATAACGGTGCCGGTGCTTCTGTGAAACACTGCGGGCAGATGCCGTTCCACCCACCAGGTCTGACCCTGGCGGGCGGGACGGGACCCCCACCCACAAACTCGTATTGTGCCGGTCCGGTAACAACAACAACAAATGAGGCCATGAATTATTACATTTCTTGACAAGCATGTTACTTCAAAAGGCAATCAACAGAATGTATTTCTATTTAATAAGAAACATATATTGTATATAATACACAAATAAACAACAAAGGCTCAACAACGAGTTTGGCAGCAAAACTGGTCGTAACTCCACCAGACGGATTTATATTTCCTGCTGACCTGATTAGCCGAATTAGCACCATATTCAGAGGTCATGGCCTTGCACCTATCGGCCTGGCTGTAACAGTAAGCTCCTCTAGTGAAATTAACAACAAAAATCCCTACTGAGTGCTACAATATTAGAATCACCAAAGAGTTGTTCCATCAAAAAATAAAAGAATTACTCCCAGAGGAAATAGCATCACAAGGCAAACTGGAAGCTGTGTGCAGCCATCTTTGAACATTCAATCCATTTTAAACCACATTTTTGGAAGTGCCATCTGCTGTTGATAGATTGGCAAAACATGTCAGGCAGCAAATACAAAGGCAAGGATCCAGAAATGTGGCTTTGAAAGTCCAAATTCAGGAGGCAGAGCCCACTGTGTTTGTAGATCAGGTTGCGGGCCCTATGCAGATGAGATCTATGGGTCACAGACCTGGAAGACCATGCACCAGAGGAAAAATCCCACATGCGTGACAGGTTGGCAGCCATCTGGACATTGCCCCAAGACTTCAAGGACCTAAGAAAAAGGTAGAATGACCTGAAACTTAGGGTCTGCAGCCCCGTAGCCTGTCACCAGAAGGAGACAGTTGCTACCGGTAGAAGGGGGCAGCGGATCCTCTACAAATAAGATATTGGCAGGCAAATGTGAGCAGCATGCTACACATGGTGAGCCTGGACGGTGAAGGAGCGGCAGAGGTCAGAGCGGGCAGCTAGGAATCCCCCAGTATTTGGATGCTTGGCACAATAGTCCCAAAGGCAATGCCTCAATCCCAGATGAATGCCATCCTACACACTTGCAGATTCTGAGACCTACAATACACAAGCTCAATGAACACATCCAATCCCACTGGACTGAAGAAGGAGCCATGGCCAGTGAATACCCACAAGAATGCACTTTAATAGATTGCACTATGTCAATACAGGTCAAGGCATGAGTGTATACAATAGAATACACAGACAGCATGGACGCACCATTCTAGTTTAGGATGAACGTTCACCGGAAAAATGCAAAATCAATACATCTAACACATCTATTCTCCTTCTGTTGTGTCGTATGGTGCTGACATAAGAGTTGACATAATGTTAGCCTCCTTCGGGACAAGTAAAGGTCAGAGAAGTGAACAAAATGCACATCTTAAAACAGGGAAAATGCACATTGCTATACATTCAAAAAGGACGAAAGATAGATCTAGTGACATGGTTGCTGCCATCAAACCTACAACACCTATTCATGGATACGCACAGACCGAAGACTGTCCTCATGCGTGTACGTCTTGGGTGTAGTGGTAAGTTGCTGACAGAAGAGTCCCCATCACAGGAGTCTTTTTCCGGAAAAGAAATGAACAGATAATTAAACAAATGGGAAATAAAACCACAGTAGAATTGTTTGGTGCTGCACATTCTAGTAAGACTAGTGACAGGGTGACTTCTCACCTTGGATGCCTGTTACCATGGGAGCAATATTCACAGAAAAAAACCTGTTCCACTTGTGGGATGTCTTATCTTATGCACGGGTCAGAAAGGTTAGCACAACAGTCGCCTCCTGACGGACACACATTTAACAGAGAGATGATGCAAACAACAAATATTCACTGAAGGAAAGAAATACTTGAATCTGTGTCCAGTGACTCCACATGCATTCATGGCATGCATAACCTGTTAAAGTAAAACCCACACAAAGCAGAATGCATACCCACATGGTATCCCGGTGCACCATGGGCCAAGTCTGATGGACCGGATAATAGCTCAGACATCAAGGTATATCATCCTTTTGAAATGCAAGGACGATGGACACGACAAGAATGACAGATTCATTACACAAGCAACAATGAATGGCCAATACCTTATAATTTAGCAAAAAACACTATGTTGATGTAAGACATTCAAGCATGCGCTTTGCTGCACAGAGACAAACAATTGCACTAATCAATATAGCAACTGCCTTTGAAGTAAACGTCTATTTACAGGTGTCATCCCTAAGGGAAAATCCGGTGAAAGAGCACATCTTTTTCTGCAGGATATGGGACAAAATGAGACATTTGTGAACGCATATTGTGCAAGTCTCTGGGATGTACAAATACAATGAACATGGTCCCCAAAAGTTAAAGGCAGAAATGTATGACATTGTAGGTCACAGTTATGTTTGCATATATATATATCCTCACATAAGACACAAAACAATACAGGGTGTCATACCTGTGCAACCAGATCTGTTTGCTAGATGCTGTGAAATATAAAAACATACAGCTCATCCCCTGTATCATAGACATTAAACATGCCAAGAATAAAATACACATTTTTCAATTGCGCCAATTTGAGAGTGTAATATTTTCAAATGTGAGGTTGTATTCATTTGGCATCACTCGATTTCAAAACAAGTTAAAGTAGAGTGCAAGCCACCTTAGTCAGACCTACATGTGTATGTATAAAATAATCGGTGGGTGGCAAATCATTGAATAGGACATAGAGAATACAATGAGATGACATGATGTGGCATTTATAACGCACCTGTACAAGTGTTTCTAGGCACGACAAGACAAGGAGGGGGAAACAAAGGGAGGACAAAATAATGATCTTACTAGGCCTTCTGTTATTCAGATCGTGCAAGTGCAGGGAAGAGGGAAGGGGAGAAGTGCCAGGCTGGAGGTGAAGGGGGAAGTGCAGTTGACTCACCAGTGCAGCCATGGACTGTAGGGTTGCAGATACAGACCCGTAAATGCTGGGGAACCCGGAGGCAGTGTGAGGGCAACTGGACATGCAGGAGCCTGGGCCTGAGCTCAAAGGGTGACAGACCAGTGCACAGAGCAGTCAGGTGCATCAGCAGGGGAGAGGAAGAGAGAAAGCGTAAGCGAATAGGAAGGTCTTGAGTTTCTTCCGGAACCAGTGGTGGTTCTGCTCAAGTTTGAGAGAGGCAGAGAAGCTGTTCCAGAGGGAGTCCCCAGTTGACGAGATAGATCTGCCCCCAACTCTCTGCTCGGAGAAGTGTCTGACCCTCAGAGAGTTGGCAGTAGATGAGCGGAGAGCTCCGAAATTAAGATGTTTTGGAAGAGAAAGTTGAAAGTAGGGTGGCCCCAGATCCCAGAAAGCCTTTTGGATGATGCAGAGGGTCTTGAAGTTGATCCTTGTAGCCACGGGGAGCCAGTGAAGTGATTTCCAAGCTGGAGAGATACGATCCCTGTGCTTGAGGCCATGGACAAGTCTTGCACACTTGATCTGGATAAGCTGCAAAGGTCGAAGAGTAGAGGCAGGAATATTTAGAAATAGGCTGTTGCAATAGCCCATCCTAGAGAGGACCCGAGCTCTTGAGACAGTGAGCCTCTGGGGGAAAGTGAGAAAAGGAAGAATACCTCTGAGGAGTTACAGCTAATAGTTTGACTTCTTAGAGACATCAGAGATGTGAGGAGAGAAGGAGAGGGTGGAGTCGAAGATGACACCAAGGTTCTTAGCCTCACAGGGTGGGCGGCCAGAGAGAGGGAGAGGAAACGAGGCAGTGGCTGTGCCTATGAGGAGGATCTTTACTGGCACTAAGGCACCCTTCTTCAGTCTGGTATGAGAGAAGAAGCAGAGGTGTCTGAGGGGTACCTGAAAGAGAGCTGAGTGTCATCCACATAACATTGAAAATTGAAGCAGAAAGCAGCGATGCGGTGGGCAAGAGGTGCTAGGTAGTGGTTGAAGAGCCAGGGAGAGAGGTGAGACCCCTGGGGAACACCATAAGTAGAGAGAGAGATAGAAGAGAGGAAGGACGCCAGTTGGACCTAAGATGGTTAGTCAGTGAGAAAGGAGGTCAACAAGGCCAGTGCCTGATCAGTAATACCAAGGCTGTTGCAGAGACCATTGAGCGGGATGGCATGGGTGACAGTGTTAAAAGCAGAGGATAGATTGAAGAGAATGAGGACTGAAGGGAGATTACAGTCAACATTGGAGAGCACGTCTTCACAGGTGTTCAGGAGAGCAGTTTCTGTGCGTCTGCCAGCTCTGAAGCCAGCCTGGTGGTCATGGAGGCAACCAACACATTCAGTATGTAGATTAAGCTGAGAGATGGCCAGCTTTTCCAAGAGTTTGCCCAGGAAGCGAGTGATGGAGATCGGGCGATAGTTATCCAGAAAGAAAGAATTGGCAAGGGCTTCTTTAGAAAGTGGTGCACAAGAGAGTGCTTAAGGGGGAGGGGACAGTTCCAGTGGCAAAGGATTGATTGCAGAAATCGGCCAAGGCTGGAGCATGGGTGTCGATGTGAGCCTTGATTGTTCTGGATGAGCAGGGGAGAACCTGCTTTGGTGAGACTTTCATATATCAGATTTGTCTAGAAATCTCGTCGGGGTGAACGAGGGAAAATGGGGGAGAAAGAAGGGGGAGAGATGGCCTCAGATGGGCTAGGAGTGGTAGAGGAGGAGGAAGAAGAGGTAGAGGAAGAGAGGGTGGACAGGATGTATTGAGTTTTAGTAGTGAAATTAGAGGCCAAGGTCGTGCAGAGGGCCTGAGAGGGAACAGGAGAGGCAGAGACTGCAGCAGGATTGGCCAACTCCTTGCAGATTTTGAAAGTTTAGGCCGAGTTGTTTGATATCAAAGAGACGCGAGCTTGGATGTAGGCCCTCTTCTTAGAGAGGACATAGAGTCTGTACTGCCTTTGGAGCAGGCTGCAGGCCAGCTTGTCAGCGGGTGCCCCCGATTCCCTCCACTTCCTCTCCGCTGCCCTACATTTGCGATTAAGGGCGGCGAAGTCGGAATCGTACCACTTGGATTTGGGCTTCAGGCAGATCCTCAAGACAAGGCCAAGGACATCCACAGTGTTAGAGATAGAGAGATGAAGGTTAGAGAGCGCTGTGTCAGAGTGTGAGTCAGCCAAAGGTGCAGGAGGAGGAGATAAAGTAGTGGTGAAAGCATCAACTGACAAACGCTTTATGGGTCGGATGACTGAGAAGGTTGGTGGCAGTGCTGGAGTCGGCTTGACCTGCAGGGAAGAGAGAGGTGGGAAGAACAGAGAAAGTGATCACTCCAAAAGAGGGAAGTGGTGAGTAGGTTAGAGAAGGGCAAGTCTGAGGAGATCAGAACATCCAGAGTGTGCCCTGCAGAGTGAGTTGGGCCAGAGGGAAGAATAGAGAAAGGGAGAGAGAGAGATAGAGAGAGGGAGAGAGAGAGAGAGAAAGAGAGAGAGAGAGAGAGAATCGCAGAGGTTGTGAAGGAATCCTGAAGAAGGGCTGGTAGCATCATGGTGGATGTTCAAGTCTCCGAGGAGGAGAAGTTGAAAGGTAGAGGCAAGGAGCAAGGAGGAGAGGTGATCCCACTTAGAGAAGAAGAGGGCAACCTGGTGAGGCGGCCTGTAGATAGTGCCCACAGTGAGAGAGAGGCCAGGAGAGGTAGAGAGCCTGCAGACCAGGCATTCAAAGGTGTAGTGTGCATTGGAATGATAAAAGCAGGGATCCACTCTGGGAAAATCAAGGCAACACACCCACCGGGATGGTCAGTTCTGGGTTCGGAGAGGATCTTGTAGCCATCGGGAAGGAGGGTGTTGAGCCTCGTGACAGAGCTGGCCGTGAACCAATAGACGGCAGATGTCAGAGGAGTGATTGACAGCTGAACGAGATTTGAGAGTAGCGATGTGGAGCAAGTTGTCACATTTGAAGGACTTCCAGAAAGGGGTGCAGGGCAGAGATAAACCCTGCGGAAGTGTTGGAGGTGAGGAGGATGGGCATAGGAGGAAGGAAGAAAAGGCGGGGTAGTCAGAGAGGGAGAAGAGAGTGCCACAGGGTTGGCAGAGGAGGGAGGCAACAGGGTGGCCAGAGAAGTAGCAGGGGGTGCTGAAGAGGTGACAGAGGAAGGAGGAGACAGATGATCAGATAGGGGTAAGAAGGGATATCAGGAGAGTAAAGGAAGTTGATAAGGCAATGGAAGCATCTATCAAAGAGGAGGAGATTGGTCTGAGGGCCCTGGACCAAGACGGTGCCATTTAAGTAGACATTAATGATGGTCTTAGAGGAGTGCAAGGGGGCCAGGAGGGCCTGCCACCTGGTTCCACCATTAAAGGGAGAAGAGGAAAAAGGAGAGAGAACAGAGACCATGTGGGGGGTCCATGGGCCTGGAGAGGGAACGACAAAGAGTATGTGAGTAAGGGTCTGTCTGGAGGAAGCACTGGTATAGGTATCAGCGACATGGAGGCCTGGGTTGGGATAGGATAGTCGATAGAAAAGCAGTTCGAAAAGATAGGTGAGACAGAGAGCCCCATAAGGGACGCAGGGAGGAAAGAGGGATGTAGGGAGAGAGGAGCCCAAGCAGGGAAGTGGCGAGAGGGAGGTTGCGTGGGGGGGCACACTGGAGGGAAACACAGCGGGGACACAAAAGGCAGGGGGGCACAACAAAGAACAAGAACAACAGACCTACAATTCAGATGCAGTACAGAACCATCAGAAAGAAAAGAGCACAACAGGGAACCTAGAAGTAGAGAATGCAGATGTAGTACAGAATCAAGGCAAAGCACAAAACAGAACAGGGAACCTTGAAGTAAAGAAAGCAGATGCGTACAGGACCAAAAGCAAAACAACGAGGTCAGCAGGGAACCTAGAAGTGAAGAATGCAAGCAATTGCAATGTGATGCCAAAAACCGTGGATAGCAACACAATATCAAGAACCGTAGAAATCAAACACAAAGTCATTACAGTCAACAAGGCACAGAACACAGCAGGAACATAGAAGAAGAATGCAGGCAATGCAACGTAATGCCAGAAAAACAGTGGAGCACGAGACAGTGTCCGATTAGTACGCAATAGTTGGAAGAGGGAAAGGGCTGAGATGCAAGAGGAATGAAGGGAATTGCAGGAGGGTGGGGAAGTGACAGAATGCAGGGATCTACTATGCAAGGGAGCGCACGCGGATAGAGAAGCAAGGGAGCGCACATGGCCAAGTTGTGCCCGACAAGTTGTGGCCTAAGTATTTGAGCACAGCACAATACAACACATACAGGTTTGACTTTCCCAAAATGGGGGAAAAGGCTAAGTGTTCGAGAACAGTACAATACAAAACACCCAGATTCGACTTTCGTACTAGCGAAAGGCTACGTTTTCGAGCAAGGCACAATACAACACACCCAGAATTGACTTTACCAAAAGGGGGAAAAAACCTTACGTTTTTGAGCACTGCACAATACAACACACCTGGTCAGTTGCAGCAGTTTGACGGCTGCAGGCTAGGTGCTACCACGGCACACACTGGCAGACACCACTAGAGCTGTCCTTAGCCTCTGGTCCTTGGCCGACGGGCCTTTTCACGGCAGGGGGTGCCTTGGGTGAGAGATTTAAAGGGGCCACCAACCAATGAGAGCATGGTGGGAGGGATGAAGGGGGCAGGGCTGACAGACAAGGAAGCAATCGAGATGAAGGGAGGGGGGCGGGCACACACCTTTTACAAATGCACAACTTACTATGCCACAGAACACCTGTACTAACCCCAGCACCGGGGAAGTTGATGTTGGCGTTGCCTGATGATAGTGGGCATGGCCTGTGGGAACAGAGGGGGAAAACACATGTTGGTGCATGCTTGCCTGCTGTCTGAGCAGGGGTTCGGGTCCTGGGTCGTCCTGGTCGGATCAGGTCCAAAGAGGAATTCCCCTTTTCTTCGTCTGCCCTTCGCTTTGGACACCCAATGCAGCGACCTCGCTGACATCAGCCTCAAGTCCATCAGCACCACCTCACTGACCACAACACAGAAGTTGATGATCGCTAATGTCCACTCAGCTATTACCCATGCAGCAGACATTGCCAACCTCATCACTACACATGGCCTTGATGTCATCTTCATCACTGAGGACCTGACTGACACAAACCTCCACCCATATACTAGGCGTCCTTGTCCCCGACGGCTACAGCATCCAACAGAGAAACTGGCCAAAAAAGACATGGAGAGGCCTCCCAATCATCCATAAGACCTTGTGACCCTGCACCAGACTTGACGTCACCAGCATTGGCTCCTTCAAAGTGCACTCCTTCCACTTCCCACTCTCCCCAACAGACACAGTCACCTTCCATCTCATTTACAAACCACCCAAACCCAACACTACCTTCAACAAAGACATCACCAACATGGTCAACACCATGTCCCTCACGCACGCCAACAACATCTTCCTAGGCGATCCAACCTACCAGGCAACAAGGTCACCAAACCGTTGAAGCAAGCTTACCCCTTCCTTCTCGACATCCTCAGCCTCACACAGCACCCGAAAGTCGCAATTCACAGGAAAGGTAACATGCTTGACCTAACCATCACCACATTGCCTTCCCTTCTCTACAGCTCTTCTCTCCCGCTTGACTGGTCTGACCACCTGGCCGTGTCTCCAGCACACCATCCGAGTCAAGTACTCCCAGCAGAAATGCAACAGACAAACATCCAGGTCCTTCCATGAGGGCTTCCACCGGGAATTTCTTGAAGACCTTGCCAACTTCCAACTCAAATGGACCAAACATCCCTAACTAAACTGCGACTCTCTACTGGAAGCACTCAACGCCACCCTCTCAGTCTCCATCGACCGACACGTGACTCTGAAACAACGCACCTGAAAACAAAACGGTCATCACCCTGGTACATGCAAGAATTCAGCCTTAGCAACCGAGTCATGAGGAAACAAGAGAAAACCTGGCAACACTCCAGGACTACATCCAATCTGGCACTCCTCAAGGAACTCTGAGCAACTGGCTGCCAACTAATCAACACAGCCAAGGCCTACTACTATCAGAACACCATAGCAGAAGCCGAACACAAAATCTGAGACATCTTCAAAGTGGTCAAGCACTGCATCAACCCACTACCTGACCCTGCCATACCACACTCCATTGAGAAATCCACTGCCCTCAACACCTTCTTCATCGACAAATTCAGCAAGATTCACCAGCACATAGACACCAGCTCTGCATCCACATTCACACATCACGTCCCTCCTCGTGAAATATCCACAAGCTGGACAACATTCAAGACACTCTCTACAGAGGATCTGGTAGAAACCCTGGCCGCTGTCAAAGCTACATCGTATATAGACGACATCCTCCCAGCATCCATCCTCAAAACCCTCCCTGTAGAATCTCTCCTTCCCTATTTGGAGATCACCAACAGCTCCCTAACTCAAGGGTACAATGTCCTTTCGTCACAGGATGTTTTTTTGTGTTTTTTTACAGCTGAATTTGTAACAACCAAAAACGAATCGAGATTTTTAGGGGGGTTTGAAAAATATATATTTGGGGTGTGGGTGTTTACGGGAATATATAAACAAATTAAAGGGGATGGGGATTCGGGGGGGGAGTTAAAATCATCGAGAAAGCTGGAGCTATGCAACTGCAGCAATGCATCAGCACCTGCAATTTCCTCCAAACCTACCAATCTGGATTCAGACCCAGATGCAGCACGGGGATGGCAACCATACAGGTGGATGACGACGCCCTCAACAGCCTTGACGACAGCCACAACTGTCTCCTGGTTCTACTCGACCTCTGGGCTGCTTTTGATACAAGCGAAGACCATCAGGCGCTCATGGACACCCTAAATTGGCGCATGGGGATCAGTGACCTGTTCTATGCTGTTTCAAGTTCTACCTCATCAATCACCAGCAGTTTGTTCAGATGGACTCCTCGAGTTGGCCAACTCTACCTGTCACCTGTGGAACCCTGCAGGGTTCCATCCTCTCCCCAGTGATATTCAATCTATACATGGAGCCGCTGGGAGCCCTCCGAACAATCAGACATACAGACATTTCTATTAACCCATAACCCTAAGGGCTTCACACCCAAGCTCGCGTTCTGCGCCAAGTACGTTGGGTTCCACATCGGCAAATACCTCTCCTTCAAGACACATAGCTAAGAAAACACAGACAACTTGGTATCAGCTCTCCCTTCTGTGGAATGTCAATCCCTTCCTCCCTAAGGACAACTTTCGATCCACCGTTCAAGCACTGGTCTTATACCACCTGGATGGGAGCAATGCCGTCATCGAAGTCCTTCCATCGTCCTCCCTTGTGCCCCTGAGAAATGACCTACACATGGCACATGCTTCATTAAGGGTCTACGCAGAAATGCCCACATCATCCAGCCCACTGCATGAACAAATCACCTTCAAGTCTTGCTGCATCATCTATAAGGCAGTCACAATCAAATCACCCTGGTGACTCGCGGAGAAGCTCAGCATCTCCGTCAGACAGCACATCACCAGAAGTCAGGACACGTGCAGACTTAAAATCCGGGGCTGCAAAAAGGAAAGGACCAAAAACATGCCTTCCCTGTGTACGCCCCAAGACTATGGAACCTCCTCCCCATCAGTATCACACTTGTCCCCACTCTCCTACCATTCCAAAAAGAACTCAAGATCGACCTCTTCAAGGAGTCTCTCCTCCTCAACACCTAGGCCATCATGACGCCCCCGCGCCACTCTCCTCCCCGCCACCCTGTACAGCTGTGCCCCTCTGTACCCTACCTCTGCTGTATATATTTTCTGTTGTGACCTCTGAAAAGTGGTCCGTTATGCATCTGTACTGTTGTATACCTCTGTAAAGCGTTTCTTTGTGTATCTGTATTGTTGTATAACTCTGTAAAGCTAAGGCACTCTGCTGCCTCTCGAAGCTAGATCTGTGCTCAATAAATATCATAATAATAATAATAATAATAATAATAATAATAATAATAATAATAATAATAATAATAATAATAATTCTCTGTGTCAGTGTTCTCCTCCAGGCTTGGCCTTGACTCCATTTCTTCATTATGTGTATGCAGGTATATACATGAACCCATGAAAACACATGTGGGATTGTGTCATTAGGTGTATGGTATTTAAACATTTCTATATGTGTATGTTTTCAGGTGTTGCACTGAATGTTGTACCAACTGTAAAGATTTAAGAATCTCATATCTTCTATCTTTGCTCTGAATTATGTGTATGAGGGGAACATATGTTCTATAAATATTGTTGTTGTCCTGATGAAGGTCTGGTTTTGAAACAAACAGGAACATTTAAAGGTGACAGTGTCCTCTGGCAAGTGGCCGAAACACGATGTGTCAACAATTTTGTATGCTTGGAAGAAACCAGTTTGTACTGGTGACCGAGTCTATAATTGACCCAAAAAAAAACACGAAGAGCGTGTCACCTGCAGTTTTATCTTTAGTGATGTTAAAATATAGTAAAGAGGGTGCACCAGATTGATTTATGAAATTACTTAATAGAGGGCAATCTTTTTCATATTAGTACTTGTGTTCAACAAATTCGAAGAACATAAATATGCCCTTGGAAGAATGTTAATTGATTTGGCACTTCAGCACATTGCACTTTACAAATCTCCTGTGCACTTTTATTGTATGTCTTCTTAAATATTGTATATCTTTTCTTATATAGGTTTTTAAAATATTTCTTCATATATGTTATGATACATTTTTGAGATAATTATATTTTTTTTTAATAATCTCACTGCCCAGTGTTTTTTTAATTTACCAAGTGGTTCCTCGTGGTGCTATTTGTTTGCTTGTACATTACCAGAGTGTGAGGCTACACAGTGCTGTTCGGGTCTCCTTTTGTTTTTGCACATCAGACATTGGAACAATGAAATGCCTTTTAAAAGGACTCGGTAATTTTTTACTTTTCATTTAGATCAAATCTATAACCACTATGTTTGTAAATGAATTCTGGACAAACTCAATACCTGATGGATAGAGGTATGTTCATCTCTAGGTGGCAATATTCAAATGTTGCATGAGTTAAACTCCCAAATGTCTTATGTGTAAGCTACAAAACAAAAAAAGCATGGCTGCTACTCACATCAAATGATCAAATGATTCAACCATATCAACCATATCAATTAACTTCTAAATGACAAGGACAGTTTCCCAGTGGAATACAATTCAAAGCATACCCTGAGCTTGACACTGCACAAAAGGGGATGCCATTCAACGGATTTCAATGAATACTAACGAATACAGCTACATACTGTGTGCAGTGGTGCTGTGTGTTGTGTGCTGGGAGCAAACTGGAGCATAGTGGTGAATAGACATTTACGCAGGTCACTTTCCACTTTCACCTCAACCCTTCCAAAACCGAGGTTTTCTTCTTTCCTGCTCCTTCCATTCCTCCTCCCTTCCTCCTCATTCCCTTTCCGTCCCCCCTCTTATCTTCTGTTCTCTTCATCTGCCTGTAACCCGGGTGTCATCTGTGACCCCTCTCTCTCTTTTTCCCCTTCACATTTCGAACACTGTCCATTCCTCCCATTATTCTTTACTTAATATTCACAGTGCCCGTCCATGCCTTTCTTTTCACGTTACTACATTTCTCATTACCTCACATATCTTTTCTCGTATAGACTACTGCTCGACCTGCCTCCTTGGTCTCCCTGCGTTTCACATTGTTCCCCTCCATTCTGTCTATAACTCATCAATTTGTCTTCTCCTTTCTCTCACCCTCACTCCTCGATCTCTTCTTCCCTGATTTATATGTCTCTTCTTCCTTTTGATTCTTGAATTATTTTCCATTTCCTCACTGTTGGCTTTAAATGGATCCATGGTCTGGACTCTCTATCTTTCCTCACTTATATTACTTACTTTCTACTTTATGTCCCTATACCCCCTTGTTCCTCCTCATGTTTCCTTTTGTTTGCTTTACTTGCTCTTAAGCACTGGCCCTCTCTTCCTCTCTCCATCTGTTCTTCCCCACCTCTCTGCATTTTTCAAGCATACCCTAAAACCACCTACTATCTGCTCTCTCTAACAACTGATTTCATTTGGTCTACTGCCTGCTGATTACCTCCAAATCTATTAGGAACTGTAATTGTATTATTGGTTGCTAAAATTGTGCAGCGCTAATAAAATTAAATAAAATACAGATAAATGCAGGTTTTGCACCCCCCCATACAAATACCTTCAGAACACTGGACCAATCGTACTTCAGGTTCAAATCAGCAGAGATATTGCATATTGATATCTAAGATTAGTTAACAACTTTCTTCTTTCACAGCCCAGTACCCCAATCAGCCTATCACCCTAGTATTTAGTACTTTAAATACTGTATTTTCAAAACAGTCTACTTCATAAGGGAGAACTATTATCCTTAAATTCCACTAGAAGCTGAATCCAATCTTAACAACATATTTTGAACTCTTATAGCTATCAGGCTTGCCCTTTGCCCATCATAAAATGTGCAACTCTAACCACTTCCATTTTAATTCCTACTTTTCCTTGACACCTACTCTCATCCTCCATTCTCTCTGCTTTCCTGAAATACAAAATGGGGCATTTATACCTCGAGGGCCAGATCCGCCGATATCCCTGTCCCACTATATCTGACCTGCTGAAGCGTATTCAAACTGTGTTCACCACATGCAAACGAGAGGCACACGCCAGTGCTGATTTTGGAACTTCATCAAACCTTAGAACATCCCCGCTTTGCATCAACAAAACAGGCTCTCTGGTGGATTATGCCAAGCAGAGCATGTTACCTGTTTGGCTCAAATAACCTGCTCACTGCTGCGGAACAACTGAAACTGCTGCATATTCGAATACTGCTTCAGATCACCAAGTACATTGCATTAAACAGACAGACTTTGACTGTAACTACTGGAGCGTTGCTTCACTCGTTGACCCAAGACGCACAACTTGCTGCTCCGAACCTGGTTTAATCCGCATGACTGTACAGATAGAAGCTTAGTTAGTTTGCTGCTTTAGAAGCACCGAACATTGGATTAAGCTACTTTGAACTGACCATGTCCCCATAACCCACCTTTCGGGGGGCCTAGAGACTGGCTAAGTCCCTGTTGTGCCTTTCTACAAAGAAGGACACATCCTTTTTGAATTCCTGTTGCATTTCTTGCCTATTTTCCTCCCTTATGAAATACTGTGCCATTACATTCTGCATTTCCCTGTACTTCCTTTAGATGGGTGGGTTGTTATACTTTTTTATTGTTTTATATGTACATTAGTGTATTGAATTAAAGTATATATATATATTTATAGAACCTTGTTTGGATGTTCCTTTTATTTTGCACTCTTGTGTGTTGCTGTGTGTGATAATACTGGATCCCATTCACACCCTTCTGAGAGTATAGCCTTCCCACAGCCCACGTTACCACAAAAGGTGAAGGAGGTATATTGATTGGCTGTGTCTGTTTTACCTTTATGATTTGGATTACTGTTGGTTGGTTGAAGTGTTGGGGCTGAGTATACAAGTTATTTGATCACACCGGTGTCAGTGGCTGGGATTTGAGACAGGCTGGGCCTACAACTTGATCATCCAAAATACATGTGTGTGCGGTTAATGTTAGAAGCACTGCCAGGCATTTTTGCTACCATGGATACTGACACCGAAAACCTTTAAGCAGGTAAACTGTGTGAGTTATGTCATGATAGGTTATTCCCTCATGTTAGTAAGGTTAGGACAGCTGAACTGCTCAAGAGCCTCAAAGCTCTTGAGGAAGCAAAGGAGGTGGAGGATTTCCAGAAGGACACTAGCAAGTTGGAACCCCTCCCTGAGCTACCTCATCCACTGAGGGTGTGTTACCGGATGAGGAGAATGATAGTGGTAGTGCTCCCCAACATTCCCCCAGAAGAAGGGCAGTGTGGTATCCCAACGATCCCAAGTGTCTGGCAGGTCACATGCATCCATTAAATCCTATGCTCATGCACACTCGCAAGTTTCCATTCAGTCCAGGGTGAGTTTCAGATTGATGATGATGTATCTGATAGAAAGTACCTGCTAGACAATCTGAGGGTGGCTTTAGCTAATAAAGAAGCAGAGAGAAGGTGCTGTTCTGGAAGAGCGAAAACCGAAGCTACTTTGTGATGCTGCACACGATGGAATTTATTGCCCAAAAGGAAACCAACAAGTGGTGAAGGGAAGTATCAACAGTGGTGGTTCCCACAGAAATCCTAGGCACTCCCTCCCCAAGGACCTAGTCCAACCATACGAGAAGAGGAAACATATTTTCGATTGGTTAACAAAGCTGGAGTTAGCTTTCCAACTTCCAGGATGTGGAAGAGGAGTTGTGGGGTGCAACGCTCATGGGCCATCTACCAATGGTTTGCACTGATGTGATAATTCTATTGAATCCCAGTAAAAGGTTCATTAATACCAAAACCAAAACCCCAGAGCAATATCCCAAGGGTTTTAGAGAGCTCACCAAGAAGGGGAGTCAAACCATTGAGGAATTGGTACATTTGTCTTTGACATATTTGAGTGGATGGGTCACAGAAATCAAAGTTGAGATGTTTGAGGGCATATATAAATTCGGTTAATATGAGAATGTGCTTCAAAACTTTGAGATGGCATTACAACAGCATTTACTGGACAAGGGTATTACAGACCCTACAGAGTTTGCAAAGGCGTCCAACCGGTATGTGAGCACTCAAGTTCAAAATAAGGCTCAGGCCCCTAAATACAAACCAGATGACAAGCACACTTTATTTGTTATTTATTTATTGCATTTCTATAGCACATGCAAGCCCTGAGGCAATAGGGCGCTGTAGATAACAGGTTACATGAGGCCAATTAGGCACAGAAGGCGGTTACAGGTTACATTGATACAGTGGTTACATTGTTGCAAATATTCATAAAAAGTATAAACAGTGCCTACATATTTCTGCAAGGGTCCGGAAAAGGTGGGAGGCCAAAGTCATTTGAGTTAATTGAAGAGCCGGGTTTTGAGGGCTTTACGGAAAGCCCAGTATGAGCCTTCTGATCTGAGATTAAGTGGGAGGGAGTTCCAATGCTTAGCTGCAATAACTAGGAAACTTGAGCCACCTGCTTTGGCATGCTTGAAGGTGGGGTGAACTCATCTTTGTGCATAGGGTTTTCTTACAGTCCTGGTTGATTGCGGTTTTGAGAATCTTTGAGACAAGTAGGCCAGCGCTGATTTGGAGATGCATCTGTGGGTAATATTTAGGGTCTTGAAGATAATTCTTTCCCGGATAAGGAGCCAGTGTACATTCCTGCAGGCAGCTGATGTGTATTCAGTTCTGGGGAGGTTGAGGGCAGGATTTAAAGCATTATTTTGTATGACATGCAGTTTTCTTTCGATTGTGGGGTGAGGTGCTGGCAAATAGAGCATTACAATAGTCTATTCTAGTGCCCACCATGGCACAGGTGAACATCAGGCAGCAGTCTGGAGATAGGAAGGGACATGAGGCATCAAGGAGTTTTGTGGTGTATGCAGCTGAAGAGGCGATGGCATTAACTTGACTAGTCAGTATTACCAAAACATCTAGATAGACTCCCAGGGTTTTTACTAAAGGTGAGACTGGGATTGAGATGCCATCAATAATGAAGGTCAGGTATTCAGGGTTCAATTTGTTTAAAGATGTTGGGTGTCCTATTACAAGGACTTCTGTTTTGTCATTGTTCAAGCAGAGGGTGTGGGAGGTCTAGTAGCAGCAAGAGGGCAAGTTTACTCTTATCCCTGATGTCATCCATTTTCAGCACAGTCTTTGATCAGGGGGGCTGGGCATATGTCACCTTTGCATTTTGATGGCTTGAGGCTTTTCAGGATGTTTAGGGTGTCTTGGTCAGAAATGGTATTGAATTTGAATAGTGGTGGGGTGTTGGATGGGTCAGCGTGGATGTCCTCGGGGCCGGTGTTGGTCAAGGTGGGTTGTTTGTTCACTAGCAAAACAAATGAGAATAAGGACAAGCTATGAATCATCCTAATAAATGTCTGCAAATATTTGAGGGTAGATTCTAACCAGATGCATCTTCTGCTCTTACAGAATGGAAGAGTGAGGGCACCCTTAGCACCGGGGTGCCCACATTGCCAGCCCCACAGGGCTGCCTTGTGCGTGGAGACTGGTAACATAGGAAGGGAGATACTTCCTGCAAGGTTAGGCCCACGCCAGCTGTCATTAGGTTTATTCTCGTGGAGGAGAGATAGACAGTCTGGGTATGATGAATTACCACTAGGCCAGTTGCTGGTGGAATGCACCCTAGTATCTCTAAGTGGGGAAGATACTGGGTCTCCAAAAGAGGCTGCATTTCCAGCAAAAACTGAGATATTATGTGATCATGTATTCATAAATGGGAACAAATCCCCCAACACTTTGTGATACTGCTGCAAGTATCACTGCTGCACAACGACAGTGGGTCCAGGAGGACCATATCATCCCTGGTCTTGACAAGCTATTTAGGGGGTTTGATGGCCTTACCTGATGCCCACTGGCTATTATGGAGTTTATTTTTATTGTATACAAATCTTGGTTCAGCGCTGACCCTACCCAAAGGGTCTCAGAACACCTTACAAGGTTCAAATGTTAAAAAGGTGGGAGGTGAAACAGAAGTTACAAAATATTTTCAGGATAGGATGGAAATATTAGGATAGACAACTGGCAGCAAGTGAGCACAGTTGGAGAGCTGAGAATTATCTGTTCTTTGTGGCTGTTATACAATTCTGGTTGACTGTCTGCTAGGGAATGACCAGCCCAATGAAGAAATAATTGCTGCACTCACTAGGTCTAGGGCTACGGAAGCAGCATGGGAAGCAGCACTTATGGCCATGTGCCGTGGGGCACTTCTAGCTGGAGGTGGTGAAAGACTGGCACTGTGGTACTGTCCAGCCCAGATCAAGAGCCCACAGCAGTGCATACTCCAGTCAATTGAGCCTAGTCACCACAGAGGTGGCAACTGTGATTTTAGGATTGCCTACTGGTGTAGTACCTCACCTTGGGATGGAGGGCACAGTGGTTTCAGATCCGAGGGCCTACCAAACAGAGTGATTTGACCTCCTACAGAGGTCTCAGTGTGATAGATTGCCATTTGGTGAGGGTGTGAAAGCCCTGGCCTTTTTTATTTTATTAATTAATACAATGATGTGGGTAATTCCATCCCTGAAAGGGCAATCTGCTGATCAGATTCCCCTTTCAGAAGCTCCATGCCAAAAGAATAGTCTGCCTCTGTGTCCTTCTGCATCAGTATCCTGATTTGCAGCGCCTGCTCTACCATTGGCACAGAGGAGATTCACAGGTCGCAGCTGCCCATTTGACAGCTGCAGCAGCAGACAAGTCTCTGCCGTCCTGGCTACATTTACGGTATTACCCCCTGTGCAGAAACTATGATGATCGTAAGTAACCCATGCAGGTGGCAGTGTAAACTCTAAATAAAGCTTTGCCTGAGATTAAGCCTGGTATATGGTACTACTTATGATCATGCCCATCACAACCCATTTTCAGCTCTTGTGAGTTAGCTCTGCTGTGGAAGGTGATGTGTATTCTGTTCAGCCAGGTGGGGAATGCCAAATGGCAGGACAGGAATATGGAGGAACGGGCACCTTCTTTGATCTCTTTGTGAGGGCAGGTAACAGCCTCCGCCAGTGACAGATGCACATCAGGCACCTGTCCTGGGTTCGGGCATCAAAAGAGCACACCCATTTAAAAGGAGCAGCCTCACACACAGTGCTGCATCCCTAATGGCCTTTGTTCTTAGGGAGAAGGGAAGGGGACGGGATTACAGCAGGCAGGAGTGCTCTGGTCAAGGGAAGGAGATCTCCACCATCTTGTTTCTCTCTGTCACTGTCCCCTCCACTTCCTCTGGACCAAAGCACATTGTGAGTGGCATCAGAAAGGCATGGTCCACTCTATTCAAGAGCAAGGATTTGCCCACTAAAGCTGGCTAGCTTTAGTGCAACTATGTGGGGACTTTTGCCTTTAAAAGAAGGGATCTGCCTCCCCTTCTTTAGATTCTCTCTGATCCTCTCAGATCCTCTGAAGAACTTTAGATACACTCGGAAAGAACTCACTGGACCTCCTCTTGGAAGGTTGTACTTTCCAAAGCTCCAGCCTCAGTGAAGAAGGAGTCATTTAAAGCAGAAGGAAGATCTTTCGCCTTCACGCTCCCAGAGTACATCTAGAGTGACCTTTTGCTGTGGGCCAGGACCTACCAATCTGCACCAGAATCTCCTTAAGCTGGGAGAGCAGACCCTGAACTGAATCATTCTGTCCCCCTGAGTGGTCCTCACAGCACCCATAGGGCTAGACCTGCACTGAACAGGTCGCTCCATGTTCATCACACCTTGAAGGAGAGGGCAGGTGCTGGCACTGGCTTTTGCATTCCTCCACCAATTTGAACTATTGCTTGCACTTTGAACTAGCTAGACACTACATTGTGGCCCCGCTAAGCCCATCACTTACTAAGCCTGAATCGACTGCTCAATGCCAGGATGCAATCTGCATCACTGGTGAGTCACATGCCGATTCTTACCAGGAGATACAAACACGCCTTGACCCCGCTAGCCCTTGAATGGCTATCTCATTAACCTGCACATCAATGCCCCCAAGATCACCACTTTGATGACCATAGCCCGTCCACTTGAACCCCTGTAGTGTCACTCATTGATCCCTCCCTGCAGCTAAAAGCTGATTCAGCCTGCACCAACTGCAAAGAGATCCTGAGATTTCTCCAACCTGCATCGATGAGAGCCTCCCTTCGACCACACAAAGTGTCTGCATTTGCCCCTGCTAGACGCCTGCTTGTCGTTTGGGCCCACACAATCCAACTTGCCTGAACTCCGCTTGATCCACTTGCATCAACGTTCGACATCGGATCTGATGTCAACCCACCAAGAACTGAATCCAGGTACTGTTGACCCTGAACTGTGCTCCGTTTAGGCCCTAGAGATTGGTAAGGTCACAATCGAACCTGTTTTCAACAACAACATATCCTTTTTGTGGCTATCAACCTACCTACCACCCATAGAACCACGATTAGAGTGCTACTTTCCTCAGTCTGTCACATATAATCTGTTCTACTTTTGGGGTGGGGTTTTGTATAGTATTTTCTATTTGTTTTGTTTCAGAGGGTGTGTTTAATTAAAGTTTATTTATTTTTATATAACCTTGATTGGACATTCAATTTATTTTGGTCACCTTCACACACCTCTTAAGAGCATAGCCTTCCCTTTGCGAATGTTACCACAAAAGGCAAAGGAAGTATAACTCTTAACAGTCCCGGTTTTACCTTTATGATTGTTTTGGGTTTTGGTTTGTAGAAGTGTGAAGGCTGAGTGGGCCATTTCATCCCTACTGATCCTTATACTCCTGCAGAGCAGAATAACATTTGTCACACCCAGTACAGCTGACTTTTTACAAGCATAGTGTGACTTGCCCACACATGCAGATCAGCATGAACAGGAGGCAAGCATGATCACCGTGAAACAATTGGGATGTTCAGATTGTACCGGGAGAATGGTCTCATATTCAGTGAGCCCAAGAATTCTGAGACAGAGGCCAACCGGAGGTTAATTGTGCCCCAATTACACAGGAGCTTTCTACTCGACTTGGCTCATGACATTCCATTTGCGGATCATCTAGGAATGACCAATACAGCTGACATGCTGTCTTCCAAATGTTCCTAGCCCCAGATGGGAGTGAAAATAAAAGAATTTGTCTGGTCATGTCACACTTACCAAGCATCAGGTTTGCTTGACAGAGCCACAAACGCCCCCTTAATTCCACTAACAGTGTTTGGGAGGACGTTTCAGAGAATAGACATGGACATTGTTGGTCCCCTGGATGCTCAGACCTCCTCAGGGAGCCGGGACATTTTGGTAGTAGTAGACCATGTCACCCCATGCTCAGATGCTGTACATTTGAGGAGCATCAAAGACCCTGTAGTGGCCAAGGCCCTCATAGGGAATTTCTCTTGTGTGGGATTCCCTAAAGAAGTTGTTTCAGACAACAGATCTAACTTCATATCTACATACATGAGTTCTGAGAGGCCGCCTATAGTCAAAATTGCGTATGTGGGGCTGGCCGTGGGACCTGGTAGAGGCAATAGAAGCTTTATACAGTGACACTTCGGTAAGAATTAGGCTGTCCTCTAGAGGAAACCTCTCTGAAAAGATCTTCACTTTTCGAGGGTTGAAGCAGGGATGCTCTCTCGCGTCGCTGCTATTTTGCTTATATATAGCGGATATGGCATCTTCTCAGATGAGGATCCGCGCCTTTCCTCCGAAATTAAATGGTGTGGAGGTGCCATGGGTTCTGTTTGCAGATGACTTGTTTTTTTTGGATTTAACTCATGTAGGACTTCAGTGTCGACTGGAGTCCTTTGAATTCTACCTGAAGGAAAATGGGATGAGGTTGAATGCAAGAAAATGCAAAATCCTCCCAATGAAAAGTGCGGGAAAGAAAAAAATAGAGAGATTCACATGGAGGGTGGATGGAGCCCCGCACAAAAGGGTGGAAACTATAGTCTACCTGGAAGTCGCACTAAATAAAAATGGCAATGATGCGGCCCATTTAGACTACCTACTGTTCAGATTAAAATCATTGATTAACCAAGGTCGAGCATTCCAACGCAGATATGGCCGATTTACCATGGTGCCAATCCTGTCCTTCTATAAGCAGAAGGTGGCACACATTTTAATTTATGGAGCAGAGTCTACCCTCCGCCTTTCTTGGCAACTGTGTGTAAAATTGGAGGCCCTCTTTTGGAGATCGGTCCTGAAATTGCCACCTTCACTTCCCCCTTGTGCAATTAGGTGGGAACTTAGGCTCAAATCTCTAGAGTCCATGGCAATCTGGAAATCTATTTCCCTTTACAGAAAGTGTGCACTGGAGGAAGTGAAACGGCCGTTTGAAATCTTGGCCTTCAATAAAACCCTATTAGAGGGACCACTGATGCTGTGGAAAGGGAAGATCGAGATATTCCTACAGGAAAAAGACATTGCAGTGGAAATGTTAATGCAGAACCCTGACATGGCTAAAAAGAAATGAATCACTAGGGACTGGATCACTACGGTGGACTAGTCCTTGAACTTGAAATCTCTGCAAATCCTAACCTTGGAGTGTGGGAAGGTAAATGCCCTCCCTACATTTTTTTTGAAATTCCCTTCTCCGAAATATAGAGGCCTTCTACTTAGATGTAGGCTAAACATTCTGCACACCCGAGAAGTTTTGTTTATGAGGAAGACCCCTGGGGTTGAAAATGCTGTGTGTCGTTTCTGTACATCTGAGAGGTCGATTGAAATGCCAGAGCATCTAGTGATGAATTGTTGGGGTCTTTGTGAAATAAGAAGTTTCTTTTTGGATGAATTCAAAATGTTGGTTGCTACCCTTTCTCGGAAGGATTAGTGGAATTGGATGTTAATGGGAGATCAAACCAAATTCGTAATTGCCGTAATGAAGATGCTGTTACCTTTTTCGTATTTTTGGAAGGAACTTGGGGTTGGTCATCCTAAGTTACCTGGGGGCAACCAGACGTGGACTCCATGCTCACTGTGCTCAGAGAGGCACAGCTTCCCCTCACTGATGAGGCCCAACAAGGCTGAAACACGTGTATGGGGTTGCTGTTGGTACTCTTGTTCAGAAGGGAATTGTCATAGCATTTCGGTGCTGGACTGCCCATTTGAGCGGGACAAAGACCGATATGCAAATGAATATTTCCCATCTGTGAAAGGTATAGTGAGCAAAAAGCAGATGGCTGTGAACTCTCTAAGTGGTTATAAACCACTGAACAGGTTATCATGCCGTGTTCTTTCGAGAGAGGGGCACCTGCTACCTTTTTCGTATTTTTGGAAGGAACTTGGGTTGGTCATCCTAAGTTACCTGGGGGCAAACAGACGCGGACTCCCTGCTCACTGTGCTGAGAGAGGCACAGCTTCACCTCACTGATGAGGCCCAACAAGGCTGAAACACCTGTATGGGGTTGCTGTTGGTACTCTTGTTCAGAAGGGAATTGTCATAGCATTTCAGTGCTGGGCTGCCCATGTGGGCGGGACAAAGACTGATATGCAAATGAATATTTCCCATCTGTGGAAGGTACAGTGAGCAAAAAGCAGATGGCTACAAACTCTCAAAGTGGTTAAAAACCACTAAACAGGTTATCATGCCATGTTCTTTCGAGAGAGGGGCGCCTGCTACTTTGCATATAGATGCTAGAAGTTGTCCTACGATAATCTAGTAAAAAGTGATAGCTATTTGGAATTTGGAAATTTGGGATCTTATGTATGGAAGATGTAATAATGTTAAAGGTTTATTTTGTGTATGTTGGAACCAATAAAACATTTTAATAAAAAAATAAATATGTAAAGGCCATGTGGTAAGAATGTGGCATAACTTACAGGTTCTCTGCTGCCTCTCACCCTCAAACAGATGGGCTTGTTGAGAACATGATTGGTGGCTTGAAAGAGCCCCTGAGGAGAGAGTTGCATATTGTTTTGGCATTATTTTTTTCTCCTACTGGGTAGTTGTGAGAGACAGGTGGGCGAACCCTCTTTTTTGTGTGAGGGCGTGACTCGGGAGGGTAATAGGTACAGTAAAACAAGAATTGAGACACAGAGGTTTGCAGTGGAGCTAGGTAGCTGCTAGCTCAAATAGACAAAAACACCTGAAGAGGTGTGATAGTAACAAAAACAAGGATTTTTATTTTACACTAACAAAGAAAACGAAACCAACATTTTTACAGACTGCGCCGTGGCGCTGAAGTTATGCATATTTGTGGGTTAGTGTGCAAGGTGAAACAAACACAGTTTTTTACATATGTTGTTTTAAATGATAAGACATTTAGCCTTGTCGACACACTATTTTGTGTTTCTGGTTCGGTGTGAATGACTGGTGGCTGTGGCTGAAGAGATGGAACAGCGTGGATACACCAGGTACCGAACGGTCTTCAGGACAGTTTGATCAAGTCAGGTAAGTAGTGAGGTCCGTCGGCCTGTTGGGTCACAGGGGACTGGTTAGTGCAATGAAAGAGGTGTCTGGAAGATTTAAGAACTGCAAAGGAAGGTGACCTACCATGTACAAGTGGTGCCTTGATCAAGTGCTTTTGAGTCCAGCAAATTGGACTGTAAGGCTGTCTGCAGATGTCAGAGGCCTGGAGCTAAGTGGGTAAAAGAAATACATCTTTAGCATCTTGATATAGATGTGGACAGTGACGTCGAGATCGGACACAGTGCTGTTAAGAGGTGAAAACTTGCTAAGGTGAGGGAGTGTCTGTCCGTTTTAAGCTGTGACGGTCTGCGGACCAGAGGGTATTTAAACTGGATCAGTTGTGAAATGCTAAATACTAAGTGAAAAACACAGATCTTAGAAGACGTGTGGGCAGCCCAGTGGATTTTAATGCAAAATACACAGTGAAGCGCAGTGGAATTGTTAGCCGACACCTAGACACGCAAAACGATGCAAGTACTTGATTGCAAGGATAATGAATGGTTTAGAAAAATACTCGGCAGTGGATTTCAAACAGCCGTGCAATTGGTAAAAACGGCTGATGTGTTTAGATCACTAGGAGGTCATGGTTTTACCAGTTAAAGCCTCATAATAAGGCTTGGTGCCTGTTGAAGGAGGAAGGGTGGATTACCTGCGTCCCAGGGTACGATGCGGCGTGCAGCGGCGGAAAGCTCTTTACCAGAATGAGCTGTGTCACTGTGAAAGGCTGGTGCACATGTGCGGTAGATAAGTGCTTAGCTACTCTTGCATTTCGCGCCTGTCACGGGGCTGTCTGTTCTGCGCATGTCAGAAAAAGTGGATAGCATCTATCGTCAAGGTGGTCGAGTCACGTAATTTCAGGAAAAGTAAACACGCACTGTTACTGTAGAACAGAACGGTCTCTAGAATTAACATGTTAGGCATTACTTCCTTGCTGATTAACTAGCAGCAATGAAAGTGAAATGAAAACACAATACATTAGGATAGTGCTATAGTTTGTGTAACTCATATAGCGTGGTTGTGGTAGCAATTACATAGCTTTCAGGAAACCAGAAAAACAAATGGGCAAAACATTCTTTTTGAGCACATTAATGGATCATTATAATTATACTTGCAATAGGTAATGTGCATCAGAAACCGAAACAACATCAGGGAAACACTTATGGTCTGTGTCATTAGTTTAGTGTTACATGCCTGAAAACATTCTAGTTACATATGACACATCAAAAACAGAAAACAGGGTGACCATTCTGTTAAGGTGGAACATCGTAACATTGGAAAAAGCACTTGAATCAAGAAATAGTGAACATACTAATTGAAAAAAGGACTTCACAAAAAATTACTTCACAAAAGAGCCAAGGAGCAAAAATGTCACTGTGGTTGGGGACGGGTCTAGGCTCGGATGTTAGGAGTTAAAGGTTGGTGGAAAGTCTCTGAAGCAGGCTTTTTTAGCTACGAACCTGAAAAATATATTTCCTTTAGTTTGACAGAGCGTTATCTATTGAAGAAAAGGTTCCATTCTATTGAAACGTTTAGGCCTTGTCTTACAGAATCCAGGTGACAGATTCATTTTTGTTCAAGCTTTCGTAGGGCTAGGTCTCTGTCTCCTCCGCGAAAAGGGTTGCTCACTGTTTGTAATATCGCCCAGAAGATGTCTTTGTGGGTGTGATTTTTGCCTTTGAAATGTGCCACCATTGGTTTGTCTTCGACTTGGTTCCACACGCAGGACCGGTGTTCACAAATGCGTTGCCTTATTTCTCGTTTGGACTTGCCCACATAGAGGAGATCACATGGGCATTTGATTATATAGACAGGCCATTTGGTTCTGCAATTTGTGAAGGAATTAAGGGTCCATGGATTTCCTTTAAGTTCAATGGTCAGGGGACAGACCGAACAGGAACCACATTTGAAATGTCCTTTGACTGCTGGGAGTTGCCATAGCATGGCTTGTTGATGGCTTGGTGTGTCAAGTTCAGTATGTATGCACTAGATGATCTTTCAAGTTTCGGCTGCATGTGAACGCGAAACAGGGTTTCTCTGGATTGAAGGTATCGGTTTGAAGTTTGTCCCAGTTTTTTAGGATCACTTTTCTGATGGAGTTACTCATTGGAGTAAAAGTGGTTACACACGTCATCTTGGTTGTTGATTGATCTTTTTTGCTAGGTGTTAAGTTAAGCATGATTCTTGATTGGTGTTTTTTACTCGCTTGCGGGCTTGGCGAATAATGTGTTTGGGGTAACCTCTTTCCTTGAGCCGGATCGCTAGTTCTTTGCTTTTGGACTCATTTCGCATAATGTTGAACAGTTGCGCCTTATCCTAAGAAATTGGCCGTAAGGAAAGTTTATCTTAAGTCCTGAAGGGTGAAAGCTTGAGTACTCTAGGAGGGTGTTTTTTGATGTTGGCTTGCGGTAGAGAGTTGTGCCTAAAGAGTTATCTAGATTTGTGTAGATTTGCAGGTCGAGGAAAGGAATGTGGCTCTTGCTGTGGTCAATGGTAAAATTGATACAGTTGTTTTGTGAATTGAGCCATAGTAAAAAAGTGAGTAAATCTTATTCTGTCCCTTTCCAAATCATCACACATCGTCTATGTATCTTAACCAGTTTCCAATCGATTGTTTAAAGGGATTGACGTTTTTGTATATTAAATCTTTTTCAAAAGTGTCCATGAATAGGTTGGCCACGTCGGGGGCAAAAGTTGCCCCCATGCTGGTTCTGTGAATTTGTTGGTAAAATGTCTGTTTGTAGACAAAATAATTTTCCATGAGGGCTATTCTAGTGCATTCAAGGAGAAATTCAGTGGGTGGTTCTATTTTAGTTCTTTTGTCGAGGTAGGTTTTGAGGACTTGTAAACATTCCATCTGGGGAATACTCGTGTAAATGGATTCCACGTCTAGTGTCACTAGTAGATCATTTTGTGTGACTTGTATGGTGTCCAACTTTTTAATCATGGCCATTGTGTCTTGGATGTATGAAGGCATCTTGCTGATGAAAGGTCTTAAAAAATGGTCAATGTAAATAGATAGTGGTTCCAGCAATGATCCAAAACCTGCCACAATGGGTCTGCCAGGTGGGTTTGTTTGGTTCTTGTGGATCTTAGGAAGCAAATAGAATGCTGGAATGATGGGATGTTGGTTGACCAAGAATGCTTTCTCATCTTCATCTATCCATCCCTCATCGTAGGCGTGGCTCATGAGACTTGTGATTTCAGCCAGTATTCTTGGGGTTGGATTGATTGGTAGCTGTTTGTAGAATCTATTGTTGTAAAGTTGGCTTGTCACTTCTTTATCATAAAGGGTCTGACTCCAGAGAACAATAGCGCCTCCCTTGTCAGCTGGTTTGTTGAGGAAGGTTTTGTTTTTTTCTAGTGCCTGTAATGCAAGTCTTTGTGCAGCTGAAAGATTGTTTTTGTATCGTATCTTTTTGTCAAAGGTTTTGTGTAGGTCCAGAATGATGCGGTTTTCAAAAGACAGTATTTCAGGACATACCATTGAGGCAAGAGGGGTGAAGTTGGATGGGGGTTTAAGACCCGTGGATTTTGGCGGCTCTTTTTCAGCGCTGTTTCAGAAAAAATATTGTAGGCGGATTGTGCAAAAGAATTTTCTGAGTTCTACCTCTGTGGTGAACAGATCGGCATTTGTACTTGGTATGAAGCTGAGACCTTTTGTTAAGACATCTATTTCGTTCCGTTACATGTCACTTCTGTTTGATATTTCTTGCCCACAAAATATAACAATGACATCCCTTGTGAATTTCCAGAGTACATCCTCTGTTTCCATCTTGCTATCAGTTGCCATGTGATAATCTACTTACGGGTCATCGCTCTGGGCTGACAATATCTGGCGTCCACCTCCTCAGGTAAGGGGCGTAGGGCCACCACCTCCCTATGCAGTTCCGGTGAGGAATAAGGCTCCATTGTTTTAACCGGTACTGAACGGTCTGGTCCAAAGATGGCAGCTGGGAGTCCTTACAGAAGTGACATGTATTACAAGGGGCCTGACCATTAGGAAATATAAGTGGCAGGCCAACTGAAGGTGGGTGGAGTTGGCTTGGTTTGTGGGCTTGTGGCAATCCTATCCATTTAAATCTGTAAGAAATGGAATACCAATTTGTCTATTCTCGATATTATTCCTTAATATTCTTATTTTTTTACCTCAATAACATTTATTGAAAATATCTTCTATATCGTTTAATGAAATTTACATCGAGGTGAGCATGTGCATTTGTGCTTTCAAATCATAACCATATAAAGCGTTGATACTTGTTTATTAAAAGGGATGGTTTATGATTGTCTTTTGTGTTTAGGACAACCCATGAATTCTCCTTTAGTGATCATCACACGTCCTTTGTGTACCCTTAGTTTCAAAACATCGTTATCATGTTATTTGATGATAAAGTGCTTGATGACTTGCTTACAAATACCACCATTGTGAACTGTTGTCCCTCACCAAAGTTACGATACAAAATTATCTTTGTACTAAATTCAATATGCTGAAGACTTGGTTTCAATTTCTAATTGAAAGTGCCTTTCTCTTTCCTGATAATCACGAGTGAGGTATCCCATAAAAGAAAGCTCATTGAAAAACAGATACAAAATCACAGGGCACAGGGTAGGTAAGCATTCAAATGAAAAATACAGCCATGTGGAATTATGGAGTTATGGTAATCGACAACGTGAGACTGCCTTTGAAGATGCTCTTGGTCACCCTTCCTCAATACCCTACCCACTTATCCACCCCTTCACCATCAACCTTGTGCAAGAGCAATAAAAAGCAAAGTAAATATTAGATTTATTTGTGGCTCAGTTGCTGGAAATGATTGTGGGAGGAAATTCAAGCTCAAATTCCTCGTCATGTGGAAGCAGCGGGTGTACTGATGTGAAGTCGCTGCGTGCAGGGATGTGGCAGAATCAGTGCAGTCATTAATGTTCCCACACAGTGCAACATTGGCAGAAGCCTTGCAGGGTTCCTTCAGTCCTCAATGCCACTCTGCAAAGTCATAGGCATGCAGTCTATTTTAAAAGACACAACGAATCAGGGATGCCAACCGGATCCAACCTATCGTTTTCATTTTCATATTGAGTAAATCCAGCAGTAGTCTGCTGAGACAGTTAATTAGGGCTATGTTGTCCTATGTTATATTAAGCTTTGTTAAAATATGCTGTGTGTATTTTGCTTTACATTGTTGAGCAGTGCTGAGCTGTGTTGTGTTATTTCATGTTATTATACATCATTCAACAATCTAATGAATTTGAACAAATCCTATAATACATATTCAAAGTAGAAACAAAGACTCCATTGATAAATAGATTAGAATGGAATCACATGTGGCAATTATAATTTATATTGTTATCTAAAGTCAGAACGCGTTTTATTCAAATTCATCTTCTCTTTCTGAGCTTCATAGTTACTTGTTCCAGCAGTGCCAATGTACCCATTTCATGTCATCACTACTCAACTTCGTTTTCAGCCTGCTTCTAGTGCTTCAACATAATATTTAGTTTCCCAAGGCCACGGCATTCATTATCCAGAGAGTGTCACTCAGCGCGTCATATGGCCAGAGGAGATGTGCAGTAAGTACATAACTCCCCTCCTAATGGGACAATTGCAACTTTCTTTGTGTCACCTAACTTCACTGGAGAAACCACCTATCTAAGTTCAGTGAGGCAATCGGCAGAACAAGTGAGGCAACATAAAGGAGGGTGCAGCATCGTTCCACCCTCCCAGAGCCATGAGAGCACAAAGATTTGTCACTGTTCTGTTTTCAGATCCTCATCAAAGACATTGTACAGATGAGGGGCACATTGTGCCTGCACTCTGTTCCTGCAGCTGGCATTAAAGATGTCTTTACAAGAAGAGTTTAGCATTGTGTTGATCTTCTCCCATGGCCATGCTTGAAGTGAAGTTACCTGTGGGAGAAGATTTCGGTGACCATTCCCTCTTCTCCCCCACGTTAGCCAGAAACAGAAGAATAGCTTGGCGTCGTGGAAAGGCAGGAGTGATAGGAACGGTCATAGTCCTGGGCGCTTTTCTTGCAGGAGTATACAATGAAAATGTTACAGTATATGGTTACACTAAATTACATATCTACATGAGAGTGTAATGCAAGACATGGTTATATACAGTTCAAAAGATATAACAGTGTGAATTTACAGTCAATCGTTAAAGGGGGCGCATAGCTAATTCTCTTGAGCGGAGAGCCATGCTTTAGCCTTTGGTTCAGATCTTAACGTTAAGGGAAGGGAGTTCCATTTCTTAGCTGCTAGAGTGGGGAAGCTGCTGCCTCCAGCCTTCTGGAGTTTGAATCTTGGTATCTTAAAACAGTGTGATTGAGCAGATCTGGAGGGGCGATCTGATGAGTTGCGAGTGAAGTTATTAGTCAGGTAACTCAGGGCTTGGTTCGCTAGGCACTTGTGGGTGAGGGATAAAGTTTTAAAGTCAATTATTTGATTGACCTATAGACAGTTCAGGATGCGTCTATGTTGGGATATGTGCTGTGTTCTGGGGATGTTTAGTGCCAATATAATGGTGTTGTTTTGTATTACTTGCATCTTTTTTTAAATGATGTTGCCAGGTATAGAGCATTGCAGTAATCAAGTTTAGATAATACTAAAGCTCTGGCTAAGGTTATACAGTTGGGTGTCATGAGGAATGGTCTGCAAGCTGTGATTAATTTGCAGGTATAGGCTGTGGATGAGGCTAATGAATTGGTTTGTCTAACTAGGTTCAATGTCGAGTCAATATAAATGTCTAAACTTTTCCCTTCTTTTGAGACCTTGATGTTGTTACCGTCAATGCTACATTTTTCATCCTGATTGTTGAGTTTGGATTAGGAGCCTATGAGGAGTAGTTCCGTCTTATCGTTGTTTAGGCAAAGACTGTGCTTAGCCATCCAGGCCTGGATAATAGTGTATGTGTCATTCAATGCATTAGTGTCAGTAATATAGTCTCCAGTCAGTGGGATGAGTATTAAGGTGTCGTTAGCATAATCAGTACAGGTGACACCCAAACAGTCAAAATCGTCAAACATTGGTTTTGTGAACACATTGTAGACGCAGGAACCTTGTGGGATGCCACATGAGATTGGCGCTGGTTCAGTGCTGGCGGAAGGTGTAAATACTCTCATTGATCATTTGTTAAAGAAGGATTGGATCCATTCGTTAGTCCTGTCCGAGAAGTAAGCTGCTGAGGTTAGATGACGTCAAATGCAGCTGACATGTCTAATTGCAGGAGGAGGGCAAGTTTGCCTTTCTCCTTTAGATTTTCCAATTGTGTCTTGAGGTCAATCAGGGCAGTTTCAGAGCCATGATTGGGTGTGAACCCGGATTGTCTGAGTCCCAGGAGGTTATTTGCTTCTAAGTGTTCTTGGATCTGCAGGTAGGCTGTTCCATCCATGATTTTCAATAGAAATGGCACCGTAGTAATGGGTCTATAGTTCATAGGGATATTTGGGTAAATGATCGTTTTTTTTAGGAGTGGGAGAACAAGGCGTCTTTTAGGTTGTTCGGGACTGAACTAGTTTCAAAAGACACATTAATAAAGGACGTGATGAATGGGCCAATTCTAGGGCTGCTTCTTTAATGATCGGCGTAGCGCATATGTCACCCTGGCATTTTGAAGTTTTTTGTTTCACGATTATATTCTCAACCTCTTTAATGGAGAGGGAGGAGAAGTTGAAGATTTTGATGTTCTTTATAGATGACACCGATGGGGTCTAATGGGCGTTATGAATGGGCATTGTGATTTTCCCTAGTAAGGCATTTGGCATACTGGCACACCAAGTAGCATCTTTAGTACATTAGTCAGGTGGTGGGGCAGGGGATTCTAACTCTAAGTATTTTAAAGAGTTCTTTTGTTCTAGATTTGGCATTTACAATAAGGTTGTTGTGTCTTTCTTTTGCCTGCAGGATAGACTCTTTGTAGTTGAGGGATGCTAGAAATAGGTTGTCTTTGTTGGTGGCTGATGGTAGACTCTTCCTGAGAGCTTGTGCGCTTCTTTTAATCTTGCATAAGGATTTGAGGTGTGGAGTGAACCACTAGTTCAGGTCTGCCGTGGGTTTGGCTTTACGCAGTTTAAGTGGATCTTAGGTGTTGATGGCTTTGAGTAGGGTGTGATTGTAGATGTCTACTAAGACACTGGGGTCAGAGTAGGTTGTGTGGGTGTTGAGAATGGGCTATAACAGAGGGAGCAGTTTCTCTGACGTTATATAATGATTATTTCTTATGTGTAGAGCTGGGGTTGGGTTCTGAGGGATGGGTTGGTTACTTTCATTTATAGTAAATGTGATGAAGTGCTGGTTCGACCATGCACAGGGCGTGTAGTCGAGAATATTTATGTCACCGTTGATATCAACTAGCCAGTCTAATGTTCTGCCTTTGATATGTGTTGGTTCAATGATGCTGTGTTTGAAGCCTAATTCTGTGATTGAGTTAGCGAGATGTAGCGCGTTGCAATCTTTAAGATCTTGGACGCCCAGATTTAGGTCCCTCAACAGGATAATTCGAGATCCTGGCTTTGCGTTTGAAGTAAGGAGAAGCGTGACATCCTCTTTGAATGTAATGATGGGTCCTGGGGTTCTATAAACGAGGTGAAGTATAATCGTGCGAGACGCTGAGATAGGTAGTTTAATGGACAATAGTTCTGCTGACTTGATGAGGTGACCTGATATTTGCCTAATGACTAGAGTGGTTTTGGCGATAAATGCAGTGCCTTACCCTTTGTTTTGATTGTGGTCTCTGTCCATACGGATGATGGAGTAACCATCTGGGATTGTAAGGGTGAGAGAGGGCCAGATGCCACGTGGAGCCAGGTCTCGGTAATTGCCAGGAAGTCAAGTTCGTTTGTGGTTATACAGTCGGCAATATCTAGGGCCTGGGCTGGCAGGGATCTTGCATTGATTAGTGTGCCCTTAATACTGGAGGTAGTGTTGTTGGGATTATGTTTTTTATGAGTGGAATTTACTCTGGGTAGAGTAGAGATAAAATTCGCTGAGTGAATGAGTAGATGTTGGTAAGCTATAGCGAATGTTTCTGTATGTTTGATTAAATCATTTGCAGTGTGTAGTGTACATGTGTATTTAGTACAAAAAAGAAGGTGGGTGAGGCGCGCACTCCCGGTCCTGGTCAATTGAACCTGTTGCAAAAAATAAGTAGCTGGGTCAAATCCCAAAATGGACAAATATTCACAGGGTTAGATCCCTTCTGCTGCAAATCAGGTACTCAGTATTAACAGGGTTAGATCCCTTGCTGCAAATCAGGTACTCAGTAATAACAGGGTTAGATCCCTCAGCTGCAGTTCTGTGGTCTGTAGTTGTTCTCCTCCTAGCGCTTTCTTATCTCAAATAATCATCAGGGAGGCTGTTGAGCAGGTGTGTCTAATTAGACTCAAAGGATTCTGGTAGCTGTAGTGAAAACGTTTTTTTCTGTTCAGGTGACCAGCAACCGACACCCCTCCAAAGCACAAGTCCTTCCCAAATTTGGGGGAGGGGAGAGAACCATCTTTATGATTCTCCAAAGTGGGGCACAGTCACCCCGTGGCGCTGCCTCTGGAGCCCGGGTCTCCCATAGCATTCAGTACAAAAAAGAAGGTGGGTGAGGCGCGCACTCCCGGTCCTGGTCAATTGAACCTGTTGCAAAAAATAAGTAGCTGGGTCACATCCCAAAATGGACAAATATTCACAGGGTTAGATCCCTTCTGCTGCAAATCAGGTACTCAGTATTAACAGGGTTAAATCCCTTGCTGCAAATCAGGTACTCAGTAATAACAGGGTTAGATCCCTCAGCTGCAGTTCTGTGGTCTGTAGTTGTTCTCCTCCTAGGGCTTTCTTATCTCAAATAATCATCAGGGAGGCTGTTGAGCAGGTGTGTCTAATTAGACTCAAAGGATTCTGGTAGCTGTAGTGAAAACATTTTTTTCTGTTCAGGTGACCAGCAACCGACACCCCTCCAAAGCACAAGTCCTTCCCAAATTTGGGGGAGGGGAGAGAACCATCTTTATGATTCTCCAAAGTGGGGCACAGTCACCCCGTGGCGCTGCCTCTGGAGCCCGGGACTCCCATAGCATTCAGTACAAAAAAGAAGGCGGGTGAGGCGCGCACTCCCGGTCCTGGTCAATTGAACCTGTTGCAAAAAATAAGTAGCTGGGTCACATCCCAAAATGGACAAATATTCACAGGGTTAGATCCCTTCTGCTGCAAATCAGGTACTCAGTATTAACAGGGTTAGATCCCTTGCTGCAAATCAGGTACTCAGTAATAACAGGGTTAGATCCCTCAGCTGCAGTTCTGTGGTCTGTAGTTGTTCTCCTCCTAGCGCTTTCTTATCTCAAATAATCATCAGGGAGGCTGTTGAGCAGGTGTGTCTAATTAGACTCAAAGGATTCTGGTAGCTGTAGTGAAAACGTTTTTTTCTGTTCAGGTGACCAGCAACCGACACCCCTCCAAAGCACAAGTCCTTCCCAAATTTGGGGGAGGGGAGAGAACCATCTTTATGATTCTCCAAAGTGGGGCACAGTCACCCCGTGGCGCTGCCTCTGGAGCCCAGGACTCCCATAGCATTCAGTACAAAAAAGAAGGTGGGTGAGGCGCGCACTCCCGGTCCTGGTCAATTGAACCTGTTGCAAAAAATAAGTAGCTGGGTCACATCCCAAAATGGACAAATATTCACAGGGTTAGATCCCTTCTGCTGCAAATCAGGTACTCAGTATTAACAGGGTTATATCCCTTGCTGCAAATCAGGTACTCAGTAATAACAGGGTTAGATCCCTCAGCTGCAGTTCTGTGGTCTGTAGTTGTTCTCCTCCTAGCGCTTTCTTATCTCAAATAATCATCAGGGAGGCTGTTGAGCAAGTGTGTCTAATTAGACTCAAAGGATTCTGGTAGCTGTAGTGAAAACGTTTTTTTCTGTTCAGGTGACCAGCAACCGACACCCCTCCAAAGCACAAGTCCTTCCCAAATTTGGGGGAGGGGAGAGAACCATCTTTATGATTCTCCAAAGTGGGGCACAGTCACCCCGTGGCGCTGCCTCTGGAGCCCGGGACTCCCATAGCATTCAGTACAAAAAAGAAGGTGGTTGAGGCGCGCACTCCCGGTCCTGGTCAATTGAACCTGTTGCAAAAAATAAGTAGCTGGGTCACATCCCAAAATGGACAAATATTCACAGGGTTAGATCCCTTCTGCTGCAAATCAGGTACTCAGTATTAACAGGGTTAGATCCCTTGCTGCAAATCAGGTACTCAGTAATAACAGGGTTAGATCCCTCAGCTGCAGTTCTGTGGTCTGTAGTTGTTCTCCTCCTAGCGCTTTCTTATCTCAAATAATCATCAGGGAGGCTGTTGAGCAGGTGTGTCTAATTAGACTCAAAGGATTCTGGTAGCTGTAGTGAAAACGTTTTTTTCTGTTCAGGTGACCAGCAACCGACACCCCTCCAAAGCACAAGTCCTTCCCAAATTAGGGGGAGGGGAGAGAACCATCTTTATGATTCTCCAAAGTGGGGCAAAGTCACCCCGTGGCGCTGCCTCTGGAGCCCGGGACTCCCATAGCATTCAGTACAAAAAAGAAGGTGGGTGAGGCGCGCACTCCCGGTCCTGGTCAATCGAACCTGTTGCAAAAAATGAGTAGCTGGGTCACATCCCAAAATGGACAAATATTCACAGGGTTAGATCCCTTCTGCTGCAAATCAGGTACTTAGTATTAACAGGGTTAGATCCCTTGCTGCAAATCAGGTACTCAGTAATAACAGGGTTGGATCCCTCAGCTGCAGTTCTGTGGTCTGTAGTTGTTCTCCTCCTAGCGCTTTCTTATCTCAAATAATCATCAGGGAGGCTGTTGAGCAGGTGTGTCTAATTAGACTCAAAGGATTCTGGTAGCTGTAGTGAAAACGTTTTTTTCTGTTCAGGTGACCAGCAACCGACACCCCTCCAAAGCACAAGTCCTTCCCAAATTTGGGGGAGGGGAGAGAACCATCTTTATGATTCTCCAAAGTGGGGCACAGTCACCCCGTGGCGCTGCCTCTGGAGCCCGGGACTCCCATAGCATTCAGTACAAAAAAGAAGGTGGGTGAGGCGCGCACTCCCGGTCCTGGTCAATTGAACCTGTTGCAAAAAATAAGTAGCTGGGTCACATCCCAAAATGGACAAATATTCACAGGGTTAGATCCCTTCTGCTGCAAATCAGGTACTCAGTATTAACAGGGTTAGATCCCTTGCTGCAAATCACGTACTCAGTAATAACAGGGTTAGATCCCTCAGCTGCAGTTCTGTGGTCTGTAGTTGTTCTCCTCCTAGCGCTTTCTTATCTCAAATAATCATCAGGGAGGCTGTTGAGCAGGTGTGTCTAATTAGACTCAAAGGATTCTGGTAGCTGTAGTGAAAACGTTTTTTTCTGTTCAGGTGACCAGCAACCGACACCCCTCCAAAGCACAAGTCCTTCCCAAATTTGGGGGAGGGGAGAGAACCATCTTTATGATTCTCCAAAGTGGGGCACAGTCACCCCGTGGCGCTGCCTCTGGAGCCCGGGACTCCGATAGCATTAAGTACAAAAAATAAGGTGGGTGAGGCGCGCACTCCCGGTCATGGTCAATTGAACCTGTTGCAAAAAATAAGTAGCTGGGTCACATCCCAAAATGGACAAATATTCACAGGGTTAGATCCCTTCTGCTGCAAATCAGGTACTCAGTATTAACAGGGTTAGAGATCCTTTGCTGCAAATCAGGTACTCAGTAATAACAGGGTTAGATCCCTCAGCTGCAGTTCTGTGGTCTGTAGTTGTTCTCCTCCTAGCGCTTTCTTATCTCAAATAATCATCAGGGAGGCTGTTGAGCAGGTGTGTCTAATTAGACTCAAAGGATTCTGGTAGCTGTAGTGAAAACGTTTTTTTCTGTTCAGGTGACCAGCAACCGACACCCCTCCAATAAAGATGGTTCTCTCCCCTCCCCCAAATTTGGGAAGGACTTGTGCTTTGGAGGGGTGTCGGTTGCTGGTCACCTGAACAGAAAAAAACGTTTTCACTACAGCTACCAGAATCCTTTGAGTCTAATTAGACACACCTGCTCAACAGCCTCCCTGATGATTATTTGAGATAAGAAAGCGCTAGGAGGAGAACAACTACAGACCACAGAAGTGCAGCTGAGGGATTTAACCCTGTTATTACTGAGTACCTGATTTGCAGCAAGGGATCTAACCCTGTTATTACTGAGTTCCTGATTTGCAGCAGAAGGGATCTAACCCTGTGAATATTTGTCCATTTTGGGATTTGACCCAGCTACTTATTATATTTTTTGCAACAGGTTCAATTGACCAGGACCGGGAGTGCGCGCCTCACCCACCTTCTTTTTTGTACTGAATGCTATGGGAGTCCCGGGCTCCAGAGGCAGCGCCACGGGGTGACTGTGCCCCACTTTGGAGAATCATAAAGATGGTTCTCTCCCCTCCCCCAAATTTGGGAAGGACTTGTGCTTTGGAGGGGTGTCGGTTGCTGGTCACCTGAACAGAAAAAAACGTTTTCACTACAGCTACCAGAATCCTTTGAGTCTAATTAGACACACCTGCTCAACAGCCTCCCTGATGATTATTTGAGATAAGAAAGCGCTAGGAGGAGAACAACTACAGACCACAGAACTGCAGCTGAGGGATTTAACCCTGTTATTACTGAGTACCTGATTTGCAGCAAGGGATCTAACCCTGTTATTACTGAGTACCTGATTTGCAGCAGAAGGGATCTAACCCTGTGAATATTTGTCCATTTTGGGATTTGACCCAGCTACTTATTATATTTTTTGCAACAGGTTCAATTAACCAGGACCGGGAGTGCGCGCCTCACCCACCTTCTTTTTTGTACTGAATGCTATGGGAGTCCCGGGCTCCAGAGGCAGCGCCACGGGGTGACTGTGCCCCACTTTGGAGAATCATAAAGATGGTTCTCTCCCCTCCCCCAAATTTGGGAAGGACTTGTGCTTTGGAGGGGTGTCGGTTGCTGGTCACCTGAACAGAAAAAAACGTTTTCACTACAGCTACCAGAATCCTTTGAGTCTAATTAGACACACCTGCTCAACAGCCTCCCTGATGATTATTTGAGATAAGAAAGCGCTAGGAGGAGAACAACTACAGACCACAGAACTGCAGCTGAGGGATTTAACCCTGTTATTACTGAGTACCTGATTTGCAGCAAGGGATCTAACCCTGTTATTACTGAGTACCTGATTTGCAGCAGAAGGGATCTAACCCTGTGAATATTTGTCCATTTTGGGATTTGACCCAGCTACTTATTATATTTTTTGCAACAGGTTCAATTGACCAGGACCGGGAGTGAGCGCCTCACCCACCTTCTTTTTTGTACTGAATGCTATGGGAGTCCCGGGCTCCAGAGGCAGCGCCACGGTGGTGACTGTGCCCCACTTTGGAGAATCATAAAGATGGTTCTCTCCCCTCCCCCAAATTTGGGAAGGACTTGTGCTTTGGAGGGGTGTCGGTTGCTGGTCACCTGAACAGAAAAAAACGTTTTCACTACAGCTACCAGAATCCTTTGAGTCTAATTAGACACACCTGCTCAACAGCCTCCCTGATGATTATTTGAGATAAGAAAGCGCTAGGAGGAGAACAACTACAGACCACAGAACTGCAGCTGAGGGATTTAACCCTGTTATTACTGAGTACCTGATTTGCAGCAAGGGATCTAACCCTGTTATTACTGAGTACCTGATTTGCAGCAGAAGGGATCTAACCCTGTGAATATTTGTCCATTTTGGGATTTGACCCAGCTACTTATTATGTTTTTTGCAACAGGTTCAATTGACCAGGACCGGGAGTGCGCGCCTCACCCACCTTCTTTTTTGCACTGAATGCTATGGGAGTCCCGGGCTCCAGAGGCAGCGCCACGGGGTGACTGTGCCCCACTTTGGAGAATCATAAAGATGGTTCTCTCCCCTCCCCCAAATTTGGGAAGGACTTGTGCTTTGGAGGGGTGTCGGTTGCTGGTCACCTGAACAGAAAAAAACGTTTTCACTACAGCTACCAGAATCCTTTGAGTCTAATTAGACACACCTACTCAACAGCCTCCCTGATGATTATTTGAGATAAGAAAGCGCTATGAGGAGAACAACTACAGACCACAGAACTGCAGCTGAGGGATTTAACCCTGTTATTAGTGAGTACCTGATTTGCAGCAAGGGATCTAACCCTGTTATTACTGAGTACCTGATTTGCAGCAGAAGGGATCTAACCCTGTGAATATTTGTCCATTTTGGGATTTGACCCAGCTACTTATTATATTTTTTGCAACAGGTTCAATTGACCAGGACCGGGAGTGCGCGCCTCACCCACCTTATTTTTTGTACTGAATGCTATGGGAGTCCCGGGCTCCAGAGGCAGCGCCACGGGGTGACTGTGCCCCACTTTGGAGAATCATAAAGATGGTTCTCTCCCCTCACCCAAATTTGGGAAGGACTTGTGCTTTGGAGGGGTGTCGGTTGCTGGTCACCTGAACAGAAAAAAACGTTTTCACTACAGCTACCAGAATCCTTTGAGTCTAATTAGACACACCTGCTCAACAGCCTCCCTGATGATTATTTGAGATAAGAAAGCGCTAGGAGGAGAACAACTACAGACCACAGAACTGCAGCTGAGGGATTTAACCCTGTTATTACTGAGTACCTGATTTGCAGCAAGGGATCTAACCCTGTTATTACTGAGTACCTGATTTGCAGCAGAAGGGATCTAACCCTGTGAATATTTGTCCATTTTGGGATTTGACCCAGCTACTTATTATATTTTTTGCAACAGGTTCAATTGACCAGGACCGGGAGTGCGCGCCTCACCCACCTTCTTTTTTGTACTGAATACATGTGTATTTAGTAATTACTGGCAACTGTGCAAGTTCCTAAGCTGTAGATAAAAAAATGATTGGTTATGGGGCAATTTATGGACATTGTATGCCCATGTTAAGCAATTGAGCAGGTGCCTGGGATTCTGATGGCAATCACTGGGTACAGTGCAAGTACCTTGTGGTGTAAGTAAACTGTCAGCTTTGCCAGTGCTTGTATGATTTTCAGGACATGTACTCTAGACGTGAACTCATAAGAACATGAGATGCCTAGGTGTTTAACTGATATATGCATATACTTGATTTGGGTTAAGAGAGATATTGTCATAAAAGATGCACACTCACATAGCATGTCACATTTGTGAGCTTATGTTGTGCTACATTTACAAATATGTGACATTGGCAGGAGTGTATTTCATTTTAATATACATTTTAATAGTATTTGCATGAACAGCAAGGATGTAGCCAAGAAAAATTTAACATAATAGTCCAGGGTTCTGAAAACGTCGCCTCCCCAAATTTAGTCAAATGTATCTGCATGTTCCTCTTCTTTGCAAGCCATTGTGTAAATAGAAGTATTACGTGCCTTTGTTATTGATTTTCCCATTCCCTTCTTTGTATTCAATTCTTTGTTTAGTAGTAACTTACAATCAGCAACTTGCCCAGAATAAGGTCACATATAGCCCACCCCCTTGCATACATGCCATGCCTTGTCCTTCCAGGTCATTTAACACAAAAAAAGCAAACACTGGGCCCCAGTGAGGACTCTACACTTAACTATAGCCAAGAGATGATTCCCTCCTACAATCTGGGCACACCAGGGCAATTCACTAAAATGTTAGAGTAACCAGAGTCAAATGAGAGACATCTAGCCAGGTAGAGTCACTCTTGAGGCCCATCAGTGCATCTTGAAAGCAGTGCAGTACAGCTTAGGGACATAGCATCGATGAGGTTCCGGGCTCATTCTATTAGGGGAGAACCAATCCTCCATAATTAGCATTAGAATCTCTGTTCCTAGTCAACAATGCTTTTGTTACATTTGAGAGCCAGAACATCAGACAGACATGTTGGAAATCCTTACCAAAGTAAAATCTTCTTTCCTGATGTTTTTGAATCTGAAATACTCTCAGTACATGGCAAGTATCTGTGCCAAGAGTTCATACAGAACCAGATTCAGACATTGGTATATAACAGTTGGATACCTATGCAGGTCAGATACTTCCTACAGGCATTGGAGCAGACCCAGGTGGCCATCCTCCTACCTGCCTTCTTCCTTCAGAATTCCAAAATTAATTCATTTAGCCCCAAATAAGACTGCCGTTTATACTAAAGCCGAAAATGAGACATATATTTTCACAATCATGCTGAATCACAGCCAAGAGTCGAGAGATGCCTAAACACAGATTTGACTGATTTGACTCTTTCTTGAAACAGCTCCTTTGCCTCTAGCACTGAGCACAAAGCACAAGGAATATCATTCAACAAATGATTGCTTCACCTTCACCCATTTGAAAGATTCCTCACCATCGTGATGAGATGATGAATAGTCACTAGTTTGGTATGAATCCTTTATGGTATTACTCATGATCTGGATTTCAAAATTCTCCTCTCCTCTAAGAGGCTTTCCGTCTCTTTCTTCAAAGATAAAACTGGTTTCCACCAAACCACACATGACTCTTTTTTACCAGATGAAAAGTTGACAAGAATAGTTTATAAGATATTTCTTCAATAAGTACAGGCATGTTGGTAAAATGACTATTTTAATCACTCTGATTTGAGGCAATAATGTGAGTCACAGTTTCAGTCCACCTGTGTGAAAATCAGATAACATCTTGGGTAGATTAAGGAATACCAAATTGGACAGATTGGAGGTGAAGAGATCTGCCAATTATCTCACCTGGTGAATAGCCCACTACATTTTCCACTACCTAAAGTGTTTTTTGAGTGCCCCTTCAGGATAGGCATTTCAATTGCCTTTGACCTAAAGAGAAGAAACCCTGGTTGAGAAAACCAGCAATCCGGTTTAAAAGGTACATGAAAAAGACTCCTTCCTTTGCACTGCTCGGAGGTAAAACCAGCCCAGTTTAGACATGCTAAGGTAGAGAGTGTGAATCAGCATTGGACATGTAGGCAACAGTGCCAGTCTTAGAGGAAGTATTCAAACATTAAAGCACAGGAAAATAAAAACCCAGTCAATCCAATAAATGGTAAGAGTGAGAGAGACAGTGTGTAGCGATGTGCTGGTTTTTATTTGGCGCAAACTTACCTGTGAATCAATATGGTGTTGTACAACCAGAGCATGCATAAATAGGGAACAATAGTAAGGATCCCATCAGTGGCTAGATGGGCATCAATATCTCAATCTGTGGTTCAAAGGCACCATAAATTAATGAAGTGTCTGACATGCTGATGATGAAATGCTAAGCACTAGATGTGCCATGGGTGAAATCTCTGAACTTTAAATACTGTTGGGGCTCTATAACAAGATCCCTAAATATACCAAAAGGTCTGGGAGTCCCTCTACCGGCACGACCACGGCCCATTGACCAGCTGATGATACTCTTGTTCAAAGGAGGATTGCCTAGCATTTCGGTGCTGGACTGATCAAGTGGACAAGACAAAGACTGATATGCAAATGGATATTCCTCCTTTGTGAAAGGTACAGTGAACTAAAATGGGGCTGAAGACTGTTGAGTGGGCACCTTCCCATAGAACAGGTCATTAAGCCATGTTTGTTCTCACAAAGGGGCGCCTGTACCTCTTTTTCTAAGGTCCCTAAAAAGATTGGGCTCTTTTATGCGTTTTCCGTACCAGTGAATTATGCAAAGCTACCTACAGAAAAACTGTCTCCATTCAGGGAACTTTGGCCTAGTCAAAGGGTCGATAATGGAGGCAAACTATTCCCACTGGTATATCATCTTAATCCCAGGATCTCTATGGGAAGGGACTTTGACCAGTCAACAACTCCAACAAGAATCAACACAGTAGTGTGTGACCACTCCATGTGTAGTAGCATAATATGAGCATGTGAATGGTGCAGCATTCAAAAGCCCACTAAGGACAATTTATAAACAAGTGTCCACCATTTTCACTGAAGTTCCCAGAATCTGCTGCCCACTGACAGCCAGGTCAGAGCAAGGAAAGGCATGAAGTGAGTTATCCAAACTGTGGGCATCAATATTTCCATAATCAAAGGTCTCTGCCTGCCTTCACTTCACTCATGTCCTTCCTCCAGGAGAACAAGGAATCTCTTTCAGTTACTACTTTTCCTATGCCTGCCTAACCCAGCTATTATACTCCTATTGAGATGTTTATGATTCAGCACAACCTTTAGAAACTAGCCCTTCACATGTGGGTGACGTGGTAAAGGCCCAGGAAAGGATTTCCTGAAGGAATTCAACTATATGCTTATCAGATAATGAAAAATAAGTTGTGTGCTCATGAGCTAACTCTAACTTTTCTTTCAGTTTGTTAAGTGGTCTTTGATAAACATATGTGATTAGAAAACTACTCTCCCAAAAATGTTAATTTTTTATTATTTATTGTCATGGAACATTTCAAACCCAAATCTCAGTGTTTCTATCATTGTTACATCCAATAATTAACCCTATTGTCTGCTGACACGTGTTTCAACCAAAAGGTCTTCATCAAGGCATAAGTTCTAAATCAGAAATGTATGATAAAAAAATATAAAATAAAATCATAATGTTCACACATCAATATATGTGTAAACCGGTACATAAAGGAAAATAAACAATTATGAAAATCAACAATAATCCAAACTGAGACAAAATAAAAGCATCTATTGTCATACATAAAAATACACTATAGCCATGGAAAAAGTGTGAGAGAGGAGAGAGAAAGATCAAAGGCATTATTAGTAAATGTACATTATTGTCAAAGTACTCCTGAGTGATTATGAATGTATAGATATTACCCCAGAACACCTAAGAAGCAAACAATTAATACATACTTTATCTATTGCCGACTCATAATAATTTTGTTATTGTCTTAATTATAGGGTGATAAAATCACAGGATATTCATAAATATGTAATCGAAAACATACATTAATAATCATGAACTGATTCTAAAGACATCTCTATTGAGCATTGGCTGATTTCTATATCATCTTGGTCTAAATGACTCTCCCTATGATGTTGCTTTCCTAATGGAAATAGTCACACTCTCGTGTTCATATCAAACCGAATGTAGAAATTACTAAAGGAAAATAAAATGTACATGTTTTATGGGCTACTAATCTAATGCTAGCTAAATATTTGTTACTCATTGTACCTTGTTCTTAACGGAAAGTATGTGTTATGCTCACCTGGCTCCCACAGGGGCGTCGATCGGACCCGGACAGCTGCGACCTCCTCCAACGTGAAGCATAGTGCAGAGATGACAGACTGGACTGGACCGCCCAATCTCGTCTGCTTGACCTGTAGAAATATTCTCCTGCAAGTGGAGAAAGGGATTCTGCCACCCGTGGATTTTAGTAATGGCACCCCACTGTTCTCCCCACTAATCACCACCGATATTCACTTTCTGTAAGTTCACCTTATGTTTGTAAATGATGAGCTCTCCATCCTGCGTGGAATGCAGGGGCGCGTAGATACCAGTTACTTCACTGGTTTGAGGGCGTTGGAAGAGTTCCGGATCAATATTGACTCTGAGGTTCCAGGCGAGAACCCGTAAGTATAAAGTTCAAAGAGTTCAATATGTCCGATGTTCACTCTTGTACATTCCTTTCTTGTGTTGAAGCTGGGTCCAAGGGAAGATTGTCTTGTGGCAGCTGATGGTGTTGAGGTAAGAGTCTTTATTACCCAACACTGTCCGGCAAAAGATGCGTGTTTAAATTGCTGGTTTCTCTCTCCTTACAGGTGCGGCGTAAGAAGTTGCGGTTTGTTACAGAATAATGCCTCCGGTTGTTAATCAGGTAAGTCTATGGTGGAGCGGTTGTATTTGTTCGCTCTCTCGGCTCACCTTATGTTTCTTTTGTCCCCTAGATGGGGGAATTCGGCGGAGGAAATGATGGAGGCTGCGCCGGATCGAAAAATGCTGTGAGGACTGGTGAGTATGGCGCGGCGCTGCAGCTGGCGATGCGACGCGTGTAGAAAAATGTCCTTTTCAAGTTTGAAGACGTGATGGATCCGGAATTCAGGTAAGGATTGAAATAATATCTGTTTTCTAACCTTTCCTTCTTTCTTCTATTGCTAGGAGCTCTGGATTTGAGACGGGCGTGGCTGAAGACTGGATGCTGACTGCAGGCACGGTGAGCGTTACGGTGCTGGATGCAGAATAACACGAAGCATGTGCTGCTGTTCGGGCGTGGTTTAAATAGCCTCCAAAGTAGTTCCAGGTAAGAAGTCCCTAGAACCACACCCGAGTAAAAAATAGTCCCTGTAGAAAAATAGTCCCATCCAGGCCTCACGTTGGCTTGGATTCATTTGCAGCATGGTCTGCATGAGGTAAGTAAAGTCTATGAGCCTGGCGCCTATGGCCCCAGGACTGAGTTCTATTATGAGCCTGGCGCCTAGGGCGCCAGGACTGAACCCAGACAGCCCCCAGCCGGGGCTGCTGGGGTTTTATTAAATACCTGGATGCCTGCTCCTGGGGCTGATGGGCTTCATCCGGATGCCCGGGGGTAGGCATCATGACAGCACTCCCTCCCAAGGCCCCTCCTAAAGTTGCTCTTCCCCTTGGTGCTGGTTTGTCTGGGAAGTTCCGATGGAATTTCTTCATCAACTGAGGTGCATGAACGTAGTCACTAGGTTCCAAAACCTTTCTTGTGGTCCGTAACCCTTCCAGTCGATTAAATAAAAAAGTCTTGATTTAACCATCTTAGAGTCCAGGATATTCTTTACCTCGAATTCAGGTTCTCCATCTATTAGGATGGGGTCAGGTGGTTTGGTTAATCTTGTCCCAGGTTGATCTGGTTTTAGAAATGAAACATGAAAGACAGGATGAATCCGCAAATTAGAGGGTAATTCCAATTTGACGGCCACCGGGTTGATAATGGCCTTAATGGTATAAGGTCCCAAATATCTAGGATTGAAAGTTCGAGTTCCCTTTAGAGGTATGTGTTTTGTAGCTAGCCAAACTTGATCTCCAATCAGGTATTGTGGAGTTTCACTTCTATGTCGATCAGCATTTTTCTTGTATTTCTCCTTTGCTTGTTTCAAGTGTTCTATTGCTTCCTTAAAGACTTGTGTAATAGTAGAGTGCAGATGAGTCACTGCAGGCATTTCTAAGTGTTGAGGCGAATCGAGTTCTGAGGTTCGAGGATGATGTCCATATATGGTATAAAAGGGGCTTTGTCCGGTTCCTGAATGTACGGAGTTATTGTATGCGTATTCGGAAATCCATAAAATATCTTTCCATTGCTTTCAGTTTGGTGTAGCATACAACGTAGGTATTGTTCAAGAGTCTGGTTGGTCCTCTCCGTCCGACCATCAGTTTGGGGGTGGTGACTAGTTGATAGCCTTACGTCGATTTGCAGCAATTGACAGCATTTCTTCCAAAATTGAGAAATGAATTGACTACCACGGTCAGAGACCAATACGGAAGGAAATCCATGGATTCGAACAATGTTTTCGAGAAATTCCTTGGGCAAAATCGAAGCGGAAGGTAATCCTTTTAAAGGAATAAAGTGGGCCATTTTGCAAAAAAGATCCACAATAACTAGAATGGTGTTAAATCCATTACATGGAGGTATATCTGTAATGAAGTCTAAAGACAAGGTGTGCCATGGTGTAGGTGGAATATCCAAAGGTTGTAAAAGGCCAGCTGGTTTTTTCTTCTGACTTTTGTTTTGGGCGCAGATACCACAAGACATCACAAATGACTTTACGTCCTTTCGCCAGGTGGGCCACCAGAATTGTCTTTTAATTTTAGCTTCAGTTTTTGCGATACCTGGGTGTCCTTCCATAAGGGCGTCATGATAATTGGAGATGACTAGTTCTTGTAGTTCCTTGTGTGGTAGAAATAGACGTCCTTGATAGTAAGGCAGGTCATTGATGACTGAATAATCTTGGCCTTTCTTTACCAAGTCCTGCAGGGCTGCTGGATCGAAATGTTGTTGGATTTTTAAATAAAAGTCTTCTAGAGTCTGTAGAGTAGTTATGCCAAGAATTATTTGTTCTGAAATTATAGGCACCGGTTCCAGGTTTGAATATACTTCTCCCATCCCTATTCGGGACAGGGCACCTGCCTTGCCGTTTTTACAACCTGGTCGATAAGTGATCACGAAATCGAATTCGGCAAAGAATAATGCCCACCGAAGTTGATGCGATGATTGGGCCTTGGCTGTTTTCAAATACTGCAGATTCCTGTGATCGGTGATTACAGTGATGGAATTCCTGGCACCGAGAAGATAATGCCGCCAAGCCTTGAAGGCAGACTTGATGGCTAATAACTCCTTATCAGTAACCGCATAGTTTAATTCGGGTGCTGAGAACTTTCTTGACCAGAATGCTACTGGATGAAGTTGACCGGTTTCGGGATCCTTCTGGGACAGGACAGTTCCCATGGCTAAACTGGATGCATCGATTTCAGCTATCTATGGAAGCTCAGGGCGTGGATGCTTTAAGACAGGTGCAGACGTGAATTTTGATTTTAGCTCTTGGAAGGCTCTACAGCCTCTACAGTCCACAAAAAACATTTGTTTTTTCGCAAAAGTGCTGTGATGGGGTGTACAATATGTGAGAATTCACGAATAAATCTGCGATATAAATTAGCAAATCCAAGCATGCTTTGTACCCCTTTAACAGAACTAGGTGATGGCCACTTGAGGATTGCGTCCACCTTTCGAGAGTCCATTCAAACTCCTTTTAGAGTCAGGATAAATCCCAGGAACTCAACTTCTGTAGAATGAAAAACACATTTCTCCAATTTTGCGTATAACTTGTGCTGGCGTAGTTTCTCTAGGACTGCACGAACGTGCTTCACATGGTCTGATTCTGAGGAGGAGTACACTAGAATATCACCTATGTATACGACAACACAGACGTCAATGAGTTCACGAAGGACATTGTTCATAAAATACTGGAAGGCTGCTGGTGCATTGCACAACCCGAAGGGCATCACCTGGTATTCGAATAACCCGTACTTGGTGCGAAAGGCAGACTTACATTCATCGCCTTTCTTTACACATACCAGATGATATGCCCCTCGGAGGTCTAACTTAGTGTAGATACAAGCATCCTTTACTTGGTCTAGTAATTCGGGGATCAGAGGCAATGGGTATCGGTTTTTTACTGTAATCTGATTTAATGCGTGGTAGTCTATGCACGTTCTAAGGTCACCTTCCTTTTTAGGCACGAAGAATAGAGCTGAGGATGCCGGAGATTTGGATGGACGAATGAAGCCATTAGCAAGGTATTGGTCCAGATATTGTCGTAGGTGAAGATTTTTGGGTTCCGTAAGGGCGTAGATTCTACTGCATGGAGGTTGTGCATCGGGTACTAGGACAATTTGACAATCGTATGATCTGTGAGGTGGTAAGGTATTTGCCTGTTCTTTTTGAAAAACATCCTGAAATTCTTGATATTCCTGAGGTAACTGTACAACTGGATTAGTAACGGTGGCCAGGCTTTTGTTCAAGATTTTTTCCAGGTTACAGGTGTGTGCACAATCTGGGAAGGTCACTCTCTTCTCTCGCCAATCAATGCAAGGATTATGTGTTTCGAACCATGGCATTCCCAGAATTATTTGGAATTGAGGGGCCTTGATTAAATCAAACACAATAGTTTCTCGATGCCCATATTGACCCAACAGTGTCAGCTCAGTGGTGGAATGAGTTACAGGCCCAGAGGCAATTTCAGTTCCATCGACTGTGGTGATGACATCCGAAGCGGTCTTTTTGCAAAGGGGTAGATTCATCCTTGAGGCCAATTCCTGGTCCATGTAGTTTCCTACGGCCCTGCTATCAATGCATGCCCTTACGTGCATGTGTGATGGCTGCCTTGGATCAATTAGGACCATTGGTATAATTAGGTGGGTGGTCTGAGTGTCCTTCTCGAAGCTTGGCAAGCGGACCTCTACGCTTGTCGGGCGTGGTCGTTTCCCAAATCAGGCTCTATTTGACTTTTGTCAGCAACTCCTACTACTTTCTTGGGTGGTTTTATAGGGCAATCCCGTAGAAAATGTCCTGCGGTTCCACAGTACAGACACAATTGCATCTGCCGTCTCTTTTCTCTTTCCTTTTGTGTTAAGGGTCCTTTAACCCCCACAATCTGCATAGGTTCTGATGCAACTGTTCCTTTGGCGGTGACATTTGGTTTAACCCATAACCGATTCTCGAATTTAGCTCGCTCAGCCTTTCTATTCTGAAGTCGGTGGTCTAACTGGACCAAATAAGTCTATATATTCTGCGCAATCCTGAGGTGGGTTCACAACTTGAGCCAAAATATCTTTGAGTTCTCCCCGAAGCCCACGATGAAATAATGTAATTCGTTTCTCCTCAGGCCATCCGGTTTCCACCACCAACCTATTGAAGGTTGCAATATAGGTTAGCAGATCCTGATTACCCTGTCGAAGGGATAAAAGTTCGTTATCCTGGGCCTGTCCCTGTGAATGTCTGGCGAATAGTCTTTCCATGCTTCTTTGAAAACCCTGAAAATCCCGAAGAACAGGATCATCCTGGTTGACTAGTGGAATTGACCAGTCAGCTGCGCTGCCATTAAGATATGATAGTACAAAGGCTACAGTGGCTTGGTCATTTGGAAAAGCTCCAGGTCTGCATAACAAGTGCAAGCGGCATTGATTCATAAACACTGCAAACCTTTTTGGGTCCCCAGCAAAGTGTTCGGGTGGAGCTAAAGGAATAGCCCCTGGTAGGATTACTTGCACAGGATTGCTCGATGAAACAGGAGCTGGGTTTCCCCCAGTCCAGGTAGGGGTGTTTGCCCAGCTTGATTTTGCAGCAGTTGTCTAGCAAGATCATCTGTGCGTTCCTTTGACACAATCAGTTCTCTCCTGAGGGCATTAGTCTCTTGGCGCGCAGAGCCCTAAGTTCCCCTAATAATTGGGCTAGTTGGTCTGTTTCGGAGGTTTCCATAACGCCCGGGTGGGAATTTGTAGATAGTCTTTGTGAGTCTAGGAGTACCCCCAATAAAGTGCCGGTGTTGAACCAGATTTCCCACAGCCGTGATCTAGCAAAAAATGTGGTCCCAAATCTGGAAACATATATTTGCACCCCTCTATAAAAAAAAAGTACAGAGCATAAAGAGCAGCAAGGAAAATAGTGTTTCAACATCAATCTACCTATCTTCCCTTCACATCTGCGCTCCCTTTTCTATTATATTCGATCCTCCTTCACCTTTCACCCCCAAGTCACCTGCCTTCAGCTCGTCTAACCACCATTTCCATTTTTCCTCCACTCCCCCCTACACCCACCCGCCCCCAGCATGCCTTTCTTGGTCTGGCTGGGGAAAATTGAGGGTGATGTCTCCTCCTCCTCTGAGAGGGCTGAGCAGTGAGGCCCCCAGTCTTTGTACCATCTTAGATGGTGTTTGCCCAACAATGCCTTTCTGAACACTGTGGCTACTCCCAGTAGGTCCAGTAGGAGGTGCTTGTGCTGCCTCTATCTTGTTGTGAAAGATAGAGCCCCCACCTCCAAAACACTGAAGCAAGGAATATGAGATTTAGTTTCATACAAAATTACATTTTAAACATATTTTATATTTTGCTGCATTTTTGCAGCATATTTTAATTACATCACTCGTCAACCCAAACCAGTGGTTACCAACATCACAAACTGATACACTCCTCGATTCAACCCTGCTGAGCCATCCAAAACACACGTCCCAAACACTGTAATTGAGCCGCACCAAGCCCCTGCCTTGAACAGACTAGACGCCAGATAGCCACTTGATTAAGCTCATCTCGCCACACTCAAACCTGGTTTGACCGGCTATGCAGTACCGTTTGAAGGCTAATTCGATGCTGTCGAACTGCCGAATATTGGTGTAGGATACTTTGAACTGACCCTATCCCATGGCCCAGATTTTCGGGGACTAGTGATTGGCTAAGTCCCTTTTTCCTCTTTTTACACTGAGAGATATAGTCTGTTTGATATGTATTGCATTTCTTGCCTATTTTCACCTTTACTGCAGTGCTGCACCATTACATTCTGCATTTATTTGGCATTCCGTAACAGAGGTGGGGATTTGTATGGGTATTTGTACATTGGTGTATTTAATTAAATTATATATATATTTCTATAGAACCTTGATTGGACATTCTTGTTATTTTTTACTGTTGTTCTTTGGTGTTTGTGTTGCTACTGGATCACATTCATATCCCTTCTGAGGGTATAGCCTTTGCTCAGCCCACGTTACCACACAAGGGGAAGGAGGAATATCTGTTGTCTATGACTGTTTTACGTTTATATTTGGGATCACTGTTGGTTCATAGAAGTGTGGGTGGTGCTGAGTAGGCAGTTTAGCCGAAACTCATCCTTATACGGATCG